>NC_138184.1:150697270-153097270 GCF_964194105.1 Spermophilus citellus | reverse complement strand
CCAACAAATACTTTCTGTATAAATTTTCCCCGAATTGTGGTAGGCACAAAATAGACATAGTTCCTGCTATCAAGAAGCATGCAGTCAGGGCAGGAGAAGGGAATAAAAAGAGTAAACACAAACAAATATGTAATTAAAGGTAAGTGTTATGAAGGAAAACATCAGGGTTCAAATGAGAAGGAATAAGTCACCTACCCTGGATTGTATATATTTTAACTCTTGAGGAAGTAGCATTTAAGCTAAGAGAGCTCTACTCTAGAGGGTAGGTAGTATCCAGCTAAGTAAAATCAAACCAAATCAAAACAAAATAAAACAACCAATGTCAAGTGGAGTAAATGTGTTACATGGTTTCTGTCAAGTTTCCCAAGTAGGAAAGAGCCATGTAGTCTCCGAGAATTGAAAGATGTGAGTGAGGGTTAGTGGCATGAGGGGAGGAGATGCTATTCCTAGTGCCCCATTCCTCACTTTTTAAATTTCCTTACTAAATTTCTCCCTTGCATTTGCTTCTCTTGGTGTTCTATTTTCCAACATATGCTTCTTTTTTTTGGTAGCAGCTTTATTGAGATATCATTTACATACCATATAGTTCACCCATTTAAAGCATACAATTCAATGGTCTTTAGTACATTCACAGAGTTGTGCAAGCATCACCACAATCAATTTTAGAACGTTTTCATCACCTGGCTCCCTCCATTCCCCCAAACCCCAGGCAACACCTAGTCTATATTTTCCCTTTATGGAGTTATCTATTCTGGCCATTTCAAATACATGGAACAATACAGTAAGTTCATTTGCTTCTCACTCTTTGCTCCCAATTATGGGCTTGTTTTTGCCTTTAGTGTGCCAACTTGTTCCAGTGCTGATATTTTTCTCTTTTTTTTCCTCCATATCATCCTCACACCCAAATTTAGAACAGTTTCCATATTGCTAAATGCAGTAGTAAAACTCATACTGAGAAAAGTTGTCTTTCTTGTTACTCTTTATTGTTTAGTGTTTAGAAATCTTCACAGAATACTCTTTGATATTCTTTTGTTGATGACTGAAATCTGATCTCTCTTACTTAAAAGAGTTAGGAATCTTGAATGAGACTGAACTGTAATGGACACTTAGCACACAACTTTCATGCCTCTCCAAACAAGAAGAAAAGTTGGAAGAGAATTATGGTTTGCATCTCCTATGTCCTCAAAGTCCATTTGTTGAAGAATTGATTGTCAGCTTTTGGCACTACGGGGAGGTGATGCCACTTGGAGGTGAGGGTTCCTAGTGTAAGTAAGGTCATTAGAGAAGTGCTCTTGAAGGATTTGTTGGTACCCTGGCCCCTTTCCCTTTCTCTATTTGTTTCCAATCTGCCTTAAGGTGAACAGGCCTCCTTCTCTGCCATGTGTTGCCTGCCATGATCTTCTGTCTTGCCACAAGCCGAAAGCAAAGGGGCTAGGTGTTGATGGACTAAAACCTCTGAAACCATGAACCAGAATGAACCTTGCCTCCTTTAAGTTGATTTATCTCAAGTGTTTTGTCATAGTGATGGATAGCTAACACAGTGTGCATTTTGAAGTTTTAGGTGCTGTGCATAAAGAATATATACTAACCCAAATGTATTTCCATGATTTTAAAGATGGAATCACTGCTTTAAAAGTAAAACAATGAAAAGTTTATGCTCAATACTTATTATTAGGAACTTAATAAGTACTGATTGATTGAGAGCTATTAGCACTACTTGATTGCTTGTTAGATATCAAGATTCTGCTGAAAAATCAGAATGGGTATAGTTTAGTAGCTAGTTTAATAGCACCAATCAGAATTTCTTGATTTCTGGGAAATTAGAAGATTGCTTCTTTCCTATGTATGAATAAAATTGAGGTATTAATCTTTATTTTAATAAAATTATATTGATACATTATAATTATGCATAATATATAATATTGGGGTTTATTAAGTCATATTTATCCATGCATATAATGTAATTTGATCAATCTCATTCTCAGTAACTTCCTTTTCTCTCCCCACCTCCCTCCCCTGATTCACTTGCTCCACCTTTCTGATCTCTCTTGTGTTATTATTATTTCAATTAGTGACTTCATTTAATTTTTTTGGTGGGTATACTGGGGATTGAACTCAGGGGCACTCAACTACTGAGCCACATCCCCAGTCCTATTTTCTATTTTATTTAAAGACAAGGTCTCACTGAATTGCTTAGCACTTCACCGTTACTTAAAAGAGTTAGGAATCTTGAATGAGACAGGCGGGCTGTGAACTCTTGGTTCTCCTGCCTCAGCCTCCTGAGCTGCTGGGATTATGGGCATGTGTCACCGTGCCCAACTGATTTTTGACTAGACCATTTGTCTAGTGGAGCGGGGATAGACTGTATACTATTGAATCGCCTTCTGCAGTGAATGCAGAGGAGTCAGTGTTTTTCCCGGGCCAAAGTGTTACTGCCCCTCTCCCCTCACCAAAGAAAGAAAGAAACTCCTACATACAAGCAAGGGAGGAGAGTAAGAGAAAACCTTGATACTATAAGGCAGTGAGGGGCTTAATTCTAGAAAGGACTTTAGACTGGTGTTAGTCAGCTTTGCATCACTATGACCAAAATACCTGACAAGAACAACTTCGAGGAGGAAAAATTTATTTGGGGCTCAGGTTTCAGAGGTTTCAGTCCCTGGTGAGTCAACTCCATTGCTCTGGATGAGCCAGAACATCATTACAGAAGGACTTGGTGAAGAAAGCATCCAAGCTCATGGCAACCAGGAAACAGAGAAGGAGTGAACGCAGGGATCCAGAGATAGGATATAATCCCCAAGAGCATGCCAACAGTGGCCTACTTCTTCTAGTCATATCCTCCGTGCCTAAGGTACCATCAGTCATCCATTCAAATGGTTAATCCACCAAGTGAGTTAATCTAATGATTTGGTTATAGCTCTTACCATCTAATCATTTCATCTCTGAACATTTCTGCATTGCCATTTGAGCTTTGCAGGAGACCCCTTATATCTAAGACCCGTTCCTCAAAGAAAGCAGATGAGGCAGGCTATCATGCTTACTTATCTTTGTTCTTTGCAAAACTCTGAACATTAAAAAAATCAAAAAATTATGGTTGCAATGACGGATGATTGGAGACACAATTTGTTTTAGAGAAAAAAAAAAAGGTTGACGTCAAGTATTTAAGAGCTATTTTAGCTAATGGTAGCAGATAGATTATGGAGAATCACTTGCTTGTTCTTTGGCCCAGGTGGTAATTACAGACTTAGAGAAATACGAGTTGAATGTGTTCCATTCTCTAACACCTTCACACGCCTCTTTCGAAAATTCTTTATTGCGTGTTCATTTGTTTCCCTCCCTTTGCTCCCAAGTCACAGCAATTAAGGGCTTTTTCTTGCCTTTGGTGTGCCAATGTGTCCCAGTGACGTTATTTCTTTTTTCTTCAGACAATTAGTGGCTTCCAAAATCCACAACAGTCAAATTGCTAACTACTGAAATAAAAGAGAGAACTACATTCAAGGTGTTTAGAAACTCTCATAAAATTTGTAGTAATATGAGGAATAATAGGTAAAATATTTTGTCATATCTGAATATATTCCAAAGTAGTGATTGAGGTTTTTAGCCTACTCTTTTTGGGGAATCAAAAAAATTAGTATTTCTTTTTGAATTAAGTGGAAGAAATGAATCATTTTTTTTAAAAAAAGACAACATGTTTCTTTCAAGTAACATTATTCAGAAAATAGCATAGATACATTAAATGACCTTGGATGAGTTCTCTGGACCTGTGTGAGCTTAATTTTACTATCTATAAAATAAAGAGTTTGGCCTAAATTGGTCTCTAGCAAGGCGTGGGGTAGGGGGAGGAGGGGGAATGGGGGGGGAGGGTCAGGCAAGGTTGACAGAGAGGAACAGCCTTTTCAGATAGAGTTGTTTACATCAGTATTCAAGTGTGCACTGCTCCTCCTCCCTTGAGTAAGGTGACTTCGTTTTTGGTTTGATTTGATTTTTGTGTAGCACTCCAAGGTTAATAGTTTTTAAAGTAACTCTCAGAATTAAATCAGCTGTCTACGAATTTTGGGTCCTGGCCTAACTGTGGGTCCTCTGGCCTCTAATGTGATGAAACTGCTCACCATGGCAACCCTTGATGCCCGTGGTCTTGTTAAGGAAAGCAAATCTTTGTTCATCCTTCTCCTCCCCACCCAAGCCGACCATTCTTAGCTTCTGTCACAAATCGCATTAGAAATGAATAACAGAAATGCAGAATTATGAATTCTGGTTCAAAACAGAATACATTCCATCTAAATTGCCTATCACATGTCAATAGAAAACAGAATTAATCACAGAAAATAGTTATAGTTTTTGGACATATTATAACCTTGTAATATATTTAGAGCAATTCATTCCTCTTATCATCCTTGTAAGGAGGGGAAAAAAAAAATCTCCTGAGCTTTTAGTTAAGCAGTGGTGATATTCTAAATGACATGAGGAGACTTGTCAAATATCCATGACTTAAACTGGAAACAGCATGACTTCTTGTCATTTTAGAGACACTTAGGAGCTAAGTCTGGTAGCTTTGGCATCAGCTTATTTTTAGCAGTGTGATATCTGTTTTTTTCTGGTTATTATCCCTGGGCTCAATTTCACAATTAAGGGTTACATGTGTTATTCAGCAGATATGAGCATTGTTACTTAGCCAACTATACGTGAATACTTTTTAAAATGACTTCATGGGCTTGGTTTATGTTGGTTGTTTTGCATTTAAAATGGCACTTGAGACAGATAACCAAAGTATAAAATGAAAAATGATTTTTATAGAAAAAAAAGGGAAAGCAACATGTTTCTGTAAATGCTTTTATGTCACTTACTCTGAGAAAAACCATTTGACTATTGGAAGTTGCTATGGGCAGCCTACAACATTTCTGTGACATTATATTTTGCTTTCTTGTTTGCTTGTCTGAAATTGTTCTTTAAAAGATTGCTATATCTACATATTTATATGTCTGTATACACCTGTGTACATCACTATTTGTCAACCCCTGCATTTGTCTATGTGTTTTTCTTTAATGTCTGAATGCCACTTCTTGGGCAGGGCCAATAGAGTGAAACTTACTTTGGATTATAATATTCACCTTCCTGGAATTGGTCCATTAAAACCATTGTGGAAGTTTCCTGGAAATTTGCTGATTCCTTGGCATCATAATGTTCTCTGTGTGTGTGTGCTGTGGGACTGCTTTAAAGTTCAAGTATCTTTAGTAAAAGGCTTGGTATTTCAGGGACTAAAAACTCTGTGGCTGAATAATACCAACTAGACCTGCTTTATTTCTAATTCTGCTGGGTAGCATATTATTTTTCATTAATGTCATGGTATATATTAATTAAAAAGTGTTACTAAAGGATTGGTAAGGAAAGAAATGAGTCTTTGGGTGACCATATAAACTCCTTTATAACACTGATGGATCAAAACCAGTGGAGCTAGTGGTTAATTTCCACCATTAGCTGTACTTATACCTGCCATAAAAAAATTCATGGATTGAATATAGCTTAGAGATTCTCATGCATGACCCTATTTGAAATTGCATATGAATCTTTAAAGGTGGAAATTAGTTACAGGGAGTACTTAAAAGGAAAAAGAAGATCAATTGTCAGTTATCAACATAGTGAACATTATTGCTCATTCTTAATTAAGCTTTATGTGTGATTCTGAATCAGATTTATGCTTCTGGTTGTCACCCTCCTCTCCATGCCCAACTCTGCTCTCACCCCAATATTTTTTAACTGAAAGTAAAAATATTCTTCTCTCTTTATTTGCTACATTAGAAATTTCAGAGGGAATTTTGTTCATCCTGGGAGAAGAGAATCAGGCCAGTTTTGAGAACCTAAAAATAAAGCTATGCAAAATTGTTTTCAGAGTGGAATTCATTGGCATTTGTTTTTATGCATGACAACCCCTTAGAATATAGTATTGAATCAAACTATGATTCTGACTTTAACAATTTTTGTGTAGTCAATTTAAGAATATTGACTATAGATTTTCTTACTTTTAAACAGATTTAATTTCAATCCCTGTTGCATAATAGTGATAGCAACAATGATAATGATAGCAATAATATTTATTGAGTTCATAATACATGCCAGAGTGTGTGCTAAATTACTTATTATATATGTTTTCTCTTTAAATTCTCCTGACTGCCTTTTTAAGTGGATAGAATTTGCCTCATTTAAAATGTAACAAGGTGGAAAATGTCTCATCGGTTTGACAAAAATAAGAAAGAAAATACTCTTTACAAGAAAATTGTATTTATTTATTTTTTCTTTTCTCTCTCTTTTCTTTTTTTGCTTGTGTTGGGGATTAAACCCAGGTCCTCACTGTGCTGGGGCAAGGGCTCTACCATGGATCTACACCCTCAGCTACCAAATATACACTTTAAAAAAAAAAAAAAAACTGGGACTCAAACCCAGAAGTGCTCTACTACTGAGCTACATTACATAGTTGGCCCTTTTAAATCATTTTTATTTTTAGACAGGGTCTCACTTGGTAGCTCAGGCTGGTTTGGGTGTTGCGATCCTCCAGGTTTCTAAGTTGCTGAGATTACAGGCTTGTGTCACTGTGTGCCCTGTTCTTTGCAAGTTTCTTTCTTTCTTTTTCTTTTTAATAAATGTTTATGGTTTAAGCCGCCTGGTATATGGCATTCTGTTGAACAGCCTGGATTGACCAACACAGTCTACTCTTTGTTAAAAATTTTTAATTGTAGATGGGCATAATACCTTTATTTTATTTATTTATGTGGTGCTGAGGCTTGAACCCAGTGCCCCACACATGTGAGGCAAGTGCTGTACCACTGAGCCACAACCCCAGCCCCAAAGTTTTAATAGTGGTTTTGAGGAGACTGTGAACTCCTGATTCACTGCAAGCCTTCCTGTCTCTGTCTCCTTTTAAGGGACATGAGCACAGAAATTTGGGCTTTTGGCACAAGTAGATGCAGTACTAAAGAGAGCTCCAGAAGCAGAGAATGTGGCAGGCTACAATCTTCCAGGAACTGATAGAAAAAGAGATAATAATATTGCTTTGAACTTGCAGCAGTCACTGAATTAAGGGATCCAGTCTATTTTGTTATGAATCTTGATTGGCAGGGAAATGCTCAGGGACATCTTTCATATTATGGATTAAGAAATTGAGGGAGAAAAAAAAATAAATTGAGGATAAGTGCTTGCTTAAAATTACTCGGCAACGAGTCTGGTATGAAAATCCAGGCCTCTCTTAATATATGCCTGATTTTCTTTGTTATACTTTGTTGACTCTCTAAAATAATGATTACTAGCATGAGACAGTAGAGTTCCAACAAATAAATGTTATGATAATTTTCATGTTTACTAGCAGTTCTAATAATCTCCCATTTATAAACTTGGTAATCATTTGTCTTAAAAATTTTTAAATGCTGTATTTTAGAGAATGAAAAGTATGTTTACAAATACTAAATATTTAATTTTAAGAACTAGCATCATCATATTATTACTACCTGGAATTTTTAGAATATTTAATTTTTAATTTTATTATGTCAATAAGCTATTTTTTTTTCTTTTTGAGATAAGGCCTTCCTAAATTGCTTAGGTCCTTGCTAAATTCTAAATTGCTGAGGCTGGCTTTGAACTTGCAGTTTGCTTGCCTCAGCCTTCCGAGCTGCGGGGATTACAGGTATGCTCCACCACACCCAGCTTTCACCAAGCTATTAATGGAACATATGATGATTTACTTATAATTGATACATATTATGTTTTGTGATTACTTTTTTTTCTGAGAATCAGGAAGAAGTAAATTGGTAGGTTTTATGAACTATTTTGCTCATAATTCGAATCTTTGAAACCCATGAATGTCACCTTTTATGACCAAAAAGGATTTTGCAGATATGATTAAAGTTAGGAGTTGAAATGGGGAGATTATTTTGGTTATTCTGTACTCTCCAGGTGAGGCCTAAATGCAATCACACATATCTTTATAAAGGAGGCACAGGTATATTTGACTCATACAGGATTGGAGGAAAAGGCAAGGTGACCACCAAGGCAAAGATTGGAGTGATTACAGCTGCCAGAAGCTGGAAGCTTTGAGGAATAGATTCTCCCCTAGAGCTTCCACAGAGAGTGTGGCCTGCGAACACTGAAATATCAGCCCAGTGAAACAGATACACAGGACTTCCAGCCTCCAAGACTGAAAGCATTAAAATAAATGCAAAAGCTCTAAATTCTGTTGTTTTAATGCTTTGAATTTGTGGTAATTTGTTACAGCAACTATGGAAACTTTATAACGCCACACCTTCTTAGAGAAGTCTAAGATCTCTCCCAAGGTCAGTTCATGAAAAAAATCAAAGGCTGCATGTATGGCTGTTTCCCCCAAAGTCAGGACACTCATTGCCTAGACAAAATTTACACAGTGCTAAATGAACTGTCTAAATATCCAGGAGTGCTTTCACCTGGGAAAAAAAAGGTCTTTGATGGAAAACCAGAGGCAGCAGATCAGTCCCCTGAATAGGGACTCTTGGCAACATGGACATGGCCTATATACCCTGGGCAAAAACAGAATTTGAATAAAGAAGAGATTAAAAGAGTATGGATTTCATTGTATTCTTTTAATAATTGAAATAACAATATATGGGCTATTTTTTAGGGTTGTCTTTTTGAGCCCAACAAAATCATAAAATTAATAAAATATACCCTCCTAAAAAATTTCTGCTATTTGTGGACTAGATTCAGATATTATCCCATCTCTTACTCCTTATTCTAATCTATGTAAACAAAATTAGGAAATTGCAATAACATTTTGTATGTAGGAGAAATTGTTGGCAATTATGTTTAGATGATTGATTATTCAAGACATTCCTTTTATTTAGCTGTGCAAATAAACAGAACTTTTTATAAGTTATTGCTTGGTATATGAAACTTTGAAAAATAAAATTAATCTTTCTCTTTCCTGAACCAAGGACTTTAACCTACATGCTTATACCATTGAGTATGTGTGTGTATGAGTACACATACACACACATGCACATTTCTTGTTTTTTCCTTAAAATTCTTTAACAACAAAATCTCAGCGTAGAAACAAATATGGTCTGTTGACACTATTTAATTTGAAGGCCCCTGATACTTTGAATGGGAAACCAAAAATTTTAATTTGAGTGACTACAATAAAATTTTATTTCCTGTCCCTTCATCAAGCTAAAGTTCTCATGGAGCAGCATTTTTCTTTAGAATAAGTCAGCCACTATGAAAACAAGCCTCTTCAGCTGGTGAGAAGTTGTGTGCCCTGATTAGCAAGGAAGCCAAACGAGGCTTCAAGCATTTTAAAATTGAACTGAGGGCCCTGCTGGAGCACAGCTTCTGTTGTTCAGTAATGAGGATTTTGCAGAGTCCTTTCAAAAGTCAACTGTATTGTTCCCTTGCTAGTTTCTGTACATCCGAGTGAGGTGATTATGATTTCTTAAAAAGCACTTGCAGGACGGTAGAAAAGTTATTTATTTGAAAAAAATATTTTTTTTAACTGTCAGGTGATAAATTTTAAAATCTTGAACATTTTGAGAGCACCTTAGCAAAGGGTTTAAAATTATCTGAAAATCCTGCCTTTGATCCAAGGTGCATGGAGTCTAAAAACTCATCAGTGCCTATAGGCAGGGCTCTGCTTCCTGAGCTGCTGTCTGAGCAGGAAATCTTGCATAGTAAATACTTTAAAACTTTGGTATTCAGTAAGGGATATATTAAGTCTGGAGGAGTCCAAACATCTCTGAATAAATAGGGCAAATTTTCATGATGCCAAGGGACTTGTATGGACACTAAGACAGCCTCATTCATCATATAAAACCTTAAATTGCTGGAGCATTTGGAGCTCATTGGTATGCCTGATGCAATATCTACAGCACTCTCAAGAATAGTTTAGGCTGGGGGAGGGACTGGGTCTCATTTTTTACCATTCCCCATTTCCATATATCCCTTCTTAGTTTTTTTGTACTATTTCATTATTGCCAACTATAGTTTTCATCCTGCTCTAAGATAGAATTCACTGGAACATTTATTTCATAAGCTTTCAACACTGGGTAAGCAGTGTTTAGAATAAAGGGAACAAATACTTGATGGGATCTAGAGCACACTATTAGTTCCCTGAATCGTAATTTCCCTCCACAAATCCTTGGTTCTTATTTTATTGAACTGACCCCTGTTCTTATTGTCTCAGGACATTAAAAAAAAAAAAAAAACAAAACCTCTAAATCCTAATTCAGCAAAAAAGTCCTCTATCTGAAGAATTCCAGCCTCACATTGCTCTGGGTACGTGAGTTATTCTTAGGCGTCTTAGAGAAGTTGTAGTAAGGCTACAAGGAGCCTGTGGCTCTAAGCATCTCTCCTCCTTTCTCCACTCTCTGTACACACACTTAAGAAGATACAGAAGGGATTAGATGTGTTTTAATTTAGTCCAAAAGAGTAGCTTAACTTAGCCCAGTAAAATACTATCCTTAAAATATAAGGTTCTTCAAAATTATTGGGGGGAGAGCAGAGCCCTGGGAAATTCCTCACTTACTCTTCCATACTCCCACCTGCTTTCTTGTTGCCTTCCTTTTATTGAATGGGTATTTGAAGATGAGATGTCCTGGTGTCTTCACTCCCATACTTACTATACAGTTATTACTGGGATCAGGTCAGCCTTACTACATAGAACTCTGTCGTTAATTCTGCTTCGAGCAGAAGGGACAACTAGTCATTCGATGTGCCCTTTCTAGAATGAGTTCATCTCAGGCCAGTCTGATGGCCTCTCAGCTCACTCTTGCGCAGGCCCTTCATCATGGGTGGCTCATGGGGCTGCAGACTTTTACTTTCACTGAGTGAAACTCATTCATCTGCCTCTAGAGGGTTTGACAGCTCAAGAGTATTCTGCTTCATGTTCACATCTTCTGACTATACCTCTTCTTGCTCTTGAGTGTGTAGAGTAAACCTACAGGAGCAGATATTGCACCAAGCTGGGAGTCTTCTTCCTTTACAGCTATTATAACAGCAGCATTTACAGAATCCCTCGGCTTAAAGGTAGATTAAGTTCCACCAGGGTCCTTCAGTTCCACTCTTTGTGTCACACAGGTTTTAGATCTTCTTAGATCTAAAATACCTGATGACCTGAAATACCTAATCCTACCCCCCCTACCACTTTTTGGCTCAAATGTAAGTGACATGAGGGTATGCACTTAGGCCTATTGTTGAATGATTAAATTTCTGTAGTGGTATTTTTTCATTTTGTAGCAAAGACTAGTAACAATTCTTTCTAAAACCTGAAAAAAATTTTTCAAAGAAATCAGGAAATGCTGATATTCTAGTTGTTAGTCCTTCCCATATAACTGGTTGTGTAAGACATTTCTGAGAAAGTTCTGTGTGTATAATGCTGTGGCCAGTCTGTTTATGAAGATGACAAGTTTCACAAGAAGTTCTGATTATTGGCAAAGCTGATGACAGAATCTATTTAAATTACCATGTCAAGATTTTTTTTTTTTTGGTATTGAAAATTGAACCCACAGGTGCTTAGCTACTGAGCAACAATCCCCAGCCCTTTTTATAAATAAAACAATATTTTTATTTAGAGAGAGGGACTCACTGAATTGCTTAGGGCCTCACTAAGTTGCTGAGGCTGGCTTTGAACTCATGATCCTCTTGCCTCAGGCTTCTGAGCTGCTGGGATTACAGGTATGTGCCACTGCACCTAGCCCATGTCAAGATTTTTAAGTGTGCAAGTAAAATAAATTGATGCTATAATTAAAAAGAAATTAAATGCAACTTAACTTATAGGAAGCGACTGCCCCTTTTATTTTACCACTTAATTTGGTGCAGACGATGATATACATATCCTCACAGTAGGCTTTATATAAAAATTCTTTGGTATGTAGCAGCTAATCTAATTAGAAGAATTAAAAGCCCAAGTTGACATGATAACTTATTCTTCTGTGCAGATTTTAGGTAGATTTTGTTAGAATAGTCATGAAGTTATGTGGACTATTTATCATATGCCAGGCATTAATCTGTGGCTACTGTGAATTAGACATCATCTTTGCTTTCATGGAATTTGTAGTCTGGTGGTAGGAGACACACTCAACAAGAAGCAGTGAAAAACAAGATACTTCCATATAGAGATAAATAATTTCAAGTAGTAAATATGGGTGATGTGATAGTATTGGGTACACCCATATGTCATTTAAATTGACTTAATTGATAAGGACTGTGCTGTGTCAGGTCAAAGTATTACTCAGGCAGAATGCCAGTCATACAGTAAGTTAGCTTCAATTTGTATTGACAGCTGTACATATTTGTGGGCTAAAAATATTAGGCTTAAAGCCTTATGTCAATGAGCAAAGGATATTTATTTTTTTAATTTTTATTTATTTATTTATTTCTATAAAAATTGATATGTATTTCTTTGCAAGGGCATGGAATTTAAATGAAATTTAAAATCATATACAATTTTAATGAAATTTAAATGAAGTTTAAAATCCCATACAATTTTTTTATGGGAGAATTTTTTTAAAATATTTTTTTATTGGTTGTTCAAAACATTACAAAGCTCATGATATATCATCTTTCATACATTTGACTCAATTGGGTTATGAACTCCCATTTTTACCCCAAATACAAATTGCAGAATCACATTGGTTACACACTCACATTTTTACATAATGGCATATTAGTGACTGTTGTATTCTGCTACCTTTCCTATCCCCTACTATCCCCCCTCCCCTCCCCTCGAATCATCCCTCTCTACCTCATCTGCTTTTGTTCAATTCTCTCCCTTGTTTCCCCCCACTTTCCCCTCACAACCTCTTCTATGTAATTTTGTGTAACATTGAGGGTCTCCTACCATTTCCATATGCTTTCCCTTCTCTCTTCCTTTCTGTCCCCGCACTGGTCTTTGTTTAATGTTAATCTTTTCCTCATGCTCTTCCTCCCTGTTCTGTTCTTAGTTGCTCTCTTTATATCAAAGAAGACATTTGGCATTTCTTTTTTAAGGATTGGCTAGCTTCACTTAGCATAATCTGCTCTAATGCCATCCATTTCCCTGCAAATTCTATGATTTTGTCATTTTTTAGTGCTGCGTAGTACTCCATTGTGTATAGATGCCACATTTTTTTTTTATCCATTCATCTATTGAAGGGCATCTAGGTTGGTTCCACAGTCTAGCTATTGTGAATTGTGCCACTATCACTGATGTGGCAGTATCCCTATAGTACGCTCTTTTAAGATCCTCAGGGAATAGTTCGAGGAGGGCGATAGCTGGTTCAAATGGTGGGTCCATTCCTAGCTTTCCCAGGTATCTCCATACTGCTTTCCAAATTGGCCTTACCAATTTGCAGTCCCACCAGCAGTGTACAAGTGTACCCTTTTCCCCATATCCTCGCCAACACTTATTGTTGTTTGACTTCATAATGGCTGCCAATCTTACTGGAGTGAGATGGTATCTTAGGGTGGTTTTTATTTGCATTTCTCTGACTGCTAGAGATGGTGAGCATTTTTTCATGTACTTGTTGATTGATTGTATGTCCTCCTCTGTGAAGTGTCTGTTCAGGTCCTTGGCCCATTTGTTGATTGGGTTATTTGTTATCTTATTGTTTAATTTTTTGAGTTCTTTGTATATTCTGGATATTAGGGCTCTATCTGAAGTGTGAGGGGCAAAAATTTGTTCCCAGGATGTAGGCTCTCTATTTACCTCTCTTATTGTTTCTCTTGCTGATAAAAAACTTTTTAGTTTAAGTAAGTCCCATTTATTTATTCTTGTTATTAACTCTTGGGCTATGGGCATCCTATTAAGGAATTTGGAGCCCGACCCCACAGTATGTAGATCGTAGCCAACTTTTTCTTCTATCAGATACAGTGTCTCTGATTTGATGTCTAGCTCCTTGATCCATTTTGAGTTAACTTTTGTGCATGGCAAGAGAAAGGGATTCAGATTCATTTTGATGCAAGTGGATTTCTAATTTTCCCAGCACCATTTGTTGAAGATGCTATCCTTCCTCCATTGCATGCTTTTAGCCCCTTTATCAAATATAAGAAAGTTGTAATTTTGTGGATTGGTTTCTGTATCCTCTATTCTGTACCATTGGTCCACCTGCCTGTTTTGGTACCAGTACCATGCTGTTTTTGTTACTATTGCTTTGTAGTACAGTTTGAACTCTGGTATCGCTATACCTCCAGATTCACACTTCCTGCTTAGAATTGCTTTTGCTATTCTGGGTCTTTTGTTTTTCCATATGAATTTCATGATTGCTTTATCTATTTCTACAAGAAATACCATTGGGATTTTAATTGGCATCGCATTAAACCTGTAGAGAACTTTGGGTAATATCGCCATTTTGATGATGTTAGTTCTGCCTATCCATGAACAGGGTACATTTTTCCATCTTCTAAGATCTTCTTCTATCTCTCTCTTTAGGGTTCTGTAGTTTTCATTGTATAAATATTTCACCTCTTTTGTTAGGTTGATTCCCAGGTATTTTATTTTCTTTGAGGATATTGTGAATGGAGTGGTTTTCCTTATTTCCATTTCAGAAGTTTTGTTGCTGATATTCAGGAATGCCTTTGATTTATGCGTGTTGATTTTATATCCTGCCACTTTGCTGAATTCATTTATTAACTCTAGCAGTGTCTTTGTAGACCCTTTTGGGTCTGCTAAATATATTATCATGTCATCCACAAATAGTGATAATTGAAGTTCTTCTTTTCCTATTTTTATGCCTTTAATTTCTTTTGTCTGTCTAATTGCTCTGGCTAGTATTTCAAGAACTAAATTGAAGTGGTGATAGAGGGCATCCCTGTCTTGTTCCAGATTTTAGAGGGAATGCCTTCAGTTTTTCTCCATTTATGATGATGCTAGCCTGAGGTTTAGCATATATAGCTTTTACAATGTTGAGGTAAGTTCCTGTTATCCCTAGTATTTCTAGTGTTTTGAACATAAAGGGATGCTGTACTTTGTCAAATGCTTTTTCTGCATTTATCGAGATGATCATATGGTTCTTGTCTTTAAGTCTATTGATGTGGTGAATAGTATTTATTGATTTCCGTATATTGAACCAGCCTTGCATTCCAGGGATGAATCCTACTTGATCATGGTGCACAATTTTTTTGATATGCTTTTGTATTCGATTCGCCAGGATTTTATTGAGAATTTTTGCATCCAAGTTCATTAGAGATATTGGTCTGTAGTTTTCTTTCTTTGAAGTGTCTTTGTCTGGTTTCGGGATCAGGGTGATGTTGGCCTCATGGAATGAATTTGGAAGAGCTCCTTCTTTTTCTATTTCTTGAAATAGCTTGAAAAGTATTGGTATGAATTCTTCTTTGAAGGTTTTGTAAAACTCCGCTGTATACCCATCCAGTCCAGGGCTTTTTTTGGTTGGTAGTCTTTTGATGGCTTCTTCAATTTCTTCCTTTGTTATTGGTCTGTTTAAATTGTGTGTGTCTTCCTGATTCAATCTGGGCAGATCGTATGACTTAAGAAATTTATCAATATCTTCACTATCTTCTATTTTATTGGAATATAGGGTTTCAAAATACTTTCTAATTATCTTATGTATTTCTGTAGTATCTGTTGTGATATTGCCTTTAGTAATTTGAGTTCTGTTAGTTATTTGAGTTCTCTCTCTTCTTCTCTTCATTAGCATGGCTAAGGGCCTGTCGATCTTATTTATTTTTTCAAAGAACCAACTTTTAGTTTTTTCAATTTTTTCAATGTTTTTTTTTGTTTCAATTTCGTTGATTTCTGCTCTAATTTTAATTATTTCTTGTCTTCTACTACATTTGCTGTTGTTTTGCTCTTCCTTTTCTAGGTTTTTGAGGTGTAGTGTGGGTTCATTTATTTGTTGGTTTTTTCTTTTTTTGAGGAAAGAACTCCAAGAAATGAATTTTCCTCTTAAAACTGCTTTCATTGTGTCCCATAGATTCTGGTATGTTGTGTCTGTATTGTCATTTGTCTCTAAGAATTTTTTATCTCCTACTTTATGTCTTCTGTAACCCATTGATCATTCAGTAACATATTGTTCATTTTCCATGTGATGTAGGATTTTTTCCTTCCTCTTTTATCATTGATTTCCAGTTTCATTCCATTGTGATCAGATATGGTGCATGGTATTATCTCCACACCTTTATATTTACTGAGGGTTGCCCTATGGCATAATATATGGTCTATCTTTGAGTAGGATCCATGTGCTGCTGAGAAGAATGTGTATCCACTTTATGATGGTTGATATATTCTATATATGTCAGTTAAGTCTAGGTTATTGATTGTGCTGTTGAGTTCTATAGTTTCTTTATTTAGTTTTTGTCTAGAGGATCTGTCTAATGGCGAGAGCGGTGTGTTGAAGTCACCCATAATTATTGTGTTGTAGTCTCTTTGACTCTTGAACTTGAGGAGAGTTTGTTTTATGAACGTTGCAGCTCCATTGTTTGGTGCATACAAATTGATAATTGTTATGTCTTGTTGGTGGATGGTTCCTTTTAACAGTATATAGTGTCCTTCTTTATCCTTCTTGATTAACTTAGGTTTAAAGTTGATTTTATTCGATATGAGTATGGCCACTCCTGCTTGCTTCCGAGGGCCATGTGAGTGGTATGATTTTTCCAAACCTTTTACCTTCAGCCTGTATATGTCTTTTCCTATCATATGAGTCTCCTGAAGGCAGCATATTGTTGGATTTGTTTTTTTGATCCAGGTTACTAGCCTATGTCTCTTGATTGGTGAGTTTAGGCCATTAACATTTAAGGTTACAATTGAAATATGATTTGTACTTCCAGTCATGTTTATTTATTTATTTATTTTAGTTTGGCTAGTTTTTCCTCTTTGGTTATTTTCCTCTCCCTTTACTGAGATACCTCCTACTGTTAGTTTTGGGCACTATTTTTCAATTCCTCTTCTTGTAGTGTTTTGCTCAAAATGCTTTGCAGTGCTGGTTTTCTGGCAGCGAATTCGTTTAGCTTTTGTTTATCATGAAACATTTTAATTTCATTGTCAAATCTGAAGCTTAATTTTGCTGGATACAGTATTCTTGGTTGGAATCCATTATTTTTCAGCATTTGAAATACATTTTTCCAGGATCTTCTCGCTTTCAAAGTCTGTGATGAGAAATCAGTCGTTAACCTAATTGGTTTACCCCTGAATGTAATCTGCCTCCTTTCTCTCGTAGCTTTTAATATTCTCTCCTTGTTCTGTACGTTGGCTATCTTCATAATTATATGTCTTGGAGTTGGTCTATTACAGTTTTGAATGTTTGGGGTCCTGTAGGCTTCCAGGATTTGGCAATCCATTCCATCTTTCATCTCTGGGAAGTTTTCTAGAATTATTTCATTTAATAGGTTGTCCATTCCTTTGGTTTGATTCTCTATGCCTTCTTCTATCCCGATGACTCTCAAATTTGGATTTTTTATGACATCCCATATCTCTTGAATAGATTGCTTGTGGGATTTAAGCATCTTTTCTGAGTTGACTATATTATTTTCAAGTTGATAAACTTTGTCTTCATTATCTGATGTTCTGACTTCTACTTGATCTAGTCTATTTGTGATATTCTCTTTGAGTTTTTAATTTGGTTTATAGTTTCCTGCATTTCTAGCATTTACTGTTTGATTTTTTTTTAAGATCTCTATCTCCTGGTAAAGCTTGTTCTTTGCCATTTGAATTTGTTTGTTTAATTCATTTTCAAAATATACTTTTATTGCTTGGACTTGCTGTCTCATGTCTTCTCTAATATTCCTTTCCATCTGAGTTAGGTATGCCTTGAGTTCTTTCCCTATCCATGTTTCTGATGCTTCTAGGTCCTCCTGTAGATTTAAGTTGTCCTGCATTGTTTGTACTCCTTTTTCCCCTTGTTTTTTCATGATGTTCACGCTACTTTGCAGCTCTTTTGATTGCTGTGTTTCTGCTCTCTTCTATAAATTTGTTTTGGTTTTTTATATCTCTGTTGTCTCTCCTTTGTGTTGGTAGACTATGCCTGGTAAAGTGGATTCCGCTGGGAAGGAATTCCATCGGCCGAGCTCCTGTGACGTCACCTCTCTGCTATGGAGGGCCCCAGGCTCCTTGCCGTGGTGTCCGAATGGGGGGGTGGGACTGGACTGTCTTTGGCTGGTTTCCGCTCCTGGACGCTGGCGGCTGGGCGGACTCTAGCCGCCCAGTCGCGCAGGCAGCCGGTGGGCGATCGGTTGCTGGTGGGCGGGCAGGCGGTCTCCAGCCGCCCAGTCGCAGTGGCAACGGGCCGGCTGTCGCTGGTGGGCGGGCGATCTCTAGTCGCCCAGTCGTGCGGTTGGTCTCCGGCAGGCAGGTGGTCTCCAGCTGCCCAGTCACGTGGGCAGCCGGCGGGTGATCGGTCGCCTGCAGGCGTGCGGTTTCCAGCTGCTCAGTCACAGGGGCAATGGGCCAGCTGTTGCTGGTGGGTGGGCAATCTCTAGCTACCCAGTTGCGTGGTCGGTCGCCGATGGGGGGCAGACTCCAGCCGCCAAGTCTCGCGGTCAGTGGGTGGAGTTTCGCTGGCGGGCTTTCGTTCTCCAGCCACCCAGTCGTGAGGGCCTGGCCTCTAGTCCCCTGGTTTCTCCTGCTAGTCCTGGTTTCTCCTGCTAGACCAGATTTCCCCTGAGTGCTGCCTCTCAGCAGTTCAAACTGTACTCTGGCCTGCCGTTTGTTGGGTGTGGAGGGTGGCTATTGAGAACCCTGGCACTCTATTGTTTTGATTTTTTCTGCTTGCCCTTCCCCCCGCACTGGCAATACAGGTTTCGTTTTCCCCGCTGATGGGAGGGGGAGTTGAGGGTCTGGTGTCTCTAGTTTTCCCTGTGTCTTTATGCAGGCTTGCTCTGATAATCCCTCCCCCGGAGAGCCTAGGAGAGATTTTATGCGAATTCCCCGCTGTATGGGAGATGAGCTGAGTAACACACACCTGTTTTATTGTTGCAATCTGTCGGAGAGTGGCGGTGGTTACTTCAGCTCTCCAAGATGGTGGCCCCTGGTTTCCTTGGTGGAGTTTCCGTTGTGGGGGATAGAACTGTACCGCTTCCTTCCCAGTCTGAAATCCCGAACTCGGCCTGGGGCTCCGTGAGTGCTCAGGCGGCAGGATTCCACAGAATCTGCAGCAAGGTTTCTTCCTGCTTGCTGGTCGCTTCTTGGTGGCTCCCTGCCGTCTGTAGCCATGGGGCGGGCTGCGCGGATCAGTCAGCCTGGATCTCTGGTCGCACAGTTGGCTCGTGTATGAGACTCAATTACCGGACCTCGGTGCTGGAAATCCTTCCTCTAGGTTTTGGTGCACCCCCATTTTTCTGTAAGTTCCTAACAAGATAGTTTTTTGTCGTTCTAACTCATTATTCACCCGCGCAGTGGCGCGGTACACGGGGTGTGATGCACTCTATTCACGGCCATCTTGGGAATTCCAGCAAAGGATATTTAATTAAGCTTTGAAGGAAACTTGGTATTATTCAGATATTTGAATTACTATATGACATAATGAAGAGTTTCTAGGTCACCCCAGAAGACTGGTTGAATTTAATCAATAAATAGAAGTTTCAGAGAGAGATATTTTAACTTAATACCGAGAGCATTTGTTGAATGTTTATAGTTTATCCATCAATAGAATGGATGTGGTGAATCTTTGATAGGGAATGTGTTCAGGTACAAGTAATTTGTCAGAGGTGAGTGGAGAATTTTCTCTAAATAAGGGAGAAGTAGCCTAGATAGTTTTAAAGATTCCTATTATGTTAATTTTAGGGAGAGAGGTAGCCTAGGCAGTATCAGAGATCCCTGTTGTGTTAAGTTTAGGGAGTATGACTTAGGAGGAATAGAAGTAAGTATCCTGGAAAGAGACAGTCTTAGAGCAGGAAGACCCTTCTGGAGAGATGTGTGGAAAGAGAGAGGACATTTCTCCAGAGGAGGACTTGGCTGAATGTTGATTTAGCAGCAAAGGAGTCTTCATGCTGATTGGTTAAATGGAAAGAAGAGAAAAAGATCAAAGGAAAGGCTTTTCCTGAGGAAGAAGTACTCCATCCATGTTCTTGAAAGTTGAGTGCAGGAGTGTGCTACATAAATGCAGAGTGTCAGCTGAAGTGCTAAGCTTTGAATACAGGTTAACCTCTGGCTGGGTGTTCCTAACATTACTATGTTCTAGGTGACAGTTCTTAGTCCAGTTGTACCTTGATAGCATTTATACATTAATTGCAATAGTATTCTTATCTTTCATTTTAGGCATTAGTATGGCAAGCCTTCATGTTTAATATTCAGAGTCGCCGGTTGAAGCATCAAATTATTTGAACTCAGGATTGGCTCAGTCAGGAAAACAACAAAGGAACATGTTTTTATTCATAGCTGCTATTATTGCCTTTTACATTATGGTTGGCATTTTGGCAGCACAGGTATTAAATTGTTTACCACCCAGAACTAAATATAATTAACTTAGTTTTCTCAGGCTTTAAAGAAAGGGACCTTGGCTTGTAAAGCAATTAAGCTTTATTTGAATAACAATGGGTTGCAATAAAATGCTTTTGAATTTATCCAAGTCATATATTTAACGTATATGTTATTCTTAGGTTCTTCTTGTGTTTATTTTTTCCTTCTAGCAAAAATAATTGAGTTTCACTATTTGAAGTTATTAAGGCTTCCTAGAGAAAGAGTTACGGTTTTCTAGTTCAAGAGAAAAGCAATCAAAGTGGAAAACCCCTTCATTTTTAATATTTTCCTAAGAACAGCACAATCGTTTCCTAATTCTTACATAATGCACTAGGGGCTTTAGACAGACCATTATCATTTAAAAAAGAAAAAAAATGGGGAATTTTGAAATGTTTTTTTAAAGGTACAAGTAATGAGGAAAAATACTAAACCATAAAAATAAATTTAAATTTTTCCCTCAGTGTTTTTGTGTCTCTTAGTAGGTTTATTAATCCTTATTGATGGACGATTGACAAGGATATGTAGCATATTATTTCGCCTAATTAACAACTTATTGAAACACTATTGTTTCTAAATGAGCCATGTTACTTTTGTATCTGAAAGGTGGCAGTATATTTACTGTGGTCCAATTTATAAATATCCACTTGCAAATAAACCCCTTCATACATGGGTGTGCCTCTTAGAAGACATGCAGAAAAGGTTCTCCTGATGTGTATTTCTTGACTCTTCAGACTTAGGATGAAATTACTTAAAATAAAAGGAAAAATAAAAATCTGCTTGTTTCAGTGTACATTTGTAAGGTTACAGAAATTGGACTAAATATTGATATTTGCTTTTTGCTATTTTTGTCTTTTAATTGGCAAGTTAGTAGGGATACTTCCTTGGGTGAGATCATTTTCTGTGAACTTGGGAAGAATCAGTTTGCTTGTTTGCCAGTGGACACATTGGAAAAATACATCACTTGAGTGTGTTGTTCATTTTTTATTATGAAATATTTCAGTAATTTATAAAATATGAATAATAAAGAGTCATATATTAATCATGTACTCTTGTCAAATCTTTATGTTTTGTTTTGTTTACCTCAGGACTGTTCTTTCTTTCTTTCCTGGAAATAAAGCGTTTATAATGCATTTGAGGCATTCTGTGTACAATTCATTCATTCTCAGAGTTAGCTACTCTCCTGAGTGTGGTATTTATCATTCTCACTCACTTATTTATTATTTCAACTATAAAATACTTACCAATAAATATGTCATTTTGTATGATTTTACACAGTATATTACACAGATCTTTTAGTTTATTTTTCATTTATTTACGATAAGTAAATAAATGAAAAATAAACACTCTCTCTCTCTCTCTCTCTCTCTCTCTATATATATATATATATATATATATATATATATATATATATAACTAAGCCCTGGTTATTATTACTATGTGTGTTCTTTTTATGTGAACACAGTCTCCATACATCCCTTCCCTTTCTTGGACATTTGCACTGATTCCAGAGTTTCTGTTCTAAAGAGCCTTACTATGAACACTGTTTTTGTTTTTGTTTTCCCATGAATACACATGAGAAAATTTCCTCAGGAGTAGAATTTCTGGGTTGCTTATTAATTTTCTATGGCTGCTAAATCAACTTTCTACAATTGTGCTCACTTCAAACAATACAAATGTTTTCTTTTGTAGTTCTGTGGAGTAGAAACCTGGCATGGCTTTCACTGGGCTAATGTCATGGTGTTGGCAGGGCTGTTTCTTCTTGAACCTCTGTGAGAGAACTCATTTCCTTGCCTTTTCTAGCTTCTAGAGAGTGCCAACATGACTTGGATTATGGCCTCCTCCTGCTTAATACCAACAACACTGTGTCTCTCCAACTATTATCCCATGCTCACATCTCCACCTGATTCTCTTTTCCTGCTTCCCCCTTCCACTTTTAAGAATTCTTGTGCATGGCCAACCCAGGATAATATCACAATGTTAAAGTCATTTTTATCACCAACCTTAATTTCATCTGCAAACTTTGCCATGTAAGGAAACATATTTACAAATTCTGGGGATTAGGTCATGAACATCTTGAGGGACCATTATTCTTCCTACCACAGGACATAGATTATTATATACCATCTGCTTGACTAGATAGTCTTAAATTGCTATTCTAAGTGGTGTGTGCACATAATACTCTCTGAAAGTGTATTAGAATTTCAGTTGTTCCTCATCCTTGCCAACACGAGGATTATAAAACTTTAAAATGTTATCCAGTCAGATGGGTGTGATTCGATATCTCATTGAGCAGCTTTTCATATAATTATTGGCTGCAGAAGTTTTCGTTTTTGTTCATTACAATTCCTTTCCTTTTCCTATTTTTAAATTGTTTTTGCTTGCATATTTTTGTTTGTTTAGTTTTCTTACTGATTTAGATGTGTTCTTTAAATAATTCCATTACTAATTCTTTGTTGGTTATTTGGATTGCAATACTTTACCCCAGTTTGATTTAACTTTGCACTTTTAAGGTTTCTTTTCTTGTACAAAGATTTTAGTTTCAAAATTGACAAATTCTGTCACTTCCTGCTTGAAGTCATAAGATAGTCCCTCTTTATTCTTTAAATGTTTGCATAATGGAGTAGATGATACAATTTAATAATTTCCTTTGTATCTAGATACATATATGTCTCCGTTTTGGAAAATATAGTAGTAACATTAAAATCTGAACTGAGAATTTTATCATTTAAAATTTGATGGGTTTATAAAATGTTGTTGCTGAGAAGAACTTGACAGATCATATGATATGAAACTAATGTCCAGAAAGGCAGGGAGCAACAATTCTGGAAGTACTTGTATTGATACATTGAATTGCATACCATTGTATTCTATTATCCTCATTGCCTTAGGAGCCTGCTTTACCTTAAAGAAAAGTTTTATACTACTAGAAGATCAATTAACTTTTGGATTGAGTAAAATAATGGATGTTGATTTACATTTATAAAAATAAAACATATACATGTTAGAAATTTTCACAAGAAGATAATCAGTTTGTTCCTAAATATCCAAAATAAACAAATAAGTGAATGAAAAGGTAGTTTCAGAAGCAAGTAGTAGTTGATAACTGTGATCAAAACTGTTTTTCATTCTTCAGTGATGAGAATGGAATTATAGAAACAAAAACTATCAGTTTTGTTGAGAATCACCTATTTTCCCTAAAGTGCATATTTCCTTTTGATAGGCTTCTGTTTTAAACATACTTCTACTGTGGGCCAGGTCCTGAGAGGGAAACTTTAGTGAAGAGCCACGATTTTTCCATCTGCATCATGAACTGTACCACGCATTGCCCATGCTCCAACTGGATAAATAGGTTCTATTTTCCCAATATAACTCTATTATCAGACCCTTTAAGCTCAGAGATAAAGTGAATTTTTTTAATGCCCAAAATAAGTGTCTCAAGATTTTTTTCCTTTTTTTTTCCTTAAGGAAGTATTGCAAAGGAACTTAAGAGTGAGTGACAGTTGACAAAGATGTGGTTGCCCAGCAACTGGCAATTTAAATAACTAGGAGCTGATATGATTTACCAACCTGATAAACAGCAAGGACTTTAATATACTCTGAAGGACTGCTACAGATGTTGCATTGAGCTATTTATATGTGTTGATCTGTCTAGATCTATTTTAATATATGCGTATATATATGCAGATATTTTTTCTGCAGAAGTGAAATATGAAAGCAAAGACTATATCTCTTCCCCTATGTGACATTAATAGAAGTTGCCTGCAATAATAAAAATTGTTTTAGCTTTCTTGTTTGTATACAGATTCTCAGTTTCAAAGGAAGCTTTTTCACACAGAGGGAATAAATGTCCTGAAGATTCAGTGCTGATTTTGTTTGGAGTTCTAATACTGTATTTATAATCAGCAATTGTTGCTACCTTATTTTTGCAGGTTTTGTAATTTGAAACTTTTCTCCATTTGTTGCTCTTGATTCTTCACAGAAATAATGAGGTTTAACAGGATTATTTCTGAGTGAGTTAGCTTAATTGACTAGCCTATTTTAATAATGGGATCACCAAGAGGCTTGATGTCCACATAGGCCAGTTAACTTCCTGGAGTCAGTAAATCTCTTTTTGCAGTCTCCTTGACCCTCAGTGGAAATCGTTCACATGATTCTTCCAAGAGTGACAGAAAAGCTGAGACTCATGCTATACTAAAGTAGAATAGCAATCCAAAGAGCGCCCCCTCCTGGAAGGAGGTCAGCACTATCATTTTGTACATAAATCACCTATGGTGTATTTGAGAAACAGTGTGTATAAAATTATTCCATCTTGTTGGGAATGGAATGTGTTACATTAAATAACAACCAGCAATATGCTGTTACTAGCACAGAAAATGAGATAATTTTGAGGGTAATTTCAGTATTGAAAATATTTTATGATATGGGGAATACAAAAAGATAATTTTAATAAAAATGATTGAGAGATACAGATAAATAATTTTAAAATTGTTTTTTGAAATATAGGACTTAGGGAACTTTGGGGCAACGGGCACATTTTGCCAACCATGCGTATTTGAACATAAATTAGTGTCTTAAATCTGTATGCTAGCTTTTCCATGGTACAGTCTCTTTCTTACACTAATCACAATGAAAATCCTCTTCTCAAAATCTCTATAGCACTTATGCTTTCCTATTCCTTTTAGGAAATGATAGCTATCAGGGCTGAAGTATTTCACAATTCCAGGGGCAATTAGCAACACAGAGGCCCTGCCATGATATCTCACCTATTGAGCACTATGTAAGTATTTAAAATATATTGTCTCTCGTCCTTAATGACGCTGCAAGTATCTATTAGCTCCAGCAACTTACTGATGATGAAAGTGAAGGTCAGAGTGGTAAAATCATTTGACTGTGAGCATATGCTTGGAAATCAGAGAGGTAGAATTTGCCTTAAGGTCAGACTCCCAAGCCAGTACACTTTTTACTCTGTTACTCTATGTTTTGTTATGTTGTTTCTTAATTATTCTTATGTGTATATTGTTTCTCCAGAGGTTTTCATGCTTAAACTCAGTTTAAATCACTGTGGAAACATGTTAAAAATGCTGTTTCTAGACCTTGATCCCCCAAATTCTGATTCAGAATATCTCAGTATGTCCTGATTGTGCATTTTTAGATTGGTTCTGGTATCGTATTCTGAGAAGTCCGTGGTGTGAAATCTGTGAGGCAGGACCTTACCCTTTAGTTGTGTACTGAACATTCATGGCATGTACCCAGTAAATATACATTAAATTCCAACCCAGCTTAAACTGTTGCACCTGTGCTAAATACAGCCCACAAAGTTTCTTAGCATGAACTGGGATGTCTCTTAACTTGAATCTAAATAAAAAGTTTTTGCAAAATAGAAAAGTCAATACTAACTGGTAGGGTGAAGTTCAAGTAACAAGTTTTTAATAGAATGATTCATCTGTTAGATGTTAGTATATTCTGGAAATTTAGATATATCCTAAGGTAGCACAAGGAAGCTCTGTAGAAGAAGGAAAAGCATAGGATAGAAAATAACTAGAGAGAGATGGAAGTAATTGTGATAAATTTTAGATATAAAATAGAGTTGTTTGGGATGGGGTGAGGACATAAAGATGGTTCAGCTCATTAGTAAAGGTGGGTTTTTTGGAGGGAGGTCATGAAGGAATGGCTTATTCAATTGGGAGAAATCCTGGATAAACCTAAAGAAAAAGTGGGTTTCAGATGAGAGAGTAAGTATTAAACAGAATCAGTGATAGTGTGGATATTGGTTGGGGCAGAGGCTCAGGACTCATCCTGGTTTTCTTCTTCTTTTCTTCTTCTTCTTCTTTTTATTTATTTATTTATTTTTGGTACTGGGGATTGAACCCAGGAGCACTCAACCACTGATCCATAACCTCAGTCCCTTTTTTTGTAGTTTCCTTCTTTATTGTGTGTGAATTCTGCTGTTATCATCTCTTTATCTAAGGGCCATAGATGTTCATGCCTGGAAGTGTGTCTTAGGTGGCTTAAAATTGGATGGACCACTAGTGATATATAAAACAGCGAATATAAAGTGATCAGTGAAATACTGCCCATTATAGCAAGAGGGGCCATAGGGTCTATTGCAATTCCCATGTTGATCTGCTGAGACATCAGAAAAGTTCTTTCTAGAAGGACCTGTATTATACTAGGGGAATAGACTCCATATTTCTTTTCAAATTTCTACTAAATGATAGTTGTTACTAACTTGCTGAGTTAAAAAAAATTGTAATGTTTTCCTTGCAATCAACACCCAAGTGATTTTAAAAAATGCAGATAACATCAGTAAAAGATTAAAGTAAGCATGGCGTATTCACAAGCAAAGGTAGCACAGTGTATTTCCTTAGAGTACACATTTGCCTTCTAACAGAAAGACAGGAAAAAAGCTTTAGTAATTAGATCCCTTTTGTAACCCTCATGGAGTGAGAAAGATTAATAGCTGTGCTGCAGGACTCTGTTCCAGTCAGAGGCACTGTGTGTCACACTTTTCTCTTGGGATAGAATTTGGCTTGAAGTGAAACACAATTCTATAATAATAATGATAATAATAGCCAGCATTTTTGAGTACTTTCTCCCTACCGGTTACTTCACATTATTTCCTCCAAGCCACACAATGACCTGGTAAGTTAAATAATTCATGTTTAAGCAACTGAGACTCAAAGAGGTTAATTGACTTCCAGACCACCCAGCTAGTGAGACATTTTATAGGGACACTTTGCTGCAGGTAGGTATTGTCAGATCTTCAACAGATAGGCTCCAGCATTAAAGAAATCTCAGAACTTTTTTTTTTATATAATGTACACAATATTGGAACTTGAAAAAGAGAGCCATGCCACTCTAAATTACAATGATGAATAAAGGTCTTTTGTGTTTGGCTGGAGCATGGTAACCTGTGCCTCCATGCCAGTGAGGTAGTAGGTAGACCAGGGAAGCCAGGTTCTTTTAAGCAAGCTTGATGGGGCAGTTTTCTGAAGGGAAGGTTAGAGTGTGTGAGTCACAAAGCCCTCCTGCTGCACAGGTATCAGAGGTTGTCTGTTACAAGTTCCTTCACTTCCACTATTACTTCCTTTCCTCAATTCTATTTTGGACTTCTGTCATGTGTATTTACAGTTAGACAAAGGTTTTTTTTTTTTTTTTAAACAACCCCTTTGTAAGAACTGAAAAGGGGCCTTGTATATCCTGCAGTTTCTGGGCATTATGAGTCTCCTTTTAAACTCAAATTGGTGATAATGGTAACTGTGAATCTCTATTGTTCAAGGAAGTAAGTTGCAGATAGGGGCCTTCAAAGACAATTCAATAAAATCAATGGAGTAAAGCTTTTTGATGGAATGATCTTCGTTATATAGAGGCTGTTTGGGATATAACTTGGGGACTGGGCACCCCAGCGCTGAGCCTGGTGTTTTAAATGCCATGGTTTACTACAAAAAGATCTTTTGATTAGTGCAGGTAGTAAGTTGGCAGGATTTTTTTTTCTTATGAAATGAAATATCCAGCAGACCATTCCTGATTATGTTATGTATTTTTAGATGTTACCATTGAGTTATATTTATAGTATAGACTACTGAATCCTAACTTAAATATGCAAAATGTATGCATAACTAACCTCCCAAGCTGCATTCCCTGCTCTATATTACACCCTACAATGTAGCCTGTGCTTAAATGGCTCTTCTAAAGTCTTAGAAAGGAGCTTAGTATTTGCTTTTAAAATATAAGCACAGCAAGAATATGTAAAATGTGGGACCCTCTCTGGTACTCACCTTCTGCATTTAGCTGTGCTCCAAGGGTGAAGTTAACAAAACTTTGACAGTGCAGGTGGGGACTGAAATCAACAGTCTTGCCTAGGTCAGAATGAGTTGAAATGAACTGACACACCAGTCTTTGCCAGTGTGTTTGTGACTTAGTACACCAGGTTTGGGTTGTGGCTTAAGGGAAGGTTAAATCATAGATCGCAACATTGGCGTGGCTCTTGCCTGTGTCCATCAGTTTTCCCATTATCAGAGCTTCCAGGCTCCCCAGCATCCTGTTCCTTAGACAAAATAAATATAGTCAGGAACCTTCTGAGGATCATGAGAACAATCCTGCTTCTGCTCCTGAAGTTAAAGGGAACAAATCTTTGTATTCCACTTTCTTGTGTCTTGATGAATGTGATTCGATTATTTTGATGCAAACTTGAGCTTGTGTAACTTGTCTAATAAGAATGTGGATTTCCTTGTAGAGAGAAAAGCAAAAATTAATAAGAAACTGAGAAGCCGAATGCTTCCAGTGATCAGAAAAATCACTTCACCTGAGCAGATTGGGAGATCACCCTGTTTTGGACAACATCATTCATGGTAATTTTTTGGCAGGTGCCTGACGTTTAACATCCATCCATGAAGGTACCCACTCCATCTGGAACTGTTCTTCCTGGCCTGAACTCTAGAATATTTTTCTTTCTTTATCTGATCAAATCAAAGGACTGTGTTCTAATTCTGCATAATTCTATAATAACAAATTGGATAAATGAGTTTGCCCCCAAATCAGGAAACTACAGGTTTGTTGGCTTAGCTCTATCCCTTTGTTTACTCATTCATCAAGAATTCACTGTGCACCTGCCATGCACCAGGCTCTGTGCTAGGTGTGGGGGTTTCAGGCATGAATAGAGTGCAGTCTCTGAGCTGAAGAACACAGGGTTATTGTGGATGAGAATACTTATATAGGAGGTGTTATTATTGTCTAACATAAAGGGTGTTATTATATAGATATGGTGAAATACAGTAGGAATCTAGATGAAGAATCTGTCCTTTTACTTTGAGTACCTGGTTAAGAATTCTCATTTGAACATGCCTTATAGAATTCAAGGTAGGTGGTAGAAAAAGGTGGTAGTATCCTTTGTTGATGGAGGTACAAAAGCCTAGAGATGTGAATGTGAATGATATTATACAGGAATAATCAGACTAATAGCTGATGTGCTGCAGTATAGCCATACTAGTGCTCATACAAGTGTTCATTCTGATTAGCCACTGCATGTGCTTCGGTAGTAGTTAATAGTATTGCACATCATGCTAGGAGCAATGACAGATTGCTTAGAACTGTAAGAGTTATATGTGAGGAAAAGAAGCAAAGAGGAAGTGGGAGGATACTGATTATGAAGGAATTTGAATGCAGTTGAGGAGTTTTTATGTCACAAGATTTTATTTACTTGCAAATTCATTCATTCATACATTGCCTGGAAACAGTGATGCCAGATTAGAAGTCTCGATTAAGAAGTCTAATCAAGAAAAATTACTTGAACCAAGCAATATTAGTTGAAGTGGAAAGTGGTGGGGGGCTCAGATATGAAAGAGATGCTCTGGCTTTAGTCACTTTCTTTGGGAAAAGCACAAAACAGAGACATGAAATAGAATCCCAGGTTTCCATCGAGGGTGACAGAGTGTCTTATGTTTACTCAATTAGGGTTGTTGCATTGAGTAGGCCTTAAAAGCAATTTTCTAGTGCTTCTGTTTCAGGTTCTGAGGTATAAGAGAGAGTCTGGGGCTGAGGGCCTGGTGCTTAATACATTAGTACAGCGGACTTATCTCACCAATCAGCTATCTGCACAGTGTGTGTGATAAATTGAGTTAGCTTATGAAACTCACTTGTATAGAGGAATCACAGCTAATGACTCCATCTGTGAAGAGAGATACTTGCTGCTGAATGAATGACTAGACTGAGTTGTACATTATGACTTGCCCTAAGTCTGGGAAAGCTATATTAGTGATGCACAAATGAGGTTTTTGATAGCTGCTAGACTACAAAAGCATTCTGCTTTATTGGTAGCACTGTCCAAAATAATAGCAGTTGTTCAAAAGGGTGGTGGTGGTGGTGGTGGAGGGGAAAGATATAATATGAAACTCAGAATATAGTTAAAACCCCAAGGATTATTTGGGTTTAGGGATCATGAAGTCCAAGTCAAATTTGAAAGCTTCTCCTGGGACATGACTTGTAGATTTTTATCCCAACTTTTTGAGTCATTTATTTTCTTTTGTGAGAAAGTTCAGTCTGCTAAATGATCAGATAGTTTCATTAGTAAGGGAGACCCGTATATCCGTGAGCCACTACTGGAATTGCCATGACTAGGTAGACAGGGTGTTGATATTCAAACAGCTTTCCTAGAATGGCCTATAATTCCTTGTGTATCACAAAGAGAGCACTGGCAAAAAGTTATTCCTTTCATTTCCCAAATACAGGTCCATGAACAAACCTTTTAAACTCCTCATCTGTGGAATGGGAGTAATAACAACTTATTTGGTATATTCCAAAGGGTTATTGTGAAGATAGGAAGAGATACCCATGTGCAAATCCTTTATGACTTGTTAAGCTCTGCTGACGTGCAGTGTTGTTACTGTTGAGCAGGTAAGAAATGGCCAAAAGACCTATGGAAAGATTGCCACAATGATGTCAATGAGTGTAATGTTGGCTGGAGTAATGCTGTCTGTTAGTGCATTCTTTCTGGTTGCATGGGCAAGTTGAGATACTGCAAGAGGTCACCCCCTTGGATTGTTCTGTGCAATGTCCCAGGATGTTATAGCAGTAACTTACTTTCAGAGTCGATCACCTTGTCGGGAGAGATCACCCGCTTTTGTGGGTCCAAATGGTAGTCAGAGCCAAAATAACCATTCCTGGACCTCAAGAGATAAGGTTTCATAGCAGCAGTTTTGTTTTCTTTTCACTTCTCTGTTATTTTTCTTCAGTATGTAACTATATATTTTCGTAACACGGGTAACTCATATTCGAATTAATTGGAACTATTAATTGAAAACAGATATGCTTATAATGTATGCTTTGATAATTCATATTCAAAAATAATCTGCCTTTTTTGTTATTGATTTTTGGATTATCTACCTGTTTGAAGGCCTTCTGCTATTACTCATTTATTATAAGAATGGCAAATGTACTAGGGGAAAACTTTTTCATTCTAAACAGTCCATAATTTTTGCAGCCCATTTGGATTAAGAAGTGTGGGAAAATTTGACAATAAGTTGCCCATTGTCACTGATCCCTCTTTTATTCTAAGCAGTTAAAAGTCATCTTAATAAATGTAAGATTCTTGTGAATTAGGCTGCTAGTGTGTTGATTCTGTGGCCGGCAGGAGAGGGAAGCATTTGTAACTTGTGATACCTCCACACATCACTGTACGTGTGCGTACTGCAGATTCATCCTCTGGAACATTTAGGGAGAACTCTTTAGATGACCATATTTCCAGCTGTGCAGTGGTAGTAGTGATAACTTTGGTTCATTGTATTTGATTAGGGCTGGAAATACAATAAACAGAAACTAATACATATCAACATAGAGATGTCTATTAATTTTCTTTGTAAAGATGTTCAAATAATGACTTTCATAATGTTAGAAGAATGTGTCACAATCAGACAGTTATTTGAAAGCTCAAATGGCAAAGGGAGTTGTCTAGATTTCAGAAAGAGTGAAATTTTGAAGCCAGATTCCTTTTTCCATCTCAGATTCACTTTACAACTTCAGTTTGGAGCTATGAAATCAAAACACAGTAGTTGCATATCTAGCCACAAACCAGCATGTCACAGGCAGGTGTTATGTATGTTGTTTGTGGAGATAAGTGGCAGAAGTTACCAGAAGTTAAATTCTGGGAAATTGTTTGTTAAATCGAGTTGTATTTGTAAATATACAAGTTACTAATTGTATAAAGTGGCATTATAGAATAAAAACTTTTTTAAAAAAAAAACAGAGTATGCTTTTGATGAAATGTACTTTTCAGGGCTGCTTTACTTCTCTATTTACATTCTCTAGAGGTTTTCTATTCCTTGCTATTTGTTGTTCTTAATTTAAAATCAGATTGTGAGAGTGAGAATCAAGAATGTATCTAGAAAAAATGTATCTAGAGCATTTGTGGAGTATTTCAGAGTACAATCTGAAAGAATAAAAATGACAAAATTTTAAGGCCACATTTGTTAATTTTAGATAAAGTCAAATTCCAGTAAATCTAATCTTTATATTTAATTATTAAGCAGAGAACAAATTGATTTTATCACCTGTCAGATGGTGGGTGGGGGCTGAGACATAAATTATGTTAGGGTGTTTCATGTAAAAATAGTGTCAAATATAGTGATATATGTAAAAAACCTTGTAACATAAGGAACTTAGCAAATATGTTATAATGTCATAATGTTAATGTCCTGATAAAAAAATTTAAAGAAAAGGTTTTGTGCTCTTAATTTTTCATCTTTATGGAGAGGATGCTGCTTTCTTATTGATATTTCTTATTGAACTAAATTAAGATTCTTTAAACTCTAATAAAATAAGCACATCAATATTTTTTAAGGGAATTTATAGAATGTACATTTTTATTGTTACTAAATCTCAATACCTATAACAAGCACTAAAGTTTGGATGAGAAGAAGCCTGTTAGATCTGATGATTCTACTGAGTTGTTTCAATAACTAAATAGAACATTTCTATTTAGAGATAATTTAAAATATTATAGATATTCTTGGTGCTATATAGTTCCTCAAAGAAAATATGTATTTATATCTGGCTTTATACTTTTGGGCAAAAATAGTAATAACACTTTCAAAATACTGATGGGAAAACGAGTCACAATAAATATGTTGGATTCTCAAGATAAAGAGATGTACAATTCTCAGAGTTACAGCATCTGTCTATAAAAATAGTGCAATTGGGATATACTATTTTAGTAAGAAACTCATGGAGTGTAACTTTAAAAGCTCTTCTTTTTTTACAGTCTGACATTCCAGTAAACTGTTGGGGAAATGTTCTCCCTATTGCTTTTCCTCTGCTGAAGTGTCTATAAGTGGGAGTACATTCAAATTAAAAGCAGAAAGTCCCTTAAATTCCTTTCAAGGAGTCCATCCTGTTGGTGCCACTCCTAGAAGGACTACCACTGTTACTACTTTTAGCTGGAACAAGATTGCAAAAGACTTCAAGAAGTGGAAATTATAATGGGAGTTTTCTGCCACTCTTACAGTGTATGAACTGTTTGTTCCTTTTTTAGGCCATTAAAATTTTCTTTTACTAACAGGTCCTACATCTAGAAGCGAATATTTGGCAATGAGTTTAAAATGCTGTGTAGTGAGAGATTTATATCCAAATAGCCAAAAAATAATTTTAATCTCTAAGGTTCTGATAATGGCTAGGGAACAGTAAAGTCATTTTAGTTATATGAAGTGCTTTTCCACAGATTTCTTCTTCACCCATTATTTTATTTCAGTGCTCACAATATTCCTGTGCTCTAAGCAGGAATGGGACATTTTCTCTTTGATAGCTAGAGACTGAGGAGGCTGAGGTGATTGCTATAGAGATCCATCTAGTCAACTGTGGCTGAGTTGAGGTTCAAGGCCAAATCAGTTTCATTTTTTGGTGTGATTGACATAATTTGTATCTTACACTTTGTCTTTTTCTTACATCCTAGGTTTCTCCTCTGGCTCTTGGACTGCCTCTACCAGAGAAGGAAAGCCTGTGAATCTGCATCCTAGCCTATCAGCCCTTCTGTATTCCATGATGAGCTCACCAGTGCAGCCCGGTCAGTCTTTTTGCTTTTTCAACTGGTACAGGCTTCATGTGAGAGATATTGCTTTGTGTTGCTTCAAACCAAGCAATTTAAGTCATGAAGGAACATTTTCTTTCTGATGAAGATTAGTTCATAATAAATCTTGAACTTTGCATTGTATAGTTAATCCTCTATTAACTCAGTTTGCTTTCTGGGCAACTTTTTTTCACTTGTATTGTTCTCTGAGAACTGGGCTTTATTCTTTTGCTTCTAATGTAACATTCAGATTGAATCTCATGAAGTTATGAATATTAAATATGATACTGGAATCTAATTTGTACCGATAGTCTCTTTGACCTATTATGTGTCAGTTTGTTTTTAAAGTATGCTGTGGGGTTTGGAAGTCAGCTTGTGGGTTGACTCCACCTCTATCTCTTTGACACACAGGAAGGATATTTTTCCTCTCCACCCTTCTTTGCTGCCGCTCCTGTTTCCTATATACATATTTAATTATAATCTCAACACCTGCTTCCTCAGAGTCAAGAGTGATATGTGAGGCTCACGTAGTGCTGTGATCAGTAGAGCCAACACCCATTCCTCCAGGAGCAGGGTAACTGTGTTGGTTTTTCATAGCTGTGACCAAAATACCCAACAAGAACAACTTAGAGAAGGAAAAGTTTATTTTGGCTCATGGTTTCAGAGGTTTAGTTTATGTGGGCCAACTCCATTGTTTTGGATCTAAGGTGAGGTAGAACATCATGGCAGAAGGGAACAGCAGAGGAAAGCTGTTCAGTTCATGGCAGCCAGGAAGCAGAGATAGAAAGGGGAAGGGGCACAGGCATGCCCCAGTGAGCCACCTCCTCCAGCCATGCCCCACCTGCCTACAATTTAATAACCTAACCTAGTTAGGTTATTAAAACTTGGATGGACTGATTTAGGTCACAGCTCTCATAATTCAATCATTTTACTTTGGAAAATTTGTTTCCTTTTTTTTAGTCTTCAGAAATTTATTTTCTTTAAAAATTATTTGTTCTTTTTAGTTATACACGGCAGTAGAATGTATTTTGACATATCATACATACATGGAGTATAACTTCCCATTGTTGTGGTTGCACATGATCTGGAGTTACACTACTTGTGTATTCATATATGAACACCGCAAAGATATGTCCAATTCATTCTACTGTTTTTCTCATTTCCATCCCCCCACCCTTCCCTCCACTTCCCCCGTCCAATCTGGTGAACCTCTACTCCTCCCCCTACTTCCCCATCCCTACTTGTTGTGAGTCAGCATCCACAAATCAGAGACAACATTTGGCCTTTGGTTTTTTGGTATTGGCTTATTTCACTTAGTATGATAGTCTCCAGTTCCATCCATTTACAAGCAAATGCCATAATTTCATTCTTCTTTATGTGTAACATTCCATTGTGTATAGATGCCACATTTTTTTTTATCTATTCATCTGTTGAAAGGCATCTAGGTGGGTTCCATAGCTTAGCTATTGTGAATTGAGCTGCTATAAACATAGATGAGGTCGTATCACTATAGTATGCAGATTTTGAGTCCTTTGGGAATATAGTGAGGAGTGAGAAACTGGGTCAAATGGTGGTTTCGTTTCAAGTTTTCTGAGGAATCTCAATATTGTTTTCCAGAGTGGTTGCACCAATTTGTAGTTTCATACCTAGGAATATTTCTGTATTAACATGGGAGTTTTGGGGGAACACCTCATATCCAAACTAAAATGTGACTTTTTGAACAAATGCAACCCAAGTTTTGAGAATGATGGAGTAGGGTCAAACACCACAGTCACAGACAAATTGTTAAAAGAGTTTTTTGCTTGGTTCATTATAGGAGGATTCTTCAGCATGTTGTCCTTCACTTATCCAACTCTCTAGGTCAAAGCTTATATAACATTGTATTCAGGGCTCAAAAAGGGAAACCTCTGGCCAAAATTTTCACTCCCTGGAGAGCTGCACCTAGATTAGCTATTTTGGAATTCCACTGACTCATCAGCTTTTCTTCACATTTCCAACAGACCTCCAACTTGTATGTTGAATTTGGAACTGGAAGTTATAGGGAAGTATAACTGTGCTTGTTGATTCTAAAGGATATAGTGAATATATCCCAGAGTCATTAGTCACACCATGATTTATAATTGGCATTACGTCATCTGGTTAAGAAGATGAAGAGTTACCAAGGCCTCTTGTATTTGAGTCCTTATATAGCCCTGTGGTTCTCAAACTTTAGCATGTATTAGCATCACTTGGAGAGCTTGTGAAGATAAGCCCCGCTTCTGCAATCTGTATTTGGGGTAAAAATGGGAGTTCAAAACCCAATTGAGTTTAATGTATGAAAGATGATATATCATGAGCTCTGTAATGTTTTGAACAATCAATAAAAAAAAAGAAAAAAATTGGAAGCAATCTAAAAAAAAAAAAAAAAAGATAAGCCCCACATCAGTGGTTTTTGAGCTAATAGTTCTGGATGGGGACAAAAATCATGATTTTTACAAATTCCCCAAGGTGATGATGCTCTTGCTGCCCGGAGACCACACTCTGGGGATCATGGGTCTAACCTCCCCTACTTCCTTCCTCCCTCCCTCTCTGTTCCTTGCAGAGCTTTGTTGAAGTGTGTCCTGTGAGCTGTGTTGCTTGCTATAATTATAATTGTATTACTATTTTTTCTATTGAGATGAACTTAAAATAATGTCTGAGGGGCTGGGGCTGTGGCTCAGCAGTAATGCACTTGCCTGGCATGTGTGAGGCACTGGGTTTGATTCTCAGCACCACATATAAATAAATAAAATAAAGTTCTATCAACAACTAAAAAATATTTAAAAATAATGTCTGAAATATATATACATATATGTATGTATGTATATATAGAGAACACTCAAATATATGTGTATTTATTTTTATGTAAATTTATTGTTTCAAAATTGCATAGTTAAAAGAGGCATTTCATTTAGACCACCATGGCCAAATATCATTTTCTTGTGGTAATATTTGGCAATTGGAGTTGGCATACCCTGCCCCCAGAAAATTGATTTAAAGTATGCAAATTAAATTTGAGGCTGCTATTTTAAACAGAATGTTCTTGCTAGCCATAGTTAATTGCTCAGTTAGGAGAAGGGAAAATGTGGAAGATAAATGATACAACAATTGAATGAAGATCATTAGATTTTAGGGTCACTGACATTTCTTTGACTCTTTTTCTTATATATTACCCTGCTTGGTTCAGAACAATATTGTTTAGAAGTTTCAGTCAATTCCAAGAAGTTTTCATGAATGAGATGTGAAATTGAGAAGTGTCATAGCAAATGGCCAGATGGGTGGAAATCTTCTATTTATTGAAGGTAATAAACTGTGATCAGGGCCTGAAATACACTTTGTGTGTATTAAGGAAAATATTCTTCACTCATCCATAAAAATATTTTGCTGTTATCAGCCTGTATCTTGTAGAGTCATATATATTCCACTAGTGAAATATAACTTGATTGTTTGACTTGAAAAAGTGTTTTTCTTACGTATCTCCTTTTTTTCAAAAAACTATCTAAAAAGATAATGAAATTGGTCTTATGCAATCACCATCCATTTATTTTGCTGTTGTTCCACAAATGGCTCCCAGGAGTTATCATGCACCAGAAAGAAAAATAGACTCACTCCAGTAGTTCCAGAAATTATTTAATAGCTAGTAATTCATCCTGTTTATGTTTTCTTCGAAAACTGGCTCTGGGATAGTGTGAATTCTTATATTCTGCATGTATTGACACTATTCTCAGAAATGTTTTCTCTGTCCATATTCAAATACAGTTGATATTAAGTACATGCTGTTACTGTCTTGATCACATTTTCAGTCAAATAATAAGTGCTGATTTTTGTATATAGAATTTATTGGTTTTTGTTTTAATCTCGCTGCTTCAATAATGTTCTAAGTTAGTGTTGGGTATTCTTTTTGGCATTGAAAAGCCTGAATGGAGGGAAGACTGTCTGGATATGATTGACAGCTAACTGTTGCAGTTGAGCTGTTCATTCATTCAGAACTTACCAAATGTCTGTTTTATGCCAGGCAGTGTATTACCCAAGAGGAACACAAAGAATACTAATATTTGGTCAACCTTATGGACAAAACCATTTAAAAGGAGATACAGAAATGTTAATATTTTGGTCCATTCAGTGTCATGAGTTATTTTAATAAATCTAGGCCTAAGACCTCATTTACTTGATATGGATAGTAACTCTAGTAATTTACTTTTATCAAAATTTCCAGATCTCAGAAGGGAAGATTTTGGGGCTCCTTTAATTTAGTTTTTCCCAAATATGTCAGATAATAAAAATCACCTGGGGCTGATTCCCAGCTTCTTTCCCTAAAAAGTCTTGTGCTATAGTCCTGGAGGGAAGGGGGAGTTAGGTACTAGGTAATTATTTAATCCATTTTAGTGCTCTTCCCTACCCTTGGCAAAGTGCACATAAACTTACCTAAAATGCTGTTGAAACCTAGAGGAGGCAATAATTTGTGGGGAAAATCCAGGGGGTTTACAGGTATTCTCTGCTATGTAAGCCATTCTGGTTTGATGGGGAGATAGACAAAAAAGATGTTTAGAGTGCATTACTTTTTCTTCAAAAGAAGTTTAAACCTCTTTTAACCTAAGGCAGCTTTTTAGTATGATTCCATGATTTTAGAAAGCATGATTGGAGCCTGAACCCTTTTAAAAGTAAGTAATTAGACTGCATTGACCTTAAAATTATTTCAGTATGATCTTAATTTTAATGAGTCTAATTTCCATGTTGTAATTTGGTTAAAAATGCATCCCGAGGAATTTTCCAAGTCTAACTCTCAATGTGCATGATGCCCTTTAGAGCTGTGCAGTGCTTTGGCCTTGTAGCATTTTAGGTAAGTTTGGAAGGTAGAGTGGTTGTAGCTGTGTTGCAAGATTCTATTGTATTCGTTTTTTAAAGCTTACTGTATAAAACTTTCCTTTCTCTTCACAGTTGTGGGATCACTTATAACAATGATTGTACTCATATGAAGTGAGAGAATCAGGCTGTTTATAAAAGCCTTAAGTTTGTAGCAAGATCTGTTCATTTTTTCATTGGCGAATGGTGGGCAAAAAATTAGTTAAGGGATTTCCCTTCATGCCTCTGTTTTGCTAAACAGCTGAATTCTCTTATATAAATGTAGAATAGGTTTAACTAATGATCAAAAAGTTCTTTGAAATATAAATTGTCATGGAAATGCTAAGTAGTATAAACAATTTGAGGGCAAACATTAATAAAAGCTCCACTGCAAGCATTTTTAAAGAGAACTAATAAAAGCTTCACGGTTCAATTAATACAGCACAACATCGGGTTTTCTGGAAGCATATGGGACCCAGAAGGCCTGCCCCTGTTTTTAAAATTTACGAACTCTTTAATGATTCACCACTTTTACTCCAGTGCATTACCCACTGTGGTGCCATTTAGTCGTTAAGTAGGAAACTAAAACCAGGACAAAGCTACAAACAAATATCATAACGTTCAATTGGGTATTTTTTTCTTCAGTTTGCTCACAACATTTTACCATAAAAAAATGGATGTTAAATGAAACAGAGTCATAGAACAAATCATGTAGGTTATGGTTTCCCTATGGATGAATATGATCACTTGGTTTTGTAGTGAAATACAAGTCACATCACAACACAAGAAGCTTTATAGAACTAAATCATGTCAGGCTTCTGGCCAGTTATCTCTTTCAGATAGTACTGAAGAAAAATATTCCAGAATAATAAATTAGGCCTGTGAAGTTTATTATGACTGAATTTGAACACAGGGTATAGTAATAATGGGAATCATTGTGAAATAAATTTATTAACTATTGCTTTGGATTTTCTTTTCTACTTTTAACTTCACAGTTATTTTTATTTTTTATTTTTTTTGCTATTTCTAAGACTGAACTTCTATGTTTGATATTTACATTCAAAATATTAACCATAGAACTAATTTTATTCATTCTTGTATTCATAATTCAATTCCTGAGGGGCAAACCTTTTCCCAAAATGTTCAGTATATATTTTGCACATTTTATGTATTCTCAGATTTGCTTTTCACAATTAAATTAATTTTTGTGGGTAATTCAATTTGTAGATTTCTCAGTTTCCATTATTACAACACTACAAACAAACCCCATAATATAGTTCAAACAGAAAGCAAGGTCCTTTCTCTCAAATAAAGTAAAAGGGTTATCCTGAGTGATGGGCTGTTCTTTTTCTCTGGCTTTCCAGGACCTCATGTAGCTTCCAGCTTGTGGCTCTTATTTCTTCAATTCATGAATTCCAAAGTGAATGTGCATCTATTTTCATCGAACTGTTGGAAGGGAAATGGAAAAAATGGGTTGTTTGTGGGAAGTTTCCAGAGGGATATCATTTCCCTTCACATTTTATGGGGTAGAATTTTGTCACATGGCCACACCTGAAAGCAAAGGAGCCTGGGAAATGTAGTCCAGCAGTAGTCCAGGAAGAGGTGGAAATGGATTTGGTGAAGAACTGGCCAGTCTCTAGCAGTACATGTGTCTTGAATATTTTATACCATATTTGTATATGGTGTGGCTTATTATTGAATATTTTACATTATATTCTTTTTTCAGTTTCAGGATTGACATTTTATTGGCAGTTTAAAAAAATTTGTATTGTGTATGTGTGTGTGAGATACTATATTCTTGATTAAACTAATTATTTAAAAGTTAACTAAAGCTTTCTTTAAAGAGAACAGGTCAAATAAGTTTGCTACATTTTCGAAAAGTTGCCTAAGTAAGTTTTCTTTATGAATAATGCTAAATATTTAATGGCTAAAATAGCCATTAAAAAACTTGAGTTCTTATTCCAGACACTGTGAATAAAATATCTAATATAGATTATTATGTGTCCTTAATTCACATAAAAGTCATATTGGCTTATTTGAAATTACAATGGCATATAGGCTAAAGAAATATTTTAAATTTTATATTCCCAGCCACATATTTGCTGCTTATTGCATGTTAGGGTCACGTTTTTAAATAATTTTATAGTTTTAAATATTATGATAAAAATCTAGTCCTAACATACAATGGTTGATAAATGTCTGTTTTTCACTGATATTTTCATGAACATAATCATAAAACAATACTAGGATATGTCTTTTCAAAAGTTTAAAATGAGCAAGATTTTGGTATCTCTGCAAAAGACACATGGACAGCCTTTTGTTTATAGCATTATGTGGGACAGGTATAGAATTTTTTTCTTCTGTAGGGCTTAAGGTTAGTTTTTGAATTCCAAATATCTCTCTCTCTCTCTCTCTCTCTCTCTCTCTCTCTCTCTCTCTCTCTCTCTCTCTCTGTTGTGATTTATTAGCTTAGAACAATGTTAAATTAGTGGTAAGATAGTAAGTTCTAAGTAAGCACATAGATCTCTTTTATGAGCAAAATACTTGTGTTCTTTTTAATTTCTTGCATTTCTTCCACTTGTCTTTCCTCCCTCCTTTGTTCTCTTGGTTCTTTGTCTTTGATATTTAGATTTGCAACATTCTGAGTTTCCAGAACTGAGGCATTTTTTGGTTTTGATTTTTACCAAGCCTGTCCTTGCAAATTGTGATTAATTCATTTTATATCAGTTGCTTATGTGTTGATTTGTGTTGATTTGGAGATACTGTGGTATCCAAAATGAAAGGCTCATGACTAAACTGTTAGTGGGTTTTCTTTTAAAATCTTATATCAATTTATAGGAAATGGGGAAAACTCTGAGCCTATGAAATTATTTGAAATCTTTTCTCATGACAAGTTTCTGGCATTTAGTAATATAAGGCTCTTTCCTCTTAAGATAGATGGCTGCTCTTCAGATATAATTGGGTAATTAACCTTTCTCCTAAGTCTGAGAGTCCGGTTAGAGGTAATCATAATGGTACCTATGTGGGCACTCATCGTTGTCTTTTGCTCTTTGAAGAATGTGTTCTTCAGAAACCAAGGTCAAATGTTGAAATGACTAATTATTAAGAAAAATTACCCATGAATTTTTGATTCTGGAGAAATGTAAGGTGGCAACACCTGCAGGTCTACTGTTGATGGAAAGGCTACTTCACCTCACCTGTGTTTATCTGATCTTAAGATTTAAAGTACTTTCTAGAGATTCATGATTGCTGTAGTTACAGGAAAAGCTGGAACTTTATCCTGAATACTTCTTTTAAATTTCTATATGATATGAAAAAATTATTTCAAATTATTATGGTTACCTGTTTTGTTTGTCACTGGGAGTCTAGGTATTTGCCTAAAGTGTTCATGGACGTGGATATTTTGGGTCATGTTATATCCGTCCAGGGTGTATAGCCTGTTGAAATAAATGATAAATCTGGTGATTTTGAGATCTTAAAAAATCCTACTCCTCTCATTATATGTTACATTGAAATACAATTAGAGTTATTTTCAAAACTATTTTAAGAGAATGAAAGTTTCTAAATATGAAGATTCTTTTGAGTAATTTTTTGTTATGTTTGAATGTATCAGTATCTTTGTGCTTAATGCCTATATTATCATGCTTTATTTTTAAATGAAAGGAGGATTGAATGTATCATTTTGGTTTTACATTCACAGTGAAAAAATAAATTGAAAAGAAGACTTTTAAAGGGTCATGGTATGTTTGTGAAAAGACCTAGAAATTAGTATAAAAATTTGGAAGGCCAATTGTAGAAAGAGTAAAAATATATAAAGTATACTTTATATACAGAGTTACGAAAAATTGTGCTGTATATGTGTAATAAGGATTGTAATGCATTCCACTGTTGTCGTATATTTAAAAAATTAATAAATAAGATAAAAAAGAGGAAAAATAATGCATACCATGACTTATGTTAGATAATGTGTACTATTGAATCTCTAAATTTCAATAATGTATGTCAACGTGGAGTTCATTTCCCCTTCTGTTGGGAGAACTGATAATCTGCTTACCCATCTGCCTTCTTACCTTTCTTAGTTTTCTTTATTTTTCTTTTATGTCGCCTAACTCTACATAGGACTTGAGTTTCATCTCCTAAATTTTAAAAAATGAAATATATGAGGACAAAGGGAGAAAAGAAAGGGATATTGGCTGTGTACTCTTAGTACTTAGTACTTAGTTACCAGAAAAGGACTGGCTCTGTCTTTGGGTTTTATGGTATTTTTGAATTCTGGTTTTGACTATGAGATGAATCCTCCTTTTGCCTAAGTCTGATCCTGTCACTTTCCTTTCTTTTTATTTTTTTATTTATTTATTTTCATTACAATTCTTAATACACCATTATACAATAATTTATCATATCTCTGATTATATATAAGGTATGTTAACACCAAATTCACATCTTCATACATGTATTTTGTATAATGATGAAGTCTCCTTTTCCTTTCTAACGAAATGTCAGTGACTATTACTTCTAAGGCACATGAGGATTCTGTGCCCTTTTGAGTTTGTCTTCCTTTTCTCCTCAGTGGATCCTGATCTGTTCAGCACACCGAGCTCTGTGCCATCCGTAGGTCCAGATTTTCTACCTGCAGATCTCTCAATGCACCTTCCTCACTTCTGGAAGTGTTCCTACAAGACCCTGCCCTGACTCCATTCTTCTGTGAGGTGTTCCTGGATGACCCTGACATTTATTACTTCTATCAATTCATCTCTCAGTGTTGGGGTTCGTCTTCCTCAGATACCCTGAGATTTCGGAGGGCAAAGCATGTCTTCTTAAGCTCCCTTTTTTTTTTTTTTGGAAATATAAAGGACTCACTTGACCATTTTATTTATGGTTTCTCGCTTAGGTGAGTAACAAATTGCCTAGCACATTAAAGGAGCCAAATAAATGAAGAATGAAAAGACACCCTGGGAAGGGACTGATGATAGTGATGATGGTGCTTGGAGAAGGAAGTTGAAGATACCTGAGCAAAACCAAGTTACTTCCTCTCTGTTGTGAATCATGGCCCTTCCTCTGATTTTCTATTATCTACTCATTTGTTGACTCTCTGTTCTTTATTCAAATCTTCTGAGTGACAAATCTCATTCTTTTGTCTCCATTTAGTACTACCCATTGAAATTGTTTTTCCCCTTTGTCAGGTTTCTTGTCTATGCCTTGAACATTACAATAGAGTGGTCATTGATTGCAAAACCTGTGGGCTTCTATTGAGTTTCTTCAGTGTGGAAAATTTGCCAAGTTGGGAGCTGTTTTATCTAACACAGTAATAGAAGCAGACCCTTCTATTTTTATAAACCTGGACTTCTCCCTGTTCCAATTCTTCTAAGCCACTTCCCTCTCACAACAGATATACACCATAGCTAAGAATAGTGGAAAAAGTAAAAGGATTTTGAGTAGTGGGTAAGCAGGAAGTTATTTTATGTTAGTTTAAAATCCATAGGTCCGGCATTCTTTAAACTTTGAAAAATTAATGCAATTTTTTGCTTACTGTGTTAATGGTAACTTTTTTATATGTTAGATTTCTGAGGACCTTTGGTAAAAATATATAAAAAGGAAAGATGGCTTAAAATTGATAACTTTCCAATCTCTCTATATTTTTAATTCCTCTTACTTCAAATGACTAATTTATAAACACTTTAATGTAATAATTGAAGTCTTCATAAAGATCAAGTTAGGATCTTACACTTTCTTGTGCGTTTCCATTGAAAATGTATATTTTGGGCTTTATTTATTGCTTGACAATGTTGTAGTGTGGCATTTGATGTGATCCCTTATATTGGATTATATCTAGTTAGATGAGGTTATTTTTTCATCTGCCCAAGAAATTCATGTTTCTAAGGATAATGGGAAGAACAGATGAGGAAGAGACAAGCAATCTATGTTGTTCACCCAGAGCTCTGGGGAGCCTCTTTGGGTAGACTTTGTTTGTCACACACTAACAAATCTATCTTACCCTGAATGATGCAATGGTCCAGCCTCCTATGGGGTAACATCCTTTGACAATAACGCCACAACCCATTAGTTGATCACAAACTCCCTGAATCTGTAGGGACTTGTCCCAATCTAAATGAGTGACTAATTCTTAAACTACAAGGGAAAGCTGAGGTCCTTAGGGAGTAGCGACATGTTAAGGCTGGATTGTTTATTTTGCTTGTTATAACTGCAGGATCATTAAGGAAATGCTTACATCCTGTTGTGGTCATATGTTCTTAACCAATATATAGGGTAAAGAGGTTTTGATCATTTTTTGCTTCTGATGCTGTCAACTTCCTGACCATTCTCTACTCTCTATCCCTATGGGGAAAAAAATCATACTCATTGGGTCTAAAGAATCCCATATCTCTTTGCTTGGGATATTTTTGTTACTTTATCTATTTATCTATTAAGCAAAGTTATACAAATTAGTATAAATGCAAGGACTTAAGCACAGGCTCTGAAAACACCTATCTTTTATGTGCCATTCACTAACTCTCCCTTTGTCCTAGTTTCCTCATTTGGAAAATATGTCATGAATTTGCTATAGTGGTATGTAAAGGTATAATTGTAAGAAAGAGCCACACATCAAGCATTCATTTAGTATGATCACATATGAAGTTGCTTTTTTTCCCCCCCTCGATACAGTGAATGTCACTGGAGAATCTGGTGTCTGTAAATCTTTCTCCACTGATAAGACTGATGCCTAAAGCCATCACTTCCCAGTCCAGTCAGCTGTTCAGTTTTGATTCCTTCTCAAGGAGAAATGTTCACTTTTGAGCAAATAGAATTATGCCATGCTTCTTTTTTATTATATGCCAGCTTTCTACTTTAGACCACCCCCAATAGTAAATGACTTAGTTGCCTTGCTTCACCTTTTTGGTGTGTTAGTATAGTTTTGACATACCAGCATTTCTTATGAGTACCACCCCCCTCCCCACACACTTATCCTGTGGACATTTGCTGATATACATTGATGCCTATGGAGTAATAAAATATTTTCTCTGAGTATCTTTGTACTACACACTTCATTTGTCATTTTTGTCAAATGATTTTTTTGATATATCAGATATGTCACTGATACAATTGGAATTTATCATTTTACTATTTTTCATAGTTTTGATCTTGTAAGGTTATATATCTTGTACCCAGATTTAGATTCAAGAGCTATAGATCTCTGTGGGCTCCATAATATGTGGTAGGCAACATAGCAAGATGGAAAGAGTAAGAGTACCAGAGGATCCAAGGAGTCCCTATTAAAAACTTGCTCTGCCATAATTGATTTTGGGGCTCTGGACAAGTTACTTTACCTCTCTGGGTATCATTTTTCTGTCTTGTATTAGTTTCCTGTAATTATTTACCACAAATTTGATGGTTTAAAACAATATAAATTTATTCTGTCACAGATTGGGAGCTAGCAGTTCAAAACCAGTTTCACTGGGTTGAAATCAAGGCGTTAGCAGGGTCATGTCCCCTCCAGAGGCTCTGGGGAGAGCACACCCCTTTTCTCTTGTGGCTTCTGGTGGCTGCTGGCATTCCTGTTTATGGCTGTGTTGCTTTGGTCTTTGCCTCTCTGGCCACATTGCCTTCTGCTCATGTCTGTATGTCAAATGTCCCTTCTGCCTTCCTCTTATAAGGATAGGTGTGATTGCATCTTGGGCCCAGGTGGATAATTCAGGATAATCTTTCCATATCAATATCTTTAATTATATCTATGAAGTATTTTTTCCTATATGAAGCAATCAATATTCACAGCTTCTAGGACTAAGATGTGGGAATCTCTAGGGTGGTGGTGGTGGTCATTTTCAGCTACCAAATACCTAAAATAATTTCTGAAGTCATGCTAGCTTATAATTTCTGTTCACATATTTTCTAGTCATTCATGTACTCATCAAACTTTGATTTCATCTGCTCTTTGTGCCAGATACTATGCTAGGTATTGGGAATAATCCATGCCTTTAATAAATTTACTATGTTATCAGTAAGATTACCATATAGAATAATAACGTAGACAACCTAATCCATACTGTTGCATTAGTTTTCGGTAAGTCTCCTTTTATATGGTTCTATAGAAAAAACTATCATTATGCCTCAGTGCTCATAAATCATTTCTGTGTCTGTAGGAGTGATGTGTGGCCTGTAGACCAGAGAGTATTTTACAAGGGGAGGGGAAGAAAGCACATATCAATATAAACTCAGCTCAAAGTATTGAATACAAATGTAAATTCTACACCTCACTCCCCCAGGGAGTTTTGAATAGTATACAATTCTTATTAATGAAGGCTGCATATTAGCATCAATATCAGAGCTTTAAAAACTCATATATCAGACCCCCAATTCCACCTGTATGTGGTTCTGGGTGGGGGATACATATTATAAAGCTCATCAGGAGATTCTTAACATGCTGGTAGCATCAAGCATGGAGAACCACTGATCTAATAGAACAGGAAAACAAATACAAAGGTACTGATAAATATTTGAGGTGGAATGCCATATGTTCCATTAAGATATATAGAAATAAAGTAATTTGGACACTTGAAGTAGAATGAGATCATACCTGGCTCAAGGAAAATTTGCAGAAGGAAATGTTTGAAATGTCCTTGATGGATATGTAAGATTTGCACAGGCATCATTTAGGAGAGGGCAATTGGAAGAAAATTCAGAGGTTCTGAGTTGGGGAAGGAGGTGGGTCATGGCTGGCAGTAAGGTTCTGGGGCCAGAATCTAGGCACCAATTTTCCTTTTACTGTGACTTTCTGGCCTATAGCCCTGTGGAGTTTTAGATTTCTAAATTTAAACTTGAATTTCTTGGTCATTAGGAAGGTATATTTTTAAAGGTAGGAGGGTAGAACATATTTTATTTAACAGCAGATAGTTTGCTTTATACTTTTTAAAAATTTAGAAAGAAGATAGCTGGGCTTCCATTTGTATTCTTGCTTCCATAAGCATTGGGAACAGGCTACAGTGAGAGAAACAGAAATGGAGAGGAAGGTTTAATTTAAAGTGTTTCAAAAGCAGAATAGCTGGGATACAACAACTGATTGGAAGATGGAAAGACAGTGGGAAGTAACAAAGGTGAATAAGAAGTTCAGAAATGATGGTAGAATCAACATGAAGGAGTGATATTGACAGAAAAGATAGTGTTCACTTAATTCTATTCACAAGCCAGGAGCTTTTCCACTGCATTTTCTTTAGGTCATTGAACTCAATACATAACCCTCAGGTAGATACTATTCTTGTCCTCATTTTACAGATGGGGAAATCGAGACCTTGAGAGTCAAATTATCTTGCTCTGTCAGAGTCTCACAGTAAATTGAGTGGAACATCCAGCTCTTAGATCCAGGTACCTAATTCTAGAGTTTGTACCGTTAGCCACAGTGTACTAGTTGTCTGGGGGCTAGACTAAGAAGAAAATAGAGGGAAAGAAGTTGTACCCAAAGACAGGAGTTTAAGAACCATCTGAGGACAGACTGCAGATGAAAATATGGGTAGCATTAAATCAGCAAGCATCCCCTTATCAATTAATAGCTGCAAGAAAGAGAAGCAGGACAAAGACTAAGCATAACTAAAATGTGCTGGAGGGTCATCCCTCTTTATGGCTGCCAGTCAATGAACGTATGAGGCATTGAAAAAAAGATTCTTAAATATTTAAATGAGCACACAAACTGATCTCTCAATCCTGAATTTTTCTACCTGTGCTTACGATTCTACCTACTTAATAATTACAATGACTTGAAGGAGACAGATGTCAACAATTTTCTCAACCTCTGTTCTTGTTTTTGTGAACCTTATTAGTTTAAAATCCTTGGGGCTTTTCTTGGATTCTTTTTTTCTACCTTATTTCATCTTTCCCCAGCAGAAGTGGTTGCTTATGGGGAGGTTATGCTCGTATAAGAAGACTGGCAGAATAGTCCTCTATTTTTGTCACTTGAAACAGTCTGTGAACTGAAATATTATTGACAAATAATATAAATTGTGAGGTATCCTGGCTGTCAAGTGGCTTTCTTCACCATGTCCTCTGAGAGTGCCTTGGAACTTATTTTATTTTACCATTCTCATAATGAGTATGCATAAAGAGGCACTATTCAATAACCCAGGGAAATACAAATATTGCCTTCAAAATATATAAATTATATTCTTTGTTGTTATCTGTCATTATAACCAGATAAGTTTTGTACGCTTGTCTTGTTCTCTTAACCCTCATTGTTCCACAGTCACAATCTAGCATATTCATTTGCAATTTTTCAGGGTAGTGAATAAAAAAGGACTTCAGAGTAGCTATATGATTGTGTAAATATTTTAATGTTATAATGCTGTGCTTCTTGTGGTGGTTTTCTCAGAATTAACTTTTTTTCTCATTGAGATTTGTAATTTTAGCTATTACAAAAGTAGTATCATGCCTAAATTCTTAAAAAATACTGCAGTGCCTACTTTCCTCTGCATCTTGCCTGTTCTATTTTCATTAGTACTCCAATCGAGTTTCTGTGTACAGTGTGGTCTTCCTACATATTTCATCCTATCTGACTTTATTAGGAATATTAATGAATGGGAATCTCATGAAAGTGTTTGATTAGAATCCAGGGAAATCAAAGTCCTGTGCTAGAAAGGTCAAAACTGGCTTTCACAGCCAATGATTTTATGACTAGAGTAAAACAACTTTATTTATAGGTAGCAATCAACAAGGCAAAAGATATCATTTGTTATTTGAAAGATGTTGGAGAAGCTAGTGATTTTCAATTTGGAATATGTATTCAAATCACCTGGAGAACTGGAAAAAAAAAAGAAAGTAAAATCCGAACCAGATCCATCAATCATCTCAATGAGTCCAATGTAGTTTGAGCTATATGAGGTATAGGCATGGCATCCCTTGAATCTCCAGGATGATCATAGCGTACAGCCAATGTTGAGAACCCCTGTTAAAAGAAGCATGACAAAAGCACAGAGGAGCAGCACAAAGTAAATAAATAAGAATTGTTCCCATTTAGGAAATGACATATTCTTTCTAAAAGAGAAAATATTGTTTAATTAGTTATGAAAAGTCACTTCTATTTTGAAAGGAAGCAAATTAATCTTACTTAGATATTAATTGTTATAATGATATGTGAGAGAATACATTTACATTTTTTAAAAAGCTTTTTTTTTCTGTGTTTCTAAACTCACTTATTTTATTTTCAAGATTATTGCATCTCCACTGTGGCTATAGATTTTCAGCTCTAAATTATTCCATTTTGTGAATTGGAGCTGTACATTAATTTACAAATGAATAATTGAAAATCAGTACAATGAATGTGGCACTTGAAGTCAATGAAAAATTCAATGATTATCTTGGGCATTTTTTTTCTCCATAAGGAAAGTACAGTTACCCTAACAAATGATATTTTGCAGAATACCTTGGCCATTGTGGGCTAGGGTTGCTTTCTCTGTGAAATTGGGACATTACACATTGCTGAACAGTAGTTACCAAATGTTGAGTGTTCATTGTATTTCAGGTTCCAAGTGTATGTACTAAGTGCCTTATATGGGATATCTCATTTAATCATAGTAAAAACTCTAAAATTCTCTTTTAAATATGAGAAACCAAGTCTCATAGACTTGTCTTAAGTTAGCATTTCTACTTAAGGATTGGGCCACAATGTGAATCTCAGCAGTCCAATACCAGGGCCACTGGTAGCAACCTAACAGTGATCCATTATGAAGGCAATTCTTTCTTTTTGACTAAAACTAGAAATTAAAGCTTGTTCCTTTTTAGAGGGAAGCTCTCCAAAATGATAGTCTCAATACTTCCCAATTGAATACAGATTTGTTGTTGTTGTTGAAGCTAATGAGGAAACAGGTGAACTGCTGGCAGTAGTGTCAGCTCCTGGCGCTGACTTGGTGAAGGACAGCTGCTCTCTGGTACTGGTTGGGTTTTGAGGAAAGAGCATTACTCTCAAAACTTTCTGAACCCCTCAAGATTGACCTTCTGCTCACTTCAGTGTCTTAGGGAAAACTTGGTCTGGGAGCAAGATGGAAAAGAGTTCATCTAGATGAAAATGAATTGGTTTAGTGGGAGGCGGTAGTGGAAAGCCCAGCAAACTTGTGGTCAAAAAGACCTTAATTATATTCTTGGCTCTGCCATTTATATCCTAAAAGACACTCAACTTTTCTGAATCTCCATTTTCTCATGTTTATAATGGAAATACCTGAAGGGGCCAAAGATCTAAACAAGACAATATAGTGTAAATACTATCAGTGTAAGAGTTTCTGGAAATTGCTAATAAAGAAGATTTTCTAGGTGATGGACTTTATCTTTTTAACATGCAGAAAAAAAACACAACTAAATTTTACTCCTGAATTCTACTTAAATTAGAAAGTCCCCCTGCAAACACTTACTGACTTTTACTTCAATGTTTAAAACTCCTAGGCATTTAAGCAGTCTCCAAGAGCATCAATTACTTACTACCTAATGGTCAAATCCCATCATCTTAGTTTTAGATAGAAAATAATATCAGTAATATAATATGTAATATAATATTATATCAGTAAAATAATAATTCATTCATTCAACAGTGGCATGTTGAGTCACTAGAAATAAAAATCAGTGAAAAAAGGCAGCTCAGTGGTAGAGCTCTTGCCTAGCAGGCTTGAGGTTCTGGGTTTGATCACCAGCACTCACACATTCACATGCACACACACACACACACACACACACAATCAGTGAAAGTAAGAAACAAAATGATCTCTTAAGCACACAATATGTATCAAGTGTGACTTATAATCTTCTTTGATCTTTACAATGATCCTGTGCTACATATTTTGCTAGCATTACTCAGGATTGAGGATACCAAGGTTCTGAGAGTTAAGAGACATATCCAGCCTCTCCTGGCAAAGTTTTGGTAGATCTGGGATTAAGTCCCAATTGCCTCTTTCAGCAAATGTTTTTCTTTTAACCATTCATTAACTAATACTTCACTTAATCTAATCTTCCTTGATGTTCTTTCTGTGAGCATCACAGATATTTTCTTAGCCATCTGTGCTTGAAACAATAGCACCAGTTTTGAAACTTATATTTTCTTCCCCTTGGTATTGTCTGGTTGAGGCTTGATCAACTTTTTCTTCCAGTTTTGTTGCTAGCCTTTAGTACTCATGACGTCTTGTTCCTACCATTGTAGTAACACCCCGTACAGTTTTTCTACTTTTACAGTCTCCTCCATTCAGCTTGACAAATCTTACTAAAACATAAATCTAATTATGTCCACTTCCCCAAGTCTGCATGACTTTCCAGTATCTATCATAATTGTCAATACTCACTATTATTGTTTATATATAAAGTGTCCCCCAAAAGTTCATGTAGGAGACAAAGCAAGAAAAGTTAGAGGTGAAATGATTGGGTTAGGAGAGCCTTAACCTAATCAGTGCATTAATCCCCTGATAGAGATTAATTGGGTGGTAACTGTAGGCAGGTGATATATGGTTGGAGGAGGTGGGTCCTTGGCAAGTGGAGTCTCTCCCTCTTTGCTCCCTAGTGCCAAACTCTCAGCTGCATTCTTCCATCACATTCTTCCATCATGATGTTCTGCCTCATTTCAGGCTCTGAGGAATGGAGTTGGCCAGTATGGACTGAGAACTCTGTAACTGTGAGCCCCCAAATAAACTTTTCCTCCTCTAATTGTTCTTACCAGGTCTTCTGTTCACAGCAGTAAACAAGCTGACTAAAACACTCACCATGCATTTCTAGTGTCCAGGGAATAGGGCAAACCACATTTGAATTTTCTTCCTCAATATGCTGCTTCCTGTACACAAATTCAATCCTTTCCAGGCTTGTCTGATAAGAATTCTAGGGGGCTTTTTGTAGCCGCATTCCTAGGCCTCTCTTGAACCTACTGAGCCAGAATCACCAGAGATTTGTAGAGCCTGGCAGTCTTCTGAAAGGCTCATGGTGCAGGTGTAGAGCCAGGACCATCCTGGTTCTTTAGCTCCTACTGTGTGTTGAGGAACTATTAGCCAATGCCACCTGAGGTGATGACACTTAATCATACCTGAGCCCTCTTGTCTGCTCTTTTTCACACATCACTGGGGTACAAATCAAGTGCCTAAACCTCCCAGGAGACATTAATTCAAGTGAATCTTCCAAAGAGATGGTTTTCTCATACTTGTGTGAGCATGAGGTATTTTTGTTGAGCACAGAGCAAGACACATGAAGAAGTTAAACCTGCCAACAAATATTTATGAAAGTATATACTTGTGTAGAGTTATATATAATTAAATATGCCTATGTGTGTACATAATTTGGGGCATATGTATAAATGTGTATGAATCTATGTGTGAATGGATGGTTTGCCTTCCCTGAAACTTACATAAACTGGTTTATAAAAGGATCAGCAAAATTGCAAGATAAAATACATTAATGACCATATACAACAAGAGGAAAACACTAGCCAGAAAGTAAGATGGAATGGTAAAACTTTTCTACATTGTCATTAAAATGTACATTGAAATATATATCACTGCTTTTCTCTTTTTTTTTAATACAGCACAATTTGCACTATTAACAAGTAAAATTAGTTTTTAAAGTCACTCATACTACCATACAACATGTTTATAGATGTTTTTCTTAAGAATTTCTATTTTCCCAAAATTCCTTTTAAGTATATTATTTTTATTAACTGAAAGTTTAAAAAATTCTAATTAAAAATGGTAGCATATAATTGTTTTGTTTCTAAAATGTTATTTGGTTTTTATACCAATTATGCTTAAAAGTTTAGTATAGATAGATGTTTAACTGGAAAGTGAGAAAATAATTTTTTAGAGCTTCAAAGAAAAATGGAGTTTTAAAGTACATTCTGAATGTGGCCAAGTGGCATGTTAATTCATTCTTTCTTTTTTTCTATTTCCACCCATCCATCCATCCATCCATCCACAGTGTATTTATTAAATGCCTCCTGTGTATATTGCAACAGATATACACTCTTAAAAGTTTACTTCAGCCTTGATATTCCCTCAGTAATACTGACTCCTTCAAAGCTGAAGAAAGATAAATGAGATCTGCCTTATCACTCTAGATTGATTTGCTTCAATAAAATACTTGTTATTTTCACATATATTTAATATTTTAAATATTGAATCAAGTAACTCAATATTGTGAAACTTTTTTTTCCCTGACTATTAGAGTCCTCCTATGTCTTACCAGTGGTTCCAAGGTCTCACTGGGTAGAATGTTCTTTTTCCAAATATGATCATTGGTCTAGGATATATGCTTTTATATAGTTCCCTGATCTGCTGCATTGTGTCAGCAGCATGCAGGCCTCAGTAGCCTCTTACACAAAGAGGATTTGTGTGTGCTGCGTGCACCACACATGCCGAAGGGGAGATAGTGAGACAGGCTGTGGTTGAACCTGGTTATAGCTCTCCTATTCTGGTGGAAAGAGGATGGGCTTTGAAGCTAACTAGACTCAGACTACTTCAATCCAATCTTTTCCTCTTATCTGATTTTGGGAAAATTATCCTTTTTTACATTTAAAAAATGTGGAGAATATTATCTATCTCTTGGATTTCATCCACTGTCAAAGTATACTTATGTGACTGCCTGACCAATATGGTTCTATTATATGTATACTCAGAAAAATGAGAAATTATATCCCATCTATGTATGACATTTCAAAGTACATAAATGCATTCTACTGTCATGTATAACTAATTAGAACAAACAGAAAAAGAAGTGGGAGAAGGGGATAAAATAAATCATTAAAAGCAAATAAATAAAATTCAGAAATCATTAAAAAATGTTTACTTCTCTTGTTCTCTTGCACTACCAATAAATAGTTCTCCAGTGCAATTTAGTAACATTTTTAGAATTATAGGTATCAAACTAATTGTGCTTCTTTCTTTACTTGTTGAGTTCTTTTATTAAACTTGTCAATAACACCTTAGCACAAGGACTATAATTTTGCATCTTTGTTTAGGTTCTGTAGTCTTTAGTGTATTTGCTGGATTCAATAAATGACTGCTGAACTAAAGATACAGAATAATTAGTCTTTATGATCTTATTAGTACAGTCTCCTTTTATCACTGTCCCCACTACCCATACACAGAAACTGGTGGCAACTAGGGACGGGAGTATAGCTCAGTGGTAGATTGTTTGCCTGCCATGCCATACACAAGGCCCTGGACTCAATTCCAATACCACCAAAACTAAACAGCCCTTTGGCAACTTAAACAAATTGATTAAAATAAAAACCTCTAGTTTGATCAGAAGGCTTGTAGGCAAAATGGCATGAGATAGTTTTTACCACGGGGTTGGGTATGAAATAGAGCAGGACTTAAATTCTGGCTCTGTTATTTATTAGCCATGTAGGTGGAGAAAAATTACTTAACTTGACCAAGTTTAATTCATTCCTCAAGTAATCTTTGAAGACCTCATAAGCATTAGATGAAATCATGTAACAAAACAAAAATGTGAAGGTCTTCTGAAGTGTTTTGTTACCCTGCACTATCATTTAAATATGTTTACATTGCTTCTGAGTTCCTGAAAAAATGATTTTGAACTAACCCATAGAACTCCCTTTGAATATCATTCTTTGTTTCAAACGTTATTTCCTTGTGGCAGGAAGCGATAAAAACACATGGCACAGACAGCTAGTGACTGAAGAGGAAGTTAATGGTGTTTGTTTTTCCTCCAGAATTAGTAGTTCAAAAATTAAAAATAAAAATGTGTCTTGCCAAGTTTGTCAGATACACAGAATGCTTTGATTACAGGATTACAATGGTCCTAACTTCTTGATATTTGTATTTCTTCAATATTTATGCATTCAAACTTTTTAACATTTAAAACTTTCAGGCTCTAAATTTTACTTTATAAACTACAAAGATTAAAATATCCAAATGCCATAAAATACACATAGGACTTATTTCTTCTTTACTCTCTAAGGCTTAAAAACCAAGAGAAGTTTTAGAGTAAAATATTTTGAAATATTGACAAGCACAACATTCACCATGAGGATTCCATGTCAAGGTTGCATTGCCTTTGAGGATATGAAGGTTTAACTGGTTTTAAATCTGTGATGAGAAGAGGTAAACAAGGCCTTTCCCCAGATACATAATTGAAAAAATACACCTGAGTTGTGATTGGAAAGTATTGCTTGACTCCCAAAACAGCTCATTTTGTACCAGAGATTTCCTGCAAATCTGTGGAGATGAGGTGGAGGGTGCTTCAGCGGAAGGTGGCAGATTAAGCAAATCTGCAACAGTGACCATAGATGCTATTTTAGAAAGTTAGAATATTTTTTATTTCAGGGAACAAATTCTTGGAAGGGAGAATAAATTTGTTTAAAATGTCTTTCACTTAATTAAAATTCAGATTTATGTCATTTGTTGCTGCTGTATAATATCATTCTGACTTTTGCTTGGCTAATGCCTGATGGTTTATAAAGATTCAAGTGCACTTTGTTATGGGTAAATGGAGTTCTTTGGGTAAATGTTTAACTTTTTATTGCAAAATCCCTTGTGCACACTTCCATTGTCAAGTTTAGCAGTAGCATACACCCTGGGAAAAATCACTTTTAAAGCCTTTGAAAAGAAAGCATTATGGGTATTTACTGTGAGGAGGAAGGGAGGGCAAATATGTAGGGTTGTGTCATTTTACTGAGGAATCAGCTTTGGAAAGGTCATTGAGGAAGTAGTATTTGGGAGTGGTGGATATTTTTAGATTGCTTTTAAGTAAAATTATGTTTTTTTTTTTAATGAACTGGAAAGAAATCATCTGGTTTTCCAAACTGCATGTCATGTACTATTAATGGGTTATGAAATCAATTTAGTAGGTTCCAATTAAACAACAGAATGGAATAGACTACAATACAGTATACCAAAGTGCACTGACATTTAAAGATTAAGTATTAATTTATGAAGCTGATGTTTGAATTTTATATAGATAAGTATGTCTCTATGTGTGGTGTGTAAACTGTTTTTATTATGAAACATATTTACTGGTGTGAATTGTAGTTAAAAAAGCTGGAAGCCACTGACTGGGTCCATTTCCTAATTTACAAGTGAGGAAATGAAGAAGGCTGGCAATTTAGTGTTTCTCTTTGAGGTGGCTTATCTGACATCAGGCTCTCTCTTTTTAGAATCTCTTTGATCAGCTATTAATATTCACAGTATTCCCCCTCCCTGCACCATGATTTAGCATTCTTGCATTTTTGTGACCAAGAACTAGATGAAAGATGCTGATTATGGGGGAGATAAATTATCACCAAGTCTCTGAACACCATGTTGGGCAGGTGTTTGATAACTGTACTGCCATTGGAAAGCAACACCATATTTATAGCTCTTTCTATAGAAGAGGTCAGTTATTTTACAGAGGTAAAAACAGATGGAAATTTGGGACAATATAATCAACAAATTTCATCAATAGATACAGATAATCTTTACCAGCTTCTACCATTTGTTTCAGTTCACTTCAACAAATATTTATTGAACTTCTACTTTGTGCCAGGTGTTTTACCAGCTACTTACTTCCTCCTTTTTTGAGGAATGAATTATTCATATAACTACATTGATCCCTCTATTTGTTTGCAGTATATGCCAGGAGATTTATTGAAGAATGAGGTGTTTTGTTCATCAAAGATAAAAGAAATGTAGCTCCATGATTCATAACACAGTATAACTCTTTGGAACTCTTTTATGCTTTGTCCAATGTGTTAGTTTTTTTATCACTAACAAAATAGGCTTAGAAGAGGAAAGGTTTATTTTGCCTCCTAGTTTCAGTCCGTGGTCAGCTGGCTCCATTGCTTTTATGCCGGTGGCAAAGCAGAAACATGGCGGAAGGGCATGGTGGAGGAAAGCTGCTTACCTCGGGGAAGCTAGGAAGCAGAAGGAGAAAGGGGCTGGGGACATAGCCTTCTATGGATGCCTCTAATAACCTACTTTTCCCAACTAGGCTCATCTTCTAAAGTTTCTAGTACTTCTAATAATGTCATCGAATTATGAATCCATCAATGAATTAATCCACTGTTGAGATCAGAGCCCTCACAATCAAGATCACTTCCATAGAGCCCCACCTCTGAATGTTTCTGGGGTCCAAGCCTTCAATGCATGAACCTTTGTGCAACATTCCGAATCCAAACCCTAACATCTGGAAATGTTCTTGGTATCTTGCCCTTGACCTTTTATTCATTATGAAGTCCTGCAAAGATCACCCGTAGAATTCACCTTAAATGTTTCCCTCTGTCTTTGCTTTCATAACACATTGATTTTTATTGAACTTTTCCCCTGTAGCTGTTTACTCAGTGTCAGTTCTGTACTGTGAACTGATGATTTTTTTTTTCTCTAACAACCTCAAAATCAAGGCAGCAGGACTGGGAGGGCCACTGTCTGAATGCCATGTGGAGCTTTGTCATTTGCACATTGATAGCACTTTTTTTTTTTGTGTGTGTGTGTGTGGCAGTTCCTGAAGGTGGTGGTCTATTTTCTGACTCTTCTTTTTGTTTTTAAAGGGTTCAATGCAAAGGATATCATTCTACTTTTTGCTTGCTTATTAGTTGAGAGTTAGCGCATGACTCACTGTCTGAGGCAGTAATAGAAGCAGAAAACAGTCCCCAGATGGCACCAAGAGTCTCTTCTTGATAGCTGTCAGTGCAAAGAGGGATGCCCATTAGGTCCAAGTCCAAGGAGGGAGATGTATAAAGAGTTTGGTCTGTCAGTGGGTTTAGAGAAGCTGCTTTTGAAAAAAATTTAATTGTCAATCATTTTTATCTTTACTACTTGGAAAGATTAAATGTAATATTTTGTAGACAGTTTTACTTGTATTCTTGATTACGAGTGATTTTGAACATTTTTTCCCATATCTTTATGGTATTTTCTCCCTCCAATTTTGAATTTGTGTTCTCTGCTCATTTTTCTTTTCTGCTGTCCTATTTTGATTTATAAGACTTTTGTAAATTGTAGTTGATTTTACCATTGTAACCTTGAGTGTATACTTTAGTGTTGTTGAGTACATTCACATTATTGTGTAACCATGGCCACTGTCCATCTCCAGGAGTTTTCCATTATCCCAACCTGAAATAAACAGATGTCACAAAATGGGCAGCAAAGCCTTAACTGTGTATGTGTGTGTAGATCTCAGGGCCTCTTCCATCTCTATCCAGGGGAATGCTAATTCTCCTCCATTTATAACAATTATAGAAGTACTTCTTGATTGATATAATTCCTTAATCAGTTATCTGGCTCTAAAACTGACGAAATTATAGATACTTCACTTAAAAAGAAGTTTTCATACATTAAATTAACAGTTGAACAGCTGTTCTCTTATAACCATCTTAACTGAACAAGGTTCTGTTTTGTGGACTCTTTATAGTTCCTCCACTTTTTATTTAAGCTACTGGTGTTTGATGTTTTTCTTGCTTGCCACTGTGGTATTTCCAGCTGTGCATGGAAATTAATTTTCTATTTGAATAGACAATTCCAGGAAACTATCTATTAAGGTTATAGGAGGCAAAGAGAATGTTGCTTTTCCTTTTTTTTTTTTTTTTTGTGATGTTCCTGGCATTATGAGGGGGTGGGAAGGTTGACTTAAGAGTTCACGATTGGCAGTTTATTTTTGTTTTTAAATTATATTACTTAAATAAAATAAACTTTGCCACAGGTCATAAAAGTGAACAATAATAGAAAGTATGTGGCACTGAGGACTTATCCCCCATGCAGCAAAACAATTCCAAATGGACCTTCTGTAGGCTCTGAAAACAGTTTGGACAACATAACTCTGTGTATCTGACTGATTTTGTGGGAGTTCAAAATCCGAGTTTCAGAGAGTCTTATCTAAAACCCTAAGGGGAAGTTGTGTATTGGAATTGAGACTTTATCAGATTTTAAAAAGGTACTATGATTTTTGAAATATACTAGGTTTTGAAAAAGACCCTTTACCCTGTATTTCCTGTCACCTTCAGTGGGATCTGAAATGACTCCCCATAATAAAAAAGGTTCATATTTCTGCAGTGAAATTCAAAGATATTAATACTAAATGAGATAAATTGAAATAATAAATAACTTTATATTTGCTTAGGCCAGTTTTGTTGCCTAATGAGTCTAGATTTGTCACCAAATGAGTTCTAAAAGTCCTTTGTTCTTTATGATCATGGGCAAAGAGGGATAAGCAAAATCTCACCTCTGTGTTAGGGACTTCCAGTTTCCTTGGTTAGAAGCAGCTTAGCTGCATACTCTAGCCATGCCTCTCACATTGTGGATTTGGCATTCTCAGTGTTACAGACAGTTTTGCCTCTGGGGTTCTATACCTGCTACTCCATGATTCCCCTGCTGAATTTAATCTCTTGTTTTTCAGCCGTTTTGTACCTTTTTTTATACTCAACAATTTTGCTATTATATGTAAATGTTTCATCATACCTTAAACACACATATTATCTATTCTCTTTTCTCTATTCCTTTGCACTGGTTATTTCAATACTTGAAATATCTTTTACTTCCTTTTTCCTATTAAGTTTATCCCTTGACTCCTTATTCTACTAGTAAAATGTAGATTTTTCTTTGTTACATTCTTTATATTTTCTTAGAGCTTTGAATCTACCTATATTATAGCATGCAGTGCATTGCTCCATAATTGTTTGCATATTTATCCATTATAACATAAATTCCTTGAGGATAGTACCTGCACGGTGCTGGCACATCACAGATTCAGAGATTTTTAGCCCAAGATAAATAAAAGGTGTATATTTGGAGGCTGTGGGATAACTCGGAGAGCAGGGAAAGAGGGATACACAATAGAAATAAATAAGTTAGGAACAAGGCAGACTAGTTTAGGGTAACAGTTTTGTTTAGTTCATACAGTTGTATGAATTAAAAAATTAAAAGACCTGAATGATTTGAATTATTAAGAAAATTTCAAAAAGGATGTAAAGCTCGAGACAAACCTTGGCAGGTGTTTAAAACTGGGATAGAAAAAGAGCATATAGTGCTGTTCAGAGAAGGGGTGTGTTTTGAGTGTGCGTAGATAGGTGCAGATGTGTGAAGAAGATATTTAAACCAATGGCCTGTTATAATGGAAGTTGTGAATTAAGAGAGTGAGAGAAGAGAAAGGTCAGTTCACAAATTGGGGCTGGATTATGTAGAATAATATATAAGAAAAAGAATTAGAGTTTTTCAGAGTAAGGCCATTGTGGGTTCAAGAACAATGGAGGAATTATACGGTAAGAACAATATTTCTGAAAATAAATGTGCCATGGCTTATGTGGTAATGCCTGAACCAGTGATGTAGACAGTGTGAGGACAGGGCTGGTTCACATCCATTTCCTGAAAACAAGTAGGAGATTATAAGAACTTTAGAAGTTATAAATTCTAAAGAAGAAGATTCAGTGAAATGATTCTAAAGAAGAATTAATAACTTCTAAAGTTATTATTGAGAAGATGGTGATGAGCAGGGCAAAAAGGTGGCCAACTTTTAAAAAGTAAAACCATAATGGTTAATTTGTAGTGTCAACTTGACTGGGCCACAAGTTGCCCAGATATTTGGTTAAATATTACTTTGGGTGTTTCTGTGAGGGTGTTTTTGGAAAAGATTCCATTTAAATTACAATTAGACTGAGTAAAGCAAATTGCCTTCCATAACATGGGTGACCTTATCTAATTAGTTGAAAATCTGAAGAGGATGAAAGACTGACCTCTTTCTTCACTCTCTTGTAAGAGAGAATTCTTCTGTCTGTTGACTTTTGAAGTGGGATATTGATTCTCATTCTATAGCTGCCTGTTGGCCGTCAGACTCCACCATGTGAGTCAGTTCCTTAGAATCTTCCCAACCTGTCAGAATCAATACGTATCTCCTATTGGTTGTGATTCTATGGAGACTGAAAACACATAGGATGGGGGGTCTGATAGATAATGGGAGTCACAGAAGGTGAGGAAGGAATTAAATATTTTTAAAAATTTGAGACTGAGAGTTTTAGAGGAAAATAACTGTAATAACAGGAATGGGGAAGCTGAAAAATAGCAGTTAATTTTAAGGGAGATTGTGTTTGGTTTTGATTTTTTGGACTTGGAAATGTTATTGAAGATTCAGTGAAATGATTTGAAACTACCATAGTGAGATAGGTAGCTTGTTTGGGTGAGATTGGGTGTGGTGTCTTGGAATCTCTAAAAGCAGGTGAACAGAAGTCACAGGACAGAGCAAAGTCCCCAGTGGAGTGAGAGAGACAAGCATGAGGGATAGATTTGTGTGAGGATTTCTAGATGAGAATTATGGGGCCAGAGAAGAAAGGTGAGCTTCTGGTATAGGAAGGGATTTGATGGCAGAGGTCTTGCTTGACTTTGGTTTGTCAGCCTCCTGCATCTCAGCTTCAGATGTTGTACTTCAAGTGTTCAAGATCCCTAGATGTTATTTGTCTCTTTATTTTTCACTAGAAAAACATTTTAAATGAAAACTGGAGCAGGGATTAGGATTTCTTTGCTTCATGCTTTGCATTTAAGTAGGTTTGTAGTTTGAGATTTGATATTTTAATTCCTAAGACTTTGGTTTTCCCTTCCAAAAAAGGAGGTTAGATTAAAAATATTTACTATTCCCTATAGCTCAAAAATTCTGGAGAAAAATTTCTGTATGCCAGGAATAGTTCAAAGCCTCAAAAATTTCCTCAAGTATATTCAGAAAATAAAATTTTATAGCGAATCATTTCTTCACCTCTATTTTTGAAGTTTTTTTTATTTAAGTATCAGTCAAAGTATTTCAGTCAATGAAATTGAAGTCTCACATAATCTTGTCAAGTTGCAACTTTGGGATAAATTTTTTTTTTTCTATTAAGGTGAAATTTTTTTTTCTTTTTTTTATTGGTTGTTCACAACATTACAAAGCTTTTGACATATCATATTTCATACATTAGATTGAAGTGGGTTATGAACCCCCAATTTTACCCCAATGGGCTAAAATTTTTGTTCTCAAATATTATATTTGTGGTTTAAAAATAATTCTTTACAGAGGGCCAAACCCTGCTTTATATAACGTTTAATTAATATGACTGTGAAAAAGAAAAATAAATACAAGCAGAATTTCTCTTTAAATTTCTAAGCTATAAGGAAATTTTGAGTCTTGTGAAAATTTTTTTTTCTATTACAAACTTTCAACTCTTAAAATGTTTTCAGAGAATCAGTGTGTGATAAATACTAAGGGAGGAATCCCTGGTTCAAATAATCCTGTGTGTTTAACATACTCCATCCAAAATTCTGTTGCACCTCCTGTTCTGTTTGTAGATCTGTGTTAACATCATGCTGTCCCACAATATCCATTTTAAATTTATGTAAAGATACTTTCTCTTCTGAATGGCACATTCTTCAAGGCTATATTCATTATTGTTTTGGGTATTTGATGAATGTATGATGTTTAAGTTATATTCTATTCCATATCCTTTAAGAATATTTTTCCTAATTGTACAATTTGAAATTTGATGAATTTCCAAAAACAATTTGGAAAAAAAAGACCTCCTTTTTTTTTTACATATACAACATTCATGTATGTTGACAAAGTATTCAACACAAAAAACTATTGAGCAGTTGAAGAATATATGCCATAAATTTTATTTCAAATGAATTAAACTACTAGCATTCAAAATTAACATTTTTGTATCAGACAGAACTCTTTGGGCCCCTAGGATATGCACTGTGAGTTAGATATTGGTTACCATAACAATTTTTCTTCCTTCTTGGTAAACAAGGGCACTTTCCATGTCTGTTCTTACTCAGTGACCATCTACAATATAGGACTTCCACCGGGAAATAATCTGCCTTGTACCACCAAGGTGCTGCTGTTGCTTTTAGTTATTTAATATCTCTTTTATTTGCTTTTCTGCTTCTTAATTGAGGATAGTTAACAACTAAGAATTCTCTCAGAGAGAAAGGGAGAGAGAAGGGAAAGCATATGGAAATGGTAGGAGACCCTCAATGTTACACAAAATTACATAGAAGAGGATGTGAGGGGAAAGGGGGTGGAAACAAGGGAGAGAATTGAACAACAGCAGATGAGGTAGAGAGGGATGATGGGTGGGGAGGGGAGGGGGGATAGTAGGGGATAGGAAAGGTAGCAGAATACAACAGTCACTAATATGCCATTATGTAAAAATGTGAGTGTGTAACTGATGTGATTCTGCAATTTGTATTTGGGGTAAAAATGGGAGTCCATAACCCAATTGAGTCAAATGTATGAAAGATGATATATCATGAGCTTTGTAATGTTTTGAACAACCAATAAAAAAATTTAAAAAAATTAAAAAAAATTAAATAAAAAAAAAAGAATTCTCTCAGGAAATAGTGTCACAAAAGTAATCAGATATGGGCTTTTCTGATAACAATTAGTCTATCTTCAAAGCAATATCTAGAAATATTTACTTCCAATAGAGATACTCTAAAATTGTTTATTTTTATTTTCCACATTTTCCGAATTTCTGGATTTCTTGTGAAATACCATAATTTATTCTTGGATTTATTTTATCTGTATTTTTGAATACAAGACATTTAGCATTCACTTTGGCCAACTGCCCTCTTAGTCTGTTGGTATTATATATAGTTGTATAGATAATAAGGATCTGTTAGACATAAGGAGTCTGCTTTTACTGTTTTATTTGTAATAAGACATATAAGAAAGTAAGATAATAATAATGGGATCTACATACTCAGAAACATAAAAAATTGGTAAAACTTTTGTGATAACTTTACTCCATTTATAAGTCACTCTAATGACTGCTTTGTTTCTCAGTAATTTTCCATTTGTAACATTTTATACCTGGTTACACAAATGTAATGCAATTGAACAAGAAAACAATTATCTGTCTGGTGGAAATAATGTACTTATCTCATTGAAACAATTGACTTGTTTAAAAATACACAGAAGTTTTAGTTCTGCTCAGAGTGCGGTTGCCTGTAATTTGTAACAAATTTCCAGGAAGAATTAAAATGCTCTGATGTAATTGGATCAGCAATTGAATCCACTAGTTGTGAGTGATAAATTTGGGGGCTTAATTCCCTTCTCATATAAACTTCCATGTGGAGCCGTTTTGGATTTGAGAAGGTTTTTTTCAATAATATATGAAATATATTGGCTGGATGTCTGGAAAACTTCACTCAAAGGTTTTGTCTTCCAGAGAAAGCTTTGCATTGACTTGTGGGTTCTGTCAGTGGAACATTTCAGCACTTTTTGGACAGTTTCAAATGTTTCTTGGAATTTTGTGTGATGTTTGGCCCAGACTATCTATAGGATCACATTGTATTCCAGATAAGCCCTAAAAGCCATAATTTTTCTATGACAATGTGGGACTTTGTTGGGTTTTGTTAAGAGGGCTAACACCATTGGGCAGTCGAAGTCTTGACATAATTAATGACACTTCCTTCTAAGGACGTAACTGCTTAAAAAGTAATACAGAAAGGCACAATTCCTTTAGCCCAGTATTGTTTTTCTTGTATCTGACCTTTTTCACAGAAGTCAATGTCTGTTGCAATTCCTTATTATATATGTTTGTATATATACCCAAGCTAGTTAATTTTAGTTATAACATCATAGAATCTTTTTTTTTTTTTTTTTTTTTTTTTTTTAAGAGAGAGAGAGAGTGAGAGAGAGGGGCACAGAGAGAGAGAGAGAGAATTTTAATATTTATTTATTTTTTCTTAGTTCTCGGCAGACACAACATCTTTGTTTGTATGTGGTGCTGAGGATCGAACCCAGGCCGCACGCACGCCAGGCGAGCACGCTACCGCTTGAGCCACATCCCCAGCCCAACATCATAGAATCTTGATGGTGCCCTAGGAAAGGTCTGAGACAACTCCCTTGTTTTACACACAAGCAGAACCAGGCCCACCCAGTTCCTTAGTTTTCCCAGGAAGCCATGGCACTGCTGGCTGCATGTCTTTGGAGGCCTCTCTGGCTGCTTAAAGATCTGCCCTCCATTCCCCATCTCAAATTTATATCTCTATGAAATTTTCCTTAATGCGTTGTTGCTCCCTATATATATTTCACATTAATTTGGGAAACCAGCAGAAACATTTGTTTCATATCTTGTTGGGATTTCCGAGTGCTATCTACTATTCCATTCTCTTGGGTTCTGAGTCACTAAGAGATCAATATAAGAAAAAGAAGGGCATCACTGGTAACAGCTCTGTCACGTAATGTTGGGTTGTAAGACGCAGTAGACCAAAGGCTGAAGCTGATTTTCTGTGCCTCCCCCAACTTTCTGTTGAATTTTCACCCCTTCATAGAGAAGTGTGGAACTGTGGGTGTAGGGTCCAAACTCCTGTAGAGCCGCTCTAAGAGAGGACAGAGAAACCAGCACCTCAGAGAGACCCAGGAGCCAAGGGCCTCTCCCAGAGCCTTTTATCCACTCTGGGCAAATAAAGCGGGCCTGGTTCTACAAATAGGAAGCAGTCTCTTTCAGTAGCTCACTGTTTGGTAATGATCTTCATCTTTTCTTTCTTCTTGGTTTATCATTTCTGTTTCCACTAGCATTCTGAAACCAGTGTCATTTACATTTCTTCTCCCTGCATCATGAGTTATTTTCCTATTATCCTCTTCAATAGAGTTGAAAAAAGCAAAGGCAGTGAAAGCAGCCTAGGCAACTGCTTATTTACAATTGAGGAAAATAAATGAGAATTAGGGAGCTGGTTGATGAGAGATGGCACTTTAAAAATGTGCTCAGAATACTTCACAGGAATGGAACATGAAGAAGAAGCCATTCTTCTTCCAATATTTTTAAGAGGAGAAAACTGGAGAAGACTTTTACTTCTTTATTTACAGTCTTTGTTTGAGCTCTAGACTGCTGTCAGGGCTCACTATTATATATTAATAGATATATTTCCAACTGTCTATAGGCAGATTCCAACAAGCTGACTTTGCTTTCATTTTCCTGTGGACTTAAAATCAAGTAAAATGTGAGATGACAGATGTCTTGGATTTTTAGTTGACCTATGTATGTAGATTTCTACCAAGTTTCATTTGTTTTTCTTCCAGTTATTTTTAAATATATTTTTTCTTTACCTTCTTTATTAGCTTTCTTGAAAATATTTGCCTACAGCAACCCAAAGACTCTTTAACAGTTTCCTTCATATTAGGGGATTTTCTCTACTTAGGATTTCCTGTCTTGTGGAGCACGTTGCACCTGTGTGCAGACACTTCTATTTAATTTGGAGGTAAATTAAAAGTGATTTAAAATTCTAATGTTCTAGATACACTTCTCCTTTCCTGCTGTTCTACTAGGCTTTGCTTCCTCTCGGTAGGCTGAAGTCTGTTTAGATACAGAGAGCTAATTACTGACTAATAGAATTAAGGTTTAAGATGTTCCAATACCATTCTTGGAATTGAAATCATCTTTCAGATGATTTTTTTTCAAAGAAGTGATGTAACGGACATTTCTGGAATCACCATTATGCTTTTGTTTAGTTGGCATGTCAAGTATCTGTTGCAGTGGAAACTGAAAAATGACAGACAGAAAATAGCACAAAAGTAGTCCCAGCACATGACATGTGATGCCCAAGCTGCATAGAGTGCTGGTGGAGACCATGGGCTCTGGAGCCATGTGCCTTGTGTTGAAACTCAGAGAAAAAAATTTGTGTTTGCTTATCTGCACAATGGACATACTCATTAAAATATCTTTCTACCCCAAAAGGAATATCGTGTGAGGGTTGAATGGATTAATCCATGTAAAGCACTTTAGAGCAGTGTCTGGAACATTGTATGCTTTATAAATGTTAGTTGTTAGTCCTCATAGTTCTAATTGGGTATGTGGATCCAGGTTTCTCTGTATTTTCAAGTGTTTTTCTGAGAAACAGAATTATTTAGGAAAACTGGACTATAAAGATCTTTTCTGAGGTGTTCTGGCCTGTATTTTTATTTACTTAGTTTTATTTGCTTTTTTTTGTTTTGTTTTCAGTTTGCAGTGCTAGGGATCAAACCTGGAGTAGGCTGGTGTAGCTCATGTATCCACACCTCCCTGATTTCAGGCTTATTTTTAAATGTGAAGGATGCATCAAAAGACTTTTGAGTCTCATCTTTGTATAATTTACTATTAGTAAATAACTTGGGCTTCCTGGTAATCTGTGTGAAATAATTTGGGGATTTCAGGCAAAATTATCTATATTATTTTCATTTTTGGCATTCATTTTGGCACTGACTTAATTTTGTTCAGTATCATAGTTGCTCAGATTAGAAGGGAAATATTGAGAGAATAGTCTTCAAGTTGCTGATTGATCTAAAAAGGCATAAAATGGTTGTGTATTTTGGAGAAATGTAGCATAATCTAATACCCAGAGGCAAAATATCCCAAGGTGAAAATTCCATAATATTGTATGTGTTGGTGGAAGAGGAGTATTGAAGGAAAAATTTTAAGGGAACCTAAAAGTTTTACTTTAGTTTGTATAATAATTAACTTGGCTACATATATACCAGGAAAATAACTAGAATAAACAGATTATGTTGAATGTTTAAAGAAATATGTTTGACAACTTTTAATTTTCTTTCCTCCCACACACCACTTCCTAGTTTGTTTCTGGCACAACAGATGTGCCTCAACACAGTGACTGATCCAGTAGAGTTTTGTGAACACCTGTGATGTGACATAACAATTTTTTTTTTTAAATTTTGATTACATTTAATGAAAGTCACAGAAAGTAAGAGAAAGGGCACTATAATTTCAGATAATGTTATGCAGATATAAAGGGTAGCCTGCTTTGTCTACAAAACTACCTATCAATGTTCTTTTTTAAAGGTAATATTAAAGCTTGTGTCTGAATGGTGAATGTAAACACATAAAAGCTGATTGTAACCTTCTTTACGTTTCCCAGTTAGACACCAATGAGCTACTATTGGGCAGAAGAATGAAGAGGTATAATTGGTAGAGAAAAGTGGAAAAAAAAAAAAAAAGCAGTGATAGAGAATTTTTTAATACTCTTTTTATAATATTCCAACTTCTTTGAATAGATCCATTAATTTATTTGGTAGTTTTTTTTTCCCCTTTATGATTCCGCGAATCAAACTTGGGCCTCCTGTATGGGAAACAAGCACTCTGCCATTGAGCTACATAGCCAGCCCTGATTTGCTGGTTTTAGCTTAAAACTAACTTTAATTCTTGATTTCCATGGAGAAAATACATTTTATTTTTGCTTTGTCCAATATAGATTTACTACATTAATTTTTTTATTTTAGTTTTAGCCATTTTTTTTCTATTTAAATGTCAGAGCAAGAACTACAGCCCAGAAATGTAATTTTTCTGGAAAAGAATTAGTTTTATCTTTAGCTTTGGCCTTACTATGATACTTTCATATATCCCTAATTTTGACATCTACTACTAATTTAACAACAGCTAACAATTTTTTTTTCTAAATTTTTAATTATAGAACAAATAATGTTATAATTAAGAACTATGTCAATATACCAACTTGTGTAATTTGTTCCCCCCTTTTTTTTCAGGGCATGTTATTTTTCAATTTATATTGTCCTTAAACATATTAGACACTTTAATGACTTTGTAATATTGTATCCTTTCTAGAGTGATTGTTTGATAATCCTTAATTATTTAATTATTGCTACGAGGATATAGGTGTTTATTTTTAATGTTTTGCTGTTAAAAATTACATCAATACAAATGTTTATTTAAATTCTCTCTTTTTGGGGTTATTTACTTAGTTTATAGTTTCTTGCCTCAGATAGCAATAATATATGGATTTAACATTCTCAATTTTTCAATAAAATATAGTTAGTTGGACATATTTAGAAGTTTTTGTATTTATTCAATAAATGTAAATTGGTACCTAGGTGTTCTTTTAATTTGCCTTGCTTTAATAAATAACATTTATTAAATGTTATTTTATTCTTTTATCCATGCTTAATAATTTAGTTTCCTCTTGTGTAATTCCATGTTATTGAGTCATTTTTCTTCTGAATTTTATGTTTTTCTGTCAGATTGTTTATCTTCTCTACGTAACACAGAAATCAGCTTTTTATCTCTTTTAATAAAAATTTATGTAGTATGTCATTTTTCTTATTAAAGATTAGACTCTTATATAACATATCTCCTTTTTTTAATTGACTCAAGGCTTAAAAAGTTGTCATCCTGTTAAAAAACCCTCAATTTATGCTAATTTTTAATGAGCTTTTATATATGCAACTAAATTTCATATATTTTATATGTATGCATACATACATACATACATATATGGATATAGAAAGTGATAGATTAGTATTATAATGATAATACTATAAATTTTGACTCATTTTCCCCAAATTATTAACCATTTATATTATTTATTAAATAGCTTTACTTCTACCTCTCAATTATTTATTTCCTTATTATTTCCTATTTATATATATATTTCCTTTTTATCACATTATTGCATGCTTAAATATAATTAAATGTTTTAGTGCACTCCATTATTATTCACTGATCTATTTCAAATTACATATCAAAACTTACTTAAATATTAATGCCTTATAGTTTGTTTTAATAATGTTTTTTATTTTTCAAATATCATTGAGTTTCTGCATGACAGAAAAAGTATACATATAGAAATTTTTTTTTTTCAAAAGGGGAGATTTTTTTTTTTAGAGAGAAAGAGAGAATTTTTTTTTTTTTTTTTTTTAGTTTTCGGTGGATAGAACATCTTTATTTTATTTTTATGTGGTTCTGAGGATCGAACCCAGCACCCCATGCATGCCAGGCGAGAACGCTACTGCTTGAGCCACAATCTCAGCCCTACATATAGAAATTAAAATAACCCAATTCCCCCCTTCTGGTAATAAAAGTCTTACTTGAAAAATGGGCATGCAAAAATGTAATTATGCTATAACATGATAAAAAAACATCAAGGAGAGGTAAACAAAGAATTGTGATTGAACAGAAAAAAATGGATTTATTTTCATCTGTTTATTTTTCTGTTACATATTTTCTAGTTCTGACAAAAATTCTATTGTAAGGTTAATGGCTATTTTATTATGTCTACAAAATAACTGGAAAACATTTGATTTCTTTTTATTGTGTGATCTTCTTACACAGAATTAGTATCTGTCACTTTTTTGTTTCTCAATTAGGTTCTGTAGTTTTCTTTAATGTGAAACACTTGAGAGAAATTTCAAGTTAAAAATGTCCAGGGCATGAATATTATTCACGATAGTATGCAAATAATAATTATGTATTTTATTAATTATTTTTAGAAAGTCTTTATTTTAGGTCAAACATTCAGAGAAATTTGGAAGACATACTCCTTTATTTATTTATTAATTCAGTGTGGGAGCTCACTGTTCATTGGTAACACTTTTGGGACCTGATAAGATGTAACATACACATGATGATAAATTTGGAAATGTCTTTGAGGTTTTTTGAATGATAATTTTTTAGCAGTTCAAAGTTTGAATAGTTAATTTTTGAAATAAATGATAGCCCAATGAGAAATTCTTATACCAAGGAAATCATAGTCTTATGACTACTTGGTTGGAATTATGGAACTATATAGTATGTGTTTCATAGTCATGGAAACCTGTGACTCATTATTTTTGGCATGTGAATATATTTTCTATCATTGCAGCTGCTAATTGCCAACAAGGAGGGACAAAAGGTGTTAAGAGTTTTGGAAAATAAAACTTAAATACACATCAAATATTAATCATTTTTGGAATTCTGCTTGTATCAGTTATATAAATCCTGCTTTTTAAGATGCAGAAGTTTATTCCATCGTTTTAATTTTCTAAACTGTGCTTTATTTTAAAAATACTTTTTATTTGCAAATTAGGTCAGGAATAAGTGAGATCTTAGTGACGTAAATAAACAAATCCCTGTGGAAGATTGTCTTTGGACTTTCTCTTTTGTGTAATTCTTTTTATACACAAGAACAGTCTCTTGGCCAGGATCCCATTATAAAAAGAAAGGGTAGGAGTGTGTGTGTGTGTGTGTGTGTGTGTGTGTGTGTGTGTGTGTGTGTGTGTGAGGGGGTGAGTGTTCCCTAAGAGACTCCTTGAATTTCAGCCTTTCAATTACTTGATTATTCTTGTGGTTACAGGGGATAAAAGAATAATGAGGAGTTTGTTTCCTATGTGAATCATAAAAGATAATATGGGTATACATAGGGCCATTGACTTGAATAAATGGATAGCCTTTTAAAAATTCTTTGGAGGGGTGCATAATGTTTTTTTGGAACACATGGAAATTGTTTTAGTGATCCAAGTTCCATGTTTCAAAGGAAGTTCAAGTGCAGGAAGGGGAGTGGCAGCAATTTGATAATAAATTTGGCTTAAGTGTTTGTCTTATTTAATTTATGCACTGCCTCATTCACAAAATGATTGAGCATTCCTCATAAGAACATATTCAACCTAATGATGAGCAAACATATTTAGAAGAAGTATAGTAACAAGGAAAAACACAAGTAGGAAATCCTAACTGGAAAAAAGAAAATAAATATTTTAAGACCAGTGTGGTTGTTTTGTTTTGATTCATCATTTATTGTGACCCTGAGTTTTCTAGCAGCTATGGCATAGATAGATGGAAACAGATGCCATGTCTCTTTGCTATATACACACAGGGGCTCACATGTGCACACTCACACATTTATTATAAATATTAAAATGGCTTGTTTTACTTATTATATTAGATCTTTATATTTATGTTATTTTGAAAGAGCAAATTGCATTGATGTTCATTAGGGGCAGCACAGCAATGTGAATCTAATTTCGAAAAGATATTTCTCATACAGACCTTTACAAATCATGTACCAGGTGATGTGCTTACAAGTACTGTTAAGTGATTCCCTTTCAACAAGCTGGCTTAGTTGTGGGTGATTTCAGAATAACCTCTTCAGTTCCAAATTCAAGAGTGTAAGGATAGGAAATATTGGGGAGGGAGGAGAAGATATGATGTAGAAAAATTAGCAAGTCCTTTATCTGAGAGACAAGTTCAAGTGCTTCTTGTTAGTTACTCAGATCAACACCTTTTACAGTTTCCATCTCAACGTTGACCTCTCTTTCTTACCCTAATGTCACCTGCAGTGAACAATACAAAAAATAACTCCCCTAATCTGAAGTCAGTTTTAGGTTATCTCCTTTAATTTATAAATGAAGTCAATGTGGGTATAGAGTGTAGGAAGACAATTTAAAGAAAAATTTGATATTTTTATCAAGGAGAAAGGAAAGCAAGCTGAATAATAAAAGTGCAGTTAGCATGAAAAACATGAAAAACAATTAGAAAATGTACAGGTGTATAAATAATTAGATAATTTTTAAATTATGTGGCTTGTAAGTCACAAGAGAAAAAAGTCTTAGCATAATACTGAGTCAGAAATAGCCCCTGCCTTGCTCAGGCATGCATTTTCTTTTCATTATATGTAACTTAATTCTTTTTTTAAAAAATATTTTTTGTAGTTGTCAATGTACCTTTATTTTATTTATATGTGGGGCTGAGAATCAAACCCAGTGCCTCACACCTGCTAGGCAAGTGCTCTACCACTGAGCCACAACTCCAACCCTTAATTGTTTCCTGATGAAGTCTGAATCCATTGAGTCCATGTAAGTTCCCATTATTCCATATTTAGCAGGTATTTTTGTTTTTAAATCTTATTTTGTTTATTAGGTCATTCCCATATTCCTTTAGTCCTTTTGGTCTGTGGGTGTACATATTTTAATGGAAAAAGCTAATGACTTTTCTGATTTTGTGACCTTTTACTTTATGCTTCATCAAAACTTTTAATCACCTGCTTATGTAACTGGCACTCTGCTAAGAGCTTTTACACATCTTATCACATATCATTTCCCATAATAAACTCATGAGGTAAGTCCTTTATGGCCCCCATTGAATATGAGGGAATGCTGAGCCTCAGGGAGAAAGTAGCTGGGGGTCACATTGCTAGATGGTGCTGAATTTTGACTCAAGTCCAAGTCGTTTGTCCTTGAAGCCAGTTCTTTTATGGTCCTGTCTCCTGCAAAGAGCTTCTGACATTTACTTAAGATACACTCTACTCTTTGTTTATTAATTAATCTTGTGTGAAATGTAATCTATTAAATCTAAGAATGCTATTGTTATCTGGGCCAAATTGCAGAACTGAAGTACTGAAATGCAGAACTGAATGTTGTTGACTGTACAATACCTTTGAGAAGAGCCAGATCAAGTTTCCCTGGGTTGCAATCAGGGTGATTAGAGCCTAATAAGAAAGGAAAAACAAATCTTTAAGAGAAAAAGAGTGTGTAATATTTTTGACATTGACCTTATAGCTCTTTTTGACTACTATGGACAACTACAGACAGATACAATGAGGAAGGTGAGGCAATTCTTTAAAATTTAGTTGTGGTCATCAGACATTTACTGAGCACCTACTAAAATTGAGATATTCTGCTACATTCTGTGATACAAACTTAAGACATAGTTCTGACACTCAAGATAATTATACTCTCATGGAGAAACTTTTAATCTAATGAGATGCCCAGTTTTCAAAATTTCAAATTCAGTAAATTGCCTACTATAATTATTGTCTTTGGACATTTAAAACTTTTCTAATGAAAAAATACAAGTTCTAGTTAAGAGGGTTTCCTGTTTTAGACAATGCTTATACCATAAGTTTAAAACTTTTTCAAATATAACCCACATGTTACCTTTAGAACTAAAGGATGTAGAGAAGAGTTCATTATAACGTAATTGAGTCACTCACCAGGTCTATTTTAAAACCAGTCACTTCCTTTTCTTTCTTTGTACCCTGTGACACATAGACTTCTAGAATCAGGAAAGTATTGTTTTTTTAGAACAAAACTAAGTTAATATGGTTAGTATTTTTCAGCTCAAGGTAGTAAATTACATTGAAATTCTCTCCCTACTCCTTCTAAATTCAGGCATGAAATAGCTTCTCATGTTGTAAAATGACAATTTTTATTTACTTATAATGAAATAATCCCTTTTATTTATAGCCAAGTTCATAATTTTAACATTTAATTCTCCATGACAGTCCGAAGGAGAGAACTTGGCAACCCTTCATTATTATCTGTTTTTATCATCAGAAGGCATTTATTTGCATGGGGAGTGTGGCAGTGACGTCAAGGATAAGAATGAGCTACTCCCTGACATTTTGATACAGGGCGGCCTTTCCTTTGGAGTCTTGATGGTAAATATGACCATAATTACCTAAAATGAATTCAAGTAGTTTACCAGTCAAGATGTGCAGAGTTCCCTGGAAACTTGAAAGCACGTAATTATAGCTGTGGAAGGAGAATGTCTAATAATAAAAAGAGAAAATGGCAGTCTTGAATTAGTGATTCGGGAATCCCGTCAGTGACCGTCTATGCAACAGCATCTCATCTGATTTTAAGCAGCTTTACAAAGTTCTTGCTGGGTGGTGCTTTTGCACCTTTGTAATTGTGGGAAGATTCACTCATCAGAGAAGCCCACTAACTCATCATTTCAACATGACACAGAAGTAGACTGTCAGGCCTTGATGCTGTATCGTAAATGTAAATACAGCCTTTGTGGGTGAGTTTTGGTATTTTCTGTCTTGTGCAAGATAGTGCTGTATATTGAGAAAAGTTCAATGTCAAGGACATCCAAAGTGATTTTGTTTTATTTTATTTTTTGTCCTAGCATGTGAAATTATTAGCTTCTATGGAACTGTTGATATCCTCATGATTTACTTCTGAATTGGTCACAGTATTCCATGGATGCTATTTGACTTCGTTCTAACAGAAAGGCATTTCCTGTGTCTACTTCATTGATGACAAACAGGAAGGAAAATAATGGAGAGAATTGGAGAACTGGGTATTCTATTTTATTGCTGATTTTTTTTTTTTTTTTGCAGTACTGGAGATTAATTCAAGCGTGCTTTATCTCCAAGCTACACCGTGAGCCCTTTTTATTTTCTTTGAGAGAGGGTCTTGCTAAGTTGCCCAGGCTAGCTGTGAACTTGTGATTCTCTTTCCTCCACCTCTCCAGTCACTGGGATTCCAGGTGTATGTTACCACATCTGGCCAGAGAACTGGCTATTCAAAAATCTGTGCCCCAATAAGATGATTATGGTCATGCTCTCAGCAAGCACTTCTGAATACTGGTCATTGTGCTAAGGTCTGGAGATGCAAAAATATCTGTAAAGACTGTGTCTATAAGGATGGAGATAACAGTCTAACTGGAAAGATAGGAATAACATTTATGCCAAGAGCAGATTAATTAATATAAAAGATGGCTATTGGGATTATTTATATTATGTTGAATTCAGATTGTTGGGAGAATTAATAATTTGTCTAATTTTTAACTTTCTTGTACTCAGATTTCATTGCTGTAAATTCTGATGATTGTGGGGGAGTGAAAATAGCCTACAGGAGAGGAGTGGGCATTTAGCGGAGGAAGAAGAGGGAAGAGTAAACAGGGAAGACTGTGAAGAATTATGGCTCGAAGAGAGAGAGAGGGAGTTTGAGGAACAAAAGTCCACTGCAGTGTAGTGAGCAGAAGGGAAAATGGCAGAGATAAGGGAAAAGGTCCAAAGATTCTTTTGGAAGAGAATTATTTAGTTACCCTAAAATTGAGCTGTTCACTGAGCTTAGTGATTCATTAACTGTGGGCAGAGGACTACAAACTCTAGAATGCCATGTCTTTGTAGTAATCTCAGTGTTTTCTGCATGTTTCCTTCCAGGCAGCATACAAATTTGTCTTTATGCAATGTGATGATTGGGATTATGATAGGGTAATGAGTCATACCACAATGGAGAGTTAAATTAGGAGAAAAAAGTTTATTATTCATCATCTTTATTATTATAAAATTTAGTTCTGGAATATTCTGAAATGCTCCTTTTATCAAAATTTATGATTACCTTTGGTAGTATGGTTGCATTTTCTTATGATTATTGACCCTGTTATTGGTAATACAGCATAATCTTCAGACCCTGGGCTTGATAATTGTACCTACATCCTAGGAGAGATAAGATACTGTATCGGGTCTCTTGTTATATCTTTCCTTGACTATTTTGTAAGACAGAGGAAACATCTTCTCTACGTTCCTTCCTTGGAACCCTGAAATAGAGAGGAGGAAGGTTCTAAAAATTAGGCTTCAGACTATTGAATTCAACTTGCAATCCCTCCTGTACAGCTGGAGTCCAAACCAGAGTGTCACATAAACCTTTTCCTAATTGATGGTGGTTGTTCATTTATTAATGTAGACGCCCTGTGCCTTGGATGTGTGAGCCCTAAAAATACACTTCCAGGGATAAAAATAGATCTCTGGGAGTTCTGAGATGCTGCTTAATCAGAACCAGCTGCAAGCTGTCTAGAAAATGCAAGTTATATGAGCCAGATGGCTTTTGCCCTTTTTGCTTTAGACAGCATGTAATTTGGATAACTACAGCTACAGTAATACATTTTGCCAGTCACACTGTTTGATAAACATATTTGTTGAGAACAGCCACTTCCAATTAGAGACACAGTAAAATGTTAATTTATTTTAATAATTTTTCCCTCTTGGGTAGGACAAAAATACTTTTACCAGGTTACAGAAATATCTGTTCATGGGACAGAATACTATTAGAGAGTTATTGTATGCTGGTGGTTAATTTTTAGAATTGGCATTTAAATAAGGATGAGGACTATTCTTGACCTACCCCTTCATTTTTCTCCTTAAAAAATGTCCTCTTCAGGACAGGATTTTTCATACTTATGTTTGCTTTACATGAAGAAAGATGATTTGTCTAATTTTTAACTTTCTTGTACACCGATTTCATTGCTGTAAATTCTGATGATTGTTATTATATTATTGTTTGTTCACAGACCTTTATTAATGGGGTGGTTATGGTCATTTTACTTTTTTGGCACTGCTCTTAGAGAATGAATATTCTCTATTAGCCCATTGCAGCTGTGACTGATTTTCATTGCTGAGGACTGAAAACATGGACATTGACATTGACTGAATTCTAATTTCTTCCAATTATTACTTTACTCAGATAAAGCATGAAAGCTAACACTAAGACCTATACTCAGATACAGGCTGATTTTGAAGTGAGAAACTAGCAATTCTGCCATTTCCACTGGTAGCACTACTTCTGGAAAAAGCATTTTATGCCCTGGTCCCCAATCATACGCATTGAAGTATTCTGTACTTTATGTCTTGAGACGACTACCAGCCAGCATGCCGCAGATTGCTAAGTACCTCTGAAGGATCTCTCATGTCATAATTTTTTCATAGTTCCAAGGCTTCCAACATTGTAAGTTTAATAATCTCCCAGCAGTTTTTTTTCCTTACTTAGTTTAAAGAGGAAAGGGTATTTCATGTACAGGATTAGTGATGTTGGAACATAAACACTGTTATAATAATAGCTACAGGTCTATTTACTCTTAACTGTGGTTCCAGGAACTATGATAATCACTTTATACATTCTTGCATCAATCCTCATAACAACATAACAGTATTACAAGGCATGTATTTTTATCCTGTTTTTCTGAGGATGCTGTGGCTTTGGAGTGTAATTATTCAACCTAACACAGAAAGTGTCAGAGCCAGAATTTGAAGCCATTGTTGTATTAATGGTCTGTCTGATTCATAATCTTTTAACTCCATCCATGAAGCTATGAAAACTGGCATTTGGCTTATCCAGAGCTGTATTTTCAGAAGCAAGTGTGTGCCTCTGTCCATCTTCATATGCTTAACAGAATTCACAGCGTTGCTTCTTAGAATTTAAGTTCACATTTATATATGAAAGGATCTGATCTCTCTTATTCAGCCTTCTTAGATATATTATAACTGATGTGCCTTAGAAATGATTCATATCACTGGGGGAAAAAATCTTATTTTGGTGCCAATAGGTAGTTAAGAATTACCCTATTGGGTAATACTTGGAAAAATCTGTAGACACTTGGGTGATATGAAACAGCATAGGAGACTAGCATGCACGAAATTTACCAAAGTTATGTTTAGCAATTTATGTAACATACAGGTAATAAGATAAAGAAATTCATTGATGAATGCAATAGATAATGCGTGCACATTGTGTTAGTGTCAGTAGGGAATAAGACTAAGCATTTTTTATAAAGACCTCTTAGTTATGATTCTGTTCATCAAAAGCAAACTGGAGGTCATGGAAAAATGTTTCTGACAAGTTTGGTAGAGAATACTATTGATATTATTTTCATAGGGAGTCATAATATACTACTTCTTGAAAGATAATGTAAAATAATAGAAAATTTTATACCTATGTATTATGGTTTAGGTGAACAACTTATTGCTGTCTTTAAAAGAAGAGTCGATGTTATTTGCTGTTTCTGGAAATGAAAGAGAAATGCAGATAAAATATTCTTTCTAATAAATGGATCATAATATCGAACTCTATTCTACTCTACAGTATTAAATTCACATTTCACAAAATTATACTCAATTAAATACAGATTTCAATATGCAATCTGATACTTGCCTGAGCTGATTGGAAAAAGAATATTACCATTGGATGAGAGAAATTATAGAAGGCCTAGAGATAGTCTGTCTTTCCTTTATGTGGAGAGATTTATGTTACAATGAGCCAAAAGGGCTTATGCAGTCAGTAAATACATCAATTTTCTGCTAATGTGTGAAGTCCTGTAGTTGGTGCTCTTGGTAAGGAAAATGATACATTAAAATTGATCTCTGTTCATGTGTATTCAAATATAAGCAAAGTGTTCCTTTCCTTCCCTATGAAGATTTTAGTGGCTTAATAATTTATTATGATCAAGTGATATAATAAGGAAGTGTTAAGCATCTAAGAGGTGGCTGTGTCCTTGTTCTGAAGGATTTTTAACACTTGTCACCAAAAAAGGACTTTGTTCATGGGTGGCTTAAAATGTGGTCCCAGAAAAGTGTGGTGTTTGGGAAGATAGTGATTCCAAGGAAACATGGAATAGGTGAAGGGAAATTTTATTCTTTATTCCATGGAAGGTTTTCTTGCCTTAGTATTCCTGAACAGAAGAAAAGTATTGGGCTGAAAATATTTGTTATATACCCTTGGGCTCTACTGGCATATTCCAAGCTGTTATTGTCAATCATATAAATACATATTTAGACACTTTCTGAAACACTTCCCATTCCTTGAAAAGAGAGAAGTCACTCATCTGGGTGTGCCACGTTAATATGTACGATGGCTTTCTAGAACTGTCTGATTTATCCACTGTGGCCTCTCTTGTCCTATACTTCTTCAGAAGGCCACCACCTCTTTCTTTTTTCACTAAATACCATAATTTTATTTCAAGTTCATAGCATTATCAGATGTATCTGGAGAGGGAGAGGAAGAGAGAACAGATTGGTGGTTGTTTAGTTGATTAATTGTGATTGGGTCTTTGTTAGGAAAGTTTTCCCACTGTTTTTGTTGACATATTGGAAAGTTAACCAAAATCTCATTATTTTTTTCATAGATTTCACATAAACACTAGTTTTTTTCAAGATAGGCAACAATATTATATACACATATAATCTGTATTCCATTGTTTATGAATTTGAGTTCTTTTCCTACTGTATTGGTAAGAATGTCCCAATTTCTGGTGGCAACCACTATGGAAAGCAGTATGGAGATTCCTCTGAACACTTAGAATGGAACCACCATTTGATCCAGCTATCCTACTCCTAGGTTTATACCCAAAAGGACTTAAAATCAGCATACTACAGAGACACAGCTGCATCAGTATTTATAGCAGCTCAAGCACAGTAGGTAAACTATGGAACCAACCTAGATGCCTTTCATCAGATGAATGGATAAGGAAAATGTGGTATATATATACAATGGACTATTACTCAGTCTTAAAGAAGAATGGAATTTGGCATAGGCAGATAAATTAATGAAGCTGGAGAATATCATGCTAAGTGAAATAAGCCAAACTCCCCAAACCAAAGACCAAATACTTTCTCTGATAAGCAGTTGCTGATCCATAATGGGGATGGATAAGGAAGAATGAAGGAACTTTGGATTGGGCAGAGGGGAATGAAGGGAGGGGAGGAAGGGTGGGGGTGGAAGGACATGGAATGAGATAGACATTATTACCCTATATACATGTATGATTTACAATACCAGTGTGACTCTGCACCATGTAATGCCAGAGGAATGAGAAGTTATGCTCCATTTGTGTACAATGTGTCAAAATGCATTCTACTGTGATGTATAACTGGTTAGAGCAAATTTTTAAGAAAGGGAAAAATAATGTCCCAATTTCATCCTAATATTAGTGATGGATATCTGTACATATGACTTTATTGGAAATGACTCTACTAAATGTTTATAAGATATGGATTCAAAGTTGAAGATAGGGAGTCTTTATTATATTCTTGAACTCTCCTGGTTTACCAGCCTATGGATATGGATCAAGATGACTGATTTTTAGGGGGAAAGGAGAGATCTGTTTGAGTTGATTTGGGTCTGTTATTTACAAAACTTCATTAGTAGATTGACTAATATTAAATATTGCTGGTATTCCTAAAACAAACTCAATTGGACATATATTATTATTATTTTACTATTGTGCTAAGTTTGGTATGTTTTTAATCCAGCAGTTTTGCCTCTCTATTCATAACAGATACCAACCTGAATTTTTCTGTTTTATGAGCTGTTTTTAGGTTTAATGCAAAAGTTACTAGAATCCTCACTTATGATTGTATATGTTACACATTACCACTTTAATATTATAATTTGTATAGTTATTATGACAATTTTGCAAAGGAGGGCAATAACATATTTTGAGGAAGCGACTTAAATATCAGCTAAAGAATGTTCTAACCTTCTAAAATGCATAATTAAATACTCCATATTTTTATATTCCTTAATTATTTAAAGAATCCACATGTAAAACAATTATTTAACAGTAACTTTACTTAAATTTCTTCTAGAACTGTTGGTCTGTTTAGGTACCTATTCTACTCATCTGGGATGATTTTATAGTTCTTTTGAATTTTTAAAAATCTTTAGCAACTATGTTAGTTTTCTGTTTCTATAACAAAATGTGAGGCAGGTAAACTTTCAAAGAAAAGAAATCCATTTAGCTCACAGTCCTAAAGGTTCAAAGGTATGGTGTCAACATCAGCTTGGCTTTGGTAAAGACCTTATAGCAGATGGAAACACAGTGGCAGAAGTACATGTGAGAGGAAAAGATCACCCGGTAAGATGAGAGAAGAGAGACTGGTAACAACCTCCCACTAACCTCACATCTTAAAAGTTTCACTACCTCTTAACATGTCCACACTGGGGACCATGCTTCCAACACATTGGGGGACACATTTAAACCATATCTACAGCAGTGACAAACTGTATATGAATACTACTTTTAATTCTTTTAGTCTATTCTGCATTAATTATTTATCCTGCCTTTGTTACTCATTTAATTTTTTTTAGGGGGAGAGTTGTTTTCCTGAGCATTGAGGTTTGCCTTTTGTTTCTTATTCGTTCCTTGTCCTAATTTCTTTTACTTTCTCTACTAGAATATGTTTTACTATTTTTTTGGATCAATAGTTTTCTTTATTAATTAGTATTTATTAGTCTTTAGTATTTATTTCCTTTTGTTTTCCTTAGATATAGCTTCTTTTTTTCAAATAAAACAAAACCAAACCAAAACCCAACTAATTGTGCTGAACAACTAGCTAGTTTATTTTTTTAATTTTTTATTTTTTTATGGGGCTGAGGATGGAGCTCAGGACCTTCTGAATGCTAGGCAAGCACTTTACCACTGAGCTACATATACCCTCAGTTCTTAGCTAAATTATTTTTATTATTTATTTACAAAGGAACTTTCTAGATACTTTTTGAGTTTACTAATTTCCTGCAGTCAGAGGATTAAATTTATACCTGACGTAGGACCTCTTTGCAAATGGGTTTTTACCTGTACCCTACCTGTCCAAGAATTTTTTGGAAACATTTAGCTTGAAGAATTGACACGCTGAAGTTAGTCTTAAAAATTTATATTAGGGGGCTGGAGATGTGGCTCAAGCGGTAGCGCGCTCGCCTGGCATGCGTGCGGCCCGGGTTCGATCCTCAGCACCACATACCAACAAAGATGTTGTGTCCTCTGAGAACTAAAAAATAAATATTAAAAATTCTCTCTCTCTCTCTCTCACTCTCTCTCCTCTCTCACTCTCTCTTTAAAAAAATTTATATTAGGATTATGCTGTCAAACAATATCTAATGTTTTAAAATGGTATTTCTTTAATTCTAAAAGCAGTAATGCATGGATATGGACTAGTTATATAATGATTACTCTAAAATTTAGCAAGTTAAAATGACAATTATTTTCCACCACAGTTTCTGAGAATTGGGAATCTGAGAGTGGCTTAGCTGGGATGTTTTGGCTCCAGAACTCTCATAAAGTAGTGCTCAAGCTGTGGGACAGAGCTGTGCTCATCTGAAGTCTTCAATGGGTTTGCAGACCCATCTGCAAAGATGGTTCACTCACACGGCTATTGGCTGGAGGCCTCAGTTCCTCACTGGCTTTTTGCAGAAGGTCTCAGTTGCTCTCCACAGATGCTTACTTCCTCCAGAGTGAGTGATCCAAAAGAGTGGAGTCGAAGTTACAACTTTTTTTATGCACTACCATCAGAAATGATCCCATGCCTTTTGCCTTATTCCTTTGACTTTCTTTCTTTCCTTGATACAGTGTGGAGATGATGGCAAAAAAGAGTGAATGCCAAAGGTGGGAATGATTGGGCTATCCTGTAAGGTAGTCACTACACATACAGAAGGATATAAAAATTACTCTTAGGTCTGCCATCCAATCATAATGGGTCTTGCCAGTTCTTTTTCCTCCTTCTGTAACAACAGAGCACAAATATTTTTTCATGTTAAGAAGTAGCATTTTTGAAATATGATGTTTCTATATTTGTTTAGTGTGCAATGGAATGTGTGGGCATGCCAGTCTATTCACATTATTTTTAATTACCTTGATTTGAGTATTTGACTATTATAAATCATTTATCATATTTGCTTGCCCATAATCTTTGAGTGCTCTCACTATTTACCTAAAATAAATTCCTAGAAACGTTATTCCTATGTTAAGGCATATAAACCTTTGAAGGCTTTATAGACATACTGCCAAAATATTCTCCAGAATGTGTACCAAATTGATGCTTTCATTGGCTTAACAAAAGAGTACTTGATTTCTTAAGTGCTTACCCAAACTAGGTCCACTATTTTTTTTTAAAAGTCCCTGATAGGGAACATACTATCTCATTGTAATTTCAATTATTCTTTTGATTATTAATAAATTAGGGGAATTATCTTGAAAGTTGTTTTCCTTAATCTAAATAGTATCCCTTTACTTGATTTTTAAAGGTATAAATTTGTCCTACTTACTTTCAAAGGTATATGTAGTTTTCTTAAGAAAGCTCTGTTTTCTTTGAAAATTTTGTTCTTCTATTAAGGGTACACAATGAAACTGTTCCGTAGTGAACTCGGAATATTGAAAACTAATTGAATAACTTGAGCACTTTTGAAATACCATGGCAATTAGTTTGATGGTTACTAAACAGAGTTTCCATAACTTACATTTTATTGAGGGAACATTTGCTAGGATAATAGGTTAAAGTGTGAGAGGATGCTTTTTTCACTTTTGTTGCCAGCCATCTGCCAAAATTTGGTGAGTGTTGAGGAACATTTGTCAAGGCTAAAAGCATAATTGAGAGTTGTCTGGTATGAAAAAATAATAAAGGCACTCTCAATGTTCCCATGTGATAGAATGACTTACTACTGGAAAAGTTTTCCTATTCATCGTTTTCATCGTTTTAGTGTGGTACCAAAAAAATTAACTTGCAGAACAGTTTTCTAGTTCTCAAAAATTTCACTTGATTGTTTTGTGTTGTTATCATAATCACTTTTAAAGTCAAAATGTCATTATGAAGTCATTATGAAGCTACAGCACTGAGCATGGGTAGGATATAAGATGCACACCTCCAAGTGGTTGGGCAGGAGCAGAATATAGCAAAAAAGACCTTGGAATCTGAACATCTTTATTTGACAGCCAACCAGCTCTGTTAACTTTCTTTGTGACCTGGGCCCTTTTTGTGTTAGTTTTCTCACCTGTAGAAAAATGATTAAAAATGCCTACTTTGCCAGTTGGTTTTCAAATTAAAGTATATAATGTACACATAACACCCGGCACACACAAGTGTGCCATGATATGTGTATGAAGCAACGTGAATACTATGGAAATGTTTACTATTCTTAACTTAAGTGGTTGGAAAGTTGTATCTTCATAAGGTTTTAGCAAAATGAAAATTTAGTGATTTGTAGATGGACTTTAGTTTGTGCTATAGGTCTCTCCAAGAGTATATGTGGTAGGGGAGAGGACAGCAAATAACTGTGCAACAGTGAGGTATTTTGCTGTTATTGTATTTATACAAAAAATTGCTAAATGATTCAAGATAAAGTATCACTAGTTTTAACTCTCTTCTGTTCAGAAGTGCAGGCCATGCCAGGCAAAGTAAGCTGTGAACTAATCCTATGAGCATGAAAATGAAACTGATCAATGTGATTCATTCTGTGACACTGTGACTAAGGAGGAGGAATGAGCTGAGCTAGGGTTGATATGAAAACCTGTGCAGATGTCTACTTGCTGCTTTGTCCTGAGCCAAATTGACTTAACTTGCCATCAAGGATCTGTGTTTGGTGTTCAGTGTGGATGGGGAAGGTCTGATTACACCACAGGGGACCTTGATTATCAAGAAAAAGATTATGCACATGGTAGACCATCACTTGAAGCTTCTGGTGCAGGAGAGAAGTTATGATTCAAGTGTTTGAGAGAATTTAATGTAGAAGATGTGATGTAGGGCCTCTGTCATAATTCAAATACAAGGGTGCACCCTGAAAGAAGGAAAAGAGCAGGACAGAGGCTGCCAGACTCCTAACACTTAGAACCATCACTTTTAAATTCTCTGCTCTTCCAAGTGCTTCTAGTGATCTGTTTTTTTTCTTTTGTGAATATATTGCAAAAATAAGTAATTAAAATGGAGATGATGGTTGTTTGCCTTTGGTTGACTTCACTTTTTCTTTTAACACTTTATTTTTCAAGTAGACCAAGAAAATGCATACTTTGAAAATCATATGAATATAATTATATAACTATAATTTTCGACTTAATTCACAATTTTCTTCCTCTCTTGGTGTGCTCACTGTGAATGATCCTGGCTGCAGACAAACCCGAGAGAAAGTAGCATTTATGGAGTCCCTTTGCTGTTTTATGAATATCAGTACAGGACCCCTTTATTATCTATAACATCCTTATAAAGTAGCTGATGTTATTCCTATTTTATAGGTAAATATTCTGAGATTATGTAAAATTAGATTCTGGTGAGTGTTGTGCAGAATGCTCTGCTTGTAGCAGGAGAAATTAAGGACTCAACCAAGCACAGTAATGTTGATTTTTTCCCCCTTGTTTCCAAAATAGAGAAGTGAGTCTGTCTTGGAGGATACAACTTGATCCTTTCTCAGAGATATAATAGCTAGTCATAGAGCTGTTCCTCTGCTTCCTGAGGAAGTGAGATTCTTCATGAAGTGGAGTGGTGGTCTTCCATGTCTAAAGATAATTAGAGTATGTTTTAGTCAAACTGCTAAAAACTATGGAAAATAACCTCAAGAGAAATCTAATATTCTACATTGATAAAGCAAATATCTTGTTTTGTTGTTCCTGAATGAATGTTCATGAATGGTCATGAATGCTCTACATAATGGTAGTTTTTGAGAGAGATGAATTAATATGTCATTAATAAGAGGTGGCTTTTTCTCCTTTTAAAAATTATGATGAAAGATATAGGATTTTTTGGGTATGGGGAGCTGCTTGGTTTCTAGTATGAAAAGAGTTTGAAAGTTGAATTAAATTGGACCCTTTCCTGTTATTAAGATATCTTTAAACACTCTGCCTGATTTGGCTTATAATTCTTGGTTTCAAGTACTAATGGAGATGTTACTTGCAAGTTAAAGCCTGAATTGAAAAACATGCTTGTGAATTCCTTTATAAGTGGCTCTTTTAATTGTAGTTCTTTTAAAAAGGAAGTTAACACTTAAGTATCTATTAATTCTTGACAAGGACCTTATTAGACTGAAGCAAAAAAGTGTTTTTAAAAAGGCAGGTAGCTGTTAGTATTATATGAGAATCTGAAACTAGGAAAGTAATTATTATGCGTTTCTTAATCTTTTACTTTTTTTTCAAAAGGGAAATGTCTCTGTATTTTCTTATTAGAAAAGCAATTGTTAAATGTTAAAACATATTCAAACAATGCTGAACATTGTATATTAAAAAGTGAAAGTTTCCCATAATTTTACTCCACCTAGATGACTACTGATAACAGTTTAATATGCTGGTATATTCTTACAGGATTTTTTTTTTTTTGCAAACACTGTATTGCTATCTACATATGTATTAAATGGAGAATTGCTTATACTGCATGGACTATTCCTTAACTTCTTTTTTCTTATTGAAAAGTGTTGTTGATCTATTTCCCTTCAGTAGTATCAGATATACCTGTTAGATGTTGGTTGTTTTGCCATTTTAAAAACAGTGTGAACAAATATAATTTTTGTATGTTTTTGCATGCTTCTCTCTTTCCTTAGGCTAAATTCATACAAATAGATCTGGTAAGGAAAGGTAATGCCTATTTCAAATTTCCATATAACTTTTAAAAATGCACCATAAAATATTTTACCAATTTATTTTTTATTTTTATTTTTATTTTTTTGGTACCAGGGTTGAACGCAGGGTTCCTGAGCAACATCTCCAGTCCTTTTTTTCTTTTTCATTTTCTATTTTTTGAGACAAGGTCTTTCTAAGTTGCTTAGGACCTTGCTAGTTGCTGAGGCTGGCTTTGGGCCTGCAATCCTCCTGCCTCAGGCTCCCAAGCTGCTGGGATTACAGACATGAGCCATTGCAACGGGCCCAATTCATTTTTCTCTCAGTGTTGTATGAAAAAATTTTTTTGCCTTACTCTTTTAGAACAGTGTGAATAATAGTTTTTACTAGTCAGGAAAGAAGAAAATGTATTTCTTTGATTATTAGTGAGTTTGGAAATAGTGTCATATGTTTGTGAGTTCTTACTTTTTCCTTAGGAACAGCTTGTTCATGACATTTGGCATATTTTTCTTACAGTGCTTGTTTTTCATATTAATTTTAAAAACTTTTAATATATCCTTTGATATATATGTTGTAAATATTTACCTACTTTTTTCTTTTACCTTTTATTATGTACAAATATTTGTCGTACAAATGGCTGAAGTTTATATATTCACATAACTCATTTGTTTTGCTTATGGCTTCTGCTGTTATTTACATGATGAGTAAAAACCCCAGTTAACGTTTCTTGAGACCTAGGCATTTTATGTGCATGATCTTATTGAAGTTTGATACAACAGCCCTGTGAATAGGATACTGTTAACTTCGTTTTCGTAGATGATGGGTAAGTAATTGATCCAAGATTGCACAGTTTTAACTGACAGTGCCATCTTTCAAATATAGGCTGTCAGATAGCTCTCTCTCTCTAACCCCAAGATTATTAATACGTAAAACAAAGACCTCCTTTTTATTACTTGTACTTTTCATGTTTAAAACAATCTTTGTATACTTAATTGCCATGGGTTCCATCTATTTATTTTCATTTTCACCTTATACTAAATTTATATATACACGTGTCTCTACAAGTTCATTATAGTCTCTCTTTATTATGATTATTGTGTTATTTCTTTCCCAGTGTCACATTGTTTAAATTATTCTGGCTTTAGAATAATTTTCTTCTTCTTTTTTTTAATCTAAGGGAAAATCTCCCTGGTTACTTTTCTCTTTAAAATTCTTCCTGACTATTCTCATATACATGTTTCTTCCAGAATCAATATGTTAAATTCAATGTGCAAATTCTCCCTTCAAAACACTTTGTAATTATATTAATTATAATAGCACAAGTAGCATCACTGCAATATTGGTCTTTCTATGCAGGAAAATGGTACATCTTTCTATTAACAGTTTAAGTAAAGTTGTGCCGTTGATTTTATTCAGGTTTTGAACAATTTGTTTTAAGTATATTCTTGAGTTAAATTTCCATCATGCTGATTTTTGCTCAAATTTATGACTGCATGCTATTTTGATAGTGGATATATGTTAGCTGTCATTGATATTTATGAAGTCCAAGTTCCATGTCATGAATACTATGCTAGTTCATATCCTCTTTTTGTATACTCAGTGTCAGAAAGGGAGGAATGGCTTTAACGTCCTGATGGCCAAAGGCTTCTTAACCAGCTGTTTGTATATGATCGTTCAGTTTTTTTTTTTTAATTTTAATTATATGATTTCTAATTACTGGTTCATTTGAATTCTGGATATCCATTCAAAATGGTAATTTGAAGCCATAGTGGTTGTTAGAGGACCAGAATCCTTTGAAAGTGCCTTGGAGGGCCATGGTGATGTCACACACATCACAAGTGGAGGCCCTGCTGTTCCTTCCATACTGCCATGTTCTTGGATGAACAGGAAAGAGCAGACCTTCCTTAACAAAACATGACCAATGACTGGAGAATTAGAAGTGAGTAGAGAGTGTAATAGAAATTGAATTTCTAAAAGAAATACAAGGCTGGAAATCAATTGCAATGATGAAAAAAGGCCACGGGAAGCCAGAAGAAGGAGGCAGGATAATAATGAAGAGATAAATAGGAAAAGATAAAGGACATTTAAACAAACAAACAAACACACAAAAAATCAGTAGAGAAATTTGGAAGATAATCAGAGCTGAAGGAGCAAACAGTATGAAAAAATGTAACAATGTAAGATGATGGAAATTTAGTAAAACTGACTGATACAGATATAGTTGGCTTAAAAAAAAATCTCCCTGATCTTTTCCTTTAAACTACTCAGTGTCTAAATAAAGAAGTTGCTGATTTTTCTGTAGCAGGCTATTTCAGTAGTGCATTTTGAAGGTTTCTTCATGCAACATGATATTTTACTACCTGACTGAAAGTGAATAAACAGAACTGGAGAATTTCTGCTTTGCACATTTCTGAAGCTTTATTATATCCTTATATAGGTAAAGAGAGAAGTATACACCGACTATGCCAAAATGACCACATGCTTCACACTTGCACTACCTCTTTTTATGAAGCTAAATTTGGACTTTTCAAAACCTCCTGTTTAAAAATACATCCCAAAGACTTCTGCTTATTGCACATTTTGTTCCTGTCCTGTACAACCTAGATCTTCATTTACAATTCTTTTTTTGAATATTTTTCCTTTCTTAGGAATATAAAAGGAAGTTATTGACATATAATCCTTCACTATGTTATATGTGATAGTTAATATAAGAATTTGAAGTATATATGTTTATGTAAATAAGATTTGCATATAGACAAATCTTATGAAAAAAATTCCCTGACAGATTTTTTTTAATTATATGATTTATATTTTCCTGTCAAGTTCCCATTTTGTTCGTTCTGTCAAAATGAAAACTTGCATTCTGATTTTTATTTTATTTTAGGTATCAGAGATGGAACCCAGGGGCAGTTAACCACTGAGCTACACCCCTAGCCCTTTTCATTTGTTGAGACCGGATCTCCCTAAGTTGCTTAGGGCCTTGCTAAATTGCAGAGGCTGGCTTTGAACTTGTGATCTGATCCTTTAGCCTTAGCTTCCCAAGCCACTAGGATTACAGGTGTGCAACACTGAACCCAGTCTGATTTTAAATAAGAAGTCATATTTAGGAAAGCATCAGTCCTTTAAAAATAACACTTAAATACAAAATAGTAATGTTATAATATTTATTGACACATATATCTAGAATATTAACATGTTTTCTGTTAAGCTTCACAGAATTTTTAAAATTAAAGATGAAAGTACCAGAAATTCTCAAAATACAACAATTAATCTTTCTTTTCTAACTCATTCATTATGTAATTCACTAACCCAATATTCCAATTTGCAAAATGCTAACTTACCTCCTTCTAGCATGTTGAACTATATTTAACTGTAACATGTCTACATGTCCTGAACAGTATAAATTTTGAGTATGTAAAGTATAGCCTGAAATATTTGTGAAATTGTTCTTTGAACTATTTTCTAAATGTGTGATTTTCCTGCGGTGAAATAGTGGATCAAAGTAATCTACAAATTAGTGAATTCTAAATGTGTTAAATCATTTGCTTCCAATTTGGAATTTGCTTAAATAATTTATAGTGTCACTAATAGGAATTTTAAAAAATGTCAAATTGATGTCAAGAATCTAATATTTATTAAAATAGAAGGTGTTGAATGGGGTAGTCTATTAAGTAACAGCAATTCATGTTAAAAGTAGTGACAAAATAGTGGATAAAATGGAAGTATGGGATCTAATTACTTATTTAATAAGCAACAGTTTGAAGTTCCTACTGTTAGTGAGGCACCTGCTGCATTATGAGGACTACGATAGTCAATCAGACTTATATATATTTTTCTGCCTTTCAGAGCTTACAATCACCAAAGATGGTACATAATTATAATCCAAGAGATTTGATGGTTTCCAATAAAAATTACTTGTTGTGTCTGCCTGATTTCTAAAACCTGAGAAATAATAAAAAAATAGTATGGTGAATGGGAAACAAAAATACCACCTTTAGACAGATTCGGCTGATATTGGGGCATCTGTCCTATATTAGAGAACAAGTGGGCTTTCTTTCTTTCTTTTTTTTTAATGTGGTGTTGAGGATCAAACACAGGGCCTCGAACATGCTAGGCGAGCCCTCTACCTCTGAGCCACAACCCCAGCCCAAGTGGGCTTTCTAATACAATTGGCCATTCATATCCATGGACTCCACATTTGTGAATTCAAACCACACTGGACCAGAAACTAAATTAGGCCTGTGATGGCTGAATCTCTACTAATCATGTACAGACTTCATTTTTCTTGTCATTAGTTCCTAAACAATACAATATGACAACAATTTACATAGCACTTATATTGTATGGGGTATTATAAGTCATGATTTAAAGTATATAGGAGGATATGTGAGGGCTCTATGCAAATACCACACCATTTTATATAAAGCACTTAAGCATTTGTGGATTTTGGTATTTGTGGGGTATCTTGGAATCCATCCGTGGAATCCACCACAGATTCAGGGATGACTATCCTAAACCCCAGGATTAGAGAGATTTATCTATCTAGTTCTGGGAATGGTAGACAACTGTGGGCTTCCCTACAGGAAGAAGGCCTGTGTGACATACAGCATTCAGAGGTAATGCACAAGTGTAAGCTGCCTCCTAGGAAGAAGATAAGAATGAGATTGTGCATCTCCCTTTAAAAAACTCATCAGGTCAGTCTCTGCTCCTTTGTGGAAGAATAAAATGTTCATACAAGTAGTGATCCTTCCACATGCAAGAAACTTTAGGAATAGGGAAGGAGTGACCCCAGCCCTCCCCTTAACAACAATGATGGGTGGTACAATTTAGGACTTATGAGAAAGAACATGGAATACTATGGGAATACAATCTGATCTAAAGTTTCAGTGGAAGTGATGTTGAAGGTAAAGTAGGTGGTAAGACTGGGGAAGGGGATTTCAGACAAGAAGAAAGACATTCTGACACGTGTGTGGAATTCCATGCAATTCAGCACAACTGGTTACAGCTTAGACTATGAGGTAGAATAGAGAGTGATATACTAGGGTATGTGGGCAGTGATTGAATCTTGAGTGGATTATGAGTCAAATTCAGGTAAATGAAGGGTGATCAGAAACATTAGAAGACTAATAACAGAATCAGGTTAACTATATAAAGATCATCTTAACTATAGCTTAGAGGAAAGCAAAGCCAGAGAGCGGAAGGCCTGATTGGGGTATGCAAGGGAAGAGGTTAATGGGAGGGCCATATGGGAGATGATGCTTTTGTAAATCTTGCTTGAAGGGCAAGGCATTCAAGTAAAGATGTTTAGAAGGCTAGTTTGGTGCATACACATAAAAGTTTAATGAATGCCTATAAGTATTTGAAATACTGATCTGTGAATTTATACTAAACTGAAGTAGTTAGAAATTTAATTTAACTTGACTTATTTTCCAATAGAGATTTTATAGTACTTCTGAGTGTTTTCTCATAAATCCAATTATTTAAATAAAATTATTTAACTAAAAACTTTTTTTGGGAAGAACATTAAAACTCATCTTACTGCCACTGTTTACTATAAGATGCCGTTGATTTCTTGTAAGCATTCTGGTTTGTGGGACAACAAAGGAAAATTTTTGTCCATTTTGGGAGAAGACACATTTTCATTGAAACTGAACTAAAATTTCATAATCACGTCCAAAAGTACACTGTGCAGCCAAGTTTTCTTAGCTGATACTAATATACAGTGATTTAAAGGCTACACAATTTCAAAAGATAATCATTTGTTAGCAACATTCATCAGTACAAAGAAAGAGCCTGGAACCATTTCTGATAAAACTTCCAAATTTACATGAGAAAGTCTTTTGCAAAAGTAAACTCCTGCTGCTCAGCTAAAGGTCCTGCAGTACCAACCGCCAATGTACTTGCTGTGTGCTGTCATTTTCCCTTTATTAGAACTATTATCATATTATTATTTTAATGCCTTTTGTGTAATGTTATAATAACTTCTAAAGGATTTCTCCTAATATTTTGATAACTTTTGTTTGTACTCCCCATTTGAAATAGTGTGACCTGTTAGTACTTACAAGGTGAATTATATGCTTTGAATATCTCTTTTTCTAAGCTGTCGTGCTAATACATTTTTATTTATTTTTCTCTTAAGCCTCATGGCAATCTTCTTTAGTCTATATGTGCTCAAAAGATGTATTTGCATTTCTATTCAGAAGAAATCTAAATAAATTTTGCTGGATATGGCATCATGTGAATTAAGTTTCTTTAGCTTGAAACTCCTAACCACTGTGCTTTATCTGGTGGAAATGTTAATATTTGGTGATAAAATAATTGCAAACACCACTAAACAGACCTTTCTTCACAGGCACTTCATAGAATAAAATTGTAGATGGCCTACAACTGCAACAATTCACTATCCGTGTTCTGGTTTTGTCATTTTTATTATTGCCAGGCGATTTTTTTTAAAAATTATTTTAGAAGTAGACAACTTCATTGTCAAAGATAGCAGATGAACTTACAGAAAATGAAGCTTAAAACTCAGTTTTTGTGGTGGGTGCATACTCCTTTGATTCAAATAATCTGAAACATCTTATCCCCTAACATGTGATTTCACCTGTACAACAATTCTGATGTTTGTTTTCTGTCACTGTTCTAAAGGAAATCTGTGACATTAGAGGATAATCTTTCTAGAGAAAAATAGGCAAATTACATTTCCTTCCTCCCAGGGAGGTTGTGTAGAAAGTTCGTGCAGCCTGTGAGGCTGGCCTAGAAGTGAGAAGTTCTAGTTCTAGAAAGGGATGGGCTTTTTCCTTCTTAGCACACTTTTTCTTTTTTCTGTTTTCTTTTTTTGACCCTTTCTGTATGCTGGGATCAATGCCGGAATAAATGTGCTCACCTGCTCTTGTCTTTATGTGTCAGGTGGAAGAAGACTGGAATTGGCACATGACTCTGAGCTCAGGCAGAGAGCTTAGCTTGAGAAAATTAGGCTGAATCGGATAAAGTTTGTAGCCTTCGAAGCTGGTCCAATTATCTTTGTAAGTCCAAAAGGTAGAAATTGGACCTTTTAGCAGAATACAGCTGTGCCAGCCTGTCATTCTGAAATGGACTGTGTGTGGAGAGGCCAAACATTTGTATAGGGACTGGAGAAGGAAAGAATTCAGGTTTTGTTGGGTGTGAATTATATACAGTGTTTGTGGCGGGGGGGGCGGGGTGTTAAGAAAAGGAGCACAAAATTACCAAAAAAAAAAAAAAAAAATCATGAAAAGTTCTTGGAAGGGGGCTGATTCAAGTAAAAGGGACCTGTGCTTAAGTTTCAGAACTTACAGTAAATCCAGCTCTAGCCTCCTATGTAAACTTGAATCTGTGAAGTTTTAAATATAAGTTTATGATAAAACTGAATATATTAAAATAAGGGTGAATGCAATATTCCTGAGGAGAACTTCTCTGCTTCCTTCCTTTGTAATTCCCCATGCCTCATACATGGCGTGGTAAGACCCAGCTTCTCTGCCAGTTGCCATTGGATTCTAAACTGCACATCAGCTGGGATGTCCTGCCCAGTGCTGTATCTCTCATGCCTTGCCCTGTGCTTGGAAAATTGTAGTTGCTAGAAGTTGAATAGGGGGAAGCTGGGGTCATGACACCATCTAGCACATTCCAACAGCAGCTGAGGTGCTGTACTTGATGTACTAATAGAAGTCTCTAATGCTATTATGTGCAGAGACAGTTTCATCAATCATATGGACAACAGCTGCCAGGTTTTATTTGGTGAGTAAGTTATGGAAAAGATGCCTTCCAACTGTGCACAATAATTGGTAATGAACAGGCTGGAAGTCCATCCTTCTGGTAGGAAAGAGTAATTATAACAGGTCTGAAGGCAGAGAATCTCAGAATGCCTTCTGAGGATATTTTGCTCATCTGTCAATACATTTGAAGATTTATTTCCTTAGATAATAAGATTCAGGGGGAAAAATTCAGGGATCAAATTGTTCAATTTGATCAAGCTAGCCTGAGTAACTGATTTTAAACCAGAAGTCTGTTTACGGATTTTATAACTGAGACATCTAACCATATCTAAAAACCATCACAATAAATGTTATTTCTTGAATTTAAACAGAAAAATGATGTTTTCTCTTTCCTCAAAATAATTCTCTTATTGCTTAAGTTTAGTGTTTATAAGATTTCAGGCTACTGAGTGAGTTTATATAACTGGTAGTGGATTATTTTTAATGCTTAGGACAACATAGGATAAATACTGCAAATATTATACTTGGTATTGTCAAAAGAGAAACATCTTAGAACAAGAAATGTATGGGCTTATCTAAGACCTATCTGTAGGAAAGATTTCAAGACCTGCGATATCCAGTGTAAAATGAAAATGAAAATCTTTGGTTAAAAATTATTAATTTCAAGATAGTCATAGCAATAATTTAACCAAACATGGAGCTTTTCTAAGTTTGGGGGACTGTGCAGTTGAACAGGGCATGTACCCAGCTGGTCCTCAATGATACCTTTGCATGGTTATAGAAGCCCTAATAACTGTGTTACTTGGAAAATGGTGAAGGACTCACCTGGGAAATTCCTCTTTGATCTCAGCACCAGAAGAAGGTTGATCTTCCTAAATGATCCACTACATTCACTTGATTGAGCAACACTAATAACCAGATTTTAGCTTGTAATCCCAGCTACTCAGGAGGCTGAGGCAGGAGAATTGAAATACAAGGTCAGCCCCTAAGCAATTTAGTGAGACCACCTTGTCTTTATATATATATATATATGTGTGTGTGTGTGTGTGTGTGTGTGTGTGTGTGTGTGTGTGTATGGAGAGAGAGAGAGAGAGATAGGGTACTGGGCTACAGATGTAGCTCAATGACAGAGCACCTATGGGTTCAATCCCCAGTACAGAAGCATGCGCTGAAATGAGATCCTCTTCCTCAGTTTGTATTTTCTGATTTTTCTCTTTGTTATTTGACTTTGATTTTATGTGCAGTGTTAATGGGTTTTGCTCATTGTAAGCCACCCCAAATACTTTTGAAAGAAGGTAAAGAACATAAATAAAACTCTCAAAAATGGTTTTAAAAGTTGACTTAAAAAGTCTATCCTCATCAACATTATTTACCGGATACAGTAATAGTGCTATTAATGAAATTAATGCATTCCAACAACATAATTTGTTAGAGACTTCCTAACTACAGATAGAAATAATCTAGAAAGCAGAAGGATGCATTTTAGATAAGCAACAGCATGCAACAGATTTTCAATAGGAAGAAAAATGTCTTAATCTTTAAAGCTTAAGAAATTAAAGTTAAAGGAGATGGAAGTTGGGGCTTGGTTTATACTTGGAAAAGGAGAATCTTTGCGGAGCAAGCATAGAGGGGGAGAAATCCGGGGGAAGACAGTCCTTTGCCAGGCTCATCTCAGAAAATATGACATCTGCTTTTCTGTTCCTTAAAATGTCCAGCAGCCTTAGCCAGCACTGCAGAAGAAGAAAGAGTCAGTGTGGCTCATGGAGACTCGAGTTTTATGCCTTCCTCTCCAAGTCATCTCAAGAGAGTCAAATTGGATTGTCTTCAACAGGGCTGCTGGGTTCAGCTGTGCCAGGGTTTTCACAGATTCATTGGGTGACAGTTGAGTGACATCTGAGTTCCTCCTCACTTTATGAAGATCAAGCTGCATCTCCTCTCCAGGGGCATGTTCTCCTACTCTCCCAGGAAGGGGAACCATGTAAACTAGTGTTTGGACCCTCAAGAGCCAGCTAAGTAAGCTTAGTAGACAGCCTGGATATTCAGGAAATCTTTAAAGTGAGAAAAGGCCTTTCCTTATTAGGAATAAAAAAATATTTTCAATTAGTAAGCTCAAAAAATGAAAATATTTTAATCTTCAGTATAGATTAAGTACTGATTGAAGTAGAATAAGAATAGTCATCCTCTACTTTCTGACAGGATTATGGGAGGTGAGAATCAGAGCCTCAATATGGGAGTTCTTGCTGAGGGCCATTACATGTCAACAGCGAAATTCCAAGGCAAGTCATTTAACATGGGGTACGCTGGCAAGGAAATTTCGAATGCGTCATTCCTACTTGGTAATGGCCCTCAGCATCTTCTCCTTTTGCACACATGCACACACGTGAGATAGAACACAGACACACAGACAAGATTGAACCCAGAGGTGCTTTCCAGTTTTTTTTTGTTTTTGTTTTTGTTTTTTGAGACAAGTTCTTGCTAAGTTGCTCAGACTGGCCTCCACCTTGCAAACCTCCTCCCTCAGCCTCTTGAGTTACTGGGATTACCAGCATGTGCTTATATGGGAGTTGAGGGCTTGGGAACAGGAGAAATAAATAAATACAGAAGGAAACAGATACAGTGTTTTCCCCCTACACTCATTTTGGTTTAGGTACCTTCTTCTCAGGGGATTTGCTCATTTAACTATTATTTGTGTTAATTAAAGTACTATTTGATTTGAGTGTAATATTCTCCTAAGTTTTTCTAATCTTCTGTTATAAAATAAATCATAGTCATTCCCTTGTTAAAACTAATGGAAACATGTGAAATCACACATAAACACATGGGAAGATAAATACTGATAAATTAGATAATATTTTTGTAAAAGCAAAGTGAGAAAAGTTAATTTCCATTGAAGGTAAAATAATGAGCACATTTGTGATCGGTGCCTCTTGTACAAATTATGAGAAATGATATTTAAGCACATATAAAATGAAACTTAGCCTGTACTTTCACATTTGAAACACTAGTTATCTAGGAAGATCACACTTAAATGACTGTCCTAGCTAGGGGAGTTTTCCTCCTTGATGCTTGCTGGTGGACTTGACTCTCTTCTCCCTATGCATGTTGAGTGCCCATTTTGTGCCAAGTGTGTTGCCAGAGGATCCAAAACCAAAATCTCCCAAGTTGCTATGTAATTGGTATGTGGTATAATTATACCTGTCTTCATAGTTTGCTTCTCCCCTTTTTACTGTAGTCCCCAACACTTCCTAAGAAGTACCTTTTAACCATTATCCCAGGCTTGCACATCTTATCAAAATTATAGGCTTCCCTTTATCACTATCTGCTCTGTAAAATCTTCATGCATTTCCCTAGTTGGAACTAATCACTTCCTCCCTAGAGTTTCCTAGAGCACTTCAAATTTTATGTTTCTATCATAGTTATTTCTGTTCGTGTCTTTATTCCCCACTAGACTTCAAGGTCCCTGGAGATGTGGATTCTAATTAATCATTGTTATCGCTCTTCCTTATGATATTAGTGAGATGCTTTTCTCATAGTTGGTGCTCAAAAAAGTTAATTATAATAAGTCAGTTTGGATTAAATTAGTGGTTTATTTGCTAACATTTCAGGGACATAGATTATTGCCTTACTTGGTATCCAGCCAGTTTGGGTGATTGTTAATATTCTTTGTTATATTTAATGCACAATGGAAAACTTAATGCCTGCTGTCCAATTCCTGAAAAAAATCCTCTGTAGTTCTTCTCAGTCTGCTGTGCATGCAAACATTATTTCTATGAAGCCAGGAGCATAGACTCATAATAAACCATTTTATATTCTATGCTCTTCTGTCAGATATGTAGGAGACTCAATTAAACTAAAAGAAAAAGCAATTTTTTTTTCTGTAAGTATAAAACTTTTGAAAAAGATTGCTGTCCCTAAACAGCTTTTTAATTCTGAGAGAAGCGTGTCTGGAGGTTTCTTATCAAGCTTCCGAAAGTTCGTGCTTTCAAACATCTCTAATGGCTCTGTCACAAATGCTGCCCACAGACATCAGGGCATCACCCAGAGCGAACGTTTTCTCCCATGAAATAGCAGCATCTAATAATTTGTGATGAACTTCTAATTATTTTAATGGGATTATTCTGCTTCTTGGCATATCAAGCAATTTGTTTTACACCTTTACTCATTATTTTTCATTTTTGAAGACTTAAATAGAAGAGACATGACAGAATAGAAGCCCTGTTTCATCTCTTGGACCATTAATTATGCCACGGCGGTTTCAGTACTGATGAGACCCCAAGAGAAATGAATCCTGTCGGGTCGGACTTGGCTTAACGGATTTCATTCTTTATACTTCAAACAAGTTTTCCTAGAAAATCATTAATCACTAAACTATGGATTAAATAGTGACAATAATGGAAATATAACCAACAACAAATTGTTCATGGTTGGCTTCCCCAAGGGTTTGACAGCTAATTTATAAAACAAGTTATTTTTATACAGTAGGACTTTTGTGACTAAAGCAAAATTGCCTCAGAAAAATGCTCAGCCTTATTCTGTAGACTGTGGGAATGATTCATATATGGACCTTCATCTTTCACTCTAGACCCCCTTTCTTACCCCCTTTTTTTTTTTTTTGGTGAGATTTCAATTTGTATTCCCGCTCTGGCTCATTGTCAGCCTGTGCCCTTGAAACAATTACTAAGTTTGTGGATGTAAAAGCCTACGAAATCAATTTTATCTTTGTCAACTCAGGGTCTGCATTGCAAAGCTCTCAAATCATATTGTAGGAAACTTGGCCAATAGGTAACACAAATTTTTTTTTGGATTTGATTTTTATTGTATAAGTGTTATATATCAATTACATTCATAGTTCATAACACAACACTGACATATAGTAGATAAGAATTTATTTCTTAATCTGGAAGCTTTTACTTTTGCTGGCTCTTTGTTTTGTCTGAGTGGGTGTTCTGTGTCACATTTTATTGTGTTAGGAAATTCAAAGCAAGAGCTTTATCCCTTCCAGACACCTGTTATGTCCACAGAACAGTGTATAGGTATTAGGGAGTGCTACTAATAAAGCCTAGGCTGGGGAAAATAGGACCAAAACCAAGAAGACAATTTATATTTCCTTAAATGTTTTCTTTACTCACTCTTTTATTTATTCATTCATGCCTTTAACATCTTTATTAATTAAAAAAAAGCAGCTAACATTTAGCTGTTCAGTCACTGATCGTTACATGTATCCACACAATAGTAAGTCGTTTTGTAGATTAGGAAAACTGAGCCACAAGATTTGAGTAATTTGTCTAAGACCAACTCGATACTAAGTGGGAGAGCCAGGTGAGATAGGCAGTCTTTCTGGCTCCACAGGCTGCTTTTGACCAGCATGTCTTACTGGTTTTGACCTAACATCTGTTGACTTCTTGTCAAGTGGTAGGTCTTCAGAGAGGGATAGGACATTGAAGGAGAACTAAGTCCCTGCCTTTTAGAAATTGGGGCCATTTGAGAAACCACAGAAGCAAGGTTGAATACCAGGGTCTCTAACTTCAGGTGTACTGCAGGGAACAGATGGAGATGGGGAGAAGGAAGGTTGTGACCAGGTAGAGTTTGAAGTCATAGTGTGAAGTCTGTGTTTCATTCATAGCTGCACATGTCATTAGGATCACCTATTTGGGATTCCTCCAGAGCTTGTGGAAACTGCCCCTCTGGATTCTTCACTGGAACTTTCCTTCAGATTCTTAAGAGTAGGGCCTGAGACTCACATTTTATACAAGTGTCCCAGATGATTCTTACCCAACTTTAGGTAGAAAACCACTGGCATAGGTAAAGGAACATGTGGTAAAACACCATATTTATTTACATTTTTATGTTTGGCTTAAATGATAACATTTTTGTGTAACATAACTGAGAAAAGACAAAAAAAAATTATCACTTTATCAAAAACTAACACTGGAAATACACTTCTAAGAGGGCCAGTAGGTGCTAAAAGCAGTAGAATGCTGTTAAATGTTTCAACAAGCAGCTCTGTGGGAAAAAAAGCAGCAGCAGCAGAAGCTTTGATTGGTAGCACTTGTGTTGATTTCCAGAAAGCAACTTAAGGTTGGGAACATGTAGTTGAAAAGTACATGATTGGTTCCAGTTCCCCACTACCTGATTATGAGTTTCAACAATGAGTTACTGACAACATTGGAAGTCTTAGGGAACAATTAAAAGAAATAATATACATATATATGTGTGTGTGTGTGTGTGTGTGTGTGTGTGTGTGTGTATCCAAGTTTATTAAACCTTCAGCAACTTAAACTGATGGGAAGACCTACTACCTTTGAGTCCTGAAGATATTTTGTGAAATGTCATGCCAGCGAAGGTAATCTCAGTCTTCTTTTTTCCACATTTTTTTTATTGGTGCATTATAGTTGTGTATAATGATGGGATTTGTTGTTACATATTTGTGCATGCACACAACATAACAGTCTAATTTGGCCAATATCATTCCTCAGTATTTCTACTTTCCTTCCCCTCCTTCAAAATCCTCTGGTCCCTTTCTTCTACTCTGGTGATCTCACTTTTATTTTCATGAGATCACACCCCTTTTCCTTTTCTTTTCTCTAGCTGCCACATATGAAAGAAAACATATAACCCTTACCTTTTTGAGTTTGACTTATTTTGCTTAACATAATGTTCTCTTGTATCTATTTTCCTGCAAATGACATAATTTTCATTTTTGTTTATGGCTAAATGAAATTCCATTATATATATTCATTCCACATTTTCTTTATCCATTCATTCATTGGTAGATACCTAGGCAGGTTCTGTAGTTGTGCTATATTATAAATTGTGCTGTAAACATGGGTATGCATATATCACTGTAGTATGATGACTTTAATTCTTTAGGATAAATACTGAGGAGTGGAATAGCTGGTCATATTGTGGTTCCATGACTACTCTTTTGAGAGTAGGCAAAAGCGTACTGATTTTATAGTAGTTGTACTGATTTACAATCCCACCTACAGTGCAAAAGTGTTCCTTTTTCTCCACATCCTCACCAGCATTTATTATTGTTTATATTCTTGATGACTGCCATTCCATCTTATTTTATATTGAAGAAAGCTGAGAGCTACTACATTTAAAGAATTACCTAAGGTAACATGACAATTTAAGAGACAACATAATGCCTGACTTGCCTCTAGACTATTTATTGGTCAAGTAATTTTTCTTCATTCTGCACTGGAGCTTTAGTATTTAACAAGCTATAGGATGCAACCAAGAGGAACCGTGTGTGCAATGCTAAATGGCTGACACTGTGGAGGTAGCAAAATGATACAGTAATTCTGATATATTAGTTGAGGTGTTTCTACAACCACTCATTTACTGTATGTGTGTAGATTATATGATCTATCCCCAAGTTAAGACATACAAGACATTCATTCTGCCTTCACTGGGAGTTGTTTTCTTGTCACATGGAGAAATGACAAGCTTGAAGGAGACAATTCAGAGGTTGAAAGAAGACTAATGAGGAGCTGAGGTCATTTAGGAGATACCTACACATAGGCTAGTGGCCCTCAATGGATAGTCCCTGAAATGGGCAGCATCAGCATCACATAGGAACTTGTTAGAAAAGCAAATTCTTGGGCCCACATCCAGACCTGTTGTAGAAGAACCTGTGGGGCTGGCCTCAGTGATCTGAAATTAATAAGCCCTCCTGGTGATTCTGATGCTTGCAGAAGTTTGAGAAGAACCCTAGATTTTCCTGAGGCCTCAGACCCAGAAGGCCTAATGAATTGGGATCTTAAAGAAGAGAAGACCTGGGTGTCTCATTCCAAGCTGACAGATTTTAAATCAGAAATAACTTGAGTAATCACTAATTTGATTGCAGAGACTTGAAGAGACTCAATTAAGTTATATGCTATTAGGTAGCATTGGGGGTTTAAGGTATAGATTAAGTTCAGTTGAAGGAAATTAAGATAGTCACCTTTCTTATATACATGGCTTTATGGCTTATAAAATAGGATTTTCTTTGTACACTTTGGATGTCCTTAGAATTCATACTGTGCCAAACAAATGAAGTGAACAGTAGATTATTTTGGTACATCATATACAGTTAAGTGGTAGTTCATACTCTTGACTGAATTAAGACTCATTATGTACAGCTGTGGGGCTGGGGAGGCAAAACTTTTGAAATAGCAAGCTATTTCAAAATATGGTCCATGTGAATTTTTCTTGGCCTTTGGCACCATGGATTCTGGCTCCCTACTTCATGGCTTTGACTTTGCAGACCTGATTGTGCATCTGCAGCTTGGCATAGCACACCGGTAGTCTTAACTAGTGTGACCAACTCATTCTAGTTTGCTTGAGACTGTTCCTGTTTTTCAATTGCAAATCCCAAGTCCCTCAAATTTAAGTCACTCTTTTCTTAGCTCACTTGACTTAAGACCCCCATTGGGTACTTACTTTGCTTCTTCCACTTTGTGGGCTGGTGGCACGTTCCTGGCAGGCTGGCAAGCCTAGCTTGCCCTGTTCCTGGGAACTCCAGAGCAACTGGAGAGTTGCTGTGAAATAGTCACTTTTACTTCTTGTACATATAAGTCATATTTGTAGAAAGTATGATTAGAAGTTATTTTTAGCCTGTGTTAAGTATTTCTTACTGATTTAAAAATATCTAGTCACATATTACTGACACAGTCAGATTACTAACAGCAATTTATTAAAGCTTGGAAACATCTTGCTGTGGAATGACTTCAATTAAGGAAAATCACTCAGGGTAGAATTTAAAAGCTTAGCATGGCACTGGAGTATTGATTGTTTGGTATAAATGAATGATACCTGAAAATGGGATTTTTAGAAAATTCATCTTGCCTGTATGTGGACTAGAATAGAGGGATTCTGAGGTGTGGAGGCTTAAGAGGAAACACATGTCAATCAAGGATTAAGATAATAAAGGCACACCAGGATGTTAATTGTCAGAGGAAAAAGAAATAATCATTTTAAGATATTTTGAAGGAAGAATGGATAAAGTAATAACCTGGGTAATTAGGAGAATGATAGCACTGGTAACAAGTAGGCAAGTCTAAATCTAGACAAATGAAATGAACTCAGTTTTAGGTAAATGTCAGGAGCTGAGATACTTCAAGCAATTTGAGATTTGGGTGAAGGCCCAGGAGAGAGGTATGGGCTTCATTTACCCATTTGTATTCTCTTATTAAAGGTGATGGTTGAAACCTTGGAGGTGGCTTACAACCCAGCCCCTTAATTAATGTTTTATTTATTTTTTATTAGTTGCTCATGACAATACAGTGATCTTGACATATCATACATTTGAATCAAATGGGGTATAATTTCTCATTTTCCAAGATGCAGAATCACATTGGTTATACAGTCACATTTATACATACAGCAATACTAGTGTCTATTTTATTCTGCTGCCCTTCCTATCCCCCATCCCCTCCCCTCCCCTCCTATCACCTCTCTCTACCCAATCTAATGTGACACATTTCTTTTTTTTCCCTCACATCATCATACATGTATTTTGTATAATGATGTGTTTTAATAATAAAAAACCCAAATTCTCAAAAGCTAGTTTGTTATTCCATTTCTATCAATTCATTTTCTGTTGCTATAATGATATACCTGAGGCTGGGTACTTATAAAGAAAAGAGGCTTGCTTAGCTCAATTTTGGAGACTGAAAGTCCAAGATTATGTGGCCTCATCTGTTGTTTCTGCTGAGGATGCCCTTGGCTGGGTCACATTGAGGAAAAGAAAGGGAGCCAAGTGGCCTTGCTTTGCAACTGGCTGACTGGAGAGAGATAACTTACTCCAAGAGACCAGTATTAATCCCTTCTAAGGGCAATGTCTCCGTGACCTAGTTACCTTAAAGTAGGCCTAGTTTCCTAAAGGTTCTACTTCCTCGACACCACCATACCAGGGACCAAGCTCCTTTGGTGGACAAACTATATTATAACCATAGCAACAATGATATGGAAATTAGTGTTATAAGATACCAATCTCTTAATTTCTACAGTATTTATCATTCGCAAAGCACTTTATCATTTATTTATTATTTCACTTATCTCTGACCGAAACCCTTTGAGGTAGGTGGCTTAATCCCTAATTCATAGATGAGCAAACTGAGGCTCAGAGTGATGGCACTGGTTGCAAAGACTTATGGTAAAATAAACCACAACCGAGTCAGGTTCTTCCACAGCAGCAGGTATGCCGCACTCCACAACTTCACACCAGTGTAGTGAGTTGTTGTTCCAGTATTTCCCCAGCACAGTGCTGACTTCAGAAGCTCATGGTGATCCGCCTTCATTAATCACACAAAGATAGACCCTCTTTTTATAGGTGTTTTAAAAGGGTAAATACACCTGACAATGCTCTAAGACTTGGGTACCTGAATTTTCAGATTCAGTCATCTTCACTGAGAACCCAAGAATAAAAATCAGGCTGATTGAGGGCAGAAGAAGGCTGAGCCAATTAAAGAAAAACCCTGGGAAGCCAGGATTAAGTAGCACAAAGATGCAGATGAGTGAGCTGATGAAATTGCACCCTTTGCTGAAAAGCAGCACACTTGAAGTAGAGCCATAGAATGTTCCACTAACTTTTAGCAGTGGGAGTTACATAATCTAATAATTAATTGTCTGTAGCTTCCAGGCCTATTAGGGAGGTGGGGAACAGACTCCAGAGGCAAATCACTGGCTTCTGTGGAACATTGCCCTAGGCACTCAGCTTCAAATTGATAATGCTTACAAGTTGTTTTTCCCGTAATTTTTAAACCCTAGATACAATCCTTCTCCGGCTAATGGATATTTTAAAGATTTTTTTGCTGGAGTTCCACTTATGGTTGGAAATTGCCTAGTTGATCACAATACTTCCAAGTATTAGATTTGATACTTTGTTTTTTTTTCTTTTTCGTTTTTCCTCCCTGAAAGATAATAATGTTCAAAAATACAAGGTGACTGAAAATTTCTGGTACTCTGGAAAACAAAACAAAACAAAACAAAACAAAACAAGAAACCTGGGAGCATGTGCAAACAGAAGCATGCATTCTTTTGAAACAGTTAAGCTGCCATTAGAAATAGAAGGAAACCCATTTTATCTGGGTTACAACGATGAACAGGCTTTACTCTCACAAAAGGAGGAATCTAACAACTGGCAGCTTCTCGTCTCACATCCCGACTTGAAAAGGAAGAGCCTTGCCACCACATAGTGGGCGCAGAGGCTGCAAGTGGGTGAAGGCCCTCAGTCATCGGGGCCATAGGTTTCCTTGTGATGTACATAAAAGCTGACCAAGGACTTTGTGAAAACTTTGAGCTGCCTTCCTGACCACCTTGGTTTTTGTCCTTCACCCATAGATCAGCGTCATTGACAATCCTGTTCTTTTCAAGTGGTAAAAAGAAGTTAAAAATAAAGTTCTATTTTTGATGTACCTTTGATTTTCTTCAAAAACATTTCAGATGATAGGAAAGAGAAATACAGTGATAAATTTCAGCAAAGACCTGGCAGAGTCTTCCTATAGTTTAATCAAACATGGGCTCAGCTTCAAATATATTAAGTTGCCACAGGAGAGGGGGAATGCCTTTTGGAAACAGCACTTCCCGGAATCTTAACCTCCTTTTATCACAATACACAGTAGAAGTTCCAAGGTAAATAAAGACAAATAACACTTAGGGGAATATTGCATGAATGTAGGGTTAAGAAGCAACATGTAAAAAGGAATGATCCTGCACAGGTTGCCTATTCCTATAATATATGCTGTTTTTTTTTTTTTTGGTCCTTTTCTTTTTTTCCTGGATAATTTGGACTTTATCCAAGATGACAAATTCCAGTGTTTCTAAAGTCCATGTGGTCAGTCTGATCTCTAAAGGTCAGAAGGGATCCCTTAGCTTGCAACTTGTTGAAGATAATAGAACCTACTAAAGATCTAAATGCAAGCACTTTGGAACAAATTCTTTAAAACATGCCTGTTTCCTAGATTTATAACTGGAGATACAGTGATTTCTAACTGGAGATACTCGTCCCAAAGCAGGAGACCCTAGCATAAACATGGGTAACTTCAAAGTACAAATACTTTGTGCTCCAGCTATATGGTTGATCAGCTGTGTGTTTTTAGCTATCAAGTTTGTTAATTACCACTTTGCAAAACCAAACCCATACTGAACATTTCAGATAGTACATCTCTTGTCCAATGAAAATGCAAACTACTAATGTTCTCCTTGTGGTTCCTGGGCAGCCTGCTATTGCCACAGGTGGGTTTATATTCTTCCCTGGTGTTAACAGAGAAAAGGTATTTTCTCCTTGCGTTACTCAGAGCTCTTTTCTCTATGTTCTTTCTGTTCCTTTTGGTCCTCCGCTGTTCAGGGGTTGTTTGCTTCTGTTTCTGTGAACTAAACCTTGGCCTCACGACATTGCGGCCGTTTGTTTCTCTTTGTGTTTTCAGCTGTTTGTTGTTTTCATTGTATGTAGATCTGTGTCAAAAAGAGACAGAAGCATAATCTGCTCTAGTGCCATCCATTTCCCTGAAAATTCTATGATTTTGTCATTTTTTATTGCTGCATAGTACTCCATTGTGTATACATGCCACATTTTTTTTATCCATTCATCTATTGAAGGGCATCTGGGTTGATTCCACAGTCTAGCAATTGTGAATTGTGCTGCTATGAACATCGATGTGGCAGTATCCCTGTAGCATGCTCTTTTAAGGACTTCAGGGAATAGTCCGAGAAGGGCAATAGCAGGGTCAAATGGTGGTTCCATTCCCAGCTTTCCCAGGAATCTCCAAACTGCTTTCCAAATTGGCCGCACCAATTTGCAGTCCCACCAGCAATGTACAACCCAAACCCTAAAAAACAAATACCAAATGTCTTCTTTGATATAATGAGAGCAACTATGAACAGAGCAGGGAGGAAGAGTAAGAAGAAAAGATTAACATTAAACAGAGACTTGAGATGGGAGGGAAAGGGAGAGAAAAGGGAAATTGCATGGAAATGAAGGGAGACCCTCATTGCTAAACAAAATTACATATAAGAGGTTGTGAGGGGAATGGGAAAAGAAACAAAGAGAGAAATGAATTACAGTAGATGGGGTAGAGAGAGAAGTTGGGAGGGGAGGGGAGGGGGGATAGTAGGGGATAGGAAAGGTAGCAGAATACAACAATTACTATTAGGGCATTATGTAAAATTGTGGATGTGTAACCGATGTGATTCTGCAATCTGCATTTGGGGTAAAAATTGGGAGTTCATAACCCACATCAATCTAATGTATGAAATATGATATGTCAAGAGCTTTGTAATGTTGTGAACAACCAATAAAAAAAAAAAGAGACAGAAGAAAAATTACTTTTTACCTTATGAATGAATTAAAAGGGCAGTTAATATCATTCAGTTAAAAGCCCAAGTTGATAACATTTTAGTATAGTTTATCTAAATGTTTTCTGGTCACTTGGTTCAACAATGGCTGCATACCAAGTTTCCGAGTTCCCTGATACTGATTTACCTGATGTCTATTCATTGGTTGAAATATATCAACATGATTTAACTAAAAGCATAGTTAGTGACTTGCTTCTTGGGCCAAAGAATGCATTTGCTTTTAAACATAGGCTGTAAGCCCGTGCTGTACTGTGGAAGATAAGGCAGAGAATGGTCTGTCTAGAGATTGGGCTGCTTCTGTTGTATAACTAGAGCAACTCACTTCTGGGATTTTTAGGGAACCTTTTGGAATGGCAAAGATTTGAGTTTTAGATTGTGGCCTTTGAACAGCTGACTTCCAGATGTAGGGATAATCCATCTTCATCAGGCCCTTCTGGATTTTTGTTTTTCTCCAGTGCCTGGTAAAGGAGTCATAGAGTATCTATTGGTTCTTCCTCAATATACAGTTCTCTCCCAAATTCTAAGTGACTTAGAATTTCTGTATCCCCTATCAGCTTTGGCTCTTTGAGTAGTTTTCTGAACATATAGCTCAGCTTCTGATATAGGTAGACATTTGCTACTCCTTGATGAAGAATTTAAGTTGTATGATAGACAGGTAGTATTTTTTTTTATCATCAATCCTTCTATTATTTTTGCATGAGAAGAACTTTTTGAGGTATTATAAGCCCTTAATTACTGGAAGGAGCAGAAGTCCAAATGATTTGCTCTGAGAAAAGTGCCTGGGTAGGAAAGCTAGGAATATCAAATTGAATTTCATTCCTTTAGATGATTTTATCTGATCATGTATCATCATTCAGAATCTATCTATATTTTCTCAGTCAATATTTTTCTGATAGTCTTCTTCATTTTCTTCTTTAGAAAGGAATTTATATGTATGTCATTGTCTATTCTTAAGGATTAGGGTCAGTATTATTTTCTCTTTGTGATACCAGAATAAAATTCTACTTAATTTATTTGGTAATCATAGCCTTTCATGTTTTTATTTTTCTGCCTTGTACTTTTTTTAATTAAATTCCCTACTTTAGATGCTTCCCTGACATTTTCCTTGGTGTAATCACAAATAAATTCTGTTGGTTTCTATTAGTTCCCTACTCTCTATAATTCAGTTACTATGAATCTCTTGGCTTATCATGTGCATTTAGAATAGAAGAATCTCATTAGAAAAATATTTTTATTTGCATCATGTTTATTGACAGAGAAACAAAAGACCTTCATGCTCTATTGTTAAATGCATAAAATAGCACCAAAGAATAGATACTGGGAGATTAACTTTCTTGAAAAATAAATATTTTGTTACAGCTATTTGCATATAAAAAGATGTTCATTCTTAGTCACCAAAGTATTAACTGATTACTGATATTGTTTAAAATATTGGTAATTATAGCTTTCATTTTTTCCCACTATTTCCTTTTTCATTCACTCATTTTTTCTTTTTTTGTATATTTTTATTTTCTAATTTCCTGTCTTAATGGTGTTAAAAAGAAATATTAAGTGGAAAAATAGATATACATAAAAAAAGTCTCACAAATGTAAAGAAATAATTGTGAACTGTTACATGATTTTATTTCACTGACAGTGTTATGAACTTCTTTCTCTTCTTTTATTAGACTGAAGTCTAATGCTACTTCCATTGAGCCTTGGAAGGCATAGAACATGTCTTCCCATTAGTGTTAAATGCCCCATGTTTTGTCAACGTGATCAAGAAAGGACTTCACTTTGGATATCTCCTACAACTTACTTGGGCATGAAGAAGGCCCATTTCAACAATGATGACCCCTGACCTCTGGATATAAATGGTAGAAGGGCACTGCCCCTTTTAAACTCTGCTCAGGGTAGGAACAATCTGTTTCTGAGCAGAAACAGAACTCAACACCTGGGAAAGTCATGTTGAATTCATATTATCTTAAATAATATGGCAAATTACAGAAAGATAAGATTGGAGAAAAAAGCATGGCCCTAGGCTAAGATGCATCCCTCTTTGCCACCATACATCTATTTTATTTTCTGGAATGAAAGATGGAGGTATTTCAAATTCCTGTATAACAACAGTATCAATAAGATGCAGCTTAGTTAAAAAATATATTTTATTTTTCCATTTGTGATTACACTAAGCCTCTGTGAAAATGGTACACACCAACTTCACAGCAGGAGAGGATGGATATAGCAAGATTAGAGAGGCAAGATGTTCAGGATTAGAAGGATCTGTATGGCTGAGAGTGAGGTAATGATAATGATTATGTGATAATAGTACTGTTGTGCTGTTTTATGAGGCAGTAATCCAGCTCCCAAAGCAGATAAACTATGGGGTGAAGGCTGAGTTTATCCCATGGAGGGGAATAGATTGTTGCTGAATAGCCCAGCATGACAGTAAGTCTTTTTATTTTTTGAGGCAGGAGCTTAAAGTAAGTTTTTAAAATAAAATGAGTAACTTCCTGAATATGAGCAAAGGAACAGCTGAGCAAGGGTAATAGAAAAGCAAACCATGCAGGAGGATGAGGGGTTGCTGGTGGATTTTTTTTTTGGTAGTACAATAGAAACTGTAGTTCTCCTAATAGCAGAAAAAATTTCAGGAACCCAAACAAAAGCAAAAACCCCACTCCTAGGCAATTTTGCCACTGAAACGTAGTGATATTTTTTTTCTGGAAAAGTATTAAACTACTACAAAATGCAAACACATTTCCATTCATCTCATTTTAAATCATTCTTCATTCATTTCTTGAAAAGTTGCTTGGTGGAAGGGACTGCATTAGTTATAACAGGAGTTGAAGACAAATAACACATTATTTTTTTATTTCTATGAGCTTACAGATCCATATAGCTTAATAAGATGCTTGAAGAGCTAAATCTTTGTCTTTTATAAACAAGATTGACTAGAAAGCATATACCACTGGATCTTAGGGATTCATCTTTCCTCCTCCAGTGTACACACACACACACACACACACACACACACACACACACCACCATACATACGTAATCCTCTCAAGGCTTTCTCAGTTCTAGTGGAGGTGGTTTCTCAGTATGTACTGGTCTATACTGGTGGCTTCTCCTGGGTGTGTGGGGCTAATTCAATTGGGATTGCTTCACTGGCAGCAAGTCTCATTCTGGGACAGCTGGGAACATTTCGCTTCATCTCCTAAAGCATTAGTGCTTAGTACGAATTCTTTCTCTCTCACAGTCTGCCAGCAGGCATCCCTGTGTGGTATTGTCACCTCAGAGGCTGCACTAGCAAATGGGCTCTTATGTCTTACACCCTGTAGAATTGCAAACCATGACTTTTCTATGTTTCTGGAAAGTATTAGGACACCCCTCTCCAAGGTATGATGTCACTTCCTCCTCTGCTTCTTCATTCTCAAACAATAGTTCAGTACCTCATGGGCTTGGACCTTCCAATGCAAAGGCCCATTAAGTTTTGTCTTTGGGGGACAAAACTTAGCTTGAACTTCTTTTCAGCCTAATCACTCAAGAGACTAACTTTAAGGACATTGAGTTTACCCCAAGATTACCTTCCGGGGAACATGAGGATGAAAGAAAAAAAAACAAACTTTTATTCATCCTTTGTGAAGCTCAATTCAAGAAAAGCAAGTCTAACTTAAATTCTCAGAAAGTTACTCTGCCATAACAAATCTCCATAAGGTATTTGCCTATTTGGTAATCATTCAGGTCCTAACACCTAGCAAATTACTTGGCTCATAGTAGGTCAAATATATACACTTTTAAATAAATAGTGAATGTATCAGGCTCTTAAAAAGATACCAGAAGGTAGTTTCCATCATTGCCTATGTCTGGGAGTACCAAAGAAAATTTATTCACAGAGGTTTATAATATGCTTATATACATAAGACACCTACCTGGTCACTTGGAATTTATTACTGAACACAACAGACAAAAGCACTGCCCTCATTTTAGCAAAGGAGACAATAAACAATAACCACATTAAATAAATAAGTTATCAGTATTACAGAAAACAAGTGATATAGAAAAAAAAAATAAAAGCATTGATCAGGGTAGAAAGATTCAGGGTAAGGAGAAGTTTTTATTATTAAATAGAGTGGCCAAGATTGACTTCACTGGGAACATATTGAATTAAGACTTAGAGATGGAAGAAAGTAGTCAATGGATTTTTGGGGCAAGAGTATTCTGGGGGCAGAGGAAACAACTATAATAAAGTTTGTAAATGTGTTTGGTACATTTTTAATGGATAAAATTGACTTAAAATTCCCCATTTTAACCATTTTGAACTGTACAGGTCATTGGTATTAGTGCATTCACCCTGCGTAACCAACACTGCTATCTAGTTTCAGAATATTTTCAACATTCCTAAAGGAGACCCCATACCCACTGAGTCACTCACCCTCAACGTCTCCCCTACCCCTACCACCTGGCAACCTCCAGTCTCCTCTCTTCTATGGAAGTGTTGTCATTTTGAGGTAGACTAAGAGGTAAGTGTGGGCTGGAGCATAGCAAGTGAAAGGGAGTTAATAGTGGAGAAAGCCAGTGCATTAATGGAGAACTGAGTTGGATTATAACCCACGTAAAACCTGTTGTAAGGAGTATGGGTTTTACTCTGAACAAAATGAAGAACATTCTGGAATTTTAAAGTTATAGATTAAATGTTCTATAGAAGAGTAGAGTTTGTGTGTGTGTGTTGTGTGTGTGTGTGAGAGAGAGAGAGATAAAGAGAGAGAGAGAGAGAGAGAGAGAGAGAGAGAGAGAGAGAGAGAAAGGTGGGGGAAGAGGTGTGTGGTGGGGCAGGGGAGAAGAGAGTAAGAAAGATTGACTAGGAGGTTATCAGTATAATCCAGCTAAGAGAGATGATGTCTCAGAACATGGTGATAGTAGTGAAATTATTTAGAAGGGGTAGAATGCTGGAAATATTTTGAAGCTAGACCCAACAGGACTGCTAATGGATTCCATTTCAGGTGATCTAGAAAGAAGCCAAGGATTGCTCAGTGATTCTGACTTGAGCAACTGGAAGGATTAAGTTGTCATCAACTAAAATGGGAAAGCTATCACTAAAACAGTTTTGAGGAGGAATATCAGGAATACAGTTTGGGGCAGGTTGAGTTTGAGATGTGTTTACCCAAATGAAGATGTCAGGTAAATAGTTGGATGCATGTGTCTGGAGTTCTGAAAGAGGTCTGGATTAGAATTTGGGAGTCATTAGCATAGAAATGGACTTTAAAGCCGTGCGTGTAGAGAAGGTCACCAAGGGATTGCAGCTGACCAGGTAAAGAGACCAAGTCCTGAAGACTGACCATAGAGCCTCCTTCAATGTTGAGGAGCACAGAAGAAATAAAAAATGGAGGGATTGCGGTAGGACAATGTGTGTGTGTGTGTGTGTGTGTGTGTGTGTGTGTGTGTGTGTGTGTGTGTCTGCAGTGTTTTTTGAAGTCGAGTGAAGAAAGAAAGCCAGGAGGAGAGAGTGGTTAACTGAATGAAATTCTGCTCTTTTGTTTTTGTTTTTATTTTGGTACCAGGGGTTGAACTCATGGTCACTAAACCAGTGAGCCACATCCCCAGCCCTTTTCTTCCTTCTTCGTTTTTTTCCCATTTCTTTATTTTTGAGACAGGGCCTTGCTAAGTTACTTAGGGTCTTGCTATGTTGCTGAGGTTGGCCTAAACCTTGCGATCCTCCTGCCTCAGCCTTCCCAGCCACTGGGATTATAGGAGTGCTCCACTGTGCCCAGCTATTCTGATCTTTTGACTAATGATTGTGGGGAAAAATTAAACTGAAGTGAAAGTCAGATTGGAATAGGTTTAAGGAATAAGTAGAAAAAGAGGAATAAGGGACAGTGAGTACACATGAGTGTTTCAAAAATTTTCTTGCAAAAGGGCTGAAAGAAATGGCAGCCATACCCCTTTCTTCAGCTCCTTACCTTCACTAGGAATCTCACTTTTTAAAAAATTTTTATAACAGATAATTATATTGTTAATTCTTGCAAGTGATATTTTTCTTTGCAAAATGATACATTTTCTTTCCGCACATTCTCAGGACAATCTTGCCATTTCAAAAGAAAGATGAACCTATGGGCAAGACAGTGAGGGAAACATCGAAGTGAACATTCTCTTTCAGAGTCACTAATAAGAAGCCCAGTGTTTTACAAAATAAAGAAAACCTTTAAAAACTGTAAAGATTTTGTTCATACACTTCTTATAGGTTATTTTATAACTGTGTCTACAAAAGCTAAGGAAATTTGGAAAAATTTAAATTTTGGAAAATTTTGAAGTCATGTGGAGAATATCTGAATAACTTTTCCTTCTAGTTCTTTGGAGAAAACAGAAAATTATATGCAATGCTTATTTTAAGGCTTTTACAATGTTTAATTTATTTAGGAACATAAAAAATGTATTATGTATAACTTAGCTAATAAAGTTGTATCTGGGATAATTAAATTTTAAAAATATGGTAGATTAACAAAGCCATTGCAGATTTACTAATTGAGTTAGCTATTTGATGTTTTTAATTTTTTTTAAATCACAAGTGGGATTCTAAAGTGGCTGAGGTGAAATGAATTTAACATTTCTCATGCATTCAGTACTTGAGAAGAAGGCAAACAACAACCATCAACACTAGTATTAGAAATAAACTTTTTAACTATTTGTGTGCTCTTATGACATTAAAAAGTTTGAGAAACACATTTTATTAAAAAATAACTCCATAATAAAAGAGAGAACCCATGCATTCACTGGACATGGTATTTTTGACATGAAATTTGGTGCAGTCCTTTGCAGGTTTTGAGCCATTACCTTCTGCAGTATTTTCTGGCACACTGTCATGCCTAGTTCCTTCTAGCACACTGCTCTATAATTATTGTTTAATCTCAGTGTTTCAAAATGAAGGTCACCCCCCACCATGCGCTGCATGAGGCAGAAGAGGCTGAAATACAAGATGCAGACTTTTCTGAGGGTTGGTTCTCCAGTATTCTCCTCACCAGGCTGTGGGAAGGGAGCATTTCATGCAGCATTTGTTGAGTACCTGCTATGTGTTGAGCATTGTATCAGATGGTGCGAGGCAAAGATGAGAGCTAGACTCATTCACCCAGCAATTATTCATTTCATCAACATTTATGTAAAAATCTTTTAGATTATTCAAACAAATATCTAAAGGTAGTCATTATTCTGCAGCAGCCAGAAAGGAAAGTAAATTTTGCCATTCATTGCTTTGTAATTTAATCCATCTATAATATACTTGCTATAACTTTATTTCTAGCCAAGTCTTAAAGTTAGACTACTTTCAGCTAGAAAATCTTAGGGATATAGTTGAGGAAAGAGTTCTTGTTATAAAAAAAAGTCCCAAAGCTTATAAGAAAATTCTTATTTTTTTATATTTAATATTCTTTACATTTTCCAACTTCAGGATACTTTTAAAACAGGAAAATACTAATTTTTTGTTTTTTAGAATGAAAGATAGAATATTCCCATAGTCTAAAGTATCTATTATTTTAGTGGGTAGTGTTATAGGTGTAAAGTTATCTCTTAAGTTTCCTTCAAGTGAGCAAATGTGTCAGTGCTTCCTGCTGTCTACAGACACCTACGTCCCCCAAGTTAACTTTTCCTTATCAATGAATGATCTTTCTGTTTCTCTCAGGGGAAGGAATCCATTAAGTAATTAGGTACATAAGGGCTTTAACAGTTTTTACTAATATCTGCTAAATTGCCTTTCCCCCCTTCTCCTCCTTATACTTCCCCTGTAATTAGAAAACTAAGATGAGAAGTTGGTAAATCTTTTCAAAATAAGGATTTGATTAATTATGAATATGACTGCTAATTTTAGGCAAGATTCTGTCTTAGCAACTGGAGGAATCCAATGAAAATGAATATATTTTTCTACCTCTGAAGTAAATAATAATCCAGTGGGAATCAAAGAGGGAACCCTGCATCGTTCAGGTGGAATTGCATTTAAAAGCTCTGGTAGTAAGATAAAATAAAAAGGGGGAGCAAAGTTGGATTCTTGCATTAACCAGGAAAATCATGCCATAGTGAGATGTGTTACTTTTGTAAAGATTGTGAAATGCTTTTCACTGAAATACTACATTATTCAAGGTGGGAAGGGCCTGTGTGAGATAAATCAGAGGGTACAGAAGAAAAAAAAACAGGATTGAGTTTAGAAGTAACATCTCAAAGGAAGTGATTATTTTGCACTCCTCTGCCCCTGTAGAAACTAATGTCTTAGTAAAAGAGAATGTATTTCCTAGGCCATCAAATTCTTCCTTCAAGGGTCCTTCCCTTACAGAAGGAATCCTATGAAAAGGAGAGAATGGTCCCCACTGAGTATCCTCCAGGCTTTTATGTCCCTGGACTTTGAGTCACCACTGTTGATTGTTAATGTGCCTATTGTTCTATCATCCCATTTTTTCTCATAGCAAAGGGCTTTCTGTGAGTATCCCTTGATACTCTATCACCAAAACAAGGGCAAATATAGGAGACCATCTTGCATCCTTAGCATTTAGCTGAGGGCCTAATGCACAGTCTGGGCTCAATAAATATTTGTTAACAATTGGGTTACTATGCACATATCCAAGCCTTTACTGTATTAAACTGTAGGGTGAGCTTTGGGGCAGGTGAAGAGCAGGGAGTTCCCATGAGTAAATAGTTGTGGTATTATAAAAACAAATCAAAACAACATCACCAGTTGACCCTTTAGCCTTTTTAGGCAGGACCTTAACTCTAAGTAAAATGGACGGCTTTTCATGTTGTATCAAGTCAGTGCTGTCACCTCCATTCAAGAAAGGCTCATTGAAGTATGTTCCTTAAGTATCTGAGTGAAAACAGGTCAATGAAGTTTGTATATGTATACATGTGTGGCTTCCAATTCCTCAAACTTCTGTGAAGTTAGCATTGCAAAGTGACTTTGTTATGGTTGGACATGAGTTAAAGGAAAAGAATCAGGTGCACAATACATGTTTATGTTCCTCCAGTGTACACTTTCCAAAAAGGAAGGGTTGCCTCACTGTATTTCCCTATATTTCCACTTCTATCACTGTCCTAAAAATAACTACAAATAGTTTTTACATGGAAGTAAGCTAGTCTTGAGAGAACTCAGCACATACTAGCACAGAGCAATATACTGTAAGGAACAGATGAAATCATCTTCTCTTGTGACATTAACATTTCAGCAGAGAGGCCAGGACACAAAAAAATGATGAAATAGCTGAGGCACCGACAAGAGAAATATGGAACTACAATACAGCCAGTTACAGTGATCCTCAAATCCTGAGAGGTGGCTGAAGTCGTGTGGTCACTGCTTCCTGGGATGGTATGGATCGTCTTATGCTAACTTTCCAAAAAAATATTTGATGTCATCGAATTCATCATTCAAATATGAACATTATGCATGTAAATTTAGGCTTTTAATATTTTTACCACTACAAAAAGAGCTTAATAATATGTCCTATATACTGAACTTATTCTATCCCATATGTAAGTTATATATCCTGTATATAATAAGGTACATGAAACATGGGAACTACTTTAGAGAAATCAAAATTAAGAATATTGTTGCCATGTTTTGAAGGCAAGAGTTTGGAGCCGTGCATAAGCAACTAAACACTTTTAATGTAGTCCTATATTTGTCTCAATTCTATATAACACCAAAGCACAGAAGCATTGTTGGTCTGAAAGTAGATAATATCTGGGGAACCTGTACCTGAATTTACAGTTTTTGTTTATAAAATATTTATTAAAAGAGAAATTAAATTCATTCATGTTTCTATTACAGAGGAGAATATACTTAATGAGACCAAATCTTGATTGGTTAATACAGTAAAGGATTGTTTCTCACCTTCTAATTATCCAATTTGAGTTAGAGTTGGTGGTAATGGGGAAGGTGTTGGGATCTTTGGTTCTATCCAGACATTTAGAAATTCTGGCTTATTTCACTGACAGTGGCTTCACTCTCAAGGAAGGCCTTTGAGTCCCCAGTGGGTACCCTGCATCCAGCCAACAAACAGTGAAGGAGAAAATGTGGAGGATGGTATTGGAAGGTGTGTTTTAAGTTCGTACCTGGTGGTTCTAGCTGTCATTTCTGACCACCTTTCTTTTGGCCCTAATTTGATCACATGGTACTACTTAATGTAAGGTAGCCTGGGAAATGCTTTTGATCTGGAGGAAAAAGGAAGCAGGGTTTGAAAATACAGAACACTATATTTGCAATAGTATTTAAACATTGCACATTAATTTGAAAAATTTGGGACTTTCAATATATTTCAGAAGTTTCTATTTTAACACAATTCCCATGGGTCAAATGAAAAGGGAATGACCCAAAACATGATATGTCAACTTGCTTCTCTCTTTAGGGGTGACAAACAGTATTTGATGTCATTGAAATATGAACATTATACACATAGACTTTTAATATTTTTACAACTACAAAGAGTAGCTTAATAATATGTCCTGTATAACGATAAGAAGGAAGACAGCGATTTTTTTCATCGCGTGAGGATCGGCTGCGGGGGCTCGGTCGCGGGCGATTTCTCTGCACGGAGGGTCCCACAGCTTGTTTGGCGGATTGCCCTGCGTCCGGAGTCTGCGGCACGCGCTGGGAAGCGGCGAGGTGGCGGCGAGGAGGTGCAGCGCTGTGGATTCTGTGGGCTCCTGCCAGCGGTGCAATGGCTGCGCTCAGTGCTTAGTTCTGGGTTTGAGACGGAGGAGGGAAGCGTTCCAGTTCGGTTCTCCACACCGGTCGGTCCTCGGAGGAGGCCAGCGGCCGCCATCTTGGAGAGCTGACGTAATCATCCCTGTTTTCTACTGATCTCAGCTCATTCAGCTATGGAACAGGTGATTTCAGGCTGTTATTTGCCTGCGTCTCGCAGACAGATAGCTCAGGCTCAGGGCTAGAGAACCCGCGGAGACGGCTTCTTGGAGCTCGCCCCTAGCAGAGCATGCACTAAGCTCTGAGCAGCCGGGTTCTGGCTCCCGGAGCTGCTTTGGCCCAGGGCTGGGGAACCCGCGGAGACTGCTTCTTGGAGCCTGCTCCTAGCGGACTGTGCACCGAGCTCTGAGCAGCTGGGTTCTGGCTCCCGGAACGGTTTTGGCCCAGGGCTGGGGAACCCGCGGAGACTGCTTCTTGGAGCCCGCTCCCAGCAGAGCGTGCACCGAGCTCGGGGCGGCCGGGTTCAGGCTCCCGGAGCTGCTTTGGCCCAGGGCTGGGGAACCCGCGGAGACTGCTTCTTGGAGCCTGCTCCTAGCGGACCATGCACCGAGCTCTGAGCAGCCGGGTTCTGGCTCCCGGAACTGTTTTGGCCCAGGGCTGGGGGAACCTGCGGAGTCTGCTTCTTGGAGCCCGCTCCCAGCAGAGCGTGCACCGAGCTCGGGGCGGCCGGGTTCTGGCTCCCGGAGCTGCTTTGGCCCAGGGCTGGGGATCCCGCGGAAACTGCTTCTCGGTCCGGATCCTGCTGGGTGCTGTGGGGGCCAGAGGGGCAGAGTGGAGCTGCCGCCTGCGCCCAGAACAGGCCAAGCGACCCGCCGGTGTGGTATCACGTCACCCCAACTGCAGCTGGGGCTGAAGAGAGCAGCCGCCCACACCTGAATCAGGTCCAGCGACCCAATGGCGTGGTAGTCAAGTCACCCCATTTGGAGTAGGGGTCGAGCAGAGCCGCCGCCTGAGCCTGCAAGGTAGGCAGACCTGCGACCCACCGGCAGGATAGGCCTGGTGGCCGGCCGGCGAGGCAGACACGTCACACTGGTTGGAGTGGGGGCGGAGCAGAGCTGCTGCCCGTGTCCAGAAAAGGCCCAGTGACCCGCCGGAGTGGCAGTCAGGTAGCCCCTTTTGGAGTGGGGGCCGAGCAGAGCTGCCGCCCGAGCCCACAAGGTAGGCAGACCTGCAACCCACCGGCGGAACAGGCCCAGAGGCCTGCCAGCGTGGTAGACACGTCACACCAATTGGAGTAGGGGCCGAGCAGAGCCGCCGCCCGCATCTGTATCAGGCCCAACTACCCGTGGGCGTGGTAGTCACGTCACCACAATTGGTGTGGGGCCAGAGCAGAGCCGCCACCTGCGCCCGCAGGGTGGGCAGACCTGCGACTCACCGGCAGAGCAGGCCTAGCAGCCTGCCAGCATGGTAGACAGATCACCCCAATTGGAGTAGGAGCACAGCCACTACCCGCCCTGCAAGGGAGATTTTTCAACTATACAAGAGCAATATAAATAAATAGGGGGAAAATTTCAAAAACACAATAGTTTTACCAAGCAGAAAGAAACGCGAGCAGTATGCAAAGACAAGGCAAGAAAGGAACACAAGCAATGCAGGTCAACTCAACTTTAGAAGAGGTAATAGCTGCAACAGATGGAATGTCAGATAAAGAATTCAGGATATACATGCTTCAGATGATCTGGAGTCTCAAGGAAGACATGAGACAGCAAAATCAGACAATGAAAGATCACTTTGACAAGGAATTACATAAACAAATCCAAGAAGCAAAGGATCAATTATACAGTGAGATAGAGGTAATAAAAAACAAACAAATAGAAATCCTAGAAATGCAGGAAGCAATAAACCAACTTAAAAACTCAATTGAGAATACTACCAGCAGAGTAGAACACTTAGAAGACAGAACATCAGACAATGAAGACAAAGTATTTCAACTTGAAATGAACATAAATAGCAAGACAGTTAAGAAACCATGAGCAGAACATCCAAGAGATATGGGATAACATAAAGAGACCAAACTTAAGAGTCATTGAGATACAGGAAGGCATGGAGGTCCAAACCAAAGGAATAAACAATCTATTCAATGAACTAATACGAGAAAACTTCCAAGACTTGAAGAATGAGACAGAATCCCAAATCCTAGAAGCCTACAGGACGCCGAATGTGCAAAATCATAAGAGATCCACACCTAGACACATTATAATGAAGATGCCCAACATACAGAATAAGGAGAGAATTTTAAAAGCTACAAGAGAAAGGAAGCAGATTACATTTAGGGGTAAACCAATCAGGATAACAGCTGATCTTTCAACACAGACTCTGAAAGCTAGAAGATCCTGGAATAACATATTTCAAACACTTAAAGAAAATGGGTTCCAGCCAAGAATCGTGTTTCCGGCGAAATTAAGCTTCAGGATGGAAGCTGAAATTAAAACCTTCCACGATAAACAAAAGTTAAAAGAATTCGCAGCTAGAAAACCATCTCTTCAAAAAATCCATGGCAAAACATTACAGGAAGACGAAATGGAAAATAACAATGAAAACCAACAGTGGGTGGTAGGACAATAAAGGGGGAAAAATAATCAAAGAAGAAAACAAATCAGGTTTAGTAACATTAATAAACAAATATGGCTGTAAGAACAAACCATATTTCAATAATAACCCTAAATGTTAATGGCTTAAATTCACCAATTAAGAGACACAGGCTAGTTGAATGGATCACAAAACAAGACCCAACAATATGCTGCCTACAGGAGACACATTTGATAGGAAAAGATATACATAGACTGAAGGTGAAAGGTTGGGAAAAATCATATCACTCATATGGACTGCGGAAACAAGCAGGAGTGTCCATACTCATATCAAATAAAATAGATTTCAAGCCAAAGTTAATCAAAAGGGATAAAGAGGGACACTACATACTGCTCAAGGGAAACATACACCAACAAGACATAACAATCATAAATATATATGCCCCAAACAATGGAGCAGCTATGTTCATCAAGCAAACTCTTCTCAAGTTCAAGAGTCTAATAGACCACCATACAATAATCATGGGAGACTTCAACACACCTCTCTCACCACTGGACAGATCTTCCAAACAAAAGTTGAATAAGGAAACTATAGAACTCAATAACACAATTAACAACCTAGACTTAATTGACATATATAGAATATACCACCCAACATCAAGCAGTTACACTTTTTTCTCAGCAGCACATGGATCCTTCTCAAAAATAGATCATATATTATGTCACAGGGCAACTCTTAGACAATATAAAGGAGTAGAGATAATACCATGCATCTTATCTGATCATAATGGAATGAAACTGAAAATCAACGATAAAAGAAGGAAGGAAAAATCATGCATCACTTGGAGAATGAACAATAGGTTACTGAATGATCAATGGGTTATAGAAGACATCAAGGAGGAAATTAAAAACTTCTTAGAGTTAAATGAAAACACAGACACAACATAACGGAATCTATGGGACACATTGAAAGCAGTTCTAAGAGGAAAATTCATTGCTTGGAGCTCATTCCTTAAAAAAAGAAAAAACCAACAAATAAATGATCTCATACTTCATCTCAAAATCCTAGAAAAAGAAGAGCAAAACAACAGCAAAAGAAGTAGAAGGCAAGAAATAATTAAAATCAGAGCAGAAATTAATGAAATCGAAACAAAAGAAACAATTTAAAAAATTGACAAAACTAAAAGTTGGTTCTTTGAAAAAATAAATAAAATAAACAGACCCTTAGCCATGCTAACGAAGAGAAGAAGAGAGAGAACTCAAATTACTAGCATATGGGATGAAAAAGGCAATATCACAACAGACACTTCAGAAATACAGAAGATAATCAGAAATTATTTTGAATTCTTATACTCCAATAAAATAGAAGATAGTGAAGGCATCGATAAATTTCTTAAGTCATATGATCTGCCCAGATTGAGTCAGGAGGATATAGACAACCTAAACAGACCAATATCAATTGAGGAACTAGAAGAAACCATCAAAAGACTACCAACCAAGAAAAGCCCAGGACCGGATGGGTATACAGCAGAGTTTTACAAAACCTTTAAAGAGGAACTAATACCAATACTTTTCAAGCTATTTCAGGAAATAGAAAAAGAGGGAGAACTTCCAAATACATTCTATGAGGCCAACATCACCCTGATGCCTAAACCAGACAAAGACACTTCAAAGAAAGAAAACTACAGACCAATATCTCTAATGAACCTAGATGCAAAAATCCTCAATAAAATTCTGGCGAATCAGATTCAAAAACATATCAAAAAAATTGTGCATCATGATCAAGTAGGATTCATCCCTGGGATGCAAGGCTGGTTCAATATACGGAAATCAATAAATGTTATTCACCACATCAATAGACTTAAAAATAAGAACCATATGATCATCTAGATAGATGCAGAAAAAGCATTCGACAAAGTACAGCATCCCTTTATGTTCAAAACTCTAGAAAAATTAGGGATAACAGGATCATATCTCAACATAGTAAAAGCAATCTATGCTAAGCCACAAGCTAGCATCATTCTGAATGGAGAAAAATTGAAAGCATTCCCTCTAAAATCTGGAACAAGACAGGGATGCCCTGTCTCACCACTTCTGTTCAGCATAGTCCTCGAAACACTGGCCAGAGCAATTAGACAGACGAAAGAAATTAAAGGCATAAAAATAGGAAAAGAACAACTTAAATTATCACTATTTGCAGATGACATGATTCTATACCTAGCAGACCCAAAAGGGTCTACAAAGAAACTATTAGAGCTAATAAATGAATTCAGCAAAGTGGCAGGATATAAAATCAACACGCATAAATCAAAGGCATTCCTGTATATCAGCGACAAATCCTCTGAAATGGAAATGAGGACAACTACTCCATTCACAATATCCTCAAAAAAAATAAAATACTTGGGAATCAACCTAACAAAAGAGGTGAAAGACTTATACAATGAAAACTACAGAACCCTAAAGAGAGATATAGAAGAAGATCTTAGAAGATGGAAAAATATACCCTGTTCATGGATAGGCAGAACTAACATCATCAAAATGGCGATATTACCAAAAGTTCTCTATAAGTTCAATGCAATGCCAATCAAAATCCCAACGGCATTTCTTGTAGAAATAGATAAAGCAATCATGAAATTCATATGGAAAAATAAAAGACCCAGAATAGCAAAAACAATGGTAAGCAGGAAGTGTGAATCAGGCGGTATAGCGATACCAGACTTCAAACTATACCACAGAGCAATAGTAACAAAAACAGCATGATACTGGTACCAAAACAGGCGGGTGGACCAATGGTATAGAATAGAGGACACAGAAACCAATCCACAAAACTACAGCTATCTTATATTTGATAAAGGGGCTAAAAGCATGCAATGGAGGAAGGATAGCATCTTCAACAAATGGTGCTGGGAAAACTGGAAATCCATTTGCATCAAAATGAAACTGAATCCCTTTCTCTTGCCATGCACAAAAGTTAACTCAAAATGGGTCAAGGAGCTTGATATCAAATCAGAGACACGGCGTCTGATAGAAGAAAAAGTTGGCTATGATCTACATACTGTGGGGTCGGGCTCCAAATTCCTGAATAGGACACCCATAGCGCAAGAGTTAATAACTAGAATCAACAAATGGGACTTACTCAAACTAAAAAGTTTTTTCTCAGCAAAAGAAACAATAAGAGAGGTAAATAGGGAGCCTACATCCTAGGAACAAATCTTTACTCCTCACACTTCAGATAGAGCCCTAATATCCAGAATATACTAAGAACTCAAAAAATTAGACAATAAGATAACAAATAACCCAATCAACAAATGGGCCAAGGATCTGAACAGACACTTCTCAGAGGAGGACATACAATCAATCAACAAGTACATGAAAAAATGCTCACCATCGCTAGCAGTCAGAGAAATGCAAATCAAAACCACCCTAAGATACCATCTCACTCCAGTAAGATTGGCAGCCATTATGAAGTCAAACAACAACAAGTGCTGGCGAGGATGTGGGGAAAAGGGTACACTTGTTCATTGTTGGTGGGACTGCAAATTGGTGCAGCCAATTTGGAAAGCAGTATGGAGATTTCTTGGAAAGCTGGGAATGGAACTACCATTTGACCCAGCTATTCCCCTTCTCAGTCTATTCCCTAAAGACCTAATAAGAGCATGCTACAGGGACACTGCTACATGGATGTTCATAGCAGCACAATTCAGGATAGCAAGATTGTGGAACCAACCTAGATGCCCTTCAATACATGAATGGATAAAAAAAATGTGGCATTTATACACAATGGAGTATTACTCTGCATTAAAAAATGACAAAATCATAGAATTTGGAGGGAAATGGATGGCATTAGAGCAGATTATGCTAAGTGAAGCTAGCCAATCCCTAAAAAACAAATGCCAAATGTCTTCTTTGATATAAGGGGAGTAACTAAGGACAGAGTAGGGACGAAGAGCATGAAAAGAAGATTAACATTAAACAGGGATGAGAGGTGGGAGGGAAGGGAGAGAGAAGGGAAATTGCATGGAAATGGAAGGTGATCCTCAGGGTTATACAAAATTACATACAAGAGGAAGTGAGGGGTAAGGGAAGAATAATACAAGTGGAAGAAATGATTTACAGTAGAGGGGGTAGAGAGAGAAGAGGGGAGGGGAGGGGGGATAGTAGAGGATAGGAAGGGCAGCAGAATACAACAGACACTAGAATGGCAATGTGTAAATCAATGGAAGTGTAAATGATGTGATTTAGCAATCTGTATACGGGGTAAAAATGGGAGTTCATAACCCACTTGAATCAAACTGTGAAATATGATATATCAAGAACTATGTAATGTTTTGAACGACCAACAATAAAAATAAATAAATAAAAATAAAAATAAAGAAGGAAGACAGCAAATTAATTGACAAATTTGGGATTGCCTGTATTTAAGGAAATAACTGACCAAAGACAGATCAAATGGAAGTGAAAGATGATTAACTCAGTGCCTCAAATCTTAAACTGTAAAGAGACCGGTGGTTATCGCCATTAATCAGCTGTGTATCATTAAGCCATTCACTTATCTTCTCTGAGACTTGACTGCTTCCTATGAAAAGTGGAGGTAATATTGATATTTGTTTTCATCCTTGCTGTGAAGCAAACAAAATCATGTATGTGGGAGGGTTAAAAATATTAATTGCTCAAAACATTTTATTTCAGGCTAGTTGCATTAAAGAGAAAATTATTTCCAAGACTACTTCTGTCACTCACCTATGACTCATGAATTTTCAGTTGGCATAGAGTAGCATAGAAACTCTTTCAAATATTGTAAAATCAAGGTTTATCTGAGGTAACCTTTGCTTGTCTTTGCAAGTATGTGGCTGAGTAATAGTTCAAAAATAGCAAGTTATTTTGAGGAAGAACATATGTTCTTTAACAAATAAAATAAGTACTCTGATGAGAAATTTTATAGCATTTTTAATCACACATTTAAAATAATTTGAATCCTGCAATTTAAATCACTCATACTTTCATAGGAATTTAGTGCTTTATTAAGTACAATAGTACTATTATGTGGAGTTGCATGTTATGAGTAGCTCTTACCAATCTCTGTGAAGGAAAACCATGCTGTGAGTAATCAAGACTGAAAACACAACTAAGCGTTTTATATATTCATTGTGTGTCTTGCAAAATTATGAATAGACATTCTATACATACACATGAATGGTAGGTGTGATTAAAAGTGACTTTTTTTTTGGTAAGTCAAACAGCTCTCTGCTTTATGATGAATTTTGTTAGTGCCTTTCTACCAGGAGTTCATGATATGTTCATTCAACAAATATTTGAAAACCAAGCTGTTGTAGGAAGTAGGGGATCTAGTAGGTGTTTTCAGGATATTAACAAAAAGTAGGTGTAACTTCCTTCAGGGAGAATTTATCAGCTATTAGATCTCTTATATGTAAGATAAATAAAATATAGTCAAACCATTTTTTTTCCTCTCAGATTGAAGAACAGGGAAAGATGGCGTCATGTAGGAGGAGCATCTTTCTTGATTCTTGGAGGATGGGTTGAATTTAGTAGTGTGACAGTCATGAATAGTACTTAAGATAGCAAGCATGGCATGGACAAGAAAAGGTGATGACAGAGAAGCCATTAGCTGTGCCTAGAGAATTAGATGTATAAAAGAATAAAGGGAAAGTTAAGTTTGAAACCAGGTCTGGATAACCTTAAATCCAGACAACTCTATGATCAGTTTTGATGAGACACTGATGAGTTTGCAGAAGGAAATGACATCACTCACTAAGAGAGCTTTGAAAGAACATTTTAAAAGTCATAATTTCTGAGATGACTTCATGATCACTGTCGACTCTTCAGAAACCTTGCCATCTTAGCATATCTAGAACTTTATCTTCTTCAGTAACTCGAGTAGCTAATTTTGTTTGCCCCAGATTTTTAAGTCATTTCTTAGATCCATGGTGAATGTCCGAAATTATCATGCAGTGCCACCTGTTGTAGGAATCCTATATAAAGATAGTAATGCTGTTATTTAATAAGGAGAAAGAATTACTGACTGGCCACATGGAAAGTGGGGGTGTTAGGTGAAGTGAGGGAAAAATATAAAACATGATGTTATTATTATAACACTGTGTAACATTTGGAAGATATCAAATAAATAGAAATTAGTTTGGAGGGATTTAGAGTTGTGATTGGATTTCAGAGGAGCTGGGGGAAGAAGGCAAAGGGCCCACGGTAAGTAATGAGACTGATGGTGGATCCTCAGGAAGCTTCTGGTAGATCACACAGCCAGTGAGGAGCTGGTTCCATCATTCTGCTGTGTTTCTTGAATTATTTTAAGAAGCCCATTGACATTGTAATGGCAATGATAATTATGACTTTTGGAACCCAAAAGTTAAAACTAATTTAAAATCAGTGGATAAAAATTAGTCAGCTGTTTTGTAATTTTTTTATGAAACAGTGGCCGCATGATTAAAAACTGATGAATTTACTTTTGCTTCTTACAAGTTGAACAAATCCATCCATTTTCCTCTTTTTCCAATTTTATTGCTTTCTTATTTGAACAATATTTTAAGTATTTTTGAAATATATAAAGGTAACAATACAAAAGCCAAAATGTAGGGGGAAAAGAGCCAATAATAAGGACAAGTAAGGGAAGAAAACGTTTTGTGAATTAAAGATTCATGAAACCCAGATGCTAAAGTGATATAATTTTATATAAATAAATGACTCGTATATCTGTATCTGAGTTTTCCAGAAGCCACAGAAGAGAGGTAACGATTACAGGTTTATGAGATTGACAGTGTCTGTGATCTAAAACAAGGCAGCTGCTCAGGAGAAGCACATCTATTCCTAATAGCAGATCTTGGAAACATCTTTTCAGTGGGCCTTCTGAGAAGTTCCATAGGATGTAATGCATAATGAATGTTTTCAAAAACATCCTTATGGTAAATCAGGCAAACTTGTCTTATAACTTCTTAAAGTACATTTTTATAATGCTTTTGGCTAATTACATAATGCTTAAGAAGCACCCAGGGATAAACAAGGACCAAAAAATGTATGCCAAGCACCAACTGTAAGGGAGGGAATTAGAACTGGGCCAGTCAACAGCTGGGCAGAGACTTCAGCATCACCTGGGGGCTTGTTAGAAATGCAGATTCTCAAACTCCTTCTCAGAGCTACTGAGTCATAATCTTCAGGGCATGAGAAGCACATATTTGAAGTATCTAAGATGACATAAAGGACATTTAGATAGTCATTAATATTATGCCTCTTAACTGAGGTTTAGATAAACTTTAGGTTGCAATGAATTTGGAGGTTGTCCCCATGGCAAAGTATGTGAAAGAAATATGCATTCTTTTACTGGTTAAGGGTAGATCTGATGCTTTTTCTCTTATTAAAACCTGGGAAACATTAGACATTTAGTTACTGCCTGATATGTGCAAAGCCCTGTGTAAATTATTTTAGAAATGTAAAGATGAGTAAGACATGGTTACTATTTGTAACAAGTAATCTATTAGGGGAGACTCAGTTGCAAAAAAGTTGGCACAATGAAATAAGAAACACAAGGTACAAGCAAAATCCTGTGATGATCGTTTATTTCTGTTGTATAGTATTTTTTTTAATAGACGAGGAGATTGGCTCAGAGAAACAGTTGCCTCAACTATTAAGTTTTGAAGTTAGGAATTGAATTTAAGGTCTTTGTGTTTCTAGATACAGTATACACTTTAAAAATATAACTTCTTAAGAAAACAAAAACAAAAAGGTGGGTACGGTGGGGCATACCTGTAATCTCAGCCACTCTGGAGGCTGAGACAAGAGTATCATAGATTCAAGGCCAGCCTCAGCAACTTAGCAAGGCCCTCCTCAGCAAGGTAGTAAGACTGTGTTTCAAAATAAAAAATAAAAAGGGCTGGAGATGTAGCTTGGTGGTAAAGCATTCCTGAGTTTAATTCCCAGTACCAAAAAATAATTAATTAATTAATTAAAAGGGGAAGAAAAAGAAGAAAGTCATTACAAAGGTGAGAAAAATCATCTTATAAATCAGTAGGCTTCTGCATCCAACTTCAGTATTCCAGAAAGTGTAATAATTTTGAATCACATCTCCTGTTTTTAGTTGCTATAAACTTAGATGAATCCTGCAGTTTTCCTCAGGAGGCAATTAAGTAGGGATCAAAATTTTGCCAAAATAAAGAGAGTCATGATTAATTTTTTTCCTTTGAACAAAAACAAGATTTTATTGTTATATGAAGAAAACTCGTTTTTACCCTTGAGGGCTGGTGTGAGATTTAGTGAATTAAATATTTAGCACATAGTTGGTCCTCAATTAATACTGGTTGGGTAAAAGAATTTAATATTTACCCTTGATCACTTTGGCATCCACTTCTAGTGGATAATGAAAGAGCAGAGTCAAAAGAATATATTTAGAATAAATAAATCTTGCCTCCTTTAGAAACATTTTATGCTATACTAATCCTTGTTTCCAGATTGGAGCTCCCCATCACTAAGGGGAGCTTAGTGATGCTTCAGTTATACTTGGCCACACTTAACCCCCATGCCATACTCATGTATGTAATTGTCTTATATTCCTGTGGTAATGGAAGCCTTCTGAAGACATTCATATTTTTCATTCCTGCATCAAATTGATTAGGGGTGTGTATGTAGGAGGTGCTCAGTAAATATGATAATGAAGAATGAATGATGATCAGTACAATAATTATAAGTCAAATCTAGTCTAGAATGATGTGCCTTTAATCAGTTTCCAATGGTTGCCTTTCAAACCTGATTGAAGTCTTGCTAATTGAAGGTGTTCTTTGACAGTGCTTCTGAGTGTTTAGAGTACTACTATAGGGAAGGCTGGCATTTACTGTGTGGTTGTTCTGTGCCAGTTTTCAGTGTTTCATTAGTCAGCACAAGTCTTAGGGACTCTTATTGTTTCTACTTTGGAGATAAAGAAACAGATTTATAAGGAATTCATAATCTATGCAAACGTGTGGAGATAGTAAGTGGTTGAGCTAGGATTTAGATTTGCTTTTAAAGTGCTGCTTACTGCTCAAGGATGAGAGTAAATGAAAGTAAAAGAGTAACCCGAAGGTAATAATTGACCAGGCCATTTATTCCCAAAGAGTATGAATACACAAAATGACCTGATTTGGAAAATTATACCACTCTCATCCCAAAAGTTGGATTTGGTGGGATGGTCAGACTCAGACTTGCAAAGTCATAAGAAGTTAGATCACAGCTGTGTGCAGAGAAGGGAAGATTCAGTATATCACCTGAACCAGCCTTAGCATAGGGAGTTGATGGCTCTAAAATGTAAGTGAATATGTTGTACAACTTTATACTTATTTCTAACTCAAGAAAATGTATTTTGATAGGACCCCTGCTCAGCTTCTCAGATGCCAGCACTGCAAACTTTTCCCCATTTGTTCAGGAATCTGTGGCTAAGGAAGGGACCCCAAAGCACACATCCCAGTCCAGGGCACTGAGTCTGTGTATTGTAAGGTAATCATGGGAGTCCAGAAACCGTGAGGCTGTCATTCCATGGGAATAATGGGAAGAAGTCTCGTCTTTATTCACACTCCAAAATAAGGTTTACTTTCTGCATCTAAGATGCATTGGAGAGCACCAACCCTAAAGGGTTATGGCTTCTGAAGAAAACAAGTGTGGACTGGGATACCAAGTATTGTATGAGGCACATGCTTTCCATAAATACGAAGAAAAACATTCTCTTATCTTTTTCTGTTCATGTTTCAAAGTTTTGTAGAGTTTCTGGTTGTTTCATTCTTTTTGTTGAAATAATGGAATGAGATTTTAAGTGTGCATGGTGACTATTTGTCCTAAAATTTGAATAACAACTAAATGGAAATTCTCTTTCAATTCATTTTAACACAATGATTTACTGTCTATTAATACAGTCCACCCAAAAAATTATAGCTTTAGCCAAGCAGATTTGTCCTAGAAAAAATATCAATACATCCTTGATGTGTTTCTCTTACTAAGGCATTATTTTTTAAACCAACAGGGATCATTTAAATATGAATAATAATAAATAATGTCAATGACTTTCTTTTTCTTTTAAAAAGTAAAACCAACACAAAGTAATTAGCTGCAAAGGACTATGTAATACCAACTCAAAGTTTGCATATTTAAATATAGGGGTATCTGGGAATAAGAAAGTACAAAAGTTAAGTTTTTTTTTCTTTCTTTCAGTATTGGTATTGAACCCAGGGACATTTTACCACTAACCTACATCCCCAACCCTTTTTAATTTAAAATTTTGAGACAAGGTCTCACTAAGTTGCTTAAGGCATCAATAAATCGCTGAAACTCACCTCAAACTTGAGATCCTCTTGCCTCAGCCTTCCCAGTTACTGGAATAACTGTGCCATTTCAATCACATAGAAATTCAGTTCTTATAGAAACAAACATTAACTCCACTGCATTTTTCTTGTTCTACATTAAAATATATATTTAATAGCCTAACTAAATACATATTAAGTGCTGAGGGCCATTGCCAAGTAGGAATGACGCATCGAAATTTCCATGCCAGCGTACCCCATGTTAAATGGACTTGCCTTGGAAATTCGCTGTTGACAATGCATGTAAGGTGACCTTGCTCAAGGACCAGGGCAGATCCGGGTTTAGAGCTGATCAGGTTTGAGGAAGTATCCCGGTCCTTGGGTTTAGGGCGTTCCCGGTTTAAGACAAGTTTAAGGCGTTCCCGGTGTAAGACAATATGGGTTTTAGGGAAGTTGGAGGTTGAAGATTATTGCTGCTGGAAATAGGGCGTTCCTGCTACCTGAGCTCCCGTTGAGTTCTCAGGAGATTCAGAAAAAAAGTTTGGGAAAAAAAGCCTCGTGAGTAGGTGAATTGGGCGGCAGCAGAACTGGGATTTCCCGAGAACGTATGTAGAGGTCCGTGTGAGTTCGGGAATAAAGAATTGCTGTTTGAATCTACAAGATGTGTGGTGGCTCGTGATTCTGTGCCCAGCCAAGACATTGGCATTTGGTGGTCCGTACGTGGAACGTCTGAAACTTGGAGGTAAGTGAAATTGCTCGCCCCTGAGGGAAGGCGAGAGAATGGGTGACTATTTCAAAAAACAATGTGTTCTTGTTTTGATTTATTTCATTTTTGTTTCAAGCTGCCTGTCCCTAGAAATTTCTCAGGCACTGGGGGAAATGGTTGACTCAAGGTTTGAAGTTTGTCCACCCTGAGGAAGAGAAATTTGATACAACAATATTTTATTCAGTTTTTGTTTCATTCAGTTGCGGTTTTGTTTTGTGTTATCTTATTGGGTTGCGTTATCTTTATAGAAGATTAGAAATTAGTAAAAAAGAAACTGAAAAGGTGTTAAGTAAATTGTTAGAGATTCAGACCATGGAGAAAGACATTTTAGATCAAGCAAAAGAGAAGGTCTCTCGAGCTAGTCAGAGAGAGGAAGAAAATTTAAAGGAAAAGGGGTTATTAGGAAAAAGGCCACAAGAAGAGGCTGTTACTAACTCCGTTTTATTACCAGAGGGCGTAATTCAACCAACAGCCCCACCGATGGAAACAGCTGAGTGGCCCTCAAACCCCGTACAACTACGGGGATAAGTGGGATCCTGATACAGGACCTCAAAGATTAGCATGCCCTGTACTTGAACAGGTAAAAGGGCAGCGAATTCACCGTGCTTTAGATTTTAAAACAGTGAAGCAGTTAAAGGAGGCTGTAACAACCTATGGTCCTCAAGCTCCCTTCACGGTAAGCATGGTCGAGTCCATTACTAACTTGGACATGACGCCAGCAGATTGTGCTAGCATGTGTAAATCTGTGCTAAATGGAGGACAATATTTGTTATGGAAGGTTGCCAATGAGGAATTTTGCACGGAGACAGCTAGGCGAAATGCAGCAGCCGGTTACCCTCAAAGAAATCTAGATATGTTGTTGGGGAAAGGACCTTATGAGGGTCAACAGCAACAAATTGAATATGATCCTGCTATATATGCACAAATTGCTGCAGATGCAGTTAGGGCATGGAAGACTTTACAAGGACATGGAGATTTAAAAGGTCAGCTATCTAAGGTAATACAGAGACCTAATGAACCTTACGCTGACTTTGTAGATAGGCTTATTCAAACAGCTGCCAAATTTTTGGGGGATGCAGAACAAGCAATGCCATTAATAAAACAACTGGCTTATGACCAAGCAAATCATTGCTGCAGAGAGGTTATTAGACCATGGAGACATGAAGATTTAAACACATATATTAAATTATGTAGAGATATTAATGAACAAGGGCAAGTCTTGGCAGCTGCAGTACAACAGGCTTTAGATGCCAGGCCAGAAACATGCTATAATTGTGAACAAACAGGACATTTTAAAAGGAGTTGCCCCATAAGAGGAGGGTTTAACAAAACTAGATATCAAAGGAATAGAATACCAGGTATTTGCCCACGATGCCGTAGAGGGAGACATTGGGCTAATGAATGCCATTCTCAAACCACCTTAGAAGGTACTCCCTTATCAAAAAACGGACAAGGATCAGGTATTTACCCACGATATCGTGGAGAAAGGCATCAGGCTTCATTGCCAAAAAACGGACTGGGGGGCCCAATGCTCCGGGGCCCACAACCACAAATATACGGGGCAGTGGAGGAACCCAGCAACACCATCAGGGTGGTGCCCAGGACACATTGTCCATTAAATCCCTCATCAGACAAACCCAAGGGAGCGCAGGGTTGGACATCTGCGCCTCTGCCAGAGCAGTACTACCTCCAGAGATGGGAGTTCAAATCATTCCTACAGGAGTAAAAGGACCTCTTCCCCAAGGTACAGTAGGCTTATTATTGGGACGTAGTTCATCTACACTAAAAGGACTTATGATAAGTCCTGGGGTAATTGATCCCGATTATGTAGGTGAAATAAAAATTATAGCTAGTTCTCCAGGAGGTATATCAGTAATTTCACCTGGAGATAGAATAGCACAGTTGTTAATAATACCCAGCCTACATAATAAGTTCTCTAGTCTTAATGTAGAAAGAGGTTCTAGGGGATTAGGCTCCACAGGTGTAGATTGGGCTATCTTGTCTTTAAATTTAGATTCTCGCCCAATGCTAAAACTAAATATTCAAGGACATGAGTTTAATGGGATACTGGACACAGGTGCTGACCTTAGCATCATATCTCTTCAAGAATGGCCAAAACATTGGCCATTACAACAAGCCACTCAAACGCTTCGAGGCCTAGGAGTGGCAACAAATCCCCATAGAAGTGTTATGGTATTAGATTGGAAGGATCCTGAGGATATGAAGGAACTATACAACCATATGTATTAGATCATCTTCCCATAAATTTATGGGGACGAGGTGTCCTAGATCAACTAGGTTTGATGTTAACAAATAACATCAATTCTAATGCGCCCACTACTAGGGCTAGACAAGGTGTTAGGAAAGAAAAAAGATTAGGAAAACAAGAACAAGGTATAGCAGCACCAATTCAAATAGATCAAGGAACAGGCAGACATGGGTCGGATTTTCAGAAAGGGCCACTGAGACAATCAAAATTACTTGGAAATCAGAAAGACCAGTGTGGGTTCCTCAGTGGCCCCTGACTAAAGAAAAGATACAAGTAGCCCATGATCTGGTCAAACAATAATTAGCAGAAGGACATTTACAACCTTCCGTATCTCCCCATAATACTCCCATTTTTGTCATCAAAAAGAAATCGGGTAAATGGAGATTATTGCAAGATTTAAGAGCCATTAATAATGAGATGGTTATTATGGGACCTGCTCAATCAGGGATTCCTCAATTGTCTGCTTTACCAAAAACCTGGCATGTTTTAGCTATAGATATTAAAGATTGTTTTTTTTTCGATTCCAAATCATCCCGAGGATAGTCCACGTTTTGCATTTACTATCCCTGCATTAAATCATGAAGGTCCTGATGAAAGATATGAATGGAAAGTACTCCCTCAAGGGATGGCTAACAGTCCAACTATGTGTCAAGTCTATGTTAATAAAGCAATCCAGCCACTTAGAAATCAAAATCCTGAACTAAAAATATTTCACTATATGGATGATGTATTATTAGCACATAAAGATAAAAACACATTGCTGGAATGTTATGCCACACTTACAAACTTATTAAAAAATTATAATTTAGAGATAGGAATAGATAAAGTACAATTAAATTTTCCAATTAATTATTTAGGAGTTCTATTATCCTCAACTATGGTCCATCCACCAAAAATTCAAATACGAGTTGATCAACTCAAATCACTTAACGACTTTCAAAAGTTATTGGGAGACATAAATTGGATAAGGCCTTATCTAGGCATACCAACAGGAGAGTTGGGACCTTTATTTGATATTCTAAAAGGTCCATCAGATCCAAATTCACCCCGAATGTTAACTCCTAAAGCTAGAAAGGCATTAAAAATTATTGAAACATATATGGAAAATATGCATCTAGATAGAATTGATATAAGTTTGCCTTTATTATTTGTTGTACTACCAACAAAAAATATTCCTACAGGAGTATTTTGGCAAGAAGGTCCATTATTGTGGATACATTTATCTTATTCTCCTAACACTATTCTTACTAGGTATCCTGAGGCTGTAGGACAATTAATACTCAAAGGAATAAGAGCAGCAAAGGGAGTGTTGGGAATTTCTCCCAATAAAATTATTACTCCATATACTATGGATCAAATTGATGAGTTTGCTAATGAGTTAAATACTTGGGCAATAATCATGTGTAAATCTAATGTTTCATTTGATAATCATTTACCATCATATCCTTTGTTGTCTTTTTGGTCTAAGCATCCTGTAGTTTTTCCTAACATGACAAGGAAAACACCTATCATGAATGCTCCAAATATATTCACTGATGGGTCTAATAATGGTACAGCAGCAGTAGTTACCCCTGATCAAACTTTTACATTTTTAGTACCCAAACAATCAGCTCAAAAGGTAGAGCTTAATGCAGTTTTACAAGCTTTTGTGATGTTCAAAGATTCTGTATTTAATTTATTTTCTGATAGTCAATATATAGTTAATGCTATTATATCCCTTGAAGATGCTGGTAGGATTTCCCCTTCCTCTACTGTTTTCTCTTTGTTTTCCACTATACAAAGTCTAATCTGGGACAGAAAAGATCCATTCTTTATAGGACATATCAGGGCACATACAGGATTGCCTGGAGCCCTTAGTTTGGGCAATGATTTAGCAGATAAAACTACACATGACATACATATTTTTTCTACTGTAGAAGAAGCTACAAATTTTCATAAAAGGTTTCATGTTAATGCTAATACTTTACAAAAGCGTTTTAAAATAACTAAGGAACAAGCCAGACATATAATAAAACAATGTCAAAATTGTGTGACCTTTTTACCACAAGTTAATCTTGGAGTCAATCCTAGAGGACTGATACCTAACCATATTTGGCAGATGGACGTCACACACTTGCCAGAGTTTGGAAAATTAAAATATTTACATGTTACAGTTGATACTTCTTCTGGATTTTTGATGGGCTCCCTTCATGCTGGAGAAAAAACTAAAGATGTTATAGCTCATTGCTTACAAAATTTTGCCACTGTGGGTGTTCCTAAACAGTTAAAAACTGATAACGGTCCTGGTTATACTTCTACCTCTTTTAAACAATTTTGCTCATCATTTGGTATTACTCATATAACAGGAATCCCATACATTCCACAGGGACAAGGCATAGTTGAAAGAGCTCATCAAACTATTAAAACGTTCCTATTAAAGCAAAAAGAGGGAATTGGAAAGGGGTATATATCCCCCAAAGATAAACTTAAAATAACCCTTTTTACTCTAAACTTTCTAAATTTGGATTCATCAGGACTTAGTGCTGTGGAAAGACATATGTATCCGAAAAATGTACATAAGCCTAAGGTACTTTGGAAAGATATTCTAACAGGACAATGGAAAGGTCCTGATCCAGTTATTGTCTGGAGTCGGGGCTCTGTCTGTGTTTTTCCACAGCGAGAACAGCAGCGGATTTGGATTCCAGAGAGATTAACTAAAGCAATTTCTACAGAAAAAGAAGATAATTTGACTCAAATCCATAACAGCTGATATCCAGAGCTCCAGCTTGGCTATTCTTACATCTGTGACAGTGATTAACCAAGGTGTTTTTTTTTCAATATCTATTTTATTATTGCATTTTTCCCACATCATAAAGTTCTATTTTATTTTTGAGATCATACAAACCTAGGTTAATGTTTTTCTGATCAGTTTTATTTTTTGACTGTGCTTTATTTTTGACTGTGGTGTTTTTAAACATTGCAATGGAGATTTCACCTAGGTAAAACTACAAGGCCTTTATCATTGTCTTATGTGTTGTACGTTTGTGTTTTGTGTTGTATGTCTGTTTGTGTGTATGTCCATATTTCTTATATGAGGAGCGCTCATGAAAAAATGGATCCGAATTTTTTTTATTCACGTGATTTAAATGGTTTAATTTAAATTAGGTAAACAGCTGTTAAGGATTGTTTTTAAAGGTGGTTAACAGATCTGTTTGTTTACTAATTTAAATTAGGTAAACAGCTGTTAAGGATTGTTTTTAAAGGAGGTTAGCAGATCTGTTTGTTTACATTCACCTTTCCTTCTCATTATATTTAATAATTCTGTTTAGGATACTGTCTCTTTAGCATCATTGCCAGAATTCCCATCTCCATCCCAGTGCCGGTGAAGACTAAGATAAAACCAAGCTACAGCTTCTATGATAGCTATCACAGTAAACTGCATAAACTGATGCATCAATGAATATAATTCAACAAGTAATGCTCAATCGAGGACTTGATTTACTTTGGGAGTAAATGGACATATTGATAGACTCCTCCGATTTGAACTGCTTGCAGAACTTGCCTGGACTATATATCAGTTGTATGCATTGTGAACTATCGTTTGGTGCGCGAATTGTGGTAGTGCTGGCATATCTTTGCTGATGGTGTCACCAGTGACGCAATTTCCTTGCCAACGCACCCCATGTTAATTGTGGTAATGCTGGCATATCTTTGCTGATGGTGTCACCAGTGACGCAATTTTTCCAAAGGAGCCGTCAATTGGCTTGGTGTCGTGGCATTTCTGTATCTTCCTCCCTTCTACTAGTGATGGTCTAAAATTTTGGGGCCAACAGAGTTGAGGCAAAGAACCTCACCCCCCCACTGGCACCAAGGCTAAATTTGGGGGCCAACAGAGGTGAGGCAAGAACCTCACCTCCCCACTGGTGCATAGGCCTATCCACAAGCATGGCTGAATGCTGGACTGGTAGTCAGTGACGGGTTGATCTGATTGCAGTGGTATCAACCTAAGACAGGAAGCTGACGCCTAAAGGTCAGTTTTCCCATGACGGGTAAGAACCATATGTTGAATTGGAAAACCTACCAGGCATGGTCCTTAAGCCACATTGCTTGTTGTTTAATTAATCAGAAGGGGGGAGATAATGCCAATGTCTTGGCTGGGCACAGAATCACGAGCCACCACACACCTTGTAGATTCAAACAGCAATTCTTTATTCCCGAACTCACACGGACCTCTACACACGTTCTCGGGAAATCCCAGTTCTGCTGCCGCCCAATTCACCTACTCACGAGGCTTTTTTTCCCAAACTTTTTTTCTGAATCTCCCGAGAACTCAACGGGAGCTCAGGTAGCAGGAACGCCCTATTTCCAGCAGCAATAATCTCCAACCTCCAACTTCCCTAAAACCCATATTGTCTTACACCGGGAACGCCTTAAACTTGTCTTAAACCGGGAACGCCCTAAACCCAAGGACCGGGATACTTCCTCAAACCTGATCAGCTCTAAACCCGGATCTGCCCTGGTCCTTGAGCAAGGTTACCTTACATGCATTGTCAACAGCGAATTTCCAAGGCAAGTCCATTTAACCTGGGGTACGCTGGCAAGGAAATTTCGATGCATCATTCCTACTTGGCAATGGCCCTCGGCAATTAAGTTTAATATAATTTGATTTTTTTATTAGGCTAATGACCTTAATTTTGCCTTTCTTGGCTCTTTTGTCCTTAAATTTTTAATTTTATGGATTTCCTATTTATGATACTCTATTTTTTTCCAAAGGGTTAAAAATACAGTAGTATTATTATGGGCCTTTTACCAGAACTATAGATCATTTGATAAGTCAATTTATTTAAAAATTAAGCCAGTTTCCAAGTTTAATAAAATATTTTAAAAAGATTTATTGTATCCAATGGTGATGACAAATCAGCTAATTTTAAGTAAGATCTCATTTATTAACTAAAAGCTTCTACAGCAAAATACCAACACATTAATTTTCATCAGTATGACACGAGATTCAATAACTCACTTTAAAAGCAGAATTTCATATTTTATGCAATTTAGTTGGACAGAACTTTTAAAATATGTGAACTTATTTTGACATACAAAGTTTCAAACATTTATTTTATACTTGTTAAAGCCCATCTTACCTTATATTTGAGAAAAAAAATGGAAAGATGTCTGATTGATCTCAGAAATGTCCTAGTATCAAGTCTCTGATGATGTTTAGTGGAAGGCTTGGATGTGTTTGGTATAATGCTGTGCTCTTTCTCATCTTTGTAGATAGCACCCACAGAAAGAGCCACAGGAAATATATAATTATCTTTTCACAGTAAGACCTTGAACAAGCCTATGGTTGTTCAAAGCCATTGGTTGGGTAAGGCCTCTCTAAATGAACTGTGTGTGTTGAGATTGTGTGAAAACCACATGGGGATCAGTGCGGGAGAAATCCTGATCTTGGAAGATTTTCATACAACTGCTTGGGATTTTAATTTGAATAAAGAAGCACTTTGACAGTTTTTACACTATCTTTAATAAATAGTTTTATTGAAATAGGTAAGCATGTCATATTTTGACTTTTAATGCTTGGATTAAATGTTATATTTTAAGTCATTTATAAATTTTGCAGAGAGAAATTTGTTCAGATGAGCATCGAATCATAATTCATTTGGAGCCAGAGAGATACTAGATAATAAACAATTCAAAAGAAATAATAACATATTGGTACTAGTACATTATTTTATATATATATATATATATCTTTATATACATATTATATGACATAATATAAGTTTTGTGCCATTTAATTAGAATTCATTTTGATGAAATTTCAGTGTGTTGCTTCATAATAAAATATAATTTTTGTAATGGACCCATCTTAGAGGGGGATGTGTAGATCTGTGTACCTGCCTAGTAAATACCTGAGAGGATCCTAATCTTTCACCTCTGGATGTCCTTGATGGACTGAAGAAGCAGGAAGTGATGGCTAAGGCAGAGTTGTAAATTGCCTGCCTATATGTCGAATCCATACCCCAACATCAGTAGATTCCCTTGGCAAAGGCTGGGAAACATACTGGTTCAGGCACTTAAGTAAATTTTTTTCTAATTATTAGTTAATCATGACTCTAATTTGGTAGTAACCAGTGACTACACAAGGCAAAGAATATAGACTTTTGAGAATTATATCAGAAAAGTCACCAAAGAGCAACAGCAATAATAACAAAAAGAAGAACAATGAATAGCTAAAACAACAAACTCTGGTAATGTTTTGTTTCTATAGTTATATCTTTGTATTATTATTTCACATTGTATAGTTTTCAACAAGAAAGCAAAGTTAAAAACAAAACAGGAAAGAATGGCTCAGATATGGGGGGGAAAGCAGCCAATACAAACTATCCTTGAGTAAGCTCAGACATTGGATTTACTAGAAAAATAAATTGAGATATTATAAATATATTAAAAAATATAAGTTTTTGCTTGAAATCTCTAATTTTGTCATTGAATAAATACTCTTGGTAGTTTTCTTTATAGTGACAAGTATAGTTGGTTTACTTTCGCCAAATATTCTGGTTTGAATAGCATTTAATTTAATCTTTTAAATAAAAAATTATCTTCTGTTTTTGAAAAGGCAACGAGTTTGGCTCACAGTTCAAACAGTTAAATAAGTACTTTTCTTTAAGACAGCCACCATACATCCATATGTAGTAGACAAGTTTTATGTGTATATTCCATATAATCACACAGAATATTTTAAAAATACCCAAGAGTTGGGTTTCAACAAAATTAATTTATTCTGCTTCATCAAGGGCATTCATAAATGAAATATATATATTAAAGGATTTTTTTCCTAATGGCAATGGTATGGTCTTAGAGGAATGCCATTATTATTAATATAGTTTAGTGCCACTGCTTTGTTTCTTGCTGAGGCATCAGCCACTTTATACACCTTTGCTTCTACATCATCAGTGCCAATACCAATATGGTTAAAATAATATTTTAATGTTATTATATAAAAATAATATCAAACCTCAAGGGTCCATGTGTCACACTTTTTGAGAACTGGAGCTTTAGAGGCAAAAGCCATAACCTATATAGGTATTAAGAATTTTCTAACTGAAAATAAAAGTATCAAAATTATATATCTAAATTTCAACTTGAGCTCTGTGCTTTGAACTATGAACAGAAAACAGTCAGCTCTGAGAAGATCAGTCTACAGCACACATATTCCCTAGCACATTTTGCTTGATCAGGTTCATATTTAGAAGACCTGACTTTATAATGCTAATGCAGTTTAGAAACATTAAACAAATATTTTGATTTATTTTAGTTGGCAAATATTGAACACACTCATCATGTACAATGTGTTGTTTTGAGCTATGTATACATTGCAGAGTAAGATGAAGTAATTAACATATGCATGACCTAACATCCTTATTTTTTGTTGTGAGAAAACAAAGTGTACTCTGTTGGCAGTTTTCAAGAATACAGTGCATTATTATTAACTGTAGGCACTATATTTTACAATAGATATTTTGAACTTATTCTTCCTATCTAATTGAGATTTTTGTATCCTTTGACCAACCTCTTCTCAATTCCTCTTTTGGTATCCACCATTTTTAATCTCTATTTTTATGAGTTCAACTTTTTTAGATTTCAGATAAAAATGAGATCTGTAGTGTTTCTATTTCTGTGCCTGCCTTGTTACACTTACCATAGTGATCTCCAGGTACATCTACATTGTAGCAAATGATAGGATGTCCTCCATGTTGAGGCTGAATAGCATTGTATTGTGTGTATATACCACAGTTCCTTTACCCATGTATCCATTGATGGACACTTACATTGATTCCATATTTTGGATACTCTTGACTATGCTGCAGCAAACATGGAAGTTTAGATATTTCTCCAACATATTGATTTAATTTCCTTTTGATATATAGTTTGTAGTGGAATTGCTGGATTTCAACTAGAAATATTTTGTGCTAGACAAATTTTAGATGGATACGCATACTATTAAAATATCAATAAACCTGAGGAGCTATTCTCATATAGTATATTTCTTATTTTACTCTTTCTTTGCTTAGAACTTGATAGAATGCTAAGCAATCATGAATGAACACTACTGATCTTAATTGATGGTGCTGCTCAGTTATTGGAGTCATTTAAAATGTGCATTTCTTGATCAATTAATATTTTATTAAAATCAATTATTTAACAGAGCTAATTCTTTTATAATAGTCAAAATCCTTCAAAAAAATCAATTATATTCCATATTTCAATTACTTTCAAAAATTTGTTACCTATGTCCATGTTTCATTAATACACATACAATAGGTATATACATTGTTTGAGCTGGTAGTTTATTTGATGACTGTGTCTTATCTGTCATGTACCCATAGTATTTGGCACACAGAATTTTCGGGACAAAGTATTGTTGAATAGCTTCGATTTTATATCTTATTTTACTTATATTTATGTTTGTGAATTGTGTTTCCACTTGAGCTGAAGAATGTTTGGATATGAGAGAAGGTGCCAGAAACAAAGTTGAAAAAATATTGTTGTTGAAAATTCTTTCTTAGGATTAAACTCCTCAATTTTCAAATGTAGTTGATTTTAATTAAAGTTTAAAGAGAAAAAGAAACCATTGGAAAGATATGGGAACTAAATAACTTGCTTCTTGTGAACAGGGAGTTTGTGGTTTGAGTTAATGGTATTCATTACACTGATTAAAAGCAGTGATGCATTTGCCCTGTTTATTTTCCAAACCAGTGTTTTCAGTAATGGGGGGTCGTTTGTACTCGATGCTTCATGTGATGAGGTATTTACTGATGGGCTACTTTGACTTCTCTATGTAAATTGATAACCACTTGGAAGGAACTGATCAAACAAAAGAGCAAATTCTTTTCTAGAGCTGGACCATTTATTCCAAATTCAGACAGTAAGAAAACAATTGAATAGCTTTTATTGCCACCAGCTGTGCTATGGTTATTTGAACAAATGGAAGACTCAAGTAATTGTACAATCTCATTATATACAGCATTACACAAAATCAGGATTCTTTTGCCTAATAAATATTGCATTTATAGTTAAGGAATGTATTATTGTTTAAGTTTCTACGACTATGGTGAGTGTTCGGCCCTTTGAGGGTTTTTATGCAATTCTATCGAAATTGATTTTTCTAGAATTTCAGACAATATGCTCTTGTAGAGTTTGAAGCAAACTCATGATTATTTCTCTTGTAGTCAGATATATACAGTGCATACACATGGAATACATATATGTTTGTGCGTGTGTGTGTACATGTATCAAACCGTCTAAACTTTGAAAGATTGTATTTCCCCATCAAGGAATTCCAGAGATTTATATCACTTGGCTACTCTTGGGCTTTGGAAAAAATGAGAACTGGTGTTTAAATGTTTTAAGAAGTCATTTTCCAAGCAATTGAGCAGGTAGTTAAAAATACCTTGTTTACATTTCCTTGCCTGAGAAAGTCCTAACATCTAAAGGTTTAAAAGAAGAGTAGAAGAAATGACACTGTATACCCCAGAAAGAAAATCCCCACACTTGGGTCTATAGAGTTCATTAGTCAGTGTGTGGCCTCCTCATGTTTGAAGTATGAGTATGGGAATTGGGATTGCCTCTTGGTTGGGCAATTCTATGGACCTAACTGTTGGTGTACCTGTTGATTCTTGTGACTCTTTAAATGTTATCATTAAAAAGGGTGAGAAGATCTTGACTTTGTATAAGGAGAAAGTCCACACAAAACAATTCAATCAGGTTTTCTCAACCTTAGCATTAATAATATTTTGGTCTGCATAATTTTTTACAGGGTCTTTCATGTGCATGTAGGATATTCAGCAACCTCCCTGGCCTTCATCCACTAGAGGCCAGTAACACCTTCATTGCACAGAGTGACAGTCAGAAGCCTCTTTATGCATTGCCAGATGTTCCCTGTAGGAGGGAGGGCAAAATCATCCCTATTGTGAACCACTGTGATAGACAGTGAAATCCTAGCAAGGGATGTTGGTTCTCATTTATCTATCTTCATTGCTTATTGAAGTGCCTTGCATAGAGTCTGATCTCAATAAATGTTCTCAGTAAATGAAAAAAATAATGAGACTTATTTTATTTTTATTTTTCTCACTTTATTTGCCATTGATTTCTCACATTATTGATAGAACAGAAATGGAATAAAAAATTCAATGTTGGGGGCTGGGGCTGTGGCTCAGCGGTAGCACACTTGTGGGGCATGTGTGAGGCACTGGGTTCAAGTCTCAGCACTGCATATAAATAAAATAAAAGTCTATCAACAACTAAAAAATTATTAAAAAATAAACTCAGTGTTGCATTGTTCAATAAAAAAAGCCAAATCTCAGAAAAGGATCTTAATGCTAAATAATATAGAAATGGCCACATTAATATGGTGCATTTCCTCTGTGGAACATTACATATTAAAAATGTATTATCTATTAAATCTTTAATATTGTTTTGTAAAATGTGCTTGTAAAGTTGCATAATGATCTATTTTTGAGGACACTTATATGTATGTACCTGTATATGTACATGCACATACATTATTTTTTGATAAAAAAATGAGTAGGTAGGAAATACCAAAGTCGTTGTTGCTTTTAGCAATAGATTAGATTTTATGTGTTCCTTCTGAGTACTTTTTGAGAAGATGCTGTCCTTTTCTTTGGTCATTTGAAAAGCTTGATAAAATTAATAGAAAACCAGGTTAGTGAATTTTATATCATTATTTGAAATGGCATTTTGTTAATTTTTAATGAAAAGTCTAAAATATGTTACCAAAAATTTTCTGTAATTATATTATTTGCTTCTGTTGTAACATTGTTAATTGACATGAACAAATGAAGCATTAAAATTGGATTAGCATACCAAGCATATCTGCAAGGAATACTCTGTATTCACTAGCTACTATATGGAAATTCCTTAAAATGTATGGGAAATAATTTCTACAAAGTTTATATATATTTCAAGGTGGTCATGGGCAATTGTTATCATCTTTTGTCATCATTCTTTATCATTATCTCATTGTAGTTTTTCTTAAAGAAAATGTAATTGAGCAGTGGAACAGATATTTCAAGTATAGAGTGATTTTTGAAGGATGACATATTTTCAGTAATTGGAGAGATTCATTTGTAGCTACAGATCTGCTTGCTTACTCTGTGTATTACATTGTATGTTGAAATTAAATCGCACAGGAGGTATTTGTGAATTACATCCAATTCTCTTGCCTAAACTTAGGCTCATAGAAAATTTCTTAGAGAGATCCATAGCTGAGAACAATAGGAGCTCACAGTTTGACTCCATGCCTTAATGTTGGACTTGGCGGTCCATGTATTAATATGTATTCAGGTTGCCATATGTTTAAATAAGACAAAGAGAAAACATTTGGTATTAGTTTTCCCCTTGCTGTATAGACTAACTTTGGATCTTAAAAATGCTATAATTTTATATTTCATGCATTCCAGGTCTTTGTCTCAACCTGAAGCTCACTCTCTCTCTTTTTTCACCCTAATTCTTAAATTTCCATTGTTTGAACAATACTTCCTTAACCTGGGCATTCCGTGATGCTTTCTTCTCTGGGGTACCAAGGAACTCTCCTAATATTGTGCTTTGCTTGTCACAGCATTGCAGTACAGGTTGGAGAGCCCTGCTTTAATTTTGGTCTTGTCCAGGTGCCTGGAAGCTTCTGTGAGGTCAGTCACTGGGCACGTTCCATTCACTACAGTATCTCCAGTTCCTAACACATGGATAGCATTTAATAAATGTTTACTGAATGAGCACATGCCTGAAGGATGGGAAGGATTACAGTTCCAACCAGTTTTGGAAGAAAAAACAAGAAGCATAGAAACAATTCTTAAATAATGGAGTAGTACAATATTTATTGAACAATAACATGAGATCAAAGATTTAGTTTTTCTTTTATCACCAATGTACTGACTTGGTAATGTGGAATTATGGATATGTGCATTTTAATGGCATAATAAATTATTATAGGATAGCAATATTCCAAATGTTTATTATTTTGTAAAATGTATACTAATTATTCCAACAATTGTAGTATTCACATCTGTATCAAACATTTTCCAGTTAAAAGAAACATTAGTTTTTCATCTTAACAGATTGGGATGACTACTTTTTTCATCTGCAAAGTGGCCAACCATTCAGTCTCAACATATTTTAACCTTATAAGTATAATAAACTTTTTTTGACAGAGGAATATTAATATATATATATATATATATATATATATATATGTATATATGTATACATATACATATATACATATATATATATATATATATATATATATATATATATATATATATATATAAATGTTGTCATATATATCTATGACATGGTATATATGTACATAAATATATGCATATATAATGCATATATATATTCTTGCAATAAAACCCTTTCTAGAGTTGATGGAATTATAGGTAATTTTTTCTATAATTATATATGTATATTTCTATATTATGAGTCTGATTTTTTAAAAATATGTTTTTAAAAGTTTCTTTTGTTGGCTTAGTTTCTTATTTTCACTGTTGCTTGAAAGGCTGCCTTCTGCAAAATTTTCTTCCCCTTCTTTAGAAAGTTTCTTTCGAAATGAGTCTCTAAAATTGTGGGTAATCTTGCCTGCATTTTTCTCATATATATTAATCTTAGCTCAATTCAAATTAAAACAAAATAATAGCCAATAGTATGTTTATACTTCACCATCATTATGGGATTTTATTTCTCATTTAAATGTCACAACATTTTGTAGAGAAGGGAATCAGCCATTTTGTCATTCATTTATTCATAATCAATATGCATATAAGGAGCACTAAATGTAAAATGTATGAGATGAGTATACAAAGATAAAGATGTATTTCCATAGTTAGAATACACTGTTGAAGAAATTACTAACAGTAGCCCCAAATCAAAAGAATCCTAGAAATAAATCTCATAAAAGGCACAAAATATTTTGATGTACAAAAATGAGCTTTAATGAAAGTCATTTGAGAAGATTTAAATAAATGGATACAGGTACCATGTTCATGGATTGGAGTAGTTGATACCATATGAGTTTTAGTTTTCTTCAAATTGCATTGGATTCAGTAAAATTCTAATTAATACTGTGGTAGAATATTTATATGAGGTTTGACAGACTAATTTATGTAGGAAAGTAAAGGTTGAAGGAAAGAAAAGACAGTTTTTTTTTTAAATAAAAATATAAAGTGGGAAGAGTGGAATCATAAAGTACCTAAACTTTCTTTTAGAGCCATAGTGTTGTTTTGTAGCAAAACAGAACAGACTGCAGGCCCACAAAGGATAAATTTGTATGTGGAAACCAGACATAAGACAGAAGCAACATTGTTGATCAGTGGGAGTTATTTAATAAAATGGAGCCAGGGCAAAAGTTTTAAATTGTACTATTTATAAAAACACAAAACAATTTAGATGAATTAAGTGTTTAAATTGAAAATGCAATTGAGAGAATATCTTCATGATAGTGATGCAGAAGATTTTTCTAAATGAAATGTTAAAAAGTTCTGGTCTCAAAGGAGGGGATTAATTATTATGAATAAAAATGATTAACACATTTAGAATATCCAAAAGAAATATAACTAACCCAATGGAAAACCGAACATATAAGAATGGTCAGTTTTGATTAAATGAAATTCAAATGGCTATAAACAACTGCAATATTGATCAGGGAAATGCAAATTAACACTACAGTGTTATACAATTTCACACATCCATTATATGAACAAAAGCATAAATTCAACAATACCAAGTGCTGGTGAAGTTATGGGGCACCAGGACATTTCACAACACTGAGAGGTGTAAATTGAGACAGCAGGGAGAGGAATTTTATACATGTACAAAGGCAAGGTGTTTTGTCTTCTCAGGGCCCAGCAACTTCACTGGGACATAAACATGTTGAAGAATGTTTATTCAGTATGGTTCACGGTATTGAAAAAGTTGGAACCAAACTAAAAATTCACTAATAGGAGAGTGGATGAATAATTTGAGATATTTTCATGCTATGTAATATTATGCATCTTTGATAATGAATAAACTAGGGATGCACATATTTTCATGAATAAATCTCAAAATATGTTTATAAAAATAGGTTGCAGAAAATTATGTATACTTTATCATTTATGTAAAGCTGGAAATGTGCACAATGCTGCTATAGATAAAGTTATAAACATGAAATAAAATATAAAGATGGGCTTAAGAATGAAAATTCTAAGTTCTAGAGCTGATTATTTGGGAGGAAAGGTGTAAACAATCTTCAAGAGTACTGTAATGTATTTCTTAAGGGGGTGGCTTTCAATGTCATTTGTATAACAACCCCAAATTTGTGTGTCTAGCACAGAAAGCTTACCTGAATGTCAGGTATGAAGACCCTGATGTTCTGACAACCTTGAATGACCATTGAACTCCAGATGTTCCACTAAAGTGACTCAACACACAGTCTTCCTAATCCTAGTTGATGAGCAATTCTTTAAACTGTTCAGGTCAGAAACTTTGAAATAATCATGTAATATCATCTTTCCCTGATACCCCAACTCCAGTCAGAAATTCCATACCTGTACCCTTAAAACACTCAGTTTTCTACTACCCTGTTCATATATATATATATATATATATATATATATATATATATATATATATATATATATATAATGAAATCTATCTATATATATACACTGAAATTTTTGTTTAGATTTCAAAATAATCTCCTATTTCATCTCTCAGCTTCCCCTCAACCCTATCACCTGTTCTCAAGGCAACTGCTCAAATGGCCCTATTAACTATAAGTCATATCATTCTTCTGCTCAAAGTCCACCAATAATTCCCTCTCTCTCCCCCAGAAAAATCCAAAGCCTTGCAGTGGTCCCCAAGGTATTGTATGGTGTGGTCCCTATCGTCTCTCTCACCCTCTCCTGGTAACTCTTCCCTTCATTGGAGTTGCTCAAGTTTCACTAGCCTACCTCATGTTCATGTTCTGCCCCAAGTGCCTCTGGCAGATACTTGTACTTGAGCTTTCTTTCCTCTTCAGTCTGCCCAACCAGTTCCCCGTGTGTGTGTGTGTGTGTGTGTGTGTGTGTAAGCCCTTTCTCTTCCTCAAGTGTTTTCTCAAAGGTCAGCTTTTCACTGAACCCTACTATGGCCGCACTATTTAAGACTGCATGCAGTACTCCCATTCCATGTTGTATGTGGCACCCACCTGTCATTTGCCTTGGCTTTGTGTACACTTTGTCTGCCTTCCATGCTAGAATGTAAGTCCTGAAAGAGTCAGGATCTTTGTGTCTCATTTGGGAGTGTTATCCCAGGCACCTTGAATAGTACAGGTGTGGTAAATGCTCGAAAATTATATATTGAACAAATGAATGGATGAATATACAGTTGTTCATTATGTTATTCTTTCTATAATGTAACATTTAATTTTTTCTTGTAGTTGTAGATGGACAGCATGACTTTATTTTGTTTGCTTATTTTTGTATGCGGTGCTGAGAATTGAACCCAGTGCCTCACACGTGCCAGGCAAGCACTCTGCCACTGAGCCACGACTGCAGCCCTATAATGTAACATTTTAAAGAAAGGAATTCAGTTGAGAAATAAATCACAGTCCACAGGTTGACACTAGAAATAATAAATTATATAGTTATACAAACATATAAGTTTTCATATATTTTGGGGATATCTGGGATTGAACTCAAGTGGGGGGCATTTGACCACTGAGCCACATCCTCAGTCCTATTTTTTTTTTCCTTTTGGTAGTTGTAGATGGACAGCATGCCTTTATTTTATTTGTTTCCTTTTTATGTGGTGCTAAGAATCAAACCCAGTGCCTCATGCTAGGTAGGCAAGTGCTCTGCCACTGAGCTACAGCCCCAGCCCCCAGCTCATATATTTTTATGTTAAAGTTTGGCTCCATTTTTTTTACCTTTAGGAAGCTAGACATGGAAATAATGGTAAGGCAGGTGTGCATATTTAATGGATAACTCACACACAGGAGGATGGGCAAGGAAGAACTCATCAAAGTGCAGGTGTGGACATTGACCCCCTGTTCCTTTACATTACCTTTTAAACTCTTGTATGGGACTTTTGCAAATCTCAAAATCCTCTCACTTTCTATTGAAATTCTTTTTAATTTCTCAGCTAATGCATTCACCTTGTGTCAGCTTCTTGATATTATTTTAACACATCTTTCTATAATTGTTATTTAAGTGTGGCACTTGAGTTTTCTGGAATGTTGTGAGCTATGATTGATCATTGTACATGCATTTCAAGTAGGGACATCTGTCTCTGGAGCATATTATGTCTCCTGATATGCCATTTCTCAGCTTGACAGAACACCTCTAGAGGGCATAGGTTTTAATAAGAGAGTATGTGATTTTTTTTCTCTTCCATAGAAAGAGAGCAGCATTATATTTTATAATGAAATAACGAATAGCTGGAATGACAGCTTATCCAATTTGCTTTTCTTCATGAGCCAAATATAAAAACAGAAAAAAATGCTTATTCATTTTAGACCTTCTAATATTTACTTCAAAAACATTTTAGGTGGAGAAATATTTACTAAATTTTGCATGTATTCATAGTTGACAGTGACCAAAGTAGCTTCATGTATTTTTGTCCTAAATTTTTCTTTTTATATCCTTATTTTTATACCCTAATTTTCTCTTCCATGCTATTATCTAAGCAATTTTTCCTCCAATTTCAAAACATGCTGTTTTTATGCTAACTGTACATTTATTTCGATATTATTGTTGCCAGTCATCCAGTAATCATAGCTTAATTCTTAAATAATAATAATAATAAAAGAATAGCTTGGTTTGGACTCTACCCTGGAGGAGGTCACAGTTTGGTGTCAGAAGCAAACAAAATGCCTTCATAATGGTATGAGGTGTGCACTCAGTAGGGGGTGCCAGCATGTGGCATGGGGGAAACAGTGACACCTCTCCTTGGATGGTGGACACCAGGCAAGTGGGTAAGTTATCAGTGAAGATAACTGATCCAAGTCTAAAGGAAATGCCAGTTTGAGTGTAGGAGTTGGGGGCGGGGGGAGGACAAGTAGGGAGCAGCAAGTGTAGGTAAGTAGGAGTGAACGGTTGGGCCTGTTGAAAGAGAGATCACTGCACCTGTGGCAGGTATGAGGGGAGCTGATGGAGGAGGCTGGAGAAGTAGAACTTCCTTGAGAGAGTTCACACTCCTTTCTTCTGTTGTGATTCTTTCTCCCTGGCCCTAATTCTTGTTTTGCACCTGACTGCAGTGCAGCTAGTTAGCAGGAATCCTTTCCATGTCTGTATTATTCTGCTTTCTTCTGTGCATGGCATTTATACCTTTACTTCATCAGCCCCCTCCTACAAACAGGCAGGAATGCCATTTTGAACTTTTGTAGAAACCTCCGGTCCTCTGAACTCTTTTCATTATTACTTAACCAGCTGTTTCCCATTTCTGGGTATTTTGGTAAATTTTCAGAGCATTTCAAAATTATATATCACTCCTGCTTTCAGTTGCAGGAAATTGGCCTCTCATTTTAGAATCCCGTGATCTGTGAAATGGGCATTTGGTTACTTAAAAACATTTCAGGAGATGAGCTTCAGGTCTAGAATCTTTGCCTAAACACTTCAAAGGTAAGTTTTATTTTTTTTCACATTTAGCAGTGACTAAAAAAATAAATAAATAGAGAGAAACAACCTTTGAATGAGCTGCTTTATTAAAATAATGGAGCAACTTGGTAGAGGAAGAACTCCCTGGAAAGAGGTTAAATAATATAAATAGCTCTGCTGAGAGTGCAACAAAGTTCTTTATTGTGCTGTTGCCACAGCAGCACCAATAATTCAAAACAAGGAAATGGAGTCTCATGTTTAATATAATACAGACTTTTCCCTAGAACTTCTGTGGTCTAGCATTTTTCAAGGATCGGCATGTTTATCTACATATGTCTAAATTTAGACATGCCTTTTATGTAACATGGTAAAAGAGAAGTACTTAAAATTCTATAAGATGCAGTTATTTCTTCAACATTTTTTTTGTTCTAAATTGACTTTAAAACATCAGGAATTTTCCATGCTGAAATAAATGCCCCAGGACATTGTGAATATGTGCATATGAAGAGACATAATCTTTTATGCATTTCACATTTGATTTAGAAAGGTCACTTTGAAAGGTATGAAGAGATGTTTAGTAATTCAAGAAAGAAAAATGTTTTTTTTTTCCCCCTATTGAACATGTAACCCCATAACAAAAGCTGTCTCTTCTGTGAAACTAGGATCTCTATTCTGAAAGTCAGAATCTGAAAACTCAAAAACATGATGTATAAGTTTAGGGGGCTTTAAAGTCAACTTTAGTCACTTCAGAGATAAATTTGAATGATATTGAAAGCCAATCTCAGGTATGCATAAAAATTCAATTCATTATTCAACAAAGCACAACTACACTTCCCCCCCCCAAAAAAAAAAATCGAAATACAATAAATGCTTATTTACAGATAAATGTTTCAATGTAGCAAATTACTTTTTATTAAATACATTCGGCACAACACAGTATTCATTTAGGCTCAGATTTTTTTTGCCCCTTTGTTAGTCTACTTCATCTCATAGCCAGCCTAATTTTTACACCACTAGTTTTATAAGGGTAAAACTTAGTGTAAATGTGTTGGCAATTCTGATGTTTATAAAGTAAGAGTAAATGAAATGATTAGGGAAATTTTCATATTCTGATCTGTTCCCCAGTTACTTCATGATAAAGATGATGTATAGTACTGGTCAAAATATTTACCCAGTGGATATGTGGGTTTACATTTACCTATTTAATAGGGATAATTATTTCCTGGAAGTTAGTTTTGCAAAGCTTTAATTATGTACTCTGTATAAACTGGTTAAATATTATTTTTTCATGAAAATTTCATTAAGGAATTGTAGCTCAATTGTTCACTTATTCCCTGTGTCTGGTATTGAAAGGGGAATTCTGAGTGTTGAAAGGGGAATTCTTAGAGATTTAAGAAAATAACTGTGAATTAGCCTTAAAAATGATTGAAAAGTTAAAAAGCAAATAAAAGGGAAGTGAAAATGAATTTACCTATTCAGCAAATATTTGTTAGGGACCTATTTCTGTCAGTTATGTTTCTTGGCTCTGGGAATAAAGTATTCAAGAAGACAAGATAAGCTCATGGAATGTATGTATAATACATATTTAAAGTAGGAATTTGGATAATAAAACAAGTGAGATCTTCTAATATTATTATAACTTCTTTTTCTACTTGATCATTTGTTCAGACACTATTTACTCAAGAACAAATAAAGATTTTTATTATGCACCCTTATCACTCTTCACCAGTTATTTTCTAATTTCTCCAAAGGAGTAAATTTTTGTTTTTTTGGTGCCAAGAATTGAACCTGGGGGAGGGGGTACTGGGGTGGGGCTTAACCACTGAGGAACATTCCTAGCCCTTCTAAAAATATTTTATTAGAGACAGGGTCTTACTGAGTTGCTTAGTGCCTCGAAGTTGCTGAGGTTGATTTTGAACTCTGGATCCTCTTGCCTTGGCTTCAGGAGCCACTGGAATTACAGTTGTGTGCCACCTGGCTAAAAGGATAAATTAAAAAAAAATAAATGGACCACACATAGCATTGGGAAATAGTTAGGTTATCCACCCAGGCCAATGTTTTATTCAGCTATTCCAATCTGTACCTTCCTGACACTGTGGTTTGTGAAGGTGTATCTGAGGAAGACCAAGTGTGAGGATAGTAAGCTTTCTGTATGATGGCCATATTTTATTTGGTATTACTGAGCATCAAAACAGTTCTTTGACTCCTATTCATAGATTTTTCTCAAGGGGAGGAAAATATTGCATGAGCTTTGTAGCCAGTCTTCCTGGTCAGACCTACTGTGCTTCATAGATACTGCTTTTATAGGTCCTCTCTTTAAGAGAGAGAGGTGGACAAAGGATTACATGACTTGTACTCTTCAAATAATCAAAATTAAGGACCTGGTGAAGAATTTCAGGAAACCACTTCCTTAATTGATTCTCTTTTCAAGTAATATGTATTTCAGAGTATAATAGCCTAAAATTTGACTCCAAAGCTTCAGTGTAAATGAGGAATTCTTCTGGCTGAAATTTATAGCAAATGCTCAATTACCTTAGCTTCTATTGAACCATATTCTAAACACCTTCCTTTGTAACCATCACCTTGTGCAGAAGTCTATATTTTTAGCCTTTAAGCAGAGCTCAAGCACTGTATTTAGACATCTGACTTGAAGACTAAAATTTGCTCAGTGAGCAGAACAAATGTTCAGAAAATAACATTTCAAGGTTAGAGTTAGTGTCCTGAATAAAATCCCTTTTCTTCTTGTTCTCCCTATTGAATATAGCATAAATAGTGTATCCTGACTGGCTTTCAAGATTAAAAATCAGAGAATAACAGTGAACTTGGAGAGGGAAGAGGGAGTAATTAAAATGTGAAGGGGCTTCTGTCGAACAATTGTTTGCTTGAAACTAAGTACATGTTTTATTCCTGATTCAATAGGATTATGGATCTTAAAAGGATTTTTAGAAACTATATAGTAAAGCTTTTAGAAAAAAGGGCCAAAATGAACTCATAGCTACTAAAATATATTGGAACACACACACAGACACACACACACACAGTCATCCTATGTCCTTCTTAGTATAAAGAGAACACTATTTAAATACTGTTTGTTACTAGTTTTAATGGTTGTATTTCTCAATGTTTGACCATTTACTATACTAGCAACTGTGCAAAAGCTTTTTTATATAATTAAACTTCATTTAATGTTCACAGTAAGTCTATGGAATAAGTATTATAAGCTTCATTTTATAAGTGAGAAAATAGAAGCCAGAAAATTTAATAACATTTCTGAAACTATATAGTTAGTAAGTGGTGGTCTACTATAGATATTTCTCTGAAAAATCCCCAAATGGTGCCCAAGACATCTCGGTGTTGTGAAATGAAAATAATTATTTCACCCCTTTCTCTCAGCAAAATGAGGAGGTAGAAAGTACATCACTGTGGAAGTTTGAATTCAAAAGTCCTGCCCCATGTCACTAGCTGTACAAACGGAGCGATTTATACCACCTTAATTTACTTAAGTGCTACTGTGATATTTTTATGTGTGAATAGAAAAAAGTCTGGGAGGTTCCAAGTTTTTAACAGTGACTTCTTTTGCAGTATAGGATTATGAGGCAGTTTTTACTTTTGTTCTTATATAGTTTCTTGTATTATTTGATTTTATAATCATATTATTTGTATAATAATTAAGACTTTCCCTTTGAAGTCAAAAGCAATAATTATGTATTATTATTTACAAGTAGTTTGTAAGATGCCAGTTTAGACACATACATGTGCACATACATATACATATATAATTTTAATTTTTCATTAAATGCTGGCATATGGTGGCTGCATGAAACTCTGGGACCACTTTAGTTTTATATGCTCAGACCTGATGTCCTGACTTGTGGTTCAGAAAGCTTAGGCATTGGCTAAGTTACCTACTTATTGTGTACCTTTTTCCAGTTCTGTATTAGCTCCTATTTTCTTTTCTACCATAGTAACTAAAGGAAAGAAAAGACTATTTTATTCTAATTATTAATCTCCTTTACTTGATGAACCTCTAGGATTTTGTTGTTTAGGTTGTCTGTATTAAGACTACTGCACATGAGCTATCTGGATTTCAAAATAAACATCTTTGTATAGTATTAGACACTGGCTGTGTAATCAGTTCTATTCCTCTATTTGTCAAATATGAGGCCTTGGTCAATGTACCTAAGCTTTGGGTAAAGAAGTGTTTTAGTCAGCTTTTTTTGTTGCTGTAAACCAAGGACCTGTCAAGACCAATGTAGATGAGGCAAAGTTTATTTTGGCTCACAGTTTCAAAGGTTAAGTCCTTGGTTGGCTGACTTCTTTGCTCCGGGCTGGAGGTGAGGCAGAACATCATGGCGAAAGGGCAAGGAGGAGGGAAGCCGCTCAGAACATGGCACTCAGGAAGCAAAGAGAGCTCTGCTCATGAGGGACTGAATATAAACCCCACAGTCGCATCCCTGGTGACCTACTTCTTTCAGCCACATCATACCAACTACAGTTACTGCCCAGTTAGTCCATACCACTGAATTAATCTACCTTAATTTTAAGGCTCTCATAACCTGATCATCTCACCCTTGAATATTCTTGCATTGTCTCACACATGAGCTTTTGGAGGCACCTCATATTGAAACTATAACAAGTAGTCTTTTCATCTATCAAATAGGTGTATGAAAACTTAACCCTGTTTAAGGATTGTTCTGATATTTAAGCAAGTTAAAGTTTGTCAAGTTTGGGGTATTATGGGGAATGACCATAAATTTCTTTCTCCTTCATTTCATTTAAATCCAATATTCACTGACACTGGTTACTGTTATCCTAAGTAAAGTTTTTCTTATTTACTTACAGTAAATGGGATGTGACTTTTAGTACTCTGTTTTTAAAAGTTATAAAAAAATGTGGAAGTATCTAAAAAGATACCAGTTGACAATAGATTTCACATTAACATGAAGTTGATTTCACTCTAAATCTTCTGGGTTCCCAGGCAGGCATCTTTTTATCAAGGAGAAAAATAGTAGTCCACAAGTAAAAGTAAAAATAAAATCTCTAAAGCCAAAGGACACACCCTTAACATTCTGGGCTTTTTAAAATCTGTTTTGTATTAAATGTGTGGGAAAATATTATGTGTGAAATACAAGGGTGTGGATGACATGTATGTTTGTATTTCAAGATTTGTATCATTATGCATACATATTTTTGTATCTGTTCCTTTACTTACCATTGTATTATGAACATTTTTAGTGCCACTGAGTATTTTCCATGTCATCATATGTAGAATTTTATTATAATCCATCATATAATTATATCATAATTTTTATTATTCCTCTTATTAGGCATGTAGACTATTGGCAATTGTTCAATGACATTTTGAATTAACATTGTGATGGACTTTCACTTACATAAATTATCATTCACATCTTTGATTTCTTTCTTTAGAAATGATTTCTAGAAATAGAATCACTCTCAAAGAGTGTGAACTGCTTCAGAAATTCTTGATAAACTGACAGTTTCCCCCCCCAGAAAAGGTGTACCAATTTACACTCCTATCAACAGTGCTTTTTCACATCATGTGCTTGCCATCAGCATCTTCAGCATCAGTTGATGGGTAAAAATGTAAATAATTTGCATTTATTTGATTACCAGTGAAGTTGAATATTTTGTGTTTACTGGGGAATACATACACATACACATACACATACACACATGTAGGCATTGAAATGTTCTTTCTTTTCAGCAAGTAATTAAAGACATTGTATTCCATTCACAGTGTTTTTAAAATTTGAATGTATGTCAACAAGCAAACTCTTGGCTAAAAATAATCACCTTTGCAGTAAGTTCAGTCAAATGCATAAAGCATTTTAAAGAGTCTAATTTTGAGATGCTTTCTTAAGAAAAATGCACTACATGATGCTAATGCTTATGAGATTTTCATATCTCCTTTTATGCAGGGCAATTGGTAATTTTGTTGTTTACCCTGGGTTCCCCAACAGTGTTGAATTAGCAACTCTCAAACCTGCCAACATCTGCTTTTGTAATCAAAATTGAAAGATACAACCAAAAGGAAAGATTTAATTTACAAACTGCATAATCTTCTGATTCTGCAGAATTGAAATGAATAAACTTGAAAACATATTTAAGACTCAAGCTGTAGTCAGCATATAACTTAAGACAGGAAAAAGGGGTGAATTTCCTTTCAAAATAAGCACTATGCATAGCTGTACTCCATGAGAGAAAAAGAAAAGGCAGTATCTGCAAAACTTACATAATTATTTCTACACCAATCACCATGGTTCAAAAACTCTCTCTGTATGATCTGGTGGTACATAGTTACAAATTGCAAAAAAAAAAAATCAATCATAATTATAGAATTTGAGGTATATGTAGCTGTGTATATTAAATAGCCTTATTATATGTGATTTTTAAAGATGTAAGCTTATGTTTCAAGATGTCAGATTTGGTACCTAGGATGCTCATCTTTGAGACATTTCTAATCAAATATTTATAATTTGGTGGAAAATAAGTTTTCATAGGAATAAAATGTGGTCCAGGATTCAGCAGAATGAAGGATAAGATTGGCAAATAAGGAAGTTTTATAAAGTATTTTCAAAGTTTTAGAGGACCTTAATAAAATAATTTTATTGAGTTAAACATGACTCAGCTTCTAATATTAATTTTGTAAATAGGAAAAACGTAGTTAAATTACCAAAGCACCTTCATTTTAAAGGTTAATTTTATTATTATTATTATTGAGCTCATGGGGAAATTTATTTTTTACCCTTTTAAAAATGTTAGCTCTTTTTAAACCAATGTACAATTATTATTTAGCTGCTTTCTATGATATGCATTTGGATCTGTCTGTGTGGGCTCTGGCTACCTAATATAGGAGACAAAAGAATTCTTTATGTATTTGTAACAGAAGGTAATGAATCTTATTATTTGGGCACGTCTTTCTCTGATTTGGAGACAGTTTAACTTTTACATCTAGTCTTTAACTAGTGCTTGAGATGAGTGTGACTAAATATTTGAGAGGAATTTCATTTGTTCATTTTAACTGTGGCCCTATCGGAATGTCTTCAGAGCATATCATAGCTAACTTCTCTTCATTTTTAAATTAAAATATACTTTCTGTCATTTATTTATTAGTGTAAAACCTTATGTTCATTTCATAAAAATTGGAATATACTAAAAAGTACAAAGAAAAATGAAAAAAATGATATATTAGAGCTACCTATAAATACATGGATTGTAACTCTGCAATGCATCTTATTTATGTGTAATTGTTTTTTAGAAATGAGATCAAAAAGCTTAGTCATCTGTTTGTTACACTGAATATAACATTTTAACATTGCATATTTTAAAACTGTCAATAAACATATTTTTGATTGAATTGCCAATATCTAGGTCAGAGATCATTTCAGCCTGAAGATAAATTATGTAGTCTGAAGAGTGTTTGTAATCTTTTAAATTAGATTTCACGTAAAAATCCAGAGGTCCATGTTCTCTTGAAAGATGGAAAGTTTAGCAATGCTGAACCTCATATTCCTGGTTGGCTGCAGTTGTGGGAGCTGCCTGCTTTAGCAAGGGCATGTGTCCTAAATTTATTGCAGTCCTTCCCTAATCTGTGCTCTTGATGTCCCTGCCCAACTCTCAAATCCAGAAGAATTTGCAAAGGCAGGGATTTGTCTAGTGTAGTGGTTTTTAACTAGCCTTCCTGGTCCTTTGGAAATTTTTGGAAATTCTTCATGCCACTGTGCTTAGAGGGTGCTACTGGCATTTAGTGGGCTGGGGTCAGGGATATGGGGGTCCTGTAACATGAGGAGCAGTTCTGTACCTGGAAGAAGTTTTCATGTTTCCTGAATTTTCAAATATCTTTTGGGACACTCAGATAGGTGAAACACCTGTTTATAATTATTTGAGTCTAGAAACAAAATCTATTGCACTTACCAAAACTTTTATTTCAAAGTTAGCATGCATTGAATTTCTTGAACCACAACTACTGTAGAATTTCAGTTAAGATTGTTCTTTGTTCATTATTTCAAGGTTTGCTATGAATTGTCCACTACTTAGACAACCATACCACTGACACCAATGTGGGCTGTGGTGCTTGAGTGACACACAACTGGGTTCTGTCTGTGCATTTCCAGCTCCCTTGCTCAGTAGAAGAGAAGGAAGGTTGAGAACTCCTTTAAAGTCTTCTATGAATAAGGAATAATCCTCAGGTCCTATAAGAGAATACTAACTATGCTTCATGTTTTCTTTACCTTTATAGTTTGTAATTTGCCTTGGCATGTTATCTGGATTTCAGTTAATCTTATTTTCCTTTTATTTTATCGTGTGCTTGCAAGTCTACTTTATTATATTTATTCTAATACTAGATTTTATCCTAATGTCCACTCAACTATTAACCTTCCAGTCTTTTACTTTCTACCCTTTTTCCAAGGACCATCTTCTTATTTATTTCTTATGAGCTCCAATTTACTCATTGGTAATAGAGAAAACACCAGAGAACTTCTTAAATGGGTATATACACCTGCCTGGAAGTACTTTATTGACTTTCAAAAACATACCTTATAGCAGTTGGTTGTATAATCTGTGAATTTCCTTTTTAAAGGGTCTGTGAAAGAGGGCAGACAAAAAACTTGTTTCAAAAGTGGGGCTTAGTGCTTGAGAAGCTTGATACTCTAGGTGAGTATCCAAGACAGTATAAGTGCTAAGAAGCTTTCAGTCTTCTGGGAAGACATCACATAGAATAACCCCTGACTGGATTGGGAGGATGCTAAAGGGCACTTAGGATTTCTTATGGGGCCAGCAGACCCATGTGATTCTGGGAGGAAGACTTCCAGGAGATGCTGAAGAGGTGTGTAAGCCCAATGGCATGTGGGGGTGGGGTGGAGATCTAGGAGGGGGCTTGTGACCACAGTTCTTTTCTTCAAACCTTTTTCATTTTTCCTTCCCTTCTTTCTTCTTTAGAGCTTTGTCTTTTCCTCTTCCTTCCCTGAAGGTGCAAAGCCGCCGATAAAAGTGAGAGGAACTAAAGCCATAGGTTATGATTGTACCGTGTTGGTTTGGGGACTTTGTTTTCACCCTGAACACAGACAAATATAAAGACCTTAGGGGTTGGAATGATGCCCTTGTTCCCCTTCAGTGGGATCTCAGAAGAAAGCATTGCTTATATTTCACTTTGTTATACCACATTTCCTTAGGTCTGATTAGAAAACATTTATTTATAGAGGTAGAAAATAAATGCAATAATTCTGCTCAAAGTTATTCTTTTTTCTTTCCCTTGTTTCATTAGGTGAGAAACACTGTGTTGGGAAATACTAAGAAGGGAGGGCGACAGTCGAGGACTGCTGGTTTCCTTAGCCTGTCCCAGCTTACTAAATTTAACTCTTTTTTGTGAAACCATCACCACATGTGAATATAATATAAACTGTCAGAAATTCTCTGAAGGGACATTTTCTCAGCCAATCAAAAGCAAGGGTTAATGAGCCTTCGAGATGATTTGGTTTTCATACATTCTTTTTTTTCTAATTCCATAATCCTTAGATATGGTGGGAAATATACTTCAAAGTGAGTACTCCAGATTTAATTCAAATGCCACCCATTTAAGTAGCTCAGAAAACTGCCTGATCTAGGGTTCTGGGGTGACAGTGTTTTATATATGTTGCAATCTTTCAGAGTTGGATCAAAACATCAAAAGCTTTTTATTTCATTAAAATATGTCTCGGGCTCTGTATTTCTTCTCTTGTTGCAGGCTTTACATCTAGGACACAGTTCACAGCTTCTTCTTCAGGGAATGTTTAATTTTCCCTCATCCAAAGGCTTGTATTTGCTACTTTGTCCTGTATTTTAATTACCAAGCTCCAGAGGAAGAGAGTGGTCTGAGCCAGGGCCCCGAGTTGTGGAAGTTTCTATATCCGGTAAACTGGCTCCATTCCAGGGCAGAATAATTTATCAACAAATGAAACACCAGACACTTCCCACACGTCCTCTGATTGCATTAAAAAAAATCACTCCCTTTCCCACCCAAATTGAGTTTGCTTAGAGTAGAGCCAACAGGCATTCTCTCTCTTCCTCCTCCTCATTTTGTTGCATGGCTGGTTTCTGTAGTCTATTAGACTTCTTATTAATAGTAAGATGTTCATTCATTAACTCTCTCATGCCTACAAGCCAGATACAGTTGCTCTCTCTGCCCCCTCGTTATGCTGTCTTCATAAAGTCATGCCGTAGCAAGGAAATGAGCTGGAAAACTGATTTTGCTTCTCTAGCATCAGGTACTATTTAACCAGTGGGAGGGACTGATAAAATTAGCAAGTTGACTAACCACTTCCCTTCCTTGTGGCTCTTTAATATTATAACGGATACAGAAAAGTTCAGAAGGACTGGGCTAGTTTTCGAAACCACAGCACACTTTGGTAAAGAGGGAATGCACAACAGAACGGGTGAGTTTCTTTCTTTTAAGTTTTTAAGAGAACTATGAAAAGGAAATTGGGGTGGATGGTTTTAAGTTTGACTTTGCAAATAGTATTTAGTAATTTGTGGGCTGTGGAAAGATAGACCTGCTAGGAGAAGGGAGACAAAAGCTTTTCCAACCAGCAGCAGCAACAGCAGCAGCAGCAGCAGCAGCAGCAGCAGCAGCAGCAACAACAGCAGCAGCAGCAACAATAACAACAACAAAAATTAGAGTGAGCAAAGAATTCAACTCTGTTAATATCTTTACTATTCCTGATAGGGAAGATTAAAATATTTTGAGAATATTTTTACTAGAATTAGTAAATTCTGTTTTTGATCAATGAGTTCCTGTACTCATAGTTCTTGAAATTTAGTGTTGTCAACAGAGGCACTGTCTATGGAACCTCAATGTCCCTCTGGATCCTGACCAGCTAAAGGTCTTCAGTTATCTTCTTCTTTATGGTTGAAATTTTTATTATTTTTAAATTTTTGATAACACAGAATTTCAAGCAAATGAAAATAGAATGAGTAGCTCCCCATGCACCCCTCGCACAGCTCCCACAGTTAGGAGCTCAGGCCCACACTGTTTCTTCCACACCTCTGTGCTGTGTACCCCCTTCACTCTTATTGAATTGCAATATTTTGAAATGTGCCCATAGTGAACAGTAAATGAAAGCAGCCTAAAATCCCCTAAAGGATCACACCAGCCTGGTAATTTAAGTTTTAGAGAAATATTATTACAGAAAATTGAATTATGAATCACAGAAAGCAAGACTAAGTTTCTAAGGGTTGGTTTTTCCAGTGAGAGCAGGAGTAGATGATAGGATTTAAGATCATGAAATCTGAAGCCAGACTGATTGAGGTCACATTCTCAGTCTGTTGTGATACAATGTCCTTGAGGAAGTTTCTTAACCTTTTTATGCCTTGTTTTTCTCACCTGAAATTGAAGATAATAATACTGACCTCCTGAGGTGAAGTGCAGGTAAAGACTTATAAAAATGCCTAGGAACAGAGGCTTTTGGCCCCCCAATCAGGGTGATGTTAGTGTTGAGATCTGTGCAAATAGCCAAACATTGTGCCCGAGAACACTTGGTTGTCTCCTCACCATTGCTTTTCTCCTAACTATTGGATAATGGAAAGCTGGAAAAAGTCTCCATAGAGAGTGATTTTTGTCCTGGACCTGGGCAAACTCACCACTCTTGCCCTTCACCCCAGCTCTGAATTAATTCTGAAAATGAACAGTGTCACAGCTTGCCTTGTCCACCTTCTCCCTTTGAGAGGAGTAGAGGAAGTAGACACTTGGCTCAACTCAGAACAAGGAACAGCATATCTGCAGGAAGAGCTCAGTCATGGGCCTCTATAATCCTGTGAGGAGGTGTGTTGTGGCCGGTGTGGGTGGTTTTGATGGGAAGCTGCACCCCATCCCAGCACTTATCCTTTTCTCTCTGAAGTGGAGATCTCCAGGCTTCCTGGGCTTTCTTATAGGGCTGCAAGCTGCTCAGATAACATTTTTTCATTAGTAATGAGAATGGGGGAAATTCTGAGGCTGGCCATAAATGCAAAGGTGAGGGTCTTCTCTAGTTCATTCCATCTCTGCATCATAAATCAAATGGTAATGGCTTCCACATGCCTGTTAGTGCACTGTGTGGTGTTCTTGTTTAATCATCCCAATTTCCTTGTGTGATACTTATTGTTAATATCTTCAATTTATAGATAGGGAAATCAAGGCACAGAGAGTTTGAGCAATGTGCCTTTAGTTACCTAGCTAATAAGAGAGAGCCAGGGTTTTCTTCCAAGTCTGTCTGACTTAACAGCTTCTTAAGAGTGTTTGTCTAAAAGAAATAGGTTTATTTAAATGAGTGCAATCAAAATGCATCCATGATTCTGCTCTCAGTCTTTCAGAAGGTGAAAGTTACCCCTATTCCTTAAGCAAATTGTATGGGAAAGCTTTTGTCTGGCAACAGTTTTCCCACAGTGAATTTTCATAATGCCTAATTACAAGCTAGAAATTTGTCATAAATCTTGACAAATACAGAGAATGGTGGGGGTGGAGTTACCACTGTAATGAAGTAAATATTGAGCTGAGTGGGGTGGGGGGGAAGAAATGCTCTTTCAGTAAATTAACCATGCCTCAGTGGTAGATTTTGTTTTTCAGGCCATTTGTCTTTCTTGAGTTTTTGTAGAGGATGGGTGAAATTCATCTAAGTCAATTTTCAAGAACACATAGTGCTGTTGTAAAACAAATGATAAACACTGATGCACTGCAGAAATAAAAATTGGCTGAATCTTCCGGGAGGTGCTGAAGAGAACTGGGACATGCACAGTCAGACATTTTAGAAACCTGGAATTGACTTTTGGTGCTTTTTCTTTTAGATTACTGATATAACTGCAAAAAATAGAACTGAATGTGTGAATGAAGGAAGAGGTTAATTTCACAACTTTGGAGAATTGTTTCCCCCTCCAACAGAGCAAGGGTGTTTTTAAAATGCTTTCCTTTACTAAAGGGAACACTGTCTGGAATCTGGATCTGAAAATGCAAAACAGATATAAAATGATTGACTTGTCTTTTATCAGGCAATCTGATATGATCTACAGTCTTTCATTTTTACCTTGTTTTCCCTTCATTGTCTACAGTACTTATGTTATTTTGATAGACTCAGCCAAGCTTTCTGTACCTATAAAAACACTGAACAAGATTTGAAAATATGTTTTCTTTTTTGCAGAGGAGGAAAGGGATAAAGGGAGTTGGAGCTGCTGGTAGAAGAGGGAATGAAGTGGGAAGAGTCATTGTTCTTGGCTCCTTAGACATTAGACAAGGCAGAGGCTCTTTAATACTGGCAACTATAAACTGTTTTTCTTTTTTCCCCTCTTTCTCTCTCTAATGTTCATCTCATAAGACTGTATCATTCATAGCTCATAAAGTAAGGGTCAGGGTTGAAAATTTCTGATCTGTCTGTGGTTAGAGACAGGTTCAGAAGTGCCATTTAACTTGCTACTGCCCACTTCTCTGCGCACCAGTGTAATTTTTGATGGGCTTGGTCATCTACTGGGTTACTGAATATCAGTATCCTCACATTTTCAAGTTCTCCTTTTCTAACTTGATCTTTAACATTTTTAAATTTTTTTTGGTCACTGTGGCTTGGATATTCAATGTTTTAGTAAAGCATTTAAAAAAATTTAAAATGCAATGGTCTCTTTGAGGAAGAGTACCTGCCAGTATGGTTGAAACATGTAAAAAGGGGAAACATGTAAAAAGGCTTACCTGAAGGTGTTGGGCAGAGTCCAGATTGTTCAGGGCCTAGTAGGTCATGCTAGAGAGCTGCAAATGGTTTAAGTGCAATAAAAAGTGATTTCAAGGTTTTTGCAGGAAGTTGCAGGAGCTGAATAACATTTTTAAATTAGTTGCAGATGGGAGATAGATTCAAGAGGTACAAGAATAGAAACATGGAAACAGGTCAGAAAACTATTGCCTTGTCTAGAAATGATGGTAATCTCAACTGCAGAGTGGCCTTAGGGATAAAGACAGTGGACAGAGTGAGAAATTCTGCATAATTACTAGGACTTTATAAAGAAGTGTATGAGAAAGTGAGAGTGCAGAAAATGTCAGTTATGATCTTGTAGTGTGAACAGCTGGGTCTCAGGAGATGGTACCTATGAAGACTGGCACAGTGAAAGGAGAGCAGGCTTGGACACCTCAGATGAAATGCTTTTGAAACGTTTGAGGAAATATGTCAACTTGGCAGCTGATGACACGGAAGTGGTATGTGAAGCCATGGATGTGATTGTGTAGGGAGATGTATGACGTGAAGAAAACTCACCAAGGGGAATTCCATACTCAACCATGGGGAATTCCAAAATTTAGAAGCCGGGTAGAGGTAAAGGATCTAGTATGGGAGGTAGATAAGTGAGAAAAGAGGAAACCAGAAATGTTGTGATTTTTAGGATGACATAAGATGGTAGCAAAATCAGGAGGAAGGATTGATTACCTATATTGAATGCTAAAGAGCTAAGAAATTATTAAAAAAAACACCAGAGAATTGGAATTGGTCATAAGGAGTTCATAGATTTCTATTTTCATGAAACTGTATAGTGTTCAGGAAAACAATAATATACTATTTGTGCTGGTTTAAATTTATTTCCCTTCAAGTGTAAAATTCTTGATCCATTCAGATTCTTCATATGTGAGTTTCCAGTGACAAGGACAGCAGGTGCAATTGTTCTCAACTGGAGGTAGCTTTGTCCCTAGGACACATTTGGCAATGTCTGTGGATATTTATGATAGTCACAACTGAGGTATAAGTATGCCACTGAGTAGGGAAAGACCTGGGATGCTGCTATACTTCTTACAATGTACAGGACAACTTCACACAACAATCACTTGGCCCCAAATGTCAACAGTGCCAAGGCTGAGAAATTCTGACACATCTGCTCAGTGCTCAACATAGGGCCCTGTTGGTGGTAGATTGTCAGCATAACTCTTCTGTTAAAATCTCTAGAATGGATTTTCTGTAGAATGGATTGCCAAGAGGAAATGGGGACAAATAAACTCAATGCCTTCATGGGCTGTGGCACCAAAAGAAAAGAGTGGACTTCCTATAACTGAGACTGAAGGAGCCTACAATGAAGATGATGCTGGTTTAAGCACCATGGTAGAATGGAGGGTTTATTGACAGAAAATGCACATCTACTCAGTGCTTAACATCAGGCCTCATCAGTGGTAGATCATCACTAGAGCTTTTCTGTCAAAGGATGTGGATCTCCTACTTTATTTTTCATGGTCTACCTATAGGTTCGATCTTTGGTTTTGGTTTTCAGGTGGAGTTTGTTTGTTTAATATAATGAAGTAAGAAATAAAAGTAACTTGCATTTGTATGAACTTCTGTGAATTAAGCTCTTTTGAAGCTTATGTCCAAGTCTTATAAAAATTCCAAAACATATATTTATTGTCACAAAAATGTGACAATAAATATATGTTTGTTTTGAAGATCAGCAGAAGAAGCATATGAATACAAATAACATGATAGAGAATTTTAAAATAAAAATAAGCAAAAGGCAATAGGAAATACTCATAATGTGTTTTTAATCCATTACTGTGGATATTGCCTAAATATTCTTTTTTCCTTCTTATTTCTTCCTTTAACGTGGCTTAAAGTTTTTTACCCCTGCAGAACTAATTTTCAACAGAATCCATCTATATGTTTATAAATAGAAGACAGTGTTCCATCCAATGTTAGACTTCTTTTATCAGAACTGAAACCTTTATGTGTAGTTGGTTCCTAAGCTAAAGTATCTATTAGGGAAGTCTCAATATTAAAAAAATAATTTTAAAATTTATTAGATTGGTTTTCTTAAAACCTGTATTGACCTCCCTCTTCTTTTAAAAATAAAAAAATTTACTTTATTATAAAATTATATTTTTACTGTTAAATGTGCATGTCTGTATAACTGTAGTAAACTCCTTGATGCTTACAAACAAGGTAGGGTATTAAATTTAACCATTATCAGTAAAGTCTCCTGTGAATTTCCTCCCTTATTAGGGTTTTTATTGTTTCTTTCATTTGCATTAAAATCCTACTACATATATATGTATTCCCCAAACAAGGTTTGAAATTAGAGTTTTTAAAATACCTGTGCCTGTAGAATGGATTGCAAAGAGGAAACGGGGACAAAAATCCTCAATGCCTCTTTAAGAATGCAGGTAGGTACATGCTGTGAGATCAGGTATCAAGGATGGGGGCAGTGGCACCTAAAGAAGGGAGTAGACTTCCCCTGTGACTCTCTGCAACTAAGGATAAAGGAGAAGCCTAAGATGAAGACAACACTGCTTTAAGAGCAGGATTTATTGACAGAATCTCAGAAGGGAGCAGGGGACAAGCCGCACACATTGGTTTGGTAAGCTGTGCTTTCTTGAAGGGAGACTGTGACACCGCGTTCTCTATGTAACTTGGGCTTGCTCCGGCAGTAGGACATCTCAAATTGGCCCTCTCTGAGCAATTCAAGATGGGGATATAGTGATTTTTTGAGAGAGCAGAACTGGCGATGAAGAGATTGGAAAGACTTTTGTGTGAGAGAAAAGTTGAAGCCACATGAAAAGAAGAGAGGAGAAGGAAGAAAGAATATTTAGGCACTATCCATAGGTCATGGAAGGATTAAAACACATCATGAGTGTTTCCTATTGCCTTTGGCTTCTTTTTGTTTTAAAATTCTCCATCACATTATTTGCATTCATATGCTTCTTCTGCTGATCTTTAAAACATACATCATAGGTTAGGTTTTTGTGACAATAAATATATGTTTTGGATTTTTTATAAGACTTGGACATAAGCTTCAAAAGAGCTTAATTAGCAGAAGAACCCCAGCTGGCTTCATTGCTTGGTAAAAACATGTCATGAGCAGACATCATTTCTAGAGCTATCGTTCTTTCTATTACTTTCTGTGATCCTAAATTTTCCCATATTTAAAATAAGGAGTTAGTCTAGATAAGTGTAAGAGCATTCAAAGAACTTTTCCTTTTGTGCATTTCTTCCTCCAACCTTCATGAATCTCCTTCCTGCCTGTTAGCCGAGGATGGTTTTCACTCTGTTCTTTCTTCTCTCAAGCCCATTTAAAAGTTATGGGGCACATTCTCTTTCTTCCTAGTTCTGCTGGTTACTGATGAGAATGTGTCAATTCCGTGCTATAAGCAGGAACTCAGAATGCACTCTTATTGGCATGCTATATTCATTTCCAGATGGTGTCTGCACTGGTGCTGCATTGCTTAGACCTGAGGCAGTGCCTGGACATGGACCGTGCAGGTACCAGGGCAGATATATGCTAGCAGGTAATATTATTATTAGTTTCATAAATTCTATTTTAATCCAATTTATCAAAAATTCATAAACATAAATGAGAAATGTAAGACTGAAATTTTTACATTTGTTAATCTGAGATAATTTTCTCAAAACAAATTTTTATTTTCAAAGCAATTAATTTCCTTTAATTTGTACTTGAATTGATTATGTCCTTCAGTCAATGTTCATGTGATTTTGTTGCTGCCTAAACACTCTTGGGCATATACTATGACTGCTAGTTGTTTTAAATATCCCATATGAAAAGTTATAAAAATAAATACTAAACCTGTAATTATAGATTTGCCTATAAGAAAACTGAAATTTTATTAAAAACATTATATAAGAATTTTACAATAACACAAACAAATGAAAACTCAGTAAGTGAAAAGCATTTTATATTTACAATTAAGAGTGTGGCTCAAAATAATGAGTTAGATTTTAGACTCCTTTTTGGTGCCCAACTTTTCTAGGGTTTCCCAATGAATAAAGATATTTGTATAATTAAAATTCAGTTAATCACTGAAACTGAATTAAGATGACAGTGAATGAGCAGCCTCAGGTGTGTGGCTCTGCATTTTAAAGTGGTGCATTTAATGTTTATGCAAGAGTAAGATTTTTAAAAAGTGATTAGCACCTTGACTGTACAGCTCCTAATTTTTTTTTTTTTTTTTTTTTTTGGTAACACTGCATAAGATTTGAAGCCCTCTTTGCTTCAAAATTTGACCTATTTAGAAAAGTTCTGATAGTTTCTACGTAATATATTCTCTCAGTTTTGTAAGTGCCTTTGGGTAATATATTGAAGAGGCAAGCAGTCTCATCAAGCAACATAATGGACCTTATCACATTTCAAGATACATTTTTTTCCCCTACTACTGCTGCTTCAAGTTTTCTTCTGTGTTTAATGATACCACCCTCTACTGGCAAGGGGAGTTTTCCAGAAGTTTAATTCTCTTTGCATACAGTGTGGTTTTTAGTCTGGCTGCCATTTTCAGATCTTTTCCTTGAAATGGGGTGACATAATTTGATTTTTTACAATAAGGAAAAAAAAGAGTTTTGTTCATCCTGAAAGGATAGAGAAAGAAAGTATGTGACTTGATAGAATGAGAAAAATGGATTGGTACCAGCTCAAGAAGGCAGGAGACAACTCCTGCTTGGATGAAAAGTATAATTGGTCTCTTAGTAAAGGAAAATCCTGGGGATACATCATTCCAGTGTTCAGCCAGGGAGAGCCCAGCTGCTAGAGGAAAAGGGTCCAATAAACCCCCACCATAGTGAACACTTTTTCCTTCTTGGTAACTGTGAATGGCATATTTTAGTAGCAGATGTTAAATTTTGATGACTTGTCAAGAGACACCTGACAGGTAAGATACTCTTTACTACCTCTACTCTTTGCAACCCTTGAAGTCTCAAGAGACACTAAGTAACTTTACCAGGAACTCAGATATCTGCACCCTAAAATTCAGGTCTTCTTCGTGGTAGAGCTACCTCTTTCGAGATATGCTGACTTTTCTGAGCAATGTTTAGGGTAAGATCTGATCTTAATTGGTTTCACACACTGTGGAAGGCTTCCTTTAGTAAACATCAGTTCTCTTGCTTTAACAATACCTTAATGAAGAAACAATGAACTGAAGGACATTTTAAAAGTAGGTTGTGTAAGACACTTAAAAAATGTTGAATAACACATACAATATTCTCTGTAAAATACTACATGAACTAAGCAGATTATAAAGCAAAATATAGAGGAGTTATTTTATCAAAATTAATTAACTCACACTATAAGAAAATTTTTATTTATTTTTTTGCAAGGCTGGGGAATCTACCCAGGGTCTTGTGCATGGCAGGCACAAGCTTTACTACTGATCTATATTGCCAGCCTTAGCAATTAACTTAGTTTTTCACCTTTGACATATCTTCCTAAGTAAATATAAGTAAATGTAAATATAAACAAATGTCTTTCTTTTTTTTTTTTGGTACTGAGGATTGAATCCAGGGTCGCTTATCTACTGAGCCACATCCCCAGTCTCTTTTTTATATGTTATTTAGAGACAGGGTCTTGCTGAGTTGCTTAGGGCCTCACTAATTGCTGAGGCTATTTCTCAACTTGCAGTTCTACTGCCTCAGTCTCCAGAGCCACTGGGATTACAGGTGTGTGCCACCACACCCAACTAAACAAATATCTTAATAAATATAAAGTTATTGAGCTCTGTGCAGTGCAAACTATTTCACATAAACAGTTTATGTTAAAACTAGACAGATCTTTGTCTTGGTTTAGAAAAGAAATATTCTGTATATATTTAAGGAAGACAAAGTGATTTTATATATGTAATTGATAAAAAACTTCATTTTTTAATAATGATTATGAAACAGCATTTGAAAATCCTGAAATCATCAATTATAGTTAATAGCTTATACCCATTCTTATATCATGGATTATAGTTATGGCTTATACCATTCTTTAAGACCCATGCTGAGAAAGTTACTGTCAAATTAAGGAGAGTTAAATTAACTTTTCTCTTTAAAACTGAAGTTGAGAAATATCAATATTTTAATTCTGTAAGTGAAAACATTTTTTTCCTGCAATGTAGTTTTCTAAATAAAATATTCATTGCATAGGTAATATGACCATATCCTACACATTTTGTGTGAAATTACTAAAAAGAATATTCCCTCAAATTGATTCATTCAATTGGAACTTTCCTGCTTTTCAATATAAGCATCAGAATTACATTTTAAACATCATGAGCTGTTGTTTAAGTGATTTGAAGATAACAATGTATATTTTCTTACATAAAGCAAAATAATTTAAATATTATAGCCAGAGTTGCATTTTATGATGAAACATGAAGTATTCTTGGTTTTTAAGCTCATGTTGAAAGTAATTATAGCAGAAAGCAATCTAGACATAGTACATATATGTTTATTCTTGCATAAAGTGATTTAATCCTCAGTTTTATTCCAGAGACTTATTTAGGTTTCATTTAGTATCCCACTGGGATAGTAAATAGCTTAATACTTTCTTTTATATTACTATCTAGGTATTTAAATGCAGAAATGGAGACAACACTTTGACTCCTACTGTATTTGAATGTATGAATTTACATATATAAAAACATACAACAATAAATTTGTTTATAGAACAAAATAATATCTTATCTGTTTTTTGTGACTTACTCACTTACTCTATAGAGACCGTGAAATCAGAATAAGTCTGTCCTCAAACGAGAAGTGCCACCTTCTTCTCCCTTTTCCCCACCAGACACTAATGGTGTGAGTGAATGACACAATGGAAAGTTCTTGTTAATTAGGTGTTCCTGATGATAAAGACTTAACACGTCTCGGTTTTCCTATTCCCTCTCAACCATCACCAAATTCAATATGTAAGAAAATGGATCTCATAAAAATCTTTGAGCTTAGTCATTTTTTTGTACATATGCATTTGACAAAGTAATTAATTCATTTAAATGTTCAGAGACTATTGCTGTTGAAATCATATGTGCAGTTTTCTCAAATATAAAATATTAGGTGTTAAGAGCAGAGGTCTCATCATCAGTCTGATTTTCATGAATGGAAATTTAAGAGTTTAAATTTAAGAGCCAAAATGGTACAGCAATTAAGTAGAAAATGTACAGGATTAATAATACTCCCAGTCTGCTTGTTGGCCTGCACTCTTGGGTTAGGGCTACTGATTTTATGCATGTAATGCCACTTGTGATTTGTGCCCATATGCATAGTTCTCTAATCATGCATGATTCCAATGGGGACTGACTTGGCATATGTAGTTTTTATGTATAGTTTTAGCTAGAAAATGTGAAAGAATTCAGATGATGATATTGGTTGTGTGATATATTGCTTTTTGATTAAGGCATTGTTAATGTGCAAGGTATGGTTGGATCTGGGGCTTGAAGTATCATAGAAAAGACATTGGTCTCAGAGTCAGGAGGACCTAAGTTTTCACATAATCATTAACTATGTGAGTGACATTTGCAAACTGACTTTACTTTCCAGAGTTGGTTTTCTCATATAATATCTACTTTGTTAGGTGAAGTAAAATTATTATTTTTTTTTGTGGTATTGGGAATTGAATCCAGGGCCTCAAGCATGCAAGGCAAGTGCTGTGTCACTGAGCTACACTCCCAGCACATGAAAAACTTAAGTCTGAACCTAGCCTTTTAGAAGACAAAGAAGAATTGATTTTGCCTTTATGAGTCCCAGTTTCTTCACCTATAATGTCTACTCTGTAAGGTGATATCAAAGGTAAAATTAAATTATTATGTAAAGCTAGAAACTAACTTTTTAGAAGGCATAGGCAGTGTTTGGTGTCTAGTACAGTATTTGAGGTTTAACAACTGCCAGTTATTATTTGCATGAATAAATTAATGCACTTGGAATGCTGAAAGGTAGTCAGCAAATATTCATTTTATGCTCTTCTTTTTCAGAGTTCTACATCTGGTTAAGTTACTAGTTAACAATAGTTAAAACTTCAGTTAAGTAACTTTTTCATCTTGGTTTCATTTTCCCACATATATAATATTGTGCAGTTTTATCAGTTGTTCTTTCATAAATGATTTTTTTCTAAAAGCATAGATTTTCACTGGATGCAGTAGCATAAAGTTGCCATTAGAAGACTGATAGTTTTTCACAGAAAGGCTAGAACACTGGTTAATGCAACTATTGAGTGTGTAGTAACTTGATTTCCATTGTAATATGGCAATATAACCTAGAATAAGGAGCTAAGTTTTTAGAGATGGCAAAAGGGTAGCAATAGAATGAGACCTTAAACTTTTTACATTGAGAAACATAGGTGTTGACATCCATGACATGTTCGCTGTCTACCAACATTCACTCCTCATTGTTCCATGGAAATAGAGTTGTCTCTGAGCACATGGTCCACCAGCTAGGCACTACCACCTCCCGATAGGCGTGACTCAGTTCTTAAGAAATAGAATGTGAGCCAATGTGCCTCTATTGGGCTTTGAGATGTCAGTGGCTGTCTGTGTTCCTTCTCTCTCCTACTTGCTGGAACCTAAGATGGTTTGGGTCCACTTTTAACCGTGTGTTGACAATGGTGATCTAGAAACTGTCAGGGAAGCAAGGTGAAAAGAACCTTGGTGGCTGAAGGCCCCACCAACTTGAAATGTCGTACAAGAAAGAAATAAACGTCTCTGTTTAAACTACTGTATATTTATCATCTGACTTTATTGTTTTAACTGCTTAATCTAGACCCTGACTGATATCGAGTCCCATGGAATTAGGTTGATCCAGGTTCTTCCCATCATTAACAATTAGGAGATCAGATTTGAATTTCTATGCCCAGGTGCCCTCATGTGTTATGTGGTACTATTATGGGATTTTGTAAGAGCTTTAACAGTTTGAATTTACAATACCAGGTACAGTGCTAATATACTCTGTCAATTAATGTTCTTGATCAAGTTCTAAGTTAGAAATTATCATCTGGATTTTATGGGTGGGAATGCAGAGAAATGATGATTGTGTATTACTTCCCAAAAGGTCCAGAGCTAGTCATTACAGAGGCAGGTTTTAAGTTTAGACTACTTGATCCCCGAACTCACAATCTTAAGCAATATTAGCAGCTCTTAACACAATGCCTGGAAATATTAATTGATATTAATTTATTCCATAGGTGCTAATAGTGTTATTCTTTATCAAACCTTAAATGGGCATCTGATGTGGGTAAGATATTGCGGGCTATGTTGTGAGGAGCTTGAGGCAGGGGACCCGGGAGCATAAATAAGGCATTGCCGTGCAAACACTGCATAAAAGCTGAACAGAAGTAGCTTCTGTGTGACTAAGAAGGAAATCTTAGAAATCCATGAATCCTAGAAATTAGATTGTCTACCATGAGAGCATAGAATACGACACATTCCATACCGTCTGTATCAAATCAAGATTTCAAGGTGCATACTTCAGTTTCAATGAGGATAGGATGGGGAAGCTATTTTTATGTATCTAAGAATAAGTCTTGTGTTTCTCTAAGATAATTCTCAAGTGGGATGGAAGGACAGGGACCCTGAATGGAAGAGGCATCAGCATCAAGCATGTCCTAGACATTCGTATGTGCCTCACCCCTTCTTGCTTACTTGCCCACTAGGGAATCCTTCTTAACAGGGCAGTTGATGGAGTTCTCATTTTATTGAACAGAGTCAAGTGTCAGCTGGGATTTCTAAGTGATACTTTCTGATGGGCTATGAAGTTGGCTTCTGCTCACATTCTCATCCCTCCAGGCAGGAGACCTTTCGCAGCCAGCTCCATCTGGAGTCCCCCTTCTCTCCTGGTTATTCTCTTCTCCTGGATTCTTTTCCCTTTGAATCCCCCTTTTTATAATTCTAATGTTTTCTGTGCATTTGTTTTTACTTGTATATTGTCCATGCTCTTCCATCTCCACCCTTGACTGTTAATGCCACAGTAGCAAAAATCTCCATCTAACCCCAGCCAATGTGTACAGATCTTCTTGGCTAGTGCCTCACACGTAGCAGGTGCTCAATAGATAGCTGTTGAATAAGAAAATGGATGGATGGTTTCAGAGTTGAGTAAGAGAAAATTAAAATGTTTTAGTTTCTTGTACCTTCTCAACTAATCCTGAGAAATAACAAAAATAAAAACACGTTTTGGATAAATTGGCTTTTACCAAAGCCAGAAAACCATATTCCAATTTGCTAGTCTTTTCACCTTCTCTCTTTCTCTCAGCTCATATACGTCCAAAGAAATGTATCCAAACACCAAACTAAATAAACTACAACTCCCCTTTTATCAGCAGGTTTCTCTTCCAAGTCAACTGAGAGCTGTAGTAATTGATAACCATTTAAACCACTCAAAGATCTGAGGTACAAAGAAACAAACTTTCTGATCTCTAGATAGGGGCCTGGTAATTTGGAGATAATAAAAATACTTCAAGCTTTCAAAAGGCAGAAGAAAAAAATATTTCTGAGACCTAAAAATATAAATATTTACATATTTATATATTTCACATATTTATATTGTTATGCATATTATGACAATTTAGATTGTCATATATTATTAAAATATTACAAATATAAAAACACAAGCTCTTTAACTTAAGTATAATTTTAAGCACTTTAGTTTTATGTTTACATGCCCAACTAGACATTTTATCAATGTCATTAATATTGATTATTAAAGACCTGTTCATCCAATGAATTGCCTTCTAGCAATCTTTCTGAACTAGATTAATTAGAGTGTGAAGTTTAGAAAATCAAGCCTACATAGAATATCTTTAAATATTAAAGAGGAAAAAAGAGTCATGATTTTAACCTTGTTTCTGTCATAGTTGTGTGGTTTGCTTAATCATGAGCAAGCAGAGAACTTTTCACATGAGATAAGTTAAACTTGAATTCAGATCTGTTATTATTTAAGCTTTGGAGAGTTTATAGCTTAATCATTGCTTGTTCTACATATACCATACTCCCTCCTAAAGTGATATTTAACCTGAATTTATCATGTGCTACTAGATTTTAAGTATCTTAAAGGTAATAGAAAATTCACATCTTTTCTAGATTATTGGTAGAGAAAGACAAATGTTAGATATGACTGCCCTGGAGATAATGTTCTGCTAATCCTTTTCATATGCCAGACATAACAAACAGAATTATAGAATATATAAAGACAAGATTTAAGTTACAAATATTGTAGGTATGAAGGTTGCTAGCCATTATTTCCCCTCTTATTTATGCTGTCTTAAACTAAAATTCTGGAGATTACCATGAGTTTTCATGGATTAATACAGAGGCAAGAAATAAGATCCATTGAATACCTTTGTAATGCCCTATCTTCAGATCCACTTTCTAAGGCAGGCAGCACCTGTGTGTACAGACAGAAACTGAGGTCCAGAAACTCCAGGAAACTGCCCAAGTCCCATGCCTGGTGAGAAGAGAATGAGTGTCAACTCCAAATCCCAGGCTCTTGCATGTACTTGTCCAGATTCCAACATCAAATCTATACCACTCACATTTCATTGCATAATTATAAGTTTACTGAGACTTTGACCAGAATCATTGTAAAACCGGGCTTGCTTTATGGCTTTGGGAAGAACTGAAATATGTCATGTCAAGGACAATGAAATGTTAAGCCTTTTATGTGGTATTTAGTTTCCTTTGCCCCGTGCACACTTATCCTTGACTTAACACCCATTTCCTTCAAGGTCTCTGTAATGAGACCTTGCACATTTTCCAAAAAATACACTTTGTCAGTGACGGTTTATTCACCTTACTTACATAGTTCGAGGAACTGCTTGTTTAAATTTAGATACTGTCTCTGATGAAATGTTTTGACAAAGTAATACCAGCTTGATACTATTTAAAATATTTTGACAGATGGGAAAATTGTTTCAGTCTGAGTTGAGCAATACTTTATTGCAGTATTTTGCGACTTAGGGGAAAAAAATGGTAAAGGTAGCCTCACTGTTCCCCAAAATAGCATCCTGCCATCCTCCCTGAGAAGAGAAAGGCCTCCATTCACTCATAGATTACAATATGTGTGCCGCGTATGTTAAGAAATTCTTGCAGTTTAAACAAGAGGGAACATTTGGGGACTATTTCCAAACAGGGAACATTTATTGTTCTGTAAGCAAACAGAACCTAAAGAACTTTTAGAAACATTTGCTGTGATGGCATTTTATCAGAGCCTTTTCATGCCCTTGGTGAGATTGCCTTGAGTTAATGAAACAAAATCATCAGAATTTAAAACTTGCTTGGTTGAAAAGAAAAAAAATACCCTCAAATGTAATGACTTCAAAGTCTAGATATTTTAGGATGTTATTGTAATAAATTTATCTTTCAAATTAGTTACAAAGGAATAAAATGTAGATTGTTCTTGTTTGTGATGTCAAACACATACGAGGAGAGATGATAGGGCAGAGAACCAGCGGGAGCAGCATCACCTGGGAACCTGTAGAAAGGCGCATTCTTGGCCTTCTGAATCAGACCCAGGTGGAATCCAGCCCCGTGGGCTTTAACCAGTGTTCCTGATCTTTCTGATGCACCATATTGTTGGCTAAGTACCCAGATAGAGTAGAGATTTTTAGAGTATCCCATTGACCTCCTTCAATTTCTGCCATGTGGAGGGAGGAGGGTTTCGAGGGGAATGATCAGAAATGCTTCAGGTTCCTCCACACCTGTTTCAACTCTGAGAGCCTCTTTTACATAGGATTAAGTTTTATATTGGGCTCTGAAAGGATTTGAAAAAAAACTGTGATGGATCTTTCTTTAGAGGAGGACACACGATGGCCCAGAAACTCTTCATGGATTGACAGCATCTCTTACTGTGTTTCCATTGTTCTAGGCATGTATGTGACCTGAAATTGAGTTTGGTGAGTGAAGTCACAGTGGATCTGTTTGTCGGTGACAGCCTGGTGCTCAGGACTCTTAAGGAACCTATCTATGCTCAGATCAGGAAGTCGGCTTGACTTTCCTAGTTACAATGGAGGCATGGCCATAACCATTGTGCACATGGATTTGTGTTTAAGTCTTGATCTTCTCACTGTGCACAATTCAATATGTAGAAATGGGAATATCCCTACCATGTGTGTGTCCAGTAATAAATTGTATTGCCCACGACCAATTCAGGCCTCTACTTCCACATGTTACTGCAGGTTGGATCTGGATCTCATACAGGGCTGTTACTTCATGAATGTGGAATCAAAGAAAAGGAAAGTTGGTATTTTCTTCAGGTTTGTATGAGCTTGTATAACTCCCCTTTGTGTGCACAGCCACATTCACACACACAGAGTCCATCATTTACCATGTTGCCGAGGGCTCCTAAATTCAGTCTCTCTCGTGATAAATCACATTATATAAATTACTCTATCATTTCTTTCCAAATTATGTTTTTAAGAAAATTTCCAAGTAAATTGATGACAATTATTTCTATAGATATTTTTATATTATTAATTAAACTTTAAGAAGATTTGTATTATTTTAATATAACTTATTATTTATGTTAATAATATATTGATTTTGTTTACCCCTCAGTTCTGGAGAGAGATGATAAAGGTGATGACAATCAGTGTTATTACAACAAGAATTATGCAGTTAATACTGAGAAGACTTACTAAGGAAGGCAATGTTTTAAGTACAAAGTATTTTTTTGTTGAATTAATACATTTTATCCTCACAGTTAAAATATAACAGGCTTTTAATCTTTTGTACATGACCCTTAGTGAAAAATTGAGACAGTATACATATGCTTTCTCCATATATATATTATTTATACATTTATATGCATTTATAAATTTATACATATATACATTATATAATGTATGAATGGGAAAAATTGCAGATCAACTTTCATTATGGTTAAGAGTTCATATTTTCTTTTCTATTCTTTTCCATTTCATTATATTTCATTCCATTTAAAAAAAATACCAGTTGAGACTCAACAAATTGATTTCATCACTCACACTAAAGTATCGCAACATATAGAATGAATAATTGTGCCACCAGATAGCTAATATCATTACCTGTATTTTGCAGATAAGGAAATAGGTACAGAGAGGGTAGGTAAATTGCTGTCTTTAAACCCTGGATTCAGGCAGTCTGTTTCAAAATCTTCACTGCTAAAGTTATATTCTGTTTTAAAGATTGTAATACTATCAAGAAAGATACATCAAGTTGGGATTTGTTTTCTCCTAAATATGGGGGCAATATAATGGCTACCTCAGAATTTTTGAGTAGAGGAATTTAGAGATGAAGGATGGGGATATGTTGGAGCCTGGCTTTGGAGCTGCCTTTCCATCACAAGCGTCTCTCCCCTCCACCCCCTCTTTATCCCTCCCTCCAGAGTGTTTGGGGAAGTTTTTGTAAAGAGGCAGATGGAGATTAAGATGGAGGGGAAATGGCTTTTGCCACTAAAACACCTCTTGGACTACCATGGGAAGTTGACTTTAATCCCAGTAGTTAGAGAAGACGCTCCTCCAAACCTTTGTTATGTGGAGCCTCTGTGTGAGTTTTCTGCACCCATACATTTTAAGCATGCTTTAGCTCATTTCAGAAAGAAACTATTCACTGTTTTCAGGGAGAGAAAGAAATGATGTGGTAGGCCTTGTTGCTCAGATTCCTCCCTGGACGTACCATTAGATCTGAAGGACTTTTAACACAGCTTGATATTTTGAAACACAAGGATTATTCTTTTCCTGGCATGATTAGATATGTCTTTAAAATATGCCTTCAGTGTACAGATACAAAATTCAAAAATAGGAGGGCCAAGAAGTGAAAAGTCTCTCTCTCTCCCCTTTTTTTTCTTTTTTTTTTCTCTCCTTTCCTCAGAAATAATCACTATTTCTTCTCTCTTGTGCAGCCTTCCAGAATGTTGTGCTATGTGTGTCTGTGTGGGTATGTGCAGTAAATATAAACATGGTATAGCTTATGTTACTTGCTTTTTTTCCTCTTGATGTACTACTCAGAGTTTGTTCTGTATACATAAGTACTTTTTGCCTTCATCTTTTTCACAGCTATATAATGTTTCATTGTGTGAATTTTCTGAAATTAACAGAACAGACCTTCTTTGGCAGACATTGTAGATAATTTCTAATCTTTTGCAAGCCTGAATGTTTTAAATGTAAATTTCCTGTAGGGTTATGAGTCCTCTGTGTGGTCTCTGATTCTTAGCTGAAGCTTTGCCACACTGAGTCTTCAGCAAGAACTGATAGAAATCAGATTTTTGAATTAGGTCAGATGTGTGTCAGGAAGCTGCTTGATCTCAATTTTCTCGGATGGCTATTTTTAGCTTCTGAACTGTAATCATAATAAGAAATCTTCGTATCTTGTCCTAGACAATCTTCTCTTAGAAGATTAAAGTGATCCCCTTTACAAGTTCAAGAAATGCAATTTTCTAACAATTTAATGGGTTGATTAGGGACTTTGAGTGTTTATTTCTAGATGGAGAAAAAACCTGCACTCTAAAAGTTTTATCTGCATTATTGTAAAAACTCCGAAAAAATCATTTTTACCCTATAATTCATGAGATTTGGATTATTAACTACAAGGCACATGTTTTCTTAAATGCATAGATAGCTATTTCTTTGTCCTATTCTTTGAAAAAGGTGTGGGGACTGTTAATTTAGTTTAAAAAAAAACAAAAACATTTCCTGACCACGTGAGTTTTCTGTAAGCCATGCATTTCAATCGTGTTTTAGCTTATTTCAGGAAGAAAGTATTCAATATTAGTGAGTGATAATTATATGGAAAACAGACCAGCAAGGCAATCAAGTGGAAAGTTGGTAGAAATGTGTGGCTAAGTGATGTGGACCATTCTGTGTTTTCTGACTCAATTATATTCACACTGCCTTAGAGATAACAACATTGGTGCTATGTAGCAAATAATCTGAAGAAAATAATGCTGCAAATTCTTTGAGAAGTAGTTTTAGAATTTAATATTTTCCTGTCAGGAGATTTATGACCTGACACTGAGCATTATTAAGGCTCAGATCCAAATACTTAGTTCATTTCCTCTTGCTCAGCATTTAGCAAAAATGTGAAGCACACTAGCCAGATACCAGTTCGTCAGGCTCAGGCTTCAAGATTTGATATCCTTGTCACCATGAGTGAACTTTGGAATATTTGGATTTTAATATATGCAAATGGTTTTATAATGTATGATGTGTTAGGTGAAAAATTATTACACATGCCAACAATTTAATTTAAAATGTTACTCTTGAATATTTTATAAACCACTGGAATAATAACAAAACCTTAATGAAAATGAGAATGATTTTGCTTTGTTTGCTAAATCATGTAGCCTGCATTTTATTTAACACATTGCCTCAATTTATCCTTTTGTCCAAGAGATTTCATGTTAGAATAGAAAATAAACAGCAAATCAAGTTGGACTGCAATCACATTCACTTGGGAAATTTTACTTAGAGCCATTTGATACATTTTTGGAGGAGTTTCAGGGACCCACATTGGTTAATTTGAATCTGCAACTTGATTACACATGAAATTAAAGTTAATCTAAGTGGACAGAATCAATACTTTTCTGAATTTAATTAGATGGCCAGCATCCAAACAAGAGATTATTCTTTTTTACTATCTTCCTGTCCTCTTTCCTTGCAGGGTGAAATAATTCCTTTGCCAAAATATGTTGGACAGTTCCCTGGTGACAGGTTCTATAGAAACTCATAGCTGTGCTGTTAGCAAGGGGAGCCCAAGGGGAGGGAAATGGGGGTGTGGAGTCCATTGTCTTCTGGAGATGGCAATAAGCCCTGCTGTGGGGACAATATCCCATTTGCAGTAGATCAGCAGTGACTCTCTCAACCAAAATGATAAACCAGGATGGTATTTCGTTTAGCTGGGGAATTCCAGGACAGAAAGGCAGGCAAAGTGGGGTGATAAATTATGAAGTAGACTAGACTTGCATTTTGAGGATCTTGCTATTTATAGTTATGTTTGATATGGAATGCCTGGAAATATGGCAATAAATCGAAGCTAAGGTTTTATTTCAGGTAATAACTTTCTTTTTATCTCTGTTGGAGCATTACTGGACAACCTAAAGGGTTTTTGGAAGGACTGCATGGTATAACCTTCATTGCTCTTTGTGTTCAGTGCTATAAACATGTTTTTAGTTATTGTGGGGTAAGTTGTCAGTAGAGTTTTAAGGCAATTTGACTCTAGCTTCATGAGACAGTTGAATTGCTGTGGTTGATACAGAAATGGCTTGATGGGTAGATACATTGCAGTCATAAAGTAAGTTTAGTAAGGTTTAAGCCACATGAATATATTTCCAATTTTGTGGTTGTTGTTTTTTTTTTTTTGAATGAATGAATGAAGTCTGAAATTTGTGTTTTCTAATTCAGATTTTTATTTTTTGTATTGTACCATGACAGATAAATATGTGCCAAGCGTCTAGTGTGAAGCAGCAGCAGTGGGGGATAAAAGCAAATATCAGAAAGGTCCTGTCCTCATGATCCTCAGCAATCTGCTTGAAAAATAATAATAAAAAACCTGGCAAAAGTACATGGAATGATTAAGTAACAATAGCCACATAGAGATTGTGATCTTATTTTAGGTGTCACGAAGAGTATCAAAACAGAAGGCATTTGTGTAAACCTCATATTCAAGGAAATGGATTTTTTTAAGACTGATGAAATCTGAAGAAAACACCATTTGTCCCTTGTTTCATATTCTTTCTTTTAAAATTAATATTTATTGAACACTTACTAGGTGTTAGGCACTATTCTGTGTGTTCTGCATGTCTGAATTCCTTTGATATTTGACTTCATGTGAGATAGGTCCTGCTATGATCATCCCCTTGGAATAGATAAAGGACATGAGGCACAGCATGGTTCATTAGTTGCTCAAGGTCACAGAGCTTGTAACTGCAAAGGAAGCCCAGGTGGGAAAATAGGCAGCAGTGTTTTGGAGTGAGTCAACCCTTTTGTGTGTGTGTGTGTATGTGTGTGTACTGGGTATTGAATCCAGAAGCTCTCCACTACTGAGCTAAATTCCCAGCCACTTTTATTTTAAGACAGATCTTGTTAAGTTGCAGAGGCTAACTTGTACTTAGGATCCTTCTGCCTCAGCCTCCTGAATAGCTGGGATCACAGGCCTGGGCCAGGATACCCAGCTAGAGTCAACACTCTTGACCTCTGTTCCTCGAACTTTTCCTCATTTTGCTTATTGTTAGTTAACAATATTCTACTTGAACCCTAAGGAGATGTCCAACTTGCCCTGTGATCAGAGACTTGGAATTTATTTCTCTAAAACGTGACGATAACTTATTTTGGTTCAAGTATTCACAGCCCTACATAATGTAAATGACGAAATTAATCCCCTTTGAGGAGGTGGGTAGAGTTAGGAAAACACCTTAACTTTTGAAAGTTGAGAACTGCATATTTATGTAAATGTGCATTTCCTCTGTCTCAGTCCAAACTGACTTTCTTTCTGGGCAGATAGATCTTTATTTATCATGACATCTGTCCCAGATCACGAGAGCATCTATCACAGCCTTGAGTATGTGCACTGAAAAGGGACCCTAGAGACAAGGGGAACTACTTTCCAGAGATGATCCTTCACCTAAAACTTTTCTTCATTTATAACAGAGGATCCCAAACTTCAGTGTGCATCTTAATCAGCTGGAGGACTTGTAAAATAACATGGATTGCTGGTCTTACCTGCAGAATTTTAGTTGAATAGATTTGGGGAGGGGCCTGAGAGTTGAGTTTTCTAACAAGTTCTCAGTGAAGCTGATGTTACTGTCTGGGATCCATACTTTAAGAACCATAAATTTACTCTAAAAATGCAAATTGAAAAAGACTAGGTGCCATTTGCCCTTTTTTTTTCCTTTGCATTTGGGCCAGAACCTCATTCTTGAAATGCCTATGCTTTTATTAAGAAGACCACACAATCAATGAATAGCTTTCTTGGACCCTGGGAAAATTTACATAAATCTCCAAATATAATAATCACTGATTAGACCATGATTTTAATTATAATTGGTTATAATTATTAAAACCAATTCACTCTGCTCACTGTACATATTATCTTCGTAAAATAACAAACGTAGGTTGGATCTTATCCTCATTCTATATTGGGAAATTTCAGTTTAGAAATGCACATGACTTTCTCAAGGCTATTATGTACACAGTAAGAGGTTTCCCTAAAAATTCAAACCCAGGATTTGTTTGAATTCCATTAGAAGACATGCTCTTAACTACCACATTTTAAAATCTGTAGTGATGAGCTGAATTTCACTTAGGTCTAAAGTTTTAGTGTGGAGTCCTTTATTTATAATACTGCTTTTATTTATACTTTTAAGCATCCTAAAACCAGCAGGAAATAAAAAGTGCATGACCACAGATTTTTAAAAGAAAATATATAAATGTAAATTGCTCTTTAGAATATGACTTTTTTTTTTTTAATTTGTAGTTATCCTCTTCACATTTTGGGAGTTAAAGTATCAATGTTAAGATTTTTTTGTGTGGATTGTGTTCTCTCTTTGCTTTTCAATTGTTTGCACCTAAATGTATTTATGACAAGAATTTCAAGCAGTGATTGTTATACTTTGAGGGGATGTACATTTCTTTAAAAGTTGGTTAAAAACTATGAAGTTTTTCATAAGAAAGTGCACTAACTTTGCACACTGCCCAACACCTGTCTGTGGACACTGGATGAAAACGCTGTGGATTCAAACACTAGAGAGAAACAAACTGGACTTCTGTATCTGAAAGACCTACATTTGGGCTGGGGATGTGGCTCAAGCAGTAGCACGCTCTCCTGCCTCAGCAACACATACAAACAAAGATGTTGTGTCCACCGAAAACTAAAAACATTAAAATTCTCTCTCTCTTTAAAAAAAAAAAAAAGTGAAAGACCTATGTTTGTGTCTGTTCCTTTCTGTTAATGTGAACTTTGGGGAAGTTATTACCAAGTCTTGTTTCTTCATCTATAAAATGGTAGTGATGAAAGTGATAATATCTAACCATATCTAATATGAGAATTAGATTTAAAAAATTCAATGAGAATTCAATTTAAAAAACGTATATAAAATATCTGCTCCATAAGTGTAACACCAGTGTTTCTCAAACTTTAAAGTGCCTGTGAGTCATATAGGGATCTTGTTAAAACTCAGACTCTTGATTCAGGAGTGAGACCTGAGATTTTGTATTACTAACAAGTTCCCAGGTACTGCTGCTCCTTCTAGTCCAAGGACGGGACCATATTTGAACATCAAGGTAGTACACGATACACATAGAGGAAGTGTTTCTATAAACAAGAGCTCTTAAATGTCACATTAACAGAGCATCTCTGTGGCTAATTTAGCACTCGTTTGGGGTCATCTGCTAAAATATGCTAATACAATATTTAAGAAATGAGAAACATGGTCTCTAGAATGTTCTCATTGGGAAGTGGTGCATTGTACTCTGGTTTTGTGCTGCATTATGTCCCCCCCACCCAATACATTGGGAGTCCTCTTTGGAATAAAACTCCATTAAAAAACTATCCACATGAAAAATTCTCCTCTCGGTGTGTCACAGTGAATGAGAAATGTAATTGAATAACTTGGTGTCATATGTTCAGTTCTTGCAGCAGGATATTCTTGGCTAAAGTGATAATATGCCATGGCTTCCTGATTGTTCTAAAAAGTAAATTGATGAGGGCTGGGGTTGTGGCTCAGTGGTAGAGCACTTGCCTAGCCTGTGCGAGGTCCTGGGTTCCATCCTCAGCACCACATGAAAATAAATAAATAAATAGATAGATAGATAGTATTGTGTTCAACTACAACTAAAAAAATAAGTGTTTTTTTTTAAAGTAAATTGATGATGCTGAGAGCATTGCTCTTTATATATTTTGAATAAAGAATTGCTAAAATTAAGTATGTTGTACTTCTGTCTGGTAAAGATTGTTCTCAGAGTAGACTTTGGAAGAAAAACTATATAGGGATAGCCAGTCACTTCTAATGTTGACAGAAAGGGTAGTGGTAAGACATACATGGTTTTCCTAACATGGTTTGAGTAACTGGTTCCAGTTTGTCACTGGGGGCACACTGTTCTAGTGCTGATCCATTTTCTCTGATAACTATCAAATCAACTGGTGCCTACAGGAGCTGGGAGCAGATAGGCAAAGAGCCTCCGGGCACATGTGGAGCTGTTGTTCAGACTGATAGAACTTTATCCTTAGTAAAAGAATCCGTGGTGTAAGGCCCCACTCTGTGTCTCATGTCTTTCTGTTAGATGTTTTTTTGTGTGTTCTCCAGAGTTTCCCATAAATGTTATTGCTCCATCTTGCACAAATGGCCTAGTATAAAATGATGGGTTCTTCTTAAAAATCTGCTTGTAAGAGTGGAAATGGGAGTGAAGGCTGCCCTGCTTGAACTCTGAAAATGTGATGATGATGGTCTTCGGGAGGAGCTCTGGCTAATCATATCCTTTCGGATGGCATGTACTTGCCTTTAAAACAGCATTAAAAGAGAGAGAAATCATGCCAGACCCTGCTTCACCCCAGAGTGCTGGCCTCCCCGGGAGAGTCTAGAATTGATGGTTTTCTACTTGAAGCTGCAGGGGATGCCAACATCTCTTGGGTCAGAGTCTTTCCTTAAATAAGGGAGATTTACAAAAAGACTGTAGCCCAGGACAAAGGATTCATCAAAATATTACAGTTTGAGTGCTTTAATCCAATAGAAAATGCTAAATAAACATCCAACTTTTTGAAAAGATGAAGTCTTTTCCCTCAAGCCCACTTGCTTGATCAGCCACACCTCATACTTGCAGTTTTCAATAACAAATGGAATGCAGATGATATTTATTGCAGCAGGTTTTCTATTCAGAAGGCATAACCAATGAATAACTTTGGTGACTCCCAGAGTCACCTGTGGAGATGGTGAAAATATTTAGAATTCTCAATTCCCACCACATTCATGCAAAAAGAACTATGTTGGAGTGGGGTTGAAGCACCTGGATTTTTAAATTGTTCTATTGTTGATTTGAATTAATTCATCATGGATTAGCAGGTTGCCAGTAAAGAGCACTAACTACTGATAATGATAGATTCTTTTTTTTCTTGAGAGACGAAGGCAGTGAATTATTACAAGGCTTGGGATTTGGTTTCAAAGGGACCAGGCTTCATATGTTGGTTGTGTTACTTAAATACTTTTATTAAATCTCTCTTTTCCTCTGTTTCTTATTTGATAGGCGGGGAAAATTCACTTTCTATCTCAGAATGGTGAAGACAGTTATGCCCAGTATTGAGTTGACTAGTACATTATAGGTTCTGCTACTTAAAATCTGGCCCTTGGATTATAGTAGCAATATCACCAAGAAGCTGCTAGAAGTGCATAATATCAGGCCCACCCCAGATCTCCTCCATCAGAATCTGTTACCGATTGCTAGTGTAGTAGTGTTTGCCATGTTTGGGGGTGTTTTTCAGTTATAAACTGATAATCTTAAAAACACTTGATCGTTGAAACAAAAACATTTTGTTTGTGTTTTCTTTTTGTTTTTTGTTACTAATGAGTAGTTTCTGGTAAAAATGAGTTTGTGCTTCAGTAAAACTTCCAAAATTGCATCTCAGATCTTAAGTAGCTTTTAGTTATTTTCTTTTTTCTTTTTGTGCTTATGCATTTAAATGTAAACTACAAAGCCAAAAAAGCAGTTTAAGAGTAGACATAATGTATCCACAGATAAAAACTCATCTAGCAACCAATAAAATGGAAACTTGTGAATGTTTTCAGCAAATTCCCAGCCAGATTAAAAAAAAATCAGATCAAATAAAATATTTGGAAACTATGCTATTTGTTGATGCCTATAAGTTTAAAAATAAACCAAACAAATCTGCTTATTCTTGCAAAGCCTAAAATTTATGAGTTCCCTTCATTATTGGAGTGAAAAATCACCATTGTAAATGCTGTCTATGCTAAATTTAATTTCTTTATTTGAGTTTTAAAATTCATCTATATGTGTGTGTATATGAGTGTGTGTGTGTGTGTGTGTGCGTGTGTGTGTGTGTAAAATTCAACTCTGGCCAAAGTATAGAAAAAGCTAAATTTGAAATCACCTCTATTCTGTTCCTTGAAGAAGTTTCTAGCCATACAAATTTTGAAAAGAAGGTAAAGATGTATTTGTCATCAAGAGGCAAGTCTGAATATTATTGACATGATTGTTGAAGGCTTTTAGAAGATTTTTATGCAGTTATTGAAACTAAATGCATTACCATTCATGGTAGACAATCTCAACATTCACCCAATATTTTGATTTCCCCTCCTTGGAGTACAAACTGAGTGAGAAAAGCAATTTTCGTTTTTTTATGTAGAGTCTATTTTAGTTAATGTAGCAGGTTTTTTGTCAGTGTTGACCAATTTTCAGTTTCAAATTTTAACCTAAACTACTCAAGATAGTGGGAACAAAAGATTTTCTCTCAGTCTTTAGCCCATTATTTCAGCACCTGCTGCTCACCCCATAGGCAGCCTGGCTTTTAACAGGCTCATCAGCAAATCTGTGGGAGGAAAGTCTTAAGGACATTCAAACACATTCAGGTGTCCAGTGATGATCAAGGATGCTTAAAGTAACAGCCAATTATTTTTATCTGTTTATGAGATTAATTGTGTTGGTCAGATAACTGGACTATACTCTTTGTCTTCCCCCTTCCATGGGAGCCATGGTTGATCTTATTAAATCCACTAGAAGCACCTCCGTGGACTTCAAAATCTCTCTGTAACTTTCAGCGAATGGGGGAGCTTTACTGTGAATGGTATGAGCTCCTATTTTTCAGAACAGTAATAATACTGAGTATCAAATCCTTTGTACTGGCTTCCCTATCCAATCCTGAAAATGTGGAGCTGCAGGACCAGTGACTCTTTTAAGTATCCCTTATTGTCAATCACACTGACTAATCACTAGCAGAGGACTCTTGAATTTGGCAAACTTGGGATTTATTCTAAAAAGTGCCACTAACTTATGGCAACTGTCATTCTTCCTGCTGACTCATTTTTATTCCTTCATTGATCTCTGGGACATGAGGAGGAAGGGAGTTAGTTCTATTTTGGTAGATAAAATTTTGTCCCTTCGTGAAATTGTGAGTGTGCAGATTAAGTCTGACATTTGACATGACTTCCTTACACTCCGTTTTTCTCTTTGGACATCCTGCTGCCCACATATTGGCACAAGGGTGCTGTGGAAGGGCTCCAGTCTTGGGGGACCCTGATCGCTGGTTCCTGCTAAACCATGGCTAGCTGTGTGAACTCAAGTCATGCTCTAACTTCTTTGGGAAAACTTTCCTGTTGCCCAATTCCAAGCATATTTATTTAAATTGTGGTTGGGAGGAAGAGAAAGGAGAGATAATTAAGGAGATAACTAGCATTGCTATAAAAATATTTATCTTAGGTTGAGCCATATACAGTTCCCATTTTTATAAGATAGGCAATTTCACATGATTTGACCTAGTAATTTTCTCTTTCCACATTTCAAGGCCTAAGGACTCTGATATAAATAAGGCAAGTTCTATAGATGTCTCTGAGATTTTCCCACTCAAGTCAAATCTGGCTTGAGTCCAAATAGTGAAATGGAAATTGTTCTTAGTGTTTGCAACTACATTTTTTTTTTCTGTATTTTCCCTTTCATACTCTTCTCTCTCCTCCCTGGTTCACTCCAGACCTTCAAGACCTTCATGTGTTTCCCATCCTACCCTCTCATGTTCAGTCCACTTACCTCTCTTTTCTGCCTCCTGATTCACTGCCTTTTTAATGATTACCAGAATCTTTGCACTATGCAAGAGAGAGGAAAAGAAGACACATGAAGATGAGCTAGACAACGATGATTAGCTCAAAGACAGGCCATTCTAAATGAGTGATATGCCTTTATATTGCTAAACATATTCCATTTGAACCACAGGATCATTTTGTAAGCTTTTGAAAACAATTTGTATGATTATGGAATTACAGGAATAAGATTAAATGGGAAATGGTTTGATTGAGTTCAGAAATGGCACATACTGGTGAGCTGTGGAGGGTTATTCCTTCACGTATTGTGCCTTTTTTGAAGACTCAGGTTCCTGTCTGACTTGGGCAGTGAGTGCATGAATAATTGCCTTATTAACTTTTCTTTCCTGAACAAGCCAAGTTCCAATCAAATTATATAGTGAGCCACAGATGAGATGCACCCTGGTGCACAATAGAACCATATAAAAGTTGGTATCCATTTCTTTTAAATTGCAGAGTGGTAACTTTTTTATTGCTTTGAATATGTCATTTAGAATTTATATAAAAAAGTAGGGCAGAAATTGAAATATTTCTGTTTTCCATTATGTATTAGCCTCATTTCAAAGGTATTTAACTTTTCAAGCTACTTAAATTTATTTTACTCTTCTTTGAGGTAGGAATTCCTTTGAGATTTCTAGTGGAAGAAATGTATAGCTCTCAGATCACTCAGCTTCCCAAGGGCCTTTCTCTTTTATTTGAACCATCTTCTGACAATAACAAGTAGAACAATATCACTCAAAGGTAAAGCTGATATTAAAATCATTCCTCCTTCTCTGTGGATTTAGCTGCATTAAACACTGTTCATCTGTAAAGTGTGGTACAACCTGAAAATTGCATTTTTGGTCTAGGACTTTAGGATTTAAATGTGAGCAACACAATTTGGATTACTCAGTTTATTTCTTTTTCATAATCACAGACTTTGGTCATAAGAGAAAAGTGATTTTCGATATGGAGGAAGAGGTATTGAATGTAATTTCCATGATCATAAGCTACCACAGAGTGACTAATTTTTGTGGATTACTAAATCAGATACCACAGAGTCCAATTTCCCTTTAGGATTCCAGTTAGATACATGATTGTTTTGTCTGTGAAAATAATTTTCAGGGTTTACTTAATGGGAACATATTATTTTTGATACACTATAACTCACATTTCCTACTTAGCAAGAGGTTTTGTTTTCATATTGAAAACGTTGAGTCTGAATAGTTCAATTCTATAGAAAGTGGTAGAGTTAGCTTTTTGTTTATTCTCTCCTTAATTGAAAGTTGGCATGGCTTATGCTGATTGGTGATGGGCAACATGGTGTTGTAGTGCAGGAGAGGAAAGCAGGCAAACCTGGCTAATAGTAAGTAGGGATTTGATAAAAAAAAAAATCAAGGGCAACATATTGGGTAGGTGAAAGAGAGAGGAAAATGGCAGCTAATTTCAGGATGAAGGTACAACAATAGCACCCCCCGCCCCTGAGATAAAAAGATCCAGGAAACACAGGGAAAATTTGAGAAAGGATCTTTGAGGGTAAGGGGGGGACTGTGGGAAAAGCTGGGAAATTGACTTGGAGAAGAGAGGTTTAGGAAGAACAGAGTAGGACGGGACTAGAACCCCACTCCTAAAGGGCAGGCTCCATTTTAAATGACATTGACCTTGGAGATAGTTGGCCTATTTCTGGAACAAACAGTGTCAACCATTGACATGTTTCTTACTCCCTCTGAAGGCTTCCTTATCTTAACCCATAGAAAGCTTGCTCTTACAGTTGCTCAAGCTGAAAACCTCAGTTATCCTTAATCCATTTCTATCTCCCAGCCCCATTTCTGATTGTCTTTAATTCTTATTGGATCTTTTGTGGAAAATGTACCTAGATCCTCGACCATTTCTCTTTTACTCCCCTGGCATGATTCTGGCCCAGGCTACTGTTATCTCTTAGCCATTTTATTACAGTGGCCTCTGACTCTTGGCTTGACATTGTTCCCCTATAGACAATTCTGAACTCATCAGCTAGTGGGATCTTGTGAGAATGAAAATTCAAGTCCTTAACTGCACTCTGTGAGGCTCAACATGAGGGATTTTTACCAGGAAGCACCTTGGAATCCTCTGGGGGAGTTTTACAAACCAGTTCATACCTAGGATCTAACCCATAACAGACTTGAACCGAATGGTGTCTGGGCATTGTATCTTTTAGAAGCTCCCATGTTTAGGCACTGGATATCAACAATAGATAACGTGATGTTCCAATTCTCAAGCTTCTGACCCCTGGCAAAGAAGATCAGAGGATCCTCCACCCAGACAACTGTGACATTCTGCAAGTGTTAACACTAGCTGGATGAAAGAATTACTGGGGAAACTGAAGGGGAACTAGGTGCTAGCAGATTCTGTGTCTGGTGGGAGGGCCTGTTTATTGGCACATAGATGACTGTCCTTCTCACTGTGTGCTCACATGAGGGAAGGGGTGAAGGAGCTCTGTGGGGTCTATTTTATAGGGACACAAATCCCATTTATGAGTACTTTGCCCTCATGACTTAGTCACCTTTCAAAGGCCTACCCTTCGAAAACCACCACGTGAGAATGAGATTCCACCATAGGAAACTTGGAGGGAGTACAGAAACATTCATCTATAGGAAATTATACAAAGTGGGGGAAGTAAAAAAAAAAAAAAAGAAAAAAAATGTGACATCCTTCTGGGCCTCAATGGATGAGGAAGATTTCCCCTAAGAGAGAAGGAAAGTGCATCCAAGACGACTCCTTTACCATGTTGATGAGATACCAAGAGGAAACATGATATGCTTATGAGCAGAGCCTTTGAAATCAGGCAAACCTGGGTTAAATGACTTCACCTATTAGAGTCCTAATGTTCCTATCTGTGAAATGGAGATAATAATAGTATCTTCTTCAAAAGGATGGAAATTTTTCACTGTATTTGACACAGTGTAGGTATTCAGTAGTATTGACTTTCTACAGAAGCTAACTAGGCATTTCTCACAATGGAAATTGAAATATCTTTTAAGTGATTTATGACTTCAGTTGGGTGCTCTGTGACCTTGCTACTCACAGCGTGGTTCTCAGACCAGCAATGTCAGTGTAACTTTGCAGTAAGTCAGAATTGTCATGTTTGGGGCCCCTTCTCAGAACTATCAAACAGAATTTTACTTTCTAACAAGATCCCTTGGTGATTTAAGTACACATTAAATTTGAAGAGTATTGGTGTTAAGCATGTGAAAGATGAATAAGAAAATAGATCCTGCCTCTGTGCAGCTTTTAGAGGTCTCTGAAACAACTTTAGTATTTACAGAAATAATTATAATGCAGGGTATAATGTGATAAATGACATGAGACATCCTCACCAAATTCTAAAATAAAACAGATTGTTTTAAGCTCAAACTGAAAATAGTATGAAGTTATTTTTCTGAAGATCAAGTTGAAAGTTCTTAAAGTTACAATGATTTTTTTTTTCTTTTCTGCATCCTCAAATGCTATAAACCATACAGCATATTATATATATAAGTGTAGAACTTTATTTGTTCATGTATATTGTGAACAAATGACCCACAAATACAAGTTGAATCCATTGTCTGAAAGAAAAGGAACAAGAAGTACCAGAAGGTAATAAAAATTATGCGATAATTTTAATTTTAAGTCTATGGGATAAACTAGGCTATGGAGAGAGAGGTCAAGAGGACAAACATGTTAGTGAAAATATTGCAATTGCTTCGAAGCTCAGAACTTTGGGAAGGAAAATTCCATTTTTAAAATACAAAAGTAATGAACAAAACAAAAAAATCTTAATTTTCTTTGTTAACATTATGAACAAAGCACTGATGTATTAATTACTCTGCTTTTAATAGTAATAATTTCATCTTTTCAAGCTGACCATTGCAAATTACTAGAACAGCCTTAAATAAAGCAATTTAGAGAAAGAAGATTATAAAGTTCCATATAATCACTGGGAGGTACTGATTACTTTTGAAATTCATTTTGCTTTTTAAAATTAGCATATAAACTTTTCAAGTATAGTATAATTTATCTTTAATTTTTTGTTGAAAAAACCACATAGCCTAGTGAAATATAAGCAAAAACAATAATTTAAGATAAGTGGTGTTTTTTGTCATTGGCTACATTAACAATGGTTAATGAAAGTGAATAAATTCTGCTGGAGTTTTGTTCTTGATAACATAAGTGTAAATAGTGAACCGCCTTTTCAATGGCAAATTGGACCAAATTATTCATAGTTAGTTATATTTTGTGTATATTATTAGGTAATGTAAATATATATTATTGTCTTACTTCAAGTTGCATTTTTGCTAGCAGGAATTTTAGTTTTTACTTTCAGAACTTAATTCAACTGAAAGTTCCTATTTATTTTTTCAAATACTGTTTATTTTAATAAAATTACTTAAAAGAATCTATCTTCAAAATTATAACATTCTTAGGAGTTTTACAAATTGTTTGGGACAGGGGAACTTGGGTAAAAGATATTGAGAAGCATTTATATTATTTTCTTGGCTATTTAATTAAATTGATGTTTCATTTTTCTCTTTAGAAATTATCAGTTCTGAATTCCTCCTCTTACACATTTCTGATTTTGTCCCAAAACAACAATGCACACTGGCATGTTCTCAGTGCCTAGAATGAAGAGTAAGAGGAGTATGTTGATAATGTAGCATTTCATCTATAACCAAGATGGATGTAATCATTAGATTCGCCATCACTTAATTTTTTTAAACATTTATTTTATTTATTTATTTTTACATGGTGCTGAGGAATGAACCCAGTGTCTGACACATGGTAGGCAAGCACTCTATCACTGCGCCAAACCCCCAGCCCTCACTTTTAAATTATTCAGAGTTTTAACAACTCTAAAAAGGGCAGGTTAAGAGTTGTGTAACTCTGTGGGCTGTTTTCTTTGGATGCAAGTCCATCTTTGCAAACTACTTCTTTGTGGATATATTCCCTTTTGTATAAGATAAACATTTTGAAGAAATCTGACGTTTTCATAGTTAGAATCCATAGAAGAGCTTCTGTTAGGTAGTGTTTTGAATGATCGACTGTTCCATGGATTGATTATTCAGATAAGCAAGAATCTTCACCCCAAATATATTATTTTCCATCATCTCTTCATTTTCCTAGGATTTTGGATGTCTCATGGTATTTATAAAAGCAATTAAGACTTGAAGGATTTTTTTCTTTGTTCCCATCTGCTAATAATTCATTAAAATCCATATAGCTATGTGACAAGATATCCATAAATGAATTCTTACCCTGATTTTTTATTTCTGTTTATTCATTCTTTTTTTGTATGTGTGGTTCTAGGGATTGATACATTCTAGGAAAGAGCTTGATTACTAAGCTACCCACCCTAGCCCTAACATTTATATTTATATGAAATGACTTGACATTTGATTTATTGGTTATTAGACTTATTTAAGTAAGGAAACATTTTTTTTTTCATTTTTAATTAGTATATGGAATGCTTATATGATTACAAATACTTTTTCAGGAAAATATACTTATTTCTTATAATAAGCTGAGTTATTTGCTATAAATTAAATTTAATCTGGCAATTAAGATGTTGTTATTCTTAGTTTACAAATCAGAATCCAGATACTATTGCGCAGAAAAGATAACATCAGAAGATAGCTAATTTGTAGTAAAAACCACATTTTCCAGCGAGCATTAATTTGAGCCATATGTAATTGCGGGTATTTGACCATTTCTGACCTACAGATATGGCAGTTGCATATGATTCAAACTAATAGTCAAAGCCAAAATTTGGAATGTTACACCAATTAAAACAATTACAAACAAAACACAGAATGGGTGACACCTCATCTTGGGGTGCAAATTTTTATGCTTAAAAAAACAAGAAAAACATTTTGGAGGAACTTGCTTTTATATCATCACATAAATGTGAAAAAGCTAATTAAAACTATTATTAACCAGAAAATTGAAGACCAAGTTGAAGAGCCTACCAACTCAAGTTGGATAAACAGCAAAAAATAAAAATAAAATATGCGAATCTTTTGAAATACTTTTCTGTTTCCTAACATCACATCAAACTTCCTGATTTTAATTAGTGGAGAATCAGTTATTGGTTATTTTAATCTTTTTTTGGTACTTGTTTCCTTTTTTATTGTTGTAGGATTAGATGAAATAATAACATTAATTTGCTCCTTTGTAAAAAGGGAGGTTGTGTTAGAAGTATTCTGAGGTGCCTTTCAGCAATTGACTGCCAACAAATAGGAAAAATATAACATGGTTTGAAGAATATTTATTTAAGCAGTAATTATGACTGGAAAACAGAGTGGAAATGAGGTATAGTTTAGAAACCTCTGCTTTAGCTCCACTCCTTTTTTATTGAGTTCATTAAAATAAAATGAAATTGTAAAAACTTAAACCATGACTATTTTTCTCTTTGAATTTTAGTTCCTGTTGAAATTGGAGAGAAAACCACACAGCAACTAAAGCACGCTAATAGGAGAAGTGGCTACCCTCCAGGGGTTTCACAAGGTGGCATTGCCTTTACTGATTCATTAATTAAAAAGTGCTTGTTAGGTGCTGGGGCTAGACTCACATTTTCCAGACTCACAGTGGAGCTTAGCAGTGGCCATTCTGACACTTCCTGGGTTAGCATATTGGGACAGCACTGTCATACAGGGCAAGGTTTGCATTAACCAAACTCCCAAGGTATGAACATAGGAACTGAAATGCAAATATGTTGGCTTATACAAATTGGTTTATACAAATTCTTTAATTAAAATCATCTAGGATACACACCAACTCAGTGTTTATTTACTGGAATTTTCTCTATAGGGAATCAGAGTGTAGTTAGAAGGTCACTTCGTGAGGCTGAGCTTGAGCGAGAATTGTATGATTCCATGTATGACATGTTCGATGATACTGTTCTCTGACAGTCTGGTGCCTCCATTTCTACAAAAGTGATGCACCTGCCTGAGGGACCAGCTTGCTCAAGACTGGACCAGAATATGTGTCCTGTTGACAGTGCTTGTATATAGATTATAGCTTTTGTTCCCTTTTCTTCTTCACAGTGTACTCTCCTTGCTGGCAAGTATTTTATATAAGCTTACTAACCCAACTTTTTAGCTAAGTGCCTATCCCCCAAAAGTGCTCGAGGTATATGTAATCAATTTATATCACCATCTAGCTAGCCTCAACATTCTTATAATTTTTGCATTGGAAATATTATATATGTTACTTCTAAGATATTTTGGGTATATTGTATGCTTAAGATTCTGTGGGTGTGCATGCATGTTTTCTTGTGTGGGAGGAAAATAGGAAGGCATGATACCTACCTTTTGCCTTTCTGCTTTGGGAAAATAAAAAATCTGATTATATTATTTTGCAGAAGTTCTGTATGTTTCTCAAGTCTTTTGTGCTTGCCAAATAAAGATGGAAAGTGTGAAGATTATTTCCAGAGATAAAACTTCAACCATCAATGAAACTCAGAGAAGCCCTAATTCTTGTCTGTTTAGTGAAGATCTGTGTGTTGTTGGTGGGAATGCATGCAGCAAGAGAGGGACCCTTGAAGGTCGTACGTATCTCAGATGCTTTCATGTTGGTCAAGAATCTGAAACCTGTTGGTTCTAGTCTAATCTTCATTAACTGGATAATATTTTTCTCCTGAAACTGCTATTCCACTATTAAAATTAATGCATATACAAGATGTATTGTCTCTGACTAGAAGAGATAATTTTAATATTTTGCCACAATACCTCAAGGCATAGGTCTGCAATGTAGACTAATGGGTTGAAAAAGATATTAACTTCAGAAAAACTGAAGAGAGTTAATCACTCAGAATACTTCTATAACCACTGATTTCTGAATTTTATATTTCTACCTCAAGGAAGGGGGGGGAACCCAAGAACTATTTCCCCTCCTCTGCCTCCCCCTTTTTTTTTTTCTAAAAATAATTCACTTTTGGTTTTGTTACCCTATAACACATGCCAAAATTCAACCCAGAGTGAATTTTTGTAGCTAACTTAGAGCCCCAAAATAGAAACTGCTGACAGTTCCTTAAATACGGTAACACTGGCAGGTGCCTTGGTAATAAATTCATAAGCTTAGAATCCACAAAACAATAAAGTTATGCAAATTGGAGCATGTAGGAAGAGTAATCTAAAACAAATGGCAGAGAAGCAAGTTTTGTACTGTGGCATCCTGGTTTTGCTAACATAAGGCAAACATCCCTGAGGAGAATCAGGGAAATTAAAGGCCAAGAGGGGTTTCACAGACATGATCCAGGAGGGCAGTCTGAGCGGACCAGCTACACACTGATTTCTTTGTTTCTACAACCATAAATAGATATGAGAAATTGTAGGTTTTGCATTTCAGGTATACCCCTCAGAAGGTAAGAATTGAAAGACCTAACATGATTGAAGTTATCAGATTTGCTCTGTTTTAATTGTTCCTTTAGCAACACTCCCATCAGTCATATTCAGATTAGTTGTTTAATTTTAGTCAAACAATCAAGCATGTCAGACATTTTTGAATTCCATTTATTTAAAATATCCATTCTTAATTATCCCTTGGCTTTGATTATTAATCTCTGCTATTATTGGCATACCAGAATATTGTCTTTTTTTAATGCTCAGGGTTTTTTTGTAAATATATTTTCAATTAAAACTTCAAATACCTCTAATCATCTCAGACAAAAATGGAGCTGATAAATATAGCACTATCATTTATTAGGTGTGTGATGAAATGTAATTTTGATCCTTGTACTATTGCTTGAAGAATGTAGCAGAAATGTTTAATGTTTTTGCTTTTTGTTTTTTATCAACTTTAACTCCTGAATAAGTACAAAATATACACACAAATATTAGAATGATGATATTTAAAAAAAATTTCTCATTAACCATCTTATTTGAAGTGCAGAGTAGTGGACTGCTACAAGATATTTTTTAGGGCTAGGGATCATAACTACCCTTTTAAAGGTTATAACCCATTACCCAGCATTGTTGTTTGGCATTTACTCTATTCTCAATAGATACTACCTGAAATAAAAATAAAACAAAACAAAAAACAGCCTTCATCTGAAAACTCTAGTCCACAAAAAGCAAGCTCAGGGGGATGGGAGTCATCACCCATGTAGAGCTACTCAGGTCTGGGAGATCTAGGGAAGCATGTAGTATGAGATGCTCAGGTCACAGGGACAGGACTGAAACACTGATACTAGACTTATGTCAGCTCAACATGCTTCCCATCAGCATATTTGCTAGCCATCCAAACATTTAAACTTGTTTAAAATTAGTGCAGTTTATTTCTTTGAAGTTATAATTAAAATTTTTTTCTAGGAGTGAGGAATTTATACTTAATATTTTTCCTGGTTATTTTCAAACTCAGAACCAAAATATTCTGGTGGAAATAAGATTGATCAGTAAATATTACGAAGTGACCAGGATAGCCATAGTTTCTCTGACAGACTTCTTTATCACACCTTTAAGACAATTTTTCATTTCTCAAAGTGTTTGCTTAAATCTCTCATTCTCTCTGATTTTTATAAACAAACAAATGACAGATGAAAACTTCATCATTTAAACTTGGCTCTTGCTTCTCTTCTTACATGGTTTTTCTAATACAGTTAATGAAAAAGTCCTTAAAATTAGTGAGTATATTCAATATTTGGACCAATGAAAGGAGAGAGCCCTTTAAAAAGGAACTATAGCACCAGGATCCAAAAAATTATTGTGCCCCCTGACCACTCTATACTAGATGTGAGATTATAGGCCCATCATTGAACCTTTGTGGATGTCAATTAATACATTGATAAGACACATGCAAGAATTAAAGATAGTGGTTATTTTAAATGATTGAAAAACCCACATCTCAATTTGGTTGTTATTCTTTTTCATACTCAACTGTGTGTGTGTGTGTGTGTGTGTGTGTGTGTGTGTGTGTGTGTGTGTGTGTATTTTACTGGAGACCAAATGGAGGGCCTTGTACATCCTAGACAAGTGCTCTACAACTGAGCTTTATCCCAGCCCTTTTAAAAATTGTATTCTCAGACTGGGACTCACTAATTTGCCCAAGATCACCTTCAACCTGTGATCCCTGCCTGAGCCTGTCAAGTAGTTGGAATTACAGATGTGAACCATCATGCTCATTCGTTTTAACATTGAGTAGACTATGAGAAAGTAATTTTGTTAAAGGTAGATAAATCTATATATCTTATAAGATTAGGAAAGTGGAGACCTCGCTTAATTTTGGATGTGAGAGACCCTTTGACAAACACCCAATTGTGAAGACATAATCTTACTCCAGGATCTCTTCTCAAAGTATTGGAAGTCTAAATTTATTTTATGCTCAAATTTATGGTCATGCCATATTTGGTTAATGATATTATCAGGCATTACTTTATATGCTAAGATACCTTGTATAGCATACAGTAGATCACAATATGTAACTAGAAATTAATAACAAAGAATGATAATACAAACAAATACTTGGAAGAAATAAACCATTAAAACCTACAGGATCTGAGGAAATTGAAACTGTAATTGTGTGGTTTTTTTAAAGAATAATATCACTATTCAGGAAAAACTCAAAATATCTCATGAAATTCAGCCAAAGCTCTACTTATTTCAAATATATAGCATTAAATGTTGTCAATACAAGACTATTCCCCACAGAAAATAGGAACATTTAAAAATTATATAAAACTTAAACATATTGTAATATTGAGGAATGAGATGTGATAAACAATAAAATTTAAAGAAACAATAAAAAGTAACGTTCATATATGCAAAACTGTTTCTTAAAAGTAATTATTAGAAATTTATGGATATAGCCTCCAGAAAAATTATGAAGCATAATTATTTAAAAAATGAGTAACAAAGTTGAAATGAACTTCTAAATTTAATAAAAATAAAAAATTATATGCTGATATACCATGAAACTTGATGGCAGGAAAAATATCAATGCCTACCTACTCTTAGTTTCAGAGTATAAAGTGGAAAAAAAAGATAAATCATCATTTAAAAATTATTCCTCAAAATATTTTTACCAGTAAACTTTTCAATTTTTAAGAGGTTAGTTCTTGTTTTTATGAATAGGAATTCATAAAAAAGCATTCCAATTAATGGTTAACTTAATGTAATTAATTTGAAAGTCAAAAACCTGATTCTAAAATCTGACAAAGTTTCACATTGCCAAAAATATATCTGTAATCCAATCCATTTTTAAATATATAGACAAAAAGTCTAAGTGTGAAATAGCAAATGAAATTTAGCAATATCTTAATGAAATAATTCACTTAAACCAGTGATGGCTGAGTTATGAATTCATTAACAGTTAATCAGAGAAATAGATCAAAATCTCTCTAGAGATGGAATAAAATATGAAAAAAGCTTACTATTTATTCCCGGGAAAAATATTAATAAACCAGAAAGAATATAACACGTCACTATATAGGATAATGTATTTCAATGAGTAATTTAGTATGATATGCCCAAGGCATGCTTGCTGTATGTCTTATAATCCATGATATACTAATGATATCAAATCCAAAACATCAAATAATAAACATATTTCTCTTCATTACTTTCAGAAATGCCATTAAAGTAGCAATAAAGATTGAAAGTATGAATACACAGGACAAGGGGAATAGGAGAGAAGGAAATTGCAGAGAAGGAATATCAACACATTTTTGGAAGATGTAGAGGTGTTAGTACCATGGAGGAAATTCACATTCAATGTCTAGAAAGAGTGTGATATTGAGAAGCAAGATATTTTGTTCCCTGAACTCTAAAGACTCCAAGATTAATGAGTGGGTTGAGTTAAGGGCTGAATATAATGGTTGGTTGGAAATAGGTTTAGATATCAGTTAGATTACTAATCACACTTCTCTCCTACCCTCACCACCTTATATGCTAGGGGAATACTCTAGCACAGTCTCCTTCTTATCCATCAGGGTTTGAGAAGCTGATCATTTGAAGAAATCAATGGATAGGATTTTGAGAATATGGGACACCAGGTATGTTAGTCAGCTTTGTGTGGCTGTCACCAAAAGACCTGATAAGAACAGCTTAGAGGAGGAAAAGTATATTTGGAGCTCACAGTTTCCAAGATCTCAGTCCACAGATGACAGACTCCATTGCTCTGTGCCCAAGATGAGTCAGCACATCAAGGGGAAGGGCATGTAGGAGGGAAGCTGCTCCCTTCATGGAAGCCAAGAAGCTAGAAAATGGGTAGGGGACCCACAGAGAAGATGCAGCCTTTTAGGAGATACCCCCAGTGGCCAACCTCCTCCAGCCATGCCCCACTTGCCTATAGTTACCACCTAGTCATTTAAACTAGGATGGCCTGATTAGGTTACAGGTTTCATAATCCAGTCACTTTACTTCCGAATATTCCTGCATTAACACATGAGATTTGGGGGGATACCTCATGTCCAAATCATAATGCCAGTGATATGGGAAACTGGGAGTGAGGAATGTGGTTGGTAAGAAGGAGATTAAGTGAAAGTCTACATTCTGGATGTGAGAATTGTCAGTCTGTACCCTCCATGCTGACCATCTTTCAGGAGAATGCCCAATTCTAATGAACTAAATAAAACCTTGAAAATGGGAAGAAAACAAAGAGGAACCTAAAAGAAATGCAATTAACGAAGGGAATGAAAAAAAAAAGCAAAAGCACCAGAGAAATAAGAAATACATTATGTCAATTAAATAAGGGGACAGTGTTTTTGTTCTCCTGTGTGTCCTTTTTTTCTGGATTATACTCAGTTTTAGCAATCTTCTCACATCTTTCTTTGACTCTGTTGTTCTCTCCATTTCTTTGTCTTGCACAGTCTCTATGCCGCCAACAAACCTAGGTTCCAGTCTTGTGGCTTCCTGAAAAAATAAGCCTGTAACTGGAAGATCCCACGTCCCAGCTTCTCTTAGATTGCACATTGCCATGTTCCAAGTTAGACCAGGCCCATTCTAGTCTTAATATAGGTAGATTTGCTGTGAACTCATTCAACCCTGGGAAGACTCAAGACCTGTTTTTCATTGTGTTAGCTTCCAGGATTCTACTGAAGCTTTTTTTATTTGCTTTTTCTACTAACTATTGAGTAACTATTGAATGAGAATGACATTTGTATTTCCAAATATGTAGGAAGATCAACACAAGAGAAAGTAGACTCATTTTCAGGAAAGGAAGAATGATAAGATATTGTTTATCTTTCTAAGAATGCTTAGAATGTTTTACTTAAAGCAGGAAGTAAAGAAGAAATGAGCGAGACTATAAACCATGCTCCACATGGGTTGATTCCAAATCACCACTTCTTTCTATCATCACACATGGTGAATGGGGAAGGGATCATGGCCAGTACAATGGTGGGGAAGAGAATAATCCATATGTAAGGGGCAAACAGAAGTAAGACATAAATTAATATCATTCAAAAACATTTCAGCTACACAAAATTTTGTATTTTTCAACTTCTTCATGTATTTATGTTACGTTTCCTGTTGCTATACTGATAATATAAATTATATAATGATAAAAGTATTTAGTTCATAACAATTTAAATTTTTTTAAGAAAATTAAGAGTTTACCTTCTCTAGTTATAATTCCTAGAATGAACTCAACTCTTTGCTAGATACAGGGCTTTGAACAAGTATTATAATCTCTATTTCTTCAGTTTACCCATCTGTAAAATGGAAAGAATAATAACATATATAGTATATGTTCTGTCAGGTCAGATAACTATTCTTATTATTGTTATTGGCATTTGGTTTAGCATCATTTTAACTTGTACATAAATATTGTCTAGCTTTGTTTTTCCACTTTTATATTTTAATCTCTTTTTCCCCCCTCACATTTTTACATTCAAACACTGATTTAGATGCATTCTACATAGTCAAGTTTTTAACTACAGATAAGCAAACAGGGCCCTCTGGATTCTGTAAGCAGAGTCTCTTTTTATTGTAAACAACACTGTCTTCACTTTAACATAGGTACTTTTCACTCTGAATGTATATAAAAAGTCCTTTCTATATTTTAAAGAATAAAACTGATAGAAACTTGGTTGCATTTCTAACCATTTAGGAGAGATTTAATGCTTATTACTCATGTAGTCTTGTGTTAAATATTTCTAAAAAGTCATGCTCCAATTTGAAGATATTATGCTCATTTCATATTTTACAGATGACAAAGTATTGCCACTATTTATTCCTTATCTATTGTCTTTTGAGGAAGCCACTAAACATAAGTTCTTATGGAGGCATTTCTTTAAACAGTAGTGGTGTCATATCACTTACAGTAATTATTTTAAAACTGACATTCTGACAGTGTGTTGAAAAAAGAAATGGTGGCTATGTGAAATTTACATACTTAAATTTTAACTGAAATTCATTTTGTCAGAATATCTTATAATCACCAAATTAAAACACTATATATTTAAAATAAAATGACCTCTGCTTGTGCCTTGAAACTCATCTCCTAGTACTTTTGTTAGTTTTTCTCCAGTGACATTATTTTATTATAATGACTATTTTAGAAATAATGACAGAGTAAATTATTTTCCAAAAATTTGCAGTTGTTCAGAGAAATCCTTGAACAATATACTGTATGAATTATTTTCACATTAATTTAGTGACTTTTAAAAGAGGAACAGCAAATCAACCAACTTTCATATCTGCCCCCCCCCCCCGCCGTCTCATACTTCTGTATTTTATTTATAGCAGAGGAAAACCTTCCTTCGTTTCTTCCTGTCAGCTGTGCAGAGGCAGTTCCACTAAACTTGGGTGAAGAGATCTCCAGAATATATTTTGAGTTCTTTGAATTAGTCTCTGTTAAGTACTTTGAGTAAGATAATTATTTCTCTAGCTAAATTGATTGCATGGTTTCATGATGTAGAGCTAAAAAGTGACTTATCTATTTTTTTAGCATTTCTATATAACACTTTCAAAAGCTCCTTCATTAAGGAGAATTTATTGTTATGGAGTAACTTTGTAGAAATATGAAGAATATGTTTCATATTTTGGAATCGAATGTTATAATAAAATGAGTTCTTAGTTCCTTGATCTAATTTTCCTCACAAGGTCACTTGCTCATTCTTTGACTGGTTTGATCCTCTTATAACAGAGTAAGATTGTTCGAGTATGTATAATCAACTTCATTACTGACAGTTTAGAAGCATGTTAGAAAGCTTTCATATTGAAAGTATTTGACGGGGCCTATGAGGAAATAATTGAGCGTGTGCCACTACATTCAAGAAAGATAATGCATGTATATGAAACTCTCTTTCTTAAATAGCTGTGAATGATGGGTAACTCACTTAACCTCTCTGGACCTCAATTTCCTCAACTATAAAATAAAGATAATGCTACCATTTCTGGTGAACCCACAGAGTTTGAAAAATGAGATAATGAGAAAATTGATATAAAAATGCTTTGAAAAGTATAAAGTACTATATAAAAATTAGCTGTTATTATTTTTCACTCTTGTTTTGCAATCTAGAACTTCAACAGAATCAAGTGCCTTTATTCTGGTAATAAGAAGGGAAATAAACAAGTATTGTATTTAAGATAATTTATATCTAAGAAAGAGAGAATATGCATAGGCCTACAATGAGAAGATGATAAAGTTACATAATCTGTTGAATGTATGGTAACAACACACTGTGTTGGAAAAGTTGAAGTCTAGTATAAAGCCATTATTATTCAAAGAAGATCTAACCAGATGAAGAAAAATATATTGTAATGATGATAACCATTTTTCTTAATGATTTTGTAGATCTAAGAATTAGGCTCAGGTGCATAGTAGGTACTTAATAAATATATTATTTTCTTACTGAATGAATAGCCCTTATTATAAGATATATCCAAAATTTGTACCCATTTCCATATAGTTCATAAAAAGTTTAGTATTTTTTCTGCTTCTGTTGAGATTTCATGTCACTTACTCTGTTAATGTGGTGTCTTTTATTAATGGATTTTGTGTGATAACCCACTCTTGCATTACTAAGATAAATCCCATTTGAAAAAGATATATGAAAATAAGATAATTTTTATATTGTTCTGGATTCTACTTGAATAATGTTGCTTTTTTTAAAAATCTTGCTCTCTTTTTCTTAAAGTGGAAACCAATGTAACTGACTTCAGACCTTTCTTATTTTCAAATATAGCTATTTAGTGCTATAAAATTTCCTCTAACTGGTACATTAGATGCAATACACAGATTTTTTATATGCTGTGTTTTCATTATTCTTAAATACTTTCAAATAATAAAAAAGAAAATTGTGTCAATGATAGATGTGAATTTGCTTGGCTATGATAATCACTTAATGATTGATATACATGTGTATCAAAATTTCATGTTGTATACCTTAAATTTACACAACAAAAATACTTTCGGATTTTCCTTTTAATTTGTTCTTTGGTCCACAGATTACTTAGAAGTATTTTATTTATTTTCTAAGTATTTGAAGATATTACATTTATCTTTTTTATATGTGATTTCAATTTATTCTGTTGGTGTCAATAAACATGACTTCTGTGACTTGAATTCTTTTATATTTATTTAAACTGGTTTTATAGTGTTTAATCTAGTGTATAAAACCACATTTGTAGGTAAATATTGCATACCCATTTGAAAAGGATGTGTATTCTAGTAGGAGTTTTATATAAATGTTAATGAAGTCAAGTTTATTGATTGTGCTATTCAACTCTTGTCTATCCTTAATGATTTTTTATTCACATTTTCTACTAACTATTGAGTAAAGAATGTTGAAATCTTCTACTGTATAATCATGGATTTGTGTTTTTCTTCTTGCAGTTCTATCAGTTTTTTGTCGAGGCTCATTTATAAAAGTTCATAAACGTGGGCTGGGGATGTGGCTCAAGCGGTAGCGCGCTTGTCTGGCATGTGTGCGGCCCGGGTTCGATCCTCAGCACCACATACAAACAAAGATATTGTGTCTGCTGATAACTAAATTAAAAAAAAAACGTTTAGAATTGCTATATCTTCTTGGTAAAATGATTGCATTACAATTTTGAAATGGCTGTCATTAGTGATATTCTTTGCTTTGGAATCTATTTCGTGTCAAACTTTCTTTTTATTGTTAGTATGGTATATCTTTCCCAGTTCTTTCACTTAACTTGACTTTTTTCAGGGGCTACTGAGGGTTGCATTCAGGGGCACTCAATCTGGGCCACATCCCCATCCCTATTTTATATTTTAAAGACAGAGTCCCACTGAGTTGCTTAGTGCCTCAGTTTTTGCTAAGGCTAGCTTTGAACTTGTTTTTTTCTCTTCCTTGTTTCTTTCTTTCTTTCTTTCTTTCTTTTTTTTGGTGTTAAGTGTACAATCAGAGAAATGAAAAGTTGTGCTACAATTGTGTACAACAAATCAAAATGCATTCTGCTGTCATATATACCCAATTAAAATAAATAAATAAATCTTTAAAAATCAGTATATAGTTGAGTACATTTTTAGAATTCAATCTAGCAATCTCTCTGCCATTTTAAATGGGCTATTTAGGCCATTTGCATTTAGACATTGATAAGATTAGGTTTAAATCTGGTTTTGGTATTTATTTCCTACTTGTCTAAACTGTCCTTTCCCTTTTCCTTTTGTAACTTATTTTTTGATTCATGTTTTAGAAATTTTTATTTGTTTTAATTAGTTATACATGACAGTGGAATACATTTATGTACTTTGATATATCGTGCATAGATGGCATATAATTTTTCATTTTTATGAGTGTATATGTTGCAGAGTCATATTAGTCATGCAGTCACATATATACATACAGTAATAATGTCTGTTTAGTTTTACTATCTTTCCTATCCCCACATCCCCTCCCTTTCCCTCCCATCACTTCCCTCTACCTAATCTAAGGTAACACTATTCTTCCCTAGTGCCCCCCACCTTATTGTGAATTAGCATCCACATATTAGAGAAAACATTTGACCTTTGGTTTTGTGGAATTAGCTTATTTCACTTAGCATGATATTCTCCAATTCCAACCATTTACTAGCAACTGCCACGATTTTACTCTTCTTTAAAGCTGAGTAATATTCTATTGAGTGTATATACCACATTTTCTTTATCCATTCATCTATTGAGGGACACCTAGGTTGGTTCCATAGTCTAGCTATTGTGAATTGAGCTACTATAAACATTGATGGGTCTGCTTCACTATAGTATGTTGATTTTAAGTCTTTGGGTATAAATCAAGGGGTGGAATAGCTGGGTCAAATAGTGGTTCCATTCCCAATTTTCTGAGGAATCTCCATACTGCTTTCTAGTGGTTGCACCAGTTTGCAGTCCCACCACCAATGTATGAGTGTACCTTTTTCACCACAACCTTGCCAACATTTATTGTTGTCTGTATTCTTGATGATTGCCATTCTGACAGAAATGAGATGAAATCTTGGAGTACTTTTGATTTGCATTTCTCTAAATGGTAGAGATATTGAACACTTTTTAATATATTTGTTGAACAATTGTATTTCTTCTTCTGTGAAGTGTCTGTTCAGTCCCTTAGCCCCATTTATTAATTGGGTTATTTGCTTTTTTGTGTTAAGTTTTTTGAGTTCTTTATGTATCCTACAGATTAATGCTTTATCGGAGGTGCATGGGGTAAAGATTTTCTCCCAATCTTTAGGCTTTCTCTTCATGTTATTAATTGTTTCCTTATCTGAGAAGAAGCTTTTTCATTTGAGCCCATCAATTTATTGATTCTTGATTTTACTTCTTGTGCTTTAGAAGTCTTGTTAAGAAAGTCAGATCCTAGGCCCGTGTGGTGAAGATTTGGGCCCATTTTTTCTATTAGGCACAGGGTCTCTGTTCTAGTGCATAAGTCTTTGATCCACTTTGAGTTGATTTTCGTGTGGGGTGAGAGACAGTGGTTGAATTTCATTTTGCTACATATGGATTTCAAGTTTTGCTAGCACCATTTGTTGAATAGGCTATCTTTTCTCCATTGAATATTTTTGGCACCTTTGTCTAGTTTAAGATAACCATATTTATGTGGGTTTATTTCTGTGTCTTCTATTCTGTACCACTGGTCTATAAGTCTATTTTGGTGCCAATACCATGCTGTTTTGTTACTATAGCTCTGTAGTATAGTTTAAGGTCTAGTATTGTGATGCCTCCTGCTTCACTTGCCAAGGATTGCTTTAGCTATTCTGGGTCTCTTATTTTTCCAAATAAATTTCATGATTGCCTTTTCTATTTCTATGAAGAATGTTATTGGGATTTTAATAGGAATTCTATTTAACCTGTATAACACTTTTGCTAGTATGACCATTTTGACAATATTAATTCTGCCTATCCAGGAGCATGGAAGATCTTTCCATCTTCTGAGGTTTTCTTCAATTTCTTTCTTTAGTGTTCTGTAGTTTTCATTCATTCTAGAGGTTTTTCACCTCTTTTGTTAGATTGATTCCCAGGTTTTTTTTTTTAAGGCTATTGTGAATGGAGTAGTTTTCCTAATTTCTCTTTCAGTGTGTTCATCGCTGATGTATAGGAATGTGTTTGATCTGTGGGTGTTGATTTTATATCCTGCTACTTTGCTGAATTCATTTATTAGTTCTAGAAGTTTTCTGGTGGAATAATATGGATCTTCTAGATATAGAATTATGTCACCAGCAAATAGTGATAGTTTGAGTTCTTCTTTACCTATTAGTATCCCTTTAATTTCTTTCTTTTGTCTAATTGCTCTGGCTAGAGTTTCAAGGATGATATTGAATAGAAGTGGTGAAAGAGGACATCCTTATCTTGTTCCAGTTTTTAGTGGAAATATGATTCATTTTTTTTAAAAGAAGTTATTTCATATTATCTCTTTTTGTTGGCTTATTACAGCTCTTTGGGGTATTTTAGCTGTTATTTTAGAATTTATATCATTCATCTTTAATTTATCATATTCAGTCTATAAATGATATTATGGTACTTCATGTATAGTACTAGAATTTTATGGAAACTATACTTCCATTTTACTCTCCTAATGTACCATTATTGTCATAGATTTTATTATTATTTTAATTATAAGCCCTAGATTATAATTAATGTGTTAATGATTTTTGTTTAAATGTTTAATTATCTTTAAAGAAATTTAAATAACATAAAACTTGTGTTTTCCCACATAGTTACCTTCTCTGGTGTTTTTTCATTTCTTTGTATAAATCCATTTCTTCCGTCTGGTATCATTTTCCTTCTGCCTGTAAGACTTTTTCAGAATTTCTGGTAGTACATACCTTCTGGTGATGAGTGATTTCGGGCTAAGTCTTTCCATTTTTGAAGGATGTTTTGGCTGTATGTGGAATCCAAGTTGACATTTCTCTTTTGGTACTTAAAAGATGTTCCACTACTGTCTTCTTGGTCACAGTGTTTCTGACAGGAATATGCTGCCATTCTTATCTTCGTCCCTCTACACTTAAAGTGTGTGTGTGTTTCCCCCGATAGCTGTGAATATATTCTCTTCCTTTATGATTCTTTTGGAGCAATCTGATTATAACCAGGTTTGCTGTATTTTTGTTTTTTGTGCTTGGTGTTTGTTGACATTGTTGTATCTGTCTTTATTGTTTCCATCAAATTTGGAAAAGTTTTTGTACATTATTTCTCCAAATATTTCTCACCTTTTGGGAGCTTTACATACGTGTTTTTAAAACCACTTGAAATGGTCTCAGATATTGACACTCCTCCTTTCTTATATAAAAATGGAAAATTCTCTTATCCATTTCATATTGGCAGTTTCTGCTGCTATGTCATCAAGTTCTAATCTTTTTTACCCCCTGCAATGTCTAATCACCTGGTAGCTTCATCCAAAGTTGTTTTTCATGTGACATATGATAGTTTCCATTTCTAGAATTTTCATTTGGTTCATTCTAATACCAGCACTCACTACTTAACATTGAACACACAGGACATAGTTACATAACCATTTTAGTGTGTTTTATTTTTTTTGGTTAATTCTAGCATCTCTCAGTTTTGTGCCTTGTTTGATTGATTTTTCCCCCCTGATTTGGGGTCATATTTTCCTGCTTCTTGCATGCTTGGTAATGTTTATTATAGGCCAAGTAATAAAAAATTTACCTGCTTGGGTGTAAACTTTTTGTATTCCTAAAAATATTCTTCAGCTTTATTCAGGGACACAGTGATTTAACATTTTTATCCTTTGTGTTCCTTTTAGGCATGCTTAGTACAGTGCTATCTAGACTACTATTTCTGTGAGGGGAGTCTCTTTAGTTTTTCGGTATCCACTGTGCCATGATTCATGAGGTTTTCTCTCTACTTAGTGTGAATAGGTGTTATTTGTATTCCTTAGTGACTGTCAGGCACTATTGCTGCCAGTCCTTTATGGTGACTTTTCCCTGGGTTAGTTTCCTTACATGAATGTACTGATGAGAGATTGAGGATATAGTTATATTTAACCTGATTTAAACATTTTTCAGTATGTACATGTATGAAAGTATCACATTACTCAAGGGGCTTTATGTATAGCTCTAGAATTTGTCTCTTGGTGCTGTTCTCTTATTTCTGGTTCTGACCTGTGAACACTTTGGTGTTCAGACTTGGGACTCTGCCCCTTCAACTCTGGGTGTCTTCTGAGTTCCCCCTGGGTTTCTGCTCACGGTACCTTAACTGGAAAATCTTTCAAGGAATTAAGCTGGAACAATCTCTGGGTTCATCTTGTATATTTTACAACTCTCAGGAATCACCATTCTTTATTGTCTGAGGTCTAGTGTTTTAAAACTTATTTCAGATAAGTTGTTCATTTTATGATTGCTTCAGATGGGAGAGTAAGTCTGGTCCATTACATATACCATCGTGACAACAAGTAGAAGTTTCTTACTCAAAATAATACTTATATGATGAGAATAATGTTTTAATGCTTATTTTTCTCTATTTTATCAAAAAGGCTAAGTATTTTACCTCTGTAATTCAAGTCTCTCATCTATAGATTATAGTTGAATCTTCTTTTAGGATTGTTGAGAGATTTAAATGAAACAGCACTCTAAAGCACTGAACAGATACTTATCAGCTCCCTGAATAGTTTATATTTTGTTGTTATCATTTTTAAGTTAAAAATCACTTGCAACACTCTTTTACTTATAATGCCTGTCCACTTATATTAAATTAAATTTCTATTTCTGTTAAAAAAGCTAAATGTTTATGTTTTATTCAAGCTAAAGTTTAAGTGGATCTACTGAATGAGAGAGAAGAATCATATGTCTTGAAAGACATACAGATGGTAACTGTTAATATAGGAAGTTGGGTAAAGGTTTTGGGGACAAATTTTATTAAGGAAACTTAACATAGCACTCAAAATCTTCTTCTTTTTGTGCTTTTTTTTTCTCTTGGTACTGGGAATTGAACCCACAGGCACTCAACCACTGAGCTACATTCCTAGTCCTTTTTGTATTTTATTTAGAGACGGGGTCTCACTGAGTTGCCTAAGGCCTTGCTAAGTTGCTGAGGCTGGCTTTGAACTTGTGATCCTCTGCCTTAGCCTCCCAAGCTCAAAATGTTCTTTTGACAATGATAGTCTCTATCCTAAAAAATTTCCGGTACCAATTCACTGAGTCTTGTATTCATGATTTGTATTCCCTTGCATAAAATCACCTGGAAAGGAAGATTCTCTTTTACTTTCATCTTTCTCAATAAATCTATTCTGTTTAACCAAACAAACTCAGCAGCATAGGATTTTAACTTGTCTCTGTGGTATCTTAGTCATCAGTTTTTTAATGCATGGGTCACTGAAATTACCCAATGGGAATCATTTCAATATTCCCTAAAGTGAAAGAAGGAGCTACTTAATAGTAAATACTTCATGTCTTATGAACTGTTGGCAAGAGAGGTAATTAGTAACTTGCTATTTAAAACTTCCAAAGCAGTTTGTGGTATATAAATTATTTACATGCAGTTACAATACATTAAACATAATTTAATGGAAAAAAATGGGCACATTTCAAATCATCATAGAATTCATGTTATCTACAGAAAAATTGCCTAGGTGTCTGGCACGTTCTGTGCTGTGTCATGTTGCAGAATATGGCAATGCAGAAAGGAACTATTCCTCACATCACAATTAAAACTAGAATCCAAATTCACCTTTAAAAGCATATGAGGTCTGTAAGGTACTAAGTTATAGTAGTAAGAAATTCTGGTATATCACATAGTAGGATGATTGTATATAATGATAATTCATTATATATTTAAAAATACAGGAATTTGAGTTTTTTTCATAAGGAAATGACAAATGTTTGAGGATATAGTTATATTTAACCTGATTTAAACATTTTTCAGTATATACATGTATGAAAGTATCACATGGTACTCCATGAATATGTTCAATTTTATGTTTTTATGTATCAGTATTTTTATTTAAAAAGAAAGTTCAGTTCAAATAAAATAGACTACAATAATTATGTCAAATTTATTATTTTTAAAAGACAGCAAAATATATAACAGGAATAAATTTCTAACTTGATTCTCACTAGAGGGCTTTGCCTTCTTAACCCCTCCAGGTTGTCCCCCACATTCAGTGAAAGAAGAACCATTTCAGTATTAAATTTTTTCTACACTAATCTAAATTTCCTTTAGAAAACATTATTTTCTCAGCAAATTCCCCCTTTATGTATGTATTTATTTCTGCCAAAAAGAATCATAGTAAAAATATAAGAAGGTATTTATTTTAAGGTGCTCACTAAAGTAAAAAATAATCCAGTATATTCTAGGAATGCTTTGAAGGAACCTTAATTTTTTCAGTTAACCATTTGTACTGGGTCATGATCAAGTCGTTTGTACCTTCTCTAGAATTTCTTCTGCAATGAGCAGTTCAATAGGAATATCCTTCCATAAGGTCTTAATTAGTATTGGGGAGAGGGGCAGAGGGATTGGTATATTTGAAAGAAAATATTTAGTATCTTAGCAGGGTTCTCATTATCTAAAATATGCAAAATCAGGGCATTTCAGATTATAAGTGAAAATTGTAAATGCCTTTTTTAAACTTTGCAAATGTTATGGTTGTGTCTTGAACCAAGTAGGTGCAATTGTCTAACAGGTTATGATAGTGGTAGGATCATTTATTGATACTATGTGGTAGAAACTAGTTAAGAACTTTACAGGTATTATTTCATTGCACCAAGCTTCTGAGGCATTGTTATCTCCATCCAAAAGGTAAGGAAACTGAGGTAGAGTGGTTAAGGATATGGTCCAAGACACAAAAACCAAATTCTAATAAAGTTGTCTAATTCAAAGACAGATCATGATAGTGTCTTTATCAGTGTACTTGTGTTTATATGTGGTCTCCAGAAATAGTTTAGGTGGTATTAGTACTAAAATAGGAAGACAAATTAATCTGCCATTCTGCTGGTTTTAAAAGCATTTTTATTTGCATCCAAAATTACTATTGTAAAATTTTCAGAGAAGATAGAATCCACATATTTTAAGCCTTTGTTTTGGCAGAAAAAAATAGGATTTAAGAATTTGAAATTTGCTCAAAGTGCAAATATGCTGTGGCATTTTGGCGTTGTTCCAAGGGCACAGATTTAACTTGGAATTTTGGTGACTGTTGCTGGGAATGTACTGTTTATCAAATTCAGTGTTAACTGCACAGTTGAAGATTTTCTAGCAAAACTCTCTTTTTAACTCTTAAGAAATTCTTCACCAACTTCTAAGGGTTGAAAAGTAAAATTCATAAGAAGATATGCCTTTGATGAACAAATCTATTAAAGGGTCAGTGAGGTTGATTCCTAGAGTTGGCATAATTGGGAGTTGGCTGGTCTGGCCAACTAAACCCTCTACTAAACCCTCATGGCCTTGCATCTTAATGGAATAAGAGTGTGAAGTGTATAGCCCTTCACTATCTTAGTGAGTAAAATAATCAGACAGAAAACACCTGTTCAGTGGTGGTAGTTGCTTCTGAGAGATTTATAGGTGGTACATTAATCATATGCATTAGTAATTCTATGTATGGAGAGGGAGTATTTTCAAAGACTAAAATTTTCCATTCTTCTAGAGGTAATGCTGTGACCCTATGTATGGAATGTATTAAACACTAGGAAAAGGGAGTGTATTTTAACCTAGGTTGATTTTTTTTTTCCTAGCCTACTGTTCATTGCTTTCAGAAAGTTTACCCTCTCCTTTGCCTCTACATTGTTAAATCATTCAGCTCATGTTGGATGTCATTTTCTCTCATGTACTAGAACAAATGTCTGATGAAAAAGTCATTGACATAGGAATCACAGTTCTTCTAGCTATTCATGTAGCAGAACTCAAAAATTTGTTAATCTAATACATTCTTGTTTAATGATAGTTCCTGGTTTTCTTTTAGTAGGGTGATTCATTCTCTTTGCTAGTTAACCGAAGATGAAAAAAGACATTTTTTCAGGTAGTAGAGGACTGATGAAGAAATGCCCTATAAGCTAATTGTGTTCCATAGAATATATGTAGAAAGAGATGAATTTGTTTTTCATGGGATGGAGGAGGTATAATTCCAGTGCATATTATATCCTTGGGACAAGACCCTAAAGAATATGATTACTATCCCTTATTTGATTGAGTGGCGGATTCTCCTTATTTCTGTGTTGGTGCTGTCTGCACCTCCATTCAGCATTTTCCTTCCCTTTTAACCTATATTTTCAGGGTTTTACTCCCCCTGCTGGCTCTTGGCGTGCATTAGAGTTGAATATTTTCCAGGCCTCTGAAGTGTGTTTCTCTTAAAGAACTCTCCTATAGTAATTAATATTTGTGTTCCAAACACAGCAGCAGCTTTCTGAGTTTGAAGGTATGCATTTTATATTTTCATGAGCTCATTTCTTCTCGAAATTTCCCTAGAGAGGCTAGAGCAGACCAATGCTAATTTAAAACATACAGAAAAGACATTTTGAATTTTTGAATGCTGCATATAATTGGTTTAATTACAAATCATTTGCTAAAAGAAAGTTATATTCTGGTCCATAATGAAGAAAGTTTCTTTCTTCCTCTTAAGATAGCAGTAATTGTGCTATAAAAAGAGAAAACAAAATGTGTGCATTTTAAAAGAATTCATAAAACCTTTGAAATGGATAACTTAATGTTGCAAATATATCGAAATGGATGATTTCAAGCATCTTTAACTTGATATTGCTTTGGAACAATGATCACCCATTTTCATTACATCTTTATGGATATTTCTTTTTTAATATTATTTTTTATTTGTAGTTGGACACAATACCTTTATTTTATTTATTTATTTTTATGTGGTGCTGAGGATTGAACCCAGGGCCTCACACATGCTAGGCGAGCACTCTACCACTGAGCCACAACCCCAGCCCTTTATGGCAATTTCTTTATGAGAGAATTTGGGTCACTTAAACCCCCAAATTGTCATGTGCCTTTGTAGTTTTGCATTTATTGGACATAGTTTTCATTTTAAAAACTTTGGGTTGAATTAAAATATGAAAGTGAATATTTCCTGAGAACCAATTGTTTTAATTTGAAGAAAAGAACTGCAGTTTTTGTTGTTACTAAAATAAAATAAAAAAAAGTCCTCTGATTTGGAAATAGCATTTTCAGAAAATATGCACTCAAAATGTTCCTCTCATCTGAAAACCTTTGTAATGTTATTGCTTGTTTGTAATACTGGGTGGAACTGAGGACGCTGTTTTTCTACATTTCCAACAGACAGTGTCATGTTTTGTCAGCGATTCTCATCAGTTAATATTCACTGACATCTCACAGCAAGGAAAAGTAGAAGTTTCTCATTGTTTTCTTGGGAGCCAGAAGATAAAAGTTTATAGTCATTTTTCTTGGTCTGAAAAGAGAAGAATAGCTTGTCTGTCACCTTGATATGTTTTCCTAGTCTTTACTCATTTATGGACTACTATACTTTGGATGAGTATCCTTCAAAAGTCCATATGTTAAATATTTGGTCACCAGTGACACTGTTGGGAGGGTGTGGGGACCTGTAAGCTGTGGGGCTTATGGGAGGCCATTAGGTTACCAGTTCACCAGAGGTATACTGTTGAAGGAGATAGATGGACCCAAGTCTCTCTGTTTCTCTGTTTCCTGGTTTGGATATGCATGGATTACTCTAACACGTATTTCCCGCCATTGCCATCCAGCACCCTCACCAAAGACTTAAAACAATGGGACTGCCCAATCTTGAACAGGATGTCCAGAACTGTAAGTTTTCTCTGTATAAGTTTATTGCCTCGGGTCTTTTGTCACACTAATGCAAAGCACACAAATCATGGGCAATCATAGGAGCGTGTGGTGGCACAAAGATAATAGGATGCTATTGGACAGATCCATTTTTTTAACATCATATCATAGAATGGGAGTTTTTTAAAATTGCTCTTATTCTCTGCACTACACTGAGTGCATATTTTACAGAATTTCTCTTTAGAACACAAAACTTTATGAAAAATATAATAATTCACCATATTAATGTAACAGCATCCAATCCAATCCTAGTTAGCAGCACTGTGAAGTTTTCATACCACCCAACAACTGCCAGAATATACAGCATGTGTATTTTTAAAGCATATTAAGAAGTTTCCAAATGAAGACTGTTTTCCCACTCCTACCAGAAAGTAAAGGAAAATGAGCATTTCATCAGCAGCACTCTTAGTGCTGTTACCAAGAAATAAAATATGAAGTGAAATTTCATGATACTGTGAAAATTTGGTTGTGAGCCTCTGGGGGTGGTCAGGAAGGGTATTTTTTATAACTAGTTCATGAAGGAACTTCCAATCTTAGACCATTTTTCCTTAGATATTTGCTTGGATTCCTAGTAGTGGAAAACCAAAAGTACAACCAATAGCTCACATGTAAATTGTGTTTACTCCCATTCAGATGAATTAACCACAGGGATCTTAAGGCAAAGTAAAAACACTGCAATATATTTTTTTAAAATCTGTGTATCTCTCTTTGCATATAAGTTCAATAAGTATGCAGTTTTAAAGTAGGTAGAGGGTTTAAAGGACCAGGTATTCTTACTTTCTCTTTTTAAAAGAGAATGAAGTAGCAACTACAAGTTGAAGAGGGTGTTATACTGTAACTATCCAGTGTTTCTTAGAATCATCTTATCGTATGAATCTCTTGAATTCCCTGTTGAAAATATCAATTTCTAGGCTGCTCCAAGAAAGATTCTAGGTCTTGCAGTGGGACACAAAGAAGTACAAACACCTCAGGTACTTTTTATGATTAGAATTTAGGGAGCACCCACTGATTTAATGAACTGTAGAAGCAGTATCAGCCATTAAGAGGTGAGATTCAGAGTAAAGATTCATCTGTTCATTTAAGAAGCACTTATGTATTAACATTTACAGAGCACTTACTTTGGGCCAGATATGGCCACACTTACCAGGTGTGTGACTTTAGCCACATCTTTTACATTCTCTGAATCTTTCTCTTTCAAAAATGAATTTACTGTCATACTCATAGGTTTGGGGAGTATTCAATTAGATATGTACTAAGAAATATAGAAGTTCTATCATGCTGTATGTCTATTTTAATTCATGGAGTATAGTGGAGGGGTCATAATTTAATTATCCTAATTAGGCATTTGTATTGTATACCAAGTTCTCTTATGAAATTAAACGTTTGTTAGGCTGGGGTTATAGCTCAGCGGTAGAGTGCTTGCTTTGCACATGTAAGGCCTTGGGTTTGATTCTCAGCACCACATATAAATAAATAAAATAAAATAAAGTTAAAAAATGTTTGTTATTCTGATATATGGTTCTTATTGGCATCTTTTTGGAGATTTATTTAGAGATCAAGAGTCACTTAATATCTTTCAGGATTCAAAAGCTAAATATTAACTTTTTCCCCTTCTCTTCAGCCCTTTGAAAAGTTGTGTTTTTTTCTGCCTGAAGTCACATTTTGCAACATCATACAATGCTATTAAAGCAACAACTACTCTTCATAAGTGCTTACTGTAATCGAGGCTCTCAGGCACTATTTGTATTATTTAGTCTTCTCAATAATACATTGCAGGAATGATGACCATTGAAAGGAAGGTTGAGAAATTCATTAGTTGGGACAGGGTCTTATAGATATGATAGAGTATAATAGAAATTATCTTAACCCATGTCTTGGTTCAAGTTACAAGTTTTGATCATTTTTTCATATAAATTCTTCCTATAACTTAAGTACAGTCATATTTCCCCAAGATTAGGAAATGCATTTCTCACATTGGCTTTCCAATGACTTCCTCTCTCAGGGAAAAATCTCGACCTTACTGAGACCCACAAAGCACTGCATGATATGCCTTACCTAGTCAAGAACGTTTCCACTTTCTGTTGCCTCAGTCCAGAACTGTTTTCTCCTACATAAGGGACCAGTTTTTTTCATCTCAACAGTGACATCTTACCAGGCAACCTCATGTGCAGGAGTGTCAGCATGGGCACACACAGTACTGCCTCTCCTCCTTGCTGGACTTCTTTATCTGTAGCACTAATTAAAAAATTATATGGTATTCTTATATGGTATTCTTAATTTATTTTAATTTCTCCCTAGCTTAATGCAAGTTCTTAAAACAGTGACTTTATATTTACTCTTGTATTTGTATGTTGAATCTTGAATTAGGGACATACTCACTATTCATTGTATTAGTAATTTTGTGCTTTTCATAATATTAAGTATTTTTATTTAATTTCTTGATAAGTACCCTAACATTGTCTGTATTAGCTATATTTTTCATAACAAAGTTCTTGAACCAAAAATGTGTTGTTGGGTTTCACTTTTTGTACCAATAGAAATTATCACTATGCAAAAGATAAAATATATCTTTCTAGGTAGAATATTTAGGGTTTCATGGATGTATAAAATGCCAGAATACATTCTACTATCATGTATATCTAAAAGAACAAATAACATTAAAATTTTTTTTAATTATATGCCATGTTTTAATATCATTCTTATAGATTTGCCTTGTACATATTTTTAAAAAGGTATTATTTAATATTTTAAAAAAGAATATTTAAGGTTTCTATGAAAGAGCGTTTTTAAAAGATCCCTTATTTAAGCAACTAAGTAGCTATTTTGTATTAATAGCCAGTGTCCCTTGCTTAGTCTTTCCCTTGGAAGTCACAGCGTGGGACTCCATGTGAGGGTTAGGTACTACCTCAGTCTTAAACCGTATTCTCATTGGGTATGCTTCCTGGCCACTAGCTCTGATCTTTATGATATTAGTATTACATAAATGTGGTAATATTAATTCAATAGGTTTCCAGAGGGCCTTCTTTTTTTTTTCCTTTCTAATATCTTTTACAGTGCATTTTTCCTTTATAGAAAATTGAATGTGTGAATGTCAGAATTATTTTACATATGTTTAATTCAATGTCTTAAGGGTAATTATCTACCTTGTCTTTTTCTTAAAAAAAAATTCAAGTTCTGCCAACTTTATTTTACTGAATTTTATGTAATGTTAATGCTAAGTTTTGGAAAGCAATGGTTTTGGGGAAGTGGCCATTTTAAGTATTTAGATTCTATGCAAAAGATAAATTCAGAAGCTCACTGTACACCAGGTTTACTGACATTTGTGCAAAGCAACATGTAGCAACTGTTTGTGGCAATGTCCATCTGATTTCCCTTTATCACCAGCTGGTAGATCATGTATCTTTGTCAAGGCTAGCATTTTAATATCCTCTTTTAGCCATCTTTCTTTCTTAATTTCCTTCCTTCTCATCCTTCCTTTCCTCATTTTAAGCTACTTTAAAACTTAATAGTATGTTAGTGATGTTTAAAATGCAAATCACTTTGGAAATGAGGAGGTAGACATTTATACGTGTGTTCTGTTTGGGAGTTTCTAAGTCTGTTTCTCTGGGATGGTTAGTACATTCTGTAGCAATAAGGGGAAAATCCAAGTTTCACAAAGTAAAGGTCAAGAGACATGGAACAACTATTTTATTATTTGCTTTCAAAACAGAGGGGATATGATTTATGTCAGATATAAGCTTATGTCATAGCTATGCAGGTGCTGCCGTGAAGCTGTGACCCCCGTCTAATCCCCATAACGACACTGAGCATTGACCACATTAGCTTTGTAGTTACCGACAGCTTTCCCAGGGGCCTTCTAGTTTCTGAACCCAGCCGCCAGCTAACTGGCTGGCCTGGGCTTGGTGCAAGAATATTGTTTTCTGAGTGCAACCTGAAATACATTTTGTAATCCCTTTTTTTAGTTAATTGACCAGTCTGTTTGAGTTTGAATCTCAACCCTGTCACATCCCAGCTGTACAATTTGAGTTAACCTCTGTGTTTCATCTGTAGAAGGGGTGGATAAAAATAATACATATACCATAGATGTTATGATAATGAAATGTATTCATATTTGCAAAACCCTACATACATATTTGTTAAAGTTTAATTTTACCATGTAAATTCTTTTCAGTTTTGTTTTTTTCTTCATTCATATAGGCGCACAGGTTATCACAATTTTATCAAGAAATTATTAGCTTTGTCTTAAGTCTCAAAAATTTTGAACTGATATAGTAAATAAATAGAAAGCGAGAATCCAAAAAACACCTCCTATTTAGAGTAATATGTGGGATGGGACAGAAGATTTTACACAGCCGTGGAAAACAAAAGCTCAAGAAGAAAAAAGTTCAAAATAAATTTGTATTTTTTCTCACAATAGCTGTGGGCACCCTTCAAGTTTCAGTGAGGTGATGACAACATAATTAAGCAGTAAAATATTCAATTTCTTATCTGTTCCTTCCTGTGCCTGTAAGTCATCTCCGAGGATCCTCAGCTTTGTTAAGGTGTCCTTAGGCTATCGGTTTCGTCTGATTTCTCTGAAAAATGCACATAAGTAAGTACACCCTCCAACCAAAATAATTAATATTTAACAACGAGCAAATGCTGTAGCAAATATTACTTATGAGTAGGACAAAAAAGAGTGAGGTAAGATAGAAGAGCTGAAACAATTGAATACTCTAGAGGGAAACAGTAGGTCACCACTGATTTGTAGGTGTATATTTTAAAACGTATTTGAGGTGGAAGGAATAAATTGCAATGAGGATTCTGTAACATACAGCTGCTTAGTTCCCATTTCATTAATTGAGGGAACGTATTTGCCAAGAAGTCCCCTCTGGAGGGCAGTGCAGTCCTACTTTTGTTGTAGGAGAGTCTGGTACCTTTAAAGTTTCAGGAAATTTCACTTCAAAGATTCCTACTTTCTAAGATGTGAATCACTCCCTCTTTTAAATACTCAAAAGGGACACAAAAGTGAAAGTCAAGTCTCTTTTTGTTAAGATGGTTGGCATGCTAGACTGGGGGGAAATGGCCCAAAACAGGACTTTGAAATACCATATGGAGAGTGATTCAGCATTGCTGTCCCAGAGTTGGTGAAGCTGGGTGGTGCAGATTAGGAACTCCTGATCTTTGTGTCTTTTCCCCTTTGTTTTAGATACTTGTGCACTTCAACTTTATGATCCCTGTTTTTGTCTCTTTACTCTAAAATACGAATCTGTACCTTTTAAGAAACTCTGCTGTCAGTCTTACTATATAGGGTCTTACAGGTCAGCCCTGAAGCCAGCGAATGCCTCCCTATACCTTAACAAATCAGCAAAATATTTTGAGAAATGCTCTGCTTTTATGAACAAATACCCTGATAGTTATTGGATTTGTCATAGCATCTAAGGTTTCTTTTATAACCATACTGACCTTCACGTGCTATTATACTACAAAACCAACTCTTTATGTAATCAAACCAAAGGAAGAATGCTTCATTAGCTATACATGACCCTACATGACGATAGAGGCATACAAAAGTTATTTTCTTCAGCAGTATCTAAGTATTGTACAAAAATATTTCTTTATACAAGAATAAGACCTGGGATATTTGATGTCTCAGGAGTAAAGTAATGTTGGGATTTTTTTTTCCTTTTTCTTTTTCTGTTTGACTCTGAAGGCTGAGAGCTTTCAGCAGGGGGATACCATGTAAAAGGCAGTTTCAGATCTTATAACTCCAAGCATCACAAAAATGTGTAAGCTATGAAAGACTTTTCTTGTGAGCAAAACAACTGTGCTTTTCAGCTCTAAATCATGACATAGTCTTGTTATACCACAAAGAATTAAAGAATGTTAAGTAAATGGCTTTCTTCCCTCCCTCTGTGCCTCTGAGGATAGTTATTAATGCCGATTCTTGCTGCTGAGTGATCCTAAAGCTACTGTCGCAACCTTTTTATTCCCCGAGTGCAAATGAATCCTTTATGAGGTAATTGAAGGAAATTGATGACATTATTTGCTGTACCTTGGGTATCAACAGCATATAAATGAAAAACACAGCAGAAGGACTGGGCCGTATCACCATGTGACCAACACATTTGGATCAGAAAGATCTCAAGTTTTCTGCCTGAGCAAGCTTGTGCCTTTGTTTCATAGAAAGTAGCAGGTACACAGCTTTTTAAAATTATGAACTCCTGGTGTTAGATTACTACCACCCCATGTACATGTAAAGGATGTGGATTTTAGCAGCACAAAGAGCCTGGACTTATCCTTTTTGTTCTTCTTTGTTTATTTTAATGTTGTCTTCACAATCTAAATAGTACTTGTTTTGTGTTCTTTTATTTGAATGTTAGTGTCTGCACATTCTAAGCCAAGGATGGCTTTGCCTTTGTGTTCAGTCTCACCATTTGGGACAGAGCAAATTCTAGCATGTGTGTTTTAGGAGGAGAAAATAAACACTAAAAAGAAATTAAAAAAATTTTTACCATGGAGTGTAGATGAACGATTTAAGTAGAGATGCTATTTTAAGTTGACCCTACTCAATGAGCTATACTAAAAGAACATTTATTTACCTAGCTAGAAAAAGTCATTTTAAATATGTTCTCTAGTTACTTTCCTTCTCATTTATTACATTTGCCACTTCATTGTGACCTTAGTGTGACCTTGAGGTTTATGGGCTAAAGGTAACCATTATGCAATAATGAAAATATGTAGACCCAGCTTTACCACCTAGAAAAAAAATGGTTTCTTATATTTTGTTTAAATTAACACACTTTGGTGTTTATAAAACTGCTCCATGGTGCTTGAAAGAGGAGAGAAGCATTAATCGCAATTAATGTGCGGATTTGGCTTTTAGAGACTGTGTTTAGTGGAGGTGAGTCAGCAGGCCTGGCTGTATTAATTATAGTGGTTTAACTCTCCACTGGTTTTGATTCACAAAGATATACACTGTTCCTAAATTAATAATGCTTTAAAGCCTAAATTGCTTAGAAAATAATGAGGCCTAATCAAAACTATGAATACCCATCTTTGCTTTCTTGTCTCGTTTGATTTGTTTGATTTGACCTATCTAGACGCAAATATATTCCACTTCCACCTTGCTGTGATCCCATAATCTGACCTCTGTGAGATGAGCAGTTCCTCATTTGGATGGTGAGGGAAATACTGTTAAGAAGGACCCAAAGCAGGCAATGCAGAAAGCTTTAGAGAGTCAGCACATTTGTGACACAAAAGCTCTGATGTGACTTATTTCTTTGAGACCAGCTTTTTAATTTTGCCTGGTTTGGTCCTTACCCTTATAAGTGAACTGGACCACAGACATCCTTAACGATCCACAAAGCGTGTGATACAAATAATTGTAAATTGATGATTAAAAATCTCCAGTCTGCTTATTTTCAGCTGTTCTTCTATGATCAATCAAAACCCATTCTTTATTTTCAAGTAGAAATGATGATAATTATCCATGGTAAAATAACTTTCAGATCCTATTGATTGCAGTCAGTCACTGTGGGCTACGTTCCAAGCATACTTCTCACCACTTACACATGAAATAAAAACTTTTATTATCTCCATTCTTTCATGAGGTAACTGAGGTACAGAAAAACTAGGTTCCTTCCTCGAGTAACAGTAAGTTTCAGAGCCAGTTTCCCATTTCAAAAGACTGAGTCCCTGCTCTAACCTCCTGTGAATCTCTGTTCTGGAGGGGATCTTTGTTTTTAGCAAAGGGTATATATGTCACATCATCTCGACTAAAATGTTTTGACAAATTTAAAATGGAATTTTTTTAAAAGCTCCTTAGTAAAGAAGTAAATATAACATATTTTTTTGAACATGCAGTTAAAATGGGTTTCTCATCAGCAATGAAGGCAAATTGTTAAAATCGTGAATCATTTATAAACCTTGGGACATGAAACCTTATTTTGAAATGGACCGTTGATCTGTACACTAAAAGTATAGACATGGCTAATTTTCATGGACACATTAGATACAGATCTAACATCAATCTCAAATCCTTAAAAGGTTAAGTATATACTGTATGAGATGTTGCGAATTAGCTATTTACATGTTCTTTCCCCAAAAGTTTGGGTCAGTAAGTAGCTTAACTTCCATTTTACGACATTGATTAAAGCTGGGTATTTTAAAGGAGAAAGCAGCATTACAAAATGAGGAGTTGTCTTAAATGTTGTGTTATAGAGTGTTTAATTCTATACTTCTGTTTTTTAAAAGTGAAATAACGCTCATATCTGAAAGTAGGTATTTTTCAGGGGTTAGTATGGGAATGGATATTAGCTATAAATTGGCTGGATTATGGTGATAGCTGCACAATCTTGTTTGAAAGTACTTTAATAGGCATTGAATTTGTATCATTAAAATGACTAAATTTATAGTACATAAGCATACCTAAATAGAGTTGTTTAAAAATGCACATAAAAACTAGAAAAGAAAAAATAATGACACAGAATTGTTTTTCGATTGTTATTAGAATAAAATTAATTTTCCCCCTGTGAGGTTTATTTACTTTAAAAATCTAAAGCCTTTCGATTTCCTGCACCACATAAAAGTAAATAAATAAAGATATTGGGTTCAACCACAACTAAAAAATAAATATTAAAAAAAATCTAAAGCCTGACACCAAATGTGATATTTAGGCCAGCCAAACAATGAGGAATCAGCAGGTCCTGCTTTCTTTTTCCTTTTTGATGTTATCTGGTTGAGTCAATATTCCTTGTAGCCTCTAGAGGGCAGCACATATGTTTTTATTTAAGAGACATGTCATCCCAGAAATCTTAACCTTTTCAGAACAAAGTGCAGTAACTCACAAACATCAGGAAAGCCAGAATGCTTCAGATTAACTGTCTCATTCCAGGGGTTTGTCCTGAGGACCTGCACATCTGAGGACCTTCCTTTAGGAACTCCTAAAAATGAATCAAAGAATAAAACCAGCATTTGCATAGGAAAGGGCTGTCGCTCAGGAGATTGTGACAAGAATCCCTGAATCTCTTTAAGTTTATAAGATTACATTGGAAGAACTGGGCTATGCCAAAGACAAATATAATTCCAGAGTTCTTAAGGTATTCATGATTAGGAACACAGGACTTAAAAATTTGTAAGAATTTTTTTTTTTTTTTTTTTTTTTTTTAATATCGAGGAGTTAACTCAGGGACACTCAACCAATGGGCCACATCCCCAGCTCTATTTTGTATTTTATTTAGAGACGGGTCCTACTGAGTTGCTTAAAACCTTGCAGTTGCTGAGGCTGGCTTTAACTGGCCATTCTCCTGCCATCCTCCTGCTTCAGTCTCCTGAGCTGCTGGCTTTTAACAATTTTTAAGACTTAAACATCTTGGTTTTGTTTTCGGTTATTTTTTATTATTATTATTTTACAGTAGAAACCAATAAATAGTGGTTGAAGAGGAAAACTAATTAGTATTAAATGATCATTTTATGAAATAACTGGTCTTCCCTCATCCCCATAATCAGTGGCGTTTTCTCTATTCTTACTTAATTTAAAAAAAAAATCTTTAAAATTATATAATTTTGAGATCTTATAAGATGATATAGAATTTATAAGAGTTGATTTCAGTGTAGACATCTGAAACAGATTTGGACTCTCACTATATCTTTGCTTTGGTTCTGAAATTCTTTCTATATGTCCATATATATATATATATATATATATATGATAATCTATATATCTTTGAATAAATGTTTATCTCTCAAATGCATATATATATATATGACAAAGTATCATAAGTTTAAAAATGCAAATAGTAAGAAATAATGAGAAATGTGTGAACACACAATCCAGTGATTTAAAAAAAATTGAATTTGGGTGAACTTAATGGTTATTTTTTTTCTTCCTTTATTTTCCTCCTTCCCATCTCTCCCTTCCCCCTTCTTTCTTTTTCTCACTAAACTGTGACTGCAGGCTAATTGTGTGCTGGACATGGTTTCTTTCCACCGATACAACAGTGAGAGCACAGCACAGTTTATGCCTTTGTGAAATTATAATCAGTGCAGGAGGTAGAAAAATAAACATATAAACAAAAAGTAATATGTAATTATGGATTGAAATCAGTTAAAAGAAGGAAAAAGGACAGGACATGGAACTCCTAGCTGACTTGAGGCTGGAGAATCAGGAAAATGCTTGGGGGCGGGGGTGTGCTACTTTTGGTAACCCCACCACATAAAGAATTGGGCAAGGAGTTCTTTAGAAAGTGGAACACAATAGGAGAGTTCCTGAGTCAGGGAAGACCTGGAGTTGTGAGAACTGAACAGATGTCAAGGTCTCTCACTGTGAATGAGGACCAATTTGTCCTTGTGAAGAGCTTGGATCTGTTTCTAGGTGTCGTAATGGCTTTAATGGGCAAAAGAAAAACAGTGACATCCTCTGATTGAGCTTTTGAAAAGATAATTCTGGTTGCTCTGTGGAGAATGGATTGGAGAGGGGCTGAAGTAAATGTGGAAGAAATTAGGTGGCAGTCCTAATCTCAACAGATTCGCTTGCAACTGAATTTCACCTGCACTTGACAAATAGGAAATAATGTATTGAGTCCACTGAGTAGGCAGTAGAAGAAAAAGCTCCATTTTTTTTCTTTAAATGTATACATAGTTTTCAGCTTGTTAAGTGTGGCTACACTGAGGTAGTAGTTAATGATTGTAGGATACTTAAAAGTACTTTCGAAAGCCTTAATATTTTGTGTTTCTTGTTCTATGTAAACTGACATTGGTTGTAAAACACTGAGATAATCTATATATCTTTGAATAAATGTTTATCTCTCAAATGCATATATATATATATATATATATATATATTTACATTCATGAATTCCAAAATATTTCAGTAACACATTAAAATAACATGGACTTAACACATTTGTGAAAACTGCTAAATTGTCTTTATATCCTAGATTACTAGCTTTCTGACCCTGAGCAAGTTATTTAACCTTTCTGTGCTTCAGTTTTCTTTCACATAAATGTGAATAATAAATGCACCCATTTCTTATAGATCTTAGGATGATTAAGAGTTATATGCAAAGAACTTAGAATATTAGCTGGCATGTATGAAGCACTATACTGGAGTTGGTTATATTTCCAGTAACATCAGTTAATCACTGGAGGCTATTAAGCTGACCTCAACACAGAATGTGTCTTCATCAGGTCATGCAAGGTACTTCTTAAGGCTTACTATTTCAGACACAGACATTTTCCATCAACCAGAAATTATGAGAAATGCAAATAGCATTGTTCTCTTAGCTACCAGTATTGTAAAAGTGAACTTTGGGCACTCATGTAGGGGTTTTGACCCAGCTGAAAGGACTTGTGTATTTTGCTTACCCTATATAGTCATCTTAGAACACTTTGGAATAATTATCAGAATATACATCTTTGTATTAATATACTTTTGAAAAATTGAAGATCTGTGAACATAGATTTGCTTTACACATGGCAACCATTGACTGCTACTAGGTGGTGAATATTCCTTGAGCCCCATCTCAGAGTTAGGTAGCTCTTCATCCCCCTAAATTCATGTGTTACCTAATTGGCTCTTGGAGGCATTTGAGTTTAACTCTGAAATAGCTGTGGTTTGGGTATATGCTAAATAAGAGGTGTAGAAGCAAAGATCTAGGAGATACTCAAGTCTTTGTGCTCAGGAAGCTGGCTGAAGGCGTGGTGTAGTAAGTTATAATGTCAGGTATACCCTCTGAGTTCATTTAGTAGTTAAGAACACAGGTTCGGTTATCAACAGACCTGCGTTGGGCTTCTGGGTTTACATTTACCAGCTATCTCTTGGATACTGGTATTATCACTAATCCTCCTGAAACTGGAAAACTGAGATAAAATAACCATGTTGTAATAATGTCATGAAAATTAAATGAAATAACGCATATAAAGGTAGCCATCACATAATCTGGGATTTCTTAAATACTGACTAAGTGATTTGCCCAAGGACAATATCAAATATATTTCAGGGTTGATATTTGAACCCACAAGAGTTTGCGCCCAAACCTGCCCTTTAATTTTGGCATTGTTAATGGCTGCTTATAAATTGGGGTGGCAAAGAGAGAAGGAAGGAAGGATATTTGCTGTTATCCCAAACTACCATTCTATTTCTCTTCTTCCTTTCACTTGCATTTCCTCAACTTTCATTTCATGCCTTGAACTTGCAATTCATTTTCTTCTAAAACTTAAGGAAATTTCCAAAATCGCACTAAAGTCGACTCAACAGTGCAATGGCCCTCCATGTAGCCATACTTCCCAGAACTCACTTTCTGTCTCCAGTGGATCTCCTTCCCACACCACACCTGAAAATACTTCCCTAAACTCATTTTTCTCTCCTGTTGAGGCACCTGCTGGCAGCACTTCCTCCTCCTGCCTTGTCTCCCTCTCAGTCCACAGTCCCCTCTCAACTCCTTACTTCTTGGTCCTCTGCTCTTCCTTTTCTAGGTTGTTTTAAGAAAATCCTTATAAATTTTTGGATTTGACTAGGGTTCTAGTTTAGGGATTAGTCTTCAGTCCTAACCTCCTGATCTATCTATAGTCCTACATTTTCAATTTCTTTGCAACATTTCTGGAAAACAAAAAACAAAAACGAAAACACCCAAAAAAAAAACAAAAAGCAAAAGAAAACCAAAAACTCATCATCTCTCTCACCAAGAAGACTTGCTGTACACTATCATTTTACTCATTTACACAAGTGGCCTCTGGAAGTTCTTTCTCTGTCCTTTCATATTCCAGCATTCAATCCCCACCACCATTGGTGATATTTTTTAGTATCTTTGTCTTACTTTATTATCTCTGCTCTAGACATGTATCAACCTCACAACCTGTTATCCTTGCTTTAATCTTCTTTCCTACACTTCCTAAAACATCTCTTTCATGAAAAGTTTCCAGAGGCTTCTCATTTGCTGTGAAAAGAAGGAAAACTTAAGAGTCACCATTTCCCCCACCGTCCTTCTCTATCCAATGCCTGTTCTTTCACTATCACTTTAACCTAATACACTCTTTATATCTTCTAAAGGCTACTTCAGTATCATCTCCTTTTTGAAGATTTCCATTTCTACCTTCAAAGAATAATTTCTATTTTCTTTAGGCCCTATAGTTACTTTTGATGGCACTCATTTCAAAGTTATTACTATTTATTGCTGACAGTTTTTATTCATTTGTCTTTTTTTTTAAAGAGAGAGAGAGAAGAGGGAGAGAGAATTTTTTAATATTTATTTTTAGTTTTTCAATGGACACAACATCTTTATTTTTTATTTTTATGTGTTGCTGAGGATCGAACCCGGCCGTGCATGTGAGGCGAACGCATTACCACTTGAGCCACATCCCTAGCCCTCATTTGTCTTTTATATTAGTAGATGTTTACTTTTTAAGGGCTGCAACAATTTCTTCATGCTTATTTGCTTTCACAATACATCATTTCTTTGTCCAGTTTTTGGGGAGCAAGTACTGAGGATTGAACCCAGTGGTGCTCTACCACTGAGCTACATCCCCAGTCTTTTTTATTTTTTTATTTTGAAGCAGGGTCTCAGTAAATTGCTGAGGGTCTTCCTAATTGCTCAGGCTGGCCTTGAACTTGCAATCCTCCCTCCTCAGTCTCCCCAGTCACTGGGATCCCAGTCATGCTTCACCATGCCTGGCTGTCCATTATTCCTGATGACTCTCACACTGGAAATGTGGCAGAAGAATTATCCTCGTCTGGTATCAGTTTTGTAACATGCCACAGTTACAGGCAAATTTTCAGTTCATTAGGCTTATTCCAAAATAGCCTGTTTCCTAGAGTAAAATGGTGTTTCTCATCTTCCAAAAATTATAAGAAAGTGTTTTAGTTAGCAAATTTTGGTCCCACCTGCCCAGCTGTATTTTCGTTTTGTTTTGTTTTTTGTCTCCGTACATTCTAGCCTTGAACAATAGTGTATTTTATAAAATATACTAAAGTTTCTAAAAGATGGAGAGGTTTATTCCTTTCTCTGGCACAGCCTAGCAAGGAGAGAAACGGTATCTCAAGCAATGCACACGTAAGTGACAGTGGATGGCACCTGCTCCCTCACCCACTTCCTCTCTCCTGAGGTTACCCATGCCAGAGCTTTCTGTCTCTTTAACATCTCCACCATTGAATGCTTGCTTCTCCTTTGGGTAGCATTTCTGCCCCCGCCCCAGGAAGAACTTAAACTTTAAAATTAAAATTTTAATTTAAATATTCTCATTTCATATATTTGGTAAACAATGACATTTAGTTATATTACACCAGGGAAACCAAATGAAACATTCATTTCTCTTATTTTAGAAACACTGACTGACTCAATAGGTATAAAATTTTACTGAGGATTAGATTTCTTTTGACTGGATGTTTAATACTACTTCTGTTTAAGGAAAAGACCTTAGCTTTAATTCATACAGCAATACTGTTGCAAATGTGTAATTTTCCAAATTGTCCATAGTCCACAAAACACTTTAATGTACTGTTTCCTTTATTGCAGGGGGAGAGAGAAACATTTTGGCGGAAAGCCAATTTATTACTGATGCACTCAGGAGACCTACCGTCAGTACATGATATGCTATTTTCCTCTTAGTCCTCTGTATTTCTTCCCTTCTCTCCTTGCCAGCTCCCCACCCTTCTGGAATTTCTTGGTTCAAGGACAAGTGCTGACTCAGCGTGGGCCACCATCTCAGGGCTGACTTAGAGCTTTCTCTGCTCCTAAGGAGGTGCCTTGGGGGAGCAAGTGGAGCACCAGCGAATTCTGCATTTCTCCTGGGAGTCGTAGCTCTCCTCACTGATTATGAATTGTTTCTGGGAGAACAGAATGAGCTGTTAGGCTGCAAATGATCTAACATTTCATACTTGACCATGTGGACTCTCAGCATTTATCATGTTTCAGTCCTCATTTCCAAATTTCACTATATGACTGCAGACACTGAAGGATTCTATTGTCACGGAATAGAAATCTGTGATGCTTATGTGTTGCAAACCTAGTTTATTATACATCTGTGATGGAGGGGAATGATATATGTATATTATGTATGTAGAAGAACCTTAACTTTTTATAAAAATATCAATCTCGATAACTTAGAAACACAAGTTTCCTGGGAACTTGGATGACCCATCATTAAAATCATGATAACAATTTTAAACACTGGGGAATGTGGAGATTTAAGATTCATAAAAACAATAAATTAAATAGGCATAGGTTATACAGACATAAATAGTTTGGCATTATTATGAGTGCAAATGTTAAGCATACAAGTAGTGATTTCAAAAGGTGAGCAAAAGTCTTTTTTCTTATAACCTGTATTCACATTATAACCCTTATTCACATTACACATCAACTAATCATGCTGGGGATTTTTTTTTCTATTTCTTTCCTTCCTCCCTGCCCCTCCTTTTGAGGTGCTGGGGATGGAACCCAGGATCTCCCTCATGCTAGGCAAGCCCTCTAACACTGAGTTACACCCACAGCTCTGCTTAAATTTCATATCCTGGCTTTTATACTGTCTACCTCTTAGCAAGAATTATTCATGAATTGTATTTGAAGGTAGAGCAATCCTGAATAGTAAAAGTTCTGGCTCATTTTTTAAAGGTCAGAAAATATGCTTTGTTATGTTTAGTTTGTATCTCTCTTCTAGTAAGCATTTATGCCTGACAATTACCAAAATAAAAATTGAATTTATGAGGAAAAAAATATTCCAGATTGATTCAAGTACCTAGAGGTGCCAGTTTTAGACATGTGTTGATAAAATGTATTAAAGTGGTAAACTCACTAATAAGCAATTTTGCATTTTGGATTGATTAAAGAATGTTTATAACAAGAAAAGCACATTACGAAAGTAATTACAACCATTAATTATAATTAATTCTATCTATCTCTTTTAAGGAAGGATAGGATTTAATTAGGTGGTTTTTCTTAGAATCTTTAATCCATGGCTTTTATTTTAGCCACAGTGGATTTTCATATAATTTCCTTCTTTACTTTATTCTTCATGTCAAATGAGGTACATATCTTTTGTAACTTCTTAGTCTCTGATCTCAGATACTTCTAAAGATGATTGTGAGGATTAATGGGCAATCTTCTAAATAATTTTGTGTTCTCAAAGAAATTTATTAATTATTGATTCTAGAAGAAGAACTGGCACATTTTAACACATTTTGTAGAATTCCATCTAAATTAGCAAAAGAAGAAGAAGAAGGAGGAGGAGGAGAGGGGAGGAGGAGGAGGAGGGGGGAGGAGGAGGAGGAGGGGGAGGAGGAGGAGGAGGGGGAGGAGGAGGAGGAGGGGGAGGAGGAGGAGGAGGGGGAGGAGGAGGAGGAGGGGGAGGAAGAAGAAGAAGAGAAAGAAAGAAAGAAAGAAGAAAAATAAAAAAATTTTTGAAGAGTTTCTCATTGTATGTTTTCTTAAGACAGAAGTCATCATTTGTTGTGCTATGTTTTGGGGTTTGCATTTGGTACTGTGCTGTGTAGATAAATCAGTAGGGTCTGAGTTAAGCTTGATTTTGAAGTTCTGTTATTGATTCACTAAGTGCCACTAAGTCACTGCATCTGCTTCCTATTTACAAAATGGAAACGTTTTCTGCTTCTAATTTGCCCCTCAGAAGTGCAATGTTATGAGGGTTAATTAAAGAAGACCAGTGGACTGAGCATTGAGGAAGGAATAAATATAGGCAAAAGGTAACATTACCAGGTGTCTGCTGTGTGGCTGATCTCAGTTCTGAGAATATGACTTTTTTTTTTTTTTTTTTTTGCATTTGTATTCAAAGGGCAGCACACTGGATCAGTCCATTCAGAGATTTCCCTGGTGTTCCAGTTCAGATAGAAAATATCCCCAAAGGTCATGTGTGAGACAATGCAAAAAGTGTCAGAGGTGAAATGATTAAATAGTGATAGCTTTAACCTAATCGGTGGACCTATGGATTAACTGGGTGGTAACTGCAGTCAGGTAGGATGTGGCTGGAGGAGACAGGTAACTGGGCTTGTGTCTTTGGGTTTATAATTTGTTCCTGGTGAGCGAAGCTCTCTTCTCGGCTTTCTGGTTGTCATGTCCTGAGCTGTTTTCTTCCACTACTTCCTTCTGTCATGATGTTCTGCCTCACTCTGGGCCCAGAGCTATGGAGTGGGCTAACCTTGGACTGAACCTCTGAAACGATAAGCCAAAATAAGCATTTCTTCCTCTATGTACTTCTTGTTAGGTCTTTTGGTCACAGAGATGAAAAAGTTGGCTAAAACACATGGCAAAATGCCTCATCATGTCTCAGTCCAACTTTTCCTAAACTTTTCAACTTTTACTCAGCCTCAGAAATTTTATTCTGAATGGTTGGACTTTATCAGATTATTTTGCAATAGCAATCCACTCGTTCTTCTACCTCGTCTATCTCATTTCCTGCAATGGTTCATAAGCCCTCTTTCTGGAGCCTTTCCCCCATTTTTACCACACCTTCTGTCCACTTACCTTAGAGCGCAAGGTGGGCATAGCTGACTTACTCATGATTTCTGGAATAAAACTCTTGTGAAGCAGGATTGCCAAGGTTGAAATCTTAGTCTTTCTAGTTAAATTCCTTGGGGCTGAATTTCTATTCTAAACTAGTTGTGCATTGTTTTTTAATGGTACTGAAACTTCTCATGGCTTCTTGTAAGGACTAAGATAATAGAAGCTCTATGGCACAGTGACCGGCACATGAATGCTAAAATAATACTATTATTTGTGTTCATATCAGAAATTTTAAAAGGTTAGGCATAAAGGGGAAGAAAATAAATCAATAAGGGGTCACAAAATGGACAATAAAAATGTTGAAAGAATCAGGTTTTTTTTTTCCTTCACTTTTTGGAAGTAAAAAGAAGAGATGGTGATTCAAAAAATGGAGAGTTGTATTTAGCAATGTTACTCAGAGGGTCGTCCATGGATCAGCAGTGTGGGCATCACCTGGAAGCTTTCTAGAAATTGAGCACCTCAGTAAGCCCCAAGACAGTTAATCTGCATTTTAACAACATCCCCAGGGATTCACATTAAAATATGATAAGTCCTGGTCTATATCTTCAGCTGCAGCAGAGAAGACAAATGAGATTATGATTAAACTAGCCTTTGAATTTGCCTACTAGCCCTTAAGAGGAAAACAGGAAGGAAAGAATAGGTGACAAAGAGAGGAAATAGGTATTTCTAATTCTTTAAAGAAACTAACAAAAATAAGCAGGTCTGGAATGATATTAGATGATTCTTTTAAAATGCAATGGGACTGAGATGAAATTTATTTATCTTCATGAACTAGAAAAAATAGAATATGCTATACCATGGCAGTAAAGTGTCACACAGTGGTGAGAGATTGTAAAATAATGTGTAAGTGAAGTCATAGATACTAAGAGATGGGACAGAGAGTTAAAAGAGAAAAAAAAAAGCATTGGAAAAAAATTGTGTTGAGAAGGATTCTGAGGCCCACATAGTATCAGCAGGCAAAAAGCTATGCTTGTGAGCAGTTCCTGACATTGGTGATCAAGTGGTGTGTGCCTTACCCATTCATCGTCTCTGGGATGAAGGATCACCTGGCATTGTGTGAAGTTAGTCAACAGAAATACAGAAGTAACCATCCCATGGATTTGTGCTGAATCCCTGCAGGATTATTTGATCTTTCTCCAGGAATGCTTAGTCTAGGAAGAGAAAATGCAATCAAAGGAATGAATAGCAATGAAATGCCCTACTCTGAGGTCTGATTTTCATACAGAAGCAAATAAACCTAACCGTTTCCTAGGAAAAAATACTCCACTTCCTAATCTTTAACATGCAAATGATAATAGTCACTTCCAAATAGAGTTACAGATGAAATGAATATAACATATTGGCTTATATATTAGTTGTTTCCCTACTTTTGTACTGTTTTCAATTTTTTTCTGTCAATTTTTCCTGTTAAAAAAAAGTGGGTTTTTTGTTTTGTTTTGTTGTTGTTTTGTTTTGTTTTCAGCACTCAAAGCAACCAGGAAACATAGAGTAGGGTTGAAAAACAGAATGGCAGATCAGTATTCCCACTCTCCTTTCCCACTACTGTAATTTAGTTCTTTAATTCTTCCTTTAATCTCATTAATTTTTGTTGCTTTGCATGTTATGTAGAAATGAGGTGGACAAAAACTGATCATAGGGTGATGTTGCTTTGCAGAATTAATTGTAAGCAAAGCATATTCAGAAACTGACAAATCCTCAACCAAGTGGCTCAGGAGGCAGTGGTTCCATTACAGTCAGTTATTAGCTGGCAGAGTCCTGCACGTTCAAAATGAAAATAATGGGATAACATAGTCTAGGACCTTGGGAATTGAGGTTTTTGAATCACACAGCAAATGTTCTAGGATGTAAGACTTAGAGTTTACACCATAAGAAGGTTTCTGTGCACCCCCCCAAAAAAAACCCCACAAAAAACCACATAGACTTGTGCCTACTTTTCCACGTGTCTGGCCTTTCAGCTACGTTTGGCCAGGAACCTTCTTGGCTGATTTGGGAGCCTTGTAAACATGGCATGATAAGGTGCTTTTTTCACTGAATATTTTGTTTCTAAATTCATTCACAGGGCATTATGTATGGCTGGAATTGATTCACCTTTTACTGCACTTTAGCATTCCATTAATTGAATCAGTCACATTTGCTTATCTAGTTTTTTCCTCAACAGGTGTTTACATCGTGTTTTAGATTTTTGCTCTTAGGCCAATAATACTCTTTTGAATATGCTTCTGTGTATTTCTGGTACAGATGGAGTTTTCCCTTGAGGCATATTGGAAGTGGAATTACTGAGTCATAGGGTAGATACATATTCAGTTTAATAATTCCAAATTATTTTTTAAATGGGAAAGCCAATTTATACTGGGGATTAAATTCAGCAGTACATGACTACTGAGCCACATCGTTAGCCCTATTTTATATTTTTCTATTTAGAGACAGGGTCTCTCACTAGGTTGCTTAGCACCTTGCTTTTGCTGAGACTGACTTTGAACTCACGATCCTCCTGCCTCAGCTTTCAGAGCTGCTGGGAATAGAGGCCTACGCCACACGACAACCAGCTCAGATTTCTTAATTTTTGTCATCCAGACAATGTTTATGTGATCTTAATTTTCACTTCCCTAGTTATACTCATGAGCTTGAGTATATTTTTATGTTTTTATTCCCCCAGAATAATGTTTCTTTTTATGAGAAATACCTCTTTTGTCTATTTTTCTTTGGGATTGCTTCTATCTCTTGTTGACTTCATAGAAGTTGTTAAAATATTCTAATACTAATCCTGTGTAAATTTTCCCAGATCATAGATCCTTTTTTTTTTTTTTACCTTCTTTCACTGTCTTTTGATAATGGGAATTTTAAAGTTTGATGGATTGAAATTTATTGTTATTTTTGTTTAACAGTTAACACTCTTTTATGTATTGTTTAAAAAGTTCTTTCCTATGAAATACTATAAAGATATCCCCCTGCATTTCTTTCTAAAATTCAAGCTACCAATTACATTTTATCTGTTAATTCACCTGGTATTTTTTTTGTGTGAAGCACGAGGTAGGGATCCAGTTTGATTTTTGTTTTCCATTGGGTTAACCAAGTATCCCTGACTACCCAGTGATCTGCAGTGTCACTAATGCCACAGATCAAATGGTCAAACACAGGGTTCTATTTCTGGACTGCAGTTCCATCGATGAGAGCTTTGCCTTTCCTATATACTCAGTGTTTGTAAAACAAAACATGTTCTTTTGTTAAACTGTGCTTTATTTCCTAAGAGGAAAAAAAAGAGTTTAAATTAATTTTATGGGAGGAGGTCACCAGTTCAATTCCATTCCTTTCCTACGCCGTCTGTGCTGGTTGAAACACTCACCTCTCCACTATCTGGGTTTCACAAGGATCCACTGGGTTATGCTGGAGTAGAATAAACATGTCCAGCTTTCACATACACATTCAGGGCAGCAAAACTGGGTACAGAAATTCTTCCACAACTACCGGCCAAGTTAAGAAGGAAAATGCCATCCACAGCAGCTGTGGGCAGGAGTAAGGGGTATAATGGCCACAGCCTTGTCCTTAAATACATTGCTGACAAAAATCCTTACTGGTATTTAGACACAGTGATTATAAATTATTTTTTATTCCATCTGCTAGTGTTTAAAAATCTACTAAATCCATTTTTTTCAGCCCTTGAAACTCTACCACCTGGCTAAGTGCTTTCACACTATTTAAATACCATGCAATGAGGGCTTTTCTTAATTTTCTTCCCTTTGTTCTACTTCGGTATCATTTCTGTGTTTAAAATGAAAGGTACTCCTAAACTTTTTGTACCTGTAACTATAAAGAAATGGAAGAATCATGTTATAGTTCTGTTTTTCTAAATTAGAAATGAAATTAAATCCCGAGTTGTTGCTGATGAATAATTTTGAGTCTGTTCTGTCTCAGTGTCACAGTACAAGAGTAAAATGCTGCTGTGTAAACAAGTTTTTACGCTTTGAAATTTTTTAAAGTGTAAAAGCCTCTAGTGAATTCAAAGAAAAAAGTAATTAACAACCTATGATTTGTTTTTTATAATAGTACTTAAATACTGTCATAATATGCTTCTGTGTTTCTGAAAATGAACCTTTTGGTTCACTTTTAGATCTAGTCAATTTTTTCATCTCTCTTCCTTTCCCTTTCTGTTTTTCATACTTTTTTTTCTCACTTAAATGTTTGTAAATTTGTGTCCTTATGTAGAAATCCTGAGAAAACTTTATCTTGAGCTTTTGGTCTTTATTGACTTACTGACTCTCTCAGTGGCATTTCTCATTATGTGTCAAATAAATTTTCCCCAATTTCTACTCTGTGGATTTTGCAGAAAAGGAGGCTGTACCTGAAACCAAGGGACTCAAGACAGCTAGCATTGTTATTCTAAACATCATTTCAGAATGATGCAGAACAACTTCTGAAAAGTGTTTCATGGTCCATCAAGGAGAGACTGTGGAAGTATGCCATTCAGTGTGCCTGTTTCTGTCACCGCCCCCAAGTGGGATTGTTTGCATCAGTGTAACTGCTGCTCAGGAGGGAAAAAAAGGGTTTATAGGGAATCTCTAAATCACTCTCAGGTAGGAAGGGATTATAAGGTCAACTTTTCCACCACCTGCCAATGCAATAATTTTTTTTTTGGTAGGTTCAAAGAATATTCAAGAAGAGGTGTTTTTTTTTTTTTTAAGGATTTTTAAGACTTGCTTTTTTTCAGTCTCTCTCTCTTTTTTACCATAGCTACAAACATAATTGGTCAATGGAAATAATGATAATCCAAGGGGGTGGGGAGGCTGAATTTTAACAGACTGGTGGTGCACAAGTTATTAAGAAAGTAAATTTATTCCTGCAAATCATTGTGCATGTGTTCCTATAGGTTCTTCCAGCCCCCAAGTGGGTTACCTTCTTCCTGTACTCACTAGCAAGCCCGTCAGTGTGGTTCTAGTTAGAATCCCATAAATCTGTGATATAATTAATTGCATATCCTTTCAGGCTAGCAGTGAAAGGAGTAACATTGGCCAGGATTTTGATGTTTTGCCATATTCTAAAATCAACATGATGGTATACGACACTGCTGAAAACATTAATTTAGGGGGTGGCTGGAAATTGCTGAAAACACTGAACTCCAGCTAGTGAACCCAAACATTCTCCTTTTTTTCTACTCCTAGATCAGAGAAGTCTGTGTAGTTAAAACTTCATTCCTAATCTCTTTCTCTATTTCAACTATATATGCATAAAGATATATATATATATACATGCTGAACACTGCTTCTTATAATGTAAGTCTGCAAATTGTAGGTGTGAGGCACTTGGATCATTGTGCTCTATATGAGGAGCATATTCTACAACAAGGTTATTTTACTGGACTTTTATCTAGCCCTTGCTGGTAATATACTGGATTTAGTTTGATGCATTTTTGCATAAGAGTTCTGTTTGGTCCACAATGGTTGGTGTAATGAACTATTTGTCCTCTTTTGATGACATCCAGTTGCTTAAAACCTATAATGAGATGTCAGGTGAGTTGCACTGATTGGCACTGATGTATGGACTTGTTGAAAGATTGCAGAGTTTCCTGAAGGAGCATAGAGGAAAATGGCTGTTTAGAGGTTTGGGTCTCTTAAGCATTGAAATTATAATCACATAAACAGAACCACTTCTGCAGGTCTGAGGTGTCATCGTGAATTTTCTGGCTAATCCATCCATTCATCTCAATGGTCCAGAACTTGCGCTTCATGTCACTCTTTGCCTTTGTTCTGTACTTTGATCTTTCAAAATGTCTGTCAGAAGAAAAGTGTTTATATTGAATTATGTGTGGACAAGGGTAGAGTGCATACTTCAGAAGCTTGGCATGAAATTTGCTAAACAAACGTTGCCAGTTGTTCTGCAGCAATAATCAAGGTATGGATTTCAGTTTAACAATATGTACATGTACATTTTTCCCCTGCAAAAACAACTTTAATGTGGATATTTAAGTACAGGAGATTCTGTTTTTGTTTCTTTTCTGTAGCAGGCATCTATCAACCGATTGTTTGCTTTTAAAAATTAATGTTCATAGGAAGTTAAATAACTTTTTAAAATAAATTTTCCTCCTAAAATTCTAATTTAGTGAGTTAACTAAATAAGTGCTTGTGATGAAGAATCTTTTTGTGTATATATTTATCTCATTGATTCTAGTATTGTTATGATAGTAAGTCTATTTTGGTATCTATAAATTATGTCTATTATAATACATGTATTGGAACATATTAGGAATTGTGCAACAAAACCCCAAACAAACAATGGGAACTAATTTCCCTGAAAGCACTATAGCAGACACAATAGAGGGAAAAAATGTCTCTGTTATTAATTGCTGCAATCTGTCATGGCTACTCATATTCTCATGTCTCATATCTTTTTAAATAATTATGAAATCAATTAGGGATTTGTGTCTGTAAAGTATCTGAAATAGTTTAAGAACAATAAATCAATTTCTCTAATGTGATATTATGGGTGTGTGTGTGTGTAAGTGTGTGTGTGTGTGTGTATGTACACACTATATATATTGTGTGTGTGTGTGTGTGTGTGTGTGTGTGTGTGTGTATCAATGTTCTAAACTAGTTTACCTGTAATGGGCAAGAACAGAATTCTTTGACATTGGTCATTTTCTTCCTTTAATATGGAGACTGAAGTAATAGTGCTCTCTATTGCTGTTCCCCGAGAGTCTTGAGGAAAAGGCAGATCTTAAGCCTACTTTGGGACTTTTCCAATTGAAATTGAATTGTAACCTGCAGTGACAGTGGTGATCTTCTTTAATCTGTTATTTTCTCACTATAAATGAGGTATTCTTGGACTCTGAATGAGCCTCACCAGTCCTATAAGGCAACATACACTCAACCAATTGTGATTCTGTATTTGATGAGGCCCAGGCATGAGTATTTCTTAATGTTTCCCAGGTGATTGATTCCAAGGTGTAGGCGAGGTGAAAGCTATTGAGCTAAGGAGATTGAGCACAGTGATAGGGAGCTGTGAGAATACCAGACTTTGCAGGCAGAATGAATTACATGGATACCAATGAACCATCCCAAGCAGGAGCTTGCCCTGCTATTCTTCAGAGGGCTTCTCAGTCCTGAGAACCAAGATAGGCAGAGCAATGATTGAACCACAGCAGAGAGCTGGTAAGGCAAGAGCAGACTGTTTTCCAGGTGTGGGTTTCCTATTGTCTCAAGATCATTTCAGCTGCTAAATAAAAGTTTTGATCCTTAAGAGGTTTTGATTTGCTTAATATGGTACCTCTTCCCATTCCTAGGGCCAGTATTGAATGGTTGCAAATGTTTTGATGGAAGTTTAAAAAGACATTGCTGGTATAATTATTTTCTGAAAAATTTAAAACACCAACCTGGGTCCAAAGTAGTTCTAGTTCCTTTGGAGGTCTGTGATCTACCAAAGCCAGAGAAAAAGCTTTCTTGACCAGCTGGGAAGCTTCTGGCAGACTTCCCTGTGTCAGTGGTGTGGGTGGTCATAGTGGTGATGTTATGATAGTAGCTAGCTGTTGGAGGTTATAAGGAGAACAAGACATTTTGAACAAGCAATCAATAGAGAAACCATACAACTGATTTCTCTGTCCTTAGGAGTGTATTTGAACAAACTATAAATTGCATATTTGCAAAGGCATTTGTCCTGAGACAGATTCAAAACTTGAATGAGTTGGAGTAAATAGACTTGATTTTTTTTTTATTTGCAGTTGTAGTGCTCTCTAGCTGAGCACCAATGAGCATGTTACTTTTTGTATGAAAAAGTATGTTTGCTCATGTATTAAATTCCAAGTTATGATTTATGTGAAGTCCTATAATTTCAAAAACTTTTTTAGTGAGGACCTATGGTATATGTTATATAAAAGGGATATCTTAAGTATGTTTCTCTGTGCCTCAGTTCACTCATTCATCTGTAAAATGGACAATAGTTACAGTGTCACTCTTCTAGGGTAATTATTATAGAAAAATATGTGTATTTAGAGGATCTTAACAATGATATTAAGAGCTATTCTGTTTATCTTTGTGTCCATGTACCTCAAAGATCCTGATGAGCCTTGTTTTGTTTGAATATTGAAGACATTTTTCTACTTTAATAGTATTTCATAGTAGATTAGAGATTCCATTGCAGGAAATGAGGTGTAAATGCCACATTTGCAATGCTGCTTCCCTTGATACCAGGTGAAATCCAAGGAGCCTTGAAAGGAACACACCAAAACCTGAACTCTTGAGGGAACCCTTCTTTGCTAATCACTAACATTTTTCAGTTTACCTTGAAATTTCATTTGTTTTGGAAAAATAAAAAAGAGGATAGTGTGTGTGTGTGTGTGTGTGTGTGTGTGTGTTTGTTTGTTTGTTTGTTTCTGGCATTTAAGATATTCTAAATTTTAAAGAGAAATAGTGAACTTATACTTGTGACTCAATTTCTTTTCTGTTGATCTCAATATATTTAGAAATGTGAAAAGAACTCTATAGTTAGATAGTTAACCTGACTACTTCCAAAGTAATGTGGGAGGCATTAATTTATTCATGTTATTCATGTTGTAAGGTAATTTAGAATATAGCAAATGTACAAATAATTATTAATTTTAGAATGGATTGGACATAACTTTCCTATGTTCATATATGAATGCACACTAGTGAAACTCCACATCATGTACAACCATAAGAGTGGGATTTTAATTAGAATAAGTTATTGTCCATGTGTGTGTAATATGTCAAAATACACTCTCCTGTCATGTATACCAAAAACAACAGATTAAAAAATTCGTAACACAAAGCTAAAAAAAATTAATTATTAAAATCAAAGAATGGAATTAAAATGTAACTAATTCCCTCTTAGATGTATTTCTTTTACTTTGAATGAACATTCTTTGTTATTTATTAAACCATACATATGTATGTTTTAATCATATCAATATGCTATATATGATCATATATAAACACACACAGATATTTTATGGTTTATTGGTAGTATGGGTATGTGTAACTGTGTGAGTGTGGGTGCATGTGCATTCATATGTGTTTCTCCTCTACTCACTCTGTAGCATGTCTAGTAGAAGCAGAAGTATTCCAGAAAAAGAAGATAAGCATCCAGTTCAGACAGGCTTACATGCTTTTGACTATTATTTTACCCTATTTATTAGCTGTGTAGCCTTGAACAAGATCACTTAACCTCTTAAGAGATGTATTTTCCTAATCTGCAAAAGTAACATGATAAAACCTACTTCATAAGGTTGTTTGGGAGAATAATGAGATAATTTATGTAAGGTACTTGGCATAAAACAAGCACTTAATAAGTTATCCTTTGCCTTTCCCCTTGGGTGGACCACCACTATTGTCTTAGATAATACTCTGCCCTTGAGCCCTGGCTGAGGAGTAAGTGGGTCTTACAATTTAGCCATCTCTCTTAATCAGCTCAAGCCCTGATGTGGAACTGTTTTCACACTAGCCTGAGCTACAACTTAGAGCCCCGAGGTGAGAATCTGAAGTCCTGGCCTGAATTGTCGCTGCCCTACAGCTATCTGGCCCTATCATATCCATTTCCTCAGCTATAGAGCAGGCATCAATATCTGTCCTCTAATGCTAATCCTCATGTCATTTTTTGAAGATGAAATGAAGTAATGTTTATGGAAATAATAATTATACAATTAATATGTTATGCCAGTTGTTATGTAATAGTTTTTAAAATTTGTTGTTTTTTAGATATTTATAACAGTAAGGTGTATTTTGACATATACTTACATGGAGTGTAACCCATTACAATTTAAATCCCATTGGTTGGCTGAACATGATGTGGAGTTACATTGGTCATGTATTCATATATGAGCATAGGAAAGTATGTCTGATTCATTCTAGTGTTTTTCCTATACCCATCTTCCTCCCTTCCCTTCATTCCCCTTTGTCTAATCCAGTGAACTGCCATACTTCCCCTTCCCTACCCTCCTTTGTTATGGGTTAGCATCTGCATATCAGAGAGGACATTAGGCCTTTGGTTTTGGGGACTGGCTTATTTCACTTAGCATGATATTCTCCAGTTCCATCCATTTACCAGCAAGTGTCATAATTTTGTTCTTTTTTATGGCTGAGTAATATTCCATTGTGTATATATATCATATTTTCTTCATCCATTCATCTGTTGACAGGAACCTAGGTTGGTTCCCAGAATAGCTAAATCAATCCTTAATGAGAAAAGTAATGCAGGAAGCATCACAATACTAGAACTCAGATTACATACACTACAGAGCTACGGTAACAAAAATGGCATGGTATTGGCACAAAAATAGGATTGAAGAACAATGGACAGAATAGAAGACACAGAGACAAACCATCATATAGTTATCTCATACTAGACAAAGGCGCCATAAACAAATATTGGAGAAAAGATAGCCTCTTCAACAGATGTTGCTGGAAAACTGGAAGTCCATATGTAGTAGATTAAAATTGAACTCCTATATCTCACCCTGCACAAAACTCAATTCAAAGTGGATCAAGGACCCTGGCATTAGATTAGAGACCCTATACCTACTAGAAGAAAAAGTAGGCCTAACTCTCCATCATGTAGGCTCAAGAATGGGCTTCCTAAATAAAACTCCTAAAGCACAAGAAATAAAGTCAAAAATCAGTAAATGAAATGGCATCAAACTAAAATGCTTCTTCATAGCAAAGGAAACAATCAAGATCATGAACAGAGAGCCTACAGAATGGGAGAAAATCTTTACCACCTGCTCTTCGGATAGAGCATTAATATCTCCAGGACGCACAAAGAACTCCAAAAATTCAACCCCCATAAAACAAGTAATATTTTTTTTTGTGTGTGAAACAGAGTAGGCAAGAAGATGAATGACTTTAGGATATTTGCTGGTAAATGGATGGATTTGGAGTCTATCATGCTAACTGAAATAAGCCAATCCTCCAAAACCAAAGTTTGCATTGTCTCTCTGATATGTGGATGCTACCACATAACAAGAGGTGGCAGAGAATAGAAGTTCATTGGATTAAACAAAGGGGAATGAAGGGAAGGGAGGTGAGGTGAGAAAGACATTCGAATGAATCTGATATAACTTTCCTTTGTACCTATATGAATACATCACAGCGAATCTCAACATTGTGTATTTCCACAACACTGGGATCCTAATTAGAATAAGTCATACTCTTTATTTGTAGAATATATAACAAAATAGATTCTATTGTCATGTATAGCTAAAAAGAATAAATTAATAAAACAGAATAGGCAACATGAAAACAATGTTTTGATTACTGATATTGAGTGTTATAGTTCAGTTAGGTGGGTGTTTTCCAAGAAGGGGCCGAGAGAGCTCTCTAACTCTCCTGGACCAGAGTTGTGGTATTGGAAGAGCAAGGGAGGATTGGGAATGAGCCTAAGGAAAAGGTGGCCTAATAAGTAAGACCCTGGGGGGTAGGTGTGGGAGGGGTGGCAGGCCTCTGTGTGCGTGTGATTAGAACATGCCATCCATGTTGCCTGGACAGCAAACAGCAGGAAACAGAGAGGCAGATACTGTGCTTGCTTACAAACTTTATCAAAATAAGTTCAGTGTAGAAGTAGAAATAGTCTTTCTTCCTAAATAAGATATGAAATGTATACATTTATAATAGTTCTGTATCCAAGATATAAATAATATTTAAAAATTACTAATTTTTCCCCAATGCCATAATTTTGATTCCATAGAATGAATATATACTTTTTCATGATTCATAAGTAGAAAGCTTTGATTCATATCTTTGGTATAGTGGGATTGCTGGCACACTGAATCGATGCACATTTCATTTTCTAATTATTGAATTGATTAGTGTATATTTCTATTGCTTTAGGAGGCTGGCATTCATGAACTAATTCTTGCACCATATTGATGCTGGCTTCCTTCTATTAACTGTAACACTACTGTGATGCTCCCTTTCCTTTTCTTGAATTAAGAAAAAGCATGCAGAGATGACTGGGTGAACATCTAATTAATTATAATCTGTGGGTCAACCCTTTGTTCATCTCTAATCTAGCACTTCTATTTTTAGAGTTACTTTATTTCATCAATAATCATAGGCTTTTCCCCTTAAAAACATTGATGTCCTAGTCAGATTAGGCTGCTATAAAAATAAAATACCATTAACTGGATGGTTTATAAACAAGAGAAATTTATTTCCCACAGTTCTGGAGGCTGGAAACCCAAGATCCAGGTGCCAGCATGGTTAAATTTTGGCAAGGGCCTGCTTCCTTGTTCATAGATGGCAGCCATTCATAGATGCCTCCTAATGCTTTCACACTGGGGGCTAGGATTTCAACATAGGGATTTGGAGGCACACACACTTTAGTCTGTAGCAACTTAAAATTGGTTTTCTTTAAAAATAAGCTCAAGTTTTACTCACAAAATGCTGCAGGTATTTTACCACTTAATAGTATTTATTAACCCTATAGATTACTCATTTATTCTGGAAGATCTGTTTATTTTCTTTCCCATTAAGAATGGACAGTGTGCTCATTTTTCACATTTACAACACTTGATTTAAGGAAGCATAGGTATAATAAAGATAATATATTTTTTTGTAAGTCTTAAAGTCGTCTTAACAGGCTGAATGTGGTGAATGTGTTTAGTATAATTTGAAATTTAAATATCAGTCTCTAGAGCTCAGGCATACTCTGTTCTTTCTGTAAATTAGACAGACTATGTGTATGTCTTTGTGGTGTGTGTGTGTGTGTGTGTGTGTGTGTGTGTGTGTGTGTGTAGAGAGAGGGACAGAGAATGAGCAACTATCCTGATTTATCTCTTGTGTTTTGTACTCCAGAGATAATAATGGTGTAACGATAGTTCACTGAGATGCGATTACATTTCAGCATTTAAAAATTTACAGTTACTCATATAAAGAGAATAATTTTGTTTTTTATATTTTTCCTTTAAGATTTTAAGTAGATCCTGGTCCTTTAAATAGGCAAGGTAACATGGAAGTGGTTCAATTTTACACCTTGAGAAATACTTAACTTGCATTCCAGAAAACCTCAGGAGGTCTCAGATTCTTCAGAAGGTGGATCAAAACTAGTGAATCTGGAGACTTGAAAATAGATGATGCTTTAAATGGTTAGTCAGCAAAATGAAGTGCTTCTAGGGTTTTGAAGCAGCAAAAAAGAAAGCCCTAATAGACAAAGATGCTCAATCAGCTGCCACTCTATCAAGGGAACACCATGCTGACAGTACCCAGGGACTAACAAATGTGACTGAATGATTTCATGCAGATTTAGGAAAATGTAAGAGATTAAAGTAACTGGCAGGTGACAAATCAGAGGGGTTTCACCTGTAAAACTGTCAACACACATAAAAATTTTCTTTCAATGTAAGCAAATGCCACAGCTCAATCTCTGAAAGAGTAAATTACTTACTGTATATTGTATATATATATTTATTTATATATTTGTGTATTTATATTATATTTAATAAACCATATATTTATTTTGTTTGTGTATATTTATAAAATAAATGTATTTTGTTTCACTTAATTGCTGATCATATTATAGTATCTTTAATAATGCCAAGTAAAAATATCTGAGAATAGGTTAATTTCACATTGGAAATAATTAGTCAAAAAAGTCAAATTTATGTTTTTGGCTAGGATAAAATGAAATTATACACACACACACACAGCCCTAACTGTAGATATGTATTTATTTATGCATGTGTGTTTATATGCATATAAATATGTTTATGTGTATGCATAGTGTCTGTTTTGGCATAAACATGAATTTTATGAAAACATAGCCCATACCAAAACAAGACAAAATGCCTTCCCTTCAATATGTCTGAGAAATTGAAGCAATAAAGCAGATAGCAAAGGAAGCTTGTTTTTATTAAATGATATCTGTGTTGTTTTTAGTAGAACTAAATGTGGAAAGCCTTTTCTTAACTCAATTTTATCTAAAGCTCCAATTGGTTATTTGATTTATGGGCTCATCAGTTTTATTCAAATACCTAGTGAAATAAAACCAAAAGTTATTTTTCAAAATATTTCTATCTAGACTTCATTATTTTTATAACACATAGGGATCTGTTGTTTTTTTCTTTTTGTCAAGGAGCAGCTTTTGAAATGTATGACTTATAAATGGCTTCTCTCTTTAGTAATACTGTTAGTACTGCTTTGCAAAGTCCACCACTCAAAAATTTGATGGTGTGAATAATAGAAAATGTACTTAAGAAATTAGTAGAGTGCTACATTGTTTTTAGTATATCATTAGTTTATGTTGTTTATATTGTCAGTTTATATAAGTATAAATTAAAACTGTGGAAACAGTATCTCCTGTTGCAGTCACTGTTTGGTTTCTATTTTTGTTAAAGCAAACAACTACATTTGCCTGGTATAGCAAACAGGTCTCATAGTCATGTATACAGGGAAACAACTTTTTTGTCTTCCAATGAAAAACCTGTTTATTTTGTGAGCATCTTCTTAGGGAAATCAATACTAATCACTCACAGATCTTTGAATGCATTTCACTATTTTGCTTTTGGATAGCCTCCTGTCCTATATCAGAAATCTGAGGTAAAGAATCGGGGAGTCCACCAGTTATGTTTTATTGACTCACACACACAAAACCTAGCTTCACACGCAGAACTTTAAGTTCAAGGAGAGTAACATTGAGTCCATTTCTGTCTTACTTTCAGAACATACTACAAGGGGACTAATTTTTTTCCTCAATTGCTGTCTTCCTTCATGAGACAGTTATTTTTCTGGGGCTTACAGCACTTCGTGGCAAATAATGATAAGTTCTCTGTTTTTTTGATTTTCACATATGGTTTTGAAAGCAGATGTAAGAGATCTGAAGAATTCCTGATGGATCAATCTGAATTTCCTGGAACACCCCTGGATTTGGGTCTTGCAGCTGACTCTTATCCAAGAAAACCACCAGTGGGAGCAAAATCCTTCTTTCTTCTCCCTCCTGGTGTAAATGAATGAAGTAACTCATTTTAGTCTTGCTATAGTCTGCTAGTCCCTAAGTAAAATGAGACATTTATTTACATGAGTAAGTACAAATGTGTCACATTTCTACTTTGAAAGCTAGAGTCTCTCAGATTAGGTTTTTTAAAAAAATGACCTAAAAGGTTAAAATCCAATAATGGGTTAAAATATATTCTAACTCATATATAGTCAAAAGGGAATATAACAACTCATGGTATGTAAGACAAAAAGCATTAAGTAAGGAAGAGATGAATGTATTTTAAATAATTTACAGAAATACCTATAGTTAAAACGCAGTTGGGGTACTCCATTTACCAAAACCAACACAAAAAATAACATTAAATGGAATAACATTTATTAAATTGTATCCTTGTTGTTAGGTGATTTAAATTAGCAAAACAGAGACCAAGACATTATTTGCTTTAGATTTGCCATAAGTTTGTGCAGGGTATACTATTAAACAAAAGAGAATAGGCTGTACAGAGATGGAGGATGCATTGATTACTGGGTGCGGGGTGGCCTGGGCTGGCTTTTCCTTTGCCTCTAATGCAGCTGTCCTTGACTCTCCTGACCCAGGTGCCATCCAGGTACTGACCTCACAAAGGAGAAGGGGCAGCAGCATACTTGGTATATTGGAATCTGTTCATATGTAGGCTTTTACCACCATTCTGGGAAACTCTATATGATCTATATGCTCTCAGAGGGCTTTTTTCTTTTCATTCTTTAAACAAGCTCATCATTTGTAAAACTGCATCATGATCTGGAAGGAAAGATCAATTAGTGTTGGGGCTTCCAAAGTGTCTTTACTTCTAATACTCTGGAGTTCTGGAAAGCTGTCTCTTCATATTTATGAAGCAAAACTTCTGCAAACGAAGACTAATTGTGTTAGGTATACAGTTATTCTAAGCCTTTGACAAATGGTTTGGGAAAAAATGTTGAGGATATCATTAATATGGTTAAATAAATATCTCAAACTAGCAGTTTACATTATCTGACCACAAAGCAATACAGTATAAATTAATAACAAAGCTTTTAAATAAGGAAATTACTGGAGACATAAAAGGAAAACCACTTTTCTAAATTTTTGGATCAAAAGGAAATCAAAACTGTAATTACTGACAATTAAGAAAATAGTGCCAGTGATAGGAAAAATATTATAATGTGTGACATATGACAAAATTACAATTAATAGGCAGATTTCAGACCTATGCTTATTTTGTTAAAAAAGAGAGAAAAGAAACTATGTACTCAATACTCAAATTTAGATAATACTTCTGAAACAATATGAGGAAACTAATTTTCAAAATAAAATACTAATGAGAGACAAATTTAATAGAGTAGACAAATGAGTTGAAGAGTATGTCTTAGGAAAATGTATGTCAGGACTTGGCAGTACACATTACCTTAGAAAATATTTTAATATTTTACATACTTTTTTGTTGCTTGTTTCATATTTTTTTTGCCTCAGGTATGTGGACTCTTGGTTAGTTCCTGTAAAGAGTTAATGCCAGTGGATTTCTAAGGTTAAATACAAACTTGTGTGTAACATTTTTCTGGATAGTGTCAATTTTAGCATCTTAAGGTATTTTGGACTACCACCTTCAAAGGTCAAATATCTCCACTCATAATAGCAACAAATAACATAACGTGTATTTGGAACAAACTTTACAAAAACGTGTTAAGCATATAACAAAAACATACATGAGTGTGTATGTAAATGTATGAATACAAATACACACATTTTTTGAATTGAGAGAATGTGTGACTTAATCGAACTACTTATATTTCTATTTAGAAGGACTCATTATTGTAAAGATGGCATTTCTTTTAATATTTTTAAAGTAAATTTATGATTATAAAGCAATCCTACCAAAATTCTTGAAGAGACTTATAAAGTGAATATGATACTCATCAGGAATAATAAACATTAGTAAATGGCCATGAATAATTTGATTAAGAAGAAAAAAGAGTACTCTACCTGCAAGATTTTACATATATATCACAAAGCCACAGTAGACTTGAGCTAGAAAATCTAGAAACTAACCAACTAGAGCAGGGATGGGACATTTGTGGCATCTTGTTGCTATGGCAAATATTTACTGGTGAAGGATGTTGGCACACTTTCCTACCGGGCCTGCACAGGGCCGTGGAATGCTCCATATAGGCAGTATTTGGCTATCAAAGTTGGCAAAACGTCTTGGCATCCATTCTGGTATATGATAAAAGTGGCATTTAAATTAGTAAAGAAAGGAAGGATTATTTCATAAATGATTCTGGAAATGCTGGCAAACTCTCTGGAAAAGAAAAAGAGTCCTTTACTTCACATTATATACAAAAATAAATTGCAGATGGATCAAAGGAAAAAAAGAAAGAAAGCAGGAAAGAGCTTGAAGATAAGATAGATATTTAACTAACATCAAAGTAAAGAATGTCTTTTAGCATGAACGCAAAGGATGCAAAATGGTAAATGAAAAAACTACAACATTTTAAGTTTTTTTTTTAATCTTAAAATGTACTAGTCACAAAAAATACTTGGTTTATTTTATACCATTTTGGAAAAATTTCAAAATATACATATACCAAATAGATATAAAAATACATTTAGCCATTCATTAAAGGTTGGGAGATTATGGGTCATATTTTTCTTTTATTGTTTTTGCAATAAACATTTTATTATAAAAAGGAGTTTGTATCAGGATTTTGAAGGGAAACATAGGCATTGAATATATTTTTAGTATCTAGTATTTTTAAAATATTCAGTATTTTTACATGCATTATTTTTAAATTTCCTCAACAATCTCTGAAAATATGTAATAGCATTCTGTTTTTAAATGTCAGGAAAAAAATTAAATAAATTAATAAATTTTAAAAAAAATGTCAGGAAGTTAAGGTTCAGTGAGATTCAGTTAGGAAGCAACAGAATTGGGATTGGAAGCTCATGGTTGTACAATCCCATCCGTCATTAGCCAGCATCAGCTTGGGTCTCTGTGCTATTAGATATCAAATTAGAGACAAAGAAGGGAAATAAAGGTGAAGTTTAAACCCTGTCCTGATCTTTCATCAGCAGAAGGGGGTTATTTTATCCTATTTTCTATGCCTGTCCCCGGATCATTCCATGTCCCTCCCATTCAGTCCTTCAAGGAAGTGATAAAATCTATATATTTCTCCTATAAATGATAGGCTTTTGGAGACACAACATCAGAGTCGGATAAAAAGAAAGCTCTCTCTGTCTCTGTTCACCTTTTGCAGATGTGACTCTGTGCTGGGAGATAATTCTTCTATCCTTCTTTTTCTCACTGACTTGTAAAGCTTGCATTCAAATTCTTACGGTGGCCAAGACTGTTGATGCTGAGAAGGAAAAGTTTATTTCCTAATCATAGGGATTATGGAATTCTTAATTTTATGTGTTATAGGAGCCTTGCTGCAAAAAGAGGCAAAGTGGTGGAATCAAATATATGCATTATGGCTCCAGGTAAGAAATAAGCACTTCTGAAGTGCAGAAGTATTTTGAGACTGTTAATTATACCAGACCAGTGTATGTTCAATATATCTTTCTTCTCTCAGCCTGTGTGCTGCTCAAGTCCCATCATTTCCCTTTTGGATAATAGCACCATAAGAAATGAATAAATTTGTGTTAGGATGCTGGTGACTGCAGCCAGTTTTCAGTTTTGGTCTGGGATATACTAAAATAAGTTTGTATGTAGTTTGGAAAGGTATTTTGCTATTGATACTGTATTGTTCTCTGGCCTGTGTTTGGGGTCTTCTCTGCTTCTGTTCATAGAAGAGTGTTACTTGAAACATCTCACTAAATATAACAAATTTCAAAATGACTAAAACAAGGGACATAGTTATATTTAGGACTTTGTTCCTCTGGAGCTGTTTGCTGACAGTTTTCTTTTAAGTTGGCTTTAAAAAATACCTCTAAACAGCATGATAGTGAGCACTTTGTTGCACAAACAAACCCAATTCACTGAAGCCTCTGATCCTTTATTTTTAGGGACAGGAGGCGGTATGTAACATTGCAGCCATTATAGGCATTTGTTAAGAGCTGGAGGAAAACTTCTCTAGCACAGGGCCTGCTGGGCAGCCTGTAGTGCAGACAATGTTACTCTCCCTGGCTTTTTTTTTCTCCTTCTAAATCTTCAGTAGTTTCCTCATTGCTTATCAAAAACAGTCACACTCCATAGAGCCCAAGGCTACCTTTCAAGCCACTTTTATTATTTAACATATCCTTTGTTTCAGTAAAATTATGGCATTTAATATTCAGATGATGATGCTTATCCATTTTCTATTTCCTTTGATCATCGTATTTTCAGTTTCCTGGTCTTTCTGTCTTACATGTCTCTCTCTGCCTGAATGGCCCAGCATAGCTTATCCAGGAAGCCTGTACACATCTCCAAATCTGAACATCATAGCTTAATCACTTCTATCTCTGATACCATGTACCTTGTGCAATCTATTTTGGACGTTTTCTTGCTGGTTCAGCTAAGCCTATGACAGCCCCATAATATGCATGCTGGGTACCTTCATTATATATGCAATTTCCCCCCAGGATAATTCTTCACTCCTCACATTACTTGGTTTCTAATTCCTATTGAATCCAGTTTTACAGCTTAAAATGGGGTTTTATTTTCATTGAATTTGCATTGAAAACCTCATTTTGTATGTATGAATTTATTTATTTATTTATTTATTTTGCAATGACCTCTCTGGGATAAGATTTTTTTGCCCTTATATAAGTCACTTCATACCTTTTGCTCTTATAAGGACCTGAGACTAAACCCTAACTTGATATTCACTCACACCTTGAACTTGCCTATCTGCCAGAGGAGGAGAATTAGTCTCTTAAGCGTTTATCACATTTAACATTGCTTTATACAAGGTGGTTCCAGAGTTCCTTTGGTGCAGCCTAGTAGGAAGGTAATAAAAATAACCTATTATGATTAAGTCACAACTAGAAAGGAGAGTGTTCAGTTTCTTCAGCTTCCAGCAAATCTATTCTCACTCCTGTGCATTCCCAGAGTGAAGATTCTTCACTGCCACCTTTAGTGTCTATAGCTTTGACTGAGATCCATTCATGGAAGTTTGACTTAGTGTCTTGGGATTCACTTCATGGCCAAATGCATGTTCTGCTTTCAGCCTCCTCACCATTTTCTTTCCCTCCCCAAGTCCAGCAGCTCATAAGTCCTTTCAAGTCTGTGCTGCACTCCTCTTGTGCCTGGTCTCTCATGGACATTGTTTTGTGGTCTTAGATCTGTCTAATTCTGCTGCTAGGTAAGTAGTGGTGAGCTGAGTTTTTGAGGATAAAAGAAGACTCAAAGGAAAATAGTATCTCCAGCTCCAAAGAGTGACTGTATCTATCTTTGCTTTAGACAGCTCCTTTTTAAAATAACTTTAACCTTTTCAGCATGGGCTGAATCAAAGGGGGAATCCTGCTTTGTCAATTTTTTTTTGGTTCACAATGATTCTGGTTCTATTTATGATTTTATGGGTGCCCCATTGGGAGTTTTGTGTATAGAAGGTGCTCAGTGAAATGTTGGTTTTATAATCCTGCCCATTTTTCTTAATTCCTGCATCTCATTTTCTTCTCCTATAATAGAATCTGAGTACAATTAAAGCTTTCTCCGAATCGCCTGTGTTTTATTTCTCAGTCAGAAGCTTGCAAAGAATATTTTAAACAGTTGTCGTGTGGGCTTTTCCTGAAATGCCATGTCATTCCAAAAGTGATACTCTGCTATTTTGACTACTCATAGAAAATGAGGAAGGAGGTAGGCTGAACAGAGAGAAATTCCAACTGAAATAGTACTCTTGCCAAGCCAGTGGTAGAGGAACGTTGCTAATCTTTAGAATTTTAGAAATAATTAAGGCATGGCGAACTTTTAAAATCTTTCTTTTCAGTGGCAAAAATAAATGATTAAACAATAATAACTGTTGGCATAAAGAGAAACTATTGAATAAAACATACTCCAGTAATTCTAATGATATGATGTGTTTATATGATTTATTGAGATCTACCTGTATGGAAGTGCAATAATAAATTATATCATGTCATTATTTTAAAACTATAACTGTTTTTTGTATGTCAAAATAGGTTATAGGGGACAAAATAATCCATGAGAGGAAATAGCTTTCCATTGATATTAGACTTCAGTAACCCAATGTTTTTTTCTTATTTTAAAGGGTTTCTAAAATTTGAGTTTTCAATTATAGTAGCAATATTTTAAATTATACATGGGATACATGTGTATTCATCTTGTCTAAGAGAAAAGAATCTATTTGACTTAACCATGTGGGCTTTTTTTTTTTTTTTCAAAAAACAATACCTTGCTTTATTTGTGTCTCTGGCTAAGATAATCAAATGAAGCAAAATTGTCCCAGGAACATTATTTTGTCCCCAGTTTATTCCAAAATTGCCCCTACAACATTTTTTTTTAATGTTCTCTGTAGCCCCTGTCATGATCTTCTAAGAAATTCTCCCTTCACCATGATCTTCCCTGAGTACATCTGAAGTGGGTAGTGATGTAGGTAACCAATGTTAGACACCTTCTGGAGACACCTTCCCAGTGGTGAAGGTTTGAACCCCAATGTTATTTTGTTTAACCTATAAGGATAGAATGGGAATGAAGGAAGAAGTGGGTTTTTGTTTCTTTGTTTGCTTTGTTTTTTGAGGACCTGCTTCAAATGCCTATTGGGACTGTGATCGGATCATTTGTCTCTTTTATTGGAGACTGTAGTTTCTGTAGTGATTCAGTTCCCTCAGAAACTTAGTAGGTTATGACATATTACTTCCAGTTAGTTTGACAGTCAGTAAAAACATCCCCAATTTTTCAAAACATAGTTAGTTCTTAACTCTGCTTTACTTCTTCCCGTCCTTTTTGTAGATTCTTTCTTATTTTCCTGTGGCCACTGGGTTCATATGAACGAATGGATTGGGGGAAGTGGTAGAGGTGGCACCATCTACACTACAGTATTATTTTGGTCACAACCTCACTTGGGAATTTTTAATGGACTTTTACTGTTCAAAGCCTTTTTTAACATTTTTTTAAATTTTTTTTATTCTATTCTGTTTGAAGCATTTTAGTGTTGTGTTTAGTTTTGCTGTTTGAGAATGAGACAGTCTGATTTTTTAGTTCTATGGAGTCCCAAATTTTTGTGATATTTCTGTCTACAAACTAGTTCAATTTTATCCAGATTAATCTTTTTTTTTTTCTTGTCACACCAAAAAAAGTAGTAAGGAACAAGGAATGCACAAGAACATCATGGCCTTTCGATATCTCTTCCTCCAGAACTGCAGTTTCTTAGATAGTTGGATTGCCTTTTGAATAATTGTAGGCTTCAGATATATTAAATGGCTATTCTCTGGCATAGGCTGCCAGCTTTTCAGCTTGCTACATCTGTCTTCTTACTACCATATTATGACACAGAGCCAATATTAAAGTTTTGGGCCTTTTTTGCGATCCCATTCTATCTCAAATTCAATTCTGTTTCTCTGTTAAGCTAGACAAGGTGTGGCAATTTAGCACAAAATAATGAGTGAATTAAAACAGTGACATGTTATTATTCCTCGTTGGTATGAGTCCTGAGGTTACAGGCCTTTAGGTCAGCACAACCACTCTTCTTCTCTGGCATTCATGGACCTATCTTGAGGTAGTCTCAGAATCTTCAGCACATGGCTTCCAGTGCTGTCCAGAACATCAGCATCCCAGGGACTGGAAGGGAGATGGCATCTAGAGATATGCTAGTCATTATTCTGCAGAGCCTGGATCAAGAATGGTGACTGGGGTATGGCTCAGCAGTAGAGCACTTGCCTCCCATGTGTGAGGCACTGGGTTCAATCCTCAGCACCATGTAAAAGTAAATAAACAAAATAAAGATACTGGGACCATATATAACTTAAAAAATTTAAAAAAAAAGAATGGCATATGTTACCTTGCTCAGTTCCACTGGGTGGAGTGAGGTCAGTTCACCTAACTATAGAGGAAAAGGGCCTGTGTATGACAGAGGAGAAATGCTTTTAGTGGCTAACTACCAGTGGCATTCGCCATAGGCTGATGGGAAGGAATTTCTCCACGTCAAAGAAGATTTGCATAAGAAAAAAAAAAATGAGCACCATAAAGACAATTGGACTTAATGACTAGATAAGAAGGCACCAAAAGATGAAAATGAAACTGTTACCTAATTACTATTACTATGTGATACTATGAAAGATACAACTATTTTGAAGGTTTTTTTTTGTTGTTGTTTGTTTTGTATAGCAAAGGAAAAGAGGGGGTTAATCAGAGTTTCCTTTATACTTGAAAGAGTCATATACTTTAAAGAGTGTGTGACTTCCTGAGGATGGATTTTTTTTTTAAATTTATTTTGGCATTTTGTGAACATGAGTAACATGTTCTCTATACACATCAATTAGTGTAGTTGTTTTGAAAAAAATAAGGTATTTTTAGATCTCAGTTGTGCTTGCCCCTAAATGATAGACCACACACAGTTGCGCACACGCATGCATATGAGTTCAAAAAAGAGGCAGTCAAGGATGAGATGAGGGATGAAAACTGAAAATTTATGCAAAGGTTTGCCAGTGATTTTCCTGGGATTTTGGGGGAAGAAATTGAAGTTAGCTGCATTTATAAGTAATGTTCATATGATGACTAGATTTAATTTTATAGAAACTATGTGGTTACTGTACCCTAAGATAAGTTTGTAGAGCTGGAGAGTGGGTATAATGCCCAGTCTTAGGTTTTTTTCAGAATTATAGCTAAAATACCAGTAGGGCAGCAAATTCTGTCTCTCAAAACTACCGGCTCCTAGCAGTAGACAAGGCTTTCTTTTGATTTTGGATGGTTGATTCTATTCTTGCTTCTGACCCCATCCCAGATCAGGCTGCTTTGCATGTCACTCCTGAATTTCTGCAGTGGTTTTGTAAAGGTTGCTAATATCTCACCACTTCAGTACATTATGTGCCATACTTTTTCCTGCTCATGAAAATCTTAAATTGTTATGCATTGTCCATAGGATACATTTTGAGATCCCTCACTATCTGTGCCAGGCAGCACCTGACTCAGAAGCCAGAGATCTTTAGTTTTGGCTCTGGGTCTACCTCTAACTAGCTGTATTATCATCGAGAAATCACTTAGGGGACTGTTAAGTGTCAACAGCTGTTCTGTGAAGCAATAGTTATTTCTTGGTCAAAGAAGATTAGAAAACCTTGTGCTCTATGTCCTTATCTTAGTAATATAAAATTGGTGATATATTTTAGTTTCTGAGAGGTCCTGCTGCAAAGTGGACCTGTTTACCTGGATTTAACCTTCCTACCATTCTCTAGTTGACCATGAGATCCTTTTACTTATATAGAACATCAACACTCCAACCAGTGTTCCCCAGAAGCTGCAACTCGAAATTGTGAACTACTTTTGATGATACTAGGGATCTCCCCAAAATATTCTACTTCTTCCTCATTCTCATTTAATAAAAATGGCAGCTCTGGAGTAAAACACTTGGATATAATGACAAGAACTGTAACTTGCTACATGGGCAGGCTTGGGCACATTACTTAGCCTTTTTTTCCCCTAGTTTCTTCTGTAAAATGAGGGTGAGAGAAGTTTTCCCTCATGGGTTTATTTTTAAGAAAACATGAGTGACATGCATGTTTACTGCTCAGAGGAGGGCCTGGCATGATGTAAGTCTTTAGTAAAATTTATTTTTATCATTATTCAAATTAAAAGGTACCTGGAGGACAGTAGATTAATAAAGATAATTAAGTAGATTAATAAAGATTAATAAATTACCCAAAATTCTGCCAAGATTTATAAAAAAATTAAGTGTGGAGATACACATAAATTTTACTTTCCTATTTTTTTCCACTTATATCTTTTTCCTAACATGAAATGAGATTATCATCCTCATCACTTATATCTTTTTTGAATGAAGTGAGCAAAACACAGTGAGAAGAGAGGTTTGTAGAGTTATAAAGATTTGTATTTATATCCCAGAACCACAATATAAATTTTGTCACTTGAGCAAGTTACTTAGTCGACCTGAACTGTAGATTTCCTATCAACTAGCACTATTATGACCAGCCAATTTTCTGTAACTATTCAGTTAGTTATTCTCATCATCTCTCTCCCTCTCAAACACACCACACATACAGAATACATACACGTGTATGTATGTATGTATTCTGTATGGATGGTACTAATCTCAGTTACTGGCAGGCATAAATATTTGGTAAATGGAAACTATTGCTGTTATTGTAATTGTAATATTATTCGCTTAAATCCCATTCCAACAGTGTCACATTCTCTGACACCTGCAGTCTAAGTAACATAAAATTTCCCAGAACTGTAAGATTTTCCCCTCTGTGTATTAGGCATCCACATCGTTTTATTGTTGACATATTTTACATATTGACTTTTTTTGCAACAAAATCTTTCAAGTCATGATTTTTGTTTTTTAGAGGATATGGTATTTCACTTTCCACTAGAGAGGTGTTCAGTTGGATATTATTTAGCTTAGAAACAGCCAGAGGAGGGATGAGGAAAGCAATTGAACAATATTTCTGTTGTCCCTGTTTATTTGCTGGACTTGACACTTAGAGTTCACTAAAATGCTCAAAAAGATGATAAGTGCTGAACTTTTTGGATATGATTGACAAAAAGTAACTGAAAAGATTAATGAATACCCCAAATTCTGCCAAGGTTTGTAAAAAAAAATCAGTGTGGAGGTACACATAAATTTTATTGGAAATGGATATGAAAACAACACTGATTTAATAGAGATGTTAAAATAAAAAGAAATATAAAACTATGTACTGATAACTTTTAAAAATTAGATAAAATGGAATTTTTTAAAAGGAAAACAGTGTCACAAGATAAAATAGAAAACCTAAGAGTCATTAAACATTATACAATTTAATTTAGCCTAAGGGGAAGAGTGAACTAGTCAAATTTATAAGAATGATTCTGGACAAGAAATAAAACAAAATTAATTAAAATTAGAATTAGACAAAAAAAGAGAGAGAGAGAGTTTTGCAGAAGAGATCATTTTTGCCCAGTAGGACCAGAGAGGTTATCATAAGATGCATAAGCTGTGCTTGGTAAAGGAGAAGAGAGAACAAAAGAGATTTGAAGCAAATATAGCAAATATTAACCAGTTTCAAACCAGGCATGCTTCTCATATTATTTTTGTTACTTTTCTAGTTATTTGAAATATTTCTAAATTTTGAATTAAGGTTTTAAGCGAGGGTGAGTTGAGATAAGGTGGGAGAAGTATTTAGGACTGGGAGGAATACTTCATGTGGAGTATATTCTTGTTTAGAGCACAGGAGAGGGTGAGCTAAACTAAAGCCACAGAATTTTGGACTATTTTGTGAGTCCCCTATTTCCCATTCCTTCCCTGACAGAGATGTTTTAATACCCCAGATGCTAAAAGGTCAGGAAGTTTATGTTGCTCTCGCTCTTTCTCTCTCTTCCTTTCTCTCTCTCTCTCCTCTCTTTCTTGTGAAATCATTTTAGCCTTCCTTTCCTTGGTTGTAGGAAATTGTTTCAGTGAAAGTTTCCTAAAGGCTGCTAAAAAGCAATGCGTGAAACAGTGGTCCTTGTGGCAAGTGAAATGCGTGTGGGGTAGCTTTAAGAGTTCAATGTGAGTTATTTTTATTTCCGTTCATAGGCATGTCTCCATGAAGTTCAAATTATCCCTTGGACAGTAGAAAGCAGTCTGTTAATTTAAAGCTAGACTTTTTTTGGTTTCATAAAGCCAAATTTAGGATGGATTTCAAAAGCTAAATAAACAACAGTCTACCTCCCCATTAAAAATGAGTGTGTCAGGTTTCTGTGTACTTAAGTCTTTAAATAATCTCCACTTAGCATTTCTAAAAGGACCTTAAATATTTAGGAAGAGGCTGGCCTCTACAGTGATACCTTGTTTGTTAAAGGGACCATCAGAGGTGGGGAACCTCTTAATCTCCTCACTAAAATCTTATAGGTATCTTGTTGATTTTAACAAATTAAAATGGAGACTGAGGAAGCTGGGCTTATTGGTGGTGGTATGGGGCTGAAATATCTAGAGGGGGCAAAGGCCATAGTTCAGTATCATTTTTGTATATAATCCCATAAAATATTATTTTAAAAATTAGTTCATTTTTATAAACAAATTTATGCTTTATAGCAGTAACCTGTATTTTGACTTTTAATCAGAGTTCCCTGTAGAATTCTTGAGTACACATATTTGGATCCTGCTTTGGAAATTTCAATGTGGTAGTTCAAGTAGTGTGTATGCTCTGGATGGACATGTGTGTGCATGTGTATGGAAGTTCCACAGTTATTCTAAAGCAGATTCCAGGATCAAGGGCTATTATAATATGCCAAATTTCCTCTTTGTAGAACTTTATCATTTAAGAACTACACTCTGCAGATTGCCTGCCTGCCAAGATGTAGCAAAGCTAGTGCTTATAAGGTTGCACGGCCAAGCTTTATTAGAGCTATTTTATGTGTGAATGTTTCATTTCTTGTATCAAAGAACACTTTACAAATCAATCAACAGCACAGATACCTATGCATTTATTAATTAATAGAGAGCTTTAAAATTTTCATTTAAGATAATTTAACAAAATAAAACAGAACTTCTACTGAGTAAAACAATAAACATAAGACATTTAGCACTGATCTGGTTATGATAGTTGATATGATTTACAGGAAAAAAATTTGGCCAAAATGATAATATAGCAATTTTACAATGTAGATTTAATTTGATCATTGTGCTACATTTGGCATTCTGCTGAAGAAAGTATTTTTAACTGTTATGGTATGTGGACACAGTTATGATAAAATGGACAGACCTTGAAAGTTCAAGTAAGTTCAGGCCCTGAATCTTGGTTTCCCACTAGCTATGTGATCTGGAAAGCAATTTAAAATAGGGCTTATCAATCTCATGAGATTATTTTAAGGTGAAAAGGAGATACTGTGTGAAAATGCTACATAAAAATAAAGCAGTCTCATTACTTGTTTGGATTGGGTTTTGCACTTTCTGTTGGAAATGTACATATGGGCATGTCATGTTGTAATTTTGTGTTTGTAGATTGCAGAAGAAATGAATTATGTCAGATATCTTTCATGTTTATATTTTTAGCAATCTAACACTTCAAGTAATATCTATGTACTCTTTTGGGAAGGATGGCATTCTTTGTTAGGATGTTCTCAAGTATGATTATTCTCTCAAAATTGGATTTCTTTGATATTACTTAGGATTATAAAAGATATAGTCCATGTGCTAGAAACTTGACATTGTCAACACATATTAGAATGTTTTTATATTTATTTTTTAGTTATAGGTGGACACATACCTTTATTTTATTTTTATGTGGTGCTAAGGATCGAACACAGTGCCTCATGCATGCTCACTACCAAGCACTCTACCTCAGAGCCACAACCCTAACCAACCCTTAGAATTTTTTATTTAACACTTTAAACTTCAATCACTGCTCTCCCGAAGCCAATACCTCATTTCCAAGAAAAAGTGTAAAACTTTATTTTTATAAACAAATTTATACTTTATAGCAATAATCTGCATTTTGATGTTTAATCAGAGTTCCCTGTAGAATTCTTGAGTACACGTATTTGGACCCTGCTTTGGAATTCCGATGTGGTAGTCAAGTAGTGTGTGTGCACGCTCTTTGGACATGTGTACTTAAATCTAGAGCTGTATAATTTCATATTGAAATTTCTATATGAAAAAACTTGGGAGGTGCACTTTTTCAAAAACTACATATTAGTCAGTAACTGATTCTACTTTAGACTTGTTTCTCACAGTGATAAATTATTATATTTTGAAATATTAATTTTATTATGGACAAGGCATTCTTTATGTACAATTATTAGTTGAGTTTTCTAAGTAGCACCCAAATTGCTTGTCATTTCTGTCTCCACTCCCTATTTGCCCTTCCTCCTCTCTCCTTTTTTCCCTTCCCCCATTTTTCCTTCCACTCTTCCTTCTCTTCTTGCTACATGTGTTTAGTTAGGGGTACTATGTCCCAGGCACAGGCACTGGGAGTAAATATGAAGAAGAAACACGGAGTCATTCCTGCTCATAGAGAATTTATATTCCAGGGGCAGATGGACATTAAGTAGAGTTTTTAAAAATTACACACACACACACACACACACACACACACCCTCACACACACTGATTACAGAAATGATAAGGACTATGGAGATATTTACAGGGAGCAGTTATAAAGGGAACAGACGGTGATGTGAATGGACTCACTTCGTTTCACAAAGAGTGTGAAGTTAGGTCATCAGTATCCTCAACTGCTTGGAAACAGAGGAGCTGACATTCACCCCTCCTCCCACCTTGGCTTCCCCATATATTCTCCTCTCTAATTTTATTTAACCTTTGAGGCTGCTCTTGTATTTTTATTTGAACCCCATTTTAACCCTGTAAATTGTTTTAAAGGATAGAGGTCAAGGTGCTAATTTTTACCCTTGACTGCCACTCTTAAGAGGTGGTGCCCCAGAGTTTCACACTCCTTTATGGAGACCAAGCTTAAAATTCCCGGTGTCTGATTACTGGTGATAATCATGTTCAGTCGATATATTAAAGACTGCAAAATATTTGGAATTTTACTTGAGACAAGTACTTCAGTTATTATGTTCATACAAGCTCTTCTGATTCATTTTTTGGGCTGAAGGGTGTCATCTTGTAAAACAAATTTCTTTGTTATTTATTTTTTACTTATGCAATATCTCTTCCCTCCCAGTTCCACTCCTAAATGCCAGATAAAGCCTAAGTAAAAAAAAAAAATCAATCCTGTGTTGGAAAAGATCATTTTTGTTTCCTAGTTTTAGGCACACCAAGAAGGGGGAGGAGAGAATACAGTTAAAATGTGTAAAAGTAAATGATTAAGAAAAATATGTTTATGAATAAAATAGAAGACATGCAGGTTTTAAGTGGATAAAGATTCGAGGAAGAGAATGGGGGTAAGTGGTCATTGTATGTTCATGTCCAGATCTTTTTTATCAAAGAAAGGAAAACGATAGAGCCACATTAGCACTAAGCTAATGAAGCTGTTTATTGTTAGATATAGTGTTATCAACTTAGAATGGAGTAAAAGGCAAGTAATGCTTGTTGCAGAAAGAAAAAACGTCATGGAATCTGAAAATAGCACTTTGAAGTCAATAATGCTCTTGCATCATGTAGGCTCAGCCTAGTGATTACTCCCTAGGTGAATTCTTTGGGCAATTTATTTACTGTTTTTGCAAAATGTAAACATCACCACCACCTCTTGAGAAAATATCTAGGTTCCTCTCCTCCCAGTGGATGTTAATGAGTGTCTTTGAGAATGCAAAATTCTAAGACAGCATTCAGAAATGAATCTTCTTTTAAAAATTCTTGTGATACATGGACAGATTAAAATACAAGGGGTCTTTAAACATCCTGCCATATGGATATGCATTATCTATGACATCCTCCCCTGGTTATCTGATAACAAAAGCCAGTTGTAGTGAGATTCACATCATAGTTCAAAGACAAAAATTCCACATTCCCAATTATTATCCATTTATAATTATAGGACTAAAACAGTCAAGAAGGCCAGAGAGGGAGCTCTCCTGTGGCCTTTAATAATGTCACACAGTAGCAATACCCCAAACCAGGTATTGCCTATATATTTCATCCTAGGAAAGGGGAATTGGAAGGGATACTGGTAATCATAAATCCAAACCTATCATCTTACAGTTGAGGAATCTGAAACCTGCTGAGGTAAAGTGATTTTTTCCCAAGGATAAAATACTCAATCTTAAATTCCAAAGTAAATTCGTATTCCAGGGTGGCATAATTTATTTCTCAACCTAATCTTAGAAGTTATCCCTGGTAGCTTCAAATTATGAATGTTTTTGACAGCTGCTTCAAAGTACTGTCATTCTTCAACATACAATGTTTCAAAATAAACAAAAAACTATTCAAGACAGTTCTCAAAAGAAAAAAAAAAAAACAATCACAGATTAGCACCATTTCATAATGAACCCTATCAGTTTTGTGATTTTTTTCCCCCACATTTTAGATGATGTCTTCTTATTTCCAGGAAGAAAAGAAAGTATTTTAATTGTGAATGTCGGTGAATCAAGGTTTTGTTGTTGGAAAACTTTTATTTAGATCTCAGAAAATACAGTACTGCTTTAGAGTTCGTTTGTTTTTGCTTTTCCTTTTGTTTTATCTTTTTAGACATTAATGCATTTGCCAGGTTTTTGTTCGAGACATTGGTGGACTTTGTAGATCTTTAAATTGGACAAGTGGAAAGATACAGGGGTATAAGTGTGAGCCTGGACTTAGTCAGTGTTTGAGCCACGTTAGCACACTGGATTCTTTAAGATGTATTCAGTCATAATTTTATCATTTAAATGTGACTGAACTGTGTTTAGCCAATTCTGATACATTTTTTAAAAGAATGTGCTGTTGAGCTAAGACTCTATATGCCATATTTCAGCCCCAAGCAGATTTTTATGACAAAGTCATAAACCCCTGGAAACAGGTTTATAATGGAAAATGCAACTTGACCTTAACGAAAGGAGCCCAATGCACCTTACAAAAAGGCTCATTTTTGAAACACACGAAATCTCTTTCTCCCAGGGGTGGTGTCATAGGAGAAAGGTGTATAATAATAGTTGTATTTACCATAAATACCTAACATATTTTATGATGATTTGATTGTATTAAAAAATTTCACCTTATAGATTTTAATAAAGCTACCTATGTGCAAAGTTATTGCAGTTGGATTTCTTTTCTTTCACCCACTGGTCTCAGTGGAAAGACGCAAGCAACTCTTATAAAAGGCTTTAGTTTTTAGTACCTGGTTAATAAAAAATAATTTCCTCTTCTTTGGACTTGTTCATGAAGCTGAAAAATGACTCCTCCGCAGGTCAGTGGTGTGTGGCAAAGCTAATTTCTATAAGCTTTTTATCAGGTGGTACTGAGTAAAACAATATGGGGAAACTGAAAAACCCACACTACTATACCAAATTTACCAGGGTGAGAGTTATCCCCGGTGTCACAAAGAGGAAAAAAAAAAAGTGACTTTTTTTTCTTCTTCTAGATTTTTAGTACAGCAATGAAAAAAAAAATCTGTGATAAAAAAGGAACAAAAGGAAAAACTAAAGCATATGGAAATTTTCAGCTACCTTTAGCTTTTAAAAATTGATGTAAATGGCCCTTATTGTTTAAAACACAGTATAATTCAAGTTTTGTTTGTTGTTTTGTTGACAAGGGAACTCACAGTAATAAGGGTGAGTGAGGTGATCCATATCATAGCAACCTGGAAAGTGATTGTCATTCAAATAGGTATGCTCCTCTGCAAGGTACCTTTTCCCCAAGCATCACATTTTCTCAGAGGAGCTTTAGGAGGACACTCTAATCAAGAAGAATGAGGCATCTTCCCTGGAGGTTCAGTAGAATGTTTGCTCTGTGTCTTGCAGAGCAGAGTAGAGGATCATCACTCCTCTCCAGCATATTCACAGGCCAGCTTCCAAGAAAGAAGCTGGGAGCTGGGCTGCATGAAGAGCCGGAGCTCCTGTGTAGCTGGCAGCCCTCTCCCGGTAAGCTCAAAATCACATTTCTTTCTCTAGCTCTTTGGGCTGGGAATTGCAAGGACATGTTGAAGCAATCTATGCGTAGGAGGTCAAAGGTTCCCTTCTTATAATCCTTGAGCCCAAAAGAACCAAACCCCAGGAACTTGGAGAGTTGATGAATCCTTCATTATTTTTATTTCAATGGCTAGCTTGGAGAGTTGGAGATAACATTAGGTGGAAGAAGGAACATACTGCTTGGGGTCACGTCTCAGAGGAAGGTGAAAAGAGCAAAATAGCTATAATGACTTTGGAAAAAGTGGCCAAAGAATTTGTTTTCCTTTTTTTTATTCACTTGGCAAAACAATAAGTCATGTGTTGTATAGATGTGAAAGAGAGATGTTTAGATTGTCAGGTTACAATATATAAAATCTCCCACATAGCTGCTGTTCAGCAGTTGTGTACTTGGTTAAGATAGTGATGGTCAGGAAGAAGGGCATATTCTACTCCTGACGTGGGAGACAGGTGTTAAGGATGATGTGGACTCAGACAAGTGGTTGTTAAAGGAGCAGGGTGTGACAGCATTCCCTCCCATCAGATGACTTCTTAATTTCACAAAAGTTGAAAGAATGGTCATTTACTGAGAGGGGGTTGAAGAGGTTATGAATGAGAATTTGAAAAGAATGGATATGAAGGAAGCAGGGTTTATAGTATAAGAGAGGATAGTGACAAGTGACACAGAAAATTAAAAGCCCAGCTTCAATTTATTTGAATCAGTAGAGAAGGATGAATATGAATTAGATGGGTGAGGTGAAGGAACAGCAAGTGTGATGAAAGCAATTTACCAAAGACCTCTGGAAAAGGAAGGGTGGCTTTCAGTGACAGTCCACTTCCAGAACTGGTGATCTTGTCCTACAGGTCTCCCTTTTGCAATTTGCAAAACTAATTTTATCTTAGGTTCTCTTTTTCTATCATAGGAGGGTGTGAGTGTTTAGGTTGGGCCATCAGCTAACGTAGAGGGATATGAGTGTTAAGGATGAGTTACCAGATGCTAAATAAGCACAGTACAAATTGAACATCTCTAGACATCTGAAACCTAAAATGTTCCCAAATCCAAAACTTCAACATGATGCCTCAAGTGGAAAATTTCACACCTGATCTCATGTAACAAGTTGCAGTTAGAATGCAGATACACTAAAAATTATATATGAAATTACCTTCAGGCTTACATGTAAGGAATATATGAAACATGAATATATTTTATGTTTAGACTTGGGTCCCATTCTTTAGGTCCCATGTATATAATCCAGAATCTGAAAAAATACTGAAATCAAAATACTCCAGTGATAATTATTTTGAATTAGGGATACTCAGCCCATAGTATAATTTGTGTAAGATATGCTCGGATGCCTTAAGTGTTGTATGAAAACGATAGGAAACTCTTCAATCTAAACTTAATCATTTTAGGCTATTTATGACTCTTCTGGAGTCTTAGAGTCTTCTTGCCTTTTGTCCAGCTTTTAATACTTTTTAGTCCTTTTAGTTTGGGCATGTCAAAGATTTGCTCTATAAAAACTACCAGAAGTTGGTATTTTTATGAAGTGTTATACATTTATATTGTGACACAGTTTTGAAATTATAGGCTGATAGGAAATAAAATCACTTGATAATCTTCTCCTGGACTCTGAGAAAACCATTTATACTAGAGGAAAGGGCAGTTCTCTTATCTCTATATTCTCTCCTTTCTAATCTGTACATGTCTACTGGGCATCTCATCTTTCCTCAGCTGCCTGACAGGATTTTATAACTGTTTATCTCAGTTGGAGATGGAGTAGAGGAGAAGAGGAGGGAGCAGCTTTGCTGAGGTTTCAGAGCTTTGTTCTTGTGCAAAACACCCAGCCTTTCTGGACTGTCTTTAAACTGGGGACTTTAATATCTTCTAATTTAGAGTTATTTATTATTTACTTTTGATGCTGGATATTGACCCCACCATGCCTACCACACCCTCTGCCCCTCAGCCCTTCAGCTGTATTTAAAGCCATAAGACCTGATTACACTGGGGTGGTAGTGACAGGGGTGAAGAATAATCCTAATAGTAAAGTGGCATTTAATAAACAATGATTAGTGATTTTGCCTCTTGTCAAAACTGTACACAAGCCTGATGCAGTGGCATTGCCTGTAATCCCTGCAGCTGGGAGGTTGAGGTAGGGGGATCACGAGTTCAAAGTCAGCCTCAGCAAAATCAAGGTGCTAAGCAACTCAGTGAGACCCTGTCTCTAAATAAAAGACAAAATAGGGCTGGGGATGGGGCTCAATGGTCAAGTGCCCTGGGTTTAATTCCTGGCACCAAAAAACCAAGCCAAAACAAAAACAAAGACAAAAAATAAAAACAACAAAGACACAAAAACAACTGAAACCCTGAAGTGGATTTTGCCTTACTTGCATCTGATATGGTTTAAACTCCTTAAATCCATGAGCCTTCAAAGTGCTCCATCATACTCTATTCCTATCCTCCTTTTCTTTTTGCTCCATGTTATCCTGCTATATATACACCTCTCTTGCCCAGTTACTATGCATAGGTCACACGCTGTTTTTATGGCCTCTGGCAGTTTCTCTGGGTTTCTATTTTCTTTTATCAAAATTTTACCCACTCAAAATGACCCAATTCAGTTAGAACTTTTGTTCATGTTTTCAATCCTCTGTTTCCTCTTTCCTCTTTCATTGGCTTTTATTTGTTCTGTCCTTTGTGGCACTTGTCATATTCACTTCTTGATTTATGGCTGTTTATATACTTGTTTCGTCTCTCTCTCTCACCAATCTACTTGGCAAATGCCTTAAGTACCTTTTTGGGAAAGGATTATTTATTAAGCACCAATCTTGCATTAAGCAACGTGGCTGGTTTGGGAGTGGATACCAAAGAAAAATAAGACTTGCTTCCCCATTCTTCAGTTCTCAAGTATCTTTCAATCTAAGCAGAGGTAAAACAGGGAAGCAAATTATATCAAAATAATATAATCAGTGTAGCCATCCAGGGATCTCAAATTATTCTGGAAACAGAGAAGTCACGTGGCCCAGGATGAAGAGTTCAGAGAGGGTTTCTTAGAGGAAAAACTCTTGAAGTAAAATCTAAAAAGTTGAGTAGGAGTTCATGGGTTCATGGAGGGTTTTGAATACCAGCCCAGGGTGGGGAGAGTTCTAGGCTGAGGAAAGAACATTAGCAAAGTCAGGAAGGCATGGCACAGTTCGGTGAGTAAAGGAACCACAACCTTCTCAATAGGAACGAAGTATAGATGGTAAGATTGGATGAGGTAGGAGATGAACCTTGAGTAGAAAACAGTTCATAAATGCCAAGCCAAGGGGCTTGGCTTTTATCCAGGATATATTGGAGCGCCCTCAGAAGGTTTCAGATGTGTGAGAGGCATATGATTGTTGGTTTACAGAATGCAGTCTGGTGACAATATGGGTCATTTCTCTGGAAGGAGGGAGCTGGTTAATATTTGGGATTGCTTGTGCTTAGAGTGAATCTTGTATTCAACACAGTTGAATGAAAGGTTGCTTTCATGCTCTTCTTTGATGAGGCATTGCTTTCAAGAACAAGCTCAATCAAAAGCAATGTACATTATTGTTAACCTTCAGAGAGAAAATTTGGGGCAACATAGCAAGTCTAAAAAAAAAATCCACAGGAAATCTGATGTTCTAAACAGAGTGATTATATAAAATGCTGGCTGTGGCTAAGGCAGATGCAATCAGAGAATTGCATAGTTGTGAGTCAGAGTTGGGTTGGTCCTTAAAGTCCTCTGCTTGATAGTAAATCAGTGGCTTGGGGAAATATGTTTACGTTTCACTTCTTACTATATATCTGATTACATGTTTTGAGAACTGGATAGAAAATATCTTTATTTACAAATTTGGAGCATGAATTATATTGACTATATGTACATACAGGCATAGATTTCCTGTTCAGTGTATAAATATAGTGAGGTATATATTTACATGATAAGATACTGCTAATTTGCCATTTTATTTCAGTCAGAAACATATCCAAGATGTAATGAAATTCAATGACTCTAATGGTAAAATTATCATTATGGAATACTATATTATATTTTATGATTTTATCAATAAAAATTTGTTGGTGAAAAGAGGAACAGACTTAGCTGGATTTTTTTTTTGTTATTGTTGTTGTTTTGCTCTTTCTTCCTATGTGCCCCCATATATTTTTTTCTGTCATACAACTTAAACACCCTGTTGCACTCATTATTTTGCTTTCTTTTAGATTGAATACTTAGATGTGTGTACTTTAGAGGCTTCAAGCTGTTCTCATATGCCAATTCTGGCCCTGTTATAGATTGGTACAGTTCTAGTTTGTAGGCATTCATTCCTTTACAATATTTAATTACTGTCACTGATTTCCCCTTCTTGATTATTTTTTCAGTGTCTCTCCTTGGATTTTTTCCCCCCATAGCCCTCCCTCTACTTATCTTCCTTTCCCCAGGTGGAAATATAGCAGGGTCAGTGTAGAAGCATGCACAAGCCACAGAGCAGCAGGAATAGCCTTGGTCCCTTCTCAAATGGAACAACTCTTGCTCATCATATTGAAAATACCATACCCAGCTTATGTTGGCATCTTTCTGGAAAGATAAAGAGGGCTGGAGCATGAAAAGGAAAGAAAATAACTTTGGAAAGTACAGAACAGTTTTGCCAGTGAGAGAAAAGAAAAGAAGAAGAAGCTGGAGAAAGAAGTAGGCGACATTGTTAATAACATTAGCATATTCGAATATTCGTCCTTGAATTTAAAAAATTCTTTTGTAGTTGTAGATGAACAGAATGCCTTTATTTTATTTATTTATTTTTATGTGGTGCTGAGGATCAAACTCAGGGCCTCACATATGTTCGGCAAGTGCTCTGCCACTGAGCTACAACCTCAGCCTCAATTTTTTTCTTTTAAAATACAGTTTTGATAATAATTTCCTCTTACCTTCAATTTTAGTGCTTCAACAAAAGCACTAATTTAGCACTTTAACTTGTAGAATTCAAAAGATGAAAAACCAGAAAAATGAAACAACTAATGGGCTGAAACTCAGACTGCTCAGTTTTCTGGGGATGTCTTCCCTACCCTTGGTTTCTTGTTGAGTCAACTGTGGTTACGTAGCAGGTTTTTTCCTTTTCTCTGACCAAATTTCTGGGTAACATGCCTCCCCTCACCTCCAGGCTTTGTGAGTACTGTCTACCAGAAGTTATCACACAAAAGACTACTTTCAGACCATTGCTGGTTATAAATGTATGACTTAAATATAAAAACAGTACAATTATGATACTTAGCATAAATAGCATAGGTTTTTCGTCACCAAGATTTTTAGCATACTGAAAACATTCTACAAAAATACTGATAACCTAGAATCTCATTTTAGTCTACATATCATTTAATTGTTTCAAAATTATATGAATTTTTCATAATTATGCCTATACTGTACACAAAATATTGTCCTACTTTTTCATCTGAACATTTTTAAACCATGTTTGCACTTTTGCTAAAACACTTTTGCATTCAACTTTTTTGGTTCCTAATTTTGATGTAGCAGCTAATCATACTGCATATAACATTTTTCTTATATCTAAAGTATTAGGTTCTTTGTTTTGGTTTCTTTCTTTCTCTTCCTGGTTATTAAAAATAATATTACCTATGAATATAGCAATGGGTTGATATAAATAAAATGTATTACTTAAAATGATTCATCTGAGACAGGTTCTCAGAAATAATCACATATATCTTCTTTGAGGTAATAAACTGTTTGGTTACATGCATTGAAATTAGTCATAGGACTATAGAAACTACGTATCTATGAGTAGTTAAAGCTATACGAGGAAATATAGGAACATCTTGGGTAAGTAGTCTTTCATACAAAGATCTGATGATCTCATTTTGTATAGTTTTCCCTGAGTCCAAAGTCTTTTTTCCCTTTTATTCTAGATTTCAATTCTTTCTCAGCCTATTCAAGATTAATCAACTCCCTTAATCTTTAGATTTTATAGACCTACTTATTGAGTGCTTTGCTCTGTTTCTAGAAAAAGTCTGAGTTCTGTTTGATCATCTTTTCTTCAGAACCAAGAATCATTTATTTTCTGCCCAAAGAAAGTGTTCCTTTGAACATCTGTGTTCTAGCTATCAGTTGTTCACCAGGGACAAAAATGTTGCACATTAAAATCTTATCTATCCATCGTATTCTGAAGCTTCATACTAGAAACAAATCTCACCGTGGGACCACATCTATTTAGGCAAGGAATCCAAAAATGTCTGAATGATCAACAGGAATAGAAGATTCAAAGTCAGTGCCCAGCCATCTGTGATTGGTCAGTTCATAAGCAAGATCTCTGACAGAAAACAGCCCCACTGCACACACAGTCTTCAGCCCAGTATGTCTAGGCACTTAATCAGTTGCATTGTTTGGATTCTTGAAACTTTGCAGAGCATTTATGAGTTAAATGTTAGAGGACCAGGATGCATCAATTCCATAGAACAATAGTAAACCTTCAAAACTTTTTTTCAGATATCAGTAGGCACTGTGCTCTAGAGACTATTAAGGAAAGGGATACTGCTCATCCCAGTTTTTAAAGAAAATCTGATTGTGTTTCCTTCTGTTAGATATATAAATTCCACTGAAAATTTCTTTGAGTTGAGATCCTTTAAGATTGGATCATAAATGATTTTTCAGATACAAATGATAAAGTCATAAGAGGTGTTGTCAATTCTAACAGAGTGGATTTTAAGATTTGGCCATGATTGTGGGTGGATGGCAACTCAAACTTCCGTAGTGTTTGTGTCATGGCATTTTTGAAAAAATTAAATGAGATGATGTACATGGAGTACTTAGAATTATACTTGGAAAAAAGTTAGCTCACAATGAATATAGTTACTATTCGTTTTACAAATGTGAGAAAGCAGTGAAGAACCAGCCTAATGGGTTTCCTGAGTACATTTTCAGATACATGAAAGCAAGGTTGTTTTTTTTTTTTTCAAATTATTCTATCTATAGGGTAAAGTTCCTGAGTTGTAGAGGCACTCAGTGAAATGGGAATGAACGAATGAATGACTTCCTTACTTGTATCTGTCTGTTTGCCTTTGAGTATGTATATATTCTCTCAACTACAGCAAAATTGGACACCATAGTAATACTTCTACTAACTTTTTGGCATAAATCTTTTAATTTCCCTCTTAGGAGGCTAGTTCACATAAACAAAGCTCTAGAAAATAAAATAGCTATGCCTGGTACTGTAAGTTCAGAAAAATAGCCAATTTCTTAATATGGTAGTAATTCCTAGTATGACTAGCTGGGCTGGGACTGAGACCAAGAACCTTGACACTAATGGGCCATTTGTGAAACTTACACAGCCTGCAGTCATCCTATGGAATGTCCTTAGAAGCCATTGCCATTGTAACAGAAAAGAATTGGGAGCCTTTTTGTTTCTTGGAGGTTTCTTTAGATTTCTGTATTTTGTGAGTTCTGCCTTTGGGAGCATGGTTTGTGGTTTGGATACTTACCTGAGAGCAAATTGTCCTAATAAACATGTAATATTCTCTAAGGCAGCCTCTTGCTGAAATGAATGAAATGGCATATATCCATATCACAGCACTTAAAAAGTCACAAATGAATTTGACATAAGAGCAACCTATTCAAATAAAATTCTTCAAGCAGCAAGTTTTTAGAAATAATCAAATCCATTTTTAAACTTCCACAATTTCACTAACTTTATGCACTCCCTACAGACATGATTATCTTATATAAAAAATAAAATAAAAAGAGCTGAAGATATAGGGATATAGTTCCTTGGTAAGCTGTTTGTGTGCCTTTCCCTTTTGGTGATGTTGGTAAAGAAACAGTCCTGGAATATAGCTGCCTTGCAAAAAATTCAAGGAAATGTTTTCTAGGTTTTGCTGACTTGTCTTGGAAGCAAACGAATTATGGTGCAGGGCTGGAGTTTTACCTACTTGTTAATTGGCAGGTTAAACTTTTATGAGTTTCTGGTACCCTGGCGATACATGACTATTAAAATTTGCAGGTGGTTCAAGGGGAGAGAGATGTAAGTTCCTGTGCTAGTAATATATCATAAAAGTGTATATTTCATGTGCCTGTTGTGAAAATGGAGACTTTAATACTCTTACACAATATAAGCTGATTAAGGAATCTTTATGGATCTCATTAACTATGGGTCTTTTTTTCATAGAAATGTGAAAAGTGTAATGCTTATAGACAGAAGCATAGAAGAACATAATTAGCCTAGAGGTACCTCTTTGAAACTGAGTTTAGTTGTACCCTCTGCATTCACCTTCCTACTCTTGGAAATTGCCCTCTGCATAAGACATTGCTTCTACCATACGAAATGGTATAAATCTGACATTTTAATTTTCCCTTCAGAAGACAGTGTTTGCTTAATTATACTTACGTTATACTTAAATGTTAGCATATTTCCTCTTTTGAGCATGCCTTTTCATCAGGAAATGTAAAGACACAGACTGTGGCTAGTGATGTGATACCACATAATTAACAAAATTTTGGAAAAAGTGATATGATTGTAGTTCTTTAGAAGCTATGTTTTTCCTATGTTTTACATGTGGTTTTAAGAGGGAAACCACCCTCAAATATTGGCTAAATTAACTATTTCCCCTCAAATCTTAGAAGTAACACTGTAATTGGGACTATAGCTGGTTTTAACCGAGTGAAATCATGAAATGAATTAGTTTGAATTAAGAAACAGGTAGAAAAATAATAATAGAAAGTATTTAAGTTCTAATTCAATCTTTTTTTAATCCACTTTTTGGGAGGATTTTTGTTTTTTTGTTTTTCCTAGTTCTAAATCATAATCTAAAATTGTTCTTTTGGAATGCTAGGTTATGTTGTAGTTTCTTCACTGTCTTGGTAAAAATGTAATGTTTTTGTTTGAAGGAACTGAATCCATTTGTACTTTCTGCTAAGAAAGAAAAAAATCTCTCTTCAAATTTATTCTTTAAAGAAATGATTATTTTCTAACTTGGTTTGCCTGTGGTCAGGATGAGGAAGCATCAGGAAGGTGGGACTCATGGGGCAGTAACAGACAGACTGAAGACAAGATAGGTGTATGATGGAGAGGTTGAGGACCCAGACTGCAGGAAGGCTTTGGTCGGCATTAGCATGAAGAAAGAAGTGGTGCTGAGCTGGGGAGGCAGAGCTGATGCAGGAGGATTACAGGTTCAATGTCAGCCTTGGCAACTTAGTCAGACCCTTTCCTCTTACATAAAAATAAAATAAAGATATAAAAAAATAAAATAAAAAGAGCTGGAGATTTAGGGATATAAATGCCTCTGGGTTCAATCCCCAGTACCACAAAGAGAAAGAAAGAAAGAGAGAATGCTAAATAGACAACATCATTAGGGATTTTAGTTTTGACATCAATCATAAGAACTTTGCGGGGCTGGGGATGTGGCTCAAGCGGTAGCACGCTCGCCTGGCATGCGTGCGGCCCGGGTTCGATCCTCAGCACCACATACCAACAAAGATGTTGTGTCCGCCGAGAACTAAAAAAAAATAAATATTAAAAATTCTCTCTCTCTCTCTCTCTCTCTCTCTCTCTCTCTCTCTCTCTCTCTCCTCTCTCACTCTCTCTAAAAAAAAAAAAAAAAAAAGAACTTTGCAAAATTCTGCCTGCCAAGAAGCCACAGAACTTTATTTTGACAAAGAATGTTTTCTGAGCATGGCAATTATATATAAATATACATAGGTGTATTACACACACTATACATACATGTTATATACATAATACACTAAGACACTATATTTTTGTAAGGACTCACAAGTCAATTTAATGGTGTTTTAAAAATGTCATTTTTAGTTGGGTGTGATAGTATACACCTGTATTTCCAGCAGCTTGGGAGGATAAGGCAGAAGTATAATCATAATTTCAAAGCCAGCCTCAGCAACTTAGTGAATCTCTGTCTTAAAATAGAAAATAAAAAGGGCTGTGAATGTGGCTCACTGGTTAAGTGCCCCTGTTGTATCAAACAATCAATCGATATTTCTTAAAAAGTCATTTTAATTGTGTGACAGATCATACAATAAGTTTAAATATTTGTTCCCTTTACTTTACTTTCTTCTTTAGAAATATATTGTTTCAGACCTGGACATGGTGGTACACACTTATAATCTCAGGACTTGGGAGGTTGAGGCAGGACAATTACAAATTCAAGGCTAGCATGGGCAACTTGGAGAGAGTATGTCTCAAATTAAAAATCAAAATGGCTAACTCAGTGGTGGAACACCCCGGAGTTCAATCCCCATTACTTAAATAAAGAAAGAAAAAAAGGCGGGTGGTGGTGGTGGTGGTGGATATATTGCTTCAGGAAAGAAAAATGATAGATTCTTTTGACCTGATAAAATATATGAAGTTGTGAAAAGAGGCATTTATTAAGGTATCTGTCTTAACTTTTTTTTTTAATTTCAAAAGTATTCCAAATGATTTTCTTACCAAACAAATTGTCTTAGAAAAAAATGTGGTAAATATAAGCTTGACAAAGATTCCCTGTTTTGTTGAGCTTGTAAGGTACAAACTTGATTTTATAGGAAAGATGTAAAGAGAAAAGGAGTGCAGAGAATTATAATCTAGTCAAGGAAGTATTTGGAAATCATTTCTTGCAAAGTGAAAAGGTGCTAAGCTGTTCAGCACAGTAGCAGAGGCATGTCTGTCATATTTCGGGGGTGCTCAACAGCTAATAATCCAAGACCACCAGCTGAATAATTTGGTCAATGCGTGGCATACTGATGGGGACCTCACCTTACAGAAAGATTCAAGTCAGTTTACAGGATTTATTAGGAACCTGTTTTCTATATATGTCTTTCACTAGATGCCTGCCTAGGAGAAAAAAATTACTTAAAAATAGGCAGTGGGGTTATGTCTCATATAATTCTTTATTTCCTAGACCAAACAAACAACAAACAAACAAACTAAAGAGTTTACTGAGAAAACATTAATAAACATAAAAGTCTAAAATATAGATATTAACAGTCAGAGGAGGAGGCAGAGGCAAGGGTTTCAGAAAAGGAGGGCTTCCCTGTTGTGGTAGAGAGTAGTCCTGATTGCTTGCAACTTGTTGTCTGGCTTTGCGCATGTGCCTAGTGATGATCATTTGCTTTCATCAGTTAATCTTCTAGGCCTCCTCTGATGGAGACACGACTACCCCCTGATAGAAGAGGACCCTGAAAATGGGTGGAATAAATTGTTGGCCATTAGATCCCTGCAAGACTCACATTCACATCTGACTTGCTCCAAAGCCTGCTCTCTTCATCACATTGACAGAAAACAAAGCAAGTGTTCCCGAAACTTGAAAGTGTATGTCACATTCAACAGGACACATATCTCCAGTTTTCATAATTCAACTGTGAAATGAAAATTGACAAAGTAGAAGAAAAGACATTTTCCACAAATGGAAACTCTTCATCTAGTAAAAACTCGAAAAAGAAATTACCCATTTCATTACACTATTGCTTTAACTTTTTCAAGTTCTCAGTAGATGAAGAGTATTGATTAAAAATACTTTCATGGGCTGGGGTTGTGGCTCAGTGGTAGAGAGCTTGTCTAGCATGTGGGAGGCAGTGGATTTGATTCTCAGCACAACATATAAATAAAATGAAGATGCATTGACAACTAAATATATATATATATATATATATATATATATATGCATATACATATATATATATAATTCTTTCATAATGTAAAGTTTCATAAGAAAGAGTGTTCATTTGAGAACTTTAAGAAACTAGTATAATATGAAACAACTTAAACCACATCAATAACAAATGTTACACACCTCAAGGTTTTAAAATATGTTAATTTTCAAAATAATTAAAACATAATTTAGCTTTAGAAACAATTTTACAAATTGTAAAACTTCTTAGTCAGGAATGTATATTGACTAAAGTTCCTCTTAAAGGCATTCTTTAGCTTTAACCAACTAAATAAGGAAGGTTTCATTGTAATTTGAGAAAAATGAAAAATAATAGTATTTAATTTATTATAAATACTTCAGTTGTGAATTGCATTTGATACAAGGATATGACAAAAGGAAGGTGAGACAAGAGGAAGTGGAGAACTGTCAAACTCTGAAGAAATTGTGTGATAAATACAGTATACTACCAATTCTCTAGTTTCATTTAAAAAACTGTAAGAAAAAAAGAGCAGAATTTTTGGTTCCAGATAAATGAGTCCATCTCTGAATTCCTAAGGATTCACCAAGTTAAAAATCTGTGTTCTTCTTGATAATTCAAAAGTTCTAATGCTAATAGCTTTACTCCATATAGGGCTAATAGGAAGTATACTTGAATTTTTCAGTCTTTATAACTCCATTAATAGCTTGAAAATATTGTCTTTTCCATTTATGAGATGTGTCTTTGTTTATAAAGCATATGTAGCCATATTCTTTACAAAATGTGCTTGCTGGGCAAAATCTTTGAAATAAACATGCACTTAGAGGAAGAAATAGTGAAGAGTCTGGGTAATCACTAGCCTGAATACTTACACAATTAGGTGAGTAAAATGGCACCTCATACATCAGTGCTGAACTAAGGTTGATTTTTATGCTGCATAAACTGAAGGTATTTATCATTTGTGTTATTAGTTAATAGTGGTTAACTCTGTGGTAGGTGCTATACGTGTGTGTCAAGCTAAACGTACTTTAATATTTGATACTTCTTTAATATCATCTAAGCTTATTATAAAAAGAAATCTAAGTGAAAGTCTCATAAACTCACTTCAGACCAAGACCACACATGAGAACCTTCAGCTTAAAAGGAAATTGGAAGGCCAGAGGGAAGAAATTACAAGGAAATGAATGATGTTTTAAAACTGAGGTACTATAACTAGAATGCAGCTACTAAGATATTAAAATACTTAGACATTTAAAAGACACGGTTAATTGACATTTATTCTACAAATGCATTTACATGAAAACTTGAAAAGTATTTGATCAAAGCAGAGCTTTCAGATTTCTTTTGTTACCAAACTATTTTACTTCAAGTATTTAGCAATGTAGTGAAGAATTTGACCCTTATATTACATAATGTCCATTAAAGGACAAAAGTAAGAAAGAAGCACATTTATGTTTTTAATAGGAGATATGTCTTCTTCCTTCCTTGCTTCTAGTTTTTTTTTTTTTTTTTTTTTTTTTGCCATGGCCAAGAGAAAACTAAATTTCATGTTCAGCGGAGGGAAACAAGTTATTTCAGTTTAATTACAAGGACATACCTTTCACTCTATATTTTATTCATATTTTAAATTATTCAGTAATGTGTCTTTAATTATATATGTTACATAAAATTCCTTTTAGCTATTTATGACAAATAAATTACAGGTAAAGGAATGACTCTGAGATACATAGGTTTTTGCATTTGCTATTTTCATTAGTTGTCTGTTCTTTAGTGAATAAGCACATTATGTAGGCAGACTATTAGGATATCAACAGTCACTCCTACATAAAGAAGAACATTGTAAGAAACTTGGAAGAGATTGAGAAAAAAATATAACTTCAATCAAGAGGAAAGGCTATGTGTTATTTTTGGAGACTATCCTGAGTTCATATTTATTGGAGAAGCAGAGGGTCGTTGAATTGGATAGTTTCTTTTATCTCAACTTATTTCTCTCCCCATCCTTAATGTAGAGAATACCTTCATGCGAAATGCCTTAAATTTTGTCCTAATTCTGTATTTTCCCTAGAATTACCTTGCATCTTTATTCTGTGATCTGCTTCTTCCTTTCCTCCTTACCTTGCTGGTCCTCATCCTTCTTCCCTGTGGTTCCCCTATTTTTTCCCTCCTTTTACATATAAGAAAAGTGATACTCAGAGGCTTGAAGCAGCTTGACAGAGTTTACACAGCAGCTAATTGGTCAAAAACTTAATCTCCTGACTCTTGCTACATTGCTCTTCCCGAGTTTCTAAAGGAGTTCTTTCTTAGAACATGATACTGCCAGACTGAGGTATAGTTCTCATTTGCTTGAAGTGTATATGTTTTCTGTTTAAACTACAATGTCCATGGGTCAATATTCAGGGAATTCATATCTAATTGTGTCAGTTTTAAAAAAAATATTTTAAAATATTGAAATATTTCCACATTGGCCAATAAGTAACCACTGCCTATGCACTGTTCCCCTTTTATTTCAGCAGCCCCCAAGAATCTCGGGCTCCACACCCAGTTAGCAGTGCCCTTACAACTCTGCTTAGTAGCAAATGAAGCACCTAGCTCCCAACAGTTGGATGAAGGATTAGTAAAGCACTTCAGGTTTTCATACTGAGCTACACTCTACCATATTTGTCTTTAGGGGTTTATTTCATTTTCATAATAGTGATGAGAGGGAGAATTTACTTGATTCCAGGCTTTGCTCATCTTCTCTTTCTAAACATTGTGTGTGTGTGTGTGTGACTGTGTGTGTGTGTGTGTGTGTGTGTGTGTTGAGAAATGTCTGGAAACAAGATACAAGAAAGTTATTATGTAGTATCAAACTTTTCTAGCACCTAAGTTCACTTTAAGTTTTGCAAACATATTCCTTTTAAAGATAATATAAAGTTTCAATTCTGGAGTAACTCAAAGAATCTATATATGTTTTATGGATTTCAAGTGTTTTATGGATTTCAAATGTGGAAAATTATTGTTATATCTTTAATAAGTTCTTGACTTTTTTGTTTAGTTTGTTAATATGGAGAATCGCATTGATTGCTTTTCAAATTTTCAAACCACTTAAGAATTCTGGGGATAAACCCCACTTAGACATGATGTATTAGCTTTTTACTTACTTTTGCATTTGATTTGCTTAATTTTTATTTAGACCGTTCATATCCATGTTACGAGAGATATTACTCTGTAGTTTTCTTGTTGCATCCTAGATAGGATGTAGTATCAGAATAATGCCATATAGGATAATATTATGTATTCTTTGTTTTTCTAGAAGAGCTATGTGGAACTGATATTTGGTTTTCAAAATGTTTGATAGAATAATCAAGTGAAGCATTCTAGTTTTCTTTTGTGGGAAGATTTTTAAACAAATATTCAATGTCTATTATAGATACAGGGATATTCAGGTTATTTATTTTTTTCTCCAGTGAAATTGATAGTGTTTTTCAAGGAACTTGTTCATTTCCTTTAGGTTGTTCAAGTAATTTGAAAAGGCTGATCATATTGTGTTTATTATCCTTGTAATAGTTACATAATCTGTAATGATGCTACCTGTGTGGGTTTTTTATTTTAAATAACTTTCCAACACTTTAAATAATTTTATTCTCTATCTTTTTGCCCATATTGTTTCTTATGGTATATTTGCTGTCACTCTTAGTTGTTATTCTGTATATTATTTGTATTTTTACTCCAAATTTAAGTATTTTCTCTTTATTATATGTTTTGAACAGTTTGATTATGATATATTTTGATATAGTTTTATGTTTTCTGTGCTTGAGTTTCACTTCCCAGTGAACCTTGGACATGTGGATTTATATATATCATGGAATTAATTTACTTTAAATATTTTTCTTCTCTCCTCCCATTATCCCACAGTTCATTAATACCTTTTCCCTCTGTATTATCTTTTGAGTAATTTCTTTCTCTCTTCAAGTTTACTAATCTTTCTTTGGCATTGCCTTCTCTGTTATTTTAGCCCATCCTATGCATGTTTCATCTTACACAATGTAGTTTTCACTTCTAGAGCCCAATTTCTATTGTTTTTGTATCTTTGATATTTCCACTTACGTTTTGAACAAATGATTACATTTTTAATGACTGTCTTAATGTTCTTGCCTGCTCATTTTAGCATCTGTTTCAGTGCTAGTTCATTTTAGGCTGACTGCTTTTTCTCCTCACTTTGGTCATGTTTTTTGAATGCCAGATAATTTTTTAATTGAAAATTAGTCATTGTGAATTTTAACTTATTAGTTGATAAATACTTATGTACTACTGTAAGTCCTGCTTTTTTCTCAGTGCAATTAAGTTATTGGTGAAAGTATTTGTCTTCTTGGGTGTTGCTATTATTAGATTTGTTATTATTAGGACTAGAGAAATATTTCACTTTGGACTGCTTACTTCCCAGTACTGAGACAACACCCTTCTGGATACCCTAATGAATGCACTTAATTTTATAAACTTTTGTAGTCAGGCTGGTAGGAACAGGTGTTCTTCTGGTGACTGCTCATCATTGTTACTACCAGGTCTTTTGGGTGTTTCTTTCCTGGCCTTAGTTCCCTTACTTGTACATGTTAATTTCTCTGCTGCCAAATAGTTAATGGAAACCTCCTGCAGATTTTCAAAGTCTGCCCTCTGCCCTCTTCTCTCTGGTAATCTGTGAAGAACACTCTGTTTCATTCTCCTTGGCATCCTAGCTCTCTCTTCTCCAGTGTGGGAGTCCATCAGGCTCCTCCTGGGCTCCACCTCCCTATGCTACCCCAGAAGTGCAACAACTTTGCTCTCCATTTCTCGGGATTATTAGCCTTTATTTTCTCAAGTCCGGAATCTTGAAAACCATTATTTTGGCTTTGCTTTGTTTGTTTCAGAGTTCCAGTTGTTTCAGTCAGAAAGGCAAACTCAGTTCTTGTTACTTCAAATATGTCGAAAGCTGGAGTTCCTTGATATTTGGTACAGAGTGGAAGTGGGAAGACTTTGAGACTGCATCCTGAAGTGCTGTCCTCAGAGAGTAAAATTCAGAATAGGTGGTAGTACTTTCACTATTGAATACATCTTAATACTTAAGTGTTTTTCTTTTCAGAAAATAAAAACTTACTCATTTTTAAAAATAGGAAAAGCATACAAACAACAACAACAACAAAAACTGTGGACACACATGCATTTAAGTTTTTCTTCAGTGAGTTAGTAAAAATATGAAATATTCATAGGCAATGCAATAGATTATAATTAGGTGGTTCCCAAAGTTGTGTCTCTGTATGAGTAATTATCTTTAAGGAATGTACACAAAATGAATTCATACTGTTTGTAAGACTTTCTTTATTTTATGCCTTTGTCCTTCATACATTATTAGTGATGGAGTTTCATGCTTTATTAAATTTATTATGATGGTTGAAGGATGGTAAGGTTTCGATTTTGTTTTAAAAATCATTACCTGATAAGCCTGTGGCTCCGTGGTAGAACATTTGCCTAGCACCTGAGAGGCACTGGGTTCTATCCTCAGTACCACATAAAAACAAATAAGTAAAATAAAGGTATTGTGTCCATCTACAACTAAACAGTTTCTTTTAAAAAAGTCATTACCTGACAAAAGTACAGGAGGATGGTTCATGTTGTGTTGATTTCCTCTAAATATTTTTGTTTTAGTGTTCTGTGCTTCAGTAGTTTGGAGACAATTGGCTAATCACAGGTACTTTTAGCCTTACATATGTTTTTTTTTTAAAATATGGAATGCTTCATGAATTTACATGTCATCCTTGCATAGGGTCCATGCTAATCTTCTCTATATCATTATAATTTTAGAATATGTGCTGCTGAAGTAAGCACATCCTTACCTACTTTTTATTCAGAGATTGATTAACAATAGATTTTATTTAGGAAAACAGAAAATGTTTCTCTTTCTGAGTATCTTTATTTAGGGGATAGTGTATTCTGAACTATACAACTCATACAATGTGGACAATGGACACGTCTGAATGGCCAGTTTTTTCCTTTTCTCCATAATAGATATGCAACTGAACCCTTGCTTCAATACTTCAAAGCAGTATTAGAAGGTGGATTTTTTTTAAATTTGATAAGTTCCTAATATTGTTTCTGTATGACAAGAAAACAGGAATTAACTTGGTCCTTGCCCTCTTTGTTATAAGTATATGGCCAGTGAGAAAGTTGCCTTATGATGATAATGAATGGGTTAATAATTAATGTACAAAGAAGTATATCTTTTATTTTTTACAACAGTGTTCAAGGTGCCCATTATTATTCTTATTTTTTAAATGAAGAAATTGAGTCTTAAAGAGTTCAATAACTGCTCAAGGTATCACAGTGAAGGTGAAGCTCTAGATGAGACCCCAGGGTGTCAAAGACTGTGCTTCGCTGCCTCCAAGTGAGAGGATGAGATTTTAATTTTTTTTTCTAATAGTGGCACTGTTCCTCTGCAGACACACTCAGAATCTCCAAAGCAGAGAAACGACTCTATTCTGTGCACTATTTATCGCTCCTGTTATTATTCAGAGCTTTTATTTAAAAAGGAGAATGATAAATTACACTCTTGTTGAAATAGGCCTTTTAGAACTTTGAAGAGTTGGAAACCAAAGGAAACAGACATTCCACAAGAAATGTGACCTATTTTTTTTTTAAATAAATCTTTTCTTTCACTAAATCTCCTAAAAATATTACCATTTTTATAAAACTGTTCTGGTTTCTTTGTGCAAATAGCTGCAAGGATATGTCAGTGGGTAGGTTTATTAAAAATTACAAGCATACACCATGACTGTGAAAAGTTCTCACAGCCTATTTCCTGCACTTTGGGAAGGGCGCAGCTTTCTAGCGATGGCTGCCCATGAATCTTGGAGGCCAGCACCTGCAGATTACAGCCTCGGGCACAGACACTGTGAGAACAGTCCCATTTTGTAAAACCAAAAAGCTCTGCTGTTCTACAGAAATGTTTGAGACTGAGGAATGGACCTAGATGAGATAAACAAAACTCATAAACCACTGAGATTAGATAAATTGCTGGAGTTGTTTGGAAGGCTGGGCAAGAACAAACATTCTCTTCCTAAATGTAGTTTTCCTGCACTTGGGACAAGCACACTATCTGATTACCCAGGATGATTTATTTATCTTTCTAGACTGTTGACATGAAGTCTGAATTTCAAGCCCAAGAATAGGTGTACTTCCTGCTGTTATTTTCTTTGCAGAAATCGCTGACTTCTCTCGTTACCTTTTGTGATTGGTGGTGCCAATAATATCAAAGTTTAGTGTGCTCCCCTCATTTGTAACAGTAAAACTTAGTAAGTCACACTGGGTTTGAAGTGTAGGTTCTGGTGTAATACTCCAACAATAAATATGGTACCTGTTCTCTTTATAGTTTCTGTTACAGCCTTGTATTGGTGACATTTCAGTGTCGTTTGATAAAGATTGTTCATACCAATAACTCATAAAATTCATGCTGCAGGGTAAGTAAGTTCTGCTGAAAGCACTCATTTATTTATTTGCTTTTTTCACTGATTCTACAAATTGATATTATAACCAATCTCTTCCAGACAGTCATGTGGATCCGGGGTGATCATGGGGACTTGGGTGAAAAGAAAAAAAAGAAGATTCTTGCTCTTTTAGAGCTTGTGTTTTAATTGGGGGGCTTTTGTGTAAAAGGTGAATAAAATGGACAAGAACATACCAGGTAGTGATACAGCTCAGAAGAAAGTAAAACAGGGAAACAATGAAGTGTGCCGGAAGCTGGCTGTACATGGTGTGGTCAAGAGTGGCCCCACCACTGAGGTGACATAGAAGCTCATTCCCACATGAGAAGCAGGCCGCCAGGGGAAAATCTTATGCATGGATATTTCAGATGGAGGTAACAGCTAGTGCAAAGACATAGCTATGATGCAGTCCTGGATACACTTACATCCTCTGCTCTGGACTTGCCCCTTGATTTGCTTGCACTTTTACTGTTCAGACCCTCCCTTACCCTTCACATCCTTAATGAGAATTACACTGTTCAGCAACTATGCAAATATTGTCTTTAGCTAACGGATTCTGTAATGCCTTCAAGAAATTTCATATTTAGAATAATTTTACAAAATGATTTCATTTAAAAGTAGTTACTGAACAAACAGGTAAATTGCAAAACAATTTCCTAAATATCTTTCATCTCAAAACTTACTTTAAAAAAATGTGCAGATATATTGTCTCTAAAAAACAAAAGAGGGAGGGAGGGAGGAAGAAAGGAAGGAAGGAAAGAAGGAAGGAAGGAAGGAAGGAAGGAAAGAAGGAAGGAAGGAAGACATGCAATTCTTTTTATGTCTGGAAAGATAGAGAACTGTTTTCCCAAATGTGGTAACTTTGAAGCTGGGAGACAGATTCCCATGTTCATAAAGGGAAACTTCCAGGACATAATTTCCTAAATTATTTCTTTCACTGCCCTCTTGGTAGCTCAGTGTCACGGATGAGTGAGTTTACCTCACAAGTAAGCATTTAGCTCCCCAAGAACAGACTCTTAACCTTAGCCCGCCACGTGATTCGACTCAGGGTGAATGCACAAGATTAATGAGGACCTTGAGTGAAAACAGTCTCTTGTAAGGACAGCACTAAATCTTGAAAGGCTGCTTGTTATTGTTCATGGTGGTTGAGCCCCGGACCAACCCCAACAAGGATTGGTGGTGGTGGCTCTTGATCTGGGTGTATCTTTAATCCCCTGATCCTATTTCTCTGTTATTGACATTATGTCATTCTCTGTTGGAATCTATATTTAGGAAATACTGCAGATCCTTGCATTTTCTCACTATATCTAAAGGTGAATCTTATCGTTTTTTATACCACTTATTTTCTCAGATGATCGGAACAGGACACATGTTACATCTGGAAGTTAATGCCTTAGTTCTAGTTTATTCTTTCTCCAAGTACGCTAAAGACTTTCTTTTGTAGCATTGATCTTCTAGTGGACAATAAAATGGTGAGGAAAAATGCTATTAACACCTCCCATTCTTCTCAATTTCCCACTGTCTTGTGGCTTTTTTTCCATACGTGTACCATTTTAGTAAAGAAAACACAGAGCAGTAATCATTAGGCAGAAAGGACTTGAAAGGAGAATCATTGGCAACTAATAATCAGCCAAGCAATAGCAACAAGAGATTTTATATTGTCAGGCAAGACAGGCTGGGTAGAGAATGCAGAGGCAAATTATAAATAGAGTATAAACATATACACAGGAGGAAAATCTGAATCTACTGCACGGCTCACTTTCCTTCAGTGGGCTGCTAGCGGTGGTCTCAGAAGAGCACTCTGATAGGCGAGCAGGAGGCACTGGTTTTATAAAACAGAATCTTCAAAGGATGAGGAAGGCAGGCCTGTGGGGAAAGAAAGCAGAAGTCTGGCAATAGGTCATGGGAAAGGAAGGAATCACTGTGGGGTTTGGGCTTGAAGAGAGAAAAAAGTAGCAGCAGGCCACAGCCAAACCTGTCATTAGCTTGCGCGCGCGCACACACACACACACACACACACACACACATACACACACACACACACACACAGACACACATCACTGATCTTAGAATTGGTTGGACTGAATGTTATTTTTTTCCCCGTCTAGACTAATTTCCTATCTTATGTTAATAATTTTGCTGCTTCTCTACACTTAAGTCTTAAAACTTTAAAAAATCTCATAGTCCTGCATATGCCCCCAAAGTGTTATGCAAAAAGAGTTCTATGGAGCTAATACCTACAAATTCATCAGTTTTCTATCAAAAGTCACTTTATAGCAGACTGCTATTGGGTAATTGAGATGCACTTTACTAAACATATAACAGGTTTAAACTAGCAGATTTTATTAATACTTGTTTTTGTTTTTACAATCCAATTACCTGGAACAGTGCCGTTTATTCAGAACAGGTTTTTTTTTTTTTTTGCTTTAATTTCAAAAACTACATTGATTATTTTGATGGATGTTTAAAACTTAACTGCTTTCACAGAAAAAATATTTCAAAAAATGATTCTTGATTTTTTTTCACTTTTTGTGTGTATTGGTGGTGCTTTATTTGTACCACAGAAGTATTCATTTATACATTTACAAAATGAGTAATCCTTGTTCATTTCTTCTTTGACAGTAATATGAGAGTATAGCTTTTAGGTACTAGATAACCCATCAAGAGAGGTTTTCATTCAGAAAATGTTAGAGGGTGCTAGCAATGCCTTAAATGAAAAGAACTAATTTACCACTTTCATTTACTAAGAGTGGGTATGGAGTGACTTAAATTATTTGCTCATGGTTTTGCATTTTGGAGAGCACTTGGCAGAATGGTTTGTGTCTGCTCTTAGCTGAGAATGAAGATTGCAAGTCCAAGGTGGCTTTTAGTTCCTCAGGGCCATTCTCCACATGGCCTTCTGTCATTCATAATCACAAGCTTCATACAAGGAGAATTACTCTTGAGGTAGTGAAAGCAGAAGGCTATATCTGTTTAAAAAGTTTGACTTGGAGTGAACAGTACAACTTACACGACATTGTGTGGTGCAAAACAAGTCACATGGTCAGCCCAGATTCAGAGGGAAGGAAATTTTGTTGGGAGGAATTGTGTTCATTTACATGGAGGGAAGGAATTGTTGGGTGCTATATTTAGAGACCAGAGCACTCCTCTTACAAATATAACATTGAATATAATAAGAAAGCTCAGTTTCTTAATTGTAAAGGTCCTTTTTATATGTATAGCCTATGAATATTGTGCATAATTTTGAATTCATTCTTTCTCAATATGAGCTCATGTTTCCTTGATTTGGAGTTGTGATACTCCATGTTTTTATTGTTATTGTTATTCTTCTTATTATTTTTCATACTGGGAATTGAATCCAGGGGCACTGAGATACATCCCCAACCCTTTTAAAGTTGTTTTTTTTTTTTTTTTTAGACAAGATCTCACTAAATTGCTGAGGCTGACCATGAACTTGTGATCCTCCTGCCTCAGCCTCCCCAGTTGCTGGAATTACAGACATGTGTCACCATACCAGCTCCATGTTATTGATTTTTGATTTTTGATCTAATAATAAAGAACTTCCCTTGTTCTACAAGTTAGACAGTTTTTACATGTTCACCTTTAACTGATTCACACTCAACTGATTTATTTTGAAAGTATTCTCTATACCATGCTTTGTTGAAAAGAATCTGAAGACAGATGGATTTGAGTTCGAGTACAAATCTATCCTCTTATTGAATGTGGACATTTGGGTAAGTTACTGAAATTATTCAGGCTTCATTCTCCTCATTTATATAATGAGAATAATTATATTTTATTCATCAGATTAGTATGAAGTTAAGTAAAATTCTTATATATATCACATAATATAATTTCTGGTGTATTTTATTGGAACATAGTACGTTTTTCTTCCCCTACATTCCTTCAGCATAATAATTAAGTTTCTTATGTAAAATTGTTTTAAAATGGTTCAGGGAGATATAGCCTTCTTCAATTTTGGATTTAATTATTGTAATGAGATCTTATATTAGCAAGAGCAATAATAATATTATTTTCTTATCTAAATACTTGGAGAACAAAATCAAAGTTTGATATAAATTCTAGAGGTTTTATGTTTTATGTTCACTGGTGCCTAGTGTTTGCATGAAGTTTTCACTTTTCAGAATTCTTTTTTTTCCTACTTCTTTATAATGACAGCATTTCTTATAAGCTAAGAAATTTTGCCTTTATGGATATGACATTACTATGTGACTTTTATAATATGATCATCAAAAAATCTCATGAGATATTTCCCCCTCCATTAGCATTTAATATTTAAATGAAACAATAGCAATATAATTATATTTCATGATTATCTTGTTTAGACTGTTCTATTATTATGTATTTAATTTACCCTGTTATAACGCGTATTTTTTGCAAAGATATTTGTGGTTTACCTAAGAGATGTTTATGGAAATACTTGATTTTTGAATTCAATCTCAAGGTATAGTAGACAAGTGCACTTTTTTTTCTCATCATGAAATAGCCTTCATAATGTTGAACCTTGGCTTTTACCAAAATCAATTGGACAGAAATTTGTAGATAGCTTACATGTTTACATCCAAGTAAGTTAAGTTAAATGTTTTCGAAAAAATGCAAAATTATTACCAAATTTTTATATCAAACAGATATAAAAATAGTTGGAAAATGCTAGTTTGCATCTGAGATGTATTATAGTGACTCTATTTTGAAAGTCAGATAAGAGCTAAGATTAACCAGCAAGTACTCATGTTACCATGAAATAGAAAAATGCAGCACCAAGGGTGGCATGACATGTTCCCCCATTCATAACTGAGTAGGCAGGTGACACGTGTTAGGGAGAGAGCTACTTTCTGATTTTCCTCTGATGAGGCTTGTCAACTAATTTGAATTTGGGGCTTTCAAAATATTACAGTGTATGAAGTCACTGGCATATTTTAGCATTTAACAGAGTCTTACATGTAGCTCCAGAGGAGTATCTTCTTTCTCCAGTTAACACTAAATTATCAGTGCTTTGGCAGGAAGCAGAGAGTGCCATGTGGGTTGTGTTTCTGGGGAGTTAACATTGAAAAACTCATTGTACATTACATTTTTAGAATATATTGAGAGGAAATTTCTCCCTGTTAGCTCCACCAAGGTTTAGGCTCTTTTTCAAATTAATTTTGAGTCCCTTTAACACCATCTTTGGGAATCTGTGCAGGTAGATGAGATCATCATGTCTTTTAAGAGATCTGTCATATATTTCAGTTATTATATCCCTTGTGATAAATTCAAGCCCAATTTAACTTCTATCAAGCCAGCATATATTCTCAACATTGGGAGGATACAACAGAAGAAAGATTTGTTTTCATTTGGACATGACTGAGTAGTTGCTGACACTCAATGGGGAATCTATTCCATCCATATATTAGCACAACAGTATGTGGATACACAACTGCAGAAAAGCAGACTAATAATGATTTGCATCTGATTTTTGGTTCAGTGTGTCTTCGGAATAAATCAGGCATAATTATAAGGCACATACTACAACAAATAAGGTGGAGTAATTCCAGGGAATCGATGGATATACAACATAATATCAAGAGCTTTAAAAGAAAAATCTCAGTGGCTTATATTTATTATCTTTTGTTCATGGGAACTTCTGAAGGCAAATATTGTATTAAAGTAATTTTTCATTTTTTTCTCCCTTTAAGAACCAATTTGCCAAGTGAGTTTCCATAAATTGGCAGTATTTCCACAAAAACTAATACATTTTTTTAATCTTAGTAAGAAATACTTAATGTAGTAAAGTTCAATGACAAGGGCACCTAATATTAAGTAGCAGCTTTTATCCAGGAGTATCTATATGATTTGCAATTGAATTGGCTCATATTATTTACAAATATTAATGATGTTGGGTATCCATATTAAACCATAATTTTTCTGAAATAGTAATACGCTAAGAGGAAATGTGAAATTTTCAATCAGCATCTTCAAAGAGAATGACTACCTCAGGCGTATAATTGTCAACAATTTAGTCAGACTCACATAACACAATCTCAAAATCACTTTTATTTACCACTCTCATCCTTATTTCAAGTCTAGTTCTATACTTTATGAATCCACAAATGATTGCCTTTATTGAAAGGTTTGTGTTATTCAAGATGACTTGTAAAGTTTACTCAGTCTTCCCTAGCAAAGGAAACAGGAAATTCCAGAGAACACTAGACTCAGCAAACCTATAAAATCTGAGAAAGCAGACCATTATTTCTGGAGACATTTCACATAACACTTTGAGAAGCAATGACTAATTAGTTTTTGGTCTTAACAATAGCACTTTCAGCGGCTGTTTTTCTCCCCTTTTATAGCTTTCATATTAGGAAAAGAAGGAAAGTACCTCCGAATGATGAAATATTGGCAAAGCATGCACTTGCTTCTCGGTAGGAGCTCAACTCTTTGATCCTTGGATAAATTACCTTCATTGCCTGGTTGGTATTAACTGGCTGGAGAGTAACAACCAATTGTTGGCAGTACAGCAACATCCTAATATGCTTTGCCTCTAATGACTGAATGATTATTTCAAATTGAAGGTTCTGTTTTTCCTATTCCAGAATTCATGTAAAATGAGCCCTTAAAGAAGTCTGGCTGCTTATTCATACCTGTATCCTCGTCTTATTCGTGGAGCACCTTGCCTAGCCACCCACTCCTCAACTGGCAGCCAATTGTTAGTCATTAGCAGAAGAAGATCTATTCTGAGTCCTCTAAATGCAAACATTTGTACATTATGTCTCCTTGCTTGCTTATCTTATTTATTTACTTATCAACTTATTTACTCATTTATCTGTTTTAGAATCTCACCTTTTATCTATATCGAGTCAAGAAGCCTTCCTTGACTCCTCTTACCTCTACCTTCCCACAATGAATCTGTCCTCAAGTCCTGTCTGCTCCTGTCTATTATTCTGCTGATCCTGGTCTCCAATGTGTAATAAATTTAGTTGATCTCTTTGTTTTTCTTTAAATTCCCCCCTCTGATCCAACCAAGACTGGCTACATTTTCTTCCTTCTTTTTTCTTTTTCTTTCTTCCAATATTTTGTTTTATTTTGGTATAAACACTTAACAGGAAGCCTACCCTTATAACAGATATTTTTAAGTGTCCAATATAGTATTATTATTCTGGGTTCAAGGTTGTACAGAAAACCTCTAGAAATTATTCTTCTTGCATAACTGAATTTGATTATCAATCCCCTATACTCCCTCCGCCTTCCTAGACCCTAAACCACCTTTTGTTCATTGTTTCTATTTGACTGTTTAGAGACTTCATTTAAGTGGAATCGTAGAGATCTGTCTTTCTGTGACTGAGATATTTGACTCAGCATACTGTTTTTGTGTTTCATCCATGTTGTTGCATGTGGTAGGATTTTCTCATTTTTAAAGGCTGAATAATACTCCATTGCATGTAGGTACCTTTTTTTATTTTTTTGTAATCCATTCACTGTTGATGGACACTTAGATTCTCAATTCTTTTAGATAAATACCCAGAAGTGGGATTGCTGGACCATATGGTGTTTTTATTTTCAATGTTTTGAGGAAATTCTAGATTCCTTTCCATAGCAGTTGCTCCACTTTGTGTTTCTACCAACAGCGTACAACAAACTGAAAAACTTCTCCTCAGCAAAGGAAACTATCAACATAGTAAGAAGGCAGCTTACAGAATGGAAGACAATATTTGCATGCTATATATCTGATAAGGGGTTTATTACTAGAATATATAAGGTACTCTTACACCTCAATAGTAATAAAATGAATAACCCAATTAAAACGTGGGCTAAAGACTAGCATAGACATTTCTCTAAATAAGACATGCAAGTGAACGAAAGGTATATGAAAAAGTGTCCACCGTCACCAATCACCAGGAAAACACTAATCAAAATCACAATGAGATAGTACTTTACAACTGTTAGAATAGCTATTTTAAAAAAGACACACATGGGGAGAATGTGGAGAAATTGGAGCCCTGGTATATTCCAAAGCCAGCAGGCTGCTTGAGATTTTAGAAGTCATATCTTGGTGTTTCCTCTGCTCAGAACCTTCTAGTGGTCTCTCATCTTCCTCAGAGTAAAAGTGAAATGCTTTTCATGGCTCACAAGAAACTGTGGCGCCCCTCACTGCAATTCCTGTCTGTCACCCTGTCCTTTGGACTGGACTTGGGCATGCTGAGTGCAACCAGGTGCTGCCTTCAGCACTCAGAGCTCTCACACTTAGGCAGTTCAGCTCCAGATCCCTGTGTGGCTCTTTATCTTCCATCTTCAGATTTGTGCTCAACTGTCACTTTATCAGAAAGGTTGTCCTGGACTACCCAGTATAAACAGCATTTATGCCCCCCTCCACATTACTTTTCTCTGCATCCTGCTTCCTCCAAAGCACTATTACGAACTGACAAGATGTTTGATGAGCTGCTTATAGTGTGTCTCCCCTCATTAGGACACAGACTTCATGGAGGCAGAGACTTTATTTTGGAACTGCCATAGCCCTCGTGCAAGAACAATAATGCCTACCACGAAATAGGGATTTAATAAATACTTTGTATTTCTTGAATGAAAAAATAATGAATAAAAAATTAATCTGTCTTTTTTTTTTCCTTGCTCTTTCCTTTGTCTGTGTTTCCCACCACCACTTTCTGTCATTCAGTTTTATATCTTGAGAATTTGTTTTTTTTTCTTTGGCATCAATTATAGAAGTGTTACCCATCCAACCAGTTTTGTAGTAAAGTTACTTCCAAGTGGATGCTGGACTTATTTAATGTCCTCAGTTCCAGATGGCCTGCAAAAGTCTGGCTCTGTGTGTGAGAGTGTGTGTGTGCGCGTGTGCAAACATACGTGCACGTGTGTGTTTTAAACTTGTCTTTACCCTGCCTGTAATGTTTGCAATAAAAACAAAAAGGAATATAAATTTCATATAATGTTTTTGATACAACTTCCTCATGTTGTTGCAAGTCATTCAAGAATGAACACATAGCATAAAGTTTAAATTTGGAGAGGCAGAAATTCATAATTTCTTTGACCCGAATCATGGAATTCCTTTGCAATTTAGATACACTTCCAATTAAATCAGATAGCTGGCATAGAATTGAAACTGTTCTCAATGGACTGGATTCTTCTGTATTCTTTTTCCCAATATTTAATTGAAATGCTAAAATAATTCATTTGTTATATTCCACTAACATTTCCTGAGGGACTACAATGTAAATTAATATTAATTTTTATACACACTTAAGTGTTAGGAACTCAGATAGGTATTTCATACATTAATTAATTTAAAAATTGATAATTTATGACAGTTTTATAAAGGTAGAGAATATCATCCTTATTTCACATCAGCAATCTGAGGGTTCTGAGAGATTAGTTTACTGAAGTACACAAAGCCAGGAATAACATAGCTTGGAAACTGACCCAGTCTGAATTAAGAACTTGAACTTGTTTTCCTAGACTAGAGTTTCTCCAACTGTGAACTGTGACCTATAGTAATGAAACAATTATAAATTATGATTATTTCCACATACATATTTTTGAAACAAAAGTTTCTTTGTGTAATACCAACATCATAATATACCCGTATTATAGATGCATTCTAATATTTTCTACTCAATTCCAGCCTAGCCTATCCCAGCCCATCCCATCCTGTCTCACCACCTGCTAAATTGGCTTTCTGATGTACCCACTGTTTTAGAAACTGCTTCTAGTGGCTCTCCCTTTGGGAGGTTGAGGAGGATCACAAGTTCAAGGCCAGCCTCAGCAAGTTAGCAAGGCCCTAAACAACTCAGCAAGACCCTGTATCAAAATTAAAAAAAAAAAAAGGACTGAGGATGTGGTTCACTGGTTAGGCAGTCCTGGGTTCAATCCCTGGTACATAAAAAAAAAAAAAAAATCCAAGACAAAGAAGGAAAAAAACTGCTCCTATATATTTGAAGTACTGTGAACAAAATTAGATGATCTGGAACTTACAGATGGACAGGAAAAAAATAATGCTTAGATACAGTAATCATCAAAGATGATATATTAAATGTAGAGAACTTTTTTATTTCCATGAGGGCACAAAAGTGGATGATATTCTTTAGATCCCTTCTCATGGTATTTTCAAGTGTCCCAGCCTGACAAATTCATGAGAATTGGGGAAACAACTCCCATAATATGGTAAAAACATGCATTTGCCATTTTTCAATTTCTTTCTTTCTTATCTGTGACAGTGATTTTGATACCTAACCAAAAGGTGTTATGCTTTAATTTGGGGGGGATTTTTAATGTGAGCATTATATCCCTAATCACCCTGTGAATGCTAAAGGAAAAAACAAGAGAGAGAGAGCTGCAGATGGGCTTTGAAAAACAGAGGGCTAAAGACATGCACTACAATGTTGCTGATGTACATATCATTGTCACATTATCATAATACCATTACACCTGCATGTTGCCTTAAAAATAAACAGTAAATAAGTGTTTACTGTGTTGATGAACAAGTGCATTATATACTGATGTCAGTATCTTGCAGTACCTGCAATTGTGATTAGGACTGTGAATTACATATCAATATCTTGCTGCTGTATTAAGTTTTCTGTTGTGAGAAAAATCAATTTATTCTACAAAATTTATTGGAAACTTGGTATGTGTGGAAAGAACTGAGTGCAGAATACCATCTCCATTGCCTACGCCACAAACACAGGATTCATCTCCTGCACATTCCTCCTCACATTCTCCATGGACAAGTACTTTTTGAAGAGTCCTGAAAAAAACAAGTGTTCATGCCTTTAGCACTATTTCTCTAAATAATCTAATCATGCCTTTCAAAATCTCCGCCAATTTTCCTTTCTCTAGGGGAGAATTAAACGTTCATCTATCTATCTATCAAAAAATGCTTACTTTCATTCTGTAGGCTATCTTTTTATGCTCTTGATTGTTTCCTTTGCTGGGAAGAAGCTTTTTTTTAATGCCATCCCATTTATTGATTTTTAATTTTATTTCTTGTGCTTTAGGAGTCTTGTTAAGGAAGTCCGTAACTAAGCTAATAGATTGGAGTGGTGGGCCTGCATTTTCTTCTAGCAGGTACAGGGCTTCTGTTCTAATTCCTAAGTCTTTGATCCACTTTGAGTTGAGTTTTGTGCAGAGTGAGAGATAGGGTATAAATTTCATTCTGCCACATACGGATTTCCAGTTTTCCTAGCACCATTTGTTAAAAAGGCTATCTTTTCTCCAATGTATGTTTTTGGCACCTTTGTCTAGTATAAGATAAGATAACTGTATTTATGTGGGTTTGTCTCTGTGTCTTCTATTTCATTCCATTAGTATTCCTGCCTGTTTTGGTTCCAGTACCATGCTGTTTTTGTTACAATAGTTCTGTAGTATAATTTGAGGACTGTTATTGTGGTGCCTTCTGCTTTGCTTTTCTCACTAAGGATTGCTTTGGGTATTCTGGGTCTCTTATTTTTCTAAGTGAATTACATGACTGCTTTTCTATTCCTTTGAAGAATGTCATTGGAATTTTGATGTGAATTGCATTAAATCTATAGAGTACTTTTGGTAGTATGGTCATTTTTACAACATTAATTCTGCCCATCCGAAAACATGGGGGATCTTTCCAGATTCTAAGGTCTTCTTTGATTTCTTTCTTTTGTGTTCTATAGTTTTCATTCTAGAAATCCATCACATCTTTTTTAGATTGACTTTTTTTGAGGCTATTGTGAATGGGAGAGTTTTCCTAATTTCTTTTTCAGCAGATTCATCATTAGAGTATAGGAATGCAATTGATTTATGGGTATTGATTTTGTATCCTCCTACTTTGCTGAATTCATTTATTAGTTCCAGAAGTCTAAATGAGTTACTATACATAAATAGCAGAAAGATCAGTAGAGCAGAGGGAAGGGAACAGGGATGGGGAGGAGAGAAGGGAAAAGGGAAGTATTGGGGACTGAATTAGAACAAATTATATTCCATGATTTTATAATCATGTCAAAATTAATTCTGTTGTCATATATAACTAAAAAGAACCAATAAAAAATAAAAATTAAAAACAATGCTTACTGAGCACCTACCAGGGCTCTAGCTCTGTGTTGGAGTTTTTTTTTTTAGTTCATTAAGTTTGTTAAATTCTCTGGGAGGCATCTCCTTCTAGCTCTGTATAGACACTGTCAGCCTCCTCATCCATTCCTTGGTTGTAGCAGAGTGCTGTGGCAATGTCTGTTTTTGCTTTACTTCTCTGTTTTATTCTGATAGACTTTGAACTCTCTTTTTTTGTGTGTATGGTGCTGGGGATTGAACTCAGGGCCTTTTGCATGTGAGGCAAGCACTCTACCAACTGAGCTATATCCCTAGTCCAACTTTGAACTCTTTTGATGACATATATTTTAACTTATTTATCTGGATTTTCAGAGGCTAATATGAGGGCCTTGCATACAGCAGACACACAACAAATACTGAATTAATCAATGGAGAAAAATTCAGTAAAATTTGATATCAATTTCTCATTGCAAGCCTGGTGATTCAGGCTATCCCTAGTCCCTCAGATTCTGGACCTTTTTTGAAGCATTCCTATGCACTCATATCCACATGTTCACCTGGAGTCAGTAATAATGCTACTGTCGACCTCCTGAATGCTAACTGAATATTTGGATGTTCAGTTTGCATGCTTGAAACATTGATAAAGGGCTCTTGGTAGGAGCAAAGTCTATTGTTATATAGATTACAACAACCAGAGACAAATAAATATTATTTGTACTATACTAATAGCAATATTTGTACAATACTTACACTGATGGCTCCTATGTGTTTTCTTTGGAGCTATTGAAATGATGTATGAGATAAAGTAGTAGCATAAAATTTATTACTGCTGCAGTCTTAAAAGGTTGTTCAATCAGAATTTGATTAAAATAGGAGATTTCTAGTTCAAATAAGATTATGTAAAAATTATTGCTCAGTCCTCCATTCAAAGATTTATACGGTAATCTGAAAGGAACAAAAATGTGTAACTTTCAGTTGAAAGTTTGTTTAATTCTATTAGGAACTCTTGTGTGTGATAACAAATGTGGGAAAGATTCCTTGATTCCATTCATTTTCATTTAAATTTATTACATGTGGTTGTTTGTTTTCACACTAGTCTCTGATAGACTTATATTTATGAACCCACCTATCTGAATTTTTGAACTGATTTTAAATTATGGAAATATTATGAGGGGCTATTTGGTGCTTCACATTTATGACAAGCATTTAATTTAACTCCTTTGCAAAGGAAAAGGATGTAAAACATTTAGTATCTGCTATGAATGGTTGTACCTGGTAACTGTAATTCAGTAGATTGTTTTAATGAAAAATTAACATTGTTAAATGGGGCTTTATTTAGTACAAAATTTGTAGTTAAATCATTCATGTCTTAGTAGTAGCTAAAATGAAACGTACATGGTGGTTTAGCATTGTTTATTTTTTGAAGGAAAATGTAGATGGATAAGGGTAGATAAAATGTGGTGGAAATAATTGGCTTGCTGGTCCTGAAATTCAAGCCCTGTTACATATCATTTACTGATGAAAAAATCTAACTGTACTGATATAACTAACATATATTATTAACTTATTCCCTTTAGGATAAAGCTAATTGTGAAGTGAAGAATTTTGAGGGCTCTCTTCCAATGGGACTGGAGGTTTTATATACTAGTTAAAACTCTGTAAATCTCCTCATAGTACATAGTATCAAGTTTTCTGAGCTGATTTTAATTAAAGTTGATTTTAGGCTCAATTTCACTTCATTTGAAGCTAAAATGGTCTGTAGAAAGTAATCTTTTATGTAGAAGGGTAAAAGGAGAAATTTTAAAGTGTGTATATGTATCTGTGTGTGGTATGTATATGTGTTTATATACATATAATATATTCAAGAACAGCAAGGAAAGTTTGCCAAAAATATCATATGACCTCTTTGTTTACTGTAAATTTTTTTGAGCTGTATCCAGAGGAATTTTAGCCTACTGAAGCCAGACTTTTGAATCACCAGTGTATATGTGTGTGACCATGGACAGCTCATTGAGAACCTCTTGAGTCTCTATGTGCTATCTTTAATCTGTTTTTAAAAATTTGCCGTCATCAAAATATGCACTTCAGAAGCCATAAAAAAAGATTGCAAATTTGACATGTTGTACATGTCAAATATATATATATATGTGTGTGTGTGTGTGTATATATACACATATATATATGTGTACATATATATGATGCTGAATAAATATATAAATATGTATTTTAAATATATTATTAATATTTGAAGGGTTCCTGCAAATCACGAAAGTACTACAAACGTGGATGAAGGCTAAGCAAATATAATTCATAGAAGAAATTCACATGGCTAATAAACATGGCATATGTTTATGTGAATAAGTGATCAAATAAAATGATACATTTTTATTTACTCTGAGGATCTTTCTAAAAGATTGGTATGACCCAGTGTCAGTGATGGTGTGGGAACCTGGGCAATATGATGTGCTATTAGAAACCTTTAAGGACTGATTTTTCATTTAAAAAGTTTAAATTTTATGCTTTGTCAGGGGTTTGACTTTTTAGAATTAACATATAATAAATAACTATTTATACATTTGTATAAACTCATGCATGTAGACTTTGTATTTTTAATCATAAAATAATTGTAGAAGGGTTACACTGTGATGTGTCTATAGTTAGAATGAGATATGTATAACTGGACATGAAGGATGTCCAGGACATATTGCTAAGTGAAAGGACTAGTTGTATGCTATGTAATATATGTGCTGTATATTATAATATTTGCTATATGACATGTTATATAATATATCAATGTGCATATGTGTGGTGTGTGTATGTGGTGTGTGTGTGTGTGTGTGTGTGTGTGTGTGTGTGTGTGTGTAGATACTCAGTAAAAGGTCTGCAATAATACATAACAAATTCTTAGCAGTTGTCAATCCTGTGGAAGGAAATGTTCCCTTTTCATTCTATAAATATATGAATTATTTCAATTTTATGAGGCTAAAATTTTAATATTTAATAATTTTAAGTTATTTATACTTGCATCATCCTAATAATAGTAGACACTTAGTGAATCAGTCAAGTGAAAATTACTTTTAAATGCATTGCACAGTACAAAATAATGTGCGTGCATGTCGTGTCCTGATACAGCTTTGTCCTTAGTATCTGTACTTGTGTTGATGTGCATCATATGTAACTTTGGATGAGTTTGAATAGCTTCCACTTAACAGGCAGTTAATTTGACCTGCATAATTCATTGTTTATTGAATCCAGTGGTTTTGAATGCTGCTAAATATTTTTCCTCTGGTAATTTCAGAGATTCAAAATGGGAAGACTGCCATATTTGGGAGTTTTCAAATCAATATCAATGTCTTTCATATTCATATTCTCTCTCATGCTCTCTTTCTGTGATTCTGTGCACTCTGTTTTCCCCACTCTGCCTCTTTGTTCATTTCTTCTCTCATTCTCATAAAATCTAAGAATACTTTGAATGAATACTGTAAGTGAATTGTCATTTGACTTCCTAGAGGTAATATGAGGCTTTGTAATGCTTAAAATTCGTTAAATCAAGGCAACAAATTAAATCTGTCTGAGTGTCAGTCTTATTATAGTCTGTCAAGATCTTTAGCCATCTTATTTCAACTTCTTCAGGTTCCCCATCATCTCTGCACAGATGATGCTCACAAGCACTGCTGCCCCTTCCCCTCATGTCTCTATAGAATCCTGGAAGCTCCAGAGATCTTAGCCTTCATTACTACTGTTTTCTCACTGACAGAAAGACCAATTAGCAGTTGGAGAAATCAGTTTAGTGGATTAAAATGAATATTTTCAACAGGATTGAAAATGTCAGAATGCACAAAATGTAGCTAGCTAAGTTTCATCTCATAAAACTCCTCCTAGTATGTACTATCATATGTATATGTATGGGATATGTACACATACATACACAATGTAAATGTTAATTCTTATTGTGAGCTGCAGTCAAGAAGTTCAAAAGCCCTTATCTTCTGAACTGGCTTCACTTAATGATACTTTGGAGTAAGCTTTAGTTTATATTGAAGTTCCATTAAAAAATATATATTTTCTGAAGTTTATCATTGCACTGACACTTGAGATGTTATCAAGGAAGTTACTCATTCCATCGAATCATTATAGAGACTCCTGGGAGAAATTCCTGTATGGTATTAATATAAGAATAATTATACCTATCTTGTTTTATTTTTATCATTGGGACACTGTGAAATAGGTACCCATCTATGTTTACTTCTTTATATTGCAGTTAAATAGAGTAAATCTATTCATCCTTAAATGAATACACACACACACACACACACACACACACACACACACACCCCACACACATTCATAAAAGGATCTCATTTAGTCTTATTTTTGGCTTCATCTTATCCCTATTCTTATTTCTTCTTCTTATATCTGGCATTATTTTATGGACCTATTCTTGCTTTCTCTCTTTGTATTTCATTACCCTTACAGATACATTAAATCTTTTTTTTTTACAACAAATACTTCCTTTTCTTCTCAAATAAAGTAAAAGAAGCATACAGATTCTAATGATTCTAAAAAATGGCATAGCTACTATGTTTGTCAGAATAAACAAATACAACAAAATGTAAAGCTCAGGGATTCTCCTTCTCATTAAAGCCTTTATATTTGTCAGTTTTCTATTTAAATGCTAACTTTTCTTCCAAGCTAGAAGTCAAATTGCTTGACTTCCACGTTTTCATGTTAATGTTCTGAAAGCCAATCCACAATAAGAGTCAATGATTGGGGTGCAGTGGCACATGCCTGTAATCCCAGAGACTGGAGAACTGAGGCAGGAGGATCCAGAGTTCAAAGCCAGCTTTAGCAAAAGCAAGGCACTAAGCAACTCGGTGAGACCCTGTCTCTAAATAAAATACAAAATAGGACTGGTGATGTGGCTCAGTGGGCGAGTGACCCTGAGTTCAATCCCTGGTACCCGCCCCACTCAAAAGAGTTAATGAGATCTACCACATTAATTAAGTGCATTAGGGGAAGAGATCTGGCTTCTAGTTTCAACTTTACCACTCTGCTCTTAGAGACTTTGGCAAGTTGACAGCAACTTCATAAGGTCTTTCAGTGTTATGTAGACATCTGGCCTTTATTTTGTAACTATATTCCATTACTTTACCCATATCATTTCTCAACTCTTATTGTAACCTTTTACTTGATCATTTGTCTTTCCCTCTATTTTTGGATTATCTCTTCTTTTAATGAATTTTTAATATTTTAGTACTGTGTGGCAACTCAAACTATTACATTTTTAAATAAATATATTTATAAGTACATCTATTTATATAAAAGTCACATGTTTGTATATTTAAAATATATACTTTTTCAATATAGAAATGGTATAACACTTGCTTGGAAATAATGTATTATGATTTATCTCAGCTTTTATTTTCATTCATGCATAACAAAGATTACATATTATGATACATTCTGATGACCTCTTTCAATATTCACCTGTTTAGGGGTGAAACACAGATGACTTTTATTTTGGAAACAAGAAAACAAATTATAAAAGATTCCCGTTGTTTCCCCCTCCATCTTCCACCCAGAGAAGAATTTATACAGTTAGAAGGGCTATCTAAGCACAGAGGGAAATTAATTTTCACACAGATTTTCAAATCCCAATGTAAGGACTCTTTCAAAGTCTGAGCAACCTAAAGAGAAGAACAGCAATCACAACATTAATGACTAACATTATACACAAGATGCCTCTCCTATCAACACTGTTTTCTACTGCTATGTTAGTTGTGGATGGGAAGAATTGAAACTTTTTCTCTGTTCTACTCATTACTCTTACAATACACACCACTCCTGTACATTTAAGATTCACCAACATTATTGGAAATTAGTAATTTTCAACAATCTATATGATCAAATACTATTATTCCCAAATTGATGTTCTCACTTTTCTGAAAAGTTGAGATCTGCACTCCATGTGGTCTTGGTGCATCTTACTCACTCTCCCCCCACCTTTGCTTACTATATTCATGCATTGATTTCATCAGCATTAAAGGGGCCCACCATTGTTTGAATTCCTGGGATTTTCAATGGAAACATTACCTGAAATACTACAGTTGTTCTCAGAGTAATCTGAACTGAACCAGGTCTGCAATAGGTTTTGTACTTTAGAGTGAAAGAGTTTACACCATCCTACTACTTTGCAATATCTATTTATAATTCTTTATGCTGCAGTGTCATGGAAAAGCAGCATTTTTTCCCCTTCTCTCTGGGGTTTTCAGTGGTTTGATAGTCAAGACAGTGCCTGGCTAATTAGCTTCTAGTTTGTCTACATCTCCAGAGGCCCATTCAGCCCCACTTCAGCCATAAATTAGGGAAAGTGACTTAGATTCAGACCTTAGATTCACAAGGGGCTGTATTTGGGAATTCAGCTATAGTAGATGGCCAAGGTACCCACACTGACAGCTGATTGGTTCCTAATATCTGAATTATTTTCCTGAGCTAATGCTAATCAGTGGCAGTCTCTGATTTACTAAGGTATCACAGAAACAGCTTTTATCGCAGTCCCTGTCCTGATACAAACCCTATTCCACAGAAGTGAGACAGAATCTCAGTGTGCATAGATGATCCAGGGATGGCAAGGTCCTACATTTGTCTCAAGTGGCTTATGGGTTCCTTTCTGAAGAAAATTCCATTCTGTGCTTTTGTTTGTGCATTCTACAGTGATAAGTTAAAATATATTTTAGCACTAATTTTGTGCACTGTGATAAAATGATCAGTGAAAATTATTTAGTGATTTAATGTAAGTGTATTTTCTGTGACAGAAAATTAAACCAAAAAAGACCAATTGGCAGATAGCCTCACCTCTCTCACAAATACCTGGTTGGAAAATGATTAGTTTGAAGGAACAAACACATATATCTCATAGAAGGAAACAAAGTTAAATAAACAGGAAGTAAGTACAATTAGACAATTGAGCATGGATAATCTTTTAAGACTTGGATATTCACTTGTTAGCTATGGTCCATTTTAGGAAAAAAAAAAAAGGTCTTACTCTTGTAATAACAGCCTTGGAAACGAATATTAGTTAAGTTTCCAATGCAGTATATATGTATTTTAAAATATATAATGTAAAATATATACTTGGCTTAAAGACAAGTGTTTTATTAACTAGAAAGCCCAGCATGTCATTTACAAAATAGAATTCATGAGGTTAAATATGTTTTGAATGACACTAGAACTCAGCTTGAATTTGTACACACATATACAGGAACATACTCCCTGTGCATATAGTATCTATCTACCTACCTACCTATATGGAGAAGAAAAGCTTCATTCTGGCCACTAATAATAAAGATAGTAATTACTATTAACAGCAATATTGAAGTGAATCTCTGAATAGACATCTTCATACATATTTTTTGCATATATTAGCTTATCTTATAAATAAAAGGGGAAAGCTAGATTACTATACTTTATCCTCCAAACACTATGTGTTCAATATTCATCTTAGTATTTGAATTGTTATTTCCAAATGCATTCATTTTATTAAGTGTATGGGATGAGATGATGGTATCCTCGTGATTGATGAAGGTATCTGGTTATTTGACTTTGCTAGGATTCTTTTTTTTTTCTCTTGCAAATTCATAGTTTTTTATACTGTTCCATGACCAAAGGAGGCATTAATCACCAATAAAATAGTATAAACCATAATGTTTTAATAAATGTTTGGAATGAGAACTTAAATTGGGTGACTGATAACACTGTTACATTGTCATTTTTCTCTAAGTAGGGTTTTGCTAACCCTCTTCTTTCTCATTAATATCAAGTACTATTCATAATTTTTGTCATAAAATTACTTCTATCATTTTATTTTGTATGGAGTAAGAATATAAAACATTTTCTTCCTCATTTATTTCATTTAATGACTAAATTTCCCTAGAATATACAACTGATCAGGGCTGGATGTCTTAGCTAGGTTTGAGTTTCTTAAATTATTCGAGGCCTTAATCATTCTATGACCTGAGAAGGCCCTGTCCTCTTACCAATGTATGTATTATAGAAAGGCAGGAGGTTATATTCACCATATCAATGATGCAAGAATTCACAGCTGCAGAAAAATGAATTATGCATTTTTAAGACAATAATCTTATCATGGCAACAGACTGCATTCTTAATCAACTGTAATCAGCTTTCACTAATCATGAAGGTAAAATTAGTTCTATTAGATCAAGTCACAACTTTAATAATATAAATCCAATTACATTGAGTTATTCTAACTTTTTGATGAATACTTAGCTTTTTACTATAGACTATTCTTGAATGAGTTGTATAATTTGTTTATATATTTACATTATTTTCTATACGACAGTACTAATCAACTTTATGTGTTGAGAAGCTGGTAACTTTCTCTTCACTAAATAATTTTCCTAAGTTCTCATAGTACAAATAATTAATGGTGAAATATGGCAGGACTGAGTGGACCCTATAATTGTGTTTCAGATTGCATCTGTCATTATTGAGAGAAAGAAGTACCTAGGATAATATGAGTCAATGTTCATAGAACTTTCTGAGCCATTTTTAATGAAAATTTAAATCAAACATTGTTCATCAGTGTCTGTAATTGTTCTCCTGTATGTTATAACCAGGCCTGTCTGTTCCTGAACGCCCAGAAGCAGAGCTGTTTACAGATAGCAATGAAAGCATTGTTTTGAAACTAGCTTGCTGGAATCAAATACCTCTTTTTACGCATGGCTAAGTTGGATAGTTGACAGCCATATTTGGAATTATCCTGAAGTTGGTTCGACCTTTTCATTAGGTGCTAGAAATGAAAGCAGAGAATAAAAAGAAGACTTTAATTTAACCTTTTTAACAAAAAACTGCTTATAAGTCAAACACTTCTTGATATATACATGAGCTGCTGACGCCATAGAGGCTCATTTGCTTCTTAAAGAACAAAATTTAAGTCCAAGGGAAGAGAACCTTTCTCTGGAACAAGTAAGCTCTATTTAAAAAGTGTAGGTCTCTATTTAAAGAGAGCAGGGCTGGCAAAGGCCTCTGTCATCTGGCCAACCAAGAGGATAATGTGCGGAGACATTTAAATTCAGTGGGACAAACACTACCCTTTGTTGGCTCCCACACTCTCAGACACACACAGAGAGCTCCCACTAAAGTTAGAGAACTGTGTCTAATTTGGAATTCAGAAGATGGCCAAAAATAAATAGTTTATTGTGATATTCGGATTATATTCACAGTTTTCTAGGTTTATGTGGATGACATCACTGCTTTCAACTGAGCCATTCATCAACACTGGTCACTGGTCACTATTCTTTCATATGCTTTGTGGTGGGTGGGCTTAAAAAAGAAAAAAGAGAAGGACTGAATTTAGAATAGATTTGACAAATCTTAAAAGAAGGAGAAGGCTTACGGATATGTTTTTGACTCATATCTTATCCTTTACTCTAAACATGCCCCATGTGTGTGTTAATTATGTAAATATTTCAGGTATTTTAATGACAAAATAGCATGTTAGTTGAAGATACCTTATCAAAAATTTTAAAAATACTAAAGCTTCCTTTCTCCCTCTATTTCTGTTTCCTTGGGGAAAGACTGTTAATATGGTTCTTTCAGGTTTTTTATTTTCCCTCTAATTTTAGATAATACGAATGTGTTTTTCTCTCTCTCTCTCCCCCCCCTACATACATATATACACATACACATATATATGTGTGTATGTATACACATACATATACATATTGTTATGTATACACATATTCACAATATGCATATGTGTATATGATAATATGTATATATGTGTGTGCTGGTACAAGATGCTTTTTAAGAAAAACAGTGACATATCAAGGATAGCCTTCTATATTAAATGCTATAAATGCTCTCAATATATTTTAACAGCTGCACATTATTTAGTGTAGGCACAATATGATCAAACTTTTTCCTAACTATTGGGTATTTAGTTAGTCTGTTCTTTTTTTTTTTTTTCTCTATTTCAAAAAACCAAACCAAAACAAAACAACAAAAGAAAAACCCCCAAAACAAAAACCAGTGAATATCTGTGTGCATTTTTATCGATGAATGCTTGTGACCATGTGAGCTTTCATTTTTAAAAACAGTTGTGGAAATTTGGGTAAATGTCATCAAATTGCCATGTTGACAGATTCTTTCTTTCATTCCTAAAAAATAATATAGGATTACTGATGTATTTAAAATAATGGAAATGTTTATTGACCCTCATATGTCTATGACATCAATGACCTTTTAAAAAATACAAATTTAGATGTCAGTGTATGAAAATAAAAATAAGGGTTTCAAATGATTTATGATGAAATACATTGAATCTAAAATAAACTGTGTGAAGAAAAATACCTCATAGTGTTTATTTTAATGATTACTGTATTTTTGTGAAATATTTCTACACCGCTTGTGAAAATGATGGTCTCCAATATTAACTGTGTTTTACTGTTTCTTTTCCAGAGATAAAAATAAATACTGATAATTTTATGCTACTTATAAAGCAGAAGAGATTAAGATTTGCCTAACTTAACCATTATTGTGGAACTACTTGGACTAGTAGTCCATGAGAAAATGGAAATGTTGCCTTGTCTATCACCATTTTTTTCATGTGTAGCCTAGAATTTGAAATGCATAAAAGTAAACTCAAGAGAGATGACTTTTGTTGTGCAAATTGAAATTATAAAAACTGAGATTTTCAGGTCTCTCAAAAATATGTGCATTTGTAGCTCTTATACCCTATGCTTTCTTATCCAGACTGGATATTGTGGTAGTAACTTTATAAATAAACACCATGTACACCTAAAATCATCACCATATACTTTATAAAATCAAAAATTTTGATTGTTTGAAACTCCATTGGCTCCTATTATGTGTGTATTCCTATTAGGATATATATTTGGAATAACACAGGTAATGTGTGTGAAGGGAATAGATAAATTGTAGATTGATATGAACCCCTGTGCACATGTCAGAAAGAACTGTAGGAGGATCTGTAGGTATTTATCTTGTGGAGAAGAGACAACCATAACTATTATAAAGTATATCAAGAGATCTCATATTGTAAACAATATGAAACTAAGACCAATGAGTAGATATTAACAGGGAAACAGTTCAACTGTGGTTTAATCCTTATGGATATTTTCTGTACTAACAGTGCTTATTTATTGTACAAAATGAAAAGTATTGAAACAAAACAATAACACCTTTGACTCCACTACCAAGAAGTACACTAGTTTGTTATATGTTCTTAATCATATTTAAATTAACTGAATATTCATTAGAGTTCTGGGACTAATTAGGGTCACAGAAGGAAGAACGGGTTATTATAACTATTTCATGGTAATTTGAATGTAACAATTTTTTCCACTCAAATATTTGACCTGTTTAACACTACTATTTATGGTCTGTCTCTTGTTGATTTCTTGATACAACTTGAAAGGGAGTCTTCAAAAGTATGTTGCAAACATAATGCAAAGAGATTTGCAAAGTCAAGTTACATTTTTTTTTGGAAGATTTGGAATTTTATTATTTTTGCTGAAAACATCAGTTGACAAAACATTAGAGAGCAAAACTGAAATTCTAGTAGAATTTGACATATTGATACTTCAATAAGGCAGACCCTACAAGATTTGTTGCCTGCTAGATTGCTTAAAGGAAATTGAGGTTTGGGTTGCAAAGAGAATAATTTGCATGTCAAAAAAGTAAGAAAAACTCTTGGAAAAATTGATAAGTTCTAGAATATTTCAGCAGAGCTGAAGACTGTATTAGGAATTATTACTTGTTTTGATGGTAAAATTAAATCCAAAAAAATTTATATTAAATCTGAAAATACATATGCCCTAAGACCTAGCATAGACCTTTAGATACATTCTCTATAGAAATTACATATATATGAATAAAAATGTATTTACCAATGTTTATAGAAGTCTATTCATAATAGTAAAAGTGTGGAAACAACTTCAAATTTAAAAGGATAAATTTTTAAAATTCATATAGGGGAATATCATATAGTAATGAAAATGAGCGAAATTTTCCGTTACATGAAATAACCATCAATGAACTTCACAAATACAATGTTGAAAGGAAAAAACAGATACAAGAGTGCCTTGAGTATGATTTAATTTTTAGAGTTAAAAATTAGGCAAACCTAATCAATAATTTTAGAAGTCTGGCTAGTTCTGGGAGTTTGTGTCTAAGAGGGAATGAGGAGCTCTTCTGTGGTTCTCAGAACCTTCTCAGAAATACCAAAATTCTGCTGGTATTTTGGCTCTGTTTGTTTGTGTTATCACTAAGATCTACTACTGTGGTTTGCTTATTTTTCTGAATGTATGCAACATTCAAATAAAAGTTCATATTAAAAAAGTTTCCCTGCCCTATCTCCCTGCCCAACACACACACACACACACACACACAAAAAAAAAAAAAACAATTCATTCTGTATTTATTCTAAGGAGCTCAGAGTTATAAAAATAACCTAAATCTGATCTGGGGATGTTGCAAATGGTAGAGTGCTTGCTTAGCATGTGCAGGGCCCTAGGTTCAGTCCACAGATTGAAAACCAATGAACAAAACAAAACACCTTAAATTTTATTAAGTACATATTTACATTTCTTTATTTGTATGTTTTATATATTTTTATATATCTATTTTTGAGAAAATATTTCCCCTTCTGGCCGTGCCCCCATGGTTTAATATGAGATTTAAGTACACTAATGGTCTCAATATCTCAGATAATGAAAAATCTCTAGTTTATACCTCCAGTATATATCTGTCTTTTTAATTTAGGATATTGAGAACTATCAGACATTTTGTTTCACTTATCATTCTGTTGATGCTATTTTCCATGACATTCAATATTTTCAATTAAAAATATTTCATTGACTGAAAGTACTAACATATATTTGCAATCTCCCTATTTTGGAGAATATAAGTTATTTCCAATTGAGGAATTACTTTCTAATAAAGACATTAACAAATGAAACAGATTTCTCAAAAAAATTCCTGTTATTTTTTTTCTTTCTAAACATTCAAGCTGAGGCTGAGGGGCCACTTATTAGAAGAGTGAAGGGAATTAGACCAAGATAGTGCTTGGAAAATACTAGGCTCTTCAATATGTTTGTGAATAAATTAGGTTTTGGAAGTCCATATAATTCTGATTGCCTAAAATATGTAAGCAACTAGAGTCAATAAGAGTATCAGGGAATATTTGCTAAGGCTGAAGCACCTGATTCTGATTTTTACATCCACAGCTGTGATAACTGATTCAACTCCAGTGCTTCAATATTTACTCATCAATTTTGCCATTATTTTAAAAATAGAAGATTGGCAGAATTAATGCTAATGGGAGCCTTTGCTTAAGCAAATGAAAGGTTAGATGTCTCCAGTAATGGCTTTATTTTAGCGGCAGAAGAATTTCTAACAGAGCTTACATACTTCATTTTTATTTATCATCACCCCTTCCCAAGGCTGGCTAAAGTCACTTGCATAACAGAAAGTTGATTTTGGGAAGGACTATATGGCCCTGGGGACAGAGACCTGGGATCAGGGTGACCTGGGTACTGGGAGAATTGTGGATTTGGGAACAGCCTGGTAGTTATACCAGAATCTGCCCCAGTTCAGCCATCCTTATGGTAGATGCTTATCCCTGGAGGTTAAGGATTGCCTAGGACCCAAAAGAGAGACTGGGCAAAAGTATATGTCTCAGGTAACTTTGCTGTGGAATCCAGCATCTGAAATTCACTCAGTGGTGTGAGTGATTGTGGATCAATTCATCAAATTAGAGTCCAGAGGCCAGCTACCCAGGGAGGGCATTGTATCAGCTAGTGACCTTAGTCCTGGGCTGAGTGTGATAGATGCACAGACATTAAGCATCACACAGTTAAAAAAAAAAAATGTTGCCAGAGCAGGAATAGGCCCAAATTAGCAAAGGAATGAGGGCGAATATAAAATAGAAGTAACTGTAGGAACACTGGGCAGCACAGGCCTTTAAGAACATATATGACATCCTTAGAAACAACCAGAGTATCAGAAATGAATCTTTGAGTTTGAGGCCCATGCTGTACAGTTGTGGCTAAAAAGTTGGACCATGAGCTGATTTGTCCAGAGAAATCTGTGAGAAACCACAGGAGGAAGGTCTGTTGCTTACACAGGTAGAGACAAAGAGCAGGTGAGTTGTTAGAAGACATAGTTGCATCAATAGGTAAGACACACGTGGGCACCCTTCTAGGAAGTGTTGTTGTTGCTTCCCAATGCAAGTTTGTCATGCTTTCACTTTTCTCCTGTTATTCTGATGCTTTTCACAAAATAAGTTAGAAAGTACTCGCTGAATGAATTTAGATCTTCTGATCAGAATTTTTCTTAGGAACTTCTCTAATCATGTGGTTAGGGCGAAACCTGCTTTTTGTCTGTCTGTGGTCTCAGAAGACTGGAATTTACAGTGTATCTTTTTACATACCCAAGGTAGTCAGTCATCTGCTTCTTATGAATTTCTCAGATTGGATTATTTCTAATAATATTAAATCACATCTAGATGTAATGGTGATTCACAAGGTCAGCATGGGAACAAAAAGGAAATTTGTGTCAATTCTACATTTGTGAGTAAGATCTAATTGAAATAATACATTTGCCTGAATAATATAGATGAAAACTAAACTCCCATTCAGACTTGCCTGTAAACAAAAGTGGAGGGACTCATAAGTCTTGAATAAATGGGGGAAATTGTCCCTTTTTAGTTTAGTTGCAGAAATATTTATTTAGCAACTACCAAGATATTCTGGGAATTATATTATGCGCTGAGAGCCTCATAAATTAATATGAAAACAGACATATTATTCAGAAAGCATAATTGACTACATTAATAATTATAGATTGCTAAAATTTCTAAAGTGTTAATTATGAAATCAAAAGTTGGTTTAGTTACAGCAAAAAAGATCTAGGGTTTGTATGATATAGTTATTAATCTTATAAAAATATTAGAGATTTACACAGAAATTTTAAAATTTTTAAGCTCAAAAATGTTTTAATTAACAATTTGATGAATTGTAGCTCTTAGGAGATGTAATTAACCTTCTAATTTTAGGTAGGTCACTCCAATTTTAGATTAAAGCTTAGGAAAATTTTATAATAGAAGTATTTTATATTTTAATAACACTTTACAGTTTGCAAAGAGATGTTTTGAGATAATTTACTTGTTAATATAAATAGGTCAAGTACTTCTTCCATTTTCTACATAAAGTATCCACAGTTGAGTTAATCAAGTTTACAAAGCTGGTGGAGTTGGAAGTCAAACTCAAGTATTGTTTTTTTTTTCCCCTAAATTATTTCCTTATGTTACATTAAGTCCAACATATTTTGAAAGGTTTAAAATCTAAATCATTATAAAGCAAAATAAAATTTAATTCATTTACTTAATTGCTCGCTAAATTAAGAATCTGTAGGTAACAGGAGATTTGTTTTATTAGTTTTCTAATTAATAAAACTGTCTTCTATGTTATTAGACAGCTGCTATTTTCAGCAATTATCCTAAGAAAAGTGGCATATGATAATTAACTAATTAAACAAGTTTTATTTAACAATTCTGTTTTCTCATTACTATGTTAAATATAATCATTTTTCTATAACTGTGTAAAGTAGAATATCATAAGTTAATCTTCATTGCAGAGCTTGGTTCTTGCTAAGAACAAATGTTCAAAACAAAAAGTTTTTTTTTTTTAACCTAAAAATGGAGGAGGATAGCATCAGAATTTCCTTTTTTCTCAGCTGGTTAGTTAGTTGCCCCTGAGCATGAAGATCATACATAATTCACAGCTGTCTGTTGTCTGAATTTTTCCTTTCCTTTTTTTTTTTTAACTGAATGTTTATTTGTTTCAAAGTCCAACATTTGGATTAAAAAAATAGAATCAGAGATATGTATGTTAAGCATTAAAAAAAGGGTCTTTTCTTGTTTCTTCTAAGAAAATTAATATTCAGTAGCTTAGGTATACTTATGTAAATAAAAGATAAAATGAGTTCTTTTTTCCTTGACATTCAAAATGATATTTAAAATGGGTTTTCAAAACTGTTAAGTCTAACTCAAAGAGTCCTGTAAAACTTGAACTGGAAATACTTATGGTTGTAATATCATTGGCCCCTTTTACCATTTTGAGTGAAATTTTGAACAGATCATAGATTTAATTACACAATCAAAAGTTCCTGTGTGATTAAAGGATTTAAATGAAATGGGAAAAATTATGTATTGGTATTTATCTCTTCCAAACACAGAGGGAAAAATTCTTACAATGAGAATCTGTTAGACAAGTCTATGTTCATGTAATCATCAGAATTTTAAAAAATATATTAGAAATAATTGTTTTTATTTTACCACTTTCCCAAAGATCTAAGTACAAAATCTGTTGTACACCCAGAAGAGAGTGCAAGAAGAATAAGCTGAGTTGGGGATGTAGCCAACCATCTAATTACACAAATAGATTCACAGCACAGTTGGGTCACAAATTATGTTTCTAAACTTAGGAGATGAATCTCCACCATAAATTATTGAAAAGCACTCTGTGGTGCTCCTCTCTCCATTTCTCACAAATTAGATTACTGAGAGCTATAAAGCAGCTTTAGAAAGTGTTTTCCTGGCTGTTTTAAAATTTTCCTTTATCATCAATTAGTGTCAACCTTGAAAACATCATTTATAACAAGAAAACATTGAAACCAAAGGATAAAGAAGTAAGGAAAATATTTCTAAAAGAAACAAAAAAATTTTTTAACCTGCTAGGTAAATTTAACTAAGTTATGGAATATTTGTAAGTTTCTACATCCCAAATTTCCACGGGATAGAAATGTAATTGCATATTAAATAAATAAGTCCCCCATTTCTTTTCCCTGTTGTTGATTAAATAATCATAGAAGTAGAACAAATTTTATGAAGATAATTTCCTTCCACTATGCATTGATCCACTTGCATTATTGAGCCACATTTAGTCTTAAGTTTACTTATATTCACTACTTTCATTCATAAAATTCATGAGCCTGATATCCAGTGGATATAAAATAGGAAATAAAGTTATGAATGACACTACAATAAATTTAAGATGTAGTTGTTCTACTTAGGTTTTGATTTTTTCTATCCTTCTTTCTTTCTGGGCTTATCAGATGGGTCAACAATCCCTTTGTCAGCTTCAGAAAGGGAATGATTAACAAACTTTTTGTTGGCAAACAATATTTCAAATCTGTTTTTCCAGTACTAAATTGAATATGAAGCAGTGTGTGATTTAAATGAAGGTTCATGAAGTCAAACCAAGTTCAAATATAGCTCTCTTCAGGAATAACAAAATGATTTTGTTCATCATCCTTTGCTCTCTTGTGCATTGGCTTCAAACTCCAGTTTTGTTATAGGAAGTGAGTAGTGCAGCCCAAGTGCTTACATTTTTTTGAGATCTTAACCTAGTAGGAAATACAAGATTACTTTTCCCAGGATTCCCTCCAGATAAGTTCATTGAATCTCAGAGGTTATGACTGGTTCACATGTCCATTCCTCAGCTTAATCCTTTCTTAAGAAACAAGAAGAAAATATGTTGTTTTCAGATCCCAGAAGATATGCATGTGGTTCTGTTTACATTTTTCCTATAGCATTTTGAGTTTACTACTTGGTGTCCATCTCATTAATTTGTATTGCCTTACTTTCTTAATTTAGGATAAAATAAATACTTGTTAGTAACTGAAAGGGAAAATTCTTTGCAGGGGTTTATTAACTAAGAAATAAAATTTATGAGACACTAGGAATGTATTTGCTTTTGAAATTTTAATTTAATGTTAACTAATTACAAAATATTATTTTACAAAGAATAATCATATCATTCTTAGACTTTTAATTAAGGGTTTCTTTCTGATTAGTTATTGCCTGTCTCTGTGTGGATGACCCTTCATATTTACAGATTGGTTGGTTTCTGCGTATGAACCTTAATAGTCTTATAATTATATGTTATAAAAATCTGCTCTAATTAATTTTCCTTTATGTCAACTGAATTTGGCATCCTTGTTGAGGCATTAATGAGTTTCAAAAATAGTAAATTTATAGAGAGTTCCATTTTCTGGATTAGTCAAAAGTAGTGTTAAATTGGCTTCTCTGTGTTTGATATCAGAGTTTTTCAGATGATAACCATTTTAAAATGGATTTTTCTTACCATTAGATAGGTCTTATTTCTTACAATTGATAGATCTCTGCCATTGGAAGATATACTGCATGTATTGCTTAACGGACGGACACCTGCATATGCAAATGCACATACGAATACTATGGAATATGGAACCCATGTTCTTCCTATTTCTCACTTTGAAGTTGTTTATGGGTTTGCATGCTTCAAGTGGGCTTGATTTTTGTAAAATTGTTGAGCTGAATCATATTTGTTTTGTTGTGACATGTGCTGCCTTGCCATCAAATAGTAAGTGCCATTGTGCTGACAATTCCTTGGCATTTTGCCTCAGAGAAGTATTGTGTCATCAAAAGAAGCATTCACCCTGTCAGTATCCACATGCTGATAATTACAATGTGGACATTTGACCACAATTTGCGGGAGGAAACCATCAAAAAGAATATAGTAAAATAAGAACCTTAACTAGGCCGAGTCATCTCTAATAAGAGAAGAGCTCTTTTTAGGCTTGGTAACTTACATGAGCATATGTGAAATACGGCTAATTTTTCTGAAAGAAAATGGTTACTAGGAAACTGTGAAAAGCACCCTAATTATCTGACCTCCAAGCTATCTCAATAAATATAGAATTCAGATCACTTTGTGTTACAACCAGTACTAACCAATCCACTAATATTCTTCATATCCTAGTGGTTTATTTCCAAGGGAATTAAGATGTACTGTCCTTTAAAAGATTGGATACCACCTCAAAAAAAATGGATTTACTTCAGAGTTCATAGCCCATGGGTTTTAACTACTGCATATTTAGTGTTTTAACTACTGCATATTTAGTTTCATATTGCAGTCTTCTATATCGTAGGTAAAGTCCACAAAAGAATATCTCTATATGAAAATATCTTTTGTTGTTGTTGTGTGTCTGGCTGTGACCTTAAATTCATAAATGTTAAGTTCTTGAACTCTACCCAGAATAGTTCAGAAGAGAGAACTACAGGTGGTGGCTTTAGTTTGCTGCTCATGCTCCCACCGAGGGCCCTTCTTTCCTAAACCTGACTGTCCTACTCCACCAGTCCTCACGTGGACCCTCACACTGTGTGTGCAGCTCTGTGTCCACTATAGTTTCTTCCTTGGTAAATCCACACCTCACCCAGCTTCTTGGATTTCTTAGAGGTAAGCTGAACATGAGTGGGTGACTTCCTTTCCCATGCTATGGGTCAAAACTGTGGTCAGTGTCAACTTTGGCCAAGACATGTTTGACCCAATTCCACTATGGGCAACTGACCAAGAGGTTGTTGTTGGTAGCAGGCATGAGTTGGACAAGCAGGTTTACCAGCTGGGCAAAACTTGCAGGTTGATTGTGTATATCTTTGGGTTTTTCACCTTTTCCTATTTTATTTATTGATTGATTTTTTTTTTGCCTCTTACCTCAGCTCCATAGATCACTTTGTCTTAGCTGCCTGTACCTGAAGTCCTTACTTCCTATTAAGTTTTAATGGCTAAGTCATAGGTGAAAATACTAAGAATCAATTCTTATCCTTCCAGACAAGTTTGATTTGTAAAAAGATACTGTAGAGAAGCAAGTGTTGGATAGGAAAAAGCATAAAATTATATTAAAATTGTAGAAGTGGAATGAAAGAAATTTTCTATGAGAATGATGAGTAAATAAATGAAATACCATATTAATAATATTCAAGCTCATCTTCAAAAGGCTAATTTTTCATTTTTTTCCCCTCTGAGTGGTCTGTTTTGTGGCGAGGGAATTTTTTTTTAACAGGTAAGACAATCTTCATTTCACTGACTATAATTGACTAATGGCAACCGTAGAAAATAGCCCTTAGCCTCCAATTTTTGCTCCCTTGACAGTGACTCAGCCTGCCTAGGGTGATGATTTAATTTTCATGGTATTCAAATTACAAATTAACATTTGTGAGTATAGTTGGGGAGATGGTGCTAAAGCCTAGTAGAGTTCTCTAAGGATGGGGTACCCCCCTGGGCTACATCATCTAACTTCCTTATTAAAGGGAAAGGAAATTGGCTTTTGGTTTTCTTACAGCATACCTTCTAGTTCTCATGTTTAAGAAAAGCGTTCATCTACCTACAGAATCTGAAAACCTCATAGCTTTTCTTATTTTAGAATATTTCAGATCTTCAGTTTGTATACTGCTATGGATGAAGTTAAAATGATTGTTCTTAGTTATTGCAGTTTTATATGAGCACAATGTATACCTAGCCCATCCCCATATTGATGATAAATATAGGATTACAAGTACTTGTGTTTAATCTTTATGGAATTATAAGGAGAAAACAAAGTGTTTTTGATAGCAACCAAGCTTGATATCAGGGCAGGTTAAATAGTTGTTTATTCAACTACATAAAATTTTGTGGAATGGTGGTATAGAACAGCTGTATTTGGTGGCCAAAAGTCACAGTTTCTATATTTTATGAATTTCAAATTCATTATTTGGTAGAAAGAGTGGATTTTTCCTGAACTCAGATAGAAAATATTTGGAGGGAAAGAATACTGTGTTTTCCTGTAAGGTAGATGGAACAGAAAAACTATAAAAACAAATGTTCTGCTGTGACTAACATTTGCAACTCAACCTGTTTAATAGACTCTGGAAAATAAACAGTGGTTCCTAAGGAAGATTAGAAGAGCCAGAAAGAGAAAATTAAATTAGTAGCAGTCTTTCTGTGGTGAAGCCTATTAAATGGAGAAAGGAATAACAGCATCAAATCTAGCAAAAGGTCTATTGTGTGTGTTTGTGTGTGTGTGTGTGTTTGTGTGTGTGTGTGTGTGTGTACCATGTGTATACATACGGATACACACATATTTCTATCAGACATACATGGATTTAACAGTCAAAAAAATTTTTTGGAACCCTAAGTATTTGGTTAAGTGCTAGAAACTGATACCAGATTGATATTTAGAATGTAAAGTTAGTTCTTTTTGACAGATTGATCCTATGATAAAATTATAAAAGTCATGAAATTTAAAAATAAAAATCTGTTATGCAATGTTGAAGCAGATTTGGAAATTTTAGATTAGGTTTAAGTTAAAGTGATAAAAATGGGAATTTTAATGAAAGTATTTCTTACAAAATTAAAGGTTTCTAAAATATTTTGTTTTCAACTTTGAAAAAGATTAATCTCAAAAGATTTTATTTAAATCCAATATTTCTCAAAAAATGTCTACAAAATTGTAACCTGGTGGCATAGCATCTGCACCTGCTTTTATTAGTGGAAATATTATGTTATTTTCCTTCTGATAATAGGACTCCTGTTTTTTAATCATGAAATAACACTATATTGGCAGTGTGAAAAGTACCTGCTTTCCAAAAATCACCTTAACTTTTCCTGACAAATTTAAACTGAAATAATCACTTTGTTATGAGTTAATCTGCCTACTTGTAGATCCAGGGAGCATTTGAATAGAAATCTCCTCCAATTTTAAGACCAGTTTCACAGCTTTCCTATTAGGTTTAGTTCCTGTAAAGTTTTACAAGAAATAGATTTTCTTCTTTATTTTCACCATTACATATGATTTATTACTGCTTGTATGTTTATGCTTAAGTGACATTCTTTCATGATATTTTTATCCTTTTATTTGACTTTATCCTGTTATTTGATTAATGATAGGATTCTAAAATTGTGTTTCAACTAATAATGATGTTAGTCACTTTTACATGATTCGACGATGGTGATTCTAACTTATGTGTAAGGGTGCTTATTCTGTGCCAAGCATTCTGTTGAACATTACATAGATTATCTCAGTGACACCTCCCAGGTGTTAAATTAGGATGAGAAAATTGAGACCCAAGAAGTTCAGTACCATGCTCATGCTCAATAAATTTGTAAATGGTTGTGTTTGACTAAGTACATCTTCTTATGGTTTAGTATTGTCTGTATCCATTAATTAATTGTAAACCCAACTTTGAAGCTGCTGGTCTTGACATTTAAAACAGAATGGGCTGGAAATTAAAAGTCTGTTATATAAAAGTGTTTCTGTTAACCTTTCAAGTAATGATGTTATAATAATTCCATTTCAATAGTTAGCTCCCAGTACTTAATCTCTGATAAATGAATTATTGTTTGTTATAGTCTCTCATCTTCTTTCTTGCCTCTAGGCTTCCTGTTCTCATCCAGAGCTTTATATAACTACGTATATTATTACTCAAATACCAGACTCACATTATTTTTCTGTTATTAAAAAGTACTGTTTAAGGCCAGGCCTTTTTTCTTTTTTAATGTGATAAAATCCACACAGTGAAAATAATGAAAGACTGCCTCCCAGATGAAGAAATAGAATTCAACCAGCACTTCATAGCAACGAGGTCCCTTCCAATCTCTGGTACAACTTCTTTCCCCCAGGCAATCTCCATCTTGATTTCTATTGATTTCATTTCATTTTGTCTGTTTCTATAGTACACATAATTGTCATTATAATGAACATATTCTTCTGTGACTGGCCTTTTCATGAAAACTTAAGTTTGTGGCATTTACCCACAGTGCTGTTTGTAACTATAGTTTGCTGGTTTTCACAGCTGTGTAGTATCCACTCCCTAACTATATCACAATTTTGACCAATTATGAATATGTTGTTGTTCATGCCTTTTTCCCTTTCCATTCTGTAACCTATGAATACGATGAAATTTAATATTCAGTATCAAACAGTTGTCCCGAGTAGTTGTGTTACTTTACAGTGTTACTAGCACTCTGTTGAATGTACTAGTTGCTCTACTTCCTTGTCAATATTCAGTGTCCCTACTCTTTGTCTTTTGAACCAGGCCAGTGGCTAATAGTTTTGGTTTTGTTATGGTTTGAGTTTGTGGTGTCTCTCAAAGGCTCACATTCTTGAAGGCTTGGTCCCCAATGCAGCAATGTCCAGAAATAAGGTTTATAGGAAGCGATGAAATCATAAGCGATGAAATCAACAGTGGATTGATCCATTTGATGGATTCATAATTTGAACAGACTAATGGGAGGAGGTGGGAAACTATAAGGCAGGTAGGGAATGTTGGAAGAAATAGGTCAATGGGGGCTTGCCCTTGGGAGCTCTGTCTTGTACCCGACCCTCCCTCCCTGTCTTTCTCCTTGCTTTCTGGCTGCCATGAGCTGAGCAGCTTTCCTCTGCCATGGCCTTCTGTCGTGATGTTTCTGCCTTGGAGCTGGCAGACCATGGAACTGTGTTCGTAAGATTGAGGTACTGTGTTCATGCTGTCAGCTGAGGGCCACGCCAAACTTCCTGAGGCCACCTACTTTCCTATCTCATGACCCTCCTCCTCCATCTTGAAATCTAGCAGCAGTGAGTAGAGTTCCTGTTATACCTCAAATTGTGTCTTTTTCATCATTGTGTCTCTCTGACCAACTCTTATGCACTAATGCACTAATGTTCGTCCTTCCTTCCTTCCTTCCTTCCTTCCTTCCTTCCTTCCTTCCTTCCTTCCTTCCTTCCTTCCTTTCCTGAGGATTGAATGCAAGGTCACTTAACCACTGAGCCACATCCTCAGCCCTTTTAAAAACTATTTTTATTTTGAGACAGGTTCTCACTAAGTTGCTTAGGGCCTCACTGTGTTGCTGACGCTGGCTTCAAACTTGTCAATCCTGAGCTTCTGGGATTAGAGGCATGTGCCCCCACGCCTGGTTCCTTTTCTATTTTTGAGAACACATATGACTATCTGGGTCCACTGAGATATCCAGTATTATCTCCCTATTTTAAAGTTAGGGTGATTGCACACTTTATTCCACCTGCATCTTTAATGCCTCTTTTCCATGTATCATATTCATAGGAGTAAAACCAAGGCCAGCAATCATGGAGACCAAAATTTTGTCTGTCACAGTTTGTGTTCAGTCCACCATTGTGTACCAAGTGCTCCCATTTCCTTTTTCGGAGATTTTCTATTGTTTCAGAGTAACTTCATTTTTCTAAATTTCCTTTGTTTTTCCTATTTATAGTCTCTCTCTTTTTCCTTTACTCTCATGACCAGATTATTTATTTCTCTGTCTTTCCTGGGTACTTTTATTATTTCAGGTGGCTTCAATGACCATCTGTATACCAGTGATCTTCAAATCTCTTTTGAATGCCAGACCAAAGGTAAAACTACCTACTTGACACTTCTACTTGGATGTGTGACAGTCAAAGAATTTTAATGAATACAAAATAATTTACTGTCTTTCAGTCCTACTCAACTATTCCAGACCTACAGTTCCTCCACTTATTTCTTTGTCAGTAATGACCCTACAATCCCAATAAGATAAGCAGACCAGAAACTTAGTGATCATTTGTTGTATCTCTCTCTCCTTCCTACCCCACCTCCATTGGTCATTGATATTTTTCTTCTTTATAACTATCTCTGGGATATTTCTGCTAAGTCTAACTAACATGTGAGGCCTTCATTATACTCCAGGCCTCTGATGTTTTCTCTGTCTGGAACAACTCTCTTTGTTGCTCTTCTTGTTATTTGCTGGGTATATTATGTTTATCCCTTAGAGCTCAGATAAATACCACTTTCTCAGGAAAACTCTATGAATCCCAGAGCTTTCATAACATCTTACCCTTGTGACTCATAATAATGGTAAGTGATTGATAAATTATATAACTTTATAAAGTAAACCTTGTACTGTAGGACATCTTAGATTTACAGAAAAATTGTCCAAATACATCTAAGTCCCTGTATATCCCTCACTAATTTTGTCTTCTGTATTATTCACATCTCACATTACTAAACTGCATCCATTAAAATCAAGGAACCCACAATGGTACATTAATATTAGCTACATGCCATAGTTTCTTTGGATTTCATGAGACTTTCCTTTTTGTGCTTTCCTCTCCTAGTGGTCCATCTAGGCATCTAGGATAACTGTTTTATATTTCAGCATCATGTCTCCCTAGCTTCAACTGGTCCATAACATTTTCTTGGACCTTCCTCATTTTTGATAACCTTGACTATTTTTAGAAGTAGTGGATGAATATTTTATAGAATCCCACCAATTTGGTTTTGTCTGATATTTTTCTCATAGTTAGATTCAGGTTATGGGTTTTTAGGGGAAGACCATAGAGGTGAAGTGCCTTTTTATCACAGGAACATATCCCTATGACTCATACCAGATGATTACCTGGCTGAGGTAATGTTGGCTAGACTTCCCCAGTATAGAGTTATTTTTTTTTATTCTTCTGTCCATACCCCAATCTTTGGGAGCAAGTCACTAAGTGCAGCTCATAATCAAGGGGTTGGAAAGAACTCCTTCTCCTACTTGAGAAGAAAATATCTACATAAATAATTTAGAATTTTTCTGCATGAGAAAAATTGAATTCTTGCATTGATTTATTGAACCACTTATTTATATCCAGTGCTATTCTATCAATATGGGTATATGAACATTTATTTTACTCTTTGTGTTATAATTCAATACTATTTGATTTTGTTGCTGAAATTTTTATAGCTTTAACTATTGGGAGGTATAATATTTTAAGTTGTACTTTCTTGGTTAGAATATAAGCTCAAGAAAAATAGATGTCATCTCTATTTTAAAATTTTAGTGAAAGGCTTGGCTTCTAATAGAAATCAGTATTTATTTCATGCTCAAATCAGTGCATGCATGAATGAATTAATAGGACCTATAAAGATAAGAAAATAGCATTCTGCTTATTTAGTGTTGAATAATTCCTGAGTTGTCTTTGATTTCTAGTCACTTAGTTATTTTTCATATTTTTGAATCTCCAAACGACTATATAGGTATAAACTAAATGACACAAAAAATAAATTTAAAAGAAAAATAAATTTTCTGTAATGTTAGACTTGTGTTTACAAGGATTATATCATTGTTACCTTAGGCCTGTCTCATTCCAGATGTTTATTTATGCTTTTTTGTCATCCTGCTATTCCTTTATGTCTTATAATCACCTACTCTATAATGATTCTGACTCATGCACTATTCATTGCCTTTGTGATTCCCCATAGTTAACTGTTGGGTTTTTTAAACTTCTAGTTTTACTTAGTTGTCCAATGTGATTAAGTCAAAACCTATGAAGAGGATCTGAGAAGATTTTTGTTTTGGGACCTACATGTGTATATTTCAATTGTGTGTGTGTGTGTGTGTGTGTGTGTGTGTGTGTGAGTGAGAGAGAGAGAGAGAGAGAGAGAGAGAGAGAGAGATGAGGGCAAGTGGGTGCACTTGGTAACTTATTTTTGATATTCTGTCACTTTCTCTTTGGGGAAGAGCAGCACATTTTTTTGTTTAAATTTGGGAACTTTTCTCTATTATTCTTCATCAAATACAGATATCATAAATCAAAGAGCAGCATTAAATGTCGTATTTATATATGCTATTTCTGGGAAACACCAGACCTAGAGTTGTTTGGGGAAACTGTGGGTTGACCTTGCAAAACTCACATAAAGAAGAAGAAGAAAAAAAAAGAGCACATTTTAAATGGTGACACATCTAACAGGGAACTTAAAAGAGCAAGTGAAAGTGTGTAGGTGTTCAATAGTAACAACCTAATGGTACCACATTGTATTTCATGAATGGAAGCAATTCACAAAATTCCCATAAATAGGACTTCATGCAAGAACATGCCTAATAGCTTTCTCTATCATTCATTCTATGAACATTTAGAGTCCCTACTAAGTAGCAAGCAGTATTTGGGGAGCTATGATAAAAAAAAAATGAATGAATTACAATCCCTTCCTGCATCTAGATCAGTTTAGTGGTGGGAATTTGAGACTTACAGTTAAGCCACTTATTCACAATAGAACTAATGAGCTGTAGGTAAGGTCAACTTTGAGAGTAAAATCATGTCACTCACAATGACTTTTTGCATTTGATAACCAATTACGTATAACAAGGACTATAAGGAAATACATCAGAGACTAAATGGAGGTGATCTCTGTGTTCCATGGCTTCTAAAACAAGGATATATTTGTTTGATTTTAAGAAATAAAAAACAAACCAAAGCAGAAAAGCCACTTATCTTAAGCTACTAAAATTTATAAGGATAATCTCAATGTGCTTCATATTTACTTTCATGTGTTCAGATGTCTGCAGGGATTTGTATTATAAGTAAATAGAATCTGAAAGCAAAAACAGACTCAAAATCAGTTCTGCCAGCTAATAGCAGCTAAGGCTATGGAATTTTCTTTTTTTCAGTATTAAAATAAAATTATTGTTTTAAAATCATTAAAATGCAGTGTTCAAAAGAAACTTTCACTACAGACATTAGGCGGCCTACTTGGGAATCAATTAAGGCAGAAGTGGCAAACTTTTTTCACTAAAAGGGAAGAATAAATATATTTGGTTTTGAGGGCCTTATGGTCTTTGTCACAATGAATCAACTCTGCTTTAGCAGAAAACAATGATATGTAAATGAATGGGTGTGACTATATTCCAACAATACTTAGAAAATCAGACAGAAGTTTAAATTTTCTGTAGTTTGCCCAACCTCAGACTTATGGCATTCATAAAAATGCAAAGAATAAGTCCTTATACCAACCTGAATTGGATATTTAACTAATTGTCTATATTATTATTCTTACTTACCTTTAGGTTTGAGAACATCTATATCATTTACTTACCCTGATAACTGAGGTAGGAATTTGTCTCTACAATATCCCTAAGGCATTTCCATTTAGCTTGAAGAATTACTTTGAAGTGTGTGGAGGAAACCCTTATCAGATGGAACTCTTATTTCAGATAATTGACAGAGAAAATATTATGGGAAAATTTTCTGCTGGGTTTAAGTCCAAAAATGAAAATACAAGAAAGCAAGAACCTTTTTTTCTGTGTTTAGTGCTATATTTCTATTACCTGAAACCCTGCCTGGCACTGTATAGCTATGGTGAGAAATGATTTGTGTAAAGAACAAATGAACTTTTGCACATTACTTCCCTTGCAGCATACTGTGAAGTCTTAAATCCAAATGGCTTGATTGTCTCCCTGATTAATATCCAGCAACCAAGCCCTAGGCACAGCTTTCCTGGTTTTTACATCTTATCTTTCAATTTTTATTCAATGTTTCACCTCTTTTGAGTAATTTTGGGGTTATGAATCTTTCCAATGAGTGTGTCATTCCAATATTTATGGCTCCAAAACAACATTTATAAACGTTGATGATTATATTAGCTAAGGATGTTTTGGCTGTATTCAAAAGAAATTGGTATGGCCATCCTAAGAGTGTCTGTTAGAAGAATGGGTTAGCAATGATGGTAGAATGTGGTGGACATCATTATCCAAAGTACATGTATGAAGACACAAATTGGTGTGAGTATACTTTATATATACAACTAGAGATATGAAAAATTGTGCTGTAAATGCACAATATGAATTGTAATGCATTCTGGTGTCATTTATTTTAAAAAATCAATAAAAGAATAATAATTTTAAAAAAGAACAATGGGTTATGTGAGACTTCTGTGTCCCTGGCTTTGGAAATTCTCCTTGTCTGCCACCCTGCATAATGCAACTCTTTACCTTTTGGTACCTCCAGGCCTTTGCACGCATCTTGTTCTGTGCTAGTTTTTAATTCCTGCAATGAAAACCGGGATTAACCCAGATGAAGCCAAGTGCTTTAATTACTTGGCTAGTAGTTCTGTGGTCCCATAATGTTACCATCCTTATGGAGAAAAAAAGTCAGACTATAACCAGAAAAATGTGGAAGAAACATATTCTAGGAAGATTCAAATAGTTTAGGTATGTTGATTTTATGCCCCCCTCCTTTAAACTTGTAAATGGCTATTTATACTCTGGTTTTCCAAAGCTGTTCCCAGCTTTTAAACTCTACTATTAATAGAAACCAGTCTAGGCAATCCATGCCAGTACCTTCCTCTCTGTCTCCTTCTCCACTGTGAATGGTCCTCTTCTGTAATTGTTGTAGACTTCCTCTAAACATGATGATTTGATTTGGTGTTCTGCTTAGCTGCCTTTAGCTGGGAGATTTGATTTTGAGTATGGTTTTTGCTATCAGATTGTATTTACTTGTAATACATATTCATGCCTATGTCTAAGAAAAGATCATTACTGACAAGTTTTCAATTCAATCTCATGGTATACAACACATTGGTAATATTCAGACCATTGCCTCTAATGAACTCACTGCTGGTACTGTCCTTGATTAGTTATAACCCAGACATGTGCTGCCCTAGTGTGGTCCTGGGCCTGCTCCATAGGGTAAGGTCCCTTAGAGAGAATGAAGTTATTTCCAAATTAAAGGTCCCATTACCCACATAACTCCTTTACACTCTCTCATTCTTTATTATAGTCTGCAGGGCCTAGCAGCTTCTGAATGCTATCCCTTCTGAGAGCATCTTGTATACCTCTTTCCATTGCTTTATGTGATGCAGAAAATTGCAGATGTTGCAGATGTTCCTTTGTCTGGAATGGGCCTTCCTTGGGTATTTATAAGGCTGACTCATGTGTTTTAGATCTTAGCTCAAGTGCCACCAATTTAGCTAGAGATACCTTCTCTGCCATCATTTCTAAATGGTACATGCCTCTTAAATTGCTCTACATCCCATGACCTTGCTTTATTTCAGTGTTTCCGTGATCACTATCTACAATCTCACTTTTTGATGTACTCATTCATCATTTGCCTCTTCTACTAGAATTCAAGCCTTGGGAGAAAAGGGATCTTGCTTTATACCAGGTATGGGAACAGTACTCGGTATACTAGGTGCTCTGCTGTAGAAGTGAATGGACTAAAACCTCTTGGCAATTTCCAAATCATCTATGATAGACAACATTCTATACGTCCAGCAGTCTAAATTAGCTCACCTATGTGAATGATATCAAAACCAGGAAGAACAGAGATCAGCAATCAGTACCTTTCAGACTCTAGGAAGCTGTGATTATTGGATTTGCTGAATCTCTGTTCCCAGAAACAAATGCAGATACAAGGATCATCAGCAAGACTTAACACCCATTCAAAGAAAGGTGTTGGGGATTTGCAGCAACTTTTATACCCATGCTCTTGTGTTGCCCTTCTGAGTATCTGTGCCAACATGTTTGTAGAGCTCAGCAAAAAATTTTGCCAGGCTGGGAGAAATAACATGTGGTAGGTATGATGGAACCTTAACACAAGACATTAACTCTAACATTAAACTCAGGGGACTTATTTTTAGTTTTTCCTTTGAGAAGACCCAGCATTTCTATTTTCTGCTGAAGCAACAGTACTATGTATACACTAGCATCACAAATCTCCAAGAAACAATATTTCTTTTCCATTTATATGTGCACCCATAGCCCAGATGCATATTTGCAAGTACACACAGTGTACTGTGTCTCTAAGAAGTGTTGGCATAAACCAAACCATTACCATAAGGCATTAAAACAACCTCTGAGTATATAAGGAGGGATTGTTTTTGGAAAATTTTAAGTTAAATGAAAGAAACAAAAGGTACTTTTTTTCTCCTATAACTCTTTTTGGAACATGCCTAATTATTCATGCTATAGATATGCAATTGGTTCACTTCTCACTGGCTACAGCTTTGTTATAATGTTTTCCTCAGAGGTTCATGCTGGTGTATCAACCTTTCAGTTTTAATGGTCTTAAAGTACTTCAAAAATCAGGACTTCTGGGGCTGGGGTTGTGGCTCAGCGGTAGAACGCTTGCCTCACATGTATGAAACACTGGGTTCAAGCCTCAGCACCACATAAAAATAAATAAACAAAAGAATGTTAAAAAGTTTTTTTTTAAAAAAAGTGTATTAAAAAAAAAGCCAGGACCTCTGATCTCTTTAGGTAGAATCTAAGAAGAACTTTACATTATATTAGCTGTATAATAAATAATCCTGTAAGGAGGCTCCTGTATGAGTTTAAAGTGTTCCATATGAATCACTTAAAATGTAAAAATAAAATAAGTAGTTCTTAGTTTGCTCTGTTCTTGAACATCTCCCCTTCTTACCTTTGTGATTGGAGACCATCTAAGAAGTTATGGAGGAAGGAGATAGCACCATGATGTTTCTCTTAGAAATGTTCTCTGTGTCTTTCTGCCCAAGCTGATATCTGTTGAGCCTCAGTTATGGCTCACATCTTTTTCTGTGTATGCACACATTTTTTTTTTTTTTTGCATTTTATGGAAGTGCTATTAAATTAAATTTAGAACTAGCAATGTAATATGGCAGAATGTTAAAAATGGGTAAATCTAGGTAAAGGATTTGTGGAGTTTTTCACAGTATTCTCTCACCTCTTCTCTAAATTTTAAATTATCTAAGAAATGTTTAATGAACTATGAGCAATATTCAGGGGAGTTGGACTTGTGATTTACCATTGTAGACATGCTCTATAGCTAACCCCACCACATCAGTTTTCCCCTAAATGACTCTGGGCATAGTAACCTCCATGGTAGGCTTTGCCAAGCTGACCAAATCAGAGACATAGGAAAATGAAATTTGAAGAAACAAAGTTTGTGTCTAAGTTTTATAATGCACCAAAACTGTCCTAAGGAAGCAGCATTTTATAACAACTGATGTTAAAATATTCCTTTATTTGTATTTTATTGTCTTTGAGCTATAGTGCCCCCCACCTTTTGAGGAGTAAGACAGATTCTTTACCAAATGTCAATAAACCTTTACATTCTCAGATAATTTGAAAGCATGCTTGAGATATATGATGATTATTTTATGTGTTTATTTTGAGCTGAAACTCATATTCTCTGTTTTCAGGATATTAGAGAACTACTTCTTAATAAATACAGCAGTAGAAACCTGAAAGTCAGGGCTGGGATTGTGGCTCAGCGGTAGAGTGGTAGAGTACTTGCCTAGCACGGGCAAGACCCGGGTTCGATCCTCAGCACCACATAAAAATACAGGCATTGTGTTGTGTCCATCTACACCTAAAAATATATGTATATATATTTAAAAAAAACCCTGAAAGTCAGAGACACAAAAATACCAAGATGTAAAACCATCCATAACTCCAATGTGGACTACATAGAGGAAGAAAAGTGAGAAGAAAGGAAGAAGTGAGGGATTAAGGGGAGGAGAAAAAAGACAAGAGCAGAAGAGAAGGGAGGGAGACAGGGACAGAGGAGGGGAAGAGGTAGCTATAAAGACACATTGTGTGGATGTTGCTATCTTCACTGACTAGGAAGTATATAAGTAATTGAAAGACAATATAAACCTGTTAATAGAATTTCAAGCTAACGTTTATTGTGTGGCATGAATTGACTCTGTGTGTTTTGTGGATACTCAGGCTGTAAACCCGGCCTGGTATAGTGTCACAGTCAGATGTAGCGCTTTACCCAACAAAGCTTGGAAGGATCTTGAGGTGGTTAATAGCCCGTGCTGATCTTCTCACCTGAGGAGGCTGCTTCCTGAGAAACAAATCTCTGAAAATGGAATATGAGCCATTTAATCTTCTGGCCATTTCCCTGAATCCACACAAATTCCCATGTTACCAAATATTCTGTTTCTTGAACCAATGTGGAATTATTTTGTCTGTAAGAATGAGTGAATTAAATTCTCCAAGTCATATTTTTATGGAGATAGGAGTTAATTTTACAGAGGGTGCCATTCTTCTTAGAAGCATGGATCTATATACATGTGTTTTAGTTGCAATCCCTCTGTCTCTGAAGATCTGCTGCTCTCATTATCAGAAATGTATTTATGGTAGAAAGAGATTCATTCTGTAGCCTCAAAGAAGGCATAGGTGGCATTGGACAATAAGTCAGTGCTTTAACTGTCAGCATGAAGATTCTTTTTTTTTTTCTAAATTTACTAACACTCTAGCCAGTCACCAATCCTCCCCAGTCCATGCAGCTGCATAATTATACATCAGATCTCCAAAATGAATTAGTTTATTTTTAAAACAGCTAATTGCCTTAGTGGAGTCATGTTTTACCAGAAGCACAAAAGGGCTTTGTTCATTGCAGGGAAATTTTCTTCTGGAATGACTGTGTTAGGCTTTAGCTTCTGCGAATGTCAGTCATAAACAGCAAAATATTAGCAAAATCTGTTAAGAACACTACTATTCCAGAGCATTCAGATGTGACTTCAGTATTATTTGCTCTGCACATAACTGTGTAAGATTTTAAAATAAAAATGGCATACCTAGTTATGATCTGTGGTACAACTGATAAGTAATAAGACTCCTTTTATGTGTGTTTTCTATCGCTCAGTGTGGATTACTTCTCTTGGGGCCATCTAAGTATTTATAAGGCACAAGTCCTATTTCATGTTTGATTTCCTTTGCCAATGATATACCAATTCTTTGGACTCAAGACTTCTATTACATTCTTAAACTGGAATTTTTGGAATTTTGTTTTCAGATGCTATTTTCTGTTGCTAGAGCACAATAACACAGACTAGATAATTTACAAACAACAGTAGTTTATTTGACTCAACAGTTCTGGAGGCTGGGAAGTCCAAGGCCATAGAGCTGGTATCTGGTGAGGGCCCATAGGCTCCCTCATTACATGGAAAAAAGGAGAGTAAGACAAAGTAGAGAAAATCAGGTTGGACTCATCCTTTAATCAGGAACCCCTCCTGTGATAACTACCCAATCCCTCCATAACAGCCTCAATTCGTCATGAGGATTCTGTCCTCTTGACCTAATCACCTCTCAAAGTTTCCAACTCGTAACAACTCCTTAAGTTAGTGACAAATTTCAATGTGAGTTTTGGAGATGACACAAAACAGCACTATTGTACTTAAATAGAAGTAGCAGGTGTGATATTTATATATCACTCTGCGGGGAGTGGGGGTAAAGGTCTCAGAAAACACTGATTAAAGGATGATTGTAATAAGTCCCTGCAGGGTGGCATTACCTAAAAAAATTCACATTGGTGATGCTCACAAAGACTAACACAATCAACCCTGATATAAAATGAGTACTCATAAAGAAAAGTATCCAAGAGACAATATCCTCATGAACTCTGAACAGCAAGTTCTGGAAAAACAAATTATAATTAGAAGGATCATGGCAGAATTTCGACTCAAATCCATTTTTGTTAGTTATGTGACTTGAATGTTTAGTAGCATGAGGTTAAGATGGCTGGATGAATTGGCCTCTAGGGGACCCAGATGTTGGCCTGCTCACCATAGAGAGCCTCAGATCTGACCTTGACAGAATGTGAAATAAATTTCTGTATTTTGTTGCATTTTTCAAAGGTAACTTTAATTGCTTAAACTTTAAGACTTAAGGCATTGGTAGGTATTTTAGACTATTGTAGAGAGTGAGAGAAAAGGGAGATGATTATCACATAATGATACCCATCTTTTAAATTTTTCATTAGATATCTTGGTTCTTCCCCTCTAATATTCCACCGTAGCAGCCAGTAAACTTATTCCCATTTCTCTGCTTTATTTTTTTATTCTTTCTCTACACAGCCACTCAAAAATATATTTTTTGAACAATTAAGTTCTGACTCCAGTTTTTTATTCCCACCCAGAAAAGCAAAGCCTAAAATTAGCTAAACTTTTTAGTTGTTTGCATTTGTTTTCTTTTCCTTTTTTGATACTGGGTATTGAACCCAGGGACACTTAACCACAGAGTCACATTCCAGCCCTTTTTATGTCTTGAGACAGGATCTCACTAAGATGCTTAGAGCCTCACTAAATTGCTGAGGCTGGCCTTAAACTTGCAATCCTCCTGCCCCAGCCTTTCAAGTTACAGGGCAGAGTTCTGTTTGTTAAGTGTACTTGCTGGAGACCTCACCTTCCATGTTAAATAGGTTTTCAAAATATTCACCTAATAGTTCTAGGAAAACATTCTGTTCTTAAAAAAAATAACACTTCCTATTTGTAATTATGGGACACTCTCTCCCCAGAGAACTTGGGTGGGCATTGACAATGTTCACTTTTGTGTGATGCTGGCTTTGACTCCTAAGCTAACTAAAACTCCTTTGGATGGATATTTAATTCAATAGATACTTAGTTACATTACAGTTAACTCTGACTAGTCTGAAATCTCTTATATGTCTTCTGATTCAAGTTAGATCCCTAATAACTTGAATATAAGGAAGATACTAATAACCTCAGAAAGCTAACTTGGACCCCATGTATTGACAGTTTAATAATTGACAATAAATAGCTAAAATCCATCCAAGGGAAGCCTAGTATCCAGTGTGTGAAAATTCCTTAATCAAATCTGACAGAGAAGTTAATTATTTTTATATGTATGTATATATATATATATATATATATATATATATATATATATATATATATCCATATATGCACATGTGTTTATTTAAGAAACCAGAAAACTGTTTACAAAATATATTTGAGATGGATATAATCAAGATGAGATATTTAGAAAATTGAGGTCAAATTGTGTCTATATGGAGAAAATGCTTCTTTAATAGTAAAATATATTTTTATAATTTAAGAGCTTTGAGATAGTCTTAGAATTCATTTCTCATCATATTTCCTAGCTTTTAAGAGTTTTTGAAACTTAGAACTGATGAGGAGCTTATCATTTGGCAATGACACAGTGATATTACTAGAATTTAATTTATATTTTGTTGATTCTTATTCTGTTGCAAATTACATTTATCACATATATTCACAAAAAAATGGAGAGAACTTTAGAACAACCATAAATTGTCTTTGATCTAATACTAAAATTTAACAGGCTATAACTACCTTCTGATCTTTCTGCCAGTGGTGTATTTATTAAGGTATCTTAACAATAGTTCCAGAAGTTTCCATTTTAGGTTAAAATGCATTTGCCCATCATGACTGTGTCTGCATTTTACAATTCTTGCTTTTGACACTAGAAAACAAAGATCAGTCAATACTTTAATTGCCTGAGGGCTATAAACAGACATGAAGCCTTTCTTAAAGCAGTAATCATCTTTAGAAAAGAAATTGTGCTTTTAAGTGCAATTTATGCATTTACTAATTTTGTACTGCACTATCAAGATGATGGGCTGCTCATTAGCTCTTTCCTTTTATGTTACATTACTTAATTTTAAAATCAACTTTTATTTCAAGTGCTATAGTGATTTCTCATTGTTGATAGCAGAATTACAATAAGAATATCTTCAAAAGAATACATTTAGTTTAAATTAAGCAAAAAAGAAAAGAGGAAGGTAAACTTAGCCAAGATTCAATTTAGGATTCTACCCAGAATACTTAGTTGTTTTAGAAAATACAAAATGTTGCCACTTCATATGGAAATTTCTTGAGTAATCCTAGCGTTTGTTAAATGAAATGTCTGTAACAAAATAAACTTTTGTTATCAATGTATAAAAGTCCTATTACTCAACATTATTACTGATATTTGACTTGCCATTATTAGATTCAATTTTTGCCTATCCACTAGATTTTAAATGGTATCTCATTGTGGTTTTACTGTTTTGTCTCTTGACTATAGTATGCCTGAACATTTTCACGAATGGATCGCACATTAGAATTTCTTTTTCAGAGAATTCCCTGTTTGTATATTTTGGATTGGGTCTTTTCTAACTTATTTGTAAATGTTGCAGACATATATTCTGGACACTAATTATTCATTGATTAGATGCACTGTAAACTTTTTAAAAATCTGTCATAAATTCTTTTTCTTTCTAAAGGTGACTTTGCATAAAACTATATTCTTACATCATGTTTTATCAATTTTTCCTTTATGATTTGTATTGTTCTCACTGAAATCTATCCCTAATATGAAGACTTCAATATGTTCTTCTATATTTTTTTCTTCCAAAGCTTGTGAAATGTGACCTTTATAAACAGATATTTAATATACTTGGATTTTGTGAGTGAGCATGAGAGTGAGTGTGAGTGTGAGTGTGTGTGTGTGTGTGTGTGTGTGTAGTTTTAATACATGGATCTAATGGTTTAACAGAGAAAATCAATTCTCTTAACACCAGTTAACGAAAATCTACATTTATCTATACTAGTACTGACATCTCTAAAGATTCCACCTGTATTTGGGCCTAATCTTTTGTTGATTTTATTCTGTTATCTTAGCTATTTGTTTATATTTGAATGAATAACATTATTGTAACAATAAATACCTTCTGAAATCTGATGTAGCGTATACTCTCATTGGGACCTCTTTCAAATTTTTGTGACTTTTCTTGGAGCTGTGATATTCCATGTAAATTTTGTAATTAGTTTATAGGTGATGATATTAATATTATTGACTTATTTTCTGTCCATAATCTAGTATTTTCTTCCATCTAATACTTATCAAATGGAGGCACTTTTTTACTACCGCTCAGGCTATCTTTATTAATATTAGTTTAACATTATGTAACATGTTAATAGTTTATTATATCATATAATATTTAGGTGCAAAATTCAGCCTATAACTGGGTGCAGTGACACACGCCTGTAATCCCAGTGGCTCAGGAGGCTGAGGCAGGAGTATCGTGAGTTCAAAGCCAGCCTCAGAAAAACCGAGGCACTAAGCAACTCAGTGAGACCCTGTCTCTAAATAACATATAAAGTAGGGCTGGGGATGTGGCTCTGTGGTTAAGTGCCCCTGAGTTCAATCCCTGGGACCCTCTTCTCCAAAAAAGTCAGCCCATGTGTGCCAACATTCAATTATTCTAGGTTTTATGATTTAGAAAGGTCTGAAATCTGCTAATTTTAGCTTTTCTTGCTCTTCCTTTATTTTACAAGTTCATTTCTGACTTTTTTTTTCCTGGAAGATTGCCTGTTTCTAGCAGCACCCTTTCCTCCTTTCTATTTCTTCCCCCTAAACTGTTGCCAGCTAACTTTTTAAAATTTTTTTTCTAAAATAAAAATAAATAGATTTTGAGTATATGTTTAAGACATACTAATTAATTAGTTACTATAGATGTCCTCAACTTATGACAGTTTGACTTGTGATTTTTTTGACTTTCTGATGGTGTGAAAATGATATGCATTCAGCAGAAGACATTCTTAGGTTTGTGTTAGACATGTTATGTCATCACAGCGACTCTGGCATTAGTTATGTATGGTACTAGCCATGAGTAGATAGAACTGAGGAAAATTTGCCCCAGGTCGTGATGTTGGAAAGCCCTGTAGTCAGAGCTGTACACACACATTTATTTCTCTCCCAGCACCATCCTGCCTGTAGTACCAAGAAAGATCTTAAATTGACGTTTAATCAGAGGTGATATGTGTATTCAGTAGCTGTTGGATAGAATATTCGGTAGATGTCTCTTAAGTCCATTTTATGTTTCTTTATTGATTTCTGTTTAGTTGACCTAACCATTGGTGAGAATGGGGTGTTAAAGTCACCCACCAGTGTTGTATTGGGAGCTATCTCTCCCTTTATTTCTAATAGTATTTGTCCTATAAAATCAAATGCTTCAAATATATATATATATATATATATATATATATATATATATATATATATATATATAAAATCCTTATATCTTCTGAATGAATTGTTCCCTTCATCAGTATGTAGTGACATTTTTCTCTTCTGATTTGGTTTATATTTGTCAGATAAAAATGGTTACAGCTGCTCTGCTGTAAGATTCCATTTTCTCATAATATCATATTCCATCATTGCATTTTCAGACTGTGTGTGCCTTTTCAGGTGTGGTGAGTTTCCTGCATGTACCATATTATTGGATCTTGCTTTCTTTTTTAATCCAGTCAGGTAGTCTGTGTCTTCTATTTGGAGAAATAAGACCATTTATATTCAGGATTATTGCATAAAGGTATGTAGTTGTTTCCATCATTTTATTTAGGTTATTTTGAACAGTCTGTGTTCATTTCTCCCTGTCTTACTCATCTTGGATATTTGATGGTTTACTATATTCATGAGTGTCTACTCTTCTATTGAAATTTACTCTTTCCCGTGCTCTTATGGTTGGGTTAATCTTTTTAACTCTTCTAGGTACTGGGTTCTCTTAAGTATTTTTTTTTTTTGTAATTCTAGTCTAGTGGTAAAGAATTCCCTTAGTTTATACTTATTGTGGAAGGTCTGTATTACTTCTTCAATTCTGAAGGATTATCTTTCCAGGTATAGTAATCTTGGTTGGCAGTTTTTTTTTTTTACTTTATTTTTCTTAAGGACTTTAAATACATCATCTGATGTCCTCCAGGCATTTAGAGTTTTCTTAGAAATCTGTTATTCTGTTGAGTTTGACTTTAAATGTGACTTGGTGCTTCTCTGTTACAGTTTTTAATATTCTTTCTTTGTCCTGTATTATGGCAATGTAACTATAATATGTCGTGAGGAGGTTCTTTTATGTTCGCATCTATTTAGGATTCTGAATGCCTCCTATATGTGGATATCCATGCCATCCCCAGGACTTGGGAAATCTTCTGCAATTATTACACTGGGTAGGTTTTCTATGCCTTCAGCATGTAGCTCTCCTCCTTCCAGTATTTTGATTATACGGCTGTTTGATCTTTAAATGTTGTCCTAGAGATCCTGTATGTTCTCTTCATTCTAATTTTTTTCTCCCTTTATTGCTGTCTGAATGTGGTACTTTGAAAGAGTTTTCCTCAAGCTCAAATATTCTTTCTTCTGCTTGATCTGGTCTATTGTTTAGGCTTTCAGCAAAATTTTTCATCTGACTTATTGAGCTTTTCATTTAAAAGATTTCTATTTGGTTCTTTTTCAAAATCTCTATCTCTTTATTGAAGTACTCATTCATTTCCTCCATTGTCAGCCTTTGTATTCTCTTTGATTTCAGTGAGCTTTAGAAAAATCATTCTTTTGAATTCTTTGCCTAGACTGTCATCTACTCCCATATTTATGAAATTCCTTACTAGAGAATTAGGAGTTTTTGGAGGTGTCATATTGCCTTGTTTTTTTTTCCCCATATTTCTTGTGTTTCTATGTTAAAATTTGCACATCTATTAGGATGAATCTCTTCCACTTTTATGTGAATGCCTTCTAAGTAAGTAGCCTTCTCTTGATGGTGTCCTTAGGTATCAATCTGTTTAGTGTTGAATTTTAATGCCAACTTGACTTCATAGTGTAGTTTCCTTTTGGTTTATTTGGCTGTGATTAGTGGATTTTGATGCAATATGTACTTTGTCAGAGCCTGAGGGACCCACTATATCTGTAGGTCTCACAAGAGTGGGAAATCCACAGTGTATGGTGACACACACCTGTAATCCCACCAGCTGGGTAGGCTGAGGCAGGAGGATCGAGAGATTAAAAGCCAGCCTCAGCAATTTAGCAAGGTCCTAAGCAACTTACCAAGACCCGGCCTCTAAATAAAATATAAAAATGGTCTGGGGATGTGGTTCAGTGGTACAGTGGAGTCAATCCCTTGTACTAAATAAGAAAAGCAGGGAAAGGGATGAGGGAGGGAGGGCAGGAAGAAGGAAAGAAAGATGGAAACCCTCTGATAATTCAGGCAGGTGTAGTGTAGACAGTAGCAAATGTGAGGTGCATCCCATGTGGTTACTCCTGCAATGGGAATGGAAGCCATTAATGGATATTGGGGTTTCCTTGGGCTCTGATGATATTAGCTGTGTTACTTGAAAGCAGTTTTTCTAGTGACCTTTCCAATCATGGTGATGGGATTGGAGCTTTTATTCTCTGTTTAGACATAGATGCAGCTCCATTTATTGCACAAGAAGAAGGAGGGGCTGGTGTCAAACCTTCCATTGTGGCGCTCACCTCTGTTCTTTTCAGCAATGTGTCATCTGATAGGGTGTGGGTGTGATAAATGTGAGGTCACTTGTAGGTGCAGTGCATGCAACAATTGTGTCATTTCTTTCTGCTGTTGCTAAAGAGACAAACAATAACCTTTGTTTATTTATTTTTATGTGGTGCTGAGGATCAAACCCAGTGCCTCACATGTGTGAGGCAAGCGCTCTGCCACTGAGCCACAACCCCAGCCCCTATTCTTCATTCTTTAATTTGAAGTATCTACCAAGGCTCAAGGGACTAGGCTGTAGCTGGAGCAACATACAAATCCTTCAAGCTGTAACCTATTGTCAGAGTACCCGATCAACTCATCCAAACTTCCCCAGCACTGGGAAGGAGGAGGAAAAAATAATATAGACTAAAATGCTAAAAATTAATAAAAAATAAATTAATAAACTTTTAAAAGGAAAAAAACCCAAGATTTCAGGAGAAAAGTTAAAAAGGGGAAAAAGAAGAAAAAACTTTCAAGGAATAAAAGAGAAAAATGAAAGGGAAATCAGGAATAAAATGAAAAGGGGAAAAAGAAAAGTCAAGTATTAAAAGGAAGAAATAAGAAAGAGAAACAAACACAAAACAGCAACAATAAAAGTGTATTAATAAAAAATAAAAATTTCATCCCCTCCAAGGTGCTTCAGTGAGTGGGTAAGGGTGGTAGATGTTTGTAATCTCTGTGAATTGAAGCTTCTCTCCTTGTCTGTGGCCCTTGGACAGAGTAGGGGTTGGAGGTTATTTATCCCTCTTCTTCCTTTTTGTTTTTTGTCAGGTGACTACCAGAGTGATTGCTAGCTAGAGTCAGTATTCACCTCTCAATTGCTTTCCATGCTGGCAAGAGCTGGGGCTCCCCAGCTTAAGATTCTCTCTGGAGTTATTGGAAAGCCCTGAAGATTCTCTTCAGAGTTTAATGTGATGAAGACTATTACCTTTGTAGGGCAGGGATAACATTGGCTATGTGGCAGGACCACATTGGCTTCCAAAAGTGGGGAGAGGCTATGGAGTCCCAAAGATCTATGCAGTGGGGGGATCCAGCAGGTTCCTAGTGCTCCCGTGCAAAGGATTCTGGTATTTCCAACCCTGACTCCCAGTGAAGTTACCCATAACTACTCATTCCTCCGGACTTCGAAGACTAGCCTACAGAAAAGCCAGTTCCAAAGGGAAGTGTTTTCATTCCCCCAAGCCCCACAGTCTGTTGTAATGCCCCATAGAACTCTGCAAGTTATGTTAGTCTCTTCCTTGGGCTGGTCTGACTTTCAAGGCTGCTGCCTGTGCCAGCCAGTGCAGGTATATTGCCATGGGGTCCAAGAGACAGGAAAGTGCAGGGGCCTTTGAATCCCACAGAAGTAAGCTTAGACAATAAGGCCCTTCTGAAAATGGCTCCTACTTAGAGCACTGTGAGAAAATATTGGAAAGTGCTGATAACTTCTTCAGACCCAGTTAACTATGCAAATCCAAGGTCTTTTACCTGTTAAGACTGTTATTTCTAGAGAGTGCTGAATCCTGTGCCAGTGGCATTTACTGGTTTTCTCTTTCACTTCTACTCCTACAGGGGAGTGGGGCACCCCCCATGCTCCCTAGTGTATACCCATGTGATTGGTGCTGGGGCACCCTTTTTACCTCTATTCCACAGTCAGTCTCTTGCTTCCTCTAAGTCTTTGTCCATTGTTGAACTCCAGTGTTCTCCCCTGGTTGCCCCCACTCAATCAGCAGCTATACTCCATTTGTTTTGCTTCTGTCTCAGGGAGAAGTAGACAAGTGCTGGGTGCCTCTAATTCATCACCTTGAATATCCTTAAAGGGAGTTTACAGTGATCAGTCTGTTTTACTGGGACATATATTCATCTTTAAAAAATCAAATAAAAATGATAAGTAAGTAGGAAATAGTAAAGTATAAGGTGTTGTTGGTTCATATTTGAATTTTTGCTAGACATGAGAAACCCATAAGAGTAAAAATACAATAATAACCTTCAGTAAGAAATGAAAAGGACCAATGGGCACCAATGGGTTGCTATATTCCAGCAGTAGCAGTTAGAAATATGTATGAGAAATTAAAACTCACAGTATTCAATGAGTCTCTCATGCACATGCCCAGCCTGGCCAAGCTGTTGGCCCATGGCAGGAGATACTTCTGATGTCCATGTGAGGTGCAGCCTCCTGCCACAGAGCTCCACTGCCCTCAGCATTGTCTCAGCCCCCCCCCCCCCGCTGCCCCCGCCAGTGTTCCTCCTTATCTGTGTTATTTACTGTTTTGTGCATTCATCCTTCCACCGTGGGACCTCTAGCCAAGCTGAGCTGTTGGACTTTTTGGGGTGTGCAGTGGGCTGGGGAAATCCAACTCATTCCCTGGTTAATAATTATGAATATTTATAATAATATTATTATAGGATAATTATGATAATGACGAATATAGTAGTATGGTTACAACACAACAGAATTTGAACAGTTTTCCAATAGCCCTATCATCTATCATCACATAAAGTTGTTTCTCAGAGTACATGTGTACCAGAATATGAGTTTTAGCCGGAACATGATTGTTGTGTCATAGCTACATGCATGAATGGCTATTGTTCTCTAGTTTTCTTCATAGAGTTCAAAAACCATAAATAATGGACTTGACTTACTTAGATATTACTTTTGGGTTCATGAAATAGGTATACTTAACCAACATGCTGCTACTGTAAATGCTGGATACTTTGGGACAGTTTTACTCTTTATTGAGTATCGGAGTCTTTGTCTCCAGTAGCCAAATAGTGTTGCCACAGCATACATCAAAATACCTAGAAATTTCCTTTTAATTCAGCTGTTTGAAACAAAGATAATAAAACAGTTTAATGTCAATTTAATAAACTGCTTATTTTCCTGCATAGTTAGAGAAAACACAATCATATATGCAAATGATAAATCCTGATATGAATCTTCAGTTCTTACCTCACTGGAGTTAAATCCATCTAGATTTGTTTTGCATAGTATGCTATAGTTGCTCTTCTGAGTTAGCCACATCATTGACTTTTAACTGTTACCCCATCACATCAAGAGCCTTGTTATTATTTGAAGAAAAAATATTCTTTATTCTGTAATTGCCTGTGGATCACTTTAAGTGCCAAGTCTTTGTCACTTGCCTTTCTAAGAGGGCTTGTTTTCCTTCTAATATTTCAGCAAATACCTGTTGTAAGTTGTGTATTCCTGAGGCATGAGATGAGCATTCACCCAGGATCCTCTGTACCTCTGACTGCGCTGCATTTTCTCTGCAAAGTTGATTCTGTTCTTTCTGGCAAGGTAGAGGGGCTCTGAGCCAAAACCAAGGACAGGATCATGGTTCCCCACCATGCACTGTCACACTGTCAAAGGGTCTCCCTGGCTGCTTCACCATAGGGATTTCTTTGTAATGATTTCCCTCATATGTGAATACTGTTTGTATTTTTGTCTTGGTATCAACTACTTTCCAGCAATAATGTTTATGATATTATTATACTAAAGAAATCTTGGAAATGAATATGACACAAGGCTAAAAGATCATATTGAAGAATTAAGAACATGAATCCTGAAGGAAACACAATCAAACAATGCCCTTATTCATGTATTTATTTATTTATTTTTTCTGGGGTCACATGGCATACTTTTAAGAGTACAGTTTTAGGAATCCAAGGACATGATTTTTCTTCATAGGCCATAGATTAAAGCAGTATGGAGGGAGTAGTGACATTTAGATACACCTGAAATTCCTGTCTAGTCACATACAGACCTCTCTGATAATTCTAACTCTGCTTGAATACTGAATTTACTTCTACCCAAGAGCCTTTAGAAGAACCACCATTTGTCAGAGCTGATAACACTTGTTGTTTAAATACTGTAATTGCCTGTAGGTTGCATTAAGTGGTAAGTCTTAAAGTATGTTGCTTTATAACAGGAACATCATTAGAAATGTGCCATAAGGTGATTTTGTCATTATCCAAACATCACAGTGTGTTTGCACGAACCTAGATGGTAGAGCGTTCTATACACTTAGGCTGTATGGTATAGCCTGTTGCTTCTAGGCTATGAACTTGCACAGCTTGTTACTGTACTGAATACCATAGGCAATGATCACATTATGACATATGTGTATCTAAACAGAAAAACTGCAATAAAAATACATAGTAAAAGATAAAAAATGGTGTACCTGTATAGGACCCTGATCATGAATGGAGCTTGTGGGACAGGACAGGAAGCTGTCCTGGGTGAGGCAAGTGGGGAGTGAATGTGAAGGCCCAGAGCATGAAGGACAACACTATAGACTTCATTTATGAACAGTGAACATTTAGGACTCACTAAATTCACAAAAACCTGTACTTCACTATCAAGTATTATGTACTGTACGTGATTGCGAGTGCTATCAGAATTACTACAATCATGTGAGTAATGTGTTGCACTGTGATATCACTAAAGTGATAGGAATTTTTCCTTCATTATTATGCTATGGGACCACCATCAAAATTAAAAAAAAAAAAAAATATGGGCTGGCCCGGTGCGGTGTAATCTCAGCAGCTCGGGAGGCTGAGACAGGAGGATCTCAAATTCAAAGACAGCCTCAGCAAAAGCGAGGCACTAAGGAACCCCTTGAGACCCTGTCTCTAAATAAAATACAGAATAAGGGTGGGATGTGGCTCAGGGATCAAGTGCCACTGAGTTCAGTCCTTAGTACCCTGTCCCCCCAAAAAAAATATATGGTCTGTTATTGATTGATATGTCCCTTTATGGCATGTGACAGTATCATGTAACATTTTTTTGGGGGGAGGGTGGCTACAATGGATTGAACTTAGGGGTGTTTAACCACTAAGCCACAGCCCTGGCCCTTAAATTTTTTTAAATTTTATTTATTTTTTAGTTATGGCTGGACCTTTATTTTTTAACTTATTTTTATGTGGTGCAAAGGAAGGAACCCCAGTGCCTCACACATGCTAGGGGCATGCTCTATCACTGTGCAGCCCATCCCCTGCCCTTTTTAAGTTTTATTTTGAGACAGGGTCTCACTATGTTGCTTAGGGCTTGCTAAGTTGCTGAGGCTGGCCTTGAACTTGCAATCCTCCTGCCTTAGCCTCCTGAGTTACTGGGATTATAGATATATGCTACCATGCCCAACTGTATGAGGAAACTCTTAAAATTAAAAAAAAAAGCAAATGCTAATGTCTTGCTTCACAGGCAATATATTTTTTTTAAGTAATGGTCACAAGTGTTACTTTTGCCTCTGCTGCAGTTTTCCCAGTAAGAAAATTAGCCAGACACTGAATTATGCATTTGCTATATACTACAAAGAAAGATGAAAGAAGGAGAAAATTTTATGGAAACTAATGGGTAAGAAATATATTCTTAGCTTTAGGGCAAGAAGAAATTTGACTTCTGATTTCTATGTGAGAAAACTAAAGCATCAAACAGTCATATTTGAATGAACGTCTCAAGGAATAGGCAATGATTGTTAAAATGAAGATGATACTTAAAATAAATGGAAAGGATATTTGAGAGAAAGCATTGATAGATAGTCTGGATACAGTAATTTTGAAGAACCAAAAGAAAAATGAGGGCAAGTTTAGGAAAAATAAATAAAGAAAAAAAATCAACACATAAAGGCAAAGTGGAGATAATTTTGACCAACAGTCTGTTTGATAATGGATTTGTAAAATGTGTCAGCCAACATTATTGTTGTCATGATCACAGGAAAATCCTAGAAAAGAATGTGCATGCAATGAAGAGTGTCTTCATCATTCTATTGTGGTTTGTTATTCAGTTCACCCCACGTGAAGAAGCTTAACTCTGGAATATTTAAAATTGCCTCTGGATACATGTAGCAATTTCTGGGAGACTTTTTTTCCTTTGGACATATGCAGTCATTAAAATTTATACAAATCAAGTTAATTCAGTCTTTAAGTTTCAATTTTTCTAAAACCGATGCTACATAGATAATTTATGAGAATTCAAAGTTACCAGATTTTATTATCAGAGAAGCAGATATCATAACTGTGTATACATTGTTTTAATGACACAGATTCAAAATTTTGAGCATCACTTTAATCTTGCTCTTTCCTATCAAAGGATTTGAATCATATATATTTGAATGTCTGAAAGCCGATAGATTCTATTTAATGATTCTCAGTTTCTCAAGGTGTTTTAAAGAATAATTTATGATCCATTTGCAAATAATTTTTAAAATATGGTTATTGTTGTTACACTTTAAATAAATTACAGTAATAGGTTCCTTATAATAGATCTTGAAGGTGATTCTGGGTTCTTTTTTCTCACCTCCTACATGAATTTAAGCTTTCATTTTTTTCAGGCAATGTTACATGTACAGCTGCCCCTATTTAGAGTGAATGTATATTTTAAGTGAAGTTCAATCACACAGGTTGTTGAATGTCATTTTCTACCAATGTTTCCCCTTTTTATAAAAGGGATACCATTAACTCATTTTTTAAATTCCTCATCTTTTAGCCCTCAGAGTATTAATTGCCTCTAGATGTTAGCTTTCCTTGGTAGGACTGGGTTTTGTGAAATCAATATGTAAGTTTTCAAATAGTTAAAAAAGTAGTAAAATTTAGTCCAATTAAGGTTTGAAATTTAAAATAACTGAAATTGGCCTCCATCAGGCTCCTTCTGCTTATAGACATGGATATTAAGAATTCCCTCCAGATATGACCAAAATAAGAAGACAACAGTCCCCAATTCATTACAGGACCAGGAACTTCAGGTGAAATAACTAATGTTAGTATGTTGATTTTTAAATAGACCATCCCTGCCATCTGTAAAGAAAACAGATTCTTGTTTTCTTAGTTGGGGAATGGACTGGGTATTGAGGATATTCCTACGTTAGGAGTAAATGCCAAACATAGATGTCATTCAGTGTTGACTGTGAAGGTTCTGGTTCTTGTGAGTGTTGTTATCCTGTTCTGTTCCTCATGTTACATTGCTGGATTTGGCCTCACAAAGATAACATAGCAAATAATCTAGCATATACCATCATTTTCTTATTTATCATTTTGCAGTTAGGAATCTGTGAGTTGTTGAACGCTCATGGCTTATTTAGCAGCAGGAAAGTAATATTAATGTGATGAGAATTTCCATCCTAATCTTTCTTATCTAATTTCTATTTTACCTTGAATAGAGGAATCTATTGATTTTCACATAATGTTTTATGATGTTTATAGATGATCTCGATAAACAGGAATTATCTTAGTTCAGAACTCAGAAACCTAAGTAGGTCCTCAATTATTCAGTTCTTAATTTACATACAAATACTAGGTTACAATAATAATAATAATAATAATAATAAAAACTACTGTATATTGAGTACTATTATATTCTTATCATAAAGCTAGAAACTTTAAAATTACTGTTTTTAAATATTAAAGGTATACTGTAAGGCAGATGTTAAAACCCCATTTATAAGATGAGAGGGTTGTGACTCGGAAAGGTTAAGTATTTTATCCAATGTGTCATTCAAAACTGCCTAATAAATGGCAGACACAGAAATTAGATACTTTTTTCCTGAATCCAGAGACACTTCTCCATACAACATGCCACATTATTTGGAAGGTTTTGTGATTGTCTTTCATGTAAAAGATGCATTAATTCTCAGGAATCATATCTAAATTAGTATCTGAAGCCAAAGTGTCCATATTTTCCAGAATATCTCTCTTTGATCTAGAAAATTTAAGAACTAAGTGCTCTATTTCAAAAGGCTTAGGCCAAGTACTGTATCTGAAAAGCTGAAAAGAGACTCTTCAAGTCAATGGGAATATAAGGTGGAACTCCTTTTAACTGGAGCTTTGATAGTGTTAGAAGAGTCATATCCATGTGTCCTGTGGAGGAACTGTAATAGAAGCCAGCATGCCCATTAGACAGAGCCACAGAGACTCTTAAGAGCATAGGAACAATAGTCAGGATTTCAAAAAATCCTTTTCAGTAAAATATATATATATATATATATATATATATATATATATATATATATATATATATATTTTTTTTTTTTTTCAGTGTAGAAATTGAAATATTTTAAATAAGTTCTCTGGAATATTGAATTTCTAATTGTTGTGTTAAATTCTAGAGAAAGTAAAGCATTATAAAGAATCTGTATTCCCTGTGTTTTATATTGATGACATAAAACTTATTATGGTTATAAAATAGTCCTGAAAAGTACTGTATGTAATTCAATCATCATTCGGTGACCAGGTGATGGTGGTGGCTATGGAAGGTCAGCTCTTCTAAGGAGGAAACCAAGTCTAGAGATGAGATTAGAAGAAGAGTGGTAGATGGAATGGGAAGAGATGGTGCATAAGACGATAGAAATTATGTGCCTGAACTTTGGTTTTGAAAATAACTATGCATGGAGGTGTACTGATATTGACTGCATCATGTGTATATATGTAGATTTGTGTATATCCGTTCAATCAACACAAGTTTGGTACTTATTGTTTTCTAGGCAGTGTGGAACAGGCACATTAATAAAAGACCTTTTCCTGTTCGTGACTTGCTGAGGTCTTTTGTGGGGAATAGACCTGTAAACAAACTGTTTAAATATTCTATAATTTATGTCACGACTGGAAAGCAGAGTTAGGTTTTCTCATTTACGGTTACTGAGGCTAGGGAAGGTTTCTACCAGGCAAAATGAACAAAAAGAAAATGTGATGTACTAATTTTATAGGCAAAAAGAATTTGAATAGGCAAAAAGGGTATTATATACTAATAAAATGAAAAAGAGTTGACCAGATAGAAAAGGAGGGATAAAAACTCTGGATTACAAGAATAGCAGATGTTAAAGCTTAGAATAATGAAGAATTTGTGTTGGGGGGTCACCAGTGCATCATGTCTATTGTGTAACTTTTGAAAAGAAAAAAGGTTGAGCTGCTAAGTCAGACTGTGGTCAGAACTTGAATGGCCTTGGAGCCCTTCCCCTCTGCTCTTGAAATGACAGTCGTGAAATAGGACCAATTCTGTACCCATGACTCCATATCACTGTGGGATATGGACAATTGCAAATGTGTATAATTTAGTTATATGCCTCTGCTATATATATTTTTAATTTCTCACAAAAGCAAATAAACTGTGTTTTAGGTACATTCTATTTCTTAGATTTGGTATTTGTCACCTGACTAGATTGAATTATGAAGTCAGAATTGAATAGCAACATTAAAAAATATGCTAATTTCAGAGGCAAGCATTCCAGAATTTTTCCAGTTTAACTTGGTGACAGGTCATGGCATGGTCTGGTGAATATCACACTGTCCTTTATAGTAACAAATACATGAAAAGATTTGGGTTGGTTTTATGATATCTGCTATATTTATATCAGCTCATAGAAAAGTAGTCTTATCACAGGTCTAAAAGGTAGTATTTATCCATATTCTACACATGACTGAATTAATTTTTGGTGTTCAGAATCCCATTTACTTCTAACTGTTAAAAGACTTATTTTGTAGAATAACATGAACTTACACATTTGATTCTTATCAAGTGGTAGAGATCATGATGCTAATACTATTTAACTGGACTTGCAGAATTTTTATTTTCATAGCACTGCAGCCAAAACTAGTGTACTGTGTTGAAGTTGAAATTTCCTTTAAGAGCTTCTGATCCCATAGAGAGCTTGTGCATACAAGCCTTAGTCAACATAGATAGGTTAGTCAAGGTTGATTCGTATTTCAAAGTACATATTCACTAAAGAAAGGTGATGTCTCATTATCAGTATGAACCATTACATGCCATTTAAGCAAAAGCAAGGATTCCTGGTTCCTGCATACTGATACCTACATTTAGGAATATATACCACATTCACTAATGTAAAATGATGTTAACTTGCTTAGTTTTCTTATGTGAAATGTTAGTTTCACAGTCACAGAAATATTTTATGTACAAAATGTTGAAAATCGTGTTAAAAGTTTCTCAAGTGAATTTTGAAAGAGGGGGAAATTGGATCTGAAGTTCAGAATATTGAGAGGAAATAATAAACTCAAAGGAATTCACCAGTTGAAAGCAGAGCATGTGGACACTAGCCAGTGCAACTGACAACTAGACTTTTCTAGAAGCTCCGCCATTGTTGCCCATTACTAGATACAATATTGTAAAGCGGGGCTATGAATGCATTTTTATATTAGTTTCTTAGTGTCAATGTCTTAAATATCTCACGAGAAAGCTATTTTAATTCTTGGTTCACTCAAGTTGTACAAGATGACAATCATAGTTCAGGAGACCATGCAAGATCATTTACCTTATAATCTTTCCACTGGATATTCTATGTGCAGGGTCAATGATAAGGCAAGAGAAAGGCAATAAATTAAAGAGTAATTAAACATTACATGATTTCATCAAAGGATTGTTTTTCAGATATGAAATTTTTATTGTGGTTTACTTATTATTGAATTGGTGTTTTAATAAGAAACTATGATAAAATGCATAGTAACAAGGAAGTATTAGCTGTCAAATAGCACATTAGGGACTTACTCCAGATCAGGAGATACTTAATAGCATCCCCTGGAGAAGAAATCATTTGTCATTACAGAAGTATTTATTTTGTGACATACTATGTGCCAGATACAACAGGAAGCAAAGAGACTAGCTTTTCAAGTTGATGAATGAAGCTTTTATGGCTATGAATAAGGAACTCAATATTTAATCAATTGCATAACTTATTTTCTTAAAATTATACAGTCCCTTAGAAAAAGAGATGAGTAACAGCTTCTCAAATATTTTAATCACTGCAGTTAAAGATTCAAAGAAGGGCATTTTCATTGTTACTAGTTATAGTAATAATAGCTACCATTTATTGAATGCCTGTTTGTTTGCCAGGCATGATATCATTCTCTGTAATCCTCCTAACAACGCTACAAGGTTTATTATTTTGAATCCATGGTTATAAATTCAAATTTAAGGAAGATTGAAATAAAATCTGTTACAGTGTTTCTTATTCCACTGTATGGTCATTATCCTCTAAATCTGAAAATCTTCAGTATTTCTTCTAAATCTGACGATTCCATGAAATCAGAGGCGTGACATCCCTCTATGCATCTATATCTTCAGAGCTCACTCTGTAGTTATGAAATAAATGTTCAATATATGATTAACTGACTTTCATACAAAAAAAAAAAACAGCTTCCCTTGGTTCTCTCAAAGGACCATTAAGTTTTACTTGTCCCTCTAATTACCGGACCATGCATTAGTATATTGATTTCTCCCCCTGCATTGGCTGCTTTGAGCTGTAAGTTGCCCAAGGGCTGATGGATTGGCAAACACTCAGAAAAATAGAATCTAGAACAGAGTGGCTCAGCTGGGAAGAGCAGTGGACACATGCCATCATCTGAGTGTAAAATGCTGGTCTCATTTTGCAATAGGCAAAGATCACTTTCTGGTGTTGCTCAGTCTCTTTATATTTTGAATATTATTGGCATTGTTTTTAGTCTCTTACCTAGTTTAATTATTTTCATTTTTAAAAATCGTTCTCTAATAATACTTGCTAATTTGAAATTGCACCATAAAAGATATTTTATCATCTATATTTTTAGCCATCTAATTATTGCTTTGGAAAAGATGATCTAATCTTGTAGTTCTCAAACATTATTTGTGCATCAGAATCACTTGGAGGGCTTGTTAAAATACAGATTCCTTCCAGAGATTCTGATTTAGTAGTTCTGGGGTAGAGCCCAATAAATTTCATTTATAACAAGTTCCCAGGTGACCCTGATCCCCTGTAATCTCCTAAAAATAGAATAAGTCATGGATCAACATTTGAAGGAAAGAAAGAAAAAAATTCATTTCAAGCAAAGCAAGGCCTGTGACTCTAAAAGTTTTGCTATTGTTGATTTGTTTTGTTTCCACGTAAAACAGGCTCCCTGAAATTTCATTGCAGATGTATTTTCTCAAACTACCTGCTGATGGGACCAGACATGCTTTTCTCAGCTGAAAGCCATTTGATGACCAATTAGGATTCTTCAGTGGGGAATAATCACTTATGAATGCAGTATCTTCTATTTAGGAAGAATGGGTGCTGTTCCTTTAAGAAAGAGAAAATTCAGATAAATAAGCTAATTACCAAGCAAAAATTACTTTATCATTCCCTTCCACCCTGTTTCTTGGGGGTCTGAGAGAATTAACCCTGTTGATTGTAAACAAATGTGTATAACTTTATTGCTGTTAACAGTCGTTGGAGAAATGTGAGGACCAGCAAAAAGAGAGTGTTGGTGAATGAGTGAATGGAGGATACTAGTTATTGATGAGTAATTTGTAGCTTTCTTGTAAAGCACAATTCAGTATTTCAAGGAGACAAATTTTAAAACTTTATAGAGTCCATAATCACAGGATTTGGCACTGCACGAAAAGTCTGTTTTATTGCACACAAACAGAATATATATTGTGTGGTAATATAAATCACATTATACTATTTGCCTTGCTTCTCTACAGTGGGGTCTTCAGGTATTACTAAGACTGATCTGAGAAACAGATATGAAGATATTTCTGTAATAAGAATTTGAATACATTTTGGGTTTTTTTGCCTACATACTTGCATAAAAAGAATTGTAATTATCATAATTTTTAAGTAATATTTCATATTAGGATTTTATTCCCATTCCTACTTTCTAGTAAATAGAGAATGTAGATTTTTGTTTTTGCTTATTGGCCTTTTTAACCTGTATAAATATAAAGTATGATATTTAGATCAATTTCAAAATGCTTATTAAACTGAATTAGAATTTATTATATTGAAATTTTTTTAAAGCCACCTGTTTTAGTTAGCTTTCTCACTGCTGTTATCAAAAGACCGGATAGAACAATTGGAGGAGGAAAAGTTTATTTGAGGGCCCACAGTTTCAGAACTCTCAATGCATAGATGGCTAGCTGCATTCCTTAGGGCCCAAGGCAAGGGAGAACATCATGATGGAGGAGTGGGGGGGAGGAAAATAGCTCAGGACATGGAATCAAGAAGAAAAGAGAAAGGTAAGGGGGTAGAGCGGTATCAAGGATGACAGGACAGCTCCGCTCTCCAGGGACAAAATATATACCCCAAAGGCACAACCCCAATGACCCACCTCCTCCAGCAACACTCTATCTGCCTACAGTTACCACACAGTTAACTCCTATTGACAAATTAATGCATTGATTATGTTAAAGCTCTCATAACCCAATTATTTCATCTTTAAACTTTCTTGCATTGTCTCACACATGAGCTTTTGGAGGACACTTCATATATAAATCATAATACTACCCTCCTATTTTAGCTTGACATTTGTATCAGCTTATTAGAATTCATACAAAAGAAAATGTACGTCTGTTTCCCCAAATCAGTAAAATTGGTTTAATAATCAAATCAATCACATATCTTTACCAATATTGTGATGGTATAAGAAAAAAAAACATTCTTAATATATAAGCTTTGGATAATAGAACTGTGGCAATCAGCATCCTTGGTGGTTGTTTTGAAGATGTTTATATTTCTTCCCAGAGACAAGTGGATCTATTTCACAATGTGTCCAATATCTTTTCACACTAAGTAATTTTTCATTATCAAGAGTTAAATGACACATTTTTTTTAATCCATTCGTCTATTGAAGGGCATCTAGGTTGCTTCCACAGTCTTGCTATTGTGAATTGTGCTGCTATGAACATCGATGTAGCAGTGTCCCTGTAGCATGCTCTTTTTAGGTTTTTAGGGAATAGACCCAGAAGGGGAATAGCTGGGTCAAATGGTGGTTCCATTCCCAGCTTTCCAAGAAATCTCCATACTGCTTTCCAAATTGGCTGCACCAATTTGCAGTCCCACCAACAATGTACAAGTGTACCCTTTTCCCCACATCTTTGCCAGCACTTGTTGTTGTTTGACTTCATAATGGCTGCCAATCTTACTGGAGTGAGATGGTATCTTAGGGTGGTTTTGATTTGCATTTCTCTGACTGCTAGAGATGGTGAGCATTTTTTCATGATTGTATGTCCTCCTCTGAGAAGTGTCTGTTCAGGTCCTTGGTCCATTTGTTGATTGGGTTATTTGTTATCTTATTGTCTAATTTTTTGAGTTCTTTATATACCCTGGATATTAGGGCTCTATCTGAAGTGTGAGGAGTAAAGATTTGTTCCCATGATGTAGGCTCCCTATTTACCTCTCTTATTGTTTCTTTTGCTGAGAAAAAACTTTTTAGTTTGAGTAAGTCCCATTTGTTGATTCTAGATATTAACATGTGGCATTTATACACAATGAAGTATTCCTCTGCATTAAAAAATGACAAAATCATAGAATTTGGAGGGAAATGGATGGCATTAGAGCAGATTATGCTAAGTGAAGCTAGCCAATCCCTAAAAAACAAATGCCAAATGTCTTCTTTGATATAAGGAGAGTAACTAAGAACAGAGTAGGGAAGAAGAGCATGAGAAGAAGACTAACATTAAACAGGGATGAGAGGTGGGAGGGAAAGGGAGAGAGAAGGGAAATTGCATGGAAATGGAAGGAGACCCTCAGGGTTATACAAAATTACATATAAGAGGAAGTGAGGGGAAAGGGAAAAATAATACAAGGGGGAGAAATGAATTACAGTAGAGGGGGTAGAGAGAGAAGAGGGGAGGGGAGGGGAGGGGAGGGGGGATAGTAGAGGATAGAAAAGGCAGCAGAATACAACAGACATGAGTATGTCAATATGTAAATCAATGGAAGTGTAACTGATGTGATTCTGCAATCTGTATACGGGGTAAAAATGGGAGTTCATAACCCACTTGAATCAAAGTGTGAAATATGATATATCAAGAACTATGTAATGTTTTGAACAACCAATAAAAAAAGAAAAAAAAGAGTTAAATGAAAGACAAGACTGCTAATGAAAAAAAAATGCTGAAGGCATGTAGGGATGAAATGTTAATGAACTTCAAGTTAAAAACTTGAAGAATACACATTGGAATGCCCTTTCCCAGAATTTCTGAGAAATTGGAGATATTCTTCTGGAACTTTCTTCAATTTTCTTTTTTTTTTCTTTTTTTATGACTATAAAAGCTTGTGGATACTTTTTTATCAATTGCAGTTTTGTGCTGTAATTGAACAAAATGGCAAAGACATATAGGTATATATCATGATTTTGTTATCCTATATATATTTATCATGATTTTTGTATATTCTGTTAAATACTTTGACACATTTAAACAGTGATTCTATTTTTCATTCTTAGATTCTATTAAATTTTATTCTGAATATTTCAGGTAATTATTTGCATCATTTTAGTAAGGGGCAAGATGGCTGACTGGAGAGAATGAATGCTAGACCTGCATGGTTAATTACCTGGGTTACCTTCAGCAAGCCTCTTTAGGCCTGACTCGATTAGAGAGAAAGATTGAAAGGGAGGGAAGAAGGAAGAAAGGAAGGAAGAAAGGAAGGAAGGAAGGAAGGATAGTACTATCGAAGAAGATGGATAAAAGCTTGATTTTGGTGATTTTTTTTCACAGTGTATGCTTGTCTCAAATCATCTGATTGTATATTTTAAATATATACAATCTTAATTTATCAAATATACCTTAATAAAAATATTTATTTATAATTAAAAAAATATTTTTTAGTTGTAGATGGATATAATGCCTTTATTTTTTTATTTTTACATGATGCCAGGGATTGAACCCAGTGCCTCATGCATGCTAGGCAAGTGCCGTACCACTGAGCCACAACTCTGGCCCCTAAAAATGTTTTTTTAAGTAAAATGAAAAAACAGAATTTTGCACTCCCAAATGTAAACCGATATAAGTGGAGCTTCCCTGGTTGAGGGGAGAGCCTCATTTTGGCAAAATGAGGCAGCTTCCAGGTACCCTTACATCCTGCAGTGGTTTCCTGAGGCAGAATTTGAAGTTTATTGTGGCCGACTTCCTCACTCCAACTCCAGGTTTAGAATGCTATATGTGATCACTATATAAATACATCATCCACAAGGAAAATTATCAGATCCAAATTATTTCTATCACTTGAATTTTACACACATATTTCTTAATGGAAAGCTTATTTGTAATATCAGATGGAATCAAATACTTTTTCCACTGATAGGAACATAAGATTTTGTTGCTTAAGTCAAATGCAGTTTGAAATAACTATTTTTTTAAAAAATCTTATAACTCACCTATCTAAATTTGCTTTTTCAAGAAGTGGGATATTGAACAGAAGTTATCTATGAAAAAAGAGGAATTCAGCAGTGGGTTCGCTATTAAATAACTTTTTTTTTTTTTCCCAGCCAAAACTCTATGAACACTTCTTTGCTTTTCCTTGTCACATATCGTAGGGTTGACCAAGTTTTTCTTCTATCAGATTGCTCTGAGGACCTTGCAACAATCTGCTTTTCCTCTCTCTTTCCCTGATGCTACTAATGCCTTAGGAATTGTATTTTTCTTGCTGATCTAGTTTAGAAAAGCTTTCATGAAGAGTGAAGAGCTTCCATGACCAGTGGATTATACTTTTGTGTTTGCCCTTGGGAGCGGTGAGATGCTGGCATTCCATTTTGGGATGCAGAATTTATTTCACACAGACACTGATATAAATGTACACCAGAGACTGTAGAACTTTTATTCTACCTATTGTAGTGCATTTACTTTACAGGTGAATGTCACAATGTGTGCTGGTCTGGAAATCTATCAACTATAATAAATGCTATTCCAAAGAAAAGTGGCATCTATATTTCAGGCAACCAATGTATAGATAAACCCAGAATATTCATTTAAGTACTAAATATACTTACTTATTTATCGACAGGTGCACAAACATGGTAATTCTGCATCCATAGGAAAGTATCAAAATTTTCTTTTCCTTTTTCAAGTCAATTGGATTTAGCTTGAGAGTGAAAGACGGAGAAATTTCAGATCTTAGCCATCCATGGTTTTATGTTTTTGTCTTTTAGATAGAGTAGGAACTGGATGCAATAAAATTGACAGGTGGTACTAAGACCACATTAGGATTCGTGAAATGGACAATTGCCTTACATAAATAGCAAGTAAAAAAATCAAACCAGTCCTTCATAAAAATTTTATTCTGGAGTGTGCTTGTTTTCCGAAACTACCTCTACTAAATCTCCTGTCAGTGCTGAAACTAGAAGGCAGAAAAGCTTCTAGTGCTACAGCCAACTGCAGTGTAGCCAGAGAAACAGGCAACAAAAATAGAACACCAGGATTGCTGTGCGTGGGTGAGGCAGAAACCACATTATGAGCAAAAGCTTCCAGTATTATTTTAGAACCAATACAGAGCTCTGCACTTCTCTCTCTCTCTCTCTCTCTTTCTCTCTCTCTCTTCCAAAAACACATACTACAAAAATAAAATGAAATTAAATGTATGTGCATTTGCCCCCTTTGAATTATGATTCTTAATTTTTTTTTTTCCTTGCCTTCCTTTGGACTCAAATCGCCAGTGTGAAAACAGTGTGTAAAACGAGCTTGGAGGCAGGAAAGAGTTAATTGCTTTTAAGGCCCTGCAACAGAGAATTATGGTTTGAAAGATAGAGGCTGGACAGCTGGGTTTGCTGGGGTATTTTTAAATGCATTAATGCAGGCTCCAATCACTCGGCCATGCTTGACCTATTTTTGGCTCAGGCCGACCATTGTTCTATTTCTGTGCCTGTGGGCCATGCTGTTGTTGATTCATATGCAAATAGATTATCACTAGCTTTAGCCAACTTGAGCTGAGAGAGACTGAGAAAGGGAAGAGAGACACACACAAACAGATACAAGGGCACCGGCTGGAGCCACTTGCAGGACTGAAGGTTCTTGCAAGGAAACCCCTAGCAGCCTGAAGAACTATAAGCCAGGTTTAATTGGTTTCTTTTTCTCGTGGGTAGAGTTAATATTTTGCTACTTATTCTGACAAAGAAATAACCCCGAAGCACATTCCTATTTCCCACCTGCTTCTAGTTTCCTGGATAACCTAAAACTCCAGAGAGCTATAGCATCCACTCTGTCCTTTCTGCTTTGCACACAGGTTGGTAGCGGGGGAAAGTGTCCAGGTCTTTTTAAAAGTGTATGTCCGTCTGAGCAGAAATGAAATCATTGTCGAAGTTGATCCTCTGCCGCTTCTCCTCAGGGAGGAGGGAGGACCAGCCAGGGTAGCTCCTGGGGCCAGTGCACTGAGCAGTGATGAATCTTTCATGTAGCTGAAGTAAGAGTGATTGGAATATGCTGCAGACAATTTACGAGAGTGACTCTTGTTTTTCCTCAGATGGGGTGGCTGGACGGGAACAGCTCTTGGCTCAGCAGAAAATGCACAGTATGATCAGCTCAGGTAAGATCCTCTTTCATAACTGAGACCTTTTATGTTTGAAAGAGGGCTGGCTTGGGAAATGCAGCTAAGAAAAGCACCTCTCTTCAGAAATGACTGCTTTTTCGGTTTGATGTTGATGTTTTCTTGGTGCCGCTGTAGGGTTTAACTTAGATCCCTTCCATTACTGTTTCTGTGCATATTCCGGAGTCTGTTTAAGGAGGCTGCTTCTGAATGAAATTGCAAAGTATTGCTTTGGAAGAAAGATGAGAGTGAGATAAGTAAAATGTAGTGGAAGGTGTTTTGCCTTACTATGCAACTAGAAAAAAGGAGATTCGAACTGATTTTAAGCATATGCTAATAGGACTTGAAAATCAGGTAAGTTCATATTGGGGCTTCAGTTTAAATTGCAGCCTCGGCCAGCCTGACAATTTTATATTTACAGTGTGCATACAGAGCACATCTATTTATAGACCTACCTTCTGAAATGTGTTTGTCACAGAGTTTTAAAGGTAGTTTTTTTTCCCCCCCCTCAATGTGGCTTTTTCTCCTCAGCCCAAAATGAAACTGTTTAGGATGAAATAAAATTATTATTAGTAGATGCTTATTTTAATTGTTGTCAAAAACATTTGGGAAGTCTAGCATCGTCAGGCAGATGCAGTGGCATACACACATATGAATGTGTTAGAAGCAGGTGCAACATTTTAAAGGATAACAGGAACAGATTCCAGTTTCTTGTTTCTCTCTGTGTGTGCTTGTGCTCTCAAAGATGTGCTGATGGGAGATGAATCTTGTCAGCTTTATCAGTTTATATTTGTCAAAAGAGCATATTCTCCAGGAAATGTTATTTACTTGTAATTATTGCTTTTTGCATTTATTTCTTATTACTAATTCAGCTTTTAGGACTCTGTTTCTGTTTTCTTCTGAATGCTTCTACCTAAATTGGCTTAAAATTCTTCCTCAGATCTCCTAAGTTCCCATGTTGGTTTAATTGTAATTACAGATCACTGTCTAGCTTTCCACGATAAGAATGTAACATAAAGCAGCCTGCACATTGTGGGGCTAGGCGTAAAAACAATCAATATTCCACAGGTTGGTAGGGCAACTGCTTTGGCGCTAACACACCTTCTCATCTATGCGTATCCTGTTTGAAACAAATTTTCTTTAAAACTCTGGTAGTCACATTGATTTTTAAGATCCTTCTGTTGGTCCAGTCTTTTCATGAAATCAGAATAAAGCATCAATTTTATACAGTTTTGGTGTTTATACACTTAAGTGACAGGAACTATACTAACAAGTCGTGTCTGCTTAACCAAAGTAAACCTACCAGAATTACATTGATTTGTTATCAGAGTGAAAGCTGACGTGAGCTTCTGGACAGGTCAGCAGGTGTATCTCAGATGGAAGTTGTCACTTAAATATTAAAATATATATTAATATCTACTTTAATTATATTTTTAAAATATTGAGGCACTCATTGAAATTAACTCTTTTTGCTGTTTTTTCAGTACTATGCTATATCCTTCTAGTCTTTGCCTCTGAGTACAAGTTTGATATTTCTTTCATATGGCAGAAACACAGCCCTGCCTTCCACGCAGGTTGGCCACAGGTGTTACGAGCTTTGCCAGTTCTCCATGTCTTTGATCATCACACACACCTGTACTTCCATTTCAGCTGAAATTGTCATTTCCCTGACTCTTAGTGATTTGTACGCAGAGCGATGAGATTTTTAACAGGGAAGTGCTTGAGATTGTCCATGCTGTTACCTCTTATACCAGAAGCGACACTGAAGTACTAGCTATTTTTTTAATATATATTATATTTTTAGTTGTTGATGGACCTTTATTTTATTCATTTATTTATATGAGGTGCTGAGAATTGAACCCAGTGCCTCACACATATGAGGCAAGTGCTCTACCACTGAGCCACAACCCCAGCCCTGAAGGACTAGCTATTAAATGGAAAACGATGTAGGTTAATATCAACTCTCAAACCTGTTTGTAAATAAGGAAACTCTGTGTTCTACTTACTTTTGAAATTTGAAACATAACTGTGTCCTCCTGATGATGTTGTATGGTATTTGATTTTATTTCATATTGTATGTCCTTGAATGTAATTTACTCAATCTATATTGTGGATTTTCTGTGAGGCACTGGTTCTCAGAGTGCCCAAAAGTGTTCTACAAAATGTGATGCCTGGAATCTATCCCTAAAGTATCTGTTTTCATTAGTGAGAGCCACAGTATGGACTTTGGGAGTTTTTAAATCTCCCCAGCTCTTGCAACCTTCAGCAAACTGGCCTGGGGTACAGAATGGGTGATGATGATGGTGAACCAGCATCAGTAGGGTCTGCCCTTTGAATTCATTGATGAATTAGGGGCTTGCTTGTCTTAATTTACCCACCGATCTTGATCAGCTTCTTCTTGGACCAATGGCCTGGTTGTGATTTGTAGGCTAAGAAGTGTATGGAGTCTTTGAATCTGAAAGAGAGAAAAGATACTTGGCTGCAGTTCAGAGTTTTGGAGAGAGCCCTGTCCTAGGAGCTTATTCGCACATGAACTCCATTGCTAGCCAGTTGTATAATGGGTTTGTTCATCTTCAAAGTGAAGAATAATTGTGTCCACCTCCTGATCTCTTAGCATTCTTATTAAGGTTCAGATATATCAGCATGTATTTAAAATGTCTGGTACAATTATTAGTATTTTTACTGATTGAAACTAGGATCCTCACTCTTCCATGCTATGTTCTACCATATGAGTTAGATTATAGGTCACATGGGGAAATTAATTTTTATTCCCGTAACCAGGTTTCTTTAGCTATCATATAAATCTATTATTTCTTTGGCCATCTTGGTCTGATAAGACTAGTCCTTTTCTTATGTAAATTGTGTCTGTACTTTTGGATGGCATGCGTGTGTGTGTGTGTGTGTGTGTGTGTGTGTATGTGTGTGTGTCTCATGTAATAATAAAAGACAAAGAAGTTGAAGGGGATGTAATCAAACAATGAAATCCCTATGGAAGTTTCCTTGAGATTAATTATTTAAAGATTTTAGTTTTCTTGTATAATTGTCATTAGCAGTTACTTCAGAGTTCCCACTTAATATTTTAATTCTGTTGGCCATTATGCATTCATTCATATTCTCTCTCTCTCTCTCAAATCCAGCATCTTTTATGTTCTATTGGATTGCAAATGTTGTATATGATTGTACTTTTTCCTAATATGGTCTCAGTCATGCTAGATATCTTGGGTAAGATTCAGATGTTGTATAGAGAGTTCTAAAACGTAGCCTGTGAATATCTTTCTGTTAAAAATTTTTATAATAGTGAATCTTGGAATTCACTATGATTGACACATTTTTTTCCAAGTACATCTCCCCTTTTGTGGCCAGCGTGGGCCAATGTAAGTGATAACTGTGGCAGAAACTGAAGCATATACAAATATTGATTTAGGTCTCTTAGCAGGCGCTGGCAGAAGCAGGGGTATTTTCCTGTTCCCAGGCATGCTGCCTAACATGTTGGACTGCAGAGCTGTCCACACGGTACTGGAACAGTTATTATAAAGGAATTTCCTAGAGTTTGTACAGAACTAATGTCAGTTATAATAAGGGACAACTCATTGTTTCACCATGTATTCTCATTTTAATGTATGAAACTAAAACATTTAACTCTAAATCCTAAAATTTTTATTAAAACGTGTCTTTACTTTTCCTTAATCCTTTTGTTCCTTGGTGCAGGGTATTGAGAAGAAGGGAACATATTGGATTCAATCATTTATGTCTACTTGAAAAGCACACTCTAATTATGAAAATATAAGTCTAATAAATGCCACTGTCATGTCGAGAATCACGTCTAATATTCCCTATAATTACTGTTTTGCTGTTCTCTAAGTCAGACTCTTCACTTATAAATCTGTTACCAATTGGGATAATTGATAGATATCAATCAAAAACTAATTATAAACAGGCCCATTGAGAACGGGGGCAAGAATGAGTGTTTCATAATTCTGAGAATGACAGAGGTGAAGACTTCTATGTTCATTAAGTAAGAAAATTCAATGAAACCCTGCAGGATTGATTCCAAAAGAATCCCACATTCGGATATTAAATACTAAAAAAATACTAAAGGTAACTTCAATTTTGGAGATGAAAAATTTGGAAATATACCATGTAATTTCTCAGCATCAATAGATACTTAAGTGACCCCCCCCCAAATATAAGTCAGCAAACACCTGCTCTACCTGCTCCAATATTCAATAATAAGAGGAAATAAATCTATAAAACCCAATAGAACAAATAGCCAAGGGAAAAAAAAAATGGAAGCAGGAGTTTTTGATCAGAACATAGAGACTTGTCTCCTGGGCCTTCTTCAGATTTTACTGGCAAGTTGACAACTTCCTGAGAATTATAACATTTCCAAATCTGGAGAGAAGCAAACAGGGTGGATACCCTCAGCATGTTTGGTTGTTCTCGTTTTCTGTTTTGACTGAGGAATATGAGAAATGATTTGGGAGAGAAACTGGTGAGATGGAGGAAGGTGAACAAACATGCTCTCTTTGGAAAGGGGAGGATTGCAAACAGCTTTTTAACTGAGGAGATGAGCCTTAGCACCTTGAGATGAGATGCCCCTTCCTCCACTAATCTAAGAGATCCCAGCAAGAAGAAAACTCATTGAACCCCAAGTTGTCTAATAATCGCTTCCCAGAGCTACACCTTTTAACAAAAACATAAATTCTACAAAGCAAGATCTCGAAGATGAGAATTATAAAACAATAAACTGAGATGAAAAGGGAGATTTCGATCTAAATAAATGACTTGAGAATATTAAAAAAAAACATTATAATTATAGAACAAAAATTGCTCTTAGAAATAGCAGAAAACTGAATAGACTTTAATGGAAAATCTTGACTGACAAGGAGGAAAAGCTTGAAACTGTCAGGAAACAAGGAAAATGAGGTAATACAATTAGAGAAAAGTCAATACATCTGAAAGACAAAGGTCAAATGTCAGAAAGATTATTTGCGTCCCAGAAGTTGATATCCTAAAACAATGAAACAGAAGGAATCTTTATAAAAAGGGAAACATAATTTCATTAAAAAAGAAAAGGGAAGTGTGCATATTAAAAGAGCTCCCCATATTTTAGAGAAATTTGATGTAATTGTTCAGTACTGGTTCATATTTGTGATTGGATAATGACAAATAATTCTTCAGGTGTTCAGGCAGGGAAAGCAGAGCCTGTGGACAGGGAGGTTGGGAGGAAGTGCCTTCCTAAGATTTAGGAAGAGTTGTCAACCTTAACACTCCATGATGGAGTGAAGAAAATTTCTGAAGTTCTAAAAGAAAGACAATTCAGTGTTACCCTCAGCTAAGATGTTATTAAAATGCAAAGAAAATAGGTGGACAAAGTGGGACTCCTTAAACCTAAAAGAGACTATTTGACAATAAAACCCACCCAATGAAGAGAGTAGCCTAAAACATAAGGTGAATTCAGAAGGAGAGAAAACTTTGTGAAAATCATGGGGGGGATGATGATGAGTTCATTTGAACAATATGTGACTGTGGTTATAGGAAAGAAAGTAAATGTTATAAAGTAGGGCAATGTAGACATATTAATAAAACAAACCAATGTGAGGTGTTGGGGAGAGGTGAGATGGAAAGATGTGAGAGGTGCTGATATCTTTTTCTTGAGCAGGAACAGATTCTCTGTTGCTTAAAATAGAAACACACCATTTAAAAAAAGATTCCAAACACTGATTAAAAAAAAATTTTTTTTTAGTTTATTTAACCTTAGATATTTTTGGAAATAGTATCTCTTTATGTTGAGGAAGCATGTTTATAGTTCCCTCAAATACAGTTTTAAATCTGCTAAATTTAAATTCAGTTTTTTAAAAAAAATAATATAAATAATATCTTGATGAGGTTATTATTTTTATTTATTCACATCCCCAGCAAATTCATGTACAGATAGAAAGAAATCAGGAGAGATTTTTTTGTTGTTGTTGTTTGTGCTTTGGTGAAGGGGAGGGAAATTTGTTTTTATGAGATTTTTTTCTGCCTTTTGTGAACTTTTTATAATAAATAGACCTACATCTTCTAAAAAGTGTCCCTTTCATCTTCACACACAAAGCTATTACACCAGAATACTAACAATGATTAATTGTAGAACTAGGTATATTAGGTGTTTTCCACTGCAAGTAAAAGAAAACTTTGGTCAAAATGACGAATAAGGACTTTTATCATGTAATAAAGCTGGGTGGTCAGGCACTACCAGGAACGCAGTAATGTCAGCGACATTCAACTCCCTCATATAGTGCCACTATTACTAGTTCTAGCATTGGGTTCTGTGATCATAAGATCCATTCTCCAATGGTTACGACCCCTCAGTAGCAGGTCCAGGCATCCAGGTAATCATTACAGGACAAATTCCAGAGACAAACAAGGGAAACTTTGCTTCCTTGAGGTGTCCTTTTAAGAAAAGAATCTTAACGGAACTTCCTAAGCAAATTATGATTCATAATTCATTGGCCCAAATAGCATCCATCTCCACTGACCCATTTTTCAACAACTTTTGAGAAGAATAGTTGCTCTGGATGATGTGGGAATGGTGAGTATAAGAAACCTATTGGGAAGAAGAAAGAAGGATCAAGAATAGAAGTTAGCTAGGTACCAGCAGTGTTTTCCACTGTGTGAACATTGGCGATCAAACTTGTTTCTGAAAACCTAAATAAGTAAAACAAATGGACTCTGATTTTAATTAAATCGTGGATGCTAATTCATTTTCATGACATTTTACTAGTACCGAGTAGATTGTGTTTCTTAGAACTCTCTTTTGTTAGATAGGATCCCCTAATAAAAGATAGCAGTACATAATTGTGGAAGAAAACTGGGTTTTCTAGGTTGTAATCATCTTTTAGAAAGGAAGAAAGTCAAAATTGCTGTCTGATATGTTACAAGTATTTATTGTGAACTTAAATGCAGTATTCTTTTAAGGTTGGCTCTCAGGGATAAAGAAGATTTTTAGAGAAATTTAATAATATATGAATTGTTTTCAATATATGAAAGAAAGACGATCTTTAAAATATTCAGAATGCAATGTCTTTGCTAGTAGGTTGTCATAATTACATTTTAAGAATAATGAACAATCTTTACATCATGGAATGATAACTACATTTTAACTGTTTTTTTCTGAATTGGACTACATTGAAAACAACTTAACTGAAATGAAAGTTTATGAAATGATTTTTATAAAGTTTAAAAATGAAATTCAAAGATACATTGGAATGTGCTTCCAGTCAGTGTGGTCGTGCTGTGGGTTATCCTATTCTGACAAGGAAGTTGAAGTGCCAGTGGTTAGCTTGGGATATGCTGTTAGGTGTCTTTGCTGTTAGCAGCTCTCTTCTTGCTCCTTTTCCTCCCTTCCCCTCCTCACTTCCCTTCCCTTCCTCTCCCTTCCCTTCCCTTACCCTTCCTTCTTTCTTCCTTTGTTCCTTTGTGGTACTAGGGATTGAGCCTGGGACACTTTTCCACTGAACTACATCCCTAGCCCTTTTCATTTTAAAATTTGAGAGAGGGTCTCACTAAGTTGCTAAGATTGACATCACACTTGTAATCCTTTTTGCTTCAGCCTTCCAAGTAGTTGGGTTTACAGACATGCACAACTGTGTCTGGTTAGTTTTCCTGTTTGCTAACCCCAGAAGATTGGCAATAGGAAGGCAGAAGAACTAGAAAATACCTTGTATTTCTAGTTCAGTTCTTTTTCAATTAAGTCAATTACACAAAACAAACTTAATTTAAACAACATTTTTTTTTACAACACTAAATGATCTATCCTCTTAAGTGTTAAGAGCACATTATGTTTAGGGTTACTCTAAGCTGCTATGGTTCATGAATACAAAACAAAGCTATTCTTATAAGAAGTTATTTTTATAAGAATATCTTATAAAGTTATTTTTATAAGAATATCTTTTCCATTCATTATCATAATGTTAACTTTTCTACAGTGAAGTAAGTGATGGGTCTTTTATACATAGTGTTTTTTAAATACCCAATAATTAAATCCAATGGAAACCACTTTTAAGGAAGAAAGAAATTTACCAGACCACAGAATGTAACTAGTCATTTACTTATGATTGAGCTTTTGCATGCTGATAAGGTTGGAAATACCCACAACTTTACTTTTCTGCTTCTCCTCATATTCTACCACTTGTGTCATAAATTTTTAAATTCATAGTTTTTGTTCATTGTTGACCCACTTGCAGTGATGTGAATGTTATCTGCCATTTGTTTTAGGTAAATTTTGATGAGTGTCTAAGGCATGACATTTCCAAACTGGCTTCAAATATGATAATGTCATGAAGTTGTCTCAAAAATTTGAAACTTGAAATTAAAATAAAAATTGAAATAAACCAAATTAAGACAAAAAGACAACCCACAAACGGCAAGAATATTTCACTGAATTTCTTCAAATGACGTTGTATTTTTGGAGTTCTTGCTTTAGTAAAAACATTTACTGCAAAAGTTTTCAGGGAATTCCATGTAGGGTGAACTAGAAAAAGCTCTTGATGAGTTGAACATCATTATAATTTATTTTTAATCATCCTTTAAAAATCTGAATGCAATTAAATTTCAGGTATGCATTTTGAATCCAAAGGTATCACTACCAGATGCCCTTTTCATGTTTTTCTCTGCTATACTCCCATCTGATTTTCTAGTTGTTTAGTGAAAATGTAGGAAGTAAGGGATCAAACTGTTTTTTTTTTCTTTTTTTGTCAGTCTTCTTATTATTGATATAATAGCTAATGGTTCAAGAGTTTCTCTGTTACATGCATTGCCTTATCACTGATTTATGCTGTAGTTGCTGCAGTGTTCATATTTTACAGCTGAGAAAACAGGTTCAGAAAGGTAAGGCACTTACTGATTTTTATGGTCTAGATATGAGGTGTACCCCAAAAGCATGTATGAGAGAGTGTAAGAAAGTTTAGAGGTAAAATGATTCAGTTATGAGAGCCTTAATCTAATCAGTGAATCAATCCCCTGGTAGGGATTAACTGGTAACTGTAGGCAGGTAGGGTATGGCTAGAGGAGGTGGGTCATTGGGGGTCTGCCTTGGGAATATATTTTGTCTGTGGTGACGGCCATGTCCTGAGTCAGTTTCCTCTATCATGTTATTCTTCTATGATGTTCTGCCTCTACTCAGTCCCCAAAGAAAGGAGTTGACCATCTATGGACTAAAACCTCTGAAATTGTGAGCTCCCAAATAAACGTTTTCTCCTATAATTGTTCTTGTCAGGTCTTTTGATGACAGCAGCAAAAATGCTGACTGAAACACTGATGATTACCGTGGGTAGGAAATGGTAGGCTCTGGTTTCAACTCCTGTCACTTTTTCTCAAAGAGAATAACATTCAGCGTAGGATAATTTTATTCATATCTGTTGGGTACTAAAAATGTGGAATCAGCTATATTTATAAACAAACATCTATGCAGACTTCTTAATCCTGAGATAATTAAAGTACAAGTAGGAAACCATATTGAAAGTATAGTTGGAAGAGTCTCACTTCACATTCTCAGTGCTTGACAAACAGATTCCAGAGTGCGTGCGGTCAGCTCAGGGAAACTCCAAAGTTCTATGAGAGTGATCTCTGTCCTGGGGCAGATGCTCTGGACAGAAGCAGTGTTTCTAATGCATATGGCATCTGTTTGCCAAGGTTTTACAATACACAGATCAAAGGTTAGTCCAGCTTTTAAACAGCACATTATTACTAATGTTTCAGTAGGAGAGCATTTTTTTGAAATATTAATATAATGGATTTATTTCTTTTTGCCAAAATGTTTGAATTATGCCCACCTTGGTCTTTATCTAGAAACATGGGATTAATAAAGTCTGTGTACCCATTCAAATCCTGATTTCAATGAGCAATGTGAAATTCTTGAGCTGAAATAAAGGTTTAATCTAGCTAATTCAATTCAATTTATGTTTAATTTGTCTAATTCAGGTCCAGTTTAAACTTTCTTGGTGAAAATTGAGTGGTAATATTTATATATACTCATGATGTTATATTTTACTTTTTCTTGAGTTAAATTTTACTTTTTTGAATGGAAAGTGCATATTCTGTAGGTCACAAGCATAAAGTTTACTAATTAGATAGGTATGAAGTTTAGGAAAGAGCCAATTCTTTGGTTTCCATCAACCAATTTTTATACTCTTATTTGCTATAAGAAGAATATTGAGCCATCTCTATAAATCAATATATTATAAAGCATTATTGATTATAATATTAATGACCAACATAATTTATTGCCATCCTGGACGAAAGAGGCTTTCAGATCATTATATGCATTAAACCTGCAGATGCCCACATGTCTGTGCCTCTCTTTAGCAGGCTGACTCCTTTGGGTCAGTTATTCTTAGCCTCTGTATTTCTATCTTATGGCATTGCAGGTCTAAGATTAGCCTGTTAGGCGTTATCATGCCATCTGAGTTACCTCCTAATATAACTCTACACTGGAATGATTATTTATAGAAAGAGCATTCTGTCATTTTTGGGTTATTTCTAGTAGTTTAAATAAAGAAGAATAACATTCAAGTGAAACCACAGATTCCTTCCTGCTGCCAAAACAACATGATAACTGTCTGCTCAAGGGGCAATAATGTTGTTTAATGAATGCTTAGGGCGATTGCAGAATTCTTTTTATCCTGGCCACCTTGAGAGAAAGGGGAGGTCTTGGGTAGCAATGCTTGTAGAAAGGCAAAAAGGAGGCCTGGATGCTATGCCACAAAGCACACGAGACTCTGCTTGATGATGACAACAAGAGACACACAGGGTTATTTTTAGAAACAGACTTTGCTAAGCTTTCTGTTTGGTGTTAATATCACTCATAAACAGGTCTCCTTGGGGATATTGACCCTTCCACTGACTGTGGCATTTCATGAGGGCAGGAGCGCACACACGAATGATTCCATTATTTTTAAAAATTATAACTCTTAAAGAAATCTAACTTATATTCAATTTCTCTAATAGATTTAGAGGATTTCTTTAAATCCATAAAGAGATTGTTCTTGAAAAACAATTGTTACATTATTAAACACAATGAATATACATGTTGACGATAAGATATAGGAAAATAGGTGTATATGTATTTGTATTATTTAATTATGTTATAATTATATTCATATTATTTGTTATGATTAATTATGTTAAAATGCATCTAGTAATATATAATAGTTGTAAAAGATATTATAATTAAGGTATATTAGTTTAATATGATCATTTAAATAATGACACTATATTCAGCATATGAAAAATGTTAAGAATGGGCCTCTATTCTAGTATAACAAACTCTTGCTGAACTATTTCTTTTCAAATACAATAAAATGTGCAGTTTTATATATAAAAAATTTGTCTTAGGCTGGGGATGTGGCTCAAGTGGTAGCGCGCTCACCTGGCATGCGTGCGGCCCGGGTTCGATCCTCAGCACCACATACAAAAAAACAAAGATGTTGTGTCCGCCGAAAACTAAAAAAAAATATATATTAAAATTCCCTCTCTTTCTCTCTCTCTTTCTCTCTCCCTCTCCCTCTTAAAAAAAAATTTGTCTTAGTTTACTTCATGTGTGCTTTATTCTGATCTTAGTAATTGGTTCTTTGCTCTCAAAGTAGAATTTTGATTTTAATATGTCAATATTTTCATTTTATATATCTTGATTGTTAAGTCAAAGCTAGATAAAAATGTTAAAATGTCATGTTAATACATTTCATGAGTTATAATGGTTTAGAATGGATAACTAATAAGGTTCTTTAGGAATACTCATCATTTTATCATTTCTTGTAAATAGAACAATAACATTTACTAAAATGCCATATTGTCTTCTTAAAAGATAATTTTTTTTGTACCCAATAAAAGGAATCCACTGACCATTAGGCATTTTCAAAATGAAAGACAAAAACAGGAACTACACAGCAATTAAAGTGTATAGTAAAAGAAACCAAGATGTAAATAGGTGTAGATAATGGACATAGACTTAGTTGAAGGAACAGCATAAAGTGTGCGTGTGACCATTCTTGTAATTTCAGGATGAGGTTTCAGAGGTGATGAAATTGTTTGGAGTTTTGGGAGCTGAGGTGAAATAATCATTCATCTGTTCATTTTTTCACTCCAGAATATTTGAAAACCAACCAACCACATGCCAGGTTTTATTTTAGACACAGAGGACATGACTGTGAAACCAGACAAAGAAACACCTGATTGATTGTTCAATTGAATGATGGATGAATAAGTCTACTGTAAATAGTAATAAGTACTAAGGTAAAATAGGGCAGTAGGATAGAAAGTGATTGATGGTAGCAGGGGCACTGTTAACTAGTGTAGTTAAGTGAAGCCTTTGGGGAAGGCTAAACCATGAAGGACATCTTTCCAAAAAAGTAAACTTTCCCTCAGCATGCCATTTGGTCTAAGTCCCATAGAGTGAAAGCAGTATTAGAGCAGAAAGTATTCTGGAGTTATTTTAATCTCTAGTTACCTCTGCCTTATGGAAGGAATGGGGAAGCTTTAGCAGTAGTTCAGTAATGGAGCCAGAGAAAGTCTGTTATCCAAGGTTTTTGGTTTTCCAGAGAGAGAGAGAGAGAGAGAGAGAGAGAGAGAGAGAGTAGAGTCAAGTGGATTAGTGTTATTGACTGTAAGTGAAGGCCCTTTCTGAATCCCTTAGCTTTCCTTACTTCTAAATGTTCATCTTTGTCCTTCATTCCAGCTCTGACCTCAGCTGTGCTAAAACTTCTTCCCCAAGCAATGTGAGCTTGCTAGTAGCTCAGCAAAACCAACAGTTTCTTTTCCCTGGGGTCCACCAAAGAAAGGGAGGAGTAGATAGACTGTCATTAGCTGAAGTTGGAAGTCAGAACATCTTGTCATAAGTGCAATATTACACACTTTTTAGAGATAAGAAATACGGTATTCATTTCACATGTACCTAACTTGGGCCAGGTATTTGATTCATATAAATAATGGGTCAAGTAGCACCTTTGTTAGTTGAGTGGAGAACTGTAACTTCCAAACAAATGTTTAGAATACATAGTCTTCATTGTGTTGGCAAGTGGCTAGATTTGTGACAAATTATTACAATAGTTGAGAAGGAAGTATTTCATGGAGGTGACACATCTATTTTTAAAAAAGAAGAAACAGCAGTGTGTGCTAAGAGCTATTTCCCCTACATGTTGTGCTTTCTCATGGATGGTGAACTATGATGGATATGCACAAGAGGTTGGACAAACAGTTTTGAGGGACTGACACATTATCTCACATGCTCAGTGCCTCATGGGGTTTTCCCTTGGCATTCCAATTGGTCTAAGTCAAATAAAATGAAAGCATAGCTAGGACAGAGCAGGAAGTATTCTGAAGCTATTTTAATCTCCGCATACTTCTGCCTTGGAAGGGATGGAGAGGCCTGTATCAGCTCTTAGGAGAGGTAACTAAGGGAAGCTATCAGCTATGATTTACCCTTAAGAAGGCCAGGAGTGAGCCAAAGTCCTGGCCAACATGCTCTGTGGATTTGTAGTGTAGCTTGATGAAGAGTTAATAGCAATTACACTCTCTCCCCCACCCCCAAATGGTCTCATTCAGTTAGTACTTTTTACTTCTTGACAGCTGTATTTTTAATCAAGGTTTGTTGTTTATCTATTGTTATTATTGATACAACACTTGGGTACATACCCACACATAACAATATCCAGGATTTTCCTTTCTCTGAGATACCTTTCTGCAGTGTTCTAAGTATTCACTTGGGGACATCCTAACTCTCCCAAGTCTTGATCCAAGTTCCCCAATGCCCAACAGTCATTGATTCCTTCTTACCCAGTCATGTTTATTTTCCTCTTCCCCTTCTCCTTTTCTTTCTCCATTCCAATGAGCCTTTACTACTCTCTTAGAACATTTCCATTTTCTGTTTTACATTGTGGTTATTTATGTACATGTGTCCCCATCCCCCTAATTAGTTATATTATAAGCTCTGAGAGGAAAAGGATCATGTTTTACTTCTATTTTTATTTCCTACAGTGCCTCACACATAATTGATCCCTGAGACTATTTTTAGCTGAATGAATGAGTGATTAAAGAGTACAGTGTTATTGTGCAAAATGTGTTTCGTCTTTTGTGTGTGTGTGTGTGTGTGTGTGTGTGTGTGTGTGTGGTGCTGGGGATTGAACCCAGGGCCTTGTGCATGCAAGGCAAGCATTCTATCAAATGAGCTATAGTATGTTTCTACTAATTTTACATATTTTTTAGAAAGGATTCTTCTCTTATGTAGGAAATAACTCCTCAGTGTCTTTGTAAATTTGAAAAATATAGGTATTTTAGGGTCTTAGAGCCCTTCACTCAAAAATTAAAACGATTCAATATAGAATTTAAGCCATGAATGACCTTCAGTGCTTTAACTATATATATTTAAATGTTTCAGTTTCTGAACAAATGGAATTTTGAAATATTCTTATTTAATTTTATTTTTCAATGAGTAATGCCAATAGAAATTTCATGAGATATGTTTCTGCATTCAAAATGTGAAGTGTGAAATAGCTAATTTAAGACTGCCTGAATATAAATGCATACTTTTTATCCAAGGAGAAGAATAAATTTAGTTGTGAAAATGATTACAGGTGTACTTTTATATTATTTAAATACCACTTCATATTTAATACTATTTTCCCCTCTGTGATATTTTATGCAGATAATTTTCTTAGATAAAGAACAAAAAATGGATGAATTTTTCTTTTAACAATAGTATCAATTTGAAATAATTCTCCTCAGTTTGCTATTTAGAGCCCATCTACATTTATTCAGGCATTATTTAATTGGCCATATTCTTTGACAAGGAGGCAGGAAATTAAGATTTTTTGATAAACAATTTAATAAGCAAATTTTATATGCCAAGGGTATCTGTAATTTTTAAAATTATCTAAAGTAAAATGTCAGAATAGGGAAATCACATAGTGAGATATTAAGCAAAGACAGATGGAAGGGGTGAATCAATCTCTGTGCACAGCAATTCAAAGAGAAGAATGAAATAAATATATTTATGTCTGAGTAAGAGAGGAATGGTGAAGGGAATAAGAAGTAGTATTCATAGAGAAAGACAAAATATTTTTCTGGGTAGTCTTGTTGCTCTGTTTTAGCCTTAAATCTCAGCACAAGTTAGGTTAAAGGCAGTAAGACTCAGGAAATTGAGTTAATTCATGATAGAAGTGTAGGCCAAGAAAGGAGGTGTATAATTAAACTAAAGTTACGAGATAGGTGTTGAACCCAGAAGATGAGTGCATCTTTGTAACTCAGCATGTGTTGCCAATTGTGTTTTCTCATCATTATTGGTTCAAACTAAGTTTCTGACTGGTGTAATAATAAGCTTGAGACAGAACAAATCAAGGTTGGTCTGATCTTGGATTTAGAATTTTCCCATTCGTGTATTAAACATTAGCAAAAAATAAGAATTAATTCAAGCAGCTCTCCAGGGACTTTTTTATGTTTGGAGCTATAAACTCAGTTCATTGGGATTGCTCTTTTTTTTCTGGAAAGATATTAAAACATTAGAAAAAAATTATCTGTGTATCAACCTAATATGTTGCAAGAAGGAAAAGAAACCTCAAATAACTGGTGATAAATAAAACATAATAAAAACCATGCTCTTGTCTCATTCTATTCCTTATTCCAATAGTAAATGAAAAATTTTCCATATTGTTGACCTGTAAAGATCAGTGATCCTGTTTCTTAACATTTTTTCTACCACATGGTCTCAAATATGAATATGGCTATAACATTAGAAACCCTTATAGGAGTTCATTTTTAGATGGCTAGAAAATATATGAAGTTGCTTTGTAGAAATGGGAGACATCTTTCTATCTGATTATCCATTGTACAGTCAACTTCCTCAGACACCAAAACACATTATCTTTATGCTTCACTAGTCAGGTCTGTGAGATCCATTTTCCCCATATCCCTGCCAATACTAGATATTATCAGACTGTAGACATTTGCCAAACTAAGAGATGAAAAATGATATGGTATTACTACTTTTTTTTATATGAGTTTCCCTGACTAGTGATGAACTTGAACAGTTTTAATATGTTATTAGCCATGTTTTTAAAGTAGAGGTAATTCCAGGAATGTAAGAATGGTTAAGGGGAAAAAGTCTACTAGTGAATGTCATCCTGTTAAGAGATTCAATGAAAAAAAAATAGGATTATCTCACTGGATTAAGAAAAACATACAAGAAAAATTTAGTACCCTTCCAGGGTAGAAACTTTTATTAAATTAAAAATAGAAGAGGAAAATTAAAACATATTTTCTTTAATGTCAGGAACTTTGTCTTTGGAGGGCTTTGTCACTGTTCCAAGACATGAACATTCCATAAGATTGAAGAGAATTCAAGGGTAAAGAAAGTAATTGAACTGATGAGGAGCTCAACCAGATTGCTAGTTCAGGGTCAATGCTGCACAACATAAGAAATGGCAAGATAAAAAAATGAGAAGAGTTGCTGTAACAGAAACAACGAAACACAAAATGTAATAAAAACAATAGCAAATATAGTAGCAATGGACACTTTTACTAATAAAGTTATTGAAGGACATTCAAGAAACCATAATCAGACTTGAGAGATCATGTATTCATGAATAGGAAGACTATATCTTTAAAAAAGCTATTTTTTTCAGAATGTATCTATACATTTCTGTCTTTAAAATAGCTTTCCTTATAAAAATAGATGTGTGATATATAATAATAGTCAATTATAATAAATAACAGTGTATAGCAAAATGTAAATCTCTCATCCATGCCAACTCTACTAGCCATTCAATTCCCTGCCTCAAAATATCAATGTATCAGTTTCTTCTGGACTTTACATATGTTTTGGAAGCCAGTGCAATTTCAGATAAAATCCTAACAAGGATCTGTTAGGAAGTGTGGCGTACTGATTGTAAAACTCAAAAGTACCAGCTAGTGTGCACAAATGGCAATATTTAGAGCAACAAAAGGGGAGAATAATGCTAGATTTCAAGTCACATCAAGGTGTATTAATAATGGTTGTTGGGCCAAAGCAGAAATAGAATACATTTATTTTTAATAAATGTGTGATGATTCATTCAAAGAAGATAGATAGATAACTCCATCTTAAAGCTTCACCAAAAGGGAGTTGCTGAATAGGATCTGTGAAGATGAATGTGGAAGTGAGTGTTAGCGGAGGCTTTAGGGACTGGAAGAGGCCATCCGTGTAAAAGTGGAAGAGAGGTGATGGTCAGTGCAGAGGCCCTATGACCTAAAATATTTGACTGTTCTTAGAATGAAGACCAGAGGGGCTGTTGCATTCTCAACAAAACAGAGGGTTTGGGGGAGTCGGGGGGTTTAGACCACAATCGGCCATCATCTATGTGATGGTAGAAAATGTAGTTGTCTTCTCTTGGCACCTGTAAGCCATAAGACAGTGCATGGATTATTTTTGGTATCTCTGATGTATTTTAAAATGTTAGTAATTTGGCTTGTTAATCACCTATAACAGATCAGGTTGCAAGACCATGTCTTCCTTGTGCAGTGACAGTAGTTGTGGTTAAAGGGGCAAATAATCCCAGTGATAATGAATGTGCTTGATACTATTATCAATTTATAATAATACAAATTTTAGGTTTAAACTTTCATTGAGCTCTAGTTTATTTGATCTTTATTGTTTATACTGAAGCTTATGCTGTATATGACTTTGGTTTTGAACATATTACCTTTTCACAAACATGTTATGATCTGACCTGTTTACAGAGAACTGTTTAGTCATTGCTATGACTTGTCTACCTTAGTTTGATACTTACAGCAATCAAAATCAATCTCTCTATATATGTAAGTAGTTGTGTGTTAATAATAGGTAAACATTTTAAGGGATGTGTCATTAGGAAATTTCAGTGCTGTATAAATGTACTTACATAAATCTGGATGATATAGTCTACTATATACCTGTGGTATGTAGTGTAGTCTGTTGTTCCTAGGCTAAAGCTCATATAGCATTTTGATGTATTGACTAATGTAGGCAATGGTATGACAACTGTTAGAATTTGTGTATTTAAACAGATCTAAACATAAAAGGGTACAATGAAAATACTAGGTGAACAGAATTTTTCAGGTTCATCACAGTCACATATGTGGTCTACCATTATGCGAAATATGACTGTTTGTATGGCTATGTGTATATATGTGTGTATATGCATGGACATACATAATGCATGCATTATAATTGAATAATTTTTCTATCTCTGTAAAAAGAATCATGCAAGTCTTCTTATGGAAATAGGAGGAAAATAGGAGTATGTATTAAATTTCTTATACTTTGGAACTAGATATTTGATTCTCATTTTAGTAATAACGGTTATCATTTGATTATCAGAAACTTAAGATTTTGTTCAGCTTATAAATTGAGCAGAAATTTCAGTTTAAGTAGCACTATAACAGCAGTGATTATAAAAAAGCAAACACTTCAGTCAAATACTATAATGAATGTTACTGTTGAATATAATGAATTGTTACAGGTCAGATACTTAATAGATCAGGAATTATTTTCACTTATCTTTTTTTGCCTCCCAATTTATTTTAATTGGGACAATTTTCTGTGTAACAACAGTATTTTGGAATAAGTATGACAGTTCTTGGGAGTTTTTTATTCATAACTTTTTCTGAATCCCAGTTTATATGTTTAAAAATTTGAAAAGAGAGAGAGATTATATTGGTTATTGGTTCTAAAGTCATATTATATTGGGTTTTACACCTACTATGGGTGATATTTAGATGATGCCAAAGCTACATGTTGCAATCAAGATAACAAGAGTATTTTTCTTCTTTTTCATTCCAATCTTTTGAAATGTAATGCATGGAAATTTTTCTTTCATATGTTAAGTGTATCTCATTGCTGAATATAGTGTGCCTCACTGAAGTATTCACTTCTTTGCCAAAAACACATCAGTCATTCACAAATATTCCGTATTCTGAGAATGAAATTTTATTTTAGCTACTTGGATAGTTGGTGAAAGCCAGTTTGCAAAGATTTCTAACTCCTAGACATATTATGTGCAATCTAGGGCTAACTATTAGACTCTAGCACACCAGAGAGAGTTCTAGATAGATTGGACTCCGTAAACCATGGTGTCCTACACTAATTTTGCAACCAGTTAACAGAATGATGTTAATCAGTCTTCTGTTTTGTCAGTGAGATAATTTTGGAGAACAAAGTGGGTTCCATCTCTGAACACATTTATTAACATTTAAGGAAAAATATATAAAAGTGAAATTCTTGAATTACTTAAAACTTGGAAATTGAAATAAGCAAATCTAAGCCTGTAAGAATGCCTGACACTTAATAATTGCTGAATAAATGTTTGTAGAGTGAGTAAATGAATGAGTGACTTGAATATTATGCATTTACAGCAGCAGATATTTCAATTGCATATACTTTTGCACTTATTTATATATAAATAATAGATTTTAAAATCCAATTTTTAATTCAGAAATGTGAAGGAAGAGTTTCTTGTTCTTCACTATTTTTCATTAAGTGCTCATAATTTATGAATATTAACTATGTCATATTTCAACTATGGAGATCCTTTAGTGACATTTAAGTTTTGGGGGCTATTTCCTTCAGACAAAAATGGCTTTGCAGATGTGATTTTAAACTCTACTTCCTATTTACAGGCCTGTTTCCAGTGGACACATTCTATCATTCTAGTTTATTGTATGCAGTGTAGTTAAGGAATGAAATAAGAGATGGATGGACTTATATACCTTCGGCTTCTAAAGCAGGAGTTACAAGACCTTTAAGAAGGATTTTTTTGGGGTAAACTTTATTCAGTTAAGTTCATATCCATGCAAAATGTAGTTTGGACAATAAGTTGTCAAATGCTTAGGTCCTTAGTAGATTCTGGATAGCTAGGATTATTAGTGACCTCCAGAGGAAAAAAAATGACCTTTGAGTCCTACTCCAGGTCCTGTTCACCAGGAAACACTAACAGGAGATGTCCAGGTCAGCTACCTTCCTATCTTTTCAGAAGAGAGCCCTAGAGAATGTTCTAATGTGTGTCACATTCAAATTCTGAGAAAATAGTCCACTAAGCATCTGATCTGCCTTAGCTGAAAAATCAAACATCTGACATTGTCATAAAAAATTACATAAAATGATAATTTTAAAAGACCAACTTCTGATTTTAGTCTTCTTTAGGGGAAAGAACAAAATAAAAACCAATTCTTCCAGAATTCTCTATATTTCTGATTTCCCTCTAAATAAACACAGATTATTTATTCCAAAGCTTAGTTTCTTGGCTCAAAATTGGTGACCTCACAACAGAAAAGCTTACTTCCCAGTGTTTAAATACAAACACAATCCACAACATTCTGATGTGGAGGGAAGCTGATGTAGAGGGTAGCAGTCCAGCACATTATGATGAGGAGGACATTAATCTTTTAATAGGGTCCAGCTTCCAAACTCCCTCATGGCACTGCCTCTGTTTGACTCTGTTTTTTACAAATGGTAAAAGTTCATAGAATGCATCATGAAAATGAGTTCAGAGGATGCTTTCTTTGCTCCTCTTCACTTGTAGCTCACATAAACTGGGATCCTTGCACACAAACTTGGTATGTTGCTGGGGAATGAAAGGACTGAAGGGTAAGCTTGTGAGAGGCAGGACTGGCTTGGAGTTGCTTCTTCCTCTCTCACATGCTCAGAGTGTAGCACAGCTGCTATTTTTCCATACACTTATTCTAAAGAATGAGTTGTGGTGTGTTTCACATCCTATACCAGCTTTGTTGTTCTCTTACTTTCAGCCAGCCTCTTTTCTCAATGATCTGTCATGTGCCCACCTTTGTGACAAGATCTTGAAGGGAGAAACATAAAAGTTAAGCCAGGTTCCCTTAGCTAAGGAAGAGGACTTCTTGCCTTTATTTTTTCTTTCTTTCCATTTGTACCCCTCAGCTTCTGCCAGGATTGTGACACCAGGGTGGAAAGTGGACTTTTAAAGGAGAGTTGACGAGAAACAGGGTATTAAGAAAAGCAGTTTCTCTAATGCACTGAGGAACTCTTGACTAGTAAAGTAGTAATTGGAATGACACCTGTTCTGGCTGAAGTACAGTTTTATGTTTTAAAAAAAATACAAAAACTCCCTTTCCTTTTCTTTTTCTAGTTCTCACACTTACATGCTCATACATTGTTATGCAGCAGTCAATTATACATTTTTCATTGTCTTCCCATTTGAAATAACATGTTGTAAGACATTTCCACCATAGACAAATACATATTTTGCATGTTTTACCTGAGCATTTAAAGGGATTTATTTATTTTGATTTTTACATAGTCTAGTCTATTAATGAACTTATGAGTTAGGTTATTACAATTCATCTAGCAAAGATCTAAGTCAGTGTAATCCTATCTAGAGAAAATTATAAAAGAATGACAGTTGATTTGGCATTCTAGGTCAGAGATTAAATGTCAAATTAAGCCTCTATTTTCCACTATGTTAATGGCAAGAAAAAGTTAACATTTATTGAATGCTCAAAAGGTTAATATCTGTAGGACACAAATACGGACTATAAATCATTAATAAATACTAATAATTCAGTTGGAACAATGGTCAAAGGCTGGGAATAAAGACATTCACAGAGGAAGAACCATAAATGGCCAATAAATATATGAGTAAGTGATCGATCTTAGTATGATTAAAATCTCAGTGAGGTACCATTTTTGTATCCATTATATTAGTAAAAATAAAATGATGTAAAACTAAATGTTGATTGGGGTTTGGAGGAAAGGTCACTCTCACACATTAATGAAAAATATGCTGATGATATTTTAGAGAAGCACAGATTGTCAGTACTAAAAAATTAAAAATCTATGCACCTTGTAATTCAGTATTTTCACTTAATTGTTACACAGACGTACTTGCATGAATGCATAAGAATTTGTGTACTGGGATATTTATTTATAGTATGATTTTATAGTAACAAAAAGTTGAAGGCAGTTTACACACTCGTCAATTCAGAAACAAATGGCCATATTTCACCTACTCAAGTGCTATATAATTATTAAAAGTAATAAGTAATGTCTGGACATATTAGCATAAAAGAACAGGCACAATATACTGTTGAGTGAAAAACATGTAGAACTAGATAGATTAGACAGATAGATAAATACATAGATAACATGGTAAACTCAGCAAATAGAGCCATAATATTGTTTTTTAATTGTTGTAATAGCAATAGAAAAGTTATATATACATCTATATATATATATATATATATATATATACATATACATATATGTATAAATATTTTTTGTAAATATGTTACTTTATTTTTTAGAAAATTTATATTTTAACCAAATGAAAAAAATCACAGCAATTTGTTAAAGACATGATACATGAATTTAAAACGAGGTATTTTTATGGCAATATATTAGCTTAAACATATTAATAAGTTTACTTCTGTGAAAAAAATTTACGTATGTTTCTGTGTGTGTAACATATAAGCCTTTTTGATATACTAGTGTCAAAATACTAGTGATGCTATATTTTTCTCTTAATTCTAAAAAGCACCTTCTGCAGATATGGCTCACAGTTACAGAAGTGGTGGATTACCTGTTACTTTAAGAAATGTCATTCACTATTAATATTACTTTGCAACATGGAAAAAAATTTTCAGCATAATTAGAGGCAACCAGTCTGTTTGAATGGCTGGTTAATTAAGTTATAAAATTCTAAGGGAGCATGATGAACTAAGCAGACATATGTAGTTAGAGCTTTCTGTTCTGCTTTTTTACGAAGTGGTTCTGGCACCTGGGTTTTCTCAACTGTCCTTCTGTTGAATATGGTTTTCAAGTAGAAGTTAGGAAGAGTAGTGTTCTATGGACAAACGAGCTCTTCATTGGTAGAGTAATGATATGTCAACACACATTTTCTAAAATAACAGTCCTACTACCCTCAATGTCCTGGAAGGAGTCACCGGATATCCAGAGTGAAGTTCAGCTAGCCTAGAGCTGGGTCTGACATCAGGCAAAAGGGTGTATAAAAGAAGAGAGCCCAGAAAGCTGGAGCCCTGCTCTGCTGTGTCGACATGTCTAGAGCTCAGAATAAAATTGAGTTTCCTGCTTTAGCCATAGCTGGGTCTTAAAATAACCTGAAGAAATTATAGTTCTGATTACATAGAAAGTGAAGGACTTAGAACATTCTCCTAATAAAGCCATGAGAATGACACAAAGCTTAGTCATCGGCAGTCCTTCTCTAACAGGGATTTTAGAGAGAAAAATAGAGCTTTGAAATTGGATAATTTGATTTGAAATCTTGCCTAATTATTTTAAGAATGCAGAAAACCTTTCTTTTTGGCCAAAAAAATAATGATCTGGAATCCAATTATGAAAGAACAGGCTTTTAAAATGTTTGCTATCTCCAGTAATGGGGGAAAAAATCATGTCTTTAAAATTACATTCTGCTGGAAATCTCATTCTTGGATGTCTTGCTTTTGCATTTTGAATGGACAAGTTTAATGTAATTTCCTTTGGAAACATGGCATTGGAAAAGTTAGATGAAATGTTTAATTCTTTGTTGGATCCTATCTACCAGAGTACAGATTTTAAGGACAAAAACACTTCTTGTTTCATTTTAATTCCCCAAGGGAGATATCTGACCTAACCAGATGCCTTGAGATTTGTCACAACATAGATCATTTACACGGAATCTGTGCCCAGTCACCCATCTATTTGATTAGCACATCATGAATAAAATAAGCAAAGTGGATAAAGCCTCTAATAATCCCAATTAAAAATTATTACTCTCTATTACTTTTCACTGTTAATATGCTATCCCAAATGGCATTTATCACTGAACACTCTAACTATGTTTATTTGTATGCTATTTCTTTCTCAAGATACTTTATATTCACATAATATTTGCAGTCCTGTAAATAATATGACTGATCAGAAATAATTGTCCAGGATCTACAGCTTTTAGAAAAGGGATAGGAAAGCAAGTCAAAACCATTCACTTAACAAAATCTTTTGATTAATATTCTGAAATAGCTCCAGTTATTTTTCCTGTAAAGCTAACTGGACCTTTACAGAATTTTTCCATTTTACATGAGTGTAAGATTTAACTAAGCCTCAGCACAGTGCCTTGAAACAGGAGATTGAATGAACATTTGTTGAAAGGAAAATCAGTTATTGAAATATTGTGTCTTCTGTTATCATTCTTGAGAAATGGTGGTGAGACAACTTAGTAGAAGTGACTAACAACTACATATACAGAAGACAGGATGTAAGTCTCCAAGGTAATCAAGACCATCAGGAGGATGTTAAGCCAAAATTAACACCGTGAGAAATGTGTTATGCATATATTACAGCCCACGTGTGGAAATCTGTTCATTTATAGAGAGATTGCCTCTCTGTGAATGGCTAGGTTGGCTCTGCCAAGTACAAAAAAACCCACTTGGGGCCATTCAGAAGTACAAGCCACACACTTTGAAGGATTTTAAAATCAAAAGATACCTGATTAGGAAATACATCTTTAGTATAGGGATGGAAGTTTTAACAGAGTAAAGGATAAGGATGTGGAGGACTGCAGGAAAAAGCAACAAGTTGAGAAAATCAGAACAACAGTCTTCTAACAAGGTACTAGGAGATCACACCCAGGTGGCTGGCCACCTTTGCTTCTCTTCATCCTGAGGATTGATCATCAATTCCTGGTCATATTTCTTTCCAGGGCATGGTATCTTACTTCTCAGAGGCATCATAAAGTTCATTTACTAATACTGAAGGAGAACCAAGTTAGAAAACATCAACCAACAAACGAGAAAACCATGCATTTCATTTCTTGCTTTATCTAATTTTATTTAGACCCTCTGAGGCAATTAAAATAGGGCTATGGGGATATCTTCAGGAGGAATAATAACATTCAGTGAACATGTACTAAATGCTGTGAACTTTTGACATGTGGCATTTTATCGTGTCTCCCAGGAGATCATGTTGTAGGTGGTAACACTTAAGTGAGGAAACTGAGCTCAAACAGGCTGAATCACTTTATTAAGAAGCATTCATGGATGGGCACCGTGTTTAGACCAAAGTGAGCAATGTATTAACTTGCTTCCAAAAGTGCACTGTCTAGATTGGAGGAAAAAGGCAAAGTAGACTTAATTCAACAAGAGGCAAAACCAGCATAGGCAAGATTGGGAAGGTCTGGCAGGCTTTTCAAAGGAGATAAGGAAGGGAATTTCAGGGTGCTTTAGGGTAGTGGGAGGACACAGTCTATGATCTTGCTATGAGATGAAGCTGTTAACCAGGCAGGAGACAGATGACTAAGCATCTCTAATTCCATGAAAAGATGGTAACTGTGAACCTCTGAAAAATCAGGACAAGGATTTCTGCATTATCAGAAAACCTTCTTGGAATTGTAACTTTGGCAGCACTGGAAAGGATGGAAGCCTCCTTAAAATAGGTTATGCAATTATCACATTTCATTAACTGTTAACTGTAAGTGCCCAGGCAGAAATAGTGAGAGGATAATGAGGGAACTAGAAGGACCAGAAATGGAAAAATCAGTCATTAATTCAAAAGGTAGAAGAACATATACAGATTAACTCTGAGGTTTCCAGCATGAATGACTAGTTAGATGAGATACCAGTCTTCATTCATTCAACAAGTGTTTTTGAATGTCTCTTATATGCTGGACATTGTCGAGGTATCTAAATAGATGAGGGAATAAAACTTACAACCTTATGTACTTTTCCTTGTGGACCTTGAAATGTATAGTATTTGCTTTTCTGTCTGTCTGTCTGTCTCAGTGTTAGGAACATAGAATAATGAGTATAAAGAACTAAATTATGTAGTTGGGTAGTAATAAGTGCTATTCTATCACATATGGAAAAATAGGTCAGAGAAAGGTGGATCCTGAGTGGGAGAGAGAGTTGCTTCATTACATAGACTGATCATAGTGGGTGTTTTTGTGAAGGTAGAATTTTTAACAGAGACTTGAAGGACAATCAGTGAGATGAAGAATTGCAGCAAAAGTAACACAGGGGAGATTACTCATTTAGTGCTTTCAAGAGTCAATCTTCTAATTCTTCCTCTTGCTTATCCTGCAACTCTTCTGGACTTACAGAGGTGGGGGTTGGGCTTGGAGGGAATATAGACCAATTTTCACAAAATGAGGGGTAGAGGAAGAACGAAAATTTTAAAAAAGTAAGCAATGAAAGCATATAGGGGAAGGTTCAAGTGTGAGGGGGGAGAAGATTAAGAGGGTGAGGATGTGTATTTTCTCTTACTCTTTCTTCTAGAGATTGAGAGAGACAAAAAGATTGAGAAAGTGAGTCAGAGTGAGTGGACATAACTACAGTATTGCCCAGTAGATTATTATCACCCCAACCCTTGGGCTGAAGTATAAATGGAGAATTTTTGTATGAGATTTTGGGTAAAAGGGGAGTGTGCTAAAACATAATGATTTAAGTTTATATGTAATAAATACATGTATACATATGGAAAAGAATGTATACAGAAGAAAAGTTGCTTCTAAATGTAATGTAATGATTTTAAGACACAACTCAGTATACATAATGCTGTGATTTAAAAAAAAGATATGACTCAAGAAGTTTTAGGCAACTCTGAAATCATTTTAAGAAATAATGCATTTAATTTTTAGTGTGTCATTCATTACTAACTAGAAAAATCCTAATAAATCAGTTGAAATCAGTAAAGCCTCATAGATTTGCACATGATAGTGTGCTTCCTTAGCCATTCTTACAGGAGGAAAAAAATGTTAATTATTCAGTAAATTTAATTTCAGAGCAAATGTGTTGACAGCTGAGAAAACACATAATGACTTGGACAGAGACCAGATGTAACACCAGAACAAATAATATTAATGATGTTTTTTTTAAAAAAATAATAACTTATGATAAAAATCTTATTGGGATAAATATTTAAAGTGACTAAAAATACAACAGGTTTGTTTCTTTGGTCTCTTTCCCGCTTGAAATTCCTTCCTTCCTTCCTTCCTTCCTTCCTTCCTTCCTTCCTTCCTTCCTTCCTTCCTTCCTTCCTTCCTTCTTTTTATCTCTTTTTTTTCTTTCATGGTACTGGAGGATTGAAACGAGGGTGCTTTACCACTTAGCTATGCTCCCACATTTTAAAAAATTTTTGAGACAGAGTCTCCCTAGGTTGCTGAAGTTGGCCTTGGACTTGCAAGATTCCTGGCTCAGCCTCTGGAATCATTGGTATCACAGGTGTGCACTATCATTCCTATCCCCATTTGAAATTCTTAATCACTTTGCTGATCATAAAAGATAATTCTTTAAAATTACTGAGTTTGATTATTTCAAAAATCAGTTAATTTTCCCCCTGGAACTATACTCTTCTAATTCATGTGCAATCCTTACTAATTATATAGATATTTGATATTCATTCTACACAATTTTGCCCAAGACATATTTTTATAAAATGACTTCATCTTCTTTCTTTCTTTAAGCTACTGTTTTTATATACTCCTACCTTCCAGTTTTTTATGTATAATATAAAAGATGTCATTCAAAATGTTACTGAAACAGAATATATTAATGACCTGCTAAAAAATAGGACCACTCTTTTAGTCTAGATCTTTCTCTGTAAACTAAGTCTGGTCTCAAAGAGCAGAGCAGGATGCCCACTACCTGTTGTCTGAATTGCAGATCCTTTGGCCTTGGTTCTTTCTCACTTTGAGAAATTACTACTCCTGTTTTTATTTTTTAAAATTTCTGTATCTCTTTTACTTTCTGCATATGACTTCTGACTCATCTGAACTTGAACCTTTGCTGCTGCTGGTGGTCCTACTTCTATATGCAGTCCATACTTTCTCCTCCTAAGAGATAGTGTGCCATTTTGCCTCTTTGCTTGTCACTCATCTGTACCACATGAAACTTGTTGAGATATTGTTTGGTGGGCACATAAAGAATGACTTTTTTTTATTGGTTGTTCACAACATTACAAAGCTCTTGACATATCATATTTCATACATTAGATTGAAGTGGGTTATGAACCCCCAATTTTACCCCAAATGCAGATTGCAGAATCACGTCGGTTACACATCCACAATTTTACATAATGCCCTATTAGTAATTGTTGTATTAAAGAATGACTTTCCTCAAGAAGTCTGCAATCTGCATGGGAAATTTTTACAAAGCAGTTTTAAAGTAATTGGACCAGATTACAAAACAGATTATCACATGATATTCTTGATATATAATGTTTTGTTTGGATAATACAGCATTATTTTTAAGTGGTTACTATGTAAGTAGTTCTTGTTTCCAGAATCACTTTTTGATGTGTAAATCCTCCCACTCATCATCCCTGACACCATAAAGGAGCATACTGTACACACAGCAAAGTCAACTATTAGAACTTAATGGTCACTACAATAAAGGCTTTAAAATATTAAAGTGATGCCAAATGATGAGCAGTGGAAATTTTCATGCCAATTTTGAACTAATACTATCTTTATTACTGCTCTGAATCCACATCTGAAGCTGCACACTTTGGTAGTTGTCATATAATAGATGTGAAAGGTGGGAGAATCCAATTCTTGTCAGTGTGTCAGCAAACATACTATCAGAGTTAATCTCATAAGGGGTCAAAGGAAATTAAAGTTGTCTTTGGCTCCACATTAGAAGAATTGACTGGAATTTCAAACTACCTCAGTAGCCGACTATATACAGCAGCAGGAAGCCTTCAATTAACTGTACCACTTCTATTTGTAGTACAAAGGATCTATAGCTTAGGATAGCCCCCATAAAAGGAAAAAATTCAACTAGATCTTCACAGAATCCTGAAGTACAACCTGAGAAAAAAAGGATACAAGGGTCAGTCAGGAACATGGAGAATAGTAACTAATTCAAAGGCAAAGGGGTCTTAGGTCGAACTTTTAAAAATGTTCTGTCTAGTCAATATGAAATTCAGTGAAAGTGTCTTTGAAAGAAAGGTAAGCCAGAATGTAGAAGTAATATTCTAAATTCTAAAGACTTTTAACAATAAAAGTCAGCAATATGAAGTGATTTAGTAAAGAAAAAGATGCACTTTTAGAAGAATAAGAGGTAGAAAAGGGTTCTTGAAGCTAACTAAAAATTCACATGGATTTAATAGTGAACAATCATTTCCATATGATCCTTAGTCTGGCCCTGTTTCTTGGACTATAATTGAGGGGAAAAAAATAAAATATTGCAAGGACATTAAGAGAAAGGATCCAGGAGTGATAGTGATTCCAATAATATACCTTTATACTGTGAAACTATACCTTACCCTAATTTTTGGGAAAAACTTGTTGGAAGAGTAAAACTTACAAGCCTTTTGCATAACTTTAGTTAAAGCCAAGTGATCAAAATTTTGCTGTCTTTGTTCTTTCCAATTGCTCCCCTCTTTTCCTATCATATGAAGCATGTCTAATTAAGTAAATTAATTTTGAAAATTTTTCTTAAGCATTGAGAAAATTTTGGGGAAATCTCTGGGTCATACATACCACAAAATTAAAGTCAATGAAAGAAATATTGTGGCTCAATGAGGAAGTTGTTAGATTTGCAATAATTCTGAAAAAAGCCCCTGTTTTGATTTTCTCTAAATTAACTATCATAATTCAAAAGACATTCTAAGAATTATAATTAGGCTAATAAGTCTGATATTTTGCCCAGAATTTAGCATTTTTGGTAATTAGGTTTTACAGAAAATGTTTGATCAAATTACAATTAAAATCTTTGGGCACCAACCTGTGAATTTCCGGTATTAATATACTTACGTGGGATTTACATGATGAAATTTTTTTAGCCTATTATTTTCTTAAGTTCTAAACTTACTGGAATGTTTGTACTATATATGTATCTATGTACATGCTAATAATAAATAATTTTGAATTAAAATTTATTCTTAAGACAACTACATGGAAACTTTCTACTCAGAATATAGTTTCAACTGAGTGATTTCTTCCTCCTCCTTCTCCTCTTCTATATCTATCTATCTATCTATCTATCTATCTATTTATATCTATCTATCTATCTATCTATCTATTTATTTTAGTGGCACTGGATACTGAACTCAGGGCTGCTTTACCACTGAGCTACATCCCTAACCATTTTTATTTATTTTTTTTCAAATTTTGATGTGGAATTTTGCCAAGTTGACCAGTCTGGCCTCAAACTTGCGATTCTCCTGCCTCAGCTTCCTGAGTAACTGGAATTAAAAGCATTTGCCACCTTGCCTGGCCATGAGGTATTTTTCAAAAAGTGTTTAAGTCAAAATTAATTTACTTATTTTGAGAAGGTAGAAGTTAGAGCTGATAACTAGAAATAAAAAGTACTAATATAGTATAATGGAAACAAAAATTATTAAAGTAAACCAATACATTTGTAAGCTCAGTGAATGAAAAGGAAAAAAGTTTTTGTAGGTCTTCAGATCAATTGGATTTTTGGATCCTTTATTTAAAATTCTGAATATCACCTTTAAGATTAAAGTTCATTTTCCTTTGCCTCTTGTTTTTCACAATTTTTAATGGAGTAATTATTTAACAAGCTCATATATTAGGAGCATTCCTTTTAGTAAAAAATTTAATCTAGGAACTCATTTCTGAAAATTTTACAGTTTTACCAATTTACAAATCTTCTGGCATTAATAATAACTTTTATGAGAGTAAAAGATATAAGAAAATAGGAATCAATATGAGTGGGACTATTATGGAAACATGGTAGTTTGTTGTTTTACAGTATGTGAAATATTATTAAAGGGTAGTACTCCTCCATCTCTACTATTCTTCCTTTCAATTACAACAGTTTCCTGCCCCATCTAGTGAATGTATATTTGAAATCGTATCCGTTTACAAAGGAACCACAAAAGTCAAATACCTGAGGTGAAGCTATCATTTCAGTCATTGGAGTTCTTCTGGGGTATTTGTGTTACATTCTTGTAGGGTGTCTTTGTCCTTCCATCATGGGACTCTCTGGATTCTACAACATTTGTCTAAGTATATAACCCTTTCCTTATATGACTCAATATAAGAGGGCCTCAAGTACTAAACAAAATAACAATGAGTAGAAAATCCCTGTAGCCAAGAAGAAAATTAAGAATAGGAGACAGGAAATAGCCAGAGAGGATAAAAATACCTTTCAAGAGTATGATGAAAACATTTGGCCTTTGGTTTTGGGGTTCAGCTTATTTCACTTAGCAGGATATTCTTTAGTTCCATCTATTTACATGCAAATACCATAATTTTATTCTTCTTCCATTGGGTATATGTACAGCATTTTCATTATCCATTCATCTGTTGAAGGGCATCTAGGTTGGTTTTATAGTTGGCTATTGTGAATTGAACTGCTATAACACTGATGTGGCTGCATCACTGTAGTATGCTTGTGTTAAGTCCTTTGGGTATAAACCAAGGAGTGGGATACCTGAATCAAATGATGGTTCCATTTCAAGTTTTCTGAGGAATCTCCATACTGCTTTCCATAGTGATTGTACCAATTTGCAGTTCCACCAGCAATGTATGAGTGTACCTTTTCCCCTACATCCTCACCAGCACTTATTATTGCTTGTATTTTTGATGATTGCCATGCTGACTGGAGTGAGATGAAATCTTAGAGTAATTCTTATTTGATCTTCTCTAATTGCTAGAGTTAATAAACATTTTTTCATATGTTTGTGGATTGATCATATATCTTCTTCTGTGAAGTATCTTTTTAGTTCCTTAGCCCACTTATTGATTAGGTTATTTTGTGTGTGTGTGTGTGTGTGTGTGTGTGTGTCTAGCTTTTTGAGTTCTTTATATATCCAGTGAGGTGGAGGGATAGGGAAGAATGAAGGAACTTTGGATTGTGTAAAGGGGAATGAGGGGTGGGATGGGGCTGTGGGGATGGGAAGGACAATAGAATGAGACAGACATTATTACCCAATATACATGTATGATTACACTACTGATGTGATTCTGCACCGTGTACAGCCAATGAGAAGTTGTGCTTCATTTGTGTCCAACGTGTCAAAATGCATTCTATTGTCATGTGTAACTAATTTGAACAAATTAAAGAAAGGTAAACAGAACAACAACGTTTTTGCCAGTAGCATACGGATGCACATTTGTCTTATGAAGCCCAGTAGTTGCAGCCTAAAATTCTTAGCCCATGCGCAAATTTAGTACAATTCTGAAAGCCTATTTGCCTGGTTTGTTCAGAGCACTGGGACACATCTTGTATCTGTGGCACAGCACGGTGCATCGGATTATGAATCCAAGGAGAGCATGCAGAATTTTGACACAGAAGATTAAATCTTAATAAGTCCATACTTTGCAACACTATTGTAAATGTTCTTAAGTGTAGTATTTTGCCTATAATGCACAAATCAGTAGCAGCTAATGTGCTAATTTTTTTCAGATGGGAATGTTTGCTAAACTGCCACAAAGAAATGATGTATCTTGGCTTAGACTATTCAATTTTAATGTATATTCATGAGTATTATGTGCATCCTAATCTTGCACCAAAGACAGCTTAGTAATAAATAATTTTTAAGTAAAAACAAAACAAAAAGAGTATGATAAAATGCCTTCGAGTACCCTTCCCAGGAAAGATAGCTCTCATTTCTTTCTCCTTTCTTCCTTTATTTTCATTCCCCATCCCCCTAAGGTCTTCACTTTTCATAGGAGGATGATAGGAAATCAGCCAATGAAAAGCGGGATGAGGTATAGTCAAGACCCGAATGAGTATAAAGATATTATTTTACTCATCCAAGAAAATTGTCCATCAAACACTTGGTTTGGTAGAATTGGTGGTTTATGGGTAAATAAATACCCTTAAGATTTTCAAAGTACAGGCAAGCTAGGTTGAGGAAGTCAGCAGAGGGTTTGTTCCATCAAGAAATTTGAGAAATGTCCTATGAGGACTTTAATGTGGCTGAAAAGAAAACTGACAACTATTTGCATTTTGTGTATTTATGTTTATACCCATTATGTGGATTATTTCATATATAGGCTTTTTTTCTCATTTATTTAGGGTTAAAATATATGCACATATTGTTAAGGAAAAAGGCTTGAACTAGCCTTTTTACCATTTTTTTTAAAATCCTCATTGCTTTCCACTGATCTGGTAAGGTTCATAATCTGTCATGACATCTATTCTTTGAATATGAATCATAAAAAACAACTTTTTTCCATTTGTTACATTAGGTATCTACAACATTATTTTGATTTCTACTCAAATTATTTTTAAAAATATATGTTTATTACTCTAAGAATGGCATTATTATAAAATGATGTTTATTCTACCTGAAAACAACATTTTTATACCCTATGGAAGTTGCTTTCAGAATTAGGGTGGACTTGCTGATGTTGTCAGCCAATGTCATAACTCCTTCAGAATATATCCAGTGTTTGATATTAATGGATGGAACATGATGCACTTGCTGAAGCTACTTCTAGTTCTGTGGGGCTCCAGCAGATTATTTATTCTGTCTTTCAATTTAGTGGGATGACAGGATGATTTTTAGCTAATAAGAAATCTTCTGGAAAAAATAAAAGGAAACTTGTTGAAGTCTATAAAAAGGCATGAAGTTTCTTGTTTTACATTAGCTAACCTTTATTTTATTCAAAATTCAGAAATGGGTTATTGTTCATGCATCATGAATTCACAATCAGGCTCTCCCCAACTTCTTCAAGGGTTTCCCCTAATGTCAAATCTTCTGATGTTATGTTTCATCTTTGTAAAAGTATTACATGCTTAATTTGAAATATAAAATATTCATTTATATACATGTATGTGTATATAAAGATTTATATGTAAAATTTGTGAAAGTTGAGGATTAAATTTGGATTCATGATTTAAAAAAAAATCCATCAGTATAGAAAGGCTTATAGTGAAAAGAAATTGTCCTCTCACTTCAAATTGCTCCTCAGTCTTGCTTCCTGTACTTGCAAATTTTAACATTTGTTTTGTACTTACATTCTAGTGATATCCTCTATATCTTTAAATACTAATTTTGATTTACTCACTTTAAAAATTATCTACAGACTTGTTGCATAGTAATAAGAAAAACTTTTCCTCCCACTTCATATTATAGTTACAGTACTATTCATAGGTCTTCCATTTATCATTATCATTTAAAAAAATTGTATTAGTGTTCAGTAAACCCAGGAATAATAAGGGTCTTTACTGGTGTTCAGATAGTTGACGTATGTGTAGATTTGAGTGATTTGGAATTTAAGTAAGTAGAAAAACTATAAATACCATATAAATGTGCTTTATTAAGACTGTGGTTATACTTAAATTACTATTTTTGTTAAGAAAATAAGAATTTAAACCATGACGTAAGCTGTAGGAACTTGTTGGATGATTTATCTTAATTTCTTCAAACTTTTTTCTGATGTGATAATATGTAGAAGCCAAATAAGAAACGGACTCTTTAAAACAACTTTAAATTTTAAAAAAACTTCTAAAAACTTAAGAGGTCACCTTTTGGTCTGATTGAAAAAACAAAACACCCAAGTTAATGTAAGATCTGCATACTGCTTTTTGACAGCCTTTAGTAGACAAAGTGATGAATTTTTTATGAACAAGAAAATAGGAAGAAAAAAAAGAAAATCCTCTTTTCCCTTCATACTAGTCTTCCTGATTCATGAACTATACGAATGCAATTCTGCCTTTACATGCTTATGTAAGTACAACAGGATTCCTTTAACCTCCCAGAACCACACTTCTGTTATCTGAGATATACTGAGATATACTGAACTCAATTTCAGTAAAAACAAGTAAATGTTTAAAAGTTATTGTGTGATGAAAAATTAACTCTTATGTTTTATCAAAATGTTGGCGAATCTGAAAAACAAACAAGAAAATAGATTATATTTTATTTATAGCTTTTAAAATATTTAATGAATCAAAACACTTCCATATCAAAGCATTACATTTCAGCTGTCCAGGGACACTGTTCTCTATAGTGAGAACACAAGCTATCCTAAATAGTTATTTCTAAAGCTAGATTAAAATATTTGATTGTTTCACAGTACAGGAATGAGAAGAGAAGTGGTCTAATTATTTATTTAAAATATACCAGTTCTGGAAATTAATTTTTAATTTCTCATTAAGTGGTACAGTTTTTATAGGAAATCATAAGCATCCTTTTTATTTTTTTGCATCTCAATATTGACTATGGTTAGAGCTACTCAAGGCATTTGGCGTGATTTGAAATTCAAGTTCTATTACAAATTAATAAGTAAAATTATCAAAAATGTTGTGTCTTTCTATAGTCTTTCTTTTCAATAGAAGTAAGGCATGCATTTAATTTAAAAAGTAAAAAATTCTTTTGATGATAATAGCAGTTCTTTGCTTTGCTTATCCCTGGTCCCCCTTTTCATTCCATGGAGGCAATTACTTTCAACATTGCTTGCTTTCTTCTATTTTTCAACCTTATTATTTTTAAATAATACTTAGAAAATTCTTAGTTTAGAAATTTTAATCATTATGCATTGTTTTTTTGCCCTGGGCATTGAAAAAATTCCTCCCTTCTTCTCTCCCTTCTTCGTCCCTACCCTGTCCTTGGTTACTCCCCTTATATCAAAGAAGTCATTTGGTATTTGTTTTTTAAGGATTGGCTAGCTTCGCTTAGCATAATCTGCTCTAATGCCATCCATTTCCCTCCAAATTCTATGATTTTGTCATTTTTTAATGCAGAGTAATACTCCATTGTGTATAAATGCCACATTTTTTTTTATCCATTCATCTATTGAAGGGCATCTAGGTTGGTTCCACAATCTTGCTATCGTGAATTATGCTGCTATGAACATCGATGTAGCAGTGTCCCTGTAGCATGCTCTTTTTAGGTCTTTAGGGAATAGACCGAGAAGGGGAATAGCTGGGTCAAATGGTGGTTCCATTCCCAGCTTTCCATGAAATCTCCATACTGCTTTCCAAATTGGCTGCACCAATTTGCAGTCCCACCAACAATGTACAAGTGTACCCTTTTCCCCACATCCTCGCCAGCACTTGTTGTTGTTGGACTTCATAATGGCTGCCAATCTTACTGGAGTGAGATGGTATCTTAGGGTGGTTTTGATTTGCATTTCTCTGACTGCTAGAGATGGTGAGCATTTTTTCATGTACTTGTTAATTGATTGTATGTCCTCCTCTGAGAAGTGTCTGTTCAGGTCCTTGGCCCATTTGTTGATTGGGTTGTTTGTTATCTTATTATCTAATTTTTTGAGTTCTTTGTATACTCTGGATATTAGGGCTCCATCTGAAGTGTATGGAGTAAAGATTTGTTCCCAGGATGTAGGCTCCCTGTTTATCTCTCTTATTGTTTCTTTTGCTGAGAAAAAACTTTTTAGTTTGAGTAAGTCCCATTTGTTGATTCTAGTTGTTAACTCTTGCGCTATGGGTGTCCTATTGAGGACAGGGATGATAGGTGGGAGGGAAAGGGAGAGAGAAGGGAAATCGCATGGAATTGGAAGGTGAGCCTCAGGGTTATACATAATTACATATAAGAGGAAAGGAGGGGTAAGAGAAAAAAAATACAAGTGGAAGAAATGATTTACAGTAGAGGGGGTAGAGAGAGAAAAGGGGAGGGGAGGGGAAGGGGGATAGTAGAGAATAGGATAAACAGCAGAATACATCAGTCACTAGAATGGCAATATGTAAATCAATGGAAGTGTAACTGATGTGATACAGCAATCAGTATACGGGGTAAAAATGGGAGTTCATAACCCACTTGAATCAAATTGTGAAATATGATATATTAAGAACTTTGTAATGTTTTGAACGACCAACAATTAAAAAAAAAAAAGAAAAAATTCCTCCCTATACCCATATGTGCAAAAATGCCTGTTTGTGTGTATGTACACACAGACACATAAATATGTACACTCTCCCCTAGGTGTATCAAACCCATGGTTAGTGTTTATGACAATCAAATGCAGATCACTACTGAACCAAGTCATGTGCTGGGATCATGCCATTTTCCTCGTTCAAGTCAGCCTATTCCTTGGAGTTTATTGCTAATTCACCCCTCTTCTGTCTATCTGGTTTTCTGTGCTTAAATCTCTCTGCCACATGTTTATAGAAAATATTTCCCATGCCTGCAACACTTCCAGTCTGTTTTCAGTGGCATTGCCCTTTTGTCTCTGCAGAAGCTGTTCTGGGCTGTTCTCGCAGCCTGGATCTTTTTCTTTGCTCTTCTCTTGTGTGATCCTCCCTTTCTCAGAACTTTATGGCTTCTCTTTTGCTTATATCCTTGTGTTTATCTTCTGAAGGACATTGTACAATAGCTTTTACTTAGTGAGTTCTGACATGTCTGAAAATGTCATTTTTAGGTCCTTATCATTAAAAGGCTTGTGTGATTGGGCATAGAACACTACGTGAACTTAATTGTGGATTCTAATCCCAGCTGGATTCTCTTTCCTTTGAAAGTTTCTAGGCTGTTCTCTTTATCTCAGTTGTTTTAAAATGATAGTCTCAGCCTTTTGCACTTTTCTGAGAGCTTTTTGGTCCCCTTTAATTCAGAGGCTCATCTTCTTCAGGACTTGGGTATTTCCTTGCAGTATTTTTCTTCTTCGTGTTCTTTGCTCTCATTTTTTTCTGGAATTCCTCATAATTGAACATGAGATCTTCTGATTTGATTCTGCTTTTTTTATATCTTTCAGGTAGATTTACCTCATTTTATCACCAAGGACATTTAATGATTTAGTGAACATTTAACTTAAGTTACTGTTTTTAATTTCAAGGAGCTTGAAAATTTCTTTTTTAATTTTGCCTTTATTGAAATGCACTGTTCTTATTATAATGTAGTAGGGAACTTCCTCTGTTAATTAGAATCAGATTTTTATTTTTCTACCTGCACTTCAGACTTTTTCTCTGCTCTGTCCCTTTCCACATTTATTTTGATCTCCTGTGCATGTAGGAGACTTATATTTGAGTGTTTACAGATTGGAAGCTCATTATTATGTAGGAGTAGTAGACTATTATATACTATTATATACTCCTATTATACAGGAGTAGTAGACTTGAGGACTTCCAGTCTTGAGTACTTAGCAGTCCTTTGAGTGTGTGTGTTATGTGGGAAGGGGTTGGGGATGTTTAGAAGGAATTTTTACCTACTATCTTTAGTTCTCTTCTTGGGAGTTATTGGATGTCTCCAGAAAAGAATCTTCCTAGATTCTTCTGTTGAAGAATCCAGGATTCTCTTGCTGAAACTCAGGGAGTTCTATGCAGACTGGCAATTAATTTGTCATTTTGCAGCCCTATGTGTGCACCAAGCTTTCTGCTAGGACTGGACCCATTTCACCAATGTTTTAGTGGAAAAGGGAATAGCATATAGGTGATTGTGAGATTTTGTTTTTTCCATTGCTGGGGATTGAAGGGAACAGCATATAGGAAAGATGAAAAGGGAAAATGTCCTTGACCATGGGGCAAAGGACTTGATGGTTTATTACTCTGTAATCAGATTTTTAGATTTTGAACCTCTCTAGCTTGAGTCTGCTAGTTGCTCACTCACTGCAGAAACATCAAGTTGTGCTGTCTTTTTTTCAGTGAGGCTGTTATCACTATTCAATGCATGTTCCTTCTTTAGAGATTCAGTGAATTCTTCTGCTTATTCTCTCATTTCTTTTTTTTCATTGTAGGTTTATAGTATTTTCATTCTTTACTGCCATGTTATGGCCTTACATATAAAGTTTGTAATCACACAAAGTTAGTATTATCAGTGTTATTGTTGGTGTTCTTTTTGTTATTATTTGAAACAAAAGATATTTTAAGATAATAATACAAGAGCTTTTCTAAGAAGTTTCCTAAAATAGAATTATGAAGAAACCCATTATTATCATGGGCCTGACATGTTTATATCTATAATTTTAATGAGGGGATGTGATAAGCCTAAAATTTTAGATAGACATTTGTGGTCTCTGTCAATGATGTATTTATATCCACATATGTTCATTTCTTACTAATAATAGCTCATAAATACACAGTTCTCAGCTCTCCACCCTATTTTATTAGTTACAAATGCCAGAAAAAAGAATTTAGCCAAAAGAGGTAGGAAAACCATGTTTTATTGATAAATATTTACAAATATTTATCTGAGGTTATCCTGTAAGGGAATTAAGCAAAGAAACTGTCAACTTTCTGTTTCATAACTAGGTTCAACATCTTTTGAAATTTACATTCTGAATGTATAGAAGTTAGCAAACAAAACAGAAGAAGATTAAAAGAGAAGACTATCAGCCAGCAAGAAATAGTCAACTATAAACGATGAGCAAAGAAATCCAGATTTCCTAGTGGGAACGTGTGGTGGAATATGTAGGTGCCCCACCTAAACCTCCCAGGGTTCCATCATTTTTATGCTTCCTGGCCAGCCACTTGGTAGCATAGGTCTCTCTTTTCCTGAAGGCTTTCTCTAGTAGTTCAAGCCTGCACCTCACAGCCCTAGCCCTGGTGTATGACGGATTGGAGGAGTCAGAGAATTGCTACCAGGAAGTAGCCTGCAAACAGTAACTGACAGGAGTTGATGATCACTCGACTTCATTGCCCCTTGGTTAAATCTGAAGTATGTGTTGGGTGCTGGTGAGCAGAGATCTCTGGTGGGATGAAGCTCTGGTTGTCCATCTTGATAAAACACTTGCTTCTTGGCTGCCTTCTTTTACTCTCTCATTTCCCAACTGTAATACTGATGTTTTCTAGAATCATCTCCCAAGTAAACCACATGGACTTTAGAACCCAAATTAAGAAAGGACTTTTTTTTTAATTGTTTGGAAAACAATTATATATTCCTCATTAAGATATTATTATATGTGCAAAAGTAAAATATCTAATTCTTTGGATGACCAACAGTCAATGAAATATTCAGTTATATTCAATGCATTCCTTTTCAGAACATGAGGATTATGGGTATATTTAAGAAAGACTTCCACTTAAAATAGCTAATATATTGCAATTACAATGTTTGACCTTTACTTATATGGAAATTTAAACCCTCTTGAATAATTCATCTGATTAAAATGCTGGATATCCAAGATGCTGTTGTGCTAATGAAAACACATGTGTGGATGTTAAAGTATGTTAAGGCAATAGAAGATCACTGAACTTAATAGTGTTCAATAAAAATCCTCCCTAAGCCTCTGTAAATTTATGGGTATATGCTTGTAAAAGTATTAGTGAAATTAGCCATAGTTACTACCCTCATGGAATATGGAGTCTTTCAAAACTAAAAAAAAATTTACACATTTATTGAAATAAATCCTTGCACAAAATGTTCTGTAGATATTTATGTGTGTTTTTCTCATTTTCTTCTGAAAATGAGCTTCTGAGAATGTCCTTATTGCTAACATATTTTACATTCCCCTGTTCTCCTGGTATCATGGGAAACATGGGACAAACTTACTTTCCCTCTATCTCAGCAATTTACGAGGCCTAATTTCATAGCAAATATTTTAAGCATAACCTGAATAAAATTTTGTCTTCATGCTTCTCTTTTGTGGTTTCACATCTTCTAACTGAAAGGGGTGAAAGAGACTCTAGAGACTAAATTTTGAGATAGGCATAGATAGGCAGACTTGAATTTCTTTGCCAGGAGAATGGAAGAAATTTATTTGTTGCTGTGTTGTCCTGAGAAGAATGGAGTTAAGTGAAGAAGGGGAAAGGTTTGGAAAGTCATAAGAGGGAGGAACTAGTTGGCTTAGTAGACTTTTTCTTATTTGTGTTTTACACTGTTTGAGCTGCATTCCTGTTCCCCAGTTTTATAAATACAAATACCCACACAAAAGCCACAATGGGTAGATTTATTTTTTATGGGCTCAAAACTTACTATCTTTCTTTTTTTAAAATTCATGTTAATAACAGGATCAATAATATGGCATGGAAAAGATGAAGAATACAGAGCAGAAAAAAACAATGTTGTGGAGTTGAGAAATTAAAGCCTATAGTAGCCATCAGGCCCTGGGAATTCTTTTAGGTGTGGGAAAAGATTTGCAGATGGAGACACTCTCAGTGCAACCCAATTTGACCTTAGCATTATGTGGGGAGAAAGTTAAGGGTCAGGGCATGCAGCTAATATCTGAGTATTCAGTGTTCATAGACATTGCAATGCTTGAAAATGGCCAGGCCCTGAATTTGAGCACCTCAGTTTCAGCTGTAGAGCACAAAGGTGGACCAGCATCTTTCCTGAGGCCTCAATGAAAGGGCCACATCTGCCATTCCTCCATCGCCCTTCAGCAGAGCTGTTCTCTGTGCCTGATGCAGCCTCTCTTCTGTGCTTCACAAGTTATCATGAACTTACTTTCCAGAAGGCTCTCGTTCCCCATTAGTGATTGTATGGAGAGAAGGAAGTACTATGGTTACAATACTTTTGTTTTTCTCTAAGCTGTCTATATACTATGTTCTGTAAATTTTTCTAGCATTCAACTTCTGAATTTCTTTTCTAGCCATGCATTCACTTTTATCCTCCCATGGGATCTCACTTTCCTTTTAGTCCTCCTCTTCCCCGACATGGTACGATTAATCTGTGTCATCTGGTACCCCCAGTAATGACAGATCCTGTCTATCACTTTGCTAATTATCACATAGCTCATCAACATCCTTGTGAAATAAACACTCTAGTTCAAGTATGTTGGCATGTTCAGGAGGAAAGGTAAAATATGTGACTTGCATACTTATAAACAGTGACAGGAATTTATTGCTTCACTTCTGTTGACATTTATTTTGAGGTAGATGAAAGGGCAGTCTAGTGAGAAGAGAATGTGTTGGGTACTCAGATATTTGTGAGCTTCAATTTTACATCTGCCTCTTTCTAACTAAAAACTATTTAATTCCCAAGAGTCTCAATTCCCTCATAAGATCAGTATGATACAACATGTCTCCTGTGTGCACTGACAAGAAAATGGAAAACACCTTTCACGTGATGACTTTTACTTGGTAGGGATATGGACAAAATATTCTTGCAGTAGTTAGTCATAGTAGCACTTTTAAATTGGTATTCCAGTAAATCAGGTATAGACAAGGCGGGGGGTGGGAGGGGAGGTTTGTAATATTAAAGTGGAGCAACCTGGCAGAATCTCTTCAACCAAATGATCAAGGTGGACATCACCAGTGCCAAGACCTCTGGATCTATTGCACTTGTGAGGGTGTGATGAGGCAAGAAGGGTACTTCCCCTCCCCAAAATTCATATTCTCAGTCCAGTCATGGAAAAATCTCAGACTGCTCGAATTCAGAAGTGTTCTACAAAATAGTTTAGCAATAATCTTTAAATGTCTAAAGGGCATAAAAAACAAGGAAACACTGAAAACTGTCACAGATCAGAAGAGATAGAAGGGGACATGGCAAGTGGATACAACCAGGGACCCTGGATTGAATCTTGGAATATTGAAAAAGAAACTTGCAAAAGCTGGTGAAATCCAAATAAAATCTATAAATTAGTAAGTAATATTGTATTGATATCAACATCTTAGTTTTGACAAATGTCTCATGATTGTGTAAGATGTTAACCATAGAGGAAACTAGTTGAAAGACAAATAGGTACTGGAAATACTTTGTTGGAAGTTTCCTGAAATAGGAAATTAATACAAAACAAAAAGTTGAAAAATTCACAGTGGCATAGAACATAGCAGTTGATGCCAGGGTTGGAGAGTTGTTATGGTTTAGATGGGAGGTATCCCCCAAACGCTCATGTGTGAGATAATTCAAGGAAGTTTAGAGGTGAAATGATTGGGTTATGACAGCCTTAACCCAATCAGTGAATTAATCCCCTGTTAGGGATTAACTGAGTGGTAACTGAAGACAGGGAGTGTGTAGCTGGAGAAGGTGGGTCATTGGGGAATGCCTTTGGGACATATATTTTGTTCATGGAGAGTGGAGTGTGCTGTGCTGATTGTCATGTCCTGAGCCGTTTCCTTCTATCATACCCTTCTGCCATGACGTGCTGCTGCACCTCAGGCCCAGAGTAATGGAGGCAGAGGTCTAAAAATTGAGACCTCTGAAACCCCCAGCCCCAAATAGACTTTTCCTCCTTTAAGTGTTGTTGCCAGGTCTTTTGATCGTAGTGGTGAAAAAACTGACTAAAACAGGTGAGAGGGGCCATTAGAGAACTTTTGGGGATGGGACTGTTCAGCATCTCGATTGTAACTATGGTTTTGTGAATCTATACATGTATTAGAATGTATAGACCTATATACCAAAAATGTCAGTTTTTTAGCATGTCAGTTTTAAAAGTAAGGCAACAAGAGGAAAAAAGTGAATGGGTACAGTAAGGTAACTTAAATAAATGAGACATAAGCAAAAAATCACAGGTAGAATAAAATTGGAACCTTCTGTTTTTACATATAATATTGTCATCAAATCAATAACACCTTATTAAATATGTTTATTCTTTTATTAATTAATATTGATTGGATCCCATTGATGTGTCAAGCACTGTGCTGAGACTTAAAAGTAGAGGAGAGCCTGATGTGTCCTAGATGCTGAGAAGAACACCTGTTCCACTGCAGGACAGCAGACACCATAAAATGTACCTATGAAAAGTCAGGGCACGGGGAGTTAAACAGCAGTGAAACATTTACATAGTATTTCAAGATAATGTCAGTGCTGTATTAAATGCAGTGAATTATGATGCTGAAACTTCCGGGGAGGCAAAAGACATCCTTGGGTAAATGATGAGTTTCCATAAAGGAGACACAAAAAAATTGGAAAGAGCTTCCTTGTTTGAGATGTTAGACTATTACATTTAGGAAATGAGCATTGGTATTTAACTATGACAGTGTTTTTGTTTCAAAAGTAAATTAAAATATTCAATATTAAAGAGCATGTAGAATAGGTAAAGCACTATTTTAAAGACCTGCTAACCTACAATATTCTTACAAGAACTGTAGAATGTAGACACTATCATATTCCCCATTTTACAAATAAAGAAAACTGAGTCACCAAGCATATAAAGGGCCTGAGACCACACAACTAGTAAGTGGGAGCATGAGGATTTGAATCCAGATTTCTGATTCCAGAGCACACACTTTCCCCCACTAACCACATGTCATCAATGGTGATGGTTGATAAAGTGTCTGAACTAGAAATAAGCATAAAAATGTTTCAAATGTCCAAGAAACCCTTATTTTTTTCTGAAAAAAATCCTTTAAAATACAACTGGTTACAACATTTTCTATTTTCTGGAAGCAAGTAGCCTTGCTGTGCCCTCCAGTTGGCACTCTGCCCCTTGCTAATGTGCATGGACGGGTGCCTTTGACTGTGTCGCCTGCCAGCATAACGTGACCTTGGCAGGCTGGTGCGTCAGCTGGGATTCCAGAATGGCAGAAGTACCACTTAACTTCCTGATGAATATTGTTGAGCCAGCAAGGATGCCCTGCCACATTGAGGCATGTGGCAATAATGCTTTCACAAGGTGGTTCATAAACTGATTCTAAGTGGAGCTTACTCATTTCTCAGTGTGCTTATAATGCTATTGTATTTCTAATATATTTTCTTCTAAATTTTGTGTTTTTCTGTTGCTGGAATTCCCTAGCTTGTCTAAAATATTATGTTCTATATTACTCAGCAATGACACCATTTGCTTGCAAATATTTGGGTACAAACAGAATAATTAATTATATGGGATTTTCTTTTAAAATATTTTTGTTGGAACAAAAAGAGGAATTCATAATTCTATATACAATCCCGGAAAAACAAGATCCTCTAAAACTGAATTAATCTGTATCTAAATGTTCACATATTGTAGTCTAATTAATTCTAACAAGCGTAATAATAAATTTGATACCAAGCTTCTAGTGAGTGGTTTTAGAGAACAGAATATGTTCACAGTGATTCCGTATTGTTTATACCACATCTTTCTCTCTGACCTAGACAGATTTTCTGAGTTCCAAACTCTATAAAGATAGTGTATGTCCATTTAAATCAGGGGTTTCCAGCCCCAATCCTATTAACATTTTGGGACTGGCCAATTCATCATGGTGGGTACTGTTTTCTGCCTTGTAGGATGTTCAGCAGCATCCCTAGCACCTGCCCAGCAGATTCTGGTAGCACCAGCTCCCCTTCACGTTGTAATGATAAAAAGTATCTCAAAAATAGCTAAAACACTCCCAGGCAACAAAACCATCTCCAGTTGAGGACCACTGACTTACATGTTCTATAGACTTATGAAAGACAACACATATAAAATAAAACTAATTTCCCCCTCGAACCTTCTCATTCCAGAGAGGCTAACAGCATGTCTGAGACAAACTTTACCTCCCTCTGATGATAGATGAAAAACTTCTCTTTACCTCAGTTTCCTCATGTGTAAGATAAATTTATTAATAAAGCCTCCTTTGTATGAATGTTGTGATGATTAAATGAACCAAATACATAAAACACTTTATGTATTTTACATACTTGAGTTAATAAATTTTTGTAATAATAAACATAATACTTTTAAATGTTAGCAATAGTCATACAATATAAATATATTGTATAAATAATATCCTTGCATACTTGAGTTAATAAATTTTTGTAGTAATAAACTAATACTTTTAAATGTTAGCAATAATCATGCAATACAGGAAAATTATTTTTTCTTTCCAAAGGATATGTTTTAAAAGGGAAATTGAGAAGTGACATGAAATACATGAAACAAAGTTCAGTATCACTAATAAATGAAATATCAAAACAATATTATGATACATGACTTAAGTATTAAATTAAAAAAATATTTTTAAAATATATTTTTTTAAAATAGTGATAAGAGTATGGTAAAGGCAGTAATATGTTACTGAAGGAAGACTACTATATGGCTATGTTCTTTGTAGGCCATGTTTTATGGAAGATCTTTAAGCAGTATATCTCAATAAATCTAGCTCTAAAACTCTATCTTAAGGAAGTAATTTGCTTAAAAATTAATAAAGAAATATGTTGATTACCCTGATATTTATATTTATAATGACAATTATAATGAGAAGCAATCTAATATATCATTTATACAAGAATGATAAAATAGCTCATGGTATATGTATATAATGCACCATGTACCTATCATATTTTCAAATACTATTTAATAAGTTTGGGGAAATGCTCTTGTCATGTTCAAAACATCCCTGTCACTTTTGAGAGTGTGCAAGTGTGTGTACCCACAGAAACATACCTCTTTTAAATTTTTTTTGACAGATCCTGCCTATTTATCTAACTATTTATTCTCTCTGGGTATTTTAGTCAGTTTTTGCCCCATTGTGACCAAAAGAAGAGAACAATTTTAGAGGAGGAAAAGTTTATTTGGTGTGCATTGTTTCAGAGATCTCAGTTCATAAATGGCCGACTCCTTTACTTTAGGCTGGATGGGAGGCAGAATATCATGGTGGAAAGGTGTGGTAGAGGAAAGCAGCTGGGAGCATGGGACCAGGAAAAAAAGAGCACCACAGCTCAAAGAGGACAAAATATAGTACCCCAAAGGCACGCACACCTAGGGACCTACCTCCTCCAGCCATAGCTTACCTGCTACAATTACCACCCACTTAATTGCTCTCAGTGGATTAAAACACTGATTAGGTTAAGGCTGTCATAACCCAATCATTTCACCTTTAAACTTCCTTGCATTGTCTCACATCTGAGCTTTTGGGAGGCACCTCGTATCTAAACCATAACACTAGGTTGCTTTCCAAGTTCACCAATCCCCACACCTTAAGATATTCTGATATACCATAAGTAGAAGGACATGAATCTTTATTTGGGAAGCACTAGCAAGATCTTCCAACAGGTGAGTTGTAAATCTGTGTGATGTGAATAGAAAATGGCCAAGTACTGCTGCCCAGTTCCCCAACTCTGCAGACTTCCTTAGAGATTCCTGAATAAGTCTTACTGCTTTGCCCCTTTGAACTTTGACCCACTAACCTGTTTTCTTCACTTCAAGTTGTTCTTTCATTCTGTTCTTAACCAAGATAAAACAATTCCTGCTCCAGGACACTTTCCCCTGCCATATGTTCATATGCCCTGCTCCTCTGTACTTTTATGGCACTACATGCAGACCTCTTCACTCATTCATATATTCTGATTATCATTCATCTTATCAAACAAATATGAATTGAGGTATAACTGTGCCAGATGCCATAGTAAGTGTTGAATATGCTTACTGAACAAAAAGTCTAAATTTTTTGCTTTCATGGGGCCTCTACACTTGTGGTGAGAGGAGATCTTGAAAAAGTAAATTTATCTTAAGGGATTTTGTTTAACATCTTGAAGAAGCAAGTGAGTTGACAATAGTAATATTAGATATGACATTAATATTAGATATGACAATAGTAATATCTATGAGAAAAGCATTGTAGTATAGGGAACAGAATATGTAAAAGTCCTGGGCTCACTTAAGGTATTCTAGGAATAAAACACAGGCTAAGGTGACTGAGGCCAAGAAAAGACAAGAGAACAGCAAGAAACGAGTTTGGAAGGACATGCAGATGTCAGGTCATATGGAGTTCTGAAGACCATTGTAAATATCTTGGATTTCACTCTATGTATGGTTTTAAACGTGAATAACATAATCTTATTTTAAATAAGCATCCTTCTGTCTGTTGTGGGAAGAAGATTTTGGAAAAATGTCAGAGCACGTTGATGAATCAGAGCTGTCAGAATGGTTTAGCTAAGGTATGATGGTATCTTGGATTTGGGTGACAACACTGGAGGTGAGAAGTTATCAGATTTGAAGATATTTTGAAGTAGAACAGACAAGATTTGTTATTTGGTATAGGGTTGGGAGAAAGAGAAGCTTCGAGGATAGCTCTTGAGATGTGGGGCTTAAGTAGGATAGATATTGGTGGTATTTAAGATGTGGCAAACAATAGGTGGCGGATATAGTTAGGAATGAAAACACCTTACTGACTGTGTTGGTTGTGAGATGCCCATTAGATATCATTGTGAAGATATTTGGAGGATAGTTTTTAGGATAAGGGTTGGAATATAGTTATAAAATTGAACATTATCAGCATTTAGATATTACTTAAATTTATGGTGCTTTTATGCTCACCAGGGCTATCACTAGTCTGTGATTTGAATTCTGGGCCACTGCATCATGTAGAGAGCAATAAATAAATAAATAAATACTGAGGAAAACATGAGTAGAGGTGGTTAATGAGATGAGGGAGCACGCGGATCATAGAAGCCAATAAAAGTGTTTCAAGAAAGGGGCATTAATCACCTGGGTCAAATGCATTAAAAATTTACCACTACCTTTGCCTTGCAGAGGTCATTACCAGATGGCTATCTCTGTAATGGCAATGATGTTGTTCCTTGGCAAATTTCAATTTACTTGTCTATTTCTTCCATTAAACCTGTGAACCTCAAATGCAAGCAGTTATGTACTTTAGGCAATGTCCGGAGAAATTTTGGTGGTTAAACTGGGAAATGGGAGTTGGTGCTATTGGTATGTAGGGGACAGAGGCAGAAGATGATGCAAAACATCCTGCAGTGTATAGGACAGCAACAAAGGTCTGTTGTGGCCCCAAATGGTCACAATGTCAGAGTTAAGAAATATGGCACTAAACCTTCAATTTTAAAACTCTGTGCTTAGTCACCCCAGGGTGGACCCACAGGAGGCCATGATGTATTCTAAAGCTTCAATAAACATACAGAAACATTTATCCAACACCATGTGAATGACTAGCTCAAGGTAGTTCACAGTTTCATCGTTAGCTCTCTTCATGACTTTTAATATCATATCTCTGCACAACTGGGATTTTGGAAGTTGCTGTGATAAAAATCAAGTGTCTTGTGAAAAACACCATGGAATAGGAAGCAAAGGTGGCAATTCCCAATCTGATTCTAAAGTTTGAGAAATTGGGTAGTGCCCGGAGGTGCTAAGCTGGTAGTATGTAAATAGTTAAGTTGTTTGGATTTAACTTGATCCATTGATAGGTATTTCTTTTGGCCTAAGGGCTGTAGTAAAAAAATTACCAAGATGCTTAAGGTACCATGAAGGAGAAATTTTGGAAACACTGTTCTATACTTTAAGTTCCCTAGGATTAGATATTGTGTATCAATACTTCATATTCACAGCAACCAGCACAGCACCACATCCAGATGTGAGATGTAAGAAGCCAAACAAAAACCCACTTGGAGATGGAAGGAAATTGAACAAATATAATAAATGAAATGATGGGTATGGAATAAATGTATGAAGTGGGCACATGTGCACTGTTATATCAAGGTGATGAAGTGGTAAATAGTGAAATTCTATCCATGTATTCACTATACACTATGACATCCCTGAACATTTATATATAGTGAAATCAGAGCAGGGAGAAACAAAGTTTGGCTTTCTTATTCTTTTTTTTTTTTTTTTTTTACAGAGAGAGAGAGTATTTTTTTTTTTTTTTTTTTTTTTTTTTTTTTTTTTTTAGTTTTCAGCGGACCCAACATCTTTTTTGTATGTGGTGCTGAGGATCGAACCCGGGCTGCATGCATGCCAGGCAAGCGCGCTACCGCTTGAGCCACATCCCCAGTCCTGGCTTTCTTATTCTTTGGCCTATGAATCGCTGGAGTAAAATTTCCTGAGTTTAGTACTTGCAAGTTTACTTCTTTCAGTTAGATTGCTTAAAAAAAATATCAATTCAAGTTCTTTTCTCACTTCTGTTTTCACATTGACAAAACTCTGGTCTTATTCTGAGGGATTATGAGAGGGCACAGTTTGCCTAGGTCTCATTTTTTGGCTTCTTTTTTCCCTGTCACTTTGACCAAGTTCTCCATGCCCTTGCCCAGTTTTTACACAGACATTTAAAAGAGATGTTCTCCTCAGAGTCTGTCATTCTATTTTATATTAAGTAAAAGAGAATCCTTTCAATATAAGAATATGATTCAGTGTATAAACTTAGAGAAGCATTCCTGGTATAGTGGCAAAAATCACCTTTTAGAAAGAGATGAATAGCTCTCCTGCATCAGCCGTCACCCTGAGACACCTGGAACAAGGTGTGCAGCCTGTTTGCCTCTTTCTTTTGTCACCTGTAAACTTTGAATAAAAACTCTTAAAGTTGTCATGAGGATCAGACTATTTAGCTGATGGTGTCTTTTACATTATGGGACACCGGATTGGGGGGGTTCAATAAACTGTAATTTCGCTTCCCATTCATTCCAACCTGACTCATCCTGGCACTGTTGTCCGTTTTCTAAGTCTCCTGTTTGACTTTTAGCACCTATGATGAAGCTTATATAACATTATCATTTAAAAATAGATAGGTTTTGTTGATATTTTAGCCTGTATAGTATTTCCCTTCCTAAAGTGAAGGACAATAATACATCAAAAGATATAAACATATCTTTAGAAATTTCCCCAGCAAGGACAGAGTTGGGGAATACTGACTCACCCAGAGGTCCATTCCAGTCTTTCCCAACAGGGAGTGGTCACAATGCAACTTCTGCTCATTGTGTATTCTCTGTCCTTGCTCAATTGTTACAGCCCATCCTTAAGGATTCAAGGTCATAGACCTTATAAATAATCATACCTCAAGATTGTATGTAAAGCTAAATTTCTATAGTTGTTTGAACTTCTACTCTTTTTCATTAGAGCTGCCCAGATGCATTCTGCTGTGAAATCTGGCCGTCTTTCTCAGATCAGTTTATTATACATTAGCCCTGGTCACAATTGTACTGGTCATTCTCTGAACATCTACTCTGCTCTGTTTTGCAAGGGGCTGATGCTGGCAAATGTCATCTTCCAGGCCCTTTTACCAACTGTTTCTTTCTTAGGTTCAACCTGTGGGAAGCATTAGGTGGAGATGTAACGACAGATGGGGAAACTCTGGTTCCGCCCCAGCCATACTCTGTGCTCCTAAGACTCTAGGATCCCCCTCCCACCATGGTCACCACATCTGCAAGGTTCCATTTTCCCCCAAATGACTGCATTTTCTCCATGGTCCAAGATCCATTCTTCTGGCCGTGGCCTTGTAACTCTCACAAATGTGGCACCCTGGGTGGCCTTATAAGGTTTTTGATCCCTCCTGCTAGATCTAGCTTCTAGGCTTTAATGTTGGGTCCTTTATTCCTCTGATCCTAGATGCGGGAGAACTTGTAAAAATCTCTGGTTACTTCATCTTCCTCATAAACATGAGATTAACTTACTAAACAGCTAGGTTTTCATTTTGTGAAAAAGAATTATTGTGAATAAAAATAAAGTCCTTATCAAAATGTATTTGTGCCAGGTGCATTGGTGCACAACTGTAATGCCAGAGGCTTGGGAGGCTGAGGCAGGAGGATCACAAGTTCAAAGCCAACCTCAGTAGCTCTAAGCAACTGAGTAAGAACCTGTCTTAAAATAAAATATTTAAGGCTGGGGATGTAGTTCAGTGGTAAAGTGCCTCTGGGTTTAATCCCCAATTACACTCTTCCTAGCCCCCACAAAAATCAAAGGGATTTGTGAGGTATATATCAAATACAGTAAGAAAATAAGTTTGATTTTTCAGTACAATATAAACTGTTGTTGAAACCTGAGTGTACATTAAAAGGAAACCCATTCATCCATGTTCCATCAAGTGTCAAAAAGAGTAAGTTTGAAACAGACTTTTGTTCCATTGATAGAAAAATCTGAAAAAGGGCTGTGAACTGTGTGTGTGTGTGGGGGGGGAGTGGTAATAGATTTATAATAATATGTACCATAGATTTACAGAAATATACAAATGAATGTAGAATATATATTTATAAATATTGAATTTTTAATTTAATTTTTTTCTGCAGAAGCAGAGAAAGGTCAGAGAGATAATATGAGTGAACACTGGCAAACTAAGGAAGAAACAACCAAAAAGAATTTTTATCAATCATTGAAGTGTAGTTACATTTTTTTGTATAATAGGCTCTTGGGTTTACTGCTTTAGTAAATGTCTTTGATATGAATCTGTAGGTGTAACCTTGAATATACAAAAAGCAAACCTCTTACATTTATGACAAAAAGCTCCTACTATAAGGTTTAAATAACTCAAAAGTCAACAGTAAAATAACCAAACAGGGCAATTAGAAAATGGACAAAAACATTAAGAGATGTATAACTGAGAAGGGCCTACAAATAACAAATGAGCATGTGAAAAGATGTTAAACATCACTAACATTAGATAAACGATGTTTAGACCTCTCTGAAATGTTAATATACACCTATTAGTATATTTTAGTTAATATACAACTAAAATTTTTTTTAAAAGTGTCAATACCAAATCCTGACTAGGATTCAGAGAAATTAAATTGCTCCTACATTGCGGGTGGAAATGTAAAATGAAACTGACATTCTGAAAAATAGTTTTGCTGTGTTTTAAAAAAATGTAAAAATATACTTACCACATGAAACAGTGGTTGCTTTTTTGGGAATTTGTCCTACAGAAATGAAAACTCACATACACATATAGACACATAACCTATACACAGTTGTTCATTGTATCTTTATTGCATATGTAAGCATGTACAGTAGGTGTACTACTGTACATAATACAGTAGGACATAAGCTGGGGTACATCTATACTGTGGAATACTGCACACAGCAATGTAAATGAACAAAGTGTTGATATGGGCAACAGCTTGGATGATTTCAAGGACATTGTGGAATTTAATATGGCTTTTGGGAGAATGGAAGGGTTAAAAATGGACTCCAAGGTTCTGGGACCTGAGCACCCTGAAGGATATAGTTACTTACCAGTGGCCAGTATGGAAATGGAGCAAGTTTGAGGGGGAATTCAGGAGTACTTTAGACTTATCTTTTAGATATAAAAGTGTTATCTTCTTTGCCTTATCTTTTAAGCATACAAGTAGACATTGCTTATAGGAAGTGAATATGTGGATTTGGAATTCAGGAGAGAGGTCTACTGGGAATTGGTGGCTGACACACAGTGATATTTATCATGAGATTACATGAGATCACCAAGGCAGTGACTATAGGCAGAGAAGAGGACCAAGGACTAGACCCAGGGAAACCCAAGAGTTAAAAGATCATGAAGAAGAGAAAGAATCATAAAACATGACCAAGAGGCAGCAGCTACCAGTGTCGGACGAATCCTGAGTGTCCTGTCCTCTAAGCCAAGTGAAGAACAATATCAGAGAGGATCCAGTTCCTAAAATATATCTATTACCATCAGTGTAAGTGGGTGTGATGTGATTTAACATTTTGCTATACACCTAGTTTTATTTTTATTCTATTTTTATACTGGGAAACAAGGTAATTTTTTTGTTTGGAATTTAGCTTGCTAAGAACAAGTCGTCTTGTTTTGGTTGCTTAGGTTTCAAAGAATCGTTTTTGTTTTAAATAGTTTAAGAACTAGGATTTGTGGTAATAATGTTTTTGTGGTGACTTTGTTTCTATTTGGCCCACTATTTACAGAAGATGAAAATGTGATATATTAATAAGATGTCCATTATACTTATTCTATGAGGCTACATTTAAATGTATTTTTTTAAAGAGAGAGAGAGAATTTTTAATATTTATTTTTTAGTTTTTGGCGGACACAACATCTTTGTTTGTATGTGGTGCTGAGGATCGAACCCGGGCCGCACGCATGCCAGGCGAGCACGCCACCGCTTGAGCCACATCCCCACCCCTTAAATGTATTTTATGTGTAATTATTTCAAGAAAAATAAACTCCTTTAATGGGATCAGTTTGGTTATGCTTAGTATCCTTTGTAACTAACACTTTTTTGGCTTCCTGTTCTTGTGCATATGTGCATTTGAAAAGATGATGGACATTTGACTTGAAATTATTAAATAATCCTTTGTAATAACTTTGATTTAATATATGTAGAAATTTATATCAAGAATTGACTAATATATGGAAGTTTATGCTCTTCTTATTGAGTATTTCCTTATTTTTTTCAAGCACATCAAGTAGTTAGTTACATACCAAGTACATATAAATGAAATTATAGAATTATTAAGAATGCACTTTTATGATCTTAGTAAAGTGACTAGATTTTGAAATTAATTTGCTTGTATTTCATGTGCTTTATATTGTCTCCTGCTTGTATCTGAATTCTTGGCTTCTGAGTTGCCACCTACTGACTAGGCTTTACAGTATCCACAGATTAATGCAACAAAGTTAAAAAAAATGAAAAGCAAACTGAGAAAAAAAGATGCACTACAAACCTGATGAACCACATTGCTGAGGAGAACAGAGCTGAATAAACACAAGCTTCCCTTTTTGCAGTAACTGTTCCAAACCAAGCAGGAGCTGCTGCTTTATTTCAGGGAAGGGAAAATAATGACTGGGTTTTCTTTTATTTTTCTGGTGAGCAATTTAGCTGCTACCTCCATTTGGCATATTCTCTCACTTCTTTTATTGGAATGTGGTTATAAATATAGATATGGCCTTCTTTACCACAGTGCATATTTCTTTACCACAATATATATTCAGAGCCATATTTACTAATGCAGATATTTAGGTTTTCTCTGAGATGTTGTTTAGAAAGAAATGGTGCAGGGAAAAATGCAGCACCAACATGGGGTACACCCTGTTCCAGGCATATAAGTGTGTGTCTGGTCTGTGGACTTATCACCAAGGAGAGAAGACTGCTCTCCCAGATGGCATTACCTTAATAGAAACTGCTAATATGCACATGCTTGAAAACCATGTTCTAATCCAAGTTGTCCTGGCAGCGTGTTATTTTTAAGAATAGTTGAATTAACTCTTGAACCTTTCCTTTAATTATCTCTGATTTTTGAACTGGACCTTTTGAAAGAGAATAGCTCTCCCAAGTAGGTTGCCTTTGGAGTATGGTGTGTGTGCACCTTTGTGCGTGTTTGTGCTATGTGTAAACCGTTGTGTGTTTTGGCATGACCTGAGTCAGCAGGAAGGCTCCAGGGTTCGGGCTGCTTTCATCCTCTGTTACACCCTTACAACCTTCCTGTTTTACGATAATTCTGAAATCTGATGCTTCTGCTCCTTTTAACTCAGAACTGTGTTTATTTGCCTGTGGCCTATTTTATTGTAAAATAAAAATCTTAAGAATCCTATGTTTTGGGGGTGTTTTTTCCCTCAAGAACAGTATGGTTGTCTTAAAGACTAAATGACTGTGCTTTTAATAGTGTGTAAAGATTCAGTAAAAAATAAATCCTGGCAATTTTGTTTTAAGAAGAAACTTTTAAGGGCAATACATGCTGCGGACTTCAAAAGTCCAATCAAACAATTAAGAACAAACTGTACTGTGTGAACTTATGGTTTTCTTCTGGACTTGCCATAGTGAGCTAAGTCTTAAGCCTCAGAATTCCAAGTGTCCATTGGTTAGGGATTTGGATCACAATTATTTAAAAATAAGTTTTCACAGATTTTGAATGTCTCCAGGGATGTTCCCCCCTGTGCCAGATGATGGGATTGAGGCTGATTTGCTTTCCCTCTGCCAGGGTAAACATTTGATAGATGGTTGTCATTTATTTTACCTAATAGCCTCATTGTTTCTTAGTAAGACTACTCATTGGTGATGCATGGTAGGTAGTGGAGTAATTCATAACAGTTGGTGATATACTTACTTATTTTTGAAATTTTTCTAATTTTTGTATTAATCTATCATGCAATATTTACTCTGTTTATTATATATCCAGCACCTATGTGTTTTAGGTGCAGTAAAGGTAACAGATGTGTAAAATGTCATCTTTGTCCTCAAGGATGTTGCAATGTGTCTAGTGTTCCTTAAGAATGGAGAGTGGGGCATTTTAAGTAGACAGTTCTTTTCTTGTGTGGGAATATTTGACACATTGCAGTAAGCAGAGCTTCCCTGGTCCCTGCCTAGTAAATGTAGCACTATCAGTTATTCTGGTAGCAAGTTACATCTAAAAAAGCGTTAGCTACACTCCATCTCCTGAGAAGACCTGGGAGATGTAGATTATATGCTACATGGATAGGAAGTGATTATAGTACTGTGTTGTTGAAACTCTGTTGAAGGAATTATATGTGCCATAAAAGCTGAGAAAATACAAAATACATAACAATAACTATATAAAACAATGGCAGGTTATTGCTCCCATGCATGCCACATTGTATTCTGAATCACTCTCCTCACAGCTCATTCTGATCTTTTTGCTAGACTGTCCTGTCTTCAATCATCTTTCTTGGATAACTCCTATTTAATCATCAAGAGAAACTACATTGTTAGAATTTCCAAGAAGACTTCAAGAACTTTCTCTTTTCTGATTGAATTGGATGACTCCAACTTTGCTCTTATAAATCCTTGGATATGTAACATTGTGTTCCAGCATTCTACTGACATCATGTACTACAGATATATTATAGCTGCTCAATGGAGTAGACACTTATTGCAGGCAGGAACTGTACCATACCTCTGTTCTAACTAGTAAATTCTATGTGTGTAGTACATGTTCAGTTCACTGATCTGTACTTAACTGGTAAATGATGGAGGCATCTATATTGTGTAGTTCATTATTCTTGACATCAAATTAAAACTGTTCAAAAGTTTCCTGTAATATTTAACATTACTCATCCTAAAAGCATTTTCATGCTCTGCTGTTGGAAATGTAATTTGGTACAATGCCTTGGGAAAGTCATTTGGCAGTAGGTATCAAGAGATTTACAAGTTCATGGCATTTGATTCATTAATTCCATTTCTGGGAACCTCTCCTAAGGAAACAATTCTAATTATAGAAAAAAACCATATACACAAAAGTCTCAATTTCAGCACTGTTACTAATAGCAAAAAGTTGGAAAGTCTTCAACAACTCTGGGTAGTAAAAACATACTTTGCTAATTATTGATAAACCATTCTAATGAATAATTTTGGGATAATTATGGGGAATTAGGTGAGAATATGATCTGGCTTTTAGATGAGATGAAATTATCCTGAAGTTAAAAGGTAGAGATTATTGGCCCAGAAAAATAATACAAAATACAAAATAATTTGAATGTACAAAATAATATGGATGTGTAACCTTATTTTAGTATTATGCAAAGATGGATACACAGATATGTATAGGTTAAAAAAATCCAACATGATATATAAGATATTAACAATGGTGACCTCTGGATATTGGAAATTGAGATTTATAATTTCTGATTTTTATTGTGTATTTCTTAATTTTCTATAAGATTCACTACACAGGCATCATAGTAAAGGATTAAAAAAACAAATTATTGAAAACAATTTTAATGTCCATTAGTAACATGTGGTTAAATTAATTATTGTGGGTATACATGCTAGATTATTTTATTACACTTAAAGACAGCACATATGAGAAATTTTGATAATGTGGTACAATGTCACTATTGCAATATTCAGTGAAAAACACAAGATGAGAAACTTTTTACATAGGTTGGTCTCATTATTAAATACTTCCAAAGAAGATCTCAGTGATTGTTTAGTCTAAGTGGTGAAATCCTGGGCTTTTATCCTTTTCTTTGGTGGTTGTTGTATGTTTTTTGTAATGAATGTATAATAACTTTTTAGACGAAGAAAATACATATAATCAAAAATCCTATTAAAAGAGCTTAAATGTATGTTTCAAAAGTTCTAGGTTATTGTACAGGTGGTTCCAAAAGGTTATTGCTGCAAATCATGGCTGTGTTTAAGTAAAAGTAACACTTGGTGCTAGAATATAATGAGAGGATTATGTAATGTATTCTATAAGGATAAAGTAAGAATCTGCAAACTTCTTAGAGATAAAAATGGCAACAAAATTTTGTATAAATTCAGCATAAAAGTCCTGGGGCTGTGATTTGGCTTGGATTTGTCCTTTAGAAGTTAAATGGTGTAATGGTATTGAGAGGTGTCAGACCTTTAAAAAGTGGGCCCCAGTGGGAAGTAGTAGATCATGGAAGCACTACTCTCAGAAGGGATTAGAACTCTTCTCCTCTTTCCAGGAGTGTAGGTTGTTATAAGGTGATTCCATCCTACCGGGTCCTCCTCCTCTGCCAGCATTGCTTGCCACCATCATGCACTCTCCCACCATGTAATGCCACCTGCCATCTTGTGGCATGATATCACCTCCTTGTCATATCTGGACTTCTAAGCTTGGACTTTTGGTTTCCAGAACTGTGAGCCAAAATAAATCTCTTTTCTTTGCAAATTACCCAGATTTGGATATTTTGTTATAGCAATACAAAATAGATTGAGACAGGTGTATTCCTTAATATTACTTTTCACAAAATTATTTGTTCAATCTTTCATTCAACAATTATCTATTGAGATGTGCTCGGATGCTAGGGATCCATGAATAAGAAATACAGAAGGAGTCGATAGCTAAAAATGACTCCCCTCTTACCTTTTGGGCAAAAGTTGGAAGAAAGTTAAATTCCATTGTGCCAGCAATATCTTATCTGATCAAAAGTCCAAAGCATCTTTATTTTATAAGTAAGATTTACTGAAATTTCCAGATGTTCTTTCAGATCTTTAATTAGGTTCCCTGATTTCTGTCTCATTTCAGTGTTGAAGTCAGCAGCCAAATACCACATATGGAAAACGATTCCTCTGGAAGTAAATTGAATATGTAAAAATTTACTGTCACTTATCTTAATATTTAATTCAATAAAACTTCTGTTTCTCAGTGTTTTACCACACATTTTCATGTGTCTGCTAAATTTTTGGGAATGCTACATAATTCCACAGAAAACTAAATGGATTCTACATCATTTAAAATTGCTTTAAGGGTAATGTGATAAAATGTTCTTTGGAGTAATTAAATATATCAAGTACTGTTTGATTTCTTATTTGTTTAACCAGTCTTTTAATTTGCTTTCTATATGGCAATTTCAGAAAGCTATTAATATCGATGTTTATTTAGAGGGCTTCTGCACAGATTTCCATGGGAAAATTTACCTGATGATAGACTCAAGAAGAATTTTTAAGAATCTTATTAGCAACAGAAAAGATTCTTTACACAAATTCCCAGCTACTTCAGATGATTATGATTATTTTCAAAGCTAGAACAAGTTATTTTGGAATCCTTTTAGTTCAACATTCTAGATCTATTCTCCATGTGATATTGACTTAAAATTTAAAAAGCAGATGTAGGTCAAAGGAGATTCTGCAAACACTTTCGGTGTTTCATCCTGGGGCTTTGATAACTTGAAAGCAAAGAAGAGTTCTTCTTTATATCTAATCTGTAACTTCCTGATATATGTTAAAGTCATCTCCTCCTAAATTTCCTTCATTACAAATGCAAATAAAAATAGAATTCTTATGCTATCTGATGGTATCTGTTTTGTCCAGGGAGATAGAAGCATAACATTTCACAAAAGACAGATGTCATGAAGAATTCTCAGAAACTTAATAGAAGTTTGTTCTAGGAGTTGTAGTGGGAGGTAGTGAGTGAGAAAGTGGGCTTTCGATCTTCCATTTATTTCTTATACTGCTGGAATGTTTTACTGTGAACATACTAGTATTTAATGGTTTAAAACAAAGAGATAAACTTTTTATTTATTTACATACTAATTGTAGGTTTACCTTAAGCTTTTGGTATTTTAGGGGCTCAATAAATAGTTAATTGACTCTCAGCATTTACTTACAATTATTTTTTATTTTTATAAGGGAGCTTACCAGCTGCTGATCTTAAAAGAATGTAGCATTTAAAGTTTTTAACAATATACAAGACTTAGAATAAACAAGCACAAGCACTTTTAACATTTTAAAAAGCTATTTAAAGAATGGTCTTATATTTGTTATATTTGGTCCCCAAATACAGAAAGTATTTTTTTTTCACTAAAAAAAAAGGGCCCTAGAGAACGCCCTTTAACCAGTCATCTTTTCTAACCAATCATTATTAATAGTTATTCTTCTCATGTTTTACATATTTTAAGAATCCCCAGAAAACATATTAATTTTCTTCTGCTAAAAATAAATAAGTGTAACAAAATTTTTCTAAATATAGTGTATTTCCAGTTATTGTCATTTCTTTCACAGGCCATGGTAAGTGACTAACTATGGAGAAATAAGTGGTGGAGGAGGACAAGAATGTTGTTCCAGGGCCTTTGTGATGCCACTGTCATCTAAAAACCATGTAGTGGGTTTGTTTCAAGATTGCATTTGAGGACCACCCTACTCAAGCCACATGCCACTCTGTGCAGATGTGGACAGCTTGTGTTTCGCCTGACACACTAATGCTTAGTTCTTAGGTGCCAACATGGTAAATAGATTTAGTCCCTTTTTGGGTTAATTTGTTTCTCACAACTTTTGTAACTTGTATTAAATATATGGGTGCCAAGAGAAAGCCAGCTTTCTACTCTCTCCTCTGCCCACTCAAACCAGGACTGAAGGAGTACTAAATTGTAGGCTCCCTGTCTTCTCTGGTCACATTCAGATAATTAAAAGTCTTCAAGACTCCTTAGCTTGAAGTGACTTCAGTTTAGTAATTCTCAATGTAACAGTCAAGTTTCATTCAAAATAAAACTTCCTCCATTCCCTTGGCTCAGGCCAGCTGCATGGACAGCCCTGAAATAAAGAAAGGCAGTGCCCGCATAGCTGTTTCCCCCAGCTTTTGGCCCTGCACTCCAGCTTGATGGAGGTGGTGAAATTGGGAAGCATGGAGAAAAAGCAGGAGGCAGGAAATATGTTGCTGCTGGGGAGCTGACATCCCTGTTTGAACAAATTATTAAAGCTGGTGCTTTGTCTGGTGGGTGCTTGTCAGGGTCCATTCACCTACAGTTCCTTGGACTAAGTGAAATGCTCCCTGACTGGCCAATTACTTCCTCATCCTTGGCATTCATCTTTTTGATTCCTCAGGCTCGTGTGGGATACCAGTCCACAACCCCAAAACTTCAGGAAACCTATCAATTTAAGTGTACTCTTTTTCAGTCCTTCTCATTAATCTGAAGGTGGGGTCAAGTATACCTTCCATTATCACTAAGGAGGGTGAGGAAGAGGGCATGGAACATTGACAACTCTCTCAAGAATTTTTCCATCTCTTTTCTCCAAGGCTTTGGCCAGTTTTACCACAGCCCTTTTATACCTTTGAGTTTTGCAGAGGTCAGGGTACCCAGACTGGTTTTCAGTTATTCCTTTTCCTTTGTGCATTGGTGGTCTGGAAGGTGGAAGCAGTTGATACCTACTTTCTTGGGGCTTCAGCCAAAATGGAAACAACTATTTTAATAATAGGTTGGAAATATAACTTTTCCAAACATAAAGTAAATTATGAGATACTTTTTACACTCAAATATTTCATTGTAAAGTCTTTTTATACAAGTTGTGTGTGTGTGTGTGTGTGTGTGTGTGTGTGTGTGTGTGTGTTAGAAGCAGTAGTGCTGACTCTACTACATAAAATATAAATTTAGGTATCAAAGCTAAGTTAAGCTGACACACATCTCAAAGTCATGTTTTATTTATTTAGATTTAGGTACCAAAGATAAGCTAAGCTGATACACATCTCAAAGTCATCCTTTATTTATTTAGATTGATTATTCATTCATTTGAATAGATAATAAATAACATGTTATGAAATCTAAAATATACGAAAGAATATATAATGACAAGTACATCTTTCTTCTGCTCTGGTATCTCAGTCACTATTTCTAATATTTTATTAACTATTCTTAAGGTCATTTTCTGTACATTTCTGGAAACCTCAAGATCCACGTGAATAACTGGTAATAAATAGTTTTCTAATTGGGCTCAAACTGACCTGATTTAGTGTTACATATATGTTATCTGTTATCTGTTAGAGTTATTGGGCATGGAACATAACTAAATCTTGGTAAACCTTAGTACTTCATTTGTAAAATGGAAATCATAATAATAAACACCACAGAGTTGTGAAAACTGAGAAAAATAGATTTCAAAGGATTGGTACAGTTTCTGTTACTCAATAAATGTCAGTTTTTTGAAGTCCCACACTTTGTTGCATAACATGAGCCTGTTTTTTCCCCCACCTTCAACATTAGCTGCTCTAATACCAACATCCTATGTTGCCTCCCTACATAGACCCAGCTCCAAAACCTTGCTGTGCTGTGGGGTGCACATGGTGCCCTGTACATATATGTCTCTGACATAGCACTTCCTAATTGTAATGTGGTTAATATTTATTTTTGTCTGCAACTTAATATGTTCTTCTATGTTTTGTCACTCAATTCAATGATTGGCACATGGTAAACAGTAGTTATTTTTTGAATCAAAGAATTTGCAAATTAAGCTTCTTCACTGAAGGCCTGTTGTGTTTTGACAGAAGGGAAATAAACAGAGGTGAAATATTTTGATGCTGTGGGACTTGTGGGGACTATGGGACCAGTTCACCTAGAGTCAAGAAGGAACATTAGCTGAGTGGAGAGAGGGGTTTCTAAGGAGAAGGCAATAGGTGAATGTGGAAGGCCACAGAAATCAAGTTACACATTTAGATGTTTTACATAGACCATATGTTGTCCTCACCCTTGCTCCAGGTATTAGAAAGTGGCCACTTGGAAGCTCTTAAGGGAGACCATCTATGTTACTACACGCTATATCAGTTAGTTGCAGAAAGCCCAAAGTGTCAGGAGATTTTTAATAAAGGGATCAAGAAAATGAGCCATTTTTCTCTTTCCCTTCAAAGATCTATTGCTTAGGTTAAAAGCATGGAGTTTGTATTTGTGGTAGTATTTTAAGTCTGTACCTTTTTTTAAAAAAAAAATTTAATTGTTGATGAAACTTTCTTTTATTTATTTATATGTGGTACTGAGAATCAAACTCAGTGCCTCACATATGCTAGTCAAGCACTCTATCACTGAGCTACAACCCCAGCCCAGTCTGTATCTTATCACATGCTTCTCCATAAAGTTTTTGACAGCTAGAATGAAATACTAGTAAGTTACTGACAACTGTCACTGTGCATACTTTGAATTTTCTAAAGGAAGTAGTATATAACAGTCCCAACTGAGTATCTCTTGTATTTTTGAAATGAAGAAATATATTGTTCTACATACTATCCTGTTATTCTGAGGTCTCAGTATAAACAACTTAGTTAGATTTTATTAACTGCTTTACTGAAAAAAAATCCATTTAAAGTATACAATTCAGTGTTTTTTAGCATATTCACTAAATAGTAGTGATGGTTGTGCAACCATCATTACAATCTAATATTGACTACCTTTGTTCCTCCAAAAGAAACTCCATATCCATTAGTAATAAGTTCCTATTTTTCCTTTCCTTCCTCTCAGCTATAACAATCACTAATTTACTTTTTAGTCACTGTAAATTTGCCAATTTTGGATATTCAGTGTAAAAGGAGTCATACAATATATTTATTTTGTGATTGGATTCAGTCACTCAGCACAGTGTTTTCAAGTTTCAACTATATTGTAACCTGTTTCAGGACTCAATTTATATGTACTACTGCTGAGTATTATTCCATTGTATGCATATAATACATTTTATTTACCCATTCACCAGTTGGTGGATATTTGAGTTCTACTTTTTGGTTATTGTGAATAACAATGCTATGAATATTCATGCACAAGCTTTTCTGTAGAAGATATCTTTTAATTTTTCTTGTGTATACCTAGGAATGAAATTGCTGGGTCATAAGTGTTTGCCAACTCTTATCACCCCCAGGCGCTGGAGCCAATATACTTGGGAACTTTTACTTTATTTTTTCCATATTTTTTTGATGATTTATAATTGAACATAATGGTGGAATTCATTGTTACATATTCTTACATACTCACAATATTACAGTATATTTTGGCCAATGTCATTCCCCAGCATTTTCCATTTTCCTTGCTTTCTCTACTGATCTGCCTTTGATTTTCTGTCATCTATATTTTTGATTATGGCTATTCTAGTGGTATATCATTGTAGTTTTCATTTGCATCATCCTGAAGACTAATGATGTTGAGAACCTTTTCAAGTTCTTATTGGTCATTTGTAATATCTTTGTGGAGAAATGTCTTTTCAAGTTCCTTTTGTATTTGTTAAGTTGGGTTATTTGTGTTTTGTTGTTGAGTTGTAAAAACTTATACACTCTAGATGTTAGGTATGTATCTATGATTTGTAATTATATTATTCCATTCTGTAGACTGATGGTATCATATTCAACAAAATATTTTAATTTTGATGTAGTCCAGTTTAGCTGCTTTTCTTTGATCAATTGTGCTTTGGTTTTGTTACTGAAGAAACCTTTGCCTAATCCAAGGTCATGAAGTTTCACTCCTGTGTTTTGATTTGTTTTTCCTATCAGTTTTAACATTTTGGTCTATGGTCCATTTTGAGTGCATACGATTTTCTAGTTGTTCCAGCATCATTTATTATAATAACCACCCTTTCTGCATTAAATTGTTAATACTCTTGTCTAAAATCAATTGACCTTGAATGGGAAAGGTTTGTTTCTGGACTCTATTCCATTGACCTATCCATCTGTTCTTATGCTACTTGTCTTCATTATTATAACTTTGTAGTAGTGTATTTCAAAATCAGGAATTTTAAATCTGCCATATTATTCTTCTTTTGGCTATTCTGAATTTTTTTGTAGTTGTTAAGTGCTAGGGATAGAACACTGGGTTTCCTATATACTGGGCAAAAGTCTTACCACTAGGCATGAGCTCCACCAATGGGCTACACCCCTTTCCTAATTTCCATTTGAATTGTAACACTGGCTTGTCAATTTCTGGGGAAAAATGATAAAATTATGATGGGGATTGCAATGAATTTGTAGATCAAGTTGGAGACAATTGCTATCTTTATATTAAATATCCCATCTGTGAACATGGGATGTATTTCCAGTTACTTAGATCAACTTTAATTTCTGTTCACAGTATTTTACAATTTAAATGCAGAAGTGTTTCATTTCTTTCATTAAATTTTTTCTTAAGAATTTGATGTGGGTCATGTTTTATTGACCTTTTATTTAGTTTTATTGTGTAAACTGATCAAAAGTTTCTGAGAATTTCTAAATATAATATAATTTTTTACAGTTAGAAAACTGTAAAAGAAAATAGTTTCTTGTCACTTCTGTTCCTGCGTATTGCTCTCAAATAATTTTGCCTCTTTAAGGAAAAAAAAAATGTTCTTTTGGTTTCTGATTTTAATGTGATAAAAGTTCAGTATGCCATGGCAGTGCTACCATAATATAGATATATTAGTGAATTTTAAAAGTTTACCTGCTTTTTTCATCCAGTTGGACTTCAAACTTTGCTGAATATACATTGGAAATGTTTCTCAAATTCATCCTTTTCTTATATTTTGTTTGGTAGGCCTACTCATTCAATGGCTATCTTTTATTGGTGAGGTGTCTTTTTTGTTGTTGTTGTTGTTGTTAGCTAATTTTCATTATTTCCCTGTCCTTTAGCCTCTTCTTGGAAGCCTTTCTTTTGACTCATTTTCTTTTAATAGACAATTAATTTTCCCTATTTCTGTGATCCTACGATGTACTTATGATGCCAGAACGATATCTTTCAATGGCATAGGTCACCATCTCTATGTATCTATTTTTTAAAAAATATTTTTTAGTTGTAGATGGACAGAATAACTTTATTTTTATTTATTTATTTTTATATGGTGCTGAGGATAGAACACAGTGACTCACATGTGCTAGGTGAGTGCTCTATCAATGAGCTACAACTCCAGCCCAATTTGTTTGAATCACTAGTGTATCATTTAGCTTATTCTATGTTTTTTATGTTTTCCCTCCAAGTTTCCACTCCCTGATTAAATTTAAAATTTATTGATAGTAATGACTACTGAATTCTCCTTACCTTTGTATTTTTAGCACCTATATTTTCGAACTAAGAAAACAGAGTAAAGTTGCAATCCTACAATTGAAAAAGAAAGTTCATATTTATAAATTAATGTTCTTCTTTTATGTCTGTCAAATTAGGGACATTGCTAATTGCTAACTTGGTGAGACCTTTATTGATAAATAAATGAGCAATTAGAGTTTTTTCAAGGTAGAAGTCCCACTTTTTTTTTTTAACTTGATTGTTCCTATTAAGCATCCAAAAAAATTTTTTTTTAAATCTTTTCTGGCATTATTTTATAATTTGGTTTTATCTGTTTGTTCTATTTGCATACTGAAGGGAAGCTAGTATATAGTAATCTGAGCTAAGTGGAAAATAAGTGTTCATTTCCAATGTGCAAAAGAAGAAGATTATAGTTTTTAAAAACAATTTTTCCATTCTGAAGAATTGTTACAAACACTACAGTATTTATATTCTTTTAAATTATTTAATGTCATATGCTTATAATAGTCATTGGGTCTCTATTTCTAGATTTTTTGGTTAAGATGCTACATCTATACTAATAATTTATCAAAATAGTATTCAAAATATTCATGATTTTAACTTTATACCTTTTCTTTATTCTACGTCTTAGCAACACCCTTCCTCAAACATTATTTTAAGTTCTTCTTTGGGCTTCCACTTTTATTCTACTTTCTCCTATCATTTTAGACTGTAAATCCATGAATCCACGATCATAAGGACCATGTCTTAGCTTCCTTTGTATCTCAAATGCCTAGGCTAGCATTGAATAAATATATTTTTAAAAGTGTCCCATGGTTTGTTTACCATATAATTTAAAATAGAATAAATATTTCTCAAAGGGAGGAGAATTTCTGAGAGTAATTTTTTTTTTTTAGCATCTTAATATCCAAACTCTGCTTGCTTACAGGATGACTTAATCAGCACCATATCAGAGACAGCTTGCTGTGTTTACCATTGTTAGTTGGGCCAGCATATGTCCAAAACAGTTGGAACGAGGAAAACAGCATTGACTTGCAGCCAAAGTAGAGGGGGAGGGAGAAAGAGTTCTTTAGCTATTGAACAAGACTAAATGCTTTGGACAATGTAGGATACTTCTGTAGAAAGGGGGATCATTTAAGTCACAAAAGGAAAAAATAGATGCATTTTGCAAAATCTAAATACACTGAAATAATAAAAGCAAATTGGTGGTATTGTTTTAGCTTTTTTTAAAATATAAGTCTTTGGAAGTACTGTAATCTTTTGTTGTTGTTGTTGTTGTCAACCAAACAAGGGAATTCTAAGATATTTATAATGTAAATTTTCTTTTTTTCATTTTTAGCCTTGTGACTTCAGTGGGTTTTGTTGTTTATGATTCCTGGAAATTTTCTGTTTCTTTATTAAGCAGTGTGGGAGTCCTTGAATATCCATTCCATTTCATAGGATCAGAATAATATTTCTGGTTTTCCCCCAAACTGGGAATTATATTGCTGTATAGTAAAACTTTTTAAATGAGAAATATGTCTATTCTAATTTTCTTAAGTAATGAATTACTAAAATAGATACTTTATGCATTATACCCTCTTGAGAATCAACTCTTAGAGAAAAGAAATATTTTCATTGAAACAGAAAAGGAAATGGAATGGAAGGCTTGAAGAGAAGTTTCCAAATACCACAATCAGGAATAAACAGTTTTGACTATAATTCAACTTTCTTTCTTAAGCAAAGACTGACCTAGGGTAATTTTTAGTTAGATAAAGTTTTCCAACATTCAGTTCTCTGTCATTTCTTATTTTGTGAGGGTCCATCCCTTTCTCTTTGGTCAGAACTTGTTCTCCTGGTTATTGCTTTACCCACAGAGGTCACTGAAGACCAAGAGTAATTATCTCTCTCCTAAGACATACTTTCTGATAGAGATTAAAAAATAAAATAATGCAAACATTTTATGTATAATTTTGGGGTGAGGAGGGAATAGCCTTGCCACAAGAGAGGGCATAAGCTACATCAGTTTTTTGTTTTGCTGTAAACAGGAGGAACCAAAGACTGATAGAAGTGGAGTGATCAGGATAAGAACTGTGGAGTTCTTTCTGCCATATTCCACTTCTGTCCATTGACAAGATATAGGACATTAGCCAGCAATTGAGAGAAGATCTATAGATAGGTTGGTTTATTCATTGCTTTATTTTATATAACATCTGTATCCTGTGCTTGAAAGAATCACATAAAGAAAGACTTGGTATTAACAGTGATGTTAGTGAAAAGTTTGGTGAAAGCATTTAAGCACAGCATATAAGGTGGAAGCTAGGCTCATATCCAAAGTCCTGGAGGTGAGCATGCACAGAAGAGAAGGCTGTTGGGTACTAGGCATCAAGCCATCAGATGTTGAGTCTTGGTTATCAGGTCAAGTGTGTCAGGTCTGGCTTTCCCTTTGCTGAAGATGAGTTTTTCTTAGGAAGTGACTTAGACATTTATGCAAATGGACATCTGCTGTGCCAGCTCCACCTGCTCTCCAGACATGCCCAGAAATTTCTGAACCTTGGCTATGACTGTATAATGCACCATGACAAATTTACCTTGGTAGGAATAAACCCAACTGGACTGACTCCCTAAGTGTAATGGAGACATGCCTAAAGTGCCAGGTTGAATTTCCTTACTGAACTCAGGAACCACACCAAATTCAGTCTTCGTGCTTCTCCTTCTACCCTGCAAGGTGAGGAAACCTGAACCACCCCCATAAAAACCAATTTCTCTTAAGATAGAGAAAAATCACATCTACTCTTGTTTTCTCTCTTTTGATTGTGGCAATATTTTTTTTTTATTTTCAAGGATTACAAAATATAAACCACTAATTTAAAGCATTTAAAAAAAAACTAAGACTTAAAATTGTGTATAACAAAGGAATTTCAAACTGCTGATTGTTCTACTGGTCTCTTCTAAATTATATTATTAATTCTGTGGAAAATAAATAGAAGCTATTGGATTCAGAGTGGCTTTGCGAAGCTCTATGATTAGGAATGTATTTCCTATGAATTTGGAACATTTTTTGGAACTATTTTTTTCCATAAGTTTTTCTTTTTTTAAATAGTGCTTAGTTACCAGGACAATTTTGAGGTACCAGATCTTTTTAGCGGTTTGGCTACAAATCTATCAATAGGATATAATTGCCAATCTTGTAGTATTATTATTGCAGCTTTGAGGTACATAGGATGGTATTTTAAAACCCCAAGGTTTAAAAGTATTTTGTATAAAGAAAGATCAACGTACACATTATTAACAAAAATTTAAATGCCAAATAAACACAATAATTTTTAATTTCCAAACATTCCTTTGCAAAACTCAAATACTGATTTCTAGAAGATACACTGACCTTTCAAAGATAAATTTATGAACATATGTAGCAACTGCTACACAGATTAGAGCCGCCTTTCATTTTATTTTATTAAAAGAAATTTTAATTGAACCAGTATTTGTTCTATACTTAAACTTTTGTAAGGAATATTATCTCTGCCTCCTAGAAAAAGAAATCAGGAAGAGGACCCACCTAAGTCTTTTAGTATGGCATATTATACAGTGTTTTCCATTTATCACTATTCTGAGTATTTATCATGTTTTTAAATAAGCCAAATAGAAAAGTACCACTTAAAAAGCAATGTTGTATGAGTGACATTGGCAAAGTCACTCTAACTTGTCTGTTGCTTATTATCCTCACGTAAAATAGAAATAATAAGGCTGCTGCATTCAATGAGAGAAACCATACAAAAATCATAGCAAATGATTAGCTTAGCATATAATCATTTTAAAATGCCAACATTCTTCTTTAGATTCTTGTTTTCTAGTTAACTGTTTAATATGAAGTGCAAACAGTAAAGTCTAGAGTACATTAACCTAATGGAAATTCTTGGAGCTTGTTATACATAGTATTTTCCTTGTCAGCACATTCTATTCCCTAATCATGCCCTATTTTAGATGAAATGAACTGTGATAATTTTTAACCTTCTACATTGGCCAAATGTGAGAGTGGTATCTTGGGTTAAGGTTTTACTTCTGTTGTGTGAGAATAAAAATTGACCAAAGATTCTCTACAGCAATGGTCAGTAAGCTTTCTCTGCCAGGGGCTTGTGGGAAATATTTTAGACTCTGTAGACAACTAACTGTGTGGCACTCCATTCTGACTTTGTAGTGTAAAAGCAGCTGTAGATAATGCATGAATGAATAAGAGTGGTTATGTTCTCTTTAATGTATAAACACTGAAAATTGAATTTTGTATAATTTCATATTTTTTTCAGAATTTTTTCCAACCATTTAAAAAAAATGTAAAAATCATTAGAACAGAGGCTATAAAGTAACAGAGAGACTGGCTTCATCCCATGAGCCGTAGCTTGCTGATCCCTGCTCTACAGAGTTCAGTTTAATTTTAATATGATTTAGAATTTCCTATGCTTTTGTTTATAGAGAGGTTATACTTTAAATTGTACACAGATATCTCAAGACTGACTGAAATATAGAGATGCATTCTGCAATGCTGACAGTTCCACCATTCAGTTTAGTTCTAGGAACAGATACTATGAGTTCCACCAAAAATAGAAATTTTAATGACAGTCTAATTAAATAGAAGCCACATGAAAAATTATTACATTTTCTTATGTCAAGTTATGGATGTCTTTAATTAATGCACAGATATATATTTATGTATTTGAAACTTGGCTTTTCTGACAGCTTCAGGACTTTTTTTTTTTTAAGGTAGACTCTCTGTTTATCTATCAAGTTATCTTTTCATGGCCAGTAATTCTTTCTCAAAATGCAAAGGATTCATGAACCAAAAAAACCCTGGAGTAAGAAAGAAACTGTACTACTACAGTCTATCCTGTCAAATCTTTTCTCACACTGTCAAAAAACAGCTGCCTTTTATTTTATTATTTTTTGTACTACATTCTTCAATTAAAAAAGTAGTCTAAAAATTTATGAACAATACACTAAGACCTCATTAACACTGTTTACAGTTAATTATGATTCAGTATCTCTACCTCTGAAAAAAATCCAATAGGATTTAGTTAATCAAGTACCAAAGATGACTTCATTATTAGGCAGTCTTCCTCTGAGTCTGTAGATCCACAGATTGGAGAGTAAGGCCATGGTGAATTTAACCGGGGGGGGGGGGGGGGGGGATAAAAGGAAATTGTCTAGACACAACAGAATTTTATGTAACTAAAAGAAAGGGTGAAATCCTAAATTTGGAATTAAATACAGAACTGTTTCTTAAAAAGAGCCTTGAAACACATGTGTTAAGAAAACTGCTTTAGGCTCACCTGAAAATATACAAATGTGTCAAAATATGCAGAAATGTATTCAGTTATACATCTCTCTATGGAATATATTGGCAATTACAAGTAAGTGCTTTTCTTTACCTCTAAAAATAAAAATATGTGATATTATTTTAACAAAAACATTTTGGTCTCATTTATACCAAGGCATACTCTGAAGTGCATAAATAAAATAGACTGCCTATTTTGTATTACTGAAGAAGAATTAGAATGGAGTGGTTGAGATCTTGGATTCTGGGTCTGGGCAATGTGTGTTCTATTTCTGTTGCTCTACCTTCTATCTGTGACCTTGCCAAGGTCCTCTGTGGCTCCTTATCTGTAAATGAGAAGCATACTAGTGTATACTCAACAGGTTACCCAATAGTACCTCCTCAAAATGCTGTAAAAAAGAACAAACGAATTAACACTGTTTTGAACAGTGTTTGATACATTACAAGTATATTACTGTTGGCTTCATAATTTAAATAATAAAAACAGAACAATCAACATTTTGTTGACAAACTTTGTTCTAACCCATGTTTGGAAAGACTCATGTGGAACCATTATAGGAAAGTCACATTTTATTAGAATGCTTGAGTCCTGAAAACTCACATATTTTAAAATTCACATATTCGAAGTGCTTGCTGACAAACGATAGTAGGTACTTCTATTTACAAGCAAAAGTGGTGCCACCATGTGGCAATAACATAAATATAGCTGCCAGTCCATTTGGTTTGGTGAGTTTTGAAATTATGCAATATTAGAAATTTTTTTGTTTTAATCCTTACTTTTTTCCTAAATTGCAAGTACATTTATTATTTTCAATTCAAAATTTTCAGATATCTACAATTCTAGTTCTTCTAAAATAAGAGTACATTGTTCTATGAAAGAGCAGTATGTGATTTTTCCCCTGTAAAAAAATATATATTTTATTTGTTGACAGATTTATTTTATTTATTTATTATGTGGTGCTGAGGATCAAACCCAGTGCCTCACACATACCAGGCAAGTGCTCTACCACTGAGCCACAACCCCAGCCCGGAATAGTGATTTTCAAACTGAGTTCAGGGGAACTTGAATTCCCAGAGGGAAGGCACAGGGAAGGCCGTGAGTGGATGGGACACTGGCTCCTTCTCCTGTTCTCCAAAACGTTTGCATTCATGCTTTATATGTTGGTACTACTCACAAGATTTTTTTGAAGATAGTATCCAGCTATTTAAAGAAATGCTTTTGCTTTTTGAAAGCCAATGCTATCCTATATTAGAAAGGTCTCAATGACTTTTTAATTTGTTTCTGTAATAAAGATTTCCTAAACATTAGGAAGCCACAGAGTTTGGGAGTAAAAATAGAATGGTTTAATCAAAGTCCTATTCCCATTCGGAGGGATTGAAAGAGTAAAGGGGAGAAAAGGAAAAGACATTCTGGATTAAAGAGGAAAAGAAGGGAATTCTTATGCACAGCATTTCTACTCTTTTTCTTCTATTTCTCCTCCACATTTAATGAATATTGGTGTCTTAAATATATTAAGCATTAAAGCTTTCAAAAATATTAATAATTTTGTACTGGTTCAAGTAATAGTTTCTTGTTAACAGCACACAAGAACCAATAAAACTCTTTTTTTCCCTCCTTTTGTCAAAATAGCACATGGTTACATGCTTCTACAAATATGGGTTTCTGATATAAGAGTACAAATACACTCTGAAAAAAACTTTGCTGAATAAGTGCTATTAGAGTATGTGCTGTGATCATTTATTCAACTAATATTTATTAAAATTATATTTTATGCCACATAACATACTAGGTTCAGGAGTTACAAGGAAATCCTCTGCTTCTGATATGTTTTCATGGGAGGAAGTTTTGTTAACCATTTGCAAATAGTACTTGTCAACAACCTGTTTGAAAATATATGTTGTAGAAAAAATAGGGAAGAGGACAGTTTGTGTACCTTCATTGTAGTTCTTTAGTAATGAATTTACTCTAGATCTTGGATGAAGAGTTATACATGAATGAACAAATGAGTCTTATAGATTAATACCAGCATTTTCTGTTTTAAAATGTTAAAATTTCTCATCTATTCAAGATTTCTTTTTCAGGTACCTTAATATCAGATTACATTTTTATCTCAAATTACAAAATAATATGGATTAGGTTCTTAGCTCCTGTTACTCTAAAAGTTACATAAATTGGCTTGATTTTGTTGCCATAGTGCAAGGAGCTCAATGAAGCCTTCACCCAGTTCTCAAATAGTAAAGAACTAGCAAACATTGCAATACTTCAGAACTAAGTATGTATTACAAATTAGTTGGCAATTCATGTTTGTGTTATGGTTTGTTATGACTGTTTAATTCAAAAGCATATTTGCTGAGAGGGAGTTTGAATTAAGTAAATCAAAATAATATAGGCTTTGATTAAAAAGTTAGTTTGCTTTAACTTAAGTTGATATTTCAAGGCCTACTGATATTTTAGTCATTTGTGGTTATTTTGTTTCCTGTTCATACTCCTGGGAAATAAGGGAATAGTAAATCAAAGCCCAGATTGCTTTTTGCATTTATTTTCTTTTCATTTATAACATGTATTAGTACACTTTAAGTAACTGAAGACATTTATGATTTGAACAAAATCACTTTGAGGGAGAATTGTGTTTCTGTACTAACCAATTTAAATTCTTATAAAAATTATCCTTTTAATGTTTGATAATTTAGCAATTTTTCTTTTTCCATGATGATGCTGTCATAAATATTAATAGCAGAAAATCAACTTGGGAATATCTGCATTACTAAAGTGAAATTTTTGCAGCATTATTATCAAACAAGGCTGTATTACTTTTTTCCTATTTCCCATTTTTGTTACATAGATTCAAGTTTATAATTTAATTTTATAGAAAAATATATATGCCTTCCAAGACTACACATTCTAACAAAGAACTTTCAGTAAAAAATTATTTAGCATGTTTCAAAAAATCACTGGTAGTTATTTTAGGTAAAATGTCAAAGAATTTTGGTTAAATAAGTTTGAGAGACTTTACCTTTTATATGCATTTATTTAATTCACCTTTCAAAGTGGAGATTTGAAAAACAAAATTCTCACTTTACATTTTTGCCAATTTTGATTTAATTTTCTAATAAGATTACATGGGTACTCATTCATGACTGAGGCATTATCATTTATGTAATTCAGAAGATGGCCTATACCTGGCAACCCTACTGAAGCAATCAGCATGAACGGGTAGGCATTATTTTCCTCTGTGTGGAATTGGCATTTAGATCAGAGATGGAATAGTCACCATATAAGAAGAAAATAAAGCCCTGGAGTGAAAGAGATTCCCATAGAGAGGCCTAGAGAGAAAGTAAAGAGGGCCCAAAGGGCTTCCAGAGGACAGTACCAGCCTGATTGTCCCCACTGCATCAGTTTCTACATGGCTTATGGGTCGATCTCCTGCATCAGAGTGTGAGTTTCTTGAAGGCAGAGGTGATGTTTCCTTGTCTTGACTAAAAAAACTGTTTTGGCATGTCATAGGGCTTTACAAATGTTTGCTGGATCAGGGACTGAGTGTCGACCTCATGATGCAATAAAAACAATGACTTCAGTGTTATTTTAGATACAGCCCTAACAGTCTCCTGTATTTTCTTTACATAGCGTAATATTGAAGAACTGATGCTGCAGTGGAGCTATTAAGTCAAAGAATCATACAAACAAAATGCAAAAGGGCATCCATAAGCTCTGTCCTCAGTCAGCTTATGCTATGATAAAACCAACAGAATCTAAAGGATAAAAATGTAAATAAAATTGCAGAATTGTATTTGTTTAAACCAAATCAGTGTTAGAAGGCAAGGGGTAGGTTGTGGTAGCAGACAAAGGAAATATCAAGGTGTGGTTTAAAGCAATTTTCAAGGACTCAAGAAAAGACGTAGGCTATTCAACTTAGCAAAGCCTATGAATTCTGCCTGAAAACCTCTCTTCTGTTTATCTCCCTTTCTGTTTCCCTACTTCCACTGTTTTAATTCATTAATCTGGCAGAGAAAGGAGAAGGGGTGAGAAGAGACTCTTTTCCTATAGCCTCTCTCATTCCATGTGTTCCACTCCCACTGCATAAGCCATTTTTTTCACACTTGCTTCTCTTTAAAAACAGCTGATGTCAATTAGTGCTGACAAAATTACTCAAAACTAGGTAGGTCAGATTGTGGAAGGGAATAAACTCAGAGGCCACTGCAGGTTGAATGCCTTGTCTTTACAGTGATGCTGATGCTGGTGGCTCTGGCATTGGCCACAAATAACTGTCTCCTGCCTCTTTTTTTTTATTTTTTTTATTGGTTGTTCACAACATTACAAAGCTCTTGACATATCATATTTCATACATTAGATTGAAGTGGGTTATGAACCCCCAATTTTACCCCAAATGCAGATTGCAGAATCACGTCGGTTACACATCCACAATTTTACATAATGCCCTATTAGTAATTGTTGTATTCTGCTACCTTTCCTATCCCCTACTATCCCCCCTCCCCTCCCCTCCCATCTTCTCTCTCTACCCCATCTACTGTAATTCATTTCTCTCCTTGTTTATTTTCCCATTCCCCTCACAACCTCTTATATGTAATTTTGTATAGCAATGAGGGTCTCCCTTCATTTCCATGCAATTTCCCTTTTCTCTCCCTTTCCCTCCCATCTCATGTCTCTGTTTAATGTTAATCTTTTCTTCCTGCTCTTCCTCCCTGATCTGTTCTTTCTGACCTTTTAAGTCACCTGTGCTTAATGGGGTCCAGTCACCAAGCCATGTGCAGTTGCCCATTTCTTTTTCTTCGTGCATACTGCTGTGTGCCCTGAGTTCCATTCTTCTCTTTTGAATGGCGTAGGAGGGGTCAGGCAAGCATAATTTTCCTGTGAAGTTTTTTCTCACACCACCTGGAATAAGCAGTGACTTTTCTTTTTTAAAAAATGTCCTATAATGAACAAGATGGTATAGTATTTGTGCCTCTGATTATAGGGTGCCTCTCATGACTTTCTTCTACCCACAGAACTGAATCAGCCTATCCCATTCTGCCCATTACTATATTTATGTACTTTATTGTGACCTTTGACAAGAAGGGAGTACCTCAAACTCTTCATTTTTATTTCCATTATATTTAAGAGAGTAATAGCATACAGTAAAAAAAAAAAAAAAGTGTTAAATGAATAAGGGAGGATGTCATGGACACCGAACAGTGCTACAGGGCCTGAAGGAATACTGTGTGTTAGAGACCAAGATTTAGCTTCTGAAAGTGGTAGAGAGGGGTAAACTAGAGAGGTGGGGCAAAATCTGATGATGACAAATTTGTTGATCAAGCAGTGTTTTAGGAAACCCAAACTAAAACACATAGCACAGATTAGGAGAAAGAAATTGAAAAACAGACTTGTTTATAAATAAAAGCTTTGCAGGTACAAGCCATTCTACCCTGCTTGCAGACATAAGGCAACCAGAGTCCCTAAGGTTCCTTTGCCAGAGCTCTCTGCACAGGGGAGGAGTAGCTTCTGGGGAAGGGGTATTTTGTGATGCTAACCTAGAAGAGCAAGATGGTGAAATCCAGTGTGAGTGAAATGACAGGGGTTTTTCTGGGTGGTAGCCCACAGGCCCCCTTTCAGGTCAGTGACATTGAACGAGTATCTTAGCCTGAAATTGACTATGACCTTTTCACAACTGGCAGCCTGCTAGAAAGAAGTAGTATTGAGTACCAGTGATAGGCTTCCTTTGGTGGATTCTGAGCCCTGTGTCATCAAGAAAGAGCCTGTTTTTCATTTTCTTTTGCTCTGGATAAAAGTTCATAGGTCCCGAACTTGCTCTCGGAGGTGGCTCAGTCTCTTTATCATATCTCAGGATGGCCAAATTAATGATCTGAAGGAAATATAAACTAGTGTGAATCCTTAGGGGACATTTATCAGGTGGTTAACATAATGGCTAGAATGTTAGAATCCTAGTTTCTCAGGAATATGGAAACTACACCACACAGCACTATTGAAGCTTCTTCCAGGTGAAGTTGACATTTCACACATGAAGTGGTATGGTTAGGAAATAGAAATAAAATGTGCTACTGATGGGTCTTCATCCACCCAGGCCTCAAGGACTTCAATATCTGTTCAAGAAGGCTCATACTGAAAACTGTACTTAAGTTAGCTGACGAATGACCAATACAATTGCACATGTGACTTTAAGCCAAATAACCTCCTAATTGGTATTGGGTGTCTCTATAATAAATTAGTCCTTACTAATTTGGGATTGGCCAAAAAGTACAGAAGCAAGAGGAAAAGTCTGCATACCATAGAGAGAAGATCATCTCTCTGATAAACTAGTATCATTACACATCTCGTTATCTTAGATCTGAGTTTCTAAGATTACACAGTATCACAGGATTCATGCTGATGTGTTAGAATAGAACTAGCCCACCATGGCCAAGTTTAAAATCATCAACAAAATAGAAATATGAAAAAGTTAATGATAGAATTCATCTATTCCTACTGAGGTTTTAGGTAAGGAATTTCCTGTAGAATTTTGCAGGTACATCACCATACTGAGAGGAAGCCCTGACTGCATGTATTCTGAGGCAGCTATTCTACAATCTTTTCCAGACCCCAAACTAGTGATATTAACTCTATGTGGACAATGTTAAAGCAGAACACACGACAACAGGTTGCCTCTCCCAGTGAACAAAGCCATCGGGCCCAAATTCTCCCAGCTTTCTATGCATGAAAGGAAGAAGAGAGAAAGCAGAATACATGATCAGAGCAGCCTCTCTTTCTCCCCAGATCTAGAAGTTTTAGTGCCTGTGTCCATTTGTCAGTGGTTGTGGACAACCATTTTTTGGTGTAAAGAACATAAGTGTGAATTAGCTCAGCAGGGATACTGTATCCTGAGTTGCTGCCTCTGCAGTTATGAATATTAACTGAGATGGTTTCTCAATTACAGGGCTGTTAAAAAGTTAATTCAGAGTGCTAAGGGTAATCAAGTAGCCATGAGATTGTTGAACATGGTTCCAATTTTTTTTGTGGCAGTTCTGAGTGGAAAAATTAACTAATTGATGCACAAATTGGTGGTGTGACTGAGCCAATTTTTTTGTGTGAAAACCTGTATTTTGAACACCGCTGCTTTGATGGCACCACGATCTGCCTTCAGCCTTAGTGTGGTTGTACATGGACAAAAGAGTGTATTCTTAAAATGGTCCCATCCCTGGGACCTAAACCATTCTCAAAATGGGGGCTCCTTGTTTGCAAACCAGCCGATGAAGTAGCAACCCAAGTCTTGTTTTTGAACATGTGAAAATTCTCCCTGCTTACCTTTGTTAAGAATAAGAGCATCTAAAGTGAAGCCTACTGTATTATTCTTAGCACTCCGAATTAACTTTATAACAGCTCTGGAATTGAAAAAATAACTCATATTTCTCACAGTAATTTAAACAACATATATGTATGTTGCTTAAATAAACATCATTATTCTAAACATCTGTATGATCTCGGATTTTCTTTTGTTTTTCAAGTGGGAACTTTTTCATTTATAGGTTCATGAAAAACTGTTTCTGGATAATTACATCAGTAGGTAAATATTCCACAGATAAAGGAGTCATGGTCAAAGAAGTAAGCTGTGAAGAAAGAATGAACAGGATTTTATAAAATGGTAATTCAGACTAGAGAATATACATGTGGAAATGTTCTGACTGGGCATTTGGTATATAAGAAGTAGAATAATATAAAATCACATATATTTGCATATATTTGTAATCTCAAACAGGGGGAGTCCATGTAAAGCTCCGTCATGGTTCTTTCTCAAATGTGTCATGAGGTACTGAGATATGTTTAAAAGAATCTGAGTCATTTATAGCTAATATTAGTATTACTATTTTTTTCCCTATCACCTTCCTTCTAAAGTATGTATCCTTGACCACCTGTTCTGAGTAATTTCTGAGGAATTTTAATATTTCCAAACAAGGTACATTGTGAACAGAGAGAATTCCATTTACTCACTGTTAAAACTGCTGGTTAATTTTTTCTTGTAATTGATTATTCCTATTTATGATAACAGAGCAGTTCTAGACAATGCCCGCTCTTTCACATTCTTTGATAAGAAATGGACTACAACTTGTTGAAATTCAGCTTTAGCATTGTTACTATTATTGCTCCTGGGGAGGCTCACTAGCCTGTCACAAAAGATGTAAGAAAAATACAACATCCCTTTTGGAATCTGATGAGCCTTTGTCACCCGCAATGCAATTAATGCTAAGAATAGAAAGAATGACTATGATATGATTATGATTAGGCAGAGATGAGCTATTGTCCAAGTAACAGGAACTAATCCAGCAGGCCAAAGATGACCTACCCAGAACCATCAGTTTGCTGATTGCCATTTCTCTCTGGGTTTGATGAAATATTCATGCCTTTGCTCTCCTCTCTGCAGGCACTATTGATTTCTTGTATAAACGTTGCTATATTTAGTCTAGACAAATGGAATGTGGATTGCTGCTGAATAAATTGGATGAAAGACTGGGATCTTGCCTGCCGCTTTCTCTCAGTCTTGGGCAATTATTTATAATCAAGAGCAGTTTTTGTAAGTTGAGGGTGATTTTTCACAATTTAGTGATTAGTCTCTGAACAAAGGCAAGCAGTTAGACACAATCATTTGTGTTGGGATAGCAGGTTAAGAAGTCAAATTACCCTTTGAGGTTTACAATAACTGTTTCAGAGAGTTGTGGGATTTTTTTTTCTTATCTTTTTTTTTTTTGCCGAAAAATAAATTTAAGGGTTTGATCTTTGTACTTTATGGATAATAGGAATGCCAGTAAGGAGAGACTGCAGGGTCTTTTGGATTTTTACATTTTGTCTTTATTGAGTTAAAATCTGACCTTTGTTTACTGGGATTTTCATGTAAAAACTGAAGGCCATAGTTTGGCTTTTTTAATGTAAAATGAAATATATAATTAACAGCCATTGCTTTGGGTTGAAATTATGCCAGCTTTTTAAGTTAATGCTCAAAATCTCATGTTACCATAGAACTGACTGAAAGTTCGACATTGGGCATTACAACTAAGAGATCTCACAGGCCATCATCCTCATTTGCTTTCAGACTTGTCACAATTAATTTCTTTCCTTTCATAAATATCATGTTTTAGAAGACATTGTCTATCAAACTAGGGTTTATTAATGAATCATTTTCTCATTTTTATTAAAGTGTCACAAAAAGTGCCATCAGTGAAAACCTCTGATCAGTACATGCAATTCTGAAAAATAGCCAATATTAACACCCAAGATTGTTACTCATCTACATGCACATGCACATACAACTCAAACGACATGCAAGGACATTTACAGCTTTAGTATTTGAAACTGTAACATCTACAGACAGGATTTCTGTTAGGCTTTCTTAACTCATTGAAAATAACTCTTAAATCCATATGGAATATTAACTTTGCAGTTCCCAGTGCAGAATCTGAAAATCAAATTTAGATACTAATAAGAATACCCAGAATATTAGTTGCAATTTTGAAAAATAGAGAAAAGAAGAAAAAGGAGAAGAATCACTCATATTTCCATTCAAATTACAACCATGCCCTATTCCCTGTATCACCAGTCTTTGCTATTAGAATTCATAGACCAATATGATTAAGAACCTAAATAAAATATATAATTAGTGAGGGCTGGAATTTTTGTCTTTTAAAAACTACTGAACCCCATCATATAGAATAAAATCCAGGGACTTTAAGGGGATAAGTAATACATATTTAGTATATTGGCTAAATTGATTTTATTTACTTGTAGTATAAATGTATCTTCATTATTCTTTTTTTACTTCATGATATAACAGCATTTTTAATGTTCTTATAAACATTATATTTTTAGTGATTGTGTGTATGTATATGTATGTATGTATGTGTGTGTGTGTATATATATATATATATATATATATATATATATATATTTTAACCAAATTGATGTAACATATTTTACTTTTACATTTTCTTGTAGTTGGGGATTTCAATTTTTGATAAAAATAATACTGCAGTAAACAATAGGTCATTGAACTTGTCTTTTTCTCTCCGTTAGTATTATTTCTGTAAGATATATTTCAAGAGGTGGGAAATCTGAATCAAATGGCAGAAATATTTGATAACTCTTGACACATATCATCAAATTGATTTTGCAGAACTTTTATATCAATTGGCAGCACCATTTGCAATAAATGATTTGGTCACAGGCTTGCACTGTACAATGGTGTGTTATATGCACACAGATCTATACATATACATGAATCTATATGATAATTGAATATTTATGCTATATTTTTATTTATAATTCTAATTTTTTTACTAGTGAAGGTAATTTTTCACTTGCTACACTGTGTGCTTTTCTTTTTCTAGAAGTGTTAGTGTATTCATTTTCTAATATTTAATAGAAATAATACCATTTTTTCTATTTTTTCTTATATTGATTTATTATAATATGTAAGATATTGCCATTTTAATATAATTTTAAAAAGCAAAACCAAAATTTTTATTGAGAAATGTCTTATAAGCTATAAATTTTATGAATGAGTGATCTAACTTGAGCCTTTTAACAACCTGATTGTTACTATTATTGTAGATATCTCATTTTAAGGTACTGATACCTAGAGAAGTCAATAACATCCTCAGGGTTGCACAGCTGGAAAAATGAGAATAGATATTTAGAGTTTAGAGCAGAAATTGAAAACTAGCAGCCTTCATATTAGAGTTGGATTATAGAAGGATTTTGTTAAGCTCCCAGAATGCTTACTTTTTTGAAAAAATTTCCAATTAAAAATTTGGTTATCTTAATGTGTATATTGGGTTTGAATATTTTCCCTGTGAATAATTGGTTGGATCCGAATAGTAGTTCACTTCTTTTAAAAGAGACATAACATCCAGTTTCCATTCCAAAATCCCTACTGTCTTTAATTTGTCTCATTTAATTATAAATCTCTCCTGATTCCTGTGGGATAGAATCATACTCAAAATATTTCATGACCAATCAGAATGGACACTGGGCATAAACAGCCAATGCATCTGGACATCACCCAGTGAGTGAGCGTTCTTGCTTTACTGTTAGGAAGCAACATTCTTATCTATTAGAAGTTGTACTGAGCACTTTACATGCATTATCTCATTTGATTTTCATCAATTTAAATATTATCTTTTGTAGTTATCCTTAGATCAGTAGATCTTTCTTCCTTTGGTGGGTGGTTTAATTAATTATAACTTTCAGTTTCCTTATACTTCTGCTTTGTTTATTTCAGAAATGAGGTTATGGAGATACAGATGATTATTGCTTAAAGACTGGCACTTAGAAACCTGACCACTTTCACTCCGTGGTGTTTGGCTTTGGCCACCCATTTGCATCATTTTTATGGTTAATTGACATTTCCCACATTTGTCTTATAGATCTGTATTCTTTTTTTTTTTTTTTTGCTAGGCCCGATATCCCTGTAAATATATTACAAGTTTTACTTTTTTATGGACGAATGTCTTTCTGACTCTAATTTTAGAAAAGTTCATAAATGCACATATTGATTTGTTGTAGAATTTCTTTCTTGATATATGACACCTTTCTCTTAATGTTGTCTTATTTCTTGGTCCCAAGTTGACTTAATATTTTTTAAGTGGTCTAGTTGAGAAATTTTATGAACGACTTTGATACCAGTGAACTCATCTTGTTGAACAACAAGAGAAGTGCAGAAGATTCAGGGCAGAGTACAAAATACTGAATGAAAGTTAGCACATGGTCCATTTATCAAAACTGACATACAAAAGCCTTTCTATCGTGATTATAAAGAAATGACTAGAATCTTTGACCTAAGACTTGTTATACGGGATATAGTATAGTATCTTATTTTTTGCTTGTTTCCAAATTATTGTATTAATCCCCCCCCCCTTTTTTCCCCTCGTTTTCTAGTGGATGTGAAGTCAGAGGTTCCAGTGGGTCTGGAGCCCATTTCGCCTTTAGACTTAAGGACAGACCTCAGGATGATGATGCCTGTGGTGGACCCTGTTGTCCGTGAAAAGCAACTACAGCAGGAGTTACTTCTTATCCAGCAGCAGCAACAAATCCAGAAGCAACTCCTGATAGCAGAGTTTCAGAAACAGCATGAAAACTTGACCCGGCAACACCAGGCCCAGCTTCAGGAACACATCAAGGTAGCAAATGTTTCTTTTGTCTCTGATCTTAGTCGGGGCATCTGCACCATGACATACATGGGCATGAGAAGTACCCATGGGAGAACAGAGGGGGAAGTTTCCCTGTGATTAAGACATGGATATATGGCTTGAAGGTAATTTGTGTTGTATTAGTAAAAACCTTGGGTAAGTACCTGCTAAAAACCTGCTTTGCTTAATAGAGAGATTTCTACCACTCTTATCCTTTGGCTTAAGAGAATCACTCCTAAGGAATAGTAACTTCCCAACGTGCCCCTCTCATTTAGATTCTCTCCAATATGTTCATTTGTCCCATCTTCTTACCATCAAGAACCATGAACCTGGAAAGACCCATTTTATATTTATATAGAATCTGCATAAACAGTTTACCAGAAAGGATAAATTAGTCACCTTATATGAACCGAGAGGACTTTTTTTTTCAGTACTGGGGCTTGAAATGAGAGCTTTGGATGTGACATGCTAGGCAATCTCTCTGCCACCATGCCATTATATCCAAGCCCCTCAAGGGTGTTTTATATGGACAAACTGGTGAAAATATTTTAATGTTTATGTAGGGTTATAGATAAAAACTTATTGAATTTTGAGGAGAGTTGATATTTTATGATTTGGGTTGTTTAGATTATCCCAAAAGAAATATATCCATATCCTATCCCAGAATTATTTTCACAATGGCCTATTATCAGATTATTATTGATGCAACCATTTATTCATTTTTTTTCTATCTTCAGATAGAAATACTTTATTCATATTTTTTTTTTATTTTTATTGTTGGTTGTTCAAAACATTACATAGTTATTGATATATCATATTTCAGACTTTGATTCAAGTGGGTTATGAACTCCCATTTTTACCCCGTATACAGATTGCAGAGTCACATCAGTTACACTTCCACTGATTTACATATTGCCATACTAGTGTCTGTTGTATTCTGCCTTTCCTATCCTCTACTATCCCCCCTCCCCTCCCCTCCCCTCCCCTCTTCTCTCTCTATCCCCTCTACTGTAATTCATTTCTCCCCCTTGTATTATTTTTCCCTTTCCCCTCACTTCCTCTTGTATGTAATTTTGTATAACCCTGAGGGTCTCCTTCCATTTCCATGCAATTTCCCTTCTCTCTCCCTTTCCCTCCCACCTCTCATCCCTGTTTAATGTTAATCTTCTTCTCATGCTCTTCTTCCCTACTCTGTTCTTAGTTACTCTCCTTATATCAAAGAAGACATGTGGCATTTGTTTTTTAGGGATTGGCTTGCTTCACTTAGCATAATCTGCTCTAATGCCATCCATTTCCCTCCAAATTCTATGATTTTGTCATTTTTTAATGCAGAGTAATACTCCATTGTGTATAAATGCCACATTTTTTTAATCCATTCGTCTATTGAAGGGCATCTATGTTGGTTCCACAGTCTTGCTATTGTGAATTGTGCTGCTATGAACATCGATGTAGCAGTGTCCCTCTTTTTAGGTCTTTAGGGAATAGACCGAGAAGGGGAATAGCTGGGTCAAATGGTGGTTCCATTCCCAGCTTTCCAAGAAATCTCCATACTGCTTTCCAAATTGGCTGCACCAATTTGCAGTCCCACCAACAATGAACAAGTGTACCCTTTTCCCCACAGCCTCGCCAGCGCTTGTTGTTGTTTGACTTCATAATGGCTGCCAATCTTACTGGAGTAAGATGGTATCTTAGGGTGGTTTTGATTTGCATTTCTCTGACTGCTAGAGATGGTGAGCATTTTTTCATGTACTTGTTGATTGATTGTATGTCGTCCTTTGAGAAGTGTCTGTTCAGGTCCTTGTCCCATTTGTTGATTGGGTTATTTGTTATCTTATTGTCTAATTTTTTGAGTTCTTTGTATACTCTGGATATTAGGGCTCTATCTGAAGTGTGAGGAGTAAAGATTTGTTCCCAGGATGTAGGCTCCCTATTTACCTCTCTTATTGTTTCTTTTGCTGAGAAAAAACTTTTTAGTTTGAGTAAGTCCCATTTGTTGATTCTAGTTGTTAACTCTTGTGCTATGGGTGTCCTATTGAGGAATTTGGAGCCCGACCCCACAGTATGTAGATCGTAGCCAACTTTTTCTTCTATCAAACGCCGTGTCTCTGATTTGATATCAAGCTCCTTGATCCATTTTGAGTTAACTTTTGTACATGGCGAGAGAAAGGGATTCAGTTTCATTTTGTTGCATATGGATTTCCAGTTTTCCCGGCACCATTTGTTGAAGATGCTATCCTTCCTCCATTGCATGCTTTTAGCCCCTTTATCAAATATAAGATAGTTGTAGTTTTGTGGATTGGTTTCTGTGTCCTCTATTCTGTACCATTGGTCCACCCGCCTGTTTTGGTACCAGTACCATGCTGTTTTTGTTACTATTGCTCTGTAGAATAGTTTAAAGTCTGGTATCGCTATACCGCCTGATTCACACTTCCTGCTTAGCATTGTTTTTGCTATTCTGGGTCTTTTATTTTTCCATATGAATTTCATGATTGCTTTCTCTATTTCTACAAGAAATGCCGTTGGGATTTTGATTGGCATTGCATTAAACCTATAGAGAACTTTTGGTAATATCGCCATTTTGATGATGTTAGTTCTGCCTATCCATGAACAGGGTATATTTTTCCATCTTCTAAGATCTTCTTCTATTTCTCTCTTTAGGGATCTGTAGTTTTCATTGTATAAGTCTTTCACCTCTTTTGTTAGGTTGATTCCCAAGTATTTTATTTTTTTTTTTTTGAGGATATTGTGAATGGAGTGGTTGTCCTCATTTCCATTTCAGAGGATTTGTCGCTGATATACAGGAATGCCTTTGATTTATGTGTGTTGATTTTATATCCTGGCACTTTGCTGAATTCATTTATTAGCTCTAATAGTTTCTTTGTAGACCCTTTTGGGTCTGCTAGGTATAGAATCATGTCATCTGCAAATAGTGATAATTTAAGTTCTTCTTTTCCTATTTTTATGCCTTTAATTTCTTTCGTCTGTCTAATTGCTCTGGACAGTGTTTTGAGAACTATGTTGAACAGAAGTGGTGAGAGAGGGCATCCCTGTCTTGATCCAGATTTTAGAGGGAATGCCTTCAATTTTCTCCATTCAGAATGATGCTAGCCTGGGGCTTAGCATAGATTGCTTTTACAATGTCAAGGTAAGTTCCTGTTATCCCTAGTTTTTCTAGAGTTTTGAACATAAAGGGATGCTGTACTTTGTCGAATGCTTTTTCCACATCTATCGAGATGATCATATGGTTCTTATTTTTAAGTCTATTGATGTGGTGAATAACATTTATTGATTTCCGTATATTGAACCAGCCTTGCATCCCAGGAATGAATCCTACTTGATCATGGTGCACAATTTTTTTGATATGTTTTTGAATCCGATTTGCCAGAATTTTGTTGAGGATTTTTGCATCTATGTTCATTAGAGATATTGGTCTGTAGTTTTCTTTCTTTGAAGTGTCTTTGTCTGGTTTAGGAATCAGGGTGATGTTGGCCTCATAGAATGAATTTGGAAGTTCTCCTCTTTCAAATATTTGACAAAGACTTTTAAAAGCAAGGATCTTTAAATTTGATGAAGTAAATACTTGACTTGAACTTATTATGACAATAATATAAAATAGCATATATTTATGATAAAATTTTATTTTTATATCTAAGTCCTTCAAAGATGACTTCAACATATATTAATTTATTAATATAATGAATTCTGTGTTATATTTTGTCAGTCTGTATTCTAGGAACTTAATCTTTTGCTTGCATATCAGGTACCACTGATGTGAGGTTGGTATAGGTAACTAATCTTTGCAAATATAATATAATTTTACCAAGTTAATATTCCAGTGGCTGGGAAGTTCGAATACTATCTCCTTCCCTGTGTTTCCTTAGGGTATTTCCTTAGCCAGGAGGTCTATATTATCTATCTTCATTTTAAGAAAGACTCAAATATCTGATACAAAATATAACTTTTTCTTTTACTAATGAACTTTACCAAAAGAACTCTTTCATATTATTGATATAGAAGATACCTTAAAAGTAAGAGTAAGAATTTACTTTTGGGTCCCTTATGGAATCTGTAGTTCAGGGCTGTATTTTAAAATATGAGTAAACTTTATTCTGTTTATGAACTTATTTTTGAATGAATGCCAAAGTATTGTTTTGATTTGACTTTGAAATAATAATGGGAACATTGACGCCTTGATCTCTTTTCTTAGTCCTCCCAGATGTGTTAGGTTAGAAGTGATGCATGAGGAAGATTTGTACTCTCCACCTAGTTGGTGAAGGAACTGTGTAGTTCATTTTACTTCTCTATGAGTCACGTTTCCCTGAATACAGGGTAATGCCAATAAGTCATTAGCATATTAGTTTCTTGTCTTTAAGTTTCTCCTTTTCATTTTTATTTGGTGCCTTTTGTAGTCAGAAGATTAGTATATTTTTTGGAAAATAGCTTATTATTTAACTTTACTCAAAAACTAATCATAGAAAGTAGATAATTGATTCTGTGGCATAAACAAAATGATACAGTATAGGTTTATTGACATCTGGAAAATGTTGGAAAAGAGCTCTTAAGAGAATAAGGATTATGAGAAAGCCAAAAGGAAAATTTGGCTTTTAAAGTGATTTCCAAATTAATGCATTATTTTTTTCAGAAGCTAAAGACATATTTAAAATTTCCTTTTAAGATTAGGAAGTTATTTACTTTTTAACTTTTTATTTCATTTTGTTTCTTTTTATGGGTAAGGCTAAAAGTTAATAGTTTTAATTTTCATTAAGATTTTACTTGCACGAGGAAGGTACAGTCCATGAGCTTTAAATATCCACCTTTTTAACTCTCTTGCTTCTTTAATAATCAACATCTGTTGAGTTTGGTTTCTCTTATCCCATTTTTCCACCTAGTAAGCTGAGGTAGAGGTAAATCATGTAATTTTCCAAAGCTACACAGCCAGAAAGTAGTTGTTCCAAGAACTATAGTCTTGCCTTGTCTACCCCCACAGCTCCTAAATCACCCTGCCTTGCTCAGGGGTCAGAACATCTGGAAATAGATGGGTGAAGTCTTTATTTCTTTCTATTTTTTAAACCTCTTTCATGCAATCTTTGTAGTTGAATAGTAACTATGGTAATGAGACTGTGTGCTTTTCTAGACTCCTAAGAAAGATTGAAGTTTAGATGCACTGGGGTTTTGGATGAAGCACTGAATCAATGTGACCAATCCTAATATCTATGTAGAAGTAACATTGAAACAGTGTAATCAGAGTGAATTTTTTTAAGCCACAATGAAACATTTTAATATGAAGAGTAACCAGAACTGCTTCTAACCTTGTTCTTTGCTAGTGACAAGGCTATCATGGTTGACCTGCACACTTGCTTTCCTGTTATTCCTGAGTGACCCTGATGCCATTTCATAGAGGTTTTTTGTTTTTGTTCTATAACTTTTCAGTATAAAATTCAGAGGTTTAGGTACTAATCTAATATAAAAATATACTTTCATTAGTGTCAAAAGTTACAAATAGTAATAATGAAAACTAATATGGTTCAAACCAAAAAACTAAATTTGTATGCATTATGAATATGAAATATGAGGAAGACTGTTCTCTATCTCACTTATGAGGAACTGAGGCTCTAAGTAGTTTAGTAACTTGTCAGGTCTCATACTAGTAATGTTGGAGGCTAAGTAGAATTCAGAGAGTCTAGTAATTCCTCAGTGGGCACATTTACTATTCTTCATAGATATAAATTTCTCAGCTTGAAAGGAAGCTGACATCTTGAGATAACTATTAGGAATATTTCATATTCATGTTATTCATTATTTAGAAGTGAATTCATGGAACTCAGAAAGCCAAACAATAGTGCATTAGACTATAGTTTCATGGAAGTGATTTCATCTTAACCAGTGTCTCTCATCTAAACGTTTTTAAGTGCTATATGAAAGTCTAGAGACTTCTGCTATTTTGAAAGATGAAGCTATTATGGACACACAGATTGCCTTAGTCTATTGAGAACATTTTCTGTAAGGTTTTGACATTTTCAGCCTTCATTCTATTTCAGGTATATTTCCCCCAATTGACTCATATCTCACCATTTTATTCACCTTGATTATTTTCACATCATTTCTTAGGTTAAGAACTGAAGATTTAGGTTATTTATTTATAATGTAAGAGACTTTGTGATATAGACTTCTAGGCAGTCCCTGCACTTGCCTGTTTGTATATTTCGTATGTACAAAGGGAGTTTGTCAGAGAACTAAAGATTTAATCAACATAAACTAAAATATATGAGTGGATTTGGTAATTATTTTTGATAAGGAGACACAGGGAATGGAGTTAGCTAAAAACCGTATCTGTCACTGATAATAAGACCATCTTGACATTTAGTTGCTTGCCTTCAGATTTTTATGCTTTTCAAAAAGAGTGGGTAAAACTATGAACTAATGACAAACAAGTTCCAAAAGCTCATAACATTTCACTTTTGACCAGTCAACGTTGACTACAAAGCTTAAAGAAATTGCACACTCTCATGTCTTTCTCTTCTCGCAAGTTGCAACAGGAACTTCTAGCCATAAAACAGCAACAAGAACTCCTAGAAAAGGAGCAGAAACTGGAGCAGCAGAGGCAAGAACAGGAAGTAGAGAGGCATCGCAGAGAACAGCAGCTTCCTCCTCTCAGAGGCAAAGATAGAGGACGAGAAAGTAAGAGGCACCAGGGTAAAAGACGGACTCTCTTCCCTCACCTTGAACTGATCATCATTTGTAAAGAAGCCTGATAAACAGTGGAATTAAAATTATCAAAACTGCCAGTGTTTAATTAAGATAATAAATTATAGACTCAAGAGTAAAGCTGTGACATTCATATATCAGCTCTCTATTCAGTCTGCAGGGTATCATAGAAGTAAACGTAACAGTGGAAAGATGATATTTTTGTTCTTTGGAACCTTAAACATAATGTCATACTAAAGCAGTCTTGTATAAACCATTCTGTTTAATAACAAAGTTGCTTCCACATAGCCTCATTATTTCTTTCCTCCTGGCCAAGTAATTAAGCATTGCTCTGAAAGCCACATCTAGCCTCCATTTATTTCTGAATACTCAGACTTTGGAAAGATTTAAGACAGCACATTTGAAAACGTTCCGTCCACAAGAGGGAGACAAATCCAAATAATTCCCCATATTAGGTCAGTTCAAACTCAGGTCGTAGCGAGGTTTAAATTTGATGACTTGAACTGAATTGTCAGCAATATTTATTTGTTTAATGCTCAAAGGGGTTTTTAAAAATGTTAAGTTTTTCAAACTATAAACCCAGAAAAGATCATTTTAATGTATTTAAGGGATCTGATATGGTCCCTCAAGAATCTTGATTTTTAAAACACAGTGTTTTGTTCCTCAGCAGTGTTTTTTAAACTTAAAAAGACATTAATATTAATTCCAGGAATCCCCTTTCTGCAAAAGCAATTAAAGAACTCATTGAAGGTCTTTTGGAAATTGGCAGTTTAACTAATAAGTTGCAAAGTATCGCTGTGCCATTTTCTAAACCCTATTTAGATCCGGGTTTCTTATTTTAATAGGAAAACTTTATATCCTATGACCAGTGATGTTACTTCTTAATCATTGTTAAATATTCTAGACTCATGAGAGGACAAGATTCACAATCAACATCTGTTTCTTTCCCTCCCTCCCTCCCTCTCTCTCTCTCTCTCTCTCTCTCTCTCTCTCTCTCTCTCTCGTGTGTGTGTGTGTGTGTGTGTGTGTGTGTGTGTGTTTCAGGGGCAGTGGCAAGTACAGAAGTAAAGCAGAAGCTTCAAGAATTCCTGTTGAGTAAATCAGCAACGAAAGACACTCCAACTAATGGAAAAAATCATTCCGTGAGCCGCCATCCCAAGCTCTGGTACACGTATGTTCAGTGTTTGGCTATTTTCATTCTCAGGGGTAAAGAGCACAGGTTCTGTATTTAGCTGAGCAGGGCGCAAATCCTGGGCCTGCCATTTCTCAGCTGTGTGGCTCTGGGCAAGTTCCTTGAATTCTCTAAGGATCAGTTTCCTTCTCCATAAAAAGAGGATAATAATAGTACCTGCCTTCTAGGGTTGCTGGGAAGGTCCTATGAAATAAGGTGATAAAGTTACTCGTAACCGAGAGCAGTACTTAAGAAATATTAGCATTTGTCATCTTGAGGACAAAGAAATATATTTTTTTCTTTGTTGAACAAATAACTGACAAATGCGGTGGGACCTAGAAATGAATTTGTATTTTTAATCTTTCTGTTCTCAAGTGGTACATCCGATATCTACATGTCTAAAGATTTGTCAGATTGTGATTTTATTTTATTTTGCTTAGCTTGATATGAAATGGAAGTGATGGCTATATTTAGAAGTCCAGATGATTTTTGACTCAATAAAAAAAAATAATAAGGAAGGAAGGGAAAGAAGGAAAAGGAAAGGAAGAGAAGGGAGGTAGTTAAATAAATAAATCGTAAGTCTTCAGTGAGTGAGTAGTTTACCCCTGCCCACTACACCTCATTTCTTTCCAGTGTATGGCTTCTGACACATACACGGACAACATGGTGCCGTGTGGTATTTGAGTTTTTATGGAATTGTATTTTCCCAAGTCCAGTAAAGAGATATTATGTAATATATAATTCTTTTTCTATAAAATATGAAGGATGTGGTAATCAGAGCAAAGATTGAAAGGCAAATCGCATTTGGATTAATAGATTAATAGACAATGGTTTCACTTATCTCATAAATGTGTTTACTGAATGACCATAAGATTTTAAATGAACATACTTTTTAATTGCTCACATCATCAAGGATAGGAAGTAAATACTCAATTACTCTATTATATGGAAATTGCAAGCATCCCAGGAGATGTTTTTATACAATTATTATAATTATGAGTCTATTTTATAGGTATCTACCCTTTTGTGCATCCTGAATAAAAAGTAACAGGCAGATTCCAGAATGTTTTACGCATTTTAATGGTTTTTATAATCACATGCATGTCAGTTAACTTGAGAAACTGACTACTGAAGTTTTCAGATATTTAATCAACATCCCAAAGCATTTTAAAAGAAATACAATTGTTAGCCAAAATTGCATTCATAATTTATAACTAATTCATATGTCCCTTAAAATTAAATCCTGTTTTAAGAAAAGATAATGCTATTTTTTACTTAGAAACAACCTCATGCAAATAATTCTCAACTGCAAATTCTTTGGCTGTTCTCTTGAATATATTAAATGTGGCTCTCACATGTTATTTAGCAATTTTGTCTTATTTAATTGAACTTCAGTAGGGTCCACCTCCAGATAACCATAAATCATTAATCTGTGAATATGAATTTAATACCATTTTTTCCAGTTATAGGTAGATGAAATATCCTTAAAACAACCAATTCTTAAGAATATTCAAATAAATAATACTGATAGAACAACCATTGTGATAATGGTGCTATGCCCTGTTCATTGTTTTCATTGCATATAACAATTATAAAGGTAAAGAGCGGCGAGGTGGTTTGTTTCAGTCCTATGAAGCACTCTCCAGTAGCACAATTGCATATTTTTCAGTGTAGTCACCCAGGAAAGAAAAATATTTTTAAAATTTAGTTTCATATTGAGGAAGAATGTGGTCTCCATGCCACACCTCTGGAACTCAAGAGACCTGAGACTTTTGACAGTGTATTGTCTTGTCACTAAAGAAGTCATCTTCAAGTACTTGAATGTGCTCTCTAGCTATTTTTAAAGAACTCCTTGTATATGTCTATACCTTGGTTGTTCTACATTGATGAGTAAAAAGGGATCCAGACAATGATTGTTTTTTCCCACTAGTATGACACTTAAGAAAACATGCACAGTAATCTTAAATTATCAAAACCTCTGGCATTTGGTAAATTCTTCTTTTTAGTGAGGTGAACTTTTCTATGTGACTGTATGACCAAACACACAGTGGGCATTCTTAGGCATCCTGGGTTACTCTATAACATAATGCTATAGTGAACGTGGTTACATGAAGCTGTGGTTTGTATACACTAGGAAAAAGGAACATAAACACAGCTGAGGCGCGTGTACAGCATGTGCAACTGATTATTGCTGACCAACATGCAGTAAAAACTCCAGCGTCAATGGTGAACCTTCTTTGTCTTTTGCAGGGCTGCCCACCACACATCATTGGATCAAAGCTCTCCGCCCCTAAGTGGAACATCTCCATCCTACAAATACACATTACCAGGAGCACAAGATACCAAGGACGATTTTCCCCTTCGAAAAACTGGTAAGTTGACTTAACACAAACCCACTTGCTCTTCCATAACTTACCAGTTGTTTTATTTGGTCACTTATAGAGGAAAATCAAAGGGTTTGAACTATAGGTATTAAATACCTCCCTTCCCCTGCACCCAGTACACACAAACATGCTAACATGGTTGGGTGCACATGCAAACACAAACAGTCCCACACACAGAATCACACACAGAGACACATACTTCCCTACCTATTTATCCATCACTTGATTCACTATATCATCACAGCAACTTTTTTTAAATTTAAAAGACAATCATTTTTGATTGTTAGCCAAATATTTTTGTATTTACAATGAAGACTAGAGTAATAGAAAATAGAAATTTGATCCCTCAGAAAATTTAACTATTTTCCATTAGTGAAGCCCTTTAATTGCCTCCACTATTTTTCTCCTGAGCCTCAATGATTTTCTACAAAAATGGGTATAAAAATTTTATTTTGCCTGAAAAAGTATGTTTTTAACTTTAACTGCTTATGTGGTGAAAACAGGTAAGGCCAAGGATACCTTCCTGAGTAAGTGACTTGCCTAATGTCTCACAGATTGAAGAACTGAGAACAAGAATTTGGACCTAATTATCTCATATAGTTATATTAAAATTTATTTAGGGGAACTGGCATAATAAAGTTTGTATTTAGAATTTAGTAAAATTCTATGTAGCTCTAAGGGCTATGTTTGTTTTCCCATCTTCTTCTCCTTTGTGAGCTTTCTGAGATGTGTATATTTAATGTGTTATGTGCTCTTATCACTATAAAAAGTATATTTAAACATTATTTAGATATACACTATAAAAGTATATTTAAACATTATTTAGATATACACTATAAAAAGTATATTTAAACATTATTTAGATATACAGAAAAGTAGCATTTGTATACATTCTGTTCTAAATCTTATGATGTTTGCCAAATACAGTTTTTAGATAGGGCAGTTGTCATTTTAAAAAATTTATATCCATAATTTATCTGAAAAGTTTTCATAAAGGATAGTTTAGTCTGTTGTATTTTATTCAGGACTACTTTAAAAAGTATAGATTTCTGTATATAAAATCTATAGAGTAATAATGATTTCAAATATTTATATTCATTCTCCAAGAAGTTTTGAGTAATTAAAGAGGATGTGGATTGTAAAAACATATATTGAAGCTATTTTCTGTCATATAATTTACCTATAGCATAATGAAGATCTAAAAAATAAATCAATCATGAATAAAAATGTATTACCCACAATGTAGCTCATATTCTTCCAGATACTGGGAAAGGATGGTTACATGTCATACATGTCACAAAGCAATCTGTGCCTTTTTATTTTTGTAGCCTAAAGGATTTAGTGTTTCTGAGTTGAGAGGTGTAGTAAAATACTTCTATGGAAGCCTACACAGACTCATGGAAGACTGCGTTTTACATATTGTATCAGTATTTCTCACTATTATCAACAAATCATATTGCCTTTCTCATAAATAAACTTCTCTGGGATAAAAGGAAAAAAGTAAAGATTAGCCTCCATATATTTCAAAAACATGGAATATAGTTTATGAAAATTGATTCCTAAAGGACATGTGACTTAGAATGTGGGGACTTCGATCTACAACCTTTACATTTAGTTGCACCAGTATCTTGTGGAGGAGCTAGGGACAAAGATTTTGTGAATATTGCCCCAGGTCTCAGGGAGTCACTGGTATGCAAGAGCCCAAAGAATCACTAAAAGGAAAGAAAATACTGAGTCCCCTTATGGCAGGTTACTGATGAGTGATATAGTTACATTCACAGAGAAAGACTTCTGTCCTGCTGAGCACACAGCCTTTGCATATATTCTTACCACTGGGAGATTGAAAACTGACTGCAGAGCTGACACTGTCTTTGAAAAGAAGTGGCATTTGGGACTAGTAAGCATCCAGAAAGAAAATCTGATCTTTTTCAAAACTTAGGGATAAGAACTAAAAACACATACTTTGTCTCTGTTTCCATGAGAACAGGTTATAGTTTTTCCTCTCTGAAGAATGAATAGCAAGCTGTTAATTTATTCTCATTGAAATTCTCAGTTCACAGCAAAATTCAAGAGAAATTCTGATCAGGATATATGTTACACACTGTTATTGAAATCTTTGCAAATGTGCAAGACCTTTTCTGTGCCTGTTTATTTGATATATAGTAATAGTGAAAAGCCTTGGCTCTTTCGAATAATATATTTTCTGTATTTGTCCGGTATTTCAAGTTTCTTCCTTTTATATTGAAAATCTGATATTTATGAAGTGTCAGGCTGTTGATCTGTAAAACTAAACATTTTCAAGCATTGTAGCAATAAAGTTCTTGAACAGCCATTAATACTTTAATATCTCTATAGGGGTTTCAAAATATTCCTAATTCAATTCCCATTGTCTTGTTTAAGAAAAGTATGAAATAATTAAATACAGATGTTTTCTACACGCTATCTATCTAAAATACTTAGAGATACCCTTCATTAATTACAAATAGGCAGAACTCTTCCAAGTCTTAGAAATTTAATACATTTGGGTTATTGTCAATTCTGTTGTGAGAAAATTTAGATATGTATTTGTGCTCAATAGAAGAGCATTGGAATATTGTCAAACAGTACTTTTACTAAATCATTTGTAGTATTTCAGTGATTCATAAGTCATTATTAAAAGGTAAACTATTAAATTTTACCATAATGAGGCAGGTGGTGATTGGGGAAACTGTTGAAGGTAATAACATTTGTGAGATGCTGTCTTATATTACATTGCATCTGTGGGGCTGAAGATGTAGTTCAGTGATAGAGCACTTGCCTAGTATGTGTGAGGCTCTGGGTTCCATCACCAGTACGCCAAAAAATAAAAAATAAATAAATAAACTCCATAGGAGTATCATAGATCACATAGCAAAATACCAGAACAGTTATTATATAATCATTCTTTGCTGTTGGAACTAGATTACCACTTCTGTTTTCTACTTGGATTTCATTGAATTCAGTCTTAGAATACACCCACAACCTCTTTTAAGTCTATCTTTTGATCAGCATATAATACTAAATACATTTAATTTCTTTTAAATCAACATCAGTACTGATTTACCTATGCATATTAATAAGGTTTAAGAGAGGAAAACTGGAACCAGAGAAAGAAAATTCCTAATGACCTTAAATTGATTAAGGTGGCCCCAGGGGTGTCCCTTAAGCTGTGAGCACAATTTGGAACCTCTCTTGACCTTTTAGTCCCTCCACCCCCAGTGACAACTCAGGAACAGTCAACTATAGAAGTCTCATTTGCCTGCAGAAATCTGACCTTTGTCTTGTAAAGTGGACCTTTACTTCCTTCCCCTTAGGAGAACCATAGTTGCCCTTAGAATCCCATTTTAGAAACATCAGAATAGTACTAATAGTTGGCTCTAATCATGCTGATTCTTAGTTTACTTTACTTTTAAATGTGGGAATTAAGTGTCTTTTATTCCTTTACAACAGTGAACATCAAAGCTTTATATAATTGATTTTGAAGTAGAGAATAACATAACTATTTTAATTTTTATATTTTTTGCCCACACTTAAAGTAGCACTTCCTTCTAGAATTACACTCTGTGATTCCTTTTGTTCATAATACAAGGATGTGTTGATAGGGAAATTTGGAATATTTTACTGAACTTTAGACTTTGGCTGAAAATAGTACTATTGTTACAGTAGGTGACTTTTCCCTCCTTATATAACACACTGATGGACAGATAATAAACTTCAAAGTAGGGAATGGAAGCCTCTGGATCCAGGCACTTTTTAAATAGTGCCTGTTTCTCACAGAGATACTGAATATGTGGTGACTTTGAGCTGACCTTCAAAACCATTTACTGTGGATTCTGTTCCAATGAGTGTGTGCATATGTTTCATAAAATATTATGGTAAAAATTTCTGGAGGTTTTATGCTCCATTATACTATTGAGGGCTTACCCAGTGAACTTTGCCTTTCTTTGAATGTTACAGTCTTTCCATTTAATACTTCTGAACAAAGCAAGCTGGCTGGGTAGATTAACCTCTTAAAGTGCACAAGTCATATAAAGCTTGGCTTGGACTAATAAGACTGTTCCAGCCCTACTGAAATATTCATTTTAATAGTCAGCAACACTAGAATAAGACTCTAAGATGGAAAGGGTCCAAACATAAGTTAAGGTTTTGGAAGGCCAATGGCATTTTCCACACTGAGTAAATTGGAAAGGAGGCAGAGATGAGATATATAGCTTTATAAATCTCCCCTTGGTATAGAGTCAGCAGTTATGTTGTGGTACCTTGGTGACCTATTCAAGTTATTATAATCCAAAGTGAACACAAGGAAATTTTTTAAAAGCCTTATGATCTCTCTTTTTCTCTTCCTTTCTCCCTCCCCCCCTTCCCCCTCTCTTTCTCCTCTCTTTGCCTTTCTCATAATATACAAACACATGGTCAAGTGACACACGTACATGCACACAGTTCTTCCAAGATTGCAGTAACTTAGCACTTAGGCTTACAAAAATACTTGCTCAGAATCTTATCTCAGATTGACAAACACTGGAGCATTTTCAGGTGTTTTAGTATTAGCCACATTGTTGCAATGAATCTAGCTTAACAGTACTGAAATATCCTCCTCATGTAACTTTTATACCGGTTTTCCCAGAACTGAGAAGAAGTGTGGCACCATAACAAAGACTTTGAATCCACATGTGCCAGTTTGAAATTCGGGTCCTCAAGCCTGGATGATGTAGCATCTCTGGACTTTGCTTCCCTGGTCATAAAGTAGGGAGAATGGTTGCACTTGATTGATACAGTTAACTTGAGGACTCAGCTGCGTGTATTCAGGTAGAGCACTGAGGACCATGCCTAGGATTTAGGAAATGCTTATTCTTTATTTTATTTTATTATTATTATTTTTTAAATTACTATTTTTAGATATACATGACAGCAGAGTGTATTTCAACAAATTATACATTAAAGGAGTCTTTTATCCTAATTAGGATCCCATTCTTGTGGTTGTACATGATGTGGAGTTTCATTTATGGTGTATTTATTTATGAACATAGGAAAGTTACATCTGATTCATTCTACCGTCTTTCCTATTCCTATCTCCCTTCCCTTCCCTTCATTCTCCTTTGTCTCATCCACTGAATTTCTATTCTTCTCTCCCTCACTCCTAGAGTGCTTAGTCTTGATTTTAGGTTGTAGTTACTAAGGGATTTCAGTTTCATTTATTTTAATTATGTCAAAAACTAAATCCCTTTTTGTTGTGGAAGGTCATTTTAAGATCTTCTGTTCCTTCACCTTTTATGATAAAACAAGAAACCTGAGGACAAAGTGATAAACATTTTCTTTTTTAAGCTATGCGCAACTTGCAAGGCTAATGTCAAAATAGGAATAAAGGTTTTTGATTTTGCATATTCCTTGGCATTTCAGATCCTAGTGTGGTGTCCAAAAGTAGCAGCAGCTTGTTGCATTTCTTTACCATATGAGGAGCTCTAATTGATGCTCTGTGCTTACAAGGGCCAAACTGAATTTTAATTTCTTCTTCACTTCTTTTTGAAACTAATTGACTTTTTACAACAGTTTTAGATTTATAGAAAGATAGAGCAGATAGTACAAAGTTCCTTTGTTTGACCACCCCCCTTCTACTCTCAATACATTGGAGGTATGAACCATTATTAACAGATTATTATTAATGAAGTCCACAGTTTACATTAAGGTTTACTCTGTTGTAAAGTTCAGTGGTTAATAATGCAAAATATCACCTTATGGTTTGGATGTTAGGTATCCTTCCCGAAGCTCAAGTGTGAAACATGTAAGAAAGTTTAGAGGTGAAATGATTGGGTTATGAGAGCCTTAACATTATCAATGCATTAATACCCTGATAGGGATTAAGTAGGTAGTAACTGTAGGCAGACAGGGTGTGGCTGGGGAGGTGGATCATGGGGGGCATGCTTTTGGAGTTTATGTTTTCTCTGTGGTGAAAGGAGCAATCTCTTTTTCTCTGCTTTCTGACTGCCATGTTCTGAGCTGCTTCCCTCCACCATACTCTTTTGCCATGACGTTCTACCTCACTGAGGGCCTAGAGCTATGGAGCCAGCTATGTATGGACTGAGACCTCTGAAACTGAGTGCCAAATACTCTTTCCTTCTTTAAAATTGTTCTCATCAAGTCTTTTGGTCATAGCATTAAAAAAGCTGACTGAAACACCACCATTAGAGTATAATGCAAAATAGTTTCACGATCTTAAAAATTCCCTATGCTTTGTGCTTTACCTGTTTATCCCTCCCCACACCCAACCCCTGGTAACTAGTAATCTTTTAATTGTCTCTATCATTTTGCAGAATATTGTGTAGTCAGAATCATTTCATAAAGTTAGAATCATACCATACGTGGACTTTTCAGACTGACTATTTTTTACTTAGCAATATGCATTTAAGATTCTTCCTTGTATTTTTCTGGCTTGAAGCTTATTTATCTCTGAATAATATTCCATGTGTGGCTGAACCACAATTCATTTACGCGGTTGCCTATTGAAGGACATTTTGGTTGCTTCCAAATTGTGGTAACTCTGAAAAAAGCTTATATAAATATGCAGAATTTTTTGTGAACATGTTTTTAACTCAATTGGGTAAATATGTAGGAGCATGTTAGCTGGATCTTATGGTAAGACTATGTTTAGTTTTTTGTATAAAACTACTAAACTTGTCAGATTCAGCATTTTACAAATTTCTCTAATCTGTGATTGTCTTAACTCAGTTATTGGTGCCTTTCACAGCAAAAAAGATTCTAATTTTAACAAAGTTAAATGTATCAGCATTATCATGTGTAGATTATGCTTTTAACTTTACATCCAAGAACCTACTGTCAAACCCATGGTCACCTAGATTTTCTCTTATGCTGTCTTATTAAGCTACGTGCAACTTGCACATAATAAAAATTTCGCAGTTTTGTACTTTACATTTAGATCCATGTTGAGTTAATTTTAGTGAAATACATAAGGTCTTTGTTTAGATCCATTACTTTGCATATGAAGACCTAACATCACCTGCAATTATTGTCAAAAGGGCTTCCATCTATTTTCCAGTGAATTGCTTAGCTACTTTGTCAAAGGATATTTGGCTGCATTTGTGTGGGATTATTTCTGGACTCTATTTTGTTCTCTTGGTTGTTTGTCCTTGCTTTGCCAATAACACACTGTCTTGATCACTGAAGCTTTAGGGTAGTTTTTTTTTTTTTAATATTTTGTCTTTTAGTTGTAGTTGGACTTGGACACAATACCTTTATTTTATTTTTATGTGGTGCTGAGGGTTGAACCCAGCACTCTGCACGTGCCAGGTGAGCGCTCTACCGCTGAGCCACAACCCCAGCCCCTAGGGTAGTTCTTTTTATTTTTATTTATTTATATTTTTGGTACTGAGGATTGAATTCAGGGCCACTCGACCACTGAGCCACATCTCCAGCTCTATTTTGTATTTTTATTTAGAGACAGGGTCTCACTGAATTGCTTAACACTTTGCTTTTGCTGAGGCTGGCTTTGAACTTGCAATCCTCCTGTCTTAGCCTCCAGAGCTGCTAGAATTATAGGCATTTGCCACTGTGCCCAGCTAAGGTAGTTTTTATAGTCAGTTACTATTGTCTTGGAGCTCTTCTTTGCTAGTGAGTTGGCTCATCTGTATTTTGCCTTTCCATATTAGAATCTTTTTGTTTATAGCTACCAAATAACTTACTGGGATTTTTACTGGGGTTATATTGAATTTATATGTCAAGTAGGGAAGATTTTCATCTGAACTTATTGAGTTCTATCCCATGAATGCAAATAATCTTTTTTATTTAGAATTCCTTGGGTTTCTTCAAAGTTTTATTTTTTTCTTCATTTTAATTCTATATATTTTTTAGATTTGTTCTTAACTATTTTGTTTTGGGGTATTATTATTATTAATGTTATTGTGTTTTAATTTCAAATTTCAGTAGTTTATTGCTGGTATATAGGAAGGCAATTAACTTTTTAATATTAACTTTATATTTTGCTAGGAGTGTAGTTCTGTGTGTTAGCTTATGTGAGACTCTGGGTTTCAACCCCTGGCACTAAAAACAAAAACATTGTATCATGCAAACTTGTCATAAATAGTTCATTGGTTTTAGCAGTGTTGTTGCTGTTGGTGTGTTGAGATGTTTCTACACTAATGATCATGTGATTTGTGAACAAACATGGTTTTATTTCTTTATTTTCACTCTGTATACATTCTGTTTATTTTTCATGTTTCATTTCATTAACTTGGACATTCAGAATAATGTCAAATACAAGAGGTAAGAAGGGGATAGCCTTGCCTTGTTACCAGTCTTAGCAAGCAGCATCTTTTTTTTTTTTCACCAAATAAGTTTGAGGTTAGCTGTAGATTGTGTATGCATGTTCTTTATCAAAATGGGGAGTTTTCTTCATTTCTAGTTTCCCAAAGTATCATGAATTGGATTTTCTTAAGTACTTTTTAAAATATCAATATGACCTTGTGGGCTGGGGAAGTAGCTCAGTTGGTAGATTGCTTGCTTGCCTTGTATGCACAAGGCCCTGGGTTCAGTCTCCAGCATTATACCCTGCCCCACCTCCCACACACAAATATAACCATGTGATTTTTTTTCAATTGGTTGATGCAATAGATTACATGAACCCATTTGCAGACATTGAACCAGCCTCATATGCCTGGAATAAATTGCATTTGCTTTTGTTCCATAATATTTTTGCATATTGTTATATTTGAGTTGATAATACTTTATTGAAGATTTTTTTATCTATATTCATGAGATATATGCAGATAGAAAGATATCTATTCCTATAATGTCTATCTGATTTTGGTAATATAATAATGCCAACCTCATAGAATGAGCTAAAATATTCCCCCCAAAATTGTTCTGGGATAGTTTTGATACTCTTTATCCTTTAAATGTTTACTATCTTTCTTGAAAGTTATTAGTTATTGATTCAGTTTATTTCATTAGATATAGACCTATTCATATTATTTACCTCTACTAAGTATGTTTTAGTAGTTTACATTTTTCAAAAGAATGATTAATTTTATCTGATTTTAAAGAACAAAAGGTTATTCATAATATTGCTTTATTACCCATTTAACCTCCATGTTCTCTATTACATCAGTTAATAATGTGAAACAAAATATTTTGCCTTCATACATTTCTTTTTAAATATAGATCAAAGTTTTTGACCTATATCCATTTCTTTCTTCTTGAAAAACAACATTTTTGCAAGGCAAGTCTACCCTCTGTTTTCCTTTGTTTGAAAAAGTCTTTTTTTTTTTAATTTGATGTTTGAAGGATAATTTTACAGAATACAGATTTCTAGATGTGTTTTTTTCTCACAATGGTTTCAACACTTGACTGCACTCTCTTTTTAATTGCTTGATTTCTGGCACAAAATCTGATATAATTCTTATTTTTGCACCTCTTATTTTGTAATTCTTATTTTGCTACTAGATAAAAGGTCCTTACTCCTCTTTGGCTTCTTTGGTTTTCCTATAGTTTGAAAACAATATGCCTACATGTTCAGTTTATTATATTTATCGTGCTTCATGTTCTCTGAGACTCCTGTATTGGTATCTGTCATTAATTTTGGATAATTCCCAGCTACTGTTGCCAAATTAATCTCCTTTCTTCTCTTCCTTTCTTGATATTCTGGTATTCCCATTATTTGTTAGTTATACTTTTTGTAATTGTACTGAAATTTGGGGTCATTATTTTTTATGTAAACATTTTTTAAGCCTTTTAGTTTGGGAAGTTTCTATTGACACGTCTCAGGTCATTGATTCTTTTCTCAGTAATTTCCAGTCCATGATGATATTCTTCATATTGGTTACTGTGCTTTTCATTTCTAGTATCCCATTTTATTCTTTCTTAGAGTGTCCATCTCCATTTCTCTGTTTCATTACACATCTGTTGTGGTATACCATCGAATTTTTACTTTGGAGCCTTTAACATATTACTCATAGTAACTTTAAGTTATATATCCAGTAATTCCAAAGTCTGTGTCATATCTGAGTTGAGGCTGTGTTTGCTTTGGCTGTTCAAACTGTGTTTCCCTTGACTTTTAGCATGCTTTGTAATTTTGTTGAAAGCTGGAATGATATATTAGAATTTAGAAAGTGCATAATTATGCTTTTGGTGTGAGGTTTTATGTTAATCTGGCTGGAACTGTGTTCTATCTAATATTTGTTGTAGCTGCAGATGTCAGAGGCTTCAATTTTCTTACTTCTTTTTTCTTTCCCCTCTTGTCTTGGAGTTTCCTAACAATTTTTTCTTAAATAGAGTCTGTGTCCTTCAACTCTCTCAATTCTAATCCACTGTTCTTATACTGATGATGTGGTGGTAAGGTGCTGTCCAGAAATGTTCTGTAAACTTGTGTTCACATCTCATATTTTAATGGGCCTAATTTCATGTCCTGTGATTCCCAGAAAGATTTCTTACCAATTTTTTTCCCTGCCTTGCAGTGATAAAGGAAGGCTATAGAAGGCTGAGATTGGCTAGTTGCCAATCCCAGGTCAGAGAGTTTCTGTAAAACATTTTCCCTTGGAAAGAAGGCTATTGTTATGTTTCTTTCTTTCTTTTTTTCCTTTTTCGTTTTGCATACTGGAGATTGAAACCAGTGTTCCTACATGTTAGGTGGTTGCTCGACTACTGACCTACATCTCTATCCCAAAGCTTTTGTTATAAAAAAATGCTCTGTATATGTATCAAAATTTTTACTTTTGCCATGGGCATATTTCAGAATACCTTCTTTTCTTGCTGCTATTGCCCCTGTATCTTACCCTTATTTTAAAAATTGGGTTTTTTTTCTCTAATCTTCACTCAGAGAACCTAGTTGGGTCCCTGGGGGGGGGGGGGAGATGAAACTATAGGATCTCCCTGAGATGGACCCTTAAATTTTTAACTCACACACTGCTCTACTGTCAGCTTCCAAAAGTTTGTACCTCCAACAACTCATCTAATGTGCTGTTTAAGTATTCCTATTAGTTACTGACTCCAGTGCCTTCTGCTCCCAGGATGAAGAGACAGGCTGTGAATTTACATATTGTGCATTATCTCTAGATTTTTATGGTATCATTTCATCCTGAAGCCTTAATTCTCTGATAGTTATAAGAAAATCATTTTCATTTTACTTTGTTCACCTTTGTATTTGTTGCTAGGATGAGATTAAGACTTTCAAGATCTTTACATGTTGGGCATAAAAGCAGAAATTTGCCATTGAATTTGAAATCTATAGTAAATTAAAAATAAATTTTCAAACGCTCAATATTCAATTTTTTGAAGTGATAAATTCATATTTACACAGTATTATTCTCACAAATAAATGATTATAGATTTTTAAAAAAAGATTTATATCAGTGATTGACTCTTGGTCATGATTAACAAGACCATAGGCTAAAAATTGAGGGAGAGAACAGACTAAGATAATTTCGTCATGTTTTGGAAGGAATGTTAAACTTTATGCTAAAGTTTTTTTGTTTAATTATGTGATTTTTAAAAATTCTAAATTTTCTTTTATGTGTCACTTCTTAATAGAAAGCAACAGTCCATTGAGTTTTGTTACTTTGACAGTAAGTTTGATAAAATATTTTGTTGGAACAGAATATAAACTAAGCAATATTTGGGAATTGTAAGGAGTTTTTATCTTTATATGTCTGGATTTTTCTCATAATACCCACCCCACTAAATTTTAGAAGGTAATAAAATCAAAACAATATTTGATCCTCCAAATATTAGAAATTTCATCTCCTTTTAAAAATAAGGTCTAATTTTTTACCGGATAATTTACTTTTCGAATGATGGTGTTTGATAGATTTAATAATTTCAGTTTTAAAAATGAATTTAAAATATCATATTTTATCAGTTTTAAGATGCTTATTTCTTTAAAATGTGTCTAAAATCTGAATGGATCTAGTGGATGATGTTTATAGGTGAACTAGTAATATTTTTTAAAAGTGGTACTATAGGTAATCATACATTTTATAATTGATTAAATACCATAAAATTTCCTGAAGATTTAAGTGGTTTAGGATAGAATATTTTCTTTTGATAAATAAAACAAATTTATATTATATTCTTTTTCATTTTACAATCAAACATAACAGAAATTAATGTTTCTAAGAATTTTTTTTAATTCAAAATTTATGGTTAATGGTCTGGGGTTGTGGCTCGGTAGTAGAGTACTTGCCTCGCATGTGTAGGGCACTGGGTTTGATCCTCAGCACCACATAAATAAATAAAATGAAGGTATTGCATCCATCTATAATTAAATTTTTTTAAAAAATTTATGGTTAGATTAGAATCGATGAACAAAATTATTTGAACTTTACAGTTCAATAAGTGCGATGTTGATTGTATATGCGATTATCGTGATAAGTAATTACAGTCTAGTTTAAGTATCAATTGTGAAAAGAATCTCATAATTTAACATTAGATAGACATGGCTGAGAATTCTAGCTTGGCTTAGAGCTATAAGTTATAATACTAACTTGAGCTTAATTTAGTTTTCAAATATCAAGTGTGGAAAATGTTTATCTTGTAGGACAATAAACTTACTACTTGAAAGTGTCTTGCCAAGTGCCTGACATGCAGCAGTTTCAGTATATATGTTGCCAGTATGAGTTGCTGAGAAAAATGGTGCAGCATTAGTGATAAAAATCATTAACATTAGCCATATAGTGCAATGTAAAATAATTGACAGGAAAGAGGAGACTTGGGTTCTGTTCTTAACCCTGGCATCTAACCTGACCATATCACTTCATGATTGTAGATCTCAGATTTCTTATTTAAATGAAAATCACCAAATGGTACCTAAGATTATGTATAAGAAGAAAATATATCATTTGTCTTCATGACCAGTATATAAGAAAATATTGATGATTTGAAGGATATTTAAGTAAGAAATAAAAAATTGTACATATGTGTGATTATATCTCAAATTCATCATAATAGTTAACTGTAGCAAAGTCCAATGACACATTTTTCTCTCCCCATAAAATGCTCAATTAGAAACAGGCAGGACACTTTAGATAAGACTGGAATGATAAATTGGCAAAAAATAATAATTAAGACTTTTAAAAGCATTTAGCCATCTGTTATACAATCATGAAGATGATTGAAAAATGACTCCTCATTTGAAATATTCACAACTGTAGAACTTGAAACACTGGGGAAATATTCCTGCAAATATACACACTTACGTGTCCCTAGACATAGCTAATGAGAAAAATTAAAGTGTGACACAAATAAATAATAAAGTTTGTGAGATTATATTCTCCTTAAATTTTTATTCACCCAGTTCCTTTGAAATTAAAATGTCCTTTGTGACAAAGATACCTGAGGGTGAGGAGGTGGACTGCTATCTGCTTGTTCAAGAACCTTAGTATTTAAACCAGTACATAATAACAGTTTATCAAGGCATGCAAAAGTTTTCATCAAAGGCCTTATCTTTCTTTATGTCCACCAACTTCCTCTTTTATAGATTATTTGCTGTATAGCCTCTTCTCTTTATTTTTATTCAGCTATTTATACTGATTCCTTTTTTATCCTACCTTTCCACATGCAAAATAAATTCAAGTGTTGTTTTTCATAAATCCTTTATTCTGACTCTCCTCTTAATGTTAGTCATCTTTCTCTCACTCTGACTAAAATTCCCAATGAGAACAACTTAGAATATGGAAAATTGATGTGGGCCTCATAGTTCTCAGTTTTAGAGGTCTCAGACATGGTCAGCTGACTTCATTGCTGCAGGTCCAAGGTGAGTCAGAACTTCAAGGTAGAAGGGCATGGTGAAAGAAAATTGTTGAGCTTGTAGCAAGTAGGAAGCAGAGAGAGAGAAAATCAAGGATACAGCAACAAAATTTGATTTCCAAGGCCATGCCTTCAGTGAGCTACTTCTCCAGCTGTGGTCCACCTGCCAACATTTACCACCCCGTCGTTCATCCAAATTATTAATCCATCAAATTAATGAATCCAATGATGAGGTTATAGCTCTTATAATCATTTTACCTCTGACATTCCTGTGTTATTTTAGCCCATCAGTTTTTCAAGAGATGTTTAATAACCAAACCATAATACCCCTTATTTTCATTCTCATGTCATTATAACTATTCCTATCAAACACTAGGAATTATATGTCAATTGTTAGGTATCAAATTTCATGTTGTTTTTATCCTTTATTTTTATTCATCAATAGGTGGTAAAAAGTGTCCTTGAAGAGGGTATTTGTTACCTCTTCATTCCTTATTTGATAAAACACACTTCGCAATGGGCCTTAGTAATGAGTAAGAAAGAAATCAGTAGATTACAAAAGAATTTTGACATTAAGGAGCTCACAGTCTTCACAATGAAGCATATGGAGTCAGTTTCTAATAGGTTGATTGGACATTAATGTATTAGCATTTGAAGCACCTTCCTTCTTGGGAAAGTACTTCAGATGTACAGATCATCAGCATTCTTGAGTAAAAGCAAAGATCCATCTGAAGAATATAGAAAAGAAGACATTAAGGTGCTGATTTTCTTTCCTGTTCTAAACTTTCAGTGTCTTTATTCTGCAACTTCTATTTTAATATTTTTGGGTATTTTGCTTAAGAAAATTCTCAAAGAGATTTCATTGGCTGGTGTAATTATACATATGCTTTTCCTTGAAAATACCATAGACTAGTTCTTCGTAGTAGAATTTTCTGTGGTGATGGTAAAGGTCTCTATTGGTTCTGCCCAATTTAGTAACCATTAGCTACATGTTGCCATTAGACATTGAGCAACTGAATTGTGGCTAGTATGATTTAGAAGTTTAATTTTTGTTGACTACTTTGAGTTAATTTAAATCTAAATTTAAATAGCCACACATGGCTAGTGACTGTCAAATAGGACAACACAGATATAGACCAAGGCAGGAACCCCTGTAGCAGAGATCACTGAGAAGAGTTTACTCATCAGTCATAGCAAACTCTTCCCTTTGGATTTGGGCATGACCTTCCTTAGAAGCATTCTAAATCACATTACCCAAAGAAGAAATAATGTCTGAGAAGAATTCTATTTTTCAGGCTCTTTTATTTTTAAGGAGCAAGAACCAAATACAAACCAGTTTCCTTTGAAAGGTGGAGGGTATTGGGAGGTTTTCATTGAACTAAATTCTTCTAAGTGCCTAGATGCTTAGATAATGCGAGTTCATTTTGTTCAAATGTTCATAGTAGAAATATGAGTTCTGGTCTGGGTTCTGCTAGTCTTTGTACACAATGATGAATGCATTCTTCAAATTAAGGAGAGCATAATGCAGAACAGCCCAGACTTACTCTTCGCAGCTTTACAAGAACACCAAAAACAAGTATTCTTTTCTCCAGTTCCTCAGGACTCTTTCACTTGGAGACCTTGGGGGTGGAGGGGAAGAAAGAATCTGCTTTACCTGTCCGTTCTGGAAGTTTGGATAGAGTTAATTATGACTCTCATTGTAGAATGAGTGAAACTCTGACCAGCGTTCATCCTTCCAAAGGGCAGTTCTGACTCTGGTAACTCTCTTACTGAAAAGTTTGTGTGATTTTTCACACATGCTTTGGTTTTTTCCTCAGTGAACTCTTCAGATCCAAATTGCCTGCTCATTCTTCAAATGCCATTTTAAGTACTACAACTTACAGGAAACATTCCCCAATTCTCTACCTTCCTTGACTGAAGCTGTGATGTTGGAATCTTTTACAATTGAGTTCCCTTAATTTGCCCTTGCCTCCTCTGTAATAATGACATTTACTCAGTTTTAGTTTTGCAGCCTCCATGATAGGAATCAAACTATTTTCATGTGAATATATATTTGTCTTTCAAAAAATGTTTTTGGCTATGGCCAATTGATGCACAATGTAAATACACACATATATCCAAAAACAAAACAAAGCAAAATTTATAATACTCTTTTTTTCCTGTAAAGACTTTTTAATTTATTTTATTTAAAATGTTGATAAGAACACAATAAATTTCTGTCAAATCCACCCTGCTGTGAAATATTACAGAAGGTGACCATGTAAGATTATAAAACAAATACTATATTTGCCATAGAAATGCACTGAGACATTTGTGATTATAGACCATGTTTTAGGAATGGTGAATATAATGTTAAGAGGAACATAATAACTAATTAGATGTTGATAGTGGTTTACCTGCTCAGATATTGCATCTTTCCACCTGTAAAACACTGATAAAAATGCAGCAAACTACTTTCATGTGATATTCAGTGAGGAGTAAATAGATAATCACTGGGTTTTGAGATCACAACTAGCAGGGGTAATGTATACATTTTAAATATATTTGTTAAGTAATACTTTTGAAGAGAATTAACAACCAGCTATGTTTACATATTAGAAACAGATAACATTGGACACTATGTGCCAGTCGTTGTTCTGAATGTTCTACCTGCATATGTTATGCCATACAGTAATCTCCAAAATATATTTCATTAATTTTTATAGTTTTATAGATAAGAGAACAATCACAGAGAGGTTTAATAATTTTGCTCAGTTTTCATTTTATTTACCAAAGCAGCATGTACAGTGCCATGTCTGAAAACAGGAATTTTATTTCAGAATCTGGTCCCTTAACCTTTATGCTTTGTTCAGAAATAACCCATATCTAGTATCATTGAAAAAGGCAATTGTACTAAAATCAGAGTACTGTATTGCATCTATCCCAGTAAAAGTAGAAATTTATAACAATTAGGTTGTACTATTTGCAAGTTAACTTCAGTCCAATAATGAATAAAGTTCAAAATGTTTTAGAAATAGCATGCTAGTTTGGGCTATTCATTTCATTGTAAGGCCAATTGTGACAAACATTTTTCCATTGAAAGGAAATTATTCAAAAACCACAAATTGATATGTTCTTTCTGCATCTAAATATTTAACTTTTTTCCAAATAAACTATTCCAAAAGTATAATATCATCATTGAAAGTTGGGATTTCCAAATGTTTGTCACAAATAAGTATAAGAACTTATTTGTTAATCAGTGACAGAATTCTAAGAACTGGAAATGTGAAATTAGTGCCAAAATATGTCAGTTTGCAGTTTCTATACACAAATAAATTATTTTCCAAATCTGGTACATTTGTATAGGGGAATAGAAGACTGTGGACTCATTATGTTATTCACTTACAGTTGTAAGAAAAACATGAAGAATATTTCTCCAGCTTTTATTAATGTTGGTACAGACAGATCCATTATGTTTTCCATTACTATTGCATATGCATACATGTCAAGTAACTTCCCTTTGGATTCATTATTAGAATAATATTTATCTCTCTCCAAGAATTAGTGTGCTTATGTATTGCAAATATAATGATTTTATGAACTGTACAGAAAAGAAAGATGAGAGGGATGGAGGAGGAGAGAGGGGAAAGAGAGAGGAGAGAGAGAGAGGGGGAGGGAAGGAGAGAGGGGGAGAGAAAAGGTGGGGTGGGGAGAGAGAGAAAGAGAGAGAGAGGAGCTTGTGGTGGTAGAGAGATGGGGAGGTGAAGAGGACATAAGGTATAAACACAGCAATGTTAGAGTCCTGAAAAGATTTCCAGAGAAATTCAGGGTAGGAAAAGAAGATGAGATGTAGAATTCAGTGGTGAACTCTGCAACAGGAGGCAGGAAGAGAAATAAAGTGTTGGATATTTCAAGGACAGCATTGGTAACATTATAATACCTTTCACTTGCTTAAAAATAAGTATAGAAGCTGTACTGGGAAAATCACAGAGATGCAAGACATAAGGCCACAGGAAAATACAGAGGCAGGAATGGAGATGCTGCTACATAAGGGAACCTCATGACTCTTGGCCTCACCTTTTAAGGTCCAGATTCTAAAAGGAGAATGTAAAAGGCAAAAATCAGGAAGTTTATGTTTACAGTCGCTCTTTGAGGTTTTAAAAATTGTCAATGTTAAAAGGTGAAACTTTAGACTGACTAGAAAAGTATTTTTGAACCATATTGGTAGAAATTATATTCAAGGGCATAGTCTAAGAAATTGTGTATTTTTAACTTAGAACTAGAAGGAAAATAAAGGTGAGTAAGAACTGAATAGCAGCTCAGGGATTTAGGTGGTGATCAATGAGACTTCTTCCTCTGACATTGAGTATATTTTGCCTTTGGGCTGCTTCAAAGAATGAAGATTGGAAGGGACTGAAAATATTATGATCAGTCATTTATTTTTGTCATTCTTCCCAGAGTTTCATTACTAATCTTCTAATTCAAGCTATTGCAAAGAAAGAAATAGTTTTCACAGTGGCCCCATTCAGTCTTGCTAAATGAGACAGGAGAAAAAGGAAATGGGAACAAACTTTTATTCGGCACTTACTCTGGGCCAGAAGTTGTGGTCACTCTGAGCGCACAGAGCTGATTAAGAGACAGTCTTTGATTTCAAGTTACTCAGAGTCTGTTTCCAATAGACTTTGTACAATTATCCCCTTAATATACAGTGTCTTCTGGGTTTACCAATTAACAGGCTCCTTTAATATTGCTTCCAAACCCTCAAAATCCAGCCCTCTCCTGAAAAGTGAATTTTAAAAAATAAAAAAAAATTATTTAGATGGACCACCCTGTGATGTTGCTATAATTGTTGTCTTTTTTCTTTAGTTATCAGACTCTGAGCCTATTTTTATCATCACCTATAATATGATTGGGTTCCGAATAATGTTTATTCAGCATCTATTCCAAAATAATTCTGTGCTAGGTTATGATGTTGTAGAAATCTATATTATCCAATGCAGTTCTTTTGTCTCTTCTAAGTCAATATTTTCAAAGGACACCAGGGATTCCCAAATCATTTTCAGTGGAATTTTTCTCAGGCTTTTCCTTCTTTCCTTCTTTTCTCCCTTCTTCCCTCCCTCCCTCCTTCTCTTTCTACATTCCTTCCCTCCGTGGCTTTAACCAGTTGATCACCCCATGCTCCTTGGAGTTTTAGTTTTGTATGCTGTGCTTCCATTCATCTGTTTTTCCCCCTCTGTTTTCTACTAAGGCATGCATCACATCTGTAGGCCATGAAACTTGGGATCTTCAAGTTTAATCATGCCTTCTTCTGTTGTTTTCATTTTTCTGTTTTAATTATCATCACTATCTAATGATGTTAGTTCTTATCCATTCTGATAGGTCAGTATTTCTAATGTTAAGGCCTAACTCAGGTTTCTCACCTGTTATATGAACCCTGATCAGGACAATGTTCATCTTTTTCCCTTAAGTTATTTTTATGAGGTCTAAATCCACATCTCTACCTGTCAGCCCTTTTGTAGACTGCACAGAGTGTTTCTAAGATGTCCTAAATAGGCATAGAAGTCGACACCCATCTTCCACCTCAGGAATTTCTTCTCTTCCTGATTTCCCCATTCTGCTAATGCCAATCTTGCAGCCTCCACCTTAAGACTCAAGTCTGACCCTCTCACCTTCTTTCTCTCTCCTCTTGTCCAGTCTATCATCAGGCCAACATATTTCTCCACTTGCTTTTTTTCCCTTAAGAAGGAATCGTCTTGATTTTTTTTTTTCCTTCCATAACGCCTAGTATAAATACACAGAGCAAGTACTCAGGAAATATTTCTTGAAAGGAGTGTCGCATTTTCCTTCTCTTGTTGGATGCTTAGTACTCCTTAAGAAATGGTGAATCATAATTAAAGCCAACAAAATAAGAATCAGAACAACATTCTCATTTTTTTCCACCACTCGCTCAAGTACATTTAAACCACCTGAAATAGAATAAACTGGTTAGAAAAACAAAGTTGTTCTTTGAGCCCCTACAGAACATAAATTCAGTGAAAATCTGTTCAAACCACAACTCTAATTAAAGGTTTTAGCTGCCAAATAATATGTTCTGGTTAAAGCCAACTTAGCATTATGGAGTGTTTCATGAATAACAGCACAAGCTTTATACTTTGCTGTTGATTTTCTCATGGGAAACTCATGTGAAGGAGAGTGATACCTCCCTGTTGACTTTAACTTTTAGAAAGGCAAAGCATGCTGAAATTGTACATAATTCTCTTCTAAAGAAAAGGAAATAGCATTTCAATGGTTTTCCTCAGTGTCTTATTGAGTTATGGTGGGGCACAATTATGTCTGTTAAATTGATTTACCAGATGGAAGGTTACATTTTATATTTAGCTGATTAAGTTGTAGGAGCCTGGGATTGTATCTCATGCCATAAAGATCTTATATAAAAGCAGAAATATTTTAATTAACTACAATTTGAAACTAATTAGAGGTTTAAATTGGTTCTCCTCCTCTTTTATTTACATTGAACTAAAAAGGGAAATTGTTCTGAAAAATAGTCTTTATCATAGAGTTTTTGGCTTAATAATTTAATACCTCAATTGGAATCTAAAGAAAAAGAAAAGGAAAATGTTCCCACTCAAGACTTGGAAATTGTTTGCTTATCATGGTTATTTAATTAGGTACAAAGTACTCTCAGTTTTTTAAGGTTACAATAAATAACTCTTAAACTTTCACAGAAAGATTTAAGAGGAAAAAATTATCCTTTTTGCCTTTCTTTTAAAACTGTTAAATTTTTTGCAAATAAGTATATTAAAGTCTTTACCTTTGTAGAAACTTAAGTGTGATAAAGCAATAAAATTAATTTTAAATTATTATCCCAACACTTTTGGTTATGGGCATATATTATTAATAGTTCTCTTTGATATCCTTCTTTATCACCTTAAAAATAAGATACAAAACATCACAATAAAACCAAATTTATTTAAAACCAGTATTTCAGAATCTTCCGACTTCCAAAACAGTGCCAATTTGGGAATTCATTAGTTGTCTCTATTGGTTCCCTTTGGGTGCTTTAATAAATTACCACAAACACGGTGAAAGCAATGCATATTCATTACCTTCCATTTTAGAAGTTTGAACTCCAAAATGGGTCTCACTGTGCTAATGTCAGGGTGTCAGCTATGCTGTACACCTCTCTGGAGTCTCAGGGGCAAATCCATTTTCCCACCTTTCCCAGCTTCTGGGAGCTGCTGCATTTCTCTGGCTGTGGATGCTTTCCATTTTCAGTGCCAATAATAATCAGTCTAGGTTTTCTCAAGCTGTATCACTGCTTCTCTCTTTTATATTTTAAAAGGACCCTTGTGATTGCCATTGGGCCCACTTGTTTAATCTCCATATCTTTAAGTCAGCTGATTAGCAATCTTAGATCCATCTTCAATTCCCCTTGGAGCAGGTAAAGTGACATATAGTCAGCCCTCTGTATCCTCAGGTTCCACATCTGCAGATTCAACTAACTGGGGATCAAAAATATTTTTTAAAAATGTCTGTACTGAATGAACATGACTCTTTTTTCTTTGTCATTTTCCCTAAACAGTATACAAGTATTTACATAGCATTTACATTATGTATTACAATGTATATTATTTATTATATTACATAGCATTTGTATCATTATTTACAAAGCATTTAAATTATTCCCTAAACAGTATATGGTATAATAAGTATTTACATAGCATTTGCATTGTGTCTGTTGTAAGTACTCTAGAGATGATTTAAAGTCCGTGGAAGGATATGCACAGGTTACATTCAAGTGTGATGCCATTTTATATGAGGGACTTGGGCATCCAAGACTTCAGTGTCCACGATGTAGGGGAGGGGAGGTGTCCTGGAGCCAGTCAGTTCACAAGTTATGAGGAGTAGAACATAGACATCTTTGGATTGGAATATTATTCTTCCTAATCCAACTGCTTAGAGTTTTTATTATGAAATTTTCTATAGTATACTTGGTCATACTACCAGTTGACCATTTTATTTGAAATACTTTTGAAGTTTCTTCATCTCCCAAATCATCTAGAGAATGTAGACTACATAGAAGGTGTTTAACAAAAAGTCTCTGGAAAAGGGTTCTGTGGGACTTGAATACATCCAGAGATGAAATTTTGCCTTTTATATAGTTTTAAAGAGATAATAGTGTTTCCTTATAAATACACACTAAAAGAAAAAGTCATGATTTATGGTGGAATAAAGCTGCAGATTCCAATGAGGCAGAACTGAATTACCGAGAACATTCCAAAACCACAAAGCTTATAAAGTCAAAATTTACAAAGGAAAATAAATAATAATAACCTCCTTAAGGACTTAGAAGGGTTTTGAAAGGGGAAAAGAGCAAGAGATGAGGTGGTATCTGGGCAGAGGACAGATACCTGTTGGTAGAAAGGTAGTGCTCGTCCTTTGTTGTGGGCACAGCTACGGAGGACATGTAATGTCAGAGGGCTTTCCAAGAGCCAAGCAGACTAGTGATTGCACCTGAAGACCTAAAATTAAGAGACAGAGCATTCTAAGTAGCAAAATGGATTGTTAAAAATATGTGTATATGACAAGATTGACCAGAAAGCCACCTGAACTACGCAGAATGATGTGATTCCCTTCATGGTGACCTAATCCAGAAACATGGGAGCTGCACCAAGCTCCTAGTTCTCCTTTATCTTATCAGATAAAGTTTGTTCTGAAACCTCCTCTTTTTTTTTTTTTAAATCAGGCCTACTTTTTTAATTCATTCCCATTTATTTCAATCCCCAGTTACTGACCTTTCTCTGGTTTCATATACATTTGTCCATTTAGCCCTTTATCTTTTAAAATTTAATTCTAGTCTTCCTATCCTCTTATTTAAAAAACATTTACTTTTACGTTCTCTTCTGTAACATACAAGAAAAGTTCTTCCATGGCAAGCACAACCTCTTCTGCCTCCCTAGCCTTCTCTCTTGCCTCCACCACCTTATAGAGGTCCTAGAGCTACCAAACTGGAAGTTCATGAACAAATGTTTCTGTTTTGCACTCACACAAGTTATTTAACACCTGGTTTTCCAAATGCTCCTTGAATTTAGAAATAAAAGTAAATGTTTTTTTCCTTTGGATCATCTCTAAATGCTCAGCTGACACATGCTCCCCCTCTGTTAAGCTTTACTTGGTCCCTTCGTCTCCAGTATTCATTGTGTTCTTTATGACAAGTATATATGCCGAAATATACCTGGACACACTTCTGTGCATGAATTTCTATATTAAAAGTAAAATTCTCTACTCAATTGAGCAAACCTTGAGGAAAATATAGCTTATTTGGTATTGTATCCCTAGCATCTTCAAAGAGCTCATAATAGGCACTTAATAACTTTCTCATGTAGATATAAATATATGGACTACAATAGGAGTTTACATCCACAAATAGGATTATTTTTAACATTTTATTTAAAATAGTATGTATGTTATGTGGGAAAATTAAAAAAAAAACTTTGTATTTGAAAAATTAAAGCATAAAAGAATTAGCATATGAAGGCGTTTTAAGCTGTGTGGGATATGGATTCCCTTGACTCCAAAGCATGGTATTTGTGATGCTTGCCAGAAAAATGAAATTCCTTCTGCATTCCACATCTGATCTATAAGACCTCTTGCCATAACATTCAGCATCACAAAATTCTTAGGCATTTAAAAAAAAAGAAGTTCAGTTACTTCTCAACATTTTAAATCCAGACTTTTAATGTAAGTTTCCTTTCATGTTTGGATACATTTATAAACATGCATTTATTCCTTTAAAATAATTGTATTGACAGCTATCATGAACCTATGTAGTTGTTAGGTACTGAAAGCAGACAAAAAAAAATCTATTACAGTGTTCACTGTTCTGAGCACTCTCTGCAATATAGTAGTTTCAGTGATTCAGTGAGTACTTGAACCACATTGTAGTGTCTTGAGGTTCAGGAAATGATGGTGGCAAGTACAAAGCTACTTAAAAAATAAAGCTTGACTTGAATTAAAATTCAAATGCAGGAAATAGAATGTAAGATCTGTGTCTATTTGAATGTGAAAGATTTAAGCATGTACTATATATTGAGAGAAAGAGCCAAAAAGAGAGGGGATTTAAAGACATATATTAAGTGTATATATTTTTATTTGATATTCCTTTTCCCAGCACCATGTCTAGTCCTCATTTCTCAAAATTGTGGGCATCCTCCCTAGGGTGTGGGATATGGTTGTTCCCTTTGCTTAGCATTGTACTCCCCTCCCACTGTTATCTGTCAGCATCTCACTCAGCCCTGGGGCATCATCCTTTAAAGCAAATGAAGCTCTTCTTTACAGCCACAACGTTCTGCTTATACTTATCACAGGGCATTGATCATAGCCAGGCTGATGTTCACTCTTTTTTTTTTTTTATTGGTTGTTCAAAACATTACATAGTTCTTGATATATCATATTTCACACTTTGATTCAAGTGGGTTATGAACTCCCATTTTTACCCCGTATACAGATTGCAGAGTCACATCAGTTACACTTCCACTGATTTACATATTGACATACTCATGTCTGTTGTATTTTGCTGCCTTTCCTATCCTCTACTATCCCCCCTCCCCTCTCCTCCCCTCCCCTCTTCTCTCTCTAGGCATTAGCAGTAAAGCTGTCCACCTTATCTCTGAGGCAGATGCCTGAGCATTTCACACACCCTTTTCCCCATCCTTCAACTCCTCCTTTCTTGAAATAACTAGTGGGTTTATGCCGTATAATAGGCATTGCTTTGATGCTTAAAAAGAACAATGGAATATAACTAAATAAGCTTCCATTCTTCATGAAATTTGAAGCCTTGGTTCTCATAATTATTTCATAGCTGTTTATTGAATTTAATTAAACAATAAAATCAGGTCAACAGAAGGTTTTAGTTTTAACTATAAAAATAACTAAATATTTTACAACTTATAATTTGTTTCTGTCCAGAATCATATTGCTTGATTAAACTATATTTACCTGTTAAAAATGGTAGATTGTATGCAAAATGTCCAAAAATTTTGAATAAAACCATAATTCACTCCTTGTCCCAGTTTTTTTAAAAGGGCAGTGTTGACTAGCACTTTTTGCATTCATTCATTCACTCACTAAATGTGTTTTACCAAGAGCCACCTAAGCCAGCTGATCACTAAGAAACTGCTTGGCAGATAATACCACTGTTAGGTTGAGGCATCTGAGTGTTCTGTCATGGGCTTTGAGCTCCAGGGGCCCCTGTTCTGGCATCCTGGGTGGTTCGGGGAAATGCCATCCCAGAGCTGTTAGCCCTCTTGGGGTCATGCTCCCTTACCCAGGTCCCCACTCTAGCTTCTCATGCTATTCTGAGCTGTTTTCAGTAACTTAGGAATATTCTTTCCCATGTATGCCTGTTAGTATATTTTTTCTAGTCATTAGGAGGATGTCATTGGTCAGTATTGTTGTTCTGATACGTGAAAGTAACCCAAGAAATTAAATTCATCTTTACACCGATGGAAGGAAATACGAATAGCCATAGAGATTCACAATGATATGTATTGCTGTGCTGTCTTTCAAAGTAAAACACTACAGACCAACTACATACTCAACATTATCATACTCTTAAATAAAATATATTTATATGTAAATGTTCATAAATATGTGAACTATATCCATGTATTTTTTTAAATATATAATTGTGTGAAAGAGACACATAACCACACATACAACTTGGTTCTCATTTTCAATTTCTTTTACAATAAAACACAAAGGAAATGTTCTGGAAAGGTGTCCTCAGTTGTCCTAATCTTAAGCATCTCAATCATGTATGGCATAGATAATCAGAAGAAAATAATAAATGTGATTACAAAATGAACACTTTTCAGAAGATTTCACTGTAAATTGTGTAATATAAGTAATGTTTACCAAAATCATTTTTATAAAAGGATAACTTTTTTTTTACCAAATAAACTTTTGTATGTTTGCAGTAAGAGAATGGAAAGATGTTTGCAGTAGTATTTTTCAAATTACATTCATATATTTCTATAAATATGACTAGTTATTAGAAGCCAAAATTTCCCCAAAGTGATTTTAAAAGACTTTTATATATGAATTTAATATTGTTAAATGGTTATAATTAAAAATAGATTAGAAATTTTGCTCCTTAATATTAAAGTGTATAAAATCTTGACTCACAACATTAAAGATTCATATTACCCAAGCCAAAGAAAGGCATAAGTTGTAATACATTTATTGCATTATTATTATCAAACTCTACTTTTGCAAATACATAGCTTTTGTCTAATTATGGAACTCATAATTAGCATAGCCTATCTCTTTTGATCAACTAGATTAAAGGTTCCTACTCTGTCCCCAAAGTTTCTTTCATAATTGTAATGTATATTCAGTTGAACAGTTCACATGGAACATGGATTTCTGCATGGCTAGCTTAGATGAGGGGAGAGACAGGGGCAGGTCCTATTCCAGGAGGCCCAATCATCATCAGGGACAGAGAGTAAGCAAGTGATAGATTTCACGTTTGGTTCCAAGTGACAGAATGTTTGAAATGCCAACTTTTAAGGCAGCCCTTTGAGTGGGAGATAGCAGGAGAAACTCTTGAGAAAAACAGCCCATGTGGATGAGGTAACAGCTGTCCAGTATACTCAGAAAGAATAGACATTGCCACTAAAGGAATCAGAGGCTGACAGTGGAGGCTGAACCTCCATTTAGTAGCTTTTAGAGCTAAATGTTCATGGCAGGTGGAATTGTTGAATATTTTTAACATTCTTTAGTGTAAAGAAACATTAGTGCTTAATCTTGATGAATAATTTTCTTAGTATTAGGAAATAGTATGTTTTAAATAGTATTAACATAAATAATAATATTTTATCACAGTGAGAAGTAGTTCTATTTTACCTTTTGATCATTTCCAATGGAAACAGAGATTTTCCACATGCTATGATATGTAGTATTGACATTTTTGTCTAAATTATTGATGTAAAGAATAGTCATAACCTAGGATTACAAATGAACAGAAATTATGTCCATATAGTACATTAATGTGTTGCAATATATTTAAGAAAACAAATTAATAGAGTAGAATTTATAAATAAGTCAATTCAAAAAGTAAGGAAAATATGAAAAGTCAATTATTAATAAAAAGGCTTTTAAATACACTAAGTAAAAGTTCAGAAAAGGATTACTGCTATTTCATTGTTTTTATAGATCACATTCACTAGGCTCAGGAATCTTCCAATCAGAGCCATCTATCCCTCTAGTTATTTTTTATCTTGTTAATTGTGTTTTAACCTAGGTTTCTTAGCCTTATACGTGGACTGTATGAAGCATGCATTTATTCAACATCAATGTGACAGCCAGTTGGCTAAACCTGTTCTACCTCTTTAATCCTTCACTAAGATGTTTGATAAGGAGTGTCATTCCTTTTTTATAGATGATGAAATGATCCACAGATTGATCAGCTTATCTGACATATGGTTAGTCCATGAAAGAATTACCATTGAAATCAAGACTGTGGTCTCATTATGTCAGAGGCCTGCATACTTCTACAAAAGGTTGCTTGTGTGTTTGTATGTGTGTTTACATGAACAGATCATGACACTGCACTCTCATGTACACTATCACCCATACACATCCTAGTGAAAAGGCAAGTCTAGGACGCCATTTTCTGTGCCTTGGAATCCTGGTTTTGTAACCTGTGTGTCTACTACCTAACTTCACTATCTATTTCCCAATTTTTGTTCTCATACCCTAAGTTTGTTCTGAACCATACAGATCAGTATGAGAACAAAGATTTGAAATACCTTTAGTTCGCGCAACATTCTTTCTATGTTTTGTTGACTTTAGTTCAATATTTTTTCCTTCAAGTGAGAAGATAAAAAGTTTTAGGTTTTCTCATTTATTTTAGTGTTGTTTTCACTAGATCAATTTTTTACAAACCCAGGATCTCATGCATAATAATTTTTTTCAAGTTTATCATTTCAGCAGAAAAATGCATTTAATTGAATATGCAAGTAAAAAGTGTGCTGTTTCTATGATTAATTGAGATATAGATGGTTATGGGTGTGGGGTAAAAATAGAAAGATAATTAGTGCAAGTAGCCATAAAATGCATTCACATATAAGCAGAACTTCTCCCCATCTAGTGATCTCTTTCTGGGCTCTGAGGATTAGCATCCCATTAGTAAGTTTCTAGCATAGAAGTCTTCAGCCTCTGGGGAGAGCAGAGCATTAAAAATGGAACTAACTCTAACTGCAAACTGAGTCAGCACACTGGGTCATTAATTCTAGGGCTTAGGTACATATCATGCTGAGCTTTGGTGTATGAGCTTCTGAAACTGTTAGTAGTAAGTTTATAGAGCATTGCAAGGACTATATGATGGCTAGCTATGGATCATCCCATTCTTCACTTTCCCCCCTGAGATAGCTCTGGTGACTCAAAACCAGTATTGAAATCTAGGCAGAATCTTTTCCTTAAACCATTGGATACGGGCCCCTTCTTTACAGAAATTATGTATTATATATTTTGCAAAAACAGGTTAATGTTGCACTTACATATAAGTAGTTCCTAGTTTTTAGAAAGTTATGACTTCAATTTATGAAGATTAATAAAATCAGAATGTCTCAAATATTATGGTGACTAGATTGACTTTCTTTAGAAATATTAATGGTATTCACATGATTGCACTTACATGTGAAGTCTGAAATATCTGAACCCATAGAAGTAAACAGCAGCATAGTGGTTTTCAGAGAATGAGGGTGACACAAAGTCTCAGCCAGGTAGGAGGAATATGTGTTGGTGTTATATTACACAGAGGGTAATTGTAGTTAACAATATCATATTATAATCCACAAGAGTTAGCAGAAAGGATTTTGAATGTTCTCCTCAAAAAGAAATCATGACTTTTTTAGATGAGGGATTATTTAATATCCCTAGTTGATCAATTCACAGTGTATAAAGGTAGCAAAAATCATACTATGCTCCATAAGGATGCACACTTATTATCTGTTAATAAAAGTTTTAAAATAGAAATAATAGAAAAATTAAAAACATGTTCAAATTCCTTTCTGAGAGTAAAATTTATAGAAATATTTAATATTTTCAAGGTATATATAGCATTCTCCAATTTCTAATCATCTTTGCTTACCCTTTTTGGGGATACTTTTTGAGGATCTCTGACAGTTTTTATTATCTCCTTTAATCATCCCAGAGTAACAGACTTATTAATAACTGCCATTCACTGATTGCTCACCCCAGGGTTTCTTAGACTTGGCACTACTGACATTCGGATCCAGATAATTCTTTGTTGCAGAGGCAATCCTGTACATTTTAAGCTATTTGGCAGCTCCCCAATACTCATGACCAAAATCATCTCCAAACATTGCCAGATATCTCTTGGGGGCAAGCTCTTCCTTAGTTGAGACCCAGTGACTTACCCTTTCAGGACATTTTGATTCTACCATGACTTCTACCTCCATTTTACTGTATTAATCAGGGCCCTGGCAGAAACAGGCCTGTGTGGCATGGGTCATAGACTTTTATGAAGGACTGCTTACAATGAAGTGAGCAGAGTTAAAGGAACTGTGGAGGGATGTGGAAGAACTAGAAAATAGCTGTAGAAGGTAGCCACTTCTATTCCCAGGACTAAAGGAATAAGAGGAGTAAATTGTTCTTGAGTGCCAGAGAATTGAAGCCATGAATCAGGGGCCTCCAGAGGGAGGTGCAGTTGGAAGGGTGCAAAGCTATGGCCAATGATGAGCACCATACCTGAGAGAGTACAGGATACACTCTTCCCTCCCTGATCTTTGATCATTTTGCAACCAGCCTATCCTGCCAGTAGATTGAGTCCAGAAGAAATCTAACCACTCCAGCAAAGGAGTAGAATGGTGTACTTCTGGGACCCAGTTGCCATGGGTGCTGAGAAGGAAGAAAAATGGAATCGTTGGGCATATGAAGAAAATCTAGATACAGCAGTCCCCATTATAACATGAGAAATGGGGACTTAAAGATGTTGAGTAATCCATTCAAAGCTAGATAGCTAATGTGTGGAGTCAGTGTTTACTTGCACACCTCTTTAACTCCAGGACTGCATTATGTGGGTATCATCTTACCTGATTTGGATAAATGAGCAGATGTTCAATGAGTCTATGAATTTTTCAAGGTCATTGTTTTTTTGTTTTTTTTTTTTAGATGGTAGATGCAAGACTAGAATGCAGTCCTTATTCCTATTCTGGAGTTTGCTTCCTGAAGAGCTAATATGTTCAGCTCTTCCTCAAATAGATATGGGAGTAAAAGCTATCTTCCAAAACTTGAAAATCATTTATTTATGAAGGGTCTGTGAAATTCTAGGCTTCTTGTTGAATGTTTAAATGATATTTGCTGTTTTTCCAAGCTGTTATCAGTTTTGTGTCTTGACTGCGGACACCGAGTCCCAGCTGGTGCAGTGTGTTAGGAAAAGGAAGACAAGACTGAGAATCAGGAGATTTGGCATTCAGTCCTGGCTCAGCCATTCCTAGCTGGGTAACCATCACCAGTACTGCTAATAAAATAAATTCCATACGCTTTTTCTTTCCTTTCGCATTCAGCTAGATCTTAGTTCTTCTCAGGTTCTGACTGGGTGACTATATCTTGGTGAAAGTGGGGAGAATATTAGTTTTTATTTCACAAATGAATAATCAGGCTCAGGAAGTACTGGAGTCTCACTGAGAATCCCCTAGCTGGGAAGGGATGAGGTGCAGACTCAACCCCACATCTGCTCCCTGAAGATGCACTGTCTTTGCTATTCCACCCACTGCAACTGACTCTCTCTGGACAGCGAGTTTGTAGCATTTAATCTATTAGGTTTCATCATAAATTTCTGTCTATATCTAAGTCTAAGAGTCTGTGATTTGGGTCCCAGGGTTACAGGCAGAGCTGCAGAGAGGATGTCAATGTAGTTAGGACCGAGAGACTCCTAGTACCTCATTTTTCTTCTAAGAAATTTTTTTTGCAGCTTTTTTAGAGTTAAGATTGATATTTTAAATGAATTTTATTTTATTTTATTTTTTATTTTTTTTTATTGATTATTTATCGCATTACATAGTTCATGATATATCATCTTTCATACATTAGACTCAAATTGTGCTTTGAACTCCCATTTTCACCCCAAATACAGATTGCAGAATCACATCTGTTACATATTCGCATTTTTACATAATGGCATATTAGTGACTGTTGTATTCTGCTACCTTTCCTATCCCCTACTATCCCCCCTCCCCTCCCCTCCCCTCCCATCTTCCCTCTCTACCTCCCCTGCTGTTGCTCAATTCTCTCCCTTTTTTTTTTTCCCTCCCCCTTGCCCCTCATAACCTCTTATAATTTTATGTATCCTTGAAGGTCTCCTACCATTTCCATATGCTTTCCCTTCTCTCTCCGTTTCTCTCCCCCCATTCGTCTTTGTTTACTGTAGTCTTTTCCTCATGCTCTTTCTTCCTGTTCTGTTCTTAGTTTTTCTCTTTATATCAAAGCAGACATTTGGCATTTGTTTTTTAGGGCTTGGCTAGCTTCGCTTAGCATAATCTGCTCTAATGCCATCTATTTCCCCGCAAATTCTATGATTTTGTCATTTCTTAGTGCTGCATAATACTCCATTGTGTATAGATGCCACATTTTTTTTATCCATTCATCAATTGAAGGGCATCTAGGTTGGTTCCACAGTCTAGCTATTGTGAATTGTGCCGCTATAATCATTGATGCAGCCGTATCGCTATAGTGCGCTCTTTTAAGGTCCTCAGGGAATAGTCCGAGAAGTGCGATAGCTGGGTCAAATGGTGGTTCCATTCCCAGCTTTCCCAGGATTGAATCCCTTTCTCTCGCCATCCACAAAAATTAACTCAAAATGGATCAGGGAGCTAGGTATCAAATCAGAGACACTGCGTCTGATAGAAGAAAAAGTTGGCTACGATCTACAAATTGTGGGGTCAGGCTCCAAATTCCTCAATAGGACACCCATAGCCCAAGAGTTAACAACAAGAATAAACAAATGGGACTTAATTAAACTAAAAAGTTTTTTCTCAGCAAGAGAAACAATAAAAGAGGTAAATAGAGAGCCTACATCCTGGGAACAAATCTTTACCCCCCACACCTCCGATAGAGCCCTAATATCCAGAATGTACAAAGAACTCAAAAAATTAAACAATAAGATAACAAATAACCCAATTAACAAATGGGCCAAGGACCTCAACAGACACTTCTCAGAGGAGGACATACAATCAATCAACAAGTACATGAAAAAATGCTCACCATCTCTAGCAATCAGAGAAATGCAAATCAAAACCACCCTAAGATACCATCTCACTCCAGTCATTATGAAGTCAAACAACAACAAGTGTTGGCGGGGATGTGGGGAAAAGGGTACACTTGTACACTTAAATGAATTTTAAAATAAATGTGTACATGGAAACAAAACTAAGTAAATTAATACAGTCCTATTTTCTTACTTTACGCCTGGGTAAGTTAGTGATAGTAGTTGAGATTCACTCTTATACCCATTGGTAAAATGGGTTTTTAGCCCCAGAAGTTATGAAAGGAACTATGACACATTTCAGTTCTGTATCACACTGATCTACTTGTTCTCAGCCCCTGATCTCTTCCCCACCTCTTTATTTTCTACTTTTACAATATTTTTTAGGCCTCCACTTTTTTATCTTTTCAATATTTTCAATATTTTCAGTTATAAAATCAGGTACCCAACACATACATACTAAAAACAAAAACAAAACAAAAAAAACTTGCTGTCCTTTTTGTCCTTAGTCTTTACTTCAAGTTCTTATTTCACTTAGCCAGTTCCAAGAAAGCAAATAGAAAAATTTTCGGTACAAGTATAAAACTGAAGATAATGGAAAAAAGAAAAACAGAAAAAAATAATTATAAGTGTTTGAAGCCTGAAAGTGAAAGAAGGGGAAAGATTGTAAGGTCCCCTTTTGATATCATTTGTCTGGCAAAAGTACAAATTCCTTCAAAAAAAAAAAGTTCTTTCACTAATTAAGAAGTCCAGCTCAGATAGTGGTGCTTTGGAAAATTATCTTACAATTTTTATACTGTTCATTCTTAAGGAAAGGTAGAGGAGCATTATCTTCAATATTTAGAAAAGACCAGTCTCCTTGTGTACAGATCACTTTTACCCTTTTACCTTGGGCAAGTTACATATCCTCTGTAGTTTGGTTGGGTTTTTTTGTTTATTTTACCAGTATTATCATATTATAAACAATATCTATGTCATGTGGATGTTCTTAGGGTCAAACAAGTTAATATTGATAATAACAGTACTGTAACATAGAAAGCATGATATTAATATTAGTTGTCATGAGAAATACCCTTTCTGTCACCACCATCATCATTAAAAATACCCTTTCTATCATCATCATCAACTTCTATTACAGAGACCCAATCCAATGTTTCCATTCTTCTAAAATTTGATTTTAAAAACCTAATAAATGAAAACTGTAGCTTCACTATTTAGAATAACGTAACCAAAGAAATAGTAGCATAAGTATGAATAATATTTGTATGTATTTTGGGTAACCTCATTTCAGACTTTCACTTCTGAGACTTGGTCAGTCTCCCTTTCTAGATGATGGTATAATGAGTACATAGAAAGTTTTATTCACAGTGACTCTGGCTGGTGTGGTGTTATTTCACTGAGTATATTTTCCCAGGGTTTTAGGTTAGAAACTACTGACAAAGAAATATTCCAGGAGTCAGAATTAGACATAAATTATATGCTACAGAGGTGTCTTCTTATTACCAGAAGTCAGGTCAAAGTCTCAAAAATCACATTAAGTTACTGCTTTTGTGGTTATTGAGTTTCACCCTTGAGAGAATTAAGAGGCCTGACAATGAAGTATAATAAATCTTACTCTGACCCAAACATGATTAGTGATTAAACTTCCCATGAACGATCCCAATCCTACTAGATAAACTAAGTAGAAAACTGATTTTTTCCTCTCTTTGCACATTAATGTTTAGATAAGTAGAAAAACATTTCACATGTTTTATAAAAAATGATCACTATATGTGTCTGTTTAATTATTTTAGAGTCAATGCCTTATGTACATGCTTGGGTTTTTAAATTTGAGAATGAGAAGGGAGCAAGGAAAGGGTTAGACTTTTTCTTTAAACACAGGAGCAAATGGCTCTTTATTTTTTAATTTTTATCTATTTTCTTTGTCTCAATCCCCAGCCTCTGAGCCCAACTTGAAGGTGCGGTCCAGGTTAAAACAGAAAGTGGCAGAGAGGAGAAGCAGCCCCTTACTCAGGCGGAAGGATGGAAATGTTGTCACTTCATTCAAGAAGCGAATGTTTGAGGTGACAGGTAATTGAGGATTGGTCAGTCATACACTAACAAATGCTGGTAGCAGGAATTTTAAAAAACTAGTTTAGAATAAGTATGCATGGTGCATATTAAAAGTTAATGTGAGGAGCAATATTTCTTGAAAGGAAATTTTATTGAAAACTCACAAATAGTTCAGTAAACCTTGCTATGCATTCACCAACTGTGTTAAACAGGAAATGAATGAAAAAAACAGAGCTATGTGTCAATCAAGGCATGCCCAGGGAATACCAAAGCCACCTTCTTATTCTCAGAAACAGGCAGTCCATTTTGGGAATGCCAACCAGGAGACTATAACTTTTAATGAAATCTGATCAGAAATAAGCAGAGGGAGGTCCAAGAAGAACACTTCCCCCATGCTCAGACACGAATGTACAAAATGCATCTGGGAAAATTAAACTATGTGGAACAGCAAGACCTTGACTTTTCAACAAATTTACAGAACTCATAAATGACTTTATGTGTTTACTAGTGAATTGGGACTTATGGCAGGAGAGGGATATATTGCTTTTTATGAAGGGGAAGAAACTGTCATTTTCACTAGTCTCAAATGGAAGAGTTCATATTTTTTTAGCTGCCTGGTTAGTAGTGGGGTGAACAGGTTAGGAAATTCAACCTGATGTCTTACAAACCCCCTTAGTCCCAGTTGGACCTGGTATGAAATGAGAGAAGACCTAAGGATTCGAGAACCAAAAAGGCTAGCCAAAGTATTATTGACTACTGTTTATCAATTACTTTCTTAGAGCCATGCATTATACCTGGTCTTTTCCTCTGGTTGCCTCAAGAAAGAAGTGGTGATCTGCAACCATTTTTCTCCACTCTCAAAGTAAATTGTGCTTTTGCCAGTGTAGTCAATCAGTAGTAGTTCTCCAAGACCAGTTTTTTTGTTTGTTTTGTTTTTCAATACTGAGAATTAAACCCAAGGCCTCATGCACGCTAGCCAAGTGCTCTACCACTGAGCTACATTCCCAGTCCCTTTCATTTTATTTTGAGACATGGTCTCCCTATGTTGCCCAGACTGGCCTGGAATTTGTGATCCTCTTGCCTCAGCCTCTTGAGTAGCAAGGATTACTGGTATGTGTCACTATAACTACCTGGAATATTATCCTTAGTTTGTTTTGAAAACAAACTTATTTTCTTTCTCTCTTTTGGCCATGTCAGTGTCTAGTATGGGAGGTAATGGAAAGAATGTGGAAGTGGAGATGGAAAAGTATATTTAGGTACAGAATACAAATGCAACTTAACAGTATGATAGGCTGTTTGAGAAAAAAAATAATTATCTCCTATTAATTCTGATAGGTTGGCATTCTGATGGGCAGAAGAGTATTGGTGATCGCAGTGGGAAAAAATTTTCCTTGAGGGATTAAGAATATTAAATAAATGAACAATAAATAAAACTTTTATGAAAGTTTATGTTTGCTTATCATTATCAGTGTAATCACTAATTAGAACTAATTTAATTCTAAGTTTGAAATCACAGGCTTTTTTCAAGAAATATTATAATATGTTAAGTAAAAAAGAATCTGAAGACATTTTTCATAATAGAGGTCCTTTGTGGGATTGGGAGGTTGGGGAATGAATCTGTTTTAATGAATGTAAAAGAACAATAAACATCTCAATTGCCTGATGTAAATGAAGATAGGTGGTTTTTCTAATTGGAGAGTGTAGATTTCCACTAACAGAAAAACCCAAAAAGAGAAAAGTGTGCATGTTGCTATCTTTTTCTACATTATAATCTTAATATCTATCCTCATATTTATACCCATATTCTTTTCTATTTTCCTATTAGTCTCTTCTTGGTTACAACTTTTGTCCACATTTTTCCCTCTTTAAAATTTATCTTTAAGCCTGTCTGAATCATGGCTAGTTCTCATTTATAAGGACTCTGACTTGGTCATTTTTTTTTTCATTTGAGTTTCATTATATTTAAAATATGATAGGTTTTCTTAATTTTTTGAGGCAGTAACTCCCCTTTTCATACATTATTTCAGGAAATCATGTGTATTTGAAGAGGAATTAGTGCATTTGTGAGCACACATCTCTGGCCTGTGAGCCAGCACTTGTGATGCTTTGCTAGATATTTTTAAGTGGTATGCTGCACTTACTCTAAATGCCTTTGGCAGCTCTGAACTATCAAGACACAGCTGTCTTCACCTGTCCTCTTTCCCATTTCTCTGCCAGTTTTCATCACATTTGGATGAGCTGTATTTGGATCTTAATAGTAAATACTTTCAGTCATCTATCAGAAGCCACCATGGTGAGATGGCAGTTAAATTGCCATTGCTGTCATTCTGTTTCCTCTGTGTCTTCACTTTCTTCTGCATTTCATGGGTTTAAGTGTATACTCTTCTTAAACCCATGCCACCTTTCAAATCACTACAGTTGATGTGTGGAAACCACTTGCTATTTTCCTTTTTCAGATTCAAGTGCCTTCTGTTCCTCTGATTCCCCAAAGCTGTGTTTTTTAAAAATTTTTCAGCATGGACACCTGTGCCTGCAGGGCCTTTTCTACCCCTCTTCTCTTCTCCCTTGCCCCATTTCATGAACTACACTGCTTCAATATCATACCTTCTCTAAGACTTTTCTCAGTGTTACTGGGAAAGTAAATGCTGTCTCTTCCCAGTTCCTGTCCAGTGTGATGCTGTATACTCCTGTTACAGCAGTTGCTGCCTTAACTTTTAATGCTTAGTATAGTGATTTCTACATAAAGAAATACTTTTGTTTGAATATCAAATAAAATAATATAATAACAGAATTTCAAATAGAAATAGAATTTCAAATTTCACAGTAGAATTTCAAATCAGTAAGTCAGAAAGTTTTAAGGAAATAGTTTTTTAAGAAAATGGGGAAAAATTGAAAATATGGAAACATAAATGAGATGGTAATCAGACTTTCATGGGAAACCATACTTATAACTGGAAAGATAAGGGAAGTTAAGAATTTTTGTTTTAATTTTCACTTGCTTTGTTAAAAGAAGAGCCATCAAGATAAAAGACAATGATGAAAAAGACCAAATTAATCAAAATGTAAGCAAAAAATATGAACAGAAAGGCAGTGAGCATGATGTGTTCAAGCATTTTATAATACTAATAACTTGTTCAAATGCTACAATATGTAACTGGCAGGATCAAAATTCTGTCACCAATGGCAGTGCATATCTGAGTAGAGAAATATTTATAATAGAAGGTTGAAAGTAATTGGTTGATTTGAGGGAAAGCAAGAAAATACTGTCTGGACCTTGGGAGCGCCTGTTGTCTGGGCCACAGATGGTACATGACAAACTTTTAAGTTTACAAGTGGGATTGGCCTGCAGTGAAGTGAGTGGGAGAAAGGAGGATAAAAAGACATGAAATGGGAGAAGATTAATTATGGAGAGTATGTGATTCCATGTGACTGTGTAGAAAGGGCAATGGTAGGAGATGATAGTAGGCTCCCCTTTGGAGCAGATGGACATGGTGAAAGTTGTCTCAGTAAGATCCTTCTGTCAAGAGTTTGAAAGAGTGTTTTGGGAGACTTCTGTAGTGACTCAGGAATAATTTTGCCACAATTCAAGAGAGAATAATGAATACTTACTGTAAAATGATTATAGTGAGACATAGAGGAGAGATAATATAAAGGACAAACCCTACTCTTTAGGGTAAAGAATAGAGTGATGTTGACGTCAAGGGGAATAATAAAATACAGAGACAAGCAGGAAACATTGAATATTAGAATGCATTGTCATGGGAGATTGAAAGTATCCAGCATTCCGTAGGAATTCAGGCTGAAATTTATGTAGCATTCAAGGCAAGAAATAAAATTTTCATGAGAATGTTCAGCCTAAAAATGACATTTAAAGTCACCATATTGAGTCACTTTGATAAAGGAAAGAGAAAAGGGATAAGGCCACAAACTTAGGTGAATGTCCATTCGGGGGAATAGGAGGAGGAGGAGGAAATGTGAGATGGAATAATGAACATGGCAGTGGAAACTGTTACTATATAAATGATTAGGAGGATGAGGACAGATTTGTCAAAAGCCTTTATATTTGGTGGCATTTGTGAGAGAGCGGTTAATAACAAGACACATTGCTAGGACTTAAAAGGTAGGCACTGTAGGAGAAACAGTTTATCTACAAAATGCATAAGAAGACTGTAGGACAGAGAAAAGATGCTAGTGGAAACCAGATCAGACGCCTTCAATCTCTGAAAAGTATGAGGCTAGTTGTTTTGTGCAGAGTTGGGTTTACACAATGTAAGGATGAGGCAAATGAAAATTGTTGAACTAAACAAATTTTAAGATGATGAGGAATTAATTAGAGCTCACTTAGTAATTTTCCAAGGCCTGATAAGATGATTTCTCCGGCTGGATTTCTAGGAATTGGAAATTTCTATTTTTTAATTAGATGTTTAGTAAATATATTAGTTTCTTCATAAATTGAGATGTATATGAATTTTATGTCTAAAGAAGAAATAGATTAGTCAAATAAATAGTCTCTGTTGTTGTTATCTAAGTTTTGTTCAAAGGAATTGCTTCTTTTTTTGGTATTAAAGTTTAACATATTAAATTTAGGCAACGTCTCATCTTCTGGACAATAAGTTGTACAAAGTGAAGGATTATGTTGTATAAGGTCATTGATGCAGGGTTGAGATTTTACATACTACAGTATTTTCTTTATTCAACTCTGACTTGCATGCGCTATATGATAAGGTACAGTATTAGCATATACAATGACGAGTAGTTTATAGCTTAGCATTTAAGCAGTGTTTTTTTCAAACATAGCATGAACTGCACTGAGTTCCATGTGTTGATGACTTGCTTTTCTGATGTGTGCAAGTTCATCATCTCTATCACTGTTTATTTTTTTAAGATAACACAAAAGCAAGAGAAGATTTCTTTCTTTTCCTCATTATGATTATTTCTGTATCTTTTTACTTCTCTAGAAATTGTTGAATACTATGTTGTAGTTTTTGCATTGAATACAGAAGGAAGAGGGAGTAATAGAAATTTTAGAAACATTCCATAAACTTCCCTAGTTCTTTTGTTTAGTGAAACAGTACTTGTCATTCACTTAGGAGTAAAATAAAATCATGCCTAGTGCTATATGTCACAGTAACTAAAGTTCATCTTGGTATGTTGTTCATAAATATTTTACAATGTTTTTCAGAATCCTCAGTCAGTAGCAGTTCTCCAGGGTCTGGTCCCAGTTCACCCAACAATGGGCCAACTGGAAGTGTTACTGAAAATGAGACTTCGGTTTTGCCCCCTACTCCTCATGCAGAGGTAAGACCCTTTTAAGACCCTTTTCTTTGGTTCTTTTACAAACTGGTTCCCTGATTAGCTTCTTCATACAAAGTGATTTTTTGTAATTTCATATGTTTTAAACCTATAAGAAAAATAAGAGTTGTTTATAAGAGAAATAACAGTTATTTATTAACTGATATAAATAAATATTATTTATGTTTTATATGGGATGGAGTGAACTTCATCTTATTTATGGAGGGGACACTTTGGGATGTTTGGATAACAAGTAGGGTTTGGGAAGTGCTGAAATACAATCCTCAAATTAAACATTCTTAGTGATCCTGAGTGTGTACACAAAAGTGTACATTTTGCTATTTCTGTTTGATTATTGGTTGTTCTGATGGGATTAAACCCATCAGTAAATAAAAACAAGTTCACACAATCCTCTCAGAAGTACAACTAGCAACTAGGTGAGTTTTATCCAATTGACTTAAAGAGTAGTGAACAATAATTGAAGTACTTATTGTAGTCAAGGGGCACTGAGCTCCACTGAGCCAACACTTATTAAGTACTATTACATGCCAGTCATTTTACCTGGTGATGGACATATAGAGATAAATCAGTACTCTATCCTTAATGATGACATGTTAAAAGAAATTACTTTAAAGTCACATTATTTATTTATTGTAATTAATGATACAAGACAAGAGGAAAGTAAATGTGAGCTGACAAGAATTTTTGTAGTTTAAGTATTAGACCACGCAAAGCCAGGAGTCTGAAAGTAGCCTTTCCCATGGAACTCACTGTTTTGAGGTCACCGTCCATTAACTGAAAGTCTTAATTTTTCTGTCATTATAATGCCTGCTTCACTGTGCATTCCTCTGGGCAAGGAAAGGTGGTGTGATCACTCCCTATACATAACTGTGACATATTTCTTGTGTCATATAGAGTCATCGTACTTTTGGTCTGATAGCAACTGTTGAAATCTCACATTCTTAGATTGCACCTATTGCTTTTATGCCATGTGATTATCCAGCCTCAACCAGAACATGTCTGCCTTTAAAGGAACTTACTCCACTGTCTCCTGACACAAGCCAGTTGATTTTAAACAGTTATCTTTTTTTTTTTCAAAGAGAGAGTGATAGAGGGAGAGAGAGAGACAGAGAGAATTTTTCAATATTTATTTTTTAGTTATCGGCGGACACAACATCGTTGTTTGTATGTGGTGCTGAGGATCGAACCCGGGCCGCACGCATGCCAGATGAGCGCGCTACCGCTTGAGCCACATCCCCAGCCCTTAAACAGTTATCTTGACCATCAGAAACAGTTATCTTGACCATCTTTCAGACATTATGCCAAGAATCAGTTGTTCTGTAACTTCACATATATCACACATGCACAAATACACACATATGGCTTTGTAATAAACTATTGTACATTATGAAATTATTAGTCTAAAATATAAGTTCAGGCAGAAACCCAGATGTTGTCCCTGATACGTAGAGGATGGAAGCCAGTGAAATTGCGTTTACTTTAAGGACATTTGTGTGCTTGAATTTGAGCTTTGGTTTCCTGAGCCTCACAAAGTCAAGAGATAGAAAGCAAAGCCTAGTGTCGCCAAGGAGGATAATTTAAGAGGTGACCCCTGTCCCCGCCCTCCTCCAAGCCTGGACCCAGAAGGCCCGTATCTCTGCTACATTGGTGAGTGGCTCACCCCACATCAGGCTTGGCTCAGGGCAGAGGAGGAGGCAAATACTGAGGAGTTGTAACCACAAGTTTGTCCTTGTATGGTATTATGTCCCCCAAATCACACAACCTCTAGTTGTTATTTGGTTTACAGTGGCCACATATTTCTAGTTTCCTAGGTGCTTATGAAAGGCAAATGTGAATCCCCCTAGAGGTACAGTCCTTCATTCCAGATCTCAAAAATTTCCCTCAATTTTTCAAGGGCCTTAAGTAGGAAAGGGAGATGTTCTTTCTTGTGGTGATCTTTCAGTTACTTGAAGAATAATATTCAGACATTTGCATTATCTCTAGTTCCTTCATCTATTTCTTGTTTCTTGTCATCTTGTCACCCCTCTTTGTATCTTTTCATAAACATACTAGGTGGAATAAATATTCCACAAATTTTGTGACCCAGAGACATAAGTGAGATTATTGAACTATTGGGTTGCTTCATGTGTTTATATTATCAATATTAGGTGGTTTTCTGCAATCCTTTAATTAATTTCTAAGAAAATAAAAAAAAATCAATTACAAATAGTTTTTAAAAAGTATGGTTGCAATTTTAATAATATGATTCTCAGTAACTGCATAAATACCAAAGGATATAAGTTCTCATGGGTCCCTGTATGGATTTTATGCCCTTGGAAACTGAAAGAGACTCACTCCCACTACATTCAGTAGCATATATGATTTTTATATATAATTCTTGTCAATCTAGTAAGTTTCAGAAGACCACTTAGACTATGATTATATTTTATTAGGATTTAATTCATTAGCAATATAATATTATTTGGGAATATGTAGTAAAAAGTTTATTTTAAAGTGGCAAGAGGGTGATGAGCACAAAATTGAGTGTGATGATTACCTTTCAGAAGAAGGAGAGGAGAGATACGGTTTAATAGTTACTAAAGAAGCTGATATATATATTTCATCATCATAAATGCATATATATGAGAATATAGTACTTAACAGGACATAAAGAACAGCCAAGAGATACACAGTGATAAGATTGGAAATAGATTTTTATCTTTGCTTCAAACTTTTTATGATCTATTAAATCTCCAAGAGTGTATGAACTTCATACACACACACATATATACACACACACAACACACACACATATACAAATAAAAGAGAATATAAATTCATGGAGTTTGCTTATATGGTTTGGTTCTGTTTTATATTCCTAAACCCTTTGCTCTCCCAAATTATCTGTTTAGATACCTTAGCTTTTCAGTTAATTGTTCAATATATTCTGTCACTACAAACTTTTCCTTCTCCCCCACCACTAAAAAAAAAGAAAAACAAAACAAAACAGAAGGAAATGTGATTTAATGGAGTTTAAAAGGGTAGAGGTATTTCTTCAGGTCATTGACAGGACATTCACCTCCAAAGCTGGAAAGACTAGTTCAAAAGCAAGCAGTGACTTACCTCATAATGAATTAATTGTGTGCCTGAACTATGATCCAAAAGGCCAGGTGGGCAGACCTTTATGCACTGATGGGTAGCCTCTCTGTGGCCCAGAACAAAAAATGCAACCCTGATGGCTAACATGTGGTTTTCTGCTGCATTACATTTTCAGAGATCTGTAGTGTAATTCATTCTGGATAGACGAGGAGGCAGCAGAATTCAGACCCAGACTGTCAGCAAATTAATATCCTAGCTTTGTAACACTAAATGTTTCCACCTAAACCAGAGAAAGAAAAATATTTTTAGCTATACTTGATTAACCATTATTTAGAATTGCTTATGATTTTTACAGATGTTTTTTAAGATTCATAGAAGAATGATTTCATAGCAACAGAAAATTTGGGGGGTACAAATTATTTGCATCATTTTATGCTAATGAATTTAGTTGCATACTTCATCATTTACAGATAGCAGATTTCTTCTGCTATCTTTGCTAAAGCAACAAAGGCAAGTTTTATTTTATGGCAGTATTATAGTGTGCATTTGAATGAATTGCCTAGTCCATGACCTGTAAATAGAAAAGCATGCCAACCCATTCATTCAGAGCCCTTGTAAATGAATGGGATTCTACCCCCTTTTGCTGAGTCGGAAATAGAAATGTAAGGTTATATCTAATATTCTTGAGCCCCAGTTGAAAACAAATTTTTCCATCTTAGAATTCAGAGGTCCTGCCTAATTTAGATAAAAAGATAGAGCACACAGGGGGGAAATTCAGAGGCTGGGTATGAACCTGACTGCAAAACCAACCACTCATGATGAGTGATCAAGTCACCAAATTTCCACTGACTCTCAGATTCCTGATCTAGTAAAAGGTAGTAATGCCTGCACCAACAACTTGGTTGAAAGGCATCTGTGTTCAGAAGGCAGGTGGTAAATTTTAAAGTTAGGAATAAGTTCATTTTTGTTGTTATTATCAGTGCTGACTCCCGGTAGGGAAAACTCATTAGCTTGTTTGTCTTCAAGCCAGCAGCCCTCATGTGAAAGTGAGTCTCCATCTGCTCTGACCGCTTCTGTTCCATTTCTACTATTTCTTACATATGTCAGTCCCAGATCTAAGACTGCTGGAGCTACTTGTTTCACTCATCTGTAAACTTGGTTGGGGAGCTTAAACTTCAGGGGTTTCTATTTCTAACTGCAGTCAGAGATGTCTTTACCTATCTAGTTACTTTATTGTTATTATTGTGGGCCTGCAGGTTCAAATGTGTTTCCATGGATATCAGCATCATTACTTTAGATTTGGTAGATTTATTTGATAGCTATTTTAACAGTAGCCAAGCTGCTGATTTATTTGTAGTTGAACATTAGTGGCTATCTTTGCTCTGCTATTTTTTAAATTTTTTTCCAGTAGATGAGTAGATGCAAATGATTTTGTAAAAGGATTCTAATAATAAGGTTAAATGTTCTAAAATCATATGAAATGTCACTTGTTTTGCCCCAATCTCACATGACTCATCTGCCTATTGTTTCATAATAGCTGTTGTGACATTTGCTGTAAATGTTATGCTCCCATCTGAGTGGGTGTAGAGCTATGGTTTTAGATGGCAGCAAATAAAACACTCCCCCCTTGGAAAAGAGGTTGCTATGACAAAATAATCATTTACTAGGAATAAGATGAACCAATATTGTAAAGCAAGATTTTTAACAAAACATAAATGCAAAGCTTAAAACAACTTTGAACTGCAAAGCAAATCCTATAAATGATTTTTTCTTTTTTTTTTTTAAATATCACATACATTCTATAATAGTAATACATTCTTCAGAATCCAGTAAACATGAGGACTTGGAGATTTTTACTACCTGAATAATTTTCCTTTTATTATAGGAAACTCTTAATTTTCTATCAGTTATCTAAAAGAAGAGTTGAAATAAATACATTCTTGAAAAATAATAGTAAATGCATGGACAAACATTAGATGATTAAGGGAATTTTCATCTAAGCATGATTCAGGAATTTGACACTTTTCAAAGTCAAAGTTGATTGACACTTATGAGCATGTCTTACCTTGTGCCATTTTGATAGACACAGCTGGTATCTGATAGAGCTATTCAGAGGTGCTTCAGTCTTAGGCTGAAGAATCTGACATCCAGGGAAGGTAGGTGACTGACTAGACAGACTCACAGCCAGTGAGTGGTAGAGTTTAAGTATAAGGCAATAAACCAACTTTTTACTAGTCCAAACTAGTAAATTTTCATGAGTATTGTAGATAAGTTTGGACAAACAAGAAACAGAAAATTCTACATTGACTTTTCCTATCTCTTTAAAAATATGTAATTATATAATTATGTAGTATTCCATCAAGAGTCATTGGTTGACTTCTTTTCCCCTTAAGAATAAGAAAGTTGCTCATTTACCTTCCTCACCAAATCTCTTTCCCTCCCCCATTCCTTCCTTCCTTTTTTCCCCCATTTCCATTTTCCTTGTGCTACATGCATGTATTCTCCTGCATTTTCATTTACATGAATCCTTACATGCTATGTATTTTTTTGCTTTATACCCATGCGTTTTACTAGATTAAATGGCATAGTGTTATCTATCTCATTTCCTTTCTTTATCACTAGCCATGTGTTTATAAACTCGGTTCTATGTGTATGGATGCTTTCAATCACCGAAGAAATCTGGTGGGTGCTGCTCCATTTCATCCATTTCATTCCTCAGGTAACTATGCCGGCAGCCTCCAATGCCCACCCATCACCAAAAAACAAAGCTTCAATATATACCCACGGACATCCGATAGCTTAAAGAGAGAATTTCCTGTAGTTATGATTCCCGGAAGACAAATCACTGGGTCATAGTGCATAGTATAATTGTTTTGGTTTATAATGTAGAATTGTTCACCAGAAATACTGGACTCTTCTACAGTCCCACTAGCACTGTATAAGGGATTTAGCTTTTCTATGTCCCCATGTTTGATATTGCTCATTTTTCTAATTTTTGTCAGATGCTGAGTCTTTCAATTGAAACTGATAGCTTCTTAATTCCAATTACTAAATAAATAGCTTTATTGGGCTTTTTTTCAGTCATTTGTCTACATGTATTTTATTCATCCAAACTGAAATATTATCTTTAAGATATTTTCTCAGCCAGGCACAGTTTGCATGCCTATAATCCCAGTGGCTAGGGAAGCTGAAGTAGAGGATCACAAGTTCAAAGCCACCCTCAGTAAAAATGGAGGGGCTAAGCAACTCAGTGAGAGCCTGTATCTAAATAAAATACAAAATAGGGCTGGGGCTGGGGCTCAGTGGCTCAGTGCCCTGAGCTCAATCCCCGGTATCCCCCCAGACAGAGAGAGAGAGAGAGAGAGAGAGAGAGAGAGATATTGATTGATTCTTCCAATTGATATGATAGTGAGAAAAGAGACTGAGTAAAATTTTGAAGGCTCTTACTAAAATGTGAGTAGACCCTTTTCCCCAACTTGAACACCAGGCACAGTTCATATCCATCTCAACATCCTGCTCCATCTGGTAAAGGCTAATTATCTATTAAAACCTGGTTTTAGATTGACACCCTTCTCTGTACCATCAAAATTTTTAACATACTGTATGGAACTATAGTGGTTATCATGAGTCTTGTGAGTTATTCCTCTGCTTTGCTGTCAACCTGACTAGCGTGTGAGGCCTAGGTCCTCTCTATATGCCTAGCACCCAGCACCATCAATGTAATACAAAGGAGTTACTCATTAACTACTTCATGGGGCTTATGTGATAGCCAATCACACATTTAATATTTCTATTTTATTTAACTACAATAAAAGTTTCTAATTCTGAAAAATGTTCACATTGAAACCATCTTTTCCACATTCTAAGCTGTGAAATGTTGGCATCTTAGCAGTATAGCACTAATTAAGGGTTGAATCAGTTTCAGAATTGATTCCTGGAAAAATCTTGACTTTGCCTGAAAATCCTTGTTAGCTTACTTCCATGCTAAGGTCGGGTGACCTTTTCATCTTGAAGGAATCCTGGTCAGGATCCTTCATTGTCTCAGTGGAATGGTTTCCCCATAATTTGTGTGCATTCAGGTAGCAGTGTAGAATACCATTCTAGGTTTTATTAAGACTTGTTAAACTGAAACAGATAGATGACTCCCACAAGAAAACTTAGCTGAGGATAGCTGTACTTAAAGAATCCAATTTGAGGAAAATGGTTGTTCAGTTCTATTAAGTATAATTCTGGACACTGAAAGTCTATATAAACTCTTTGCCTGTTTCCTTATCTATTATAAAAGGAGAGAAGCTAAGCAATGTCCAAGTCCCTGAAGTCTGTAGGATACAATGTCATGCCTATTAGTCTCTTTGGGAAAAGACTCTACCCACAGACCTGGGAACACAGAACTTTCTTTGCATCCTCATGAATTTTCTACATGACTTGAAGATCCTCACACCTGAAAAGCCATAGAGCTTTTTTCTTAAGTTCAAGTGGCTACCAGTTGTACTCCATACACCCCTTCATAAGTCATAGGACCTACATTTGTTTTCTCTCCTTTTCTTAAGCAACCATTATTATTAATGTTTTCAGACTAGTTTGCACTTTCTGCAGCAGCATCTAAGTTTCATTGCCCATCCCATAGGGGAGCACTATTACCTCGCTCATTTTCTTCAGTGTCCTCATCTACAACAGGAGCATCATGGTAACTCGAGAGTACATATGAAGAATAGGTTAACCTCCAAAATATCCCATGGCAGAGGGTTTAGCACATGGTGGGCGCTGAAAATCAGTGCACCATCACAGGACATGGAACCATTCAATTTGAATGTGAAACTGCAGGAGACTGCAATCCTAGTAGGAATGTCCCAAATCCTTTTACTTTAGTCAAAGCAGTGTGGACATGCAGCATACTCTGCCATCAGTATATCTAAGAAGAAATCTCTTTTTCATTTCAGTATGTCTGCTTTTTGTGATGAAAGACATCTCAGAATATCACAAGAATTCTCTCTAGGAAACAAAGATAAGCTCTTTGAGAAAGCTGTGGGAAGGATACTGGGAGGCAAGAAGAAAAAAACAACAGTGTCCTTCCCACAGTCTATTTTAAATCTCAGTGCTGTGAACTTTTTAACAATCTTGAATGAAAATTAGATATGAAAGTGCTTATTTTTTATATTTGTTTTCTGTGGCTACAGATCAGTGAATGGATTATCCTTTTATTTTAAATTACTATTTACTGCCAGTAAGCTAGTTAAAATATTTTTACTTCCTTGAACATTCTCTTGGTTCTTATTTAGGTGTATGTTTATAGTAAAATTTATTTTAAAATTTCTATTTGTATAAGCAAAATCACACCTGGCCTTTTTGTTTAGAGCAAACTCGGAAGAATTGCTGATAGTCACGAAAATAAAATTGTTATCTCACACAATATAATGTAAAAATACTTTCCAATAATCTTCATCCTTTGGCATTTTAGACATTTATAATTTTGTGATATAATAATGTCAGTATAATGTTAATAAATTCAAGATACCTCTTGCTTTTCAAGCACAAATATCTGACATGTTCTTTTGAGAAGAAACAAAATCTGAGTTAGCTGGGAGTTCCAAGTTGCAATGAGAAAACTCCATTTAGCCTTTTGCTCTTATTATGTTAAGGCCAGGACTCATCTCCAAACAGACATATGATTGAGACAATGTTTTGGAATAACATCCTGTGTTTTGGTGGAGCATCACTCTTCAGTGACATTCTGAGCTTGCATTGTATTAGCACGTGATATTTTTCCCCAGTTAATTGATATCCCAGGTTTGTCCAGAGGAAAATCTACAGCTCCCCCAAACATGCTTGACAAGTTATTATATTTACTTTAGTCAAAGCCCGTGTGTGCAGTATCCCTCTTGGAGGTGGTCTATTATTGGAGTCCCATATGCTTTTTGTTTGGGAAGAAAGCAGTCACTGTGTCATACTGTTACATGGAGTATTCTTTTTCAGGGATGTTGTTCCCTTGGGGACCATATCAGGCCAGAGTTCCTTAGTCTAATAAGACCTTTGTAACTCTTATTGTATAAAAGTTCTGGGAGGGAAGCAAGAGTTAAACAGAAAATGTAATTCAAGCAGCCATATTAGGCCACATGTGGGAAAACATGACTAGTTTTGGATTAAAAAAGGTATTTGTTGTAAAAAAGCACGGTGATGCCAAAACTGTGTAATGAAAGCTACTGTGGCATGGGGAACACCTAACAATTGAACATTTACTTCTGTTTCTGACTGTGAATGATCTGAAGAAAATCACCACACAGAATTGTCTATTTGTAGATTTTTATATCAAAAAGATGTGATTATTATAGAAGCCCTATGTGATGGTGTGGACTTTCTTGTGTGTTTCTGGTAGTGTAATGACATTTAATTCTGATGAAGATAATGACTGTGATGGTGTTGTATATGTATATTTTCACTCACTAATACAAAACAATTGCATAAGTAAACTCATCTAAATTACCTAATTTGATTGTTGTACTTTACCAAGAGATGGCAAACATGTTTATTATATTCCATAAAACCAGAATTTTTAAAATGAATTTTTCAAAATTAATATATTAATTAATATTATAATATTAATTACAAATTAATATTATAATATACAATAATATCAGTATAATAAATCTCAAGATACTTCTTGCTTTTCAAGCACAAATATCTGACATATTCTTTTAAGAAGAAATAAAACCTAAGTTTGTTTGTTAACCCCTTTCTTATGATTTTCTATCTGGGATGAAGAAATTCTTTACTTAATTTTTCCATTGTAACCCTCGGATACAGAAATCAAAAAATAAGAACGTAAGTATTTTTCTGAATTATGATAATATAAAACCTCTTATGAAGTGTGTCTATTTTGCTATAAAATTCATGATATTGTGATATTATGAGACTTTCCTTTACTTATTTTTTTAACAGCAGCTGGTTTCACAGCAACGCATTCTAATTCATGACGATTCCATGAACCTGCTAAGTCTTTATACCTCTCCTTCTTTGCCCAATATCACCTTGGGACTTCCAGCAGGGCCATCCCAGCTCAACGTAAGTCATTACACAGTCTTGCCTAAAATAGCCCAAGTCCTATGTTCATATGGGAACTCCCTTTCATTTCTTGTATATTTAGACATGAGAAAACTTTTTAGGGTGAACCTATCCTGTGCTATTTTTTGTTTGCTACACTGTTCAAAGGTGCTCAGTTAGTTTGAAATCAGAGAATTATATTGGTTTGCACAATCATATAATAAAACAGCTAACATTTGTATAATGGCTTATAGCTTTTTAAAAAAAGCATCTCTCCAGATATATGATTTTATAGCTCCAGATGACCATCCCATGAAACAGGATAGTCCACATTTTTTACAGAAGAGGTAGCTAAGACAAGGAGAGTCTAAAAGTTTGAGATCACAGAGCCACTGAGTGCCAGGCCTGGAACAACACTGGCCAGAGCTGAGAGCTACAGCTTCCAAACACAGCAGCATATGTTTATGGAATTTATTTTGTGAATGACTTTATTTTGGGAATTTAAGTTACTGACACTGTGGTCCTGAAAAATACATATCTGGAAAAACTTTCTAAGAATAACATTAAACTATTCCCAGGAGATCCAAAGGGAATTAGTTAGTTTAAAAGTTCTGACAACTGAAATAGGATCTTTTAGAGGTAATTGTCCTACTAGCAGAAGATAGCAATAATTATTTTATGTGCATTCCCTAAAATAATATAAATTTAGTTTTTCTCAAAGATTTGTAGGCTTTACCCAGAATAATTCATCTCTGAAAGGTTAGTAAATTAAATTGTACATACACAGATGTCCTGTGATATATTAGCTTTAAAGAAAAATTTGTTTCAACCCTTGTCACCAATTTTGCCAGTCTTTAGCAGCAAGTCCAGCATGTCAGATTCACATGTATCATCAATGCATATTATAAAATCAGTCTGAGACATTTAATTTTGTCTGGAATTTTGTTATATCTGGATTTTTTAACAGAATATGTTATCTCCCATGATACTAGGATCTTATACCAATTTAGAAAAAGCAAATTTTGGCTGTTGTTTTATTTCTATGGATGAAAGAACAAGGCTTGAAAATCCTGAATTCAGCTATACCCTTGAAATTCCATGTGAAGCATTTGTAAATAATTGGGTCTAGTGAAAAGAAAAATGGAATTAGAAGGAAGTAAATGTTCATGGATAATATTTTCAAATCCTTGCATATTAAAACTTATTTTTCTTCTATTCCTATTTTTCCCATCTCTTCTAATGATAAGTAAACACTAACCCCCAAATTTCTTGTGTCTGACACATGCAGAGGTGTTTTGCCGCCATTGCTGTTTGAATGGTCTAAGCTGTTCCTCCTTGATAATTCACACATGTACCACTTTTAATGTGGTCAGGGGAGATTTTTTTCCCAAAGGACCAAGTACTAAAGCCAGACCATTTAATGTTTCGATGGTAATGCAGTTTGGTACCATTGAATGAATAAACCAATGTGGTTTGGATTAAAGTTTCATGTTTTTTTCTTGCATTTTGGTGTGGATGAGGTGATCACAATTAATTTCTCAAGCTTAACATTGCTCTGGCAAAGGGATCTCTCTAATATTCCATTTCCCCACTGAATTGTGGGAAATTTTAAGGAAAGGAGGCCAGGACCAGGCATCACTTCTAGATTAAACATTGCATTGACTAGCTCTGTGACTCAGACAAACCATTTACCTCTTTGTCCTTTAATTTCTCCCTCACTGAAAATTGCTTTGCTTCCCTGGTGCACAGCAATTTTGAAAGATGAAACATGAGTTTTGAAAAGAAACATGCCACATAATTTTGAGGTATTAGACTTGTGCTTTTGTAATACCAAAATGACCACCATTCATTAAATTCTTTGAATAGGATAATTCATTATTGCTATTGATGATATGATTATTATTGCCTTATTACCGTGTTATCATACATTTCAAATTCTTAATAGCATTTTTATTTGATATCTGATTTCACTTGTAATTTACTTTATTATACAAGAGTATATGGAGTGTCATTTTTAATATTTATAAATTTGGGATCTGTTATGAATTAATAGAAAATACATGTTTAAATCAAATTCCTGCATATTTTGTACCTCCTTTCATTGAGTTATTTTAAGAATTTCATTTTAAAAATTGAATATTGGAAACTTACAATTCTGTGAAATTATTAGAGGACATGCAGAGAAAGAGTCAATTGGTATTTTTGCTTGAAACTTCTTTCTCTTTGGACTGCTTTCTTTTTTCCCTATGAGATAGTCTTTAACTAGTTGAATAAATTTTATGTTTTCAGCATAGCTCTTATTTAAGCAGCAGATTTAAAAATCTTTCAGAAGTAAACTGTGTACTTATTAAGTCTGAAATTAGTACTATTTTGTTTGTTTTTGACAGAAACATTATATCTGCATATGGGTTACATAAAATTATATATATTCATGATTTACATGATTTTTTGGGGGGGAGGGGTACCAGGGATTGAACTCAAGGGCACTCAAACCACTGAGCCTCATCCCCATCCCTATTTTGTATTGTATTTAGAGAGAGGGTCTCACTGAGTTGTTTAGTGCCTCACTGTTGCTGGGGCTGGCTTTGAACTCCCAATCCTCTTGACTCAGCCTCCCTGGGATCACAAGCATATGCCACTGTGCCTGGCTTACATGGTGTTTTCATGTGTATGTATAATCAAATTTGCTTAATCAAGCTACTTAAGATATATATTGCCTTACTTTTTTGTGTTAAAAACACTTATCATCCACACTGCACAATTTTCAAGTATATTTTTATTTATATAACCATAATCACCATGGTGTACAGTAGACCTCTTGAACCTGTTTTTCCCATCTAAAATTCTGTATCTTGCTTTGTTGTTAATATTTAAAAAAACTTTTGAAGATTCTTTACAGATGCCCAATTACTAAATACTTTACAGTGCTTCAAACCTATTTTTATTTGTTATTTGTTAATTTGGTTAGTTTAAAGTCATACTGTTACCCATGTCCCTGACTCAGCCATTGGATATGGTCTTCATTTTTATAGCATAAGAAACTCATCTACTGATGGAGAGACCTGGTGATCCACATGGATGAAAGAGGATTAATATCTTTGTTATTTCTTCACACAGGCTTCAAATTCACTCAAAGAAAAGCAGAAGTGTGAGACACAGACGCTCAGGCAAGGTGTTCCTCTGCCTGGGCAGTATGGGGGCAGCGTCCCGGCATCTTCAAGCCATCCTCACGTGGCTTTAGAGGGGAAGCCCAACAGCAGCCACCAGGCTCTCCTGCAGCATTTATTATTGAAAGAACAAATGCGGCAACAAAAGCTTCTTGTGACTGGTAATTTAATAATGGCACCATTCACAGGTCATGTCAGGACTTTTATTTTATCGGTGATCCAGTATAATGTCTCAAGGCCCTAATAAAGATTTACTGTGCCATACAAGGATCTCCCTGGCACCTGGTAACACGGGAAAGGCTATGATCCTTTATTTATTCCTCTAGATCTGTCAGGTGGGGGTGGGGAGAGAACTCCCCTCATTTAATCTTGATACATACCAGGCTAGCCTACTTGAGTCACCTGGTCAGACACATTCCTGTTCCACCACCTGGCCTAGCCTTCTTCAGAGGCTTGCCTGGCACATGGCTTCTTACCTTTTCCTAAAATTACGGGTGAATACATCTATATATAGGCATACATAAACGCACATACACTCACTCACACATATAAATAATTGTTTTTCAGGTGGAGTTCCCTTACATCCTCAGTCTCCCTTGGCAACGAAAGAGAGAATTTCACCTGGTATTAGAGGTACCCACAAACTACCCCGTCACAGACCCCTGAATCGAACCCAGTCGGCACCTTTGCCTCAGAGCACGTTGGCTCAGCTGGTCATTCAGCAGCAACACCAGCAATTCCTGGAGAAGCAAAAACAATACCAGCAGCAGATCCACATGAACAAAGTAAGCCTGCAAATCAAGCCAGAATATTGTAACCAATATTGTAATATTGGTTTGGAAATTGGGGTTCTATTACTTATACGGGTATCTAAGAGGAGAATTTTGGAATCAGTTACAGGAGAAAGGAAACTACTGTCTTAGCCCAGTTATATGGGCTCACAAATGTCGTCACAATACCAGTGTTGTCACCATTGTTACATTCGTGGGAGATAGATAGAAAAATCAAGATAATAGATTAGCAAGATATTTTATGATTGAATGCCTGTTGTAATATACAAGCACATCCAGGCACATGTGCATGAAGCCCTTATTTTTGCAAAAAGGACTTGAAGCAGAGTTGCATACATGGATTGACAAGTCAAAAAGTTTGCACAGGTGATGGCAGATAGGCAAGATTGGCCACTAAGGTATTGCTTAGCAAGTTGTATGCATGTAGTTTATGGTTATATTTTAGTATGCCCCACTTCATTCCAAATAGCATTTGAATCAGTTTCTCAGAAACTTATAATAATTTCTTTCTGGTGGCCCTACTGTGGCTGAAATGGACAGTGGATGTCTATGTCCTTCCAAATGCTTAGGAGCTCTCCTGCTGAAGCAACTACAAAAAACAAACAAACAACAACAACAACAAAAAAAAAATAACAGTGATTACAGTATGATACCTGCCAGAGCAGTAAAGCATGTTCTACAAATTTGTATGCAAAATGATCTTTCCCTCTCTTCTGTGCCATGTCATCTACAAGTATGTTTTAGAGGGATTATGTTGAAAAGTGAGACCCTGTTTACTGGTAGACAATAACTACAACCTGGCTTAGCAAATGCATTGTTGTATTGTGATATAAAAAACAAGCAAAGCAAAACAAAGTAAACCTTCATGGGAAAAGGTCTCAGTATCTTTCTAATGACAATAGGAAAAGAGATTGTGCTGACTCTATTGATAATATTGCTGACGTTTTCTCTTCTTTTGGGCCTCCATCTTACCAAGGGAGCCATGGTGTGGGAACATGGGCTGCAGAGTGTAAAACTGAAAATAAAATTCTTCCAGCCAAGCACTTTGCTGCTTTCAAAGATGGTGTGTGCAACATGTGGGATTAGAGTGTTGGGAGTGGGGATGGCTAGCAAGGCCAACTATCTTTCCACCTTCTTTCACTGTGCTTTGCAGACTCTGTGTCATCAGTTGAATACTTTTTAAAATTGTGACTGTCTAAATTTGTCAAATAATTTTGTATAAAATCAATCTCCTCCAGAGAGAGCCAGCTTCTTTTCCTGCTTAATGGCGTAATGCCCATCAACTTGAATATATGTTTGCTCTATTATGGTAGTTAGGTTTGTTATTTGTTTTGTGGTTTCTCAGCACAATGCAAAATTACTAGGTATTGCTGAAAATTGTTGAGTGTCTACTGCAAGAAACTTATGTGGGAGGGAATGTTAGGAATTCTGCTTTTTGCCTTAAAATCCTTTGACCTGGGATTAGGTTTATTTATAAAAATTAGTATTGAAGTGTATGTGTATGTGTATGTGTGTTTGAGTGATTCTCTTTCCTTCAAATATGTGAATATATATATTCTGCTATAGATAAATTAGGTAAATTGATCCCTTTGAAATCACAGTCTACATTGAATACTTTTAAGAATATACATATATATATATTCACACATGCGCATATATATATATGTGTGTGTGTATATATATATTTTTAACCTAGAATTACGACAGTTTCAAACTCAGATGGAATGCTCAGATGGTATCTTTCTTTCTTGGTGTCATACTTGAGATTTTTGACAGGCGGATGCTAACCCCAGTCACAGGATAAAACTAAGATGAAAATCAGGCATTTGCATTGTAGCAATGACAAAAGAAAGCCTTATCAGAAAACTTTTCCCATGTGGAGCTCATTCCTTGGAATCTGTTAAGAATTCTTCCTAAAATGAGAAACAAACCTATACTTTAAGGTACTTATTTGTACAGTGGTTTGATTATTAAATCTTGTCTTAATTAGGCAAAATGAAGACCAGAAAACTTCAAAGTACAAAGCTGATCTTTATATGTTAACCCCTCTCAGCTTGGGTGTTTAGATTACTCACACAGGTCTCCAGTTGGCTTTCCTCCAAGTATGTATTCCATATGTTTAATCAAGTGGCATGTGCACATCAGGTACTCTCCAGATTTTGAAAATATTTTACCTGCCCTCGATTGTCTAAGAAAACAAAGAAGAATCTATTAAAGAAAATATTGGACCTGTGTCCTATTTTTAAATATTATCAATAGAATTTTCAAGAAGGGAATTTTGACTCTTCACCTTCCTCCCTGGGATGATGAAGACATTTACTCCACACTGGGTCAGGACTATAACATAAATGCCAAAAGCTAAGTTTCCATACAGAAATATATTCATGGGTACTCTAACCATTTAGAATACTGATTAGTAAGAAATTACCACAGAATCTTATACACATCATTTCCTCCATTATCATGCTTGAATCTTTATTAAATCCATTAGAACTGGAGTTTAGGTAGTTGGCATCATGAAAGTATGGCCATCACTCATGAGATCCTTACCATAGCAAGAAATATAGGCACACATGAACCTGTAGGTATGTACATGACATATTCAAAATGTCTTTTCCTTTTATTCTCTTAATTTCTCTTTGGTTCTTATTTTGAGTACTTAGGTAAGCAAGAAATGAAGTTTGAACAAAGAAAAAAAAATAAGTAGATTTATATGTAAGCCAACATCAGATGAATACAGTTGGCCTTTCTGTGTGAAATTTGTAGTGATGTGATTGAGTTGCTAATCAACTTCAGAAGAATTAGAAGCAAACCTAGAGTTTTAGGAGCATCATTGATAAAATGATGAACATTAAATTTTGAAGAATCTATCATATGTATCTATATAACGAAAATGTTAGTAACTCTAACAGATGGTTTAGCTGCCTGTGGTCTTATACTTTCATGATAATTACATGGGATATTTGTGTATTTAAAGATTATTTGACTCATAATTATGGTCTAAGAGTTCAAGAATTTAGCAGAAATATCCCTACAGTTGGTTTATACGGTATTTTTAAAGTTATATTTGCCAGTAAATAATGCAGGATGTTAGAAAGGAGAGTGCTGACTGCAGAGGAAACCATGTCAGAATGATTTATCTCTGCTCATGAGTGTGAATACCTCATTTTCACTCAAAGTATTTTGAAAAGTTTAATCAGGAAGAAAATTGTGGCTTAAAACATTTCTTCTTTTGTTTTTTTTTTTGAGACATTTTTTAAAAATTTACAAATGCATTAAACAATTTCTGTTGCCAATATGTGGTATGTTTATACTGTGATGACTTACATTTGGTAAGCTTTTTCAAAAAATGAAGTTTCTTTATACTAGTACCAAAAGAAGACTGTTGCTTTTTTTGCCAGTATATTTTGTCTTTCCTGTTGGAAGAAAAAGCATTTATAAAATAGAATTTTCACCCCAAAATACAAAAGAGCAAACAAACAACAAAAAATAGGATATTAGTAATTTTCTCCTGAGCCCACTTGAAGTTTCAGTATTACCAATTTAACTTTCTGGTAAAATAATAAATACTATGATTGATTAAAACAAAACACACCAAAGTTACTTGGACATATTCATGATTTTAAAAGAGTTTTCGAATCACTGCTTGCAAAACAAAAGGACCATCTCTAGCTACATCAATATCTGGGTATTATGTGCAGCTTTTCCAAACTCTTCAGACATTTTTGTAGAGTGTATTTTAAATTCATTTCTGGCAAACACTACCCACCCCCACCCCCATTTATGACAACATTATTCTTTTAATTTTATTTCTTTGTCATGGTATTAATAGAGTAGCATTAATTTGTATCTCTTTTATCTAGAATTTTCTAATATTTATTTTTCATATTCCATCAGATCACATCTATGTGAGCAGAAATTTTAAGTCTTTGTTTTGTACTTATTTGACTGAAATACTCATTTGTGTATGCAGTCATTCAGCAAAATCTTATTGAATTCTGACTTTGTGCAGACACTGTTTCAGGCACTAAGTAAACAACATTCTGGGCCCTCGAGGAGAGAGCAGAGTGCAGGGTGGCCCACTCAAGTAAACAGCACGGCTTGCTTCGTATTGAGATAGACAATGTGAGGAAGAAATTGACTTCTTTTACAAAATAAAATTAGAAATTTATTTAATTACCTTTCTGGATTATATTGTCCTTATTATATTTTTTTCTTCTTTCCATTTTTACTTTCTTTTTCCTCCTTTATTTCTAGCTCTGTGATAAATTTCTTACGCATTCCTATGACTGGATATCAGCCAACACTTTTTTAAAAACACACATAAATCATGAGATGATATCTTATATATGTCAAGGTTCAGTCTAGATATAAGTATTTATTATATATTTATTACTATGATACTTAGGCATTTTGACATGAGTACTATTTTATCATAATAAAAATATATCTAAGACAAGACTGGTAAATGGGAGGCCAAGCAGATGTCCTGGGTTGCCTCTATTAAAACAGGTAGATGTTGTTTTCTGACAAGCCAAGGCAGAATATGATTATGCTCAATGCTGGATCTGAGTAAATGGGGAGCTTTCATTAGTTTTGTTGTTTTGGGAGAGATTTCAACCCTTTATTCAAGTAGTATATGTTTTATTCATTTCTTTTAGAATAATTTTAAAGCATCAATGGTAGATTTTCTCCATAACCCCTCATGATTCAAACCCATTCCCCATCTACCACCATTTATCCATGACAGCCCAGGAGACTACATTCTTTCATGCCTGAGGTCACATATAAGCATAGCTTGCTTGTGTATGTTTCCTTGTTAAAATCTCCCCAAAGTCCATTGTAATATAGAATTATTTGGGGCATTATTGGAAAAAGTACATATATTGCCAAGGAAACAAATTCTATAGGTGTATAAAGCCCCAAACATTTACATTTTTTTTTCAGTAATACGTTATATTCTAAAACAAGAAGTATATGTTTTATATTAGCTTTATTCTAATAAATATGATTTTATCCAGGGCTTACCTGTGCGTGGATTAAAATTTTAAACATAATTATATAAAGAACATGTACCAATCTTTGTTTTCTTGCTACCCTCTTTCTCTTAGTGTCCTTGTGAATTTCATTAGCACCTTCTCCATAGATACCTTAAGACAACTAGTTGAACTTAAATAACACCATATCCCTTTCTATGCAGGATTTAGCATGGGTTGACTTCTCTATAACAGCATCTGTATCTGTAGTATCCTCAACCTTAGCAATTCACTTTTTATTTTTATTTCCGGAATGTGAATTTTACAGGTCTTAAACTAAGCAAACTAATCTGGTTGATAAAACTACCAGTTGACAGAGATGGAATTCCAACATAGATGGTATGGCACAAAAGTCTGTGTTCTTAACCGCCTGTTCCTGTAATTTCAGTCTTGTTTTTGTCACCAAGCAGGAGATAAGCTTTTCCTAATTTTAATTCTGTTCAAAGTACAGATCTCATAATTTAAAACAAGGCAAGAAAACATGTATAAAAAAGGAAAGACCATCTTATCATGATCATTGTGAATTCTTTGGATTTTCCAGGATGAAGAAATCACTTTTCTCTACCCTGTTTCCCAGCTTCCCATGCTTTGCCCTCCATCCAGTTACTCACTTGGCAGTTTGCACTTGGGCTTGGCGGTGGGACATTCAGATATCCTGATCCACTGCAGGGCTTTCCAAATGGTGCAGTGTGCATGCAGTGCAGAGCCACAGGGCCAGCTACAACCAGCTACAACCACATCACATTTTGTTCCTTTCTTGTATGTTGCCACATAATCTTATTTTTTTTTTTTGATTGGACAAACATCTACTCACAAGAGTGAGTGCTCAGCATGCCTGAAGCTGAAGTTTACTGATTTCATCAGGTTCAACTGAAATGCAAATGTTGGCATCTCATCTATGGGCGGTTGGAGCATGCTTTGTTTTAAGTCTTGAAAAATGGATGAGTAGAAATTTGAACAGGGCTTTCATTTAGGAAAGTAGGCATTACTGTTGTCAGGATTAATTTCTCTCCATTCATTTGACAGCTTGTTTCCATGCAGAGTCTTTAATCACCAATTTAGGATTACGTTTTGCCCATTAGATGGATAGCATGTTCAGAAACTTCAGCAAGCATTGAAAGGCAGTTTTAGTTTTATAACAGTAAAAAGCCTCCTAGATTATTTATCTATCTGTGAAGGTTTATAAAAGAAGCTTTGACTTTACCCTCACATACATAGATGCTATTTTGACCTGATTAGCCCAATGTAAATAGATCCTCATAGGTATGTAGTGGGCTTTAAAAAAAAAATCCACTTATGCTACGGTACCAGCTTACATCACCACAGAGAATTTATATAGAATCATTTTGCTATATAATTACAAGCTGATGGTTTATAATATACAGAAAATGACTTGTTGTTTTATATTGGATGTGATGAAATTCCCTGTTTGGAAAAGAAACTAAAGGACCATTTCAGTGGATTAATGTGTAGCATTCATAAACATTCCCAGTGCTGCTCTTACAACTTGAAGACCAAGGGGAGGGACCTTGACCTTTCCTTTTCACTCTTCACTGTTAATCTAGTCAGAGACGCTTTCATTGAATGAGAAAAACAATAGTTGGACAGGACTATGAGGTAAGAAAATAGGGGAAAGAAAAAATATCTGGGGAATAAAACCGTATGAATACTTTGACTAATGTTGATTCCATGGAGTTCAAAGGAAGAGGGAAGCTAAATAATTTGATTGTTTCCCAACCTTGACAAATAGTTTTATTTGACAGAATGAAATAATTCAGTCTCACTGAGGAATTTTTAATATAGCTAAGTGATCTGTGGACATGAAAACCACCAGTGTGTAGCACTGTCTTTGTTAAGGCTTTTGGTAGTTTGTAAGTTCCTGATTTTAGTTCTTCTTCCTGCGTCTTTCAGCTCTTTCTCTAAATACTTAGGAAATCTGAAGGATTATAATGAGCTTAATGTCATCTGGTCTAGAGTATTCCCATTTCTTCAGGAAGAATTACATCCAGAGCTGTGATCCCAGACCCTAAGCTTACTGTTATTGTCTTCTTTTAACTTAATTCTGTCAACCAGCAATAAAAACTTACTTCAACAAAATAATATCCCAGCATAGAGAAATGGATAATGTTCCACGAAGATCTATTTGTTAACAACCATTATTCTGCATACTGTAAATGAAAATGACAAAGGCAGATTCTTTCTCTGTCTCTCAGACCTGCAAACAGGTAGTTATTATCAAAGATGGCTGTGTCCAAAACATAGCTAGTGTGAACTGCAAAATCTGGATTGCTTGGTAATTTTTTCCAAAAGAAGTTGCTGAGATCTGGAACAACTACTTATTACTTTTGCAACTTGCATCAAGGTATTCAACGTTTTTTCCAATAATTCTCAGATCAGCAAAGTGAGAATTACATGAGAGGATTATATGAAGGTACTTTATGAACTTGGTAAGCACTAACAAAATCACAGTATTCATATTCTTCTGTAGCTTTGTGGTTCTGTTTTTCTTATTCTGTCAATTAAAAAAAATGTTGTCTGGAAGTGCTAGAAAATTTTCAAGACACACATTTCCCACTTGCCTCAGTATTGCATCAGGTTGCTTTGTTGTAAACCAAATCACTGAAGCTTGTTCCAACTCTCTCCTGTGTTTCTGTATTCACCATGAAACAGAGCTCATTTTCTTTTTGGAACAGTAATATATTTAGTGATTGGATTTTTTTTATCAAGTATAATTTCCACACAGTAAACTTTATTCTTCTGGATGTACAGTTCAGTGAGTTTTGACAAAAGTATATCATCATACAATCATCTCACTCAAGATATAGAACAGTTGCTTCAACTTCTAAAATGTCCTTGTGCTGCTCCTTTGTAGTCGATTTCTACCCTACCCCCAACTCCTGGCGAAGTGGTTGAATTTCTGACATAAAACAAATCACAAGTATGGAGGAAGTTGTATTTTAAGAGCACACAGATATCATCCCTAACTGATCTAAATCATAGAATGTTCAAGCAAGAAGTGACCTTAGGGATTATTTTCAGAGTTTATAAGCTGCAGTCTGTGGACTGGGCCCATCCATGGGTCTTTTGTCTTTGACCTTCCTGGTGGCTTAAAAAGCTTTCAAATGATTGGTTAATTCTTAAAAATAGAAAGAGTTCAAATTTTTAAAAAAATGGATTTCTGTCGTTCTCTGAGAAACTGAGTGGTCCAGCCACACTGAGCCCCTGTTTCCCTGTGTAATTATCATCTAGAGCTTTAAATTACTCTGTAGTTTACCAAACCAAGAATGGGTCCTCAGGGAGAAAGGGTGAGGTCTTCCAGTTGAGTGACCCAAGGACCACTGGCTTTGAGATGGTGTCTGCTCAGAACTCAAACATCTGTTTGAGTGTTCTGTCACTCAGAAAACACCAAGCAAAGAAAATGAAAATACCTTTTCTCACCAAGCCTTTAATTTTTACTCTCAAGGAGCACAGGAGGAAAACTTTTAAGAAAAACAAGGTACTCTCAACTGAAGATCGGAAAGATTTCAAGGGGGAAAAAAAAATCCCATTATGTAAGATGTACAAAAAGGAAGTCAGCTTATTTGTGTTCTAAAGAATACCGCCTAAGAACTCTGGCTACACTCTCTTGCTGAAGAGTGTATGTTCTGAAAGTCTAGCCTTCCTGTTTGCACTTTGCCTACCTAAGTTCAATCTTTCATAGCAGCCATGGTGATTATTTAAAATGCAGATCAGAGCATGTCATGGTATTGCTTAATGCTCCCCAGTTGTGGCTTACTGAATGTAGGATAGAATCTGAAAACATTAATGTGGGCTTCCAAGCTGTCATGACCCGGCTCCTGCCCCTTCTTCTCACTGCCCTCATCTCCTCTTCCCTCCTTTACTTAGCTCCAGCCACAGTTCTGTGTGGAGTGCTCAGCCTCCAAGTCTTCTCAGGATTTGAGCTTGTTATTGGGGGTCTGTCTGTCTTAGCGCTAACCTCCTCTCTTTAGAGGGACCTTCATTGCCCATCTAAACTAAAACGGATATGCATACTTATCCCTCCCCTGCATCGTTTGTGACACATGGACTCCCCTGTTGCTTTCCCTTTCTGTGTCTCTCAGTGCTGGGATCTTGGTTCATTAACCGTTCTCTCCTCAGGACCTTGCATGTAGTAAGAGCTCAATAAAAGTAATTGTTGACATAATGAAAGAGTGGGTGGACACCTTTCTCAAACTAACTGAGAGAAGAGATATTTGAATTTCCTTTCAGGAAGAAAACAGTTAAATTATTGAAATATTAGGAAGTTTTGAGAAATATTTTCATTTTAGGCATTGTTTTGGACAAACATTTAGAGTTAAAAAGATGTTTATTAAAAATTCACTTGGTCCTTAGATTAATTTTATACCTCTTCAGTATTGGTAAGAAAAAGGATGTTTGCCAGTTAAGACTTTTAATTATGTAAATAATGAACCAATATTTAGAAAATCTTTCCTCTCTTGTTATTTAATTTTGGTTCCCCTGATTATTTTCCTAAAATGCACAGAAGTTTTAAATGACATGTTTTGGCTTGAGGCGGGAGTCCTCTAAGTAGACCTCTCAATTTGAAAGCTCTCCAAGTTCTGCCTGTTGTTTTTGAGAACAGTTGGTACATACCTAATCTATTTGTGAATTTGAGACAGAATTTTATCATTATTTTTAAATCTAGTTTCCTTGGAGCTTAAGAAAAAGGTTTTATTTTCCCAAAGAAGAATATTACATTTATTTCACAAAAAAAAAGAAAAAAGAAAAGAAAAATGATGAACTTGTGCAGTTGCCATTGCCTGAATCAAAATCTTGTCTTAAAACCTGAGGCCAAATAAGGAAGGGGTGAGTTGTGTTAAAGGTCATTTTGCTCCGTTTAATAATCACATTCTAACATGTGTGCTTAGTGATATCTTGACAATGTCAGAAAATCAGATGTCTGTCCTAAGCAGATTTTCTCTTTACCTATTCCTATACTTACTTGGTATTTCATATCTGAAGCTATTTGTGGGGACTATGAAGGATTTCTGTGGAAAAAAATAAATCCTAGAATTTAAGGATATTGTATTTAAAGGCACTTACGCTTATATTTACTTGTAGACTTGTGTTAAACCATGTAAGTTTCATAGAGATGAGCTTAAAGTTCTAATAAGCAAAGATTAATGACATGGCCTTTAAACATTATTTAATGAATTTTGCATCATTTGCTGATAAAATATGATGCCTACTGGGAAGGTAAAATACTGAAGTTGTGATTTGCTCTAACCCCATCAGGCATCGATAAAATCTGAAGAGTTTAGTTGTAATACTCGAAGGTGTTAGACGTTTGGTCATTTGCCATGCTATCTGGCATATAGAATATCTGTGTCAATGTGTATTAGTATATGGGTGTTCCCAACCTGGGATGGTTGTGGATTGCCTGCAGTATTCTTAGTGTCCAGCACAATGGCTGTACAGTTGTATGGAGAATACAGAGACACTGATAGATGAGTAAGAGCACAGATAAAAGGAAAAGAAGAAGCTGTGCAGCCACTGTCTTCATCTCAGCTGGGGTCTCCCCCATAGTAACTCACCTGGTGTCAGACGAGTGGCTCACAGTGTTTTACAGATGGGGCCTCAGCAGAGATTCATGCAGGCTTGCACATTTTATCTGTCACACAGATGTTTCGTCTTCTGTTTTCTAGCCAGCAAGGCAACAGCTCAACTTTGCTGGAGGATCACCTCCAGATGTTCAACCAAAGACAGACCCTGGTACCCCACTGAGAGTAAGCAGACATTTCGCTGCATCTGGGGCCACTCAGCAGCAGTACAAATTAGAAAAGGGTTAGCCATACCATCCTTGTAATGGTGATATTGGTGATATTTGTAGTTCAAAAACACATAGAACACAACATTGTCTAAATGCTTACAAATAGCACCAAGTAACTTTTCATTTTAAAAATCTGAAATAAGTCAAACCTGGCAGGCAATATTTTTCTGTGACTTTTGTTTGTGGATTTTCCTTGCTGATGTTAATTGCTAATTTTTCCATTCTGGCAAATTTGAGTGTTTAAATGAAAACAGCTTTAGTTAAATACCTCAAGTAAAATCAGAAGTGCAGGTTAACTCTCTCTGTGCATTTATACATTTTTATAACACTGTCCCTAGGATGTCCCATTTCTCTCTCTCTCTCTCTCTCTCTCTCTCTCTCTCTCTCTCTCTCTCTCTCCCTCTCTCTCCCTCTCTTAATTTAGTGGCTCTATACAAAAAGAAACTTTATTCCAGAAAAGATGAAAAAGTGGTTGTTACTAGTCATGTAGACATTAGCATTGCTTCATAACCTAGGAGAAAATTGTGAAAGCATTGTTGCTCAGCATTAAGTTAAGTGTTCATATATTTATGAAGTTCCAGCTAGGTGTTATGTGATTGATTATTAGGTACTAGGATAGAATATAGTGAGAAACATCAAGCTCATGACTTCATGAAGTTTAAAGTCTACTGAGGGACATGAACACCTACGACTGTAAACAAAAATAGTTACATGATGCTAGACAGTTAGAAGGGCCATAAGGAAATATCATTGAGACCACAATAGAGGTAAAATCTGATAAGAAGGAACTTGATAGGAATGTAAATGAGGAAGCAAAGCAAAGAGAAGACAGCCTCTCCTCTGACCCTGTGGGAGAATCATGTTGGCATGTTCATGTTCTTAGGCAAAAGTACTGTAACTAGAGTTCAAGAATGAGACTGGAGGAGATATTATGAGAAGTCAAGTGGGGCCAGGTCCTAGAAAGTCTATGCACCATGTTATGAGATTTGTATTTTATTATAAGCCTAAGGAGAAGCCATTGGAGGACTGCACATAGAGAACTGATATCACCTAAACTATATTTTGAAAAGAATTACTAGAGCTACAGTAAGAGAAGGAACCATTGAAGTCCAAGAGGGCAAGACGCAAGCTCCAATAGTTGATTATTTTGGAAGTTCTTAGAGAAAACAATGGTACTTAAGACTGCAGTGGTGGCAGAGGAAGTGGAAAACTGTGTCCAGATACAGGCTGCATTTGGAAGACTGGATTGCTGAGGACTTGATAATAGAAGGAATAGAAAAGATGGGAGAAAAACAAGCATAACACCTAGATTATTGACTCCTGCAGTTGGGTGATGCTGTTTACTCAGATGAGAAAGATTGGATGATCAGTACATTTGGGTGGAATGAGACTAAAGATCATTTTTGAACTATTTAAAGTTTATGTCGATACCTTTTAGATATTTTAGACCTAAGCATTTAGTAAGCAACTAAATATGCAAGGTTAGAGCTCAGGGGAGAGATTAAAATTGTTTATATTAATTCAGTTGTCATCATAATATAGTTTTCAGAAGAGAATACAAAGAAGAGAATAGAATGTTCTAGGTTTCTGCTATTTTTTTTAACAATCAAATTCATATTTTGCAATCTCAGAGATGAGTTGGCTTCTTTGGGGCATGAGATTCCTTTTTTATAAAATAAGGGTCTTAAGAATGTTATTAGACATTTTCAACCCCAGAATTTTATATCTATATGATTTATACTCATAAATTGCTTTTTTATGTCAAAAAAATTTCTTTTATAAACTGTTAAGGAATTCTACTTGTGGAAAAAAAGAACATTTTGCCATTTGGCTTTTTTTTTAAATTTTTTTTTATTGATTATTTAAAGCATTACATAGCTCATGATATATCATCTTTCATACATTTGACTCAAATTGTGTTTTGAACTCCCATTTTCACCCCAAATATAGATTGCAGAATCACATCTGTTACATATTCACATTTTTACATAATGCCATATTAGTGACTGTTGTATTCTGCTACCTTTCCTATCCCCTACTATCCCTCCTCCCCTCCCCTCCCCTCCCATCTTCCCTCTCTACCTCCCCTGCTATTGTTCAATTCTCTCCGTTTTTTTCCCTCCCCCTTGCCCCTCATAACCTCTTATAATTTTATGTGTCATTGAAGGTCTCCTACCATTTCCATATGCTTTCCCTTCTCTCTCCGTTTCTCTCCCCCCATTCGTCTTTGTTTACTGTAGTCTTTTCCTCATGCTCTTCCTTCCTGTTCTGTTCTTAGTTGTTCTCTTTATATCAAAGCAGACATTTGGCATTTCCTACATCCTGGGAACAAATTTTTATCCCCCACACCTCCGATAGAGCCCTAATATCCAGAATGTACAAAGAACTCAAAAAATTAAACAATAAGATAACAAATAACCCAATTAACAAATGGGCCAAGGACCTGAACAGACACTTCTCAGAGGAGGACATACAATCAATCAACAAGTACATGAAAAAATGCTCACCATCTCTAGCAATCAGAGAAATGCAAATCAAAACCACCCTAAGATACCATCTCACTCCAGTAAGATTGGCAGCCATTAGGAAGTCAAACAACAATAAGTGTTGGCGGGGATGTGGGGAAAAGGGTACACTTGTACACTGCTGGTGGGGCTGCAATATGGTGAGGCCAATTTGGAAAGCAGTATGGAGATTCCTGGGAAAGCTGGGAATGGATCCACCATTTGACCCAGCTATCGGACTTCTCGGACTATTCCCTGAGGACCTTAAAAGAACGCTCTATAGGGATACGGCTGCATCAATGATTATAGCGGCACAATTCACAATAGCTAGACTGTGGAACCAATCTAGATGCCCCTCAATAGATGAATGGATAAAAAAAAATGTGGCATCTATACACAATGGAGTATTATGCAGCACTAAGAAATGACAAAATCATAGAATTTGCAGGGAAATGGATGGCATTAGAGCAGATTATGCTAAGTGAAGCTAGCCAAGCCCTAAAAAACAAATGCCATTTGGCTTTTTAATACCAAGTGATCCCAATGTTATTCATTCTGGCTTTTTCCCCCCCTTTCTGTTTCCCTTAGTACATCAGGAGTGTAGATGAAGTCAGAGGAATTACTGGAACAAATGCCATTGTTTCCATATTGTGTACTAAAAATTATTATGTATGGTGTCATAGATGTCTCTGTGTTTGTGAGGTTGTGAACACTGATGAGATTTGATTGATGAACTGATAGAGGTGATTTCTGGATACTTCACTGGCCTCAGACATACAGTAATATGTCAGATTTCAGAAAGGATTCTGTTAAACTGGACCTTGAACACTCAAGATTTTGTCTGTATTAGAGTCTTCTTTGACTTGGTGTCGATGGAAAATTATATTCTAGCACATTAATGCTCAGATTGTCTGACCTTTGGCTGCACCAAGTGACATCAGTCTTGTTTTTCAAGATGCTCTGATTTTTGTCTTGTTCCTCTACCTAAATTGGTTCACCTTCACTGACGCCTCTTAACATCTCATTTACATGGCTGATGGATTTTGCATCTGTGCCATCCTGAATGATCTCAATGAGAGAGATTTTGGTCAAATGATGTGGATAAAAACCTAGCTGACATAGATTCTAAAGAGAATGGAAAAAAAAAAAGAGAAATGACAATGAAGAGATAACTAAAGGGGTTTCATGGTGGAGGGAGAGATACAGCAGCGGAGAGAGGGTCAAGGGAAGTTTCTTCCTTAAGATGGACCATATTACTAAAACATGTATAAATGAGAAAATATCCCAGTAGGAAGGGCCACATAGGACAGAGGGCAGAGTGCTTCACGGCAGGAGTAGATGGGATCCAGGGCATAAGATGAGATAGGAGTGACATTTTGTTCACTATAACAGCAGGAAAGTTGGAAGGAACCACTTGGTAACTGCAGTGATAGAAGGATGCTGAGTTTCTCTTCTGCTGCTTCTATATTCTCAGTGAAATAAGAACAAAGGGATCAGCAGGGAGTGAGGAAAAGGCAGGGATGTCCAGATTTGAGAAGAAAGAAGGCAGTACGAAGCAATCGAAGCAATCGTTGGAAAAGTAAGAGTGAATTAACTAGAGAAAGGGAGGAGGATTTGCAGGCAGCATGGAGGGCCATCAGAGGCGCAGGGTTATGAATTTAAAGAGAAACACTCAGCATGATTTTAATTAGTTTGTTTATTTCCTGGCTCATTCAGCTGCTTGAGTTTGGCAGAGATTTAGTGTGAACCAAGGTTAGGAGTCTTCTTTGTCCAGTAAAATTCATATTAAGGAGGGTTAAGCGGGATCTAGTCCAGCAAGAAAGGAAGTTAGCAAGTGAGGGGAGCAGTGGGCAGTGAGATTTGGCTCGGAGGACCCACTGGAGGTGAGGAATGGTTGGAGTCCTTAGTATTCAGAGAGTGATCCAAAACAAAAGAATGGTGCTTGAAATAGAGATCTAGGAGACTTCTGTGAAGTCACTGCTGAAGACGTGGAAGGTAAGATCATGGTATTTTGAGCTGAATTAGAACAGAAGACCCCAACTTTGGAGGTTAGGAGATCAAGTGACTGAGAGGCCATGTTGGCACCAGGAAAAAAATAAATAAAAAGAAAAACAGCAAGAGAAAAGTCTTTTTGCGTAATGAGAGGTAACCATAACCTCCTCTGGATTATTGAATACTCCCCATAATATCAACAAACATCCAGAAGCTGACTGAGGTTCAGAGCCACCCTCTAGTAAGGAGGGTCTTCTGACATGACATTACATAGAGCAGCGGCCCTTGCTCTCTGGCCTTTCATGTCCTTGGAATCATTTCCACCACCCTCTTGGGGGTGTCTGCTTGCCTCTTGTGTGTCGTTGTTCTACCAGCTCTAAGGAGCCATCTCCCATTAACCTTTCCAGCTACGCTGTGGTAGCAAGAGGGAGCATTTCTACAGCTCAGTGAGCATCCATCCAGGTGAATTGTCAGCATTCTTACTGCAAATACTTTCTCTGAAAGGCTCTTTAGCTTCCTTCAACTTTTTTCAGATAAATCCCTTCTTCCCACAAGATCCTCTAACCTTCTCTCTGTAGGAAGTAAGGGCTGGGGCCTGACTGACTTCGTTTCCGTCTTCAAAGCAGTATTTTTTCTTATCCCTCTTTCAGCACAAATTAGGACTTTTCCTTTAAAATCTGACTTGATTTTTATGATCTTATAGGTTCTCTTTCTAAAATCAAATTCATGGGACCCTACAGTTGTGTAGTCAGAATTCAGGACTATTACATTTCTCTTTTCTTCAGCTTCACAGAGGTACGCAAACTATTACGAATTTAAGACAGAGATTGCTGGTTAATGTTTGGCATTGGATCACAAGTACAGAATATAGTTGCTTCAGATTGCTTTAAGACATTCATAACAAGATAACAGGAATATTCTCCTTGTGCTGACTGCCCAGGAAAAATAGCAATTAGATTGTCGGCACCAAGGACATTAATATTGAAACTGGCTTTCTTCAGTTTGATATGGGTCTTAATTAGCACGTGTTCTATTAGCTTGATCCTGACTTAGGTCTCGAGATACTTAGTTCTCATATATGGTTTATTCTAAATTATACTTTATTTCTAGAGATTCTCTACCCAAACAGCATAAACTCCAGCATCATCTTTCCAGCATTTTCTTCCAGTCTTCAAATCCCACCAGCCTTTCCTCAGGAAAACTCCCTTTTCCCCATTCCCACTCCTATATCAAGGAGGATAGGCCCTCACAGCATCCATGTTCCTTTCTTTAAAGCATTTGTCCTACATAAAAATAAAATCTTCCTTCTTAAAAAATAGTAAGTTTATTTATCTGCTTCATGACTTTCTCACACACTGAAATCCAGGCCTTGAGGGCAGCACAGTGTTTTTTTTTTTTTTTTTTTTCGTGCTAAGCATGCTGTCTTAAAGACGGAGATAATTATTGAACAAATGAATGAAAACTCCCAAGACATCTACCTATAGTCAAAATGAGGGGATCTGTTGGTGTGTTCAGAAATATTTGAGATTGTGTGGACCAGAGGACGTCTATAAGCCTAAAGAGCTTGCCCTTCAAAGTTTGAGTAATTATGTATTCAAACTTTAAGACATGTTTAGTTTTAAAACCTAATTATGTCTGAGTGGGAGGTTAACTTAAATTTTATGTAGAAAAATCTGTATTCATGGTTTTTTAGTGGTGGTATTCTAAGTGTGCTGCTAGTTATAATAATTGGCATCTTGCTTGCATAGGCATTGACTTAGCAAAAAAAAAAATTCTTACCACCCTTGAAAACTCAGTTTGAGGTCTACAGATGACCAGTCAATAGGACTATTATGATATAAAACAAAAGGCCTATGTAAGATGAAATCATCTTTAAACTATTTCGCCATTTATTGAGTCTTTGTTATGATATTTTGTTATTGTTTAAATTAGGAATATCATCAGTTGTCTTTCTTAATCACCAAGCAGCTAACCTAAATGTTTTTGAAGATTACATGTAATTTAATCTATAAAATAACCAAAATGTCTAAATAATAATTTTTAGATTGAAAGTTAATTCCTTGTTTCTTTCCCATTACTCAGTTTCATTTGGATTTATAAAAACATTTGAGTGTATCAAATTTTTTAAAAGTCCTGTGCCTTTTTAAAGTTCAGAATTTCAAAATAAATGTCTCTGTGTTTTATAAATATATCTGTGAAGGTGCTTTATCACTTGACTATGATTTGACTGTGTAGGTATTGAAAAATTAGATAGACATGAAAGGCTACTTGCATTTGTATTTGGGGCTTCTAGAAAGGTTAAAATTTGTTGAAAAATGAGATCTGGGAAGTTTTTTATTACTTCCTTTCCTCTTTTGAGAAAAGTATTATTTCCAAGCTTATTTGTATTAAATGGCCTACATCAAACCTGTCCTTGTGAAAGTTTCATGGTTTCCAAGGACACAGTTTATTTACCTTTTCCCCCACCTTTTCCACCATTTTCTAAGTGCATTAGGGAGTAATCTATTTTTTTTTAAAAGGCCAATACAGATGGCAGGACTGCTCCAGACTTGTGTTACTGAGGAAGCTGTTGCATACAAGTTTATTTTGAAACTATGAGCAATGATTAAAAATCAGAGGGTGTTGCAGTAGAGTTATTAGAGGTCAAAGTATGATTTGCTGTTACCATCAAGAACTATTGACTTTTGAACCCCTGAACACTCTCTTCTAGCTGCTTTCGAAATCTATTGAACAACTGAAGCAACCAGGCAGTCACCTGGAGGAAGCTGAGGAAGAGCTTCAGGGGGACCAGGCCATGCAGGAAGACAGAGCGCCCTCTAGTGACAACAGCAGTAGGAGCGACAGCAGTGCTTGTGTGGATGACACACTGGGACAAGTTGGGGCTGTGAAGGTCAAGGAAGAGCCAGTGGACAGTGATGAAGATGCTCAGATCCAGGAAATGGAATCTGGGGAGCAGGCTGCTTTTATGCAACAGGTAATAGGCAAAGATTTAGCTCCAGGATTTGTAATTAAAGTTATTATCTGAACATGAAATTCATTGCAGGTTTTGGTAAATGGATATTATTTCCTATTAGTTTATAACTCTGAAGGATCTGATTTTAGTGTTTGAGGATTCTAATACAGGTGAATGTATATATCTATGTAGAGATCTGTCTATGTTGATCTCTAAGTAGATATTCAAGGTTTAATTGAAACTCCACTGGTAAGAAAATACCTGTTACACTAAAATTATGCTACATAATATCCAAGTAATTAATAGGCTTTAAATTCATTCCAAAGCCTGCTGCACCATTTACTTCTAAGGAAAATGAACTCACTGTTATTTTTAGTTTATCTGTTGAGATCAGTGACTGCTGGATGTACTCATCCAGTCTGATCAGTGAAACATCCTATTAGTTTTTGGTCTTTTTGAACATATAGAATCCGATTTTCACATCACTGTACATAATGTATCATACTACTGTCTTGAGCACTGTTAAAGGTAGTCTGCCCCTCCTTCCTCTCTCTTTTTTGTTAAGTAGAAATATTCTGGTTACCATACCAGTAGTCCTAGGCTATTGTGTAGATTGCAATTGAAAATATTAGAAATGCAGGCGGTTTTAAATATGTAAATGCAAATTGGAGTACTTTAAATATAACATTATGTCTCACCTAGCACTGCACATTTTACTTTTATCTTGTGTAATTTGATGACATTGTGCATTTAAAAAAGAACAAATGAAGCAGATGCAAATGTTGGTGAGAAGTAATGTGCAACATTATGGTCCAATCAGATACTTATCGTATCTACAACTGCAGAAAATACAGTGATTGTCACCTGATAGCAAGTCAAAACCAGCTTTTTAAAAAGGTGTATTGTATTTTATAATCATTATGACTAGATGCTCTTAGATATAATTCCATAATGACATGGCACATGCCATATCATTTTGGCAAATGAAAAATTATGAAAGTTGGGTTTAACAACATAATTTACTTGTATATAATGCACCTTCAGAAGGACTATGTCCTTTGATGCTATAAAATACAAACAACTTTGAAGGCAAAGAAGACCATGTTTATTTAAGTCAGTTCTTTGTCAGGTTCCTGCTGTTCTCCTACAGAAAAGTGATTCTGTGAGGCTGAACAGGAAATGCCTTGTGGAAACAGGAAGTCCAAGTGATTCATGTACTGAGGAATGTAGGAAAAAAAAGTCTGAGGATAGTGTTTTACTCTTTCTGTTTTTAAAGGGCACTCTATGAATTGATTTATTGTCTAAGAAAATAACACCACAAGTAGGGAAATTGTTACGGAAGCTTTTCACTGGAACATTTCCTTCATATTCCCTTTTGATATGTTTACCTTGTTTTATAGGTTTACTTTTGTTAAGCTAGTTAAAGGTTCATTGTATTAAGATCCCTTTAATATGGATAATCCAAATTGACCTAGAATCTTTGTGAGGCTTTTTTCTATTAAAATATTTATATTTCTAAATTCAAGGTATTTTAAGGTGTAGTATCCTGTTTCAAAGGAGATATAGCAGTTTTGCCAAATGTAGACATTGTTCAACTGTGTTACTGGCACGTGTTGTTTACATTTTGCTGTGACATTTAAAAATATTTCTTTAAAAATGTTACTGCTAAAGATACATTATCCTTTTTTAAAAAGGCTCCATTCAAATTAAATTAACATAACTAGAAGTTAGAAAGTTTAAAACTTTTCCATATAATGAAAGTCCTTCTGATAATTTGACAAATAGCTATAATAGGCAACATTCCCTATCACCAACATATTGGCTAGTATATTCCTTCATATTAAAATGACTTTTTTGTCAGTTGTTTTGCATTAAAAATATGGCATGCCTAAGATAAAATTGTATATTTTTTCCATCTCATAAATATTCATTTTCTTCAAAGTCTTTTTTCAATCTCATAAAAAAAGGGATAGTGCATCTTTTAAAATACATTTTATTTGGGGAGGAACATGTGGCTGAGCAGACTTTTGTATAATATTACTTCAAAGATATGTAATCACAAACAAAAAAACTATTTTTTATAATGTCATTTGAGAGAGCTTCATCAGTACAGTTGGTGGACGTTAATTGTTTGAATTTGATAGTCTTTGAATTTAATCAAGAAACTACCTGGAACCAGTGAAAAGGAAAGCTGGACTTAAATAATCTTAGAACTAATTGATAAATGTCTCTTTTAAAATATACTGTATTTATTATAATTTACACCCTTGAAGGTGATCTCTTGTTTTGTGTTGTAAATATATTGTTTGTATGTTTCCCTTCTTGCCTTCTGTTATAAGTCTCTTCCTTTCTCAAATAAAGTTTTTTTAAAAGATCCCCTTTCATACATTTGGCTTTGTGTAAACTTTATATATTTAATTGAATTTGAAACTTGTATGCCAGGTCTCATATGCCAAAATATATTGCCATTTTTTTTGTTGAATCAAGAAAATAAAGATATTTTGAGAAGTTACTTCTAATACCATTAAAAAATAATCATTCAACAATAACGACTCTAAACTATTTACACCAGCCATTATCAAATAGTAAACATATGTAAAATTTGTTGCATTCTCCTTTTTCCAGTGTGAATTTTCCCATGATATGCTATCATCTTTGGTATTTAAATTAAAATGTCAACTTATAAATATAAAACTTCAAATAAATAGATGTCAGTTCCTAACTTTGCTCAACTTAAAAATTATTTTTAAAAAGCTTATTATAATCCCTTGATGATAACAAGCATTCAGTAAATATTAAAATGAATAATTTTCCAACTATTATAATAATTACGCTTATCACAATGAGATCTTGAACTACACATATATAGTGACAGGGAATAAATTCAAAGAGAAAATAGTAATTAAATGAGCTCCCCTTGTGTGGTAACAATTGCTGTAATACTAGTGTGAAGAACAAAGAGCCTAATCAGGTAAAGGGAACTGTACCATACTCGTCCCACGGGCCAGGCGGTATCTACTTACTCCTCTTCTAAGGTGTTGCCAGCAAAACTCGAGTCAATGCTTCATAATATGTTACTGTGTATTTGGTTCAATAGGTTAAAAGTAATTTTTTATGTTCTTTGGTTCACTTAATCTAATCTTCAGTAGTGTCATATTCTAAGTTACAACAGTATTGCATTAGAGTGTTAAGAAATATGGAGCTGTAATTATTGAATATTACATAATGCATTATCATTCTATGAGACCATAACTTGGATAACTTGGTAAGAATTCTGGAAATACCATTAATGCTAGTTATAATTTTCTGAAATTTGGCTTTGGACTATTATTCAAAAGATTAATTCAGAAGAGATCCTAAAATAAGAGAGGAATCCATGAAATAATGGTTTTATAGTGTATATCTGATTTCTGAAATATTATATAAAGTAACCATTTTAATAAAAAGCATCAATATTTTTTTCTCCATAAAAATATTCCTTGCCAATGCTTGGTATAAAAAAAATCATTAGAGTTTTTCTTCTGCAGTAAGCCTCCTCCCTGGTGAAGGTGATTGCTGAAGGGTAGAGTACTACTTTTCATAGATTGCCTTTAAGAAGTTTTTATTTGTTTCATACTTTTCCTTCCAAAGGATGTTATAAAAGAGTTTTCAAATCTATAACAGATTTTTTTTTAATCTGGCATTTCTTGGTGATTTTTTTTCAATAATTGGAACATGAGATTATAAGTAACTGTAGAAGGTATAAATGGTGGGTGTACATTTGAGGATTTACAGTGATAAATAGTTGAGGGCTTTAATTGTAACCAGTTGTAGTGAGAAGCTTTGAGATGCAAGAGAAGGCTTTTGAAACTATCTCTCCCTTTATTATTGATAATTTTTCCATCTAATATAGGAGAGTGATCAAAGAATTCAGACAAAGGGAAAATGGGTTTGTGATTTTCCACCAAGCTCAGAATATATTTGGACTTAAAAAGGTTTCTACTCATACGGTTTCATATCTTTTTGTAATAACTTCTTTGAGGCTTATGAACTATTTAGACAATGTTTCATATTTGGATCATCTTGATTTGCCAAAAGATTTTTACTTTCAATGATTGTAGCCCTACAGTGCAACCAGGCATCCTTGCAAGCACTTTGTATCTATTAATCTTCTCAATCTACTCACATCTATCAACTTGTTCAGGCCTCACTTATTAAGTAAATAACACTATCATTCCATCCTAGAGCTAAGAGCACTGGGCAATGAGTAGTAAAAGTCAAGGTCACCCAGTTAGTGGCAGTCTAATTTTAATGTGGCACCAGAGTCCTTGCTCTCAAGCTTTAGCACTGCTCAAAAACTTGTGCAGCAGTTCTCTTGACATGTCCCATTTGCTTGCTTCTGACCAGTATATTCAATTGATCCTACTTCTCCGTCCAGTCCATCCACCATCCGCCTCCCCATTAGCATTTACCAAACTGTTTTGAATCACTTACCTCTCTCTCTTCTTTTGATTACTGCTACAAATTACAAGATTAGGATTCTTTTATTTTCCCTAACAGCTGAGGGTTCTAATTCCTGCAGTGATGTAGTCAGTCATTTTTAATCATGAAAACATGGGGGGTTTTCTTTTGTTTTGTCCTTTACCCCCAGTTCCAGTACTGAGATGGATTAAAACAGAGTGACCGTACCTGGGGAGAAAGGACTTCAACCAGCCAAGTTGACCTTCACCACTGCTCACCTAATTCCCCAGCCAAGGCACAGAATCCAGTTTTTAAGTAGGACCCTGTCTGTTAAAACATTTTTAACCTGTCAGGCATGCACTTGATAGATAATCATTTTGACCTACATGTTCTGTATAAAACGTTGAGGACGGAAAAACAGAATCATCCATTGAGTTGTAGACCTCTGAGGCATTTTTTTTTCTAATTAGAATGTGCAGGAGAGTCCTTTTGAGAGAAACAGATTCTGACCACACTACCACAGGTTCTGATCCTATAGTCCTGACATGGAGCTCAGGAACGTACATTTTTCAAGTCATTTGGGAGAATGGTTCAGAAATGACTTTGGAGATGGCTAACGACCTTAACCTGTGGCCTGATTCTTAATAGCTTTTACCTGAGATTCTCAATTCTTTGGTTCATAGTTTCAGAATATACTTCTCATATTTCTTGTATGATTATCCTTGTTTTCTTATTTATTTTGACTCAACTGTGGTTTATCATCACTACATTCACTGCTATTCCTTCCATTGGTAGCATTTGTTCTTTCTTCTAACTTAAACAAATTCTAAGCTTATTTCTAGAGCTGTAGTCGACCAAGATTTGGCTAATTATTTTTCTTCAAAGTTTCTGTGCTATTTGTTGTGCTTTTAAAAATTGGGATAAAATTTTAAAATATAAAGTTCACCATTTTAAGCCTTTTAACGTGTACAATTCATTAGTTTCTAGCACATTTGCAATGTTCTGCAGCTAATGCTACTAATTCCAGAACATTTTCATTATCTCTGCTTCTTAAGCAGTCACTCCCTGTTCCCGTATGCTCCCGACCCCTGGAACCATTCACCCACTTCATACCTGTATGGATTTGCCTATTGAGGACATATTGTATGCATGAAATCATGCATTATGTGGTCTTTTGTCTCTGGAAGGTTCATCTGTGTGATAGTAGGTATCAGTCCATTTCTTCTTGTAGCTGTATACTATGCCCTCGTATGGATACAATGCATTTTGTTTATCAGTTCATCTGTTGACAGATGCTGGATTAGTTTTAATTTTTGTCTCTCATGGGTTATGCTGTTATGAACATTCATATACAAATTTTTGTGTTTATGCATGTTTTTATTTCTTGGCAGTATATACCTGGGAATAAAATTGCTGGGTCATAAAGTAATACTAACTTTCTGAGGAGCCACCAAACTGTTTTTCCCATAGTTCAATTATTTTCACTTCCCACTAGTAATACGTGAGGGTTGCAATTTCTCCATATCTTTTCTACACATCATTTTCCTGCTTTTTTGATGGTGCCATACTAATGGGAGTGAAGTGCTGCCACTTTTGCTCTGGTTTCCATGTCAAAAAGAAGTAATGATTGTGATCATCTTTTCACTTCCAGATGCATGATGGAGAAATGTCTACTCAGAGTCTTTACCTACTTTTAAAAACTGGCTTATTAAGTTGTAAGAGTGTATTAAAATACATTTTGCTTATTATTCCCCTATCAGATATATGAGTCCCTTGATGAGCGGACTTAAAAAAGTTTTACTAAATCCATTTTCTCTCTTTTTCCTTTGGTGCATGTGCTTTTGGTATTGTAATTAAGAAACCATTGCTTAATCTAAAATTGCAAAGATTGACCCCTGTTGTTCCTTCTCAGAGTTCTGTGGTACTCACTTTTAAGCCTTTGACCCCTTTTGAGTTACATACACTATTTTTTATAAAATTTTCTTCCATGCATTTGAGTTATTCTTAAAGAGATACTATCTTAATGACTGGCTCCATTTTTTCATGCATCGTCTGTTTTCCTTATTTCTATTTGACTTTGGTTCTGTGTTTCTGCCCTTCCTGCTGCTAATTCTTGTTGCTTTCTAGCATTTGATACATTTTATTCCCCCTTTTCTTCCCAAAGAACCATTTAAATGCCACAGTCTTGATGTTGATTATGTTTGATACAAACTGAGTGAAAAATTAAGTTTATTTTCCTTTAAGGGATGCTTTATTCCTTGTACTTTTAAAAAACTAAATTGGTTATTTCTCTTCATAGATATGGTTTTTAAATCCTACCCTTCACTCATTTTCACTTAAGTCTACTTTGCACTTAAATTTCACGTTGCACTTAAAGTTCATGTTGTTCGTGTCTTTCCTTTGATTTTTATGCCTCTGTTGATAGAAAATCTGGAAAGACACCCAGATTTACTGTGTTAAAAGTGGTAGCTGGTTATAGCTATAGAGCACTGAAAATATGGTTGGTGAGAATTGAGATCTGCCTCAAGTAAAAAATGCACACCAGATTTCAGAGACATAGTATAAAATTTTATTAATATCTTACTAAGCATGGTGTTGATTACATATTGAAATAACAATATTTTAAATATCCTATTATTAAAATTAACCTTGTTTTTTTAAAATGCAACTGCTAGGAAATTTTAGATTATATATGTGAATTAAATTTCTGGCTTACATTGTATATTTTTATTTCTGCTTTAGATCATCTCTATCTCATCATCTCAGATCTCATCACATCATATTGGAAACCAGTGGGCTATAAAACCTGAACCAATAAATATTTGTTCTTGCCAGTATCTTTTCATTGCTCTTAGTCTGACACAGAGGCACAAAATCTAAGTGTTAGAAGAAATATGTGACATCTTACTGGTTTAAGGGTTCAAAGATTTTTTTTTCTCCTCTTAAAATAATGATTAAATATAAGTTTTATCATTAATATTAGTTAGAAGGACAATTCATTGACTGCACTTACCCTCATCTTAAAGTTAGTAAATTCATCTCTAAAGTGTGCTGTTTTTTTTTTTTTCTGCTCCTTTATTTTGTCAGTGAAAACATTTAGACACAGGTATGGATTAATATGAAGCTATCTTTGTTAATTTTCTCTCCTTTATTTCAAATGTGTAGTCTTTCTGTTTCTAATTTCAAACTCACCATCCTTTCACTTTCCCTCTGGCTCTGCTTCCCCTGGGGAACTACCTTCGTTAATACTAAAATAAATTTGTGGTCTTATCATTGTAATAGCCTCCTTGGAAACACTGGGATGTTTCTACAAATTTGATTAATGTACTGTGACTTACCAGTGCCATATTCCCATTGTCTGTGGCATGACCTACCTGGTGATTTCATCCTAATTGTTTTCTTTGAGTGGTATCAAGAAGTTATGTTCTAATATATTGTATATTAGAATATAATATATTGTATTATATTGTAATCCAATGTTACACTTGCTCCATCCAATATATTCTAATTACTTAGGCACCTTAGTGTATTTCCCACTTGGGCTCCAGTCCACAGGACTTTCGTCAGCTTTTGAGCCTATTGAGGAAGCCTTAGACTTCTTTTGTCCAAACCCTGTTCTGCTTTCTCCCTGTGGCATCTCTGATTTCTCTTACCCGCCTGAACTCTCCAGTCCAGTTTGGAATCAGTTCCATATAAACCACCATTTAATTCTTCTGTAACCATAATCTTTGTATCCTTGTCTTTTGTCTTTTGAGTTTAGGGAAATATATTGTGTTTCTCTTCATTCCTACCACCGTCCAAGTAACCTGTGGATGGTGGTAGGAATGAATGATTTTTCTTTTTCTTTTCCCTTATTCAGATGAAAATGGCAAACAGCCATTTTCTTTCTTGTTCTTCTACATGCTCACTTTTGTTTTCTGTGTGAATGTATAGGATTATTTTTAACTTGATGGACTAGTTCTTATGCCGAGTCCTCATTAGTAATATTTTCATTAAGCCAGCTCTAGTAAAAATAGCTGCTATTCAGTTTTCACTTTTGGCCACTGGTAAGGGATGGAAATTGTTTTCTTGATGAATTTCTTATTTGATATTACAAATATATTCACATATGAATCACTGTTGCTTCTGTTATATTATCTGGCATATATTTTTAGATTACAATACAACATTTCAAATAATAAATCCTCTTTATTAATATTTCTATTTCCATGTAACCTACTGATAATTTTTTAAAATTAGGATTTGTAAAGACAACAGAATGATTCATATACATTAATATTCTCAAAAAGCAAATCAACCTACCTCATCCTTATACACATTTAAATAAAGAAAATTATTACTGAAAGAAAATTATTATGAAAATCGATGTGTTGTCTTGACAATGTATGCATCAGACCCCGAACAATGGTATTTTTCATTGTCTTTGAGATCCTTGCATGGACTGCCCCACAGAAGTAACCACTTAGTAATTGTGACACTGAATCTATGGTCAGACTGCAGGAGCTTCATCTGCAACACCATCACCTACTGGCAATTCCATGTGGAGCAAATTACTTAATTCTACCAAGTCTTAGTTTACTAACTCGTTAAATATGATTGGCAGTTATGTTTTTTATAAATTTAATTCCCACCCTAGTATCAATCAATCAGAAAGCAAAACCCAGAAAATTGGCATTGCTTATAACTTTCAAGGTATTCTCTTGTTTGTCACATTTGTATTGGACCTGCCTTTCTTTAGAATCAGCATTAAATAAACAATATTCCATGGCCACGTCTTTGCTTTCTAACAGATACTCTAAGAATCTTGTTTGTCTTCTACTATCTTCACTTTGGAGGATGCTAACAGGACTTAGAAGGAGACATCCTGAAATGATTTCTTGAACCTAAGTAATTTGCTTCCTGATTTTAAATATCAAGGAGCCTTCTATTTATTACCTTTATTTAACAGATAAAGAATTAGATAACAATTTTTCTACAGTCTTAAATGTGTTGGTCATGTAAATGATGTGACTAAACCCCTATTTTTTTTTATATTTTGTGAACTTTTTTATTCAGTTTTCTGGTACATATTTTAAGTGGCTTGATTTTTTAAAAAATATCTTGTATGATAAACTCATATACAATTTGATTTATATACTTGTTACTTTCTTGACCCACATACAAAGATCCGCATCTCCATATGTTTTTACCTTTATGCACACATAGTGGGTATTTGTACCTCAGTATGATATTCTACCTCAGTAGGATATTTCTGGATATAAAAAGTCCAAAAAGAGGCTCTCCTAGGAATTCAAAACACTCCAAGTTCTAGTATCCTGGATTGTGTTCCATGATAAGTTGAATTAATCTTTTAAAATGAGATTTATACTTTGGTCACTTAAACTTCCTAAATCTCATTGCATTTTTAATCTACTTTTCAAAAGTATTACTTACAGAATTCATTCATTGTATATGTTTAGTTCAATGAATTTTGAAAAATGTATATACATATCCCAATCTAGATATATAATATTTACATCACTCCAAAGAATTCATTTCTTCCTTGTTAATCAAGCACTCACTACCATTCTTCAATCAGCCCCAAGCAACTATCGATCTGTTTTATGTCACTGTTCATTGGTTTTGATTTTTTTCTAGAATTTCATATAATTAAATAGTGTAAAAATGTATTTTTAGTCTGGATTGTTTTCAGCCAAAAAAAATGCACCTGAGATTCATCATAGTGTGTTGGTAATATGGTTGTCTGTATTGCTAAATATTGTTCTCTACTATGTCTATATCATAGATGTTTATAATTCATCTACTGGTGGAAATCCAGTTATTTCTAGACATGGACAGTTATCAGTGAAGCTGCTATAAATATTTTTTTATTTCTTTGGGGCAGTTACCTATGAGTGAAATTGTTGAGTTGTATGATAAGTGTATTTTAAACTTCATAAGAAAGTGCCCAATCATTTTAGAAATAAGGTTTATTATTTTACATTTATATCAACAATGTATGAGATTTTCTATCACTCTACATCTTTATCAGCACTTGGTATTGTCAGACTTTTTGTTTTAATTTTATGCATTCTGTGAATGCTAGTGGAATCTTGCTGTGGTTTTAGTTTGTGTTTCTGAGATGTCTAATAATGTTGAATATATTTTTATGTGTGTGGTGGTCATTTGTATACTTTTGTTGATAAGCTGGTAATTCAGTTTCTATTGCTTTTGTTTGGCTATAGGAGTAACACACATTTTGAATTAAATTCTTTGACATCCACACACACAAAAATACATGTGTACATAATGTCATATATTTTGAAGAACAGAATAGTTTAAATCTTGTGGGTTTAATTCTATCAATTATTTCTTCTATGGCTAGTTCTTTAGAGCCCCAAAAAAAGAAAATTTTGCTTCTGTTTTCTTTTAATTTAATTTTTTACATTTAAGTCAAACATCTACTTTGAGTTAATTTTGTATATGGTATGGATAAATTGAAGCTCATTATCTTACATGGATCTCTAAATTTTTCAGTACCATTTTTTAAAGATTATCTTTATTCCTTTTAATTATTCTGGTGCCTTTGTTAGAAATTTTTTGAACATAAATTTGTGAGCAAATTTCCAAACTATTTTATTCCATTGATCTCTATGTTTAACTTTACACTAATACCACAGAATCTTATGGTATTATGTGGTTACTGTTTGCTATATAGTAAGTCTTAAAATCAGATAGTATATTTTTTCTATGCTTGTTTTTAAGATTTTCTTGGTTTTCAGCAATTTGTTTCTGATATGCCTAAATGCAGATTTCTTTGTGTGGAACCCTGCTTTGTTTTAGTGAGATTCTTTTATCTGTGAATTTTCACTTTTTTAAATTTTAGAAAATGTCAGGCATTATTTCTTCTAATATTTTTTATCCTGTTATTTCTTTTTATCTTTGGGGACTACATGTACATGTGGGGTAGATTTCTTGATATTGTTCCTAGTTCTCTAATTGTATACATTTTACCTTGTTCTTTTTTTCTATTTCAATTTCTATATCTTCTATTGCTATGCACATCTTTTCTTCCTAATAGATAAATTTTATTCATCACGTAGAGTAAATTTTCATTTAAGACATTGCATTTTTCAGATCTAGAAGTTTCCTTCTATTCTTTTAAGCATTTTACATTTATTTATTCTTTATATTCACATTTTTCTTCAACTCCTTGAGCATATTCATATTTGTTTTAAAGTTCATTTTTGTTAATTCTGTCATTTCTTAATTTTTTAAATATGTTTCATCTTTTCTTGCTGCTTTTAATGTCTAGGAAGCTTTAATCAGATGCTAGACACTTTAAATTTGTTTTCTTTTCTTAAAGAATATTCACCTCTTGAGACTTTCTAGGTTTTTAGCACCAGGTTTTTGGTAGCCTTTACTCTCATTGCAGCTTCTCTCTTGCTCACTACTTTGTGAGTTCTCAGGGCCACTACTAAATTCCCTGAATGTTGTCAGGAAAGGATGTCCCCAGGGAAGAATCAATGCTACCCTAGTGCCCTAGAGAAACAGTGAAGATGAAAAGAAGGACAAGATTTAATAAAGGTGTAAAGACAAAAATGCAGCTGTTTGGGAGGAAAAGCACTGCTTTGACTCAGTTTTAGGTCTGTCTTTACCTAAGAAACTGGTTGGTCTCTTACTGGCACCTACCAAGATAATTCTTTATGGCTTGGTGGTTTTCTCTGAGGCAGTGGATATTTTCGATTTTGATCATCTTTATATTCAAATGCTAATTTCAAACATAGATATGGGGTAATGAGCATGAATAGTTGCTCATAAGTACACAGTCACAAAATGAACCGGCATCATTAACTCATGTGTTTTGAATTAACTTTATCCTACAATTATACAGAATAAAACAAGTGAAAGTAATAATGCCACCTACTTTCAAAAACCCTCTCAAATCTCACTTTAACAGGTTAGACTGAGTGGCTTTTTTTTTTAAGCAACATTGAATCCCTGTGATTTAGGTTTGTCTTTGTAGTCAAAGATCATACTGCTTTTTTAGGATCATGGTACATGAATTTAATCAACTTTTTCATATAGTAAGAAATAGTAAATCTAATGAAAAATGTTAAGATCAGTGTTAAAATGCATAGATAATGAATACTTAGGACCCCTGAATACTAGGTACTATAAATGCCACTTTTATGTTAAAAAGGGAGTGCCATTTATAATTTGTATATTACATTACATGTTTAATGGTTGTATGTGCAGTTCTATTAAGATATAATTTCCATAGCCTTTAGTTGAGCTATATGAAATGTTAAAATGTTCAATCCAGTAGTTTTAGTTTGATAACAGAGTTGTGACCACCACAGTCAATTTTCTGAACATTGTCATCACATAAAAAAGAAACTCCATAGCGATCCATACCATCACCTTTTCTCTCCCTCATCACAAATCTGTCCTCTCTCCCCAACTATCCTGACTCTGGAAATAATTTATCTACTTTCTGTACATCTCTACTTATTCTGGACACATTTTAAAAATATATCTCTCCTGTTTTTCTGTAATTATACATTCTTTGACCATATTGTCCCACCTTCCCCTCACCTCCTAACCACCCAAACCTCTAGTAATTAGCAATCTGTTTTTTACTTATATGAAATCAGCTTTTTAAGATTCCATATTTGAAAGCTATAGTGATCAAAACATCATGGCTCTGGCATAAAAAAGACATATAGGTGAAGGGAACAGAGGAGAGAACCCACAAATACACTCACACAACAAACAGCCAACTGATTTTTTAAAAAGAACACACATTGTAGAAAGGTTTTCGAATAGTCCTGGGAAAACCAGATAGCCACATGCAAAAGAATGAAATAAGACATATATCTCTCATCATATACCCCATATACAAAAATCAGCTCAAGTGGTTTACTTAAATATAATTTTTAAAACTGAAATTTCTAGAAGGAAACATGGAGGAAACACTTTAAGACATGGTTTGGGTGACAATTTTTTGAATGTGACTTTAAAAGCAGAAGCAACAAAAACCAAAATAGACAAATAAGATTTCAAGGATCTAGAAAGTTTCTGAATAGCAAAGTAAATATTGTACAAAGAGAAGAGATAGTCTTCAGAAAATGTTTTCTAATTATATTTTTCAACTATACATTTTTATTGTTAATATTTTTAATGTGTGTGTACATAGTGGGCTTCCTAAAAAAGAAGTAAAGAACCAGTGAAGATTAGTCCCAGAGACTAATACACAGTTTTAACAAAGATTGAGTATATATTTAGTAAGGGGTGAATATTCAAAATTTTAAGAAATTCAAGCAACTCAAATGTAAGAAAACAACTGGATTTTAAAAATTGGCCTAGGTATGTCTCAAACAAGATACATGAATGGCCAGCAGGTATATTAAATGATCAAAATGATTTATTATCAGGGGAATGCAAACCAAAATCACAACATCACCTCACACATTTGAAAATGGCTCTTATCTAAAAGGCAGAGATAAGTATCAGAGAAAGGGAATCTTTACTTTGGGTGGAATTGTAAGTCAGTACAGCAAATGTGGAAACAGTATGGAGATTCTTCAAAATATAACTACTGTAATGGTCCATCATTCCCACTAATTGACATATATCTAGAAGAAATGACATAAGTATATAGGTGATATCTCTCCTCCCAAGTTGATTGTTCTCAATATCCCAAATAGGGAATCAGCATTAGTGTCTACTATCAGATGGATGTATAAAGAAAATGCAGTACATAAGCACAATGGAGTACTATTCAGTCATAAAGAAGAATGAAACCCTACCATTTGTAACAACAGAGATGATCCTGGAGAACATTAAATGAAGTGAAATAAGCCCGGCACAAAAAGACACATATGCCATAATCTCACTCATATGGAATATGAAAAAATATTAGTCTTACATATTTAATGTTTACATTTAAACAGATTAGTTACGGTGTGATTCCACATTTTCTGTGTCAATCAGTTAAAACTACTCTACAGACTTCTAATTCAGGATCCTTATTAAATAAGTTCCTGGCCTTTATTTTTCTACCACAATACCTAGTCCTGGCCCTCTTCAGGATGACAATTGCCGTTTCATAGTACTTGCTTTTTGTATTAGAAATAAATGGCAATGAAAATCATGATTGATTAAAATGAGTGGCATCTACCAAGCCATGGAAATCCTAGAACTATGAATGCATGAATGTGTTTAAAATAGAGTTTTGAATAAAATGCTACAGCTGTAATGACAAACTCAAAAATTTATTCTTTTGGGTGAAAAACTGTGGAGCACCTAGGAGGAGAGTTTCTCAAATGTTCCAAAAACTTCTATGCCTTTTTTTTTTCTTTTCCCCAATTTGTGTCTTAATCTTCATTTGGGTAATGGGGAAGGCATATGCAAAAATGGTGGAAAACGTGCAATAAAATTCATTTTAACTTGGATTCAGAAGTATTAAGATTTATATTATATTTTGTATAGAACTGTGTCTTAAAGGATCAGAATATTGGCTTAAGTTAAAGTGTTGGTGAGACTTTGCTGGGGGGTGGGATTCTTTTTCATCCTCTGCAGTTACTATAGACTTTTAGATGACTCTGAAATTAATTAGGAAGTTCTTAGATGTTTAGCATTAAAGTCAAGGCCCAGGGAGGTTATGTGGATATGTGACTTTTGATTCTTGGCTGGTGTGTTGATACTGTATATTTTTTAATGGTTCCACTTTTCCTCTACTAGTATAAAAGATTTAATGTTACAGTTTGTGTGTGGCCAGGCAGTGGCATATGGAAAAGCTGTTTCCTGCTATTTAATTTAATTAGTCCAATCACGTGCCAGCCTTCGGGCATGTCACTCTGGACCTCTGAGGTTCTTTGTCTGTCAAAGAGATGGACAATATCTTAGCTTTGTTTGGTTGCTGGGGATGCTTCCAGATAAAACCACTGAAATTCTCACTGTTTGTTTAAACAAATCTTTGCATTTTTACCATTTGGCTTTGATTTTGTTTTGTACAAAAAAAACAATGACATTTTGGCCTTAGGGTAGTGAAAAAGAAATACTGAGGATATGAAGAAGAGCTATTGCTCTCTGAGGTTTAATAAAGGGTTGAGAACATCAATCATTTTCTAATCAGAAATTTTGAATTGGCTTGTTACTGCTTTGTTAGTAGAAATGAACGGCAATTACATTGTATCCTTTTAGCCCTAGCTTGGTTGACAAACTGTTATTTTAATTCAAGCCTCTTTTCGGGGGTTCGTGTATATGTATGTGATTTTCTTCATCTTTTCAAATTTCTAAATTTTGAAGTCAATTCATAAAATATTTTGTTTGATTTCTTTGGGGGGGATAAGAAGATTCAACTTTGTTTTCATAAAAAATAACGGTGATTAACCCAGTTAGTCATCTCCAGAATTGTTCCCAGTATTTTACCCTTTCTTTTAAGGTTGAAAGTATTTAAATGTTTCCCTCTTGTAATCAATATATTCAAATTTATAAAGTTATCTTGAATTATATTTGTTAATATATTCCTAAAATTTTTAGAACTTCAAAATCTGTGAAGAACATATGAAAAGAAATAGAAATTTAAAGATATATACTGAAACTTAGGAACTTAATTTGCAGTGAGGACAGTTGCCTAAATTTTTTGGCAAAATTAATAGCAACTTCCAGGAGTCATGGTGGCTTGTCCAAGGTGATGAACTTATTGGAGCCTGTAAATTGCAAAAATAAGTGTCTTAATTAAAAATACACAAGGCTAGAACTTCAGGAAGGACTGCACTAAGTTAAATGACATCACACTGCACATCTAGTCAGCATGTGCCACCACCCCAGTGCCCACATGCTGCTCTTGCCCTCTGACATCTCTTGGCCTTTGGAGCAACCCACAGGTCCTAGGCTGAAAAAATGGCAATTCGATCAAAGGAAGTATCCTTTGTCTAAAGTTAATAGAATCATTGTTTTCTTTTTTTAAAAAACAGAAGAAACTATACATTTTTGTTTTGGTGAATTTTTGCAGATTTCACTTTGATAGTGAGAAGTAAAGTTCTTACCTCTGATTAATTTTCAATTTAGAGACAAAAAATATAAATAGTAAAAGAAATGACATTAAGACCTAAAAATGTAAAATATATTGTTTTTTAAAAGTAATTTATATTCATAATACAGACATTTACAGCAATCTTATGATACAGTTGCCACAAGTGAATAAACCTTGTTAAGACACCCATGACCTGCATAGATTTTGCATTTTATTTAAGGACAAGTAAACAATCAACAATGAAATGAATATTGTGCTTTTGATCTTCTAGTGCTTTTCAGTATCAGTTCTCTTGTGTAATTGTACTTAAATCTGCAATCTTCATATCTATTTTCAGACCCAATATTATATTCTACAGTTCTGTATACATGATTAACTTTTCATTTTTTTTCTTTTTACATGTATGTTTAGAGTGTCATTTTTTTTTCTGAGGGCACACACACTTACATACACACATACCACTACCACCACCACACATGGATTTTAAAGTGAAGTAGTATCCATTTAAGAGAATTCATTTTGTTGGTAACTCTTAAAGAATTAATATATTTTAAATATTAAGAAATACCCATATACTATGGGTATATGGTATATACCCATATAATAAAAAATATATACTTATGGCAGAAATAAGTCATTTTTCATAAAAGTCTGATTTTAGAAGTAATATTTTGTTGAAAGTATTATAAATTATAATATCACTGAAGTTTGAAATGCAATTGATCATTTGGTGACAATTCAGGAATAGAGATCTCCTTAAGATTTCTTCCTTCCTTCCTTCCTTCCTTCCTTCCTTCCTTCCTTCCTTCCTTCCTTCCCTTCCTCCTCCTCCTCCTCCTCCTCCTCCTCCTCCTCCTCCTCCTCCTTCTTCTTCTTCTTCTTTTTTGTTCTGTTTAGTTATACATGACAGTAGAATCCATTTTGAAGTGATTATATAAGAATGGAATATATCTTATTGTAATTAGGACCTGATTCTTGTGGATGTACAGGATAGTGAGATTCATATATGATGGTGTATTCATATATGCACATAGGAAAAATATGTCGGATTCATTCCACTGTCTTTCCTTTTCCTATCCTTCTCCCTGTCCTCCATTCCCCTTGTCTAAACTTTTATTAGTTAACAAAAAGGAAGATTCTAAATCAGGATATTAAAATGGTACAACCTTTCTTTCTGTTAGAAAATATAATCTTTATGAAATACTAGTTTTTACAAAAAAATAAATAAATGATGTTGCAGTATTTGTGCAATTTCAAGTAAATATTTAGAAATGGCAAACTGTGTCAGAGTCCTCGTAATTATAATAATAAATTAAGGTAGTTTGCAGCAAACATTGATCCAAATTTTCTTTACATATCATCCTAAAATTTTATTAAACATACATTTATGAATGTATGACCATGCGTATATATTGGCCAATGGCCCTCAATCTATTTTTTGATTGTAGTTTAACCTAATAAACAGTGATTGCTCATACCAATTCAATAAATGTGCACCGAACAACTTTGCTGTACTAGGAACAGCTAGATATATACTATATAGATAGATAGATATAGATATAGATATATACTGAAACATAGGAACTTAATTTGCAATGAGGAGAAATTAGGTAGCTCTAGGGCCTTCAAACTTATAGTCTCTCAAAGAAATGTACAGATAAATAAGGTCGAAAATACTGTGACCTTTGTACTGCCATGGTAAAAAATATATGAAGCACAAATCTGTATGAGACCAATGCTTCTAAGAGGCTAAATTGTGATCAGAAAACACAGACAGTGTCTCTGTTCTGTCCAGTAACATTGCCTCTGGTGAGTAGAACCCAGAGGTCAATGAAGGACTTACCATTTTGTTCCTGAGTGCTGAGAGTAGAAAAGATCCTTGGACTCCTGCAGTAGTACACAGCTTCTGCTGGCCACTGAGAGACTTTGAGAAATGACTTTCATTGATAATTATAATAGTTTTTGTATGTTTATGATTGTAGAAAAATGCCTGTTTTTTAGAAGACTGATATGACTTCTGTAAGTTTTTTTTTTTAATAAAAATAGGATACTATAAGCAGAAACCAAATCTTTGTTTTATTTCAACTATGCTTGTTAACAAGCTGGAATCATCAAACTTTGAGATATCCGAGGTTTTTTTAATGTAATTTATGTTAATATACTTCCATTCACAGAAACTTTTACATTTTCAAGTGTATTTATACCAGCACAACATAATATCTAAGCCATGAGCATCAGAAGACATTTTTTTGTCCACCTTATTGGCAATTAAACTTTTTATCAAAACTGTCATATGTTACTGAAAGAGTTTTGATTTATACCCTAAATGATACCTTTTAGATGACTTAAAGATATCTTTTGTGCCATTATTTCAAGCAAGGCACCTATTTTTTAAATTATACATTTCCTAATTTTTAAACATAAGATCCAGGTCCTTAAAAATTAAGATATGAATTTATTATCCTTCAGTGGCTTGGGAACCTTGTTTCGTTTTGTCAAAGACAATTATCTTCTAAAGTAACCTCACACATACCACACTCACATAAATACACATGCACAATGTGTATGCACATATGTCTAAGTGTGTATGTATACCCATGAGGGATCTTTTCCCTTTGCACACATTTTCTGATGGTATCATGAAAATTTTCCCCCATCAAAGTTGTTTCCTAAAGTCAATCTTCTGGCTGTTTAATCATCTCTTTTGATTTTAAACATTTGAAATCTGAATGAAAATAGTTTCTTCTGCAACATGCTTGTCTCTATTCAGTTTAATGTGGTTTTCTTTTCCATGTTTCTCTTCCTCTTTAAGGTCCTACCACTTTTTGTTGTTGTTGAATCAAATATGATTGAATTGCTCTTTGAAGTTAATTTATGGAGCAGAAACTGTCCTCCACCCTCGCTGTGGCTTACCACAACTCTAGAAAGGTTAACTGGAGTACATGGAAATAAATAGATACTGGCAAACAACAGTTCTCCAGCTACAAAATCTACTGGTGTATTGCTTGAACTTTCTAGAAAGCTCATAAAATTAAGTGTCATTATGTACTACGCTGTACTTTCAATCACATATTACCGTATACCTCATCTACTTACCTGAGGGAAGCAGCCTCCCTGGCCAGGCTGGGCCCTGACCTGGAGAAGCAAGGATCAGAAGAGCCAGGCTTTCTTTGTTCTTGGTCACTTATAGGATTTCTACAGGTTATGTATCTCAATTTCCTCATTATTTTAATTGAAAACTAGTCCTCTCCCACCATGGCATGGAAGGATGGTATTTATCCACAGCTCTATTGACAGCTCTCAGGCAGGCAGACCAACGTGGAATGACCATCTTAGTTTTAAAATTTCTCTCTTTTTTTCTTTTATATTCATATAATTTCCTTCAAATTTCCAACTGGTTAAAATAAAAAAGCCTTGTTGAATGTTTAAAAAAATGTCAAGTGAATGCTAATTTACTATATTTGAACTTGAATTGGCAAATAAAGAGAGGGAGAAATGGGAGAAACACATTCTATGCTCACAGAGTTTTTGATGTTTCTCAGGGGTAAAAATAACACAGCTAAATTAGTCAAAATATCTGCAAAAATAGTCAGCTTGTACCAGTATTTAAAGTTTTACAGAAAGCACTATTAAAAATAGTATAGAATGACAAAATTTTATTAATGGCAGGCATTTCAATAATGACAAGAATAGCAACAATAAAAGGTAGTATATATTGAAGACAAATTAATTGCCAAATGCTGTATATGGTTTAATCATTATCCCTTATTTACAAGTGAAGAAATGGAGGCTTTGCTGTGAGTGGTGTAGCCGTTGCATAAATTCATCTATCAGAAAAATGATGGAAGCCAGATTTCATGCCCAGTACAAACCCAGAGAGGTTAAGAGACCATACTAAAGTCTCACAGCCAATTTATGACAAAATTGTTATGGAGACTCAGATCTGATTCATGGACTACTGAATATAAATTCCAGGTGTGGAAAAATAGTCTGCAAAACGTCTTTTATGGAATTCCCAACTCTTCAATGCTTACTAGTTGTGTTTGATGTAGAATTTACGTTGGGTATTAAAATTTTTATTTAAATATATATGTCCATTCCCTTTGTTTCTTAGTATATATATTTAAAAAATCACAAATTTAAGCACATAACTTGACATAAACTCCCCACAGTTGACTTAAGCCTCCTTAGCCTGCCCAGAGTATTCTGCAGTTTTAACTCTGTCAACATTTTACAAAAACTTTTGTGATCTCACATCTGCAATGTGCAGAACATTGTCTTAAATGTTGGGCAAGATCCTACCTGGCTTAAGCATCTCGTAATCTAGTAAGTAGAGGACAAGGCATTTATATAAATAGTTATTAAATAAACAATGAATTGTACTGCAGGATAGGCCCAGATATGTTAGTACTTTGAGACTTTATATTTTTATAATTATTAAAGGTTGAATTTTCCAAATACCTTGTAGTACAGCATACACATAAATAGTTAATATATGCATTATATTTGCTTTTTGATTCTTTGAAAATTTTTAATGTGACTTTGTTAATGTGATTTCTGTGTATGTACGTTTCCTAGCTTATACATTTTGCAACACAACAATAAACTATTCAGTATGCAAGCTAGTATACAGTACAACTGATTTAAGTAGATGCCACTTAAATAAATTTTTTACCCAATTCACTGGTCATGCTGGTTTCCCTTTATGTATATTTACTTGCAAAACCACAAAATAGTGTAAGGTTCTTGCAACAGCAGATATTCAATAATACATACAATACTATTATAAATTATAATCAATACTATCATAGAACACCCATTGACTGGAAAATAGTCTATCTTAAGGAACACCTTTACTATCCAAAATTATTTTAGTGCATTTTTATTCTTTCATTTTCCAGGCATTTTAGTAAATATAATACATATATTATTTCTGCACTATAGTCAATATTCAGGTAAGTTTGATACTAGGGGATAACTCTTTTTTGTTATATAAAGAACAGATCCAAGGAGGTGACCTCAAAGACCTGAAGGTTAATTAATGGCCTAGGATGAATACTCCAAATAAATAGGAACACAGGAAGGAGGGTGAAGCTGTGCATCTCTCCAGGGTTTAACCACTAGTTAGATGGATGGATTGTATTTTATTTGCTCACAGGGAGGTGTTTTCCTTCATTGTCTGCTGAGGTGTGTTCTTTTGTAATAAAGATTGCTTTAGTCTTTACCCAATAAATGATCCACACTATCTAGTAAAGCCTTAGCTAGATACCCTCCCCCCCCTTTTTTTTTTGCTTTTTACTTTTCCGTTATGTAATGGTGAAGAAGTGAAATGACTATCAAATTTCCCTGCATAAGCTCACTGAAAACTTGGAGACCCACAAACAACCTGAATAACTTCAAAATTGAAGAACAATGGCAATACTTAATGAGTTCTTATAGATGTGTGTGTGAATGTGTATGCTATTTAGAATATTTTTCTAGTCATCATTTTGAAATTACTCCATTATACTTCTCTTAGTTTGTCATCATCAAAAGGAATTTAAAAATAGGATTTCAAAGCAGCACAATAAAGGATCATATGGCTGCAAAATGGGGAGGGAAAGTGCTGTTGTATAAAGACAGAAGTCTGTTTAGTCTCGTCTCAGTTTGACCAGTGATACTGAGATGTTTCTGTAAATTTCCACACAATGAATGTCCCACTTCTAGTGCATTTCCACACAAAATCAGTGAATAGTGTGCAAATATTTTTAAAAAATGATGTGCTAACTCCATTTCCAGTCATATTTTTAAATCAAGTGTTTTGGAAATATTCTCACCTATGCCAACATATTGCTGTAAAAACTGATTCATAAAATATTTATTGTTTGTTATCTCTAGTTTTTTCTTATTTTGATACATAATTCTGGGTTTGCTTACAGTTGGCACATCTACATTCCTGTTTACTTCTTTCTAAACCTCCATCTTCCAATATTCAATTATCTAACTCATATATCCTTTTGAATAGTGAGTAATTGGCTAGAGAACTACATCCTAATGCTTCTACTAAAAAACTAGCAGAAGCACACATTCAAGGGAAATGTCTTTTAGTTTATCTTTAAATTGGAGCAGGGCAGAGGTCACTAGCTGAAAGGAAGTCAAAATGACAAGAACTCAAAGAAAGGTTAAGACAAGTAAATATCTTTCCATGAGACACTTGGACCATTGTTAACTACCTGGCATAAATGATTTTCCAGTGAAATAAATTCAAACATCACTGATTTAGAAGAAGTAAAGGAAAAATAGTTTAACTAAAGGGAAATTTCAATTATAATCTACCTTAAAAGTGAATTAATTTTATTGCTTCTAAACCTGCACTCTCTCACATAAATTAGTAATTAGGAACAACTAAATTAAAAGACATATATTGAAAAATAACTTGTAAACACTATTGAAGCCTAAACATTGTTTGCTAGAAGCCAGGCAAACCTTGAAGAAGAACTCCATAATTTGGATTTTTGGAAATTTATCCTTCTAAAATGTATAGATCCCAAATGAATACATCTTTAATCTCCTATTATGCAACAAATAATGAATTTAAACTAAGTCATGAGAGGTAGAGGTTTCAGGTACTATGGACTTCTTTACAAATTTCAAAATTCAGAAATGTCATTGGCTTTTCTAGTAATATACGGCTGGGAAGCAGTGTCATAAGGGTAAATGGCAATTACTACAGAGGATCTAAGTGACCCAAGAGGAATGATTCAAATGGTAAAAAGGATGAAAACATAATTATAACCAATGGGACTCCTCAGGAATGTGTTAGAAATGTACTGAAATTTATCTTGACCACTGCCTGAGAGTCCTGGAAATTTTCACACTAAGGGCAAAGCTTTTGTCAGTTTATGGCTTTATGGCAATGCTGTTTCTAGTCAGCTTTGTGCAACCATCTTAGCAACAGGACTAGTGCTTAGCATGACGGATTTATGGTTCATGTTGTGCTTACGGCCATTAAGATCATGAGCAGCCTTGTTTTCTTTTGATTTAAACAGGATATTGTTGGTTTGGTTGGTGGTATTTTTTTTTTCCCTGTGGCTATCCGTTGGCTCAAACTAAGCATTTTTGATGTCCTTGTCAAGTGCAACTCTCTAGGGAGAAAGAGTAATCCAAATTTCCCAAATGACATTAAGAAAAGGAACCATGTGCTTACATATAGCAAATAAGGGAAGACACTGATTCATGGTGAATGTATAAGACGTTCTTCCATGGGTGATTTTATACCTTGAATCAAAATTTAATGACATCAAATGGTGGTGTTTCAGCAAACCCAGGGTGAGGATCCTTGAAAATGCATGGAGATAGCCATAGCAGAATGAGACTCCATGTTTGATGAGTTGATTCAATTCCAGACTGGATGTGGCTGTCAGTTTCTCAACTCTTTCTGCAAAATCCCCCTTATCAGTAATTCAGGAGCCTATTTTTCATGCTTCATATTCCTGGATACTAGATGTGAGCTGAAGTGTATTAAAATGCCTTGGAGTAGACATCATGAAGAGAAGTTACTGGCAGGATGCGTAGGCAGCAATTTGCATTTATGAAAACCAATATTTGTAAGTCATATCCCACAACTGTTCATAGATTTTATGAAAGGAGGATTAGACATTTTATTTTTGTTTTGGCCAAAATTGATGTCTTTAAACTTTGACTTTGCTTTGCAGATTGATGCTGAAAAGGCGATCATAATGTTTTAGTGAATACATCTCTGGTGGGACAATTTCCATCACACATATCTGATGTGTTGTATCCCTGGCCTAGAGTTGTTTTTGCTTTCTTGCTGGGGTTCTAAAAATGAGAAGGATCCCCCTTTCTTTTTTCACCAAGATTGGATTGCTAAAGTATCAGTATTTTTTAAAAGTAGCTCATAAATATTGTGCATTGATTTCCTCATAGAGAAAATTATAATTGTTTAATGAGAAACTACTCTCTAAAATGGAAAGTTACCATAAAGTAATTTTTCAAACAAGACGGAGTGCCTATAACTAGCATGCTTTAGACTTGTGCCTTTTTTTTCTATTATAAGATATGTAAGTTTTGATAATAGAATTATTTAATGTCTTTAGGGACTTTCCCTTCCCTCACTCAGAGCAAGGCATATTTCTCTATGATCTTATATCATGCAATTTTAATTTTCCACTGAGGAATTATGAGGAAGAACAAAACATCCCAATATTCTCAAGTATTTTCTTAATGTATATTTATTTATGAATGACTCCTGTGAAATTCTCATATTCCCAGAAAGAATTCTGGGAAAATGCTAACTTCATTTAGTTTGCAATATTTACACATGCATTAAAGTATTTTTTTTAAATCTTAGTTAATGATGGAGAAGAGGTGTTCAAAACAGTACATTCAGGACATGGCAAACCATTAAATGTGTATACTCAAATTTACTTTTTGCATGAGAGTGTTGCTTAACTTTTGCTTCTTGATATAAAAAAAAGTTGTTTGCAATTTAAGTGTTTAACATGTCTCAATAAATGCTAACAGGTCATTCAGAAGTTTGTATGTTTTGCCAACATTTTTCTAATGATTTGTGGATCAGTCTTGCTCTTTTCCATCTTATATTCATTTAGTGCCAGTGAGTAGAGAGACTTTAATGAAAAGTGTAAAACTGAATTTTATGTTGCTTTTTTTCATGGGTTATTAATGTCTTGTTACTGTGAGATAGAAAGGATTGCATCATGGTTTTGGGTTTTGTAGTATTTTGCTTGTCAGTAAAAAAAGGAAGAAAACATAGAACACCAATAACATGATTGTTGATCTCCAACTGCTCTTTAACATACATTCCTTTGGGTTATTTCCAGATTTATCTTTGGTTAGCAGTGGAACATTTATGTATTCTCCTAATGTGTGTGTTATACATAAGAGTCCTTTAGGATGGATAGTGTTCTGAATGAAATTAGCATCATATGTGAACTTTTTTCACACAAAATAGAATTCAAGTTTACATAGTCTGCAGTGGTCAAAGATCAAACCATCAGGATTGCCTGTGTGTGATATTCCATCTTGATCCTGAGTAGGTAACATGTCCTAGACATACCAGAGGAGTCACTAAAGAGTCTCTCCAAAAGAGAATGGTTCTTGCAAAGGGGAAAGGAGGTTGGCCCTGTGGTGAGCACTTCTTGTGTTTGAGTCCTGGCTTGGCCACTTCACTTGTCCTGAGACCTCTTGAGTTCTGAGGCTGAAGTTCCACATCAATGAGATGGGGTTAATAATCCCTGTCTTTGGGGGTTTGGGAGAAATGGTGAGTGAGCTTCAGAAAGAAGAGCATATTTCATGTCTATCACAGAGCAAGTGATCAATCTGGTAACTGCTGAGTGGAGAAGAATGAAATATCACTTTCCCTAAAAGCTCTGGAAAGAGAGAGTCAGGGTGATTTTAAGAGAGAATTTTCAAAAACTGTGTATTTGAAACATCATTCCAGAGCGATATTCTGTAGTTTGCTGAGTTCTGGAAAAGTTGCATTCTATATAAACCTTGTGGTTTCTATATAAACCTTATGTTTCTTAGCAAATATTGGCTCTGAGAAATCCTGTAAAAAAGCAACTTATGTACATAGTTTAACTTGAATTTTATTTAAAAATTACCATGACTTTTTAAAAAAATTATTGTCCTGTGGAACAAAATTTTTAAAACACCGTCCTAGAACATTCATAATAAGTTCTTAACTCCTCACTTCTTAGTCTTTACATGACAAAACAGAAGGGAAGCATAAACTATAACAAATTGTCTCTCCTAACTATTTTGTGGCACCTGGGAAAGATGATTTGGGTGTGAATCCATTTATCTTGGACTAAATTTTGTTCCCCTTGACAATCTCTCTTTAAAGATACTTTGTAAGTCATAAAGAATGAATGGAGATCTGGTTAGTATATCCTACTTTGTCAGCCTGGTGTGGCTGAGTTTGGTTGTTTGCTGATCTTGTATATAAATAAGGCTTTAAAGCATATGGAGCTGACAGTCTGGTGTCTTCTGCCATTGATTATAAAAATGTGTATCTTAAAAATGAAAATGCATTGTTTGGGTACTGGTAAATAATGATTTTACTTGTTGTTGTTCTGCCATTGTTGGGGAAAAAAATCTTGTAGTCAGATGTTTGCAGTAAAAGACAATAATCACATTGAGTAGCTGGTGACAAATGCATTGCCATGTGATGTTAAGTATGCTATAGGGTCTGGTATATTAAGCATTTTTTGATGCTTAATATTGTCGTTATGATAAATTCACATAACATAAACATTTATTTTTAAATACTACGGTAGTTAAGAATGCTAACTAGATCAACTCAGATATCATTAAAGCCCTCATACAAAGCAATAAAGTAAGATAATGTTACATCTAACATAGTTATCGCAAATAGAGGTAAACAGCCAAACTGAAATATTTTCCCCTATTTTTCTATATCTTGCATTACTTTTCTAATAGTTATTAGAATTCTGAGCTACATTTGTTAAAACTAAAGATATTCTTTGTTATATATAGAAGATGTTCTCGAATTGAGAAAAAAATGGATACATTTAAAATTTTGAATTAATAGACATAATATTCTTTTAAAAAATAACTTTATTTATTTATTTTGTTTATGTAAAGCTAGGATCAAACCCAGGCCTCACACATGCTAGGCAAGCACTCTACCACTGAGCCACAGATCATATTTTAACAAGGTCTATATATTTTTATAGGATGTATGTAGTATATCTTTTTCCACTAAATATTCAATATATAGGAGGAAAGTGATAATTTACTTTCAAAAAGATAAATGAAAAATCCTGCCCACAATAGGGAATGAGAATAGATGTTTCTACTCCAACAGCAGCAAAATTGATCCATTGTCCAGTGGGGGCTGCTCACAGAGCAGGAAGGCTGGTTGTAGCCACATGTTCCAGGACTTCAGTGAGTGTGGGGTTTCAAGGCCACTCAAGTGTCTTTGATTGAAACTCTTCAAGTACTCCAGAAGTGACCTAGCTTCTGATATCTACTCTAATAAACTAATACGTGTACAATTTAAGAAGCACTGAATGAGTCATTTGTATCTTGTCATCAGCCTTCATAGGACTTTTTTTTTAACCCCATTGCATATGTAGCTCTGCATTAGTGAAGGGGAATCTCAGAACTGCTTTTCCAAACAGAATCAAAGTGTAGTTAAATTGTTTTTAAACACAGATTTAGAGAATGAAATTGAGGGTAGTAAACTAGTAGCCAACTAAAGCAAAACAGGCTGGAATGTTGGTAACCGATTGCACAGAGAGGATCCAAGCAAAACATCTTGAATTGCTAGTACTGTAATAAATTATAGATCTCACATTTTTATTTTGCAAGTGAAAACAGCACTAAGTCAAGCTTGTGAAATAAAGACCAAATGATGACATTTTTTAATTTGCCTACACCTATGATGACCAGTAGACCTACTGCAACACTCGAGAAATTGGATAACAGGCTGAATTGTAGATGGGAGAAAACTCTGAGGTAGACAAAGGGTTAATTGTCACAGAGGATCTAATGAATGTGATGAATCCTCTTGCTTTCTTTTTCTTTCTCTCCTCACAAGAAGACCCATACTACATTCAGCTAACACCCATGGGGCTATCTAATTTTCTTCAGGGTTAATTTTCTCTCTTAAACATAATAAGATAAATGACTGAATAGGGCTAGTGTCCCAGGAGTGTTCAGAGGGCAAGAAATGGTCAGGAACTGGTTTATCTCTAAACTTCATTAGCCTATTAGATAACTGATGCAGGGCACCCCAATTACCTAAAAGAATGAGCAACTTCTAAAGGATGAGAGTCAGTGCTAGCATCATGGAACTTGGCCTCCTGTTTCAGAAAGGAGATTCACAAATCCCCTTCATGGAGCAGGACTCTCCTGGGTTAGAGGATGGACTGATTTATTTCTCCATGGTGTCCTGGAGTCTATCTGCCAGGGTTGACTCCCTTGATCTTGACATCAGTCACTTTGGAGTCAAGATAATGAAAACTGCATTAAAGAGGCCCTTTTAGGTTATGCAAATGGAACTTTATCTTCAAAGGGTCAACATCCTTAAGAGAGTTTCTTTGCTATTTAGAATTATTAATGAAAAAACATGTGTTTGATACTTCCTTCCTTCTACTTCTTGTTCTAATTTACATAGACATACAAGTGACTTTTCAAAAAAGTTTTATTCCGAACCTAACTTTTCTCAATGCTTTATCTAAGGAAGTCAAATTATATTTAGTCTGAAGTTTGCTGCAAGGAATTCACTTGAACATAAATGATGCTTAACATTTTAAGCATTACTCTAAACTAATGAAGTTCTAAATACTTTAGGACTTCTTGAGACTATATGTCTGGAACCAAACTCACTGGAGGAAACAGTCTTGCAATCAAGCAGGTTTCCTTTAGAGTAATAGGACAAAAAAGATGACACCATTAGCAATTTTGTTTGTAGATAGACCATCGGCTACCAAACTAGACAAAAAAATCATGTCTGTATATATATTCTTTGGATAGGGAACCTATAATAATGCACACAGGGAAAGTTTTGGAATCATCTGGGCCTCTTGTGTTTCTCTTTTTGGCTATGCTATTTGACTAATAATATCAACATAAATTTGTGACAAAAATGAACATTATATTTGCATGGCATGGTTCGTGTCTGCTGTATGTTTTAGTAGACTGACTTGAAACAGTAAAAGAAATAAGTTGATACCATATTGTTGACACTTTCAACCAGCAACCTGACTGGGACTTAGAAGTCATGAAAGAATGAACAGACACTTACTTGATAATCTCTCTGATGTTTTCAGAATGTTGCCAGGGTTATAGATGGGGATTTGTCTTGACTTTGGTGTCAGGTTTGTTTCTTTGGTGTTCTAAATTTAGAATGAATAGGTGGATTATGACTGTCCAACAGGAACTTATCCTCACCTGAACCTTAAGAACAACCATCAAAAAAATTTAAATTAAATTAAATTTAAATTAAACATAATAACTTTATTTGTTTTTTTCTCTCACATTTTAATTTTTTCTTTTGCTAACATTTTGAGTATAATGAACCTAGATGTTGAATATATTCTATAATATTTTGCGTATGAGTGCTTTGTAGAATATGCTTAAATCCTTACCTTATTTGTTGCAAAGTAAAAATTTTAATATCTTTATTGTAGCACTATACTGCATTCAGGAAACATGGTTAAAATGTGGTAGGATGCTTTTGCTCTGAATGGCATTTTCGGCTTAGTCTTTTCCTTAGTATTTTCAATCAGGTAGTTACTACCAACTAAATATATTAATGTGGTATTCTAAAATGGTGACTTCTTTAAGCCAAGCAGACTTTTACTTCCAAATAATCACTGAAATAGATTAGCTGTGAAATCATAATTAAATTTTCTGTTTGGGGGGCAGTGAATTGAAATCAGGGATGCTTTTTCACTGAGCTGTATCACCAGACTTTTTATTTTTTTATTTTGAGTCACAGTCTCACTTTTGGCCTCAAACTTATGATCCTCCTGCTTCAGCATCCTGAGATTACAGATGTGTACCACCATGTCTGTCTTATAACTAAATCATCTTAAATGGCATCATAGAATATCAAACTATATCATAGTTGCTTGTTACATAAATCTATTGCAACTATATACTTACATGTATTAGTTATATAATTATATAGTTACATATGTTTTGATTATTATGATAGAACATATTATACATTACATAGTTATAGTTATGTAATCTCTATACTGATTAAGCTGAGGTCATTCTTATGACTTTATGGCTATACAGTTTGCAGGTGATAGTCATATAGTGAACAATCATTTTACCTGTGCAGTAACCAACTAGAATAGAACAGAGAGCTGCAAAGCAATCATTATATCCTCAGCAGTCTTGAGTGGGTAAGAAAGATGATTACAGAGATATCTGTTAGGTTATCATTCTCTCCATAAACAAGGAAAAACAGCTTTTCGAAGAGAAATGAATAAAAATAACAAGGAAACTACCTTTGCTAGAGAAGACACAAATAATAGATCCTGGAGTTGGCTAAGCGTAAAAGATACCTGAGGAATGCTCTTAAAGCCCTAAACACTTCACTCAGAAGGCTCTCCTTCTAAAAATGGCCGTACAGTTTCCCTTTAGCAACCAGTAAATTCTACAATAACTTCCCTAGGATTCTGCCCAGGCCATGTTCATCAGGGCTAGACTGAGCCTAAGGGAGATGGCTTGGGGTCTTTACATGTTTTTGAAAAGGGCTATGTGTTTTCCTATTTTTATTTTTTTTCAATATATATTTTTTAATTGTAGGTAGACATAGTACCTTTATTTTATTTTTAATGTGGTGCTGAGGATAGAACCCAGTGCCTCATGTGTGCAAGGCAAGTGCTCTACCACTGAGCACCAGCCCCAGCCCCAGCCCCCTCTTTTAATTTTTTGATCCTAAGAAATGCATATCTTGGCATCTTGCTGAGAAAACTCAGCAAAAAATAAATATAAAAATCACCCATGATCCCATCACCCAGGGGCAAGCACTGTTAGAATTTTGTTTTCTTCTAGTTGTGTTTTCCTTCCTTTCCTGAAAATTGCCTTGCTGCTTTGCAAAGATAGTTAATATGTCTTTCTTTGGGTAACTTCCGACACTTTGAGGTAGAAGTATTATACCACTTCATTACCTTTCAATCATAAAATCACCTGTAATGACATTTTTCAATGATTAATCTTTTAGACACTGATATTGCTAATGTGTTGGAATGACTTCTCTCTGTCCCTTGAGTCACCAAGGTTTGCTCAGCTTTCATAGGATCTGTAAGGAGATTTCTTTCATCGATGTTAGCATGAGCCAAGGGTTCAGAATTCTAGCATTCCTTTCTCTGGTTCAAAATAGAAGTAAACAAACTTTTTGTTATGCTCCTTCCTGCCAAGATTTTCATTTTAAGTTTGCATATCACATGGCTAGTGTGGTCAACATTTAAAGCCTTGATTTTTTAAAGAAAATTTAGATGGTAGTTGTGGAAATGTGTAATGAACCTTTTTTAAGTACCTCATGAACCAATGATATCATGAGTACTATTAAAATTAGAGCCTCTAGGAATAGATGCATGAACAAAAATTATGTGATTATTAGGCATGGGAAACAAAAGGGAAACTTTTCTCACAAATGCAGATGATAACTCTGGGAATATTTCGCTAAATACATTAAAATAGTTTTTGATCGGAATTTAATAAAAGCTCAATGAGTTGATTATGTAAGCCCTGTGCTACTTCTCTCCCCCTCCACTGAATGCCTAAATAAACTTTAGTTTTTGAGTTGAAAGAACCATTCTAAAATTCCTCATTCTTAATGCTCTAAAACGCCTGGGTTCAAGAAAATTAAATTACTCCATTTTTATCTGTTTGAGATCAGCTCTGTTTCCTCCTTTGCTTTGTGTTTACTTTCCTGCAGTAGCTGACATCAAAATGTTTTCTGGAATGTTAGCCCTAAATAAGTTATGCTTAACTCAATATCTAATACAAATAGCCCTGGGGAGCTTCAGCAACACAATCATAAAAGCTATAGTTTCTTTTAATAGCTTGCCACACTTTGCTGATATAGTATTTCTCTAATCACCAATCTTTATGTGCCTTCCTGACCTTGGAGCTCTCAGACCAAATGGCTTTGTGGTATCAAAGGACTATGTCATTGGAAGAGTGAATGGCTTTCATTTTTCCCCTTGAGACTTCCGGTTCCTGGCATCTGTAAAGAATTACTCTGAGTGGTGTTTTGCTGCCTTGCGGCCACTGCCCTGTCCAATGGAAGTGACTTTTCCCAGAAAGGTCACAGTGGTCAGTAATAGGTGGATATTTCATTCAAGGAGGAGGCAACTGTGATTTCTCTATTTTATTTTTTCTGTTACAACATTAATTACACTTGTATCACATTCGCTGTTAAATTCCAAGTCACATTTTGTTTGCAAAATATTTCAGCAAACAAGGGTACACTGTCAAGTACTAAGGCTGAAAGGTCAGCAGTGAGCTTCATAAAGTCATCCTATTTGCTGGGGAGAAGTAAACTTCCTATTTACACCTTATGGAGGAGATTACTTTTTGGCAGTGTGTATGAATTCATCTGCATAATCTATTACTCCACAGCACCTCAAAAACACATACAAAATCATGTCACAGCACTAACTGGAGTCTCAAATCTTCAGTGTCTATGACTGTGAGCTACCTGGGAAACCATTAAGACATGGACTTCTGATTCACACCTTATTTTAAAATTGCATCTCTCAATGTAATTATATTTTAAGTTTTCTGCATAGACAATAGGGGATTATATGACTATATTTCCAGTTTATTGGCTTGGCATGGAAGTTTAAATAATAGGTAATGTATCTAAATATTGCGATGATTCGGTGGATTCTTTTAAATAATATCTAATGTCTGTTTTTTAGAATCTTGAGAGAGAGAGAGTGAGAGCGAGAGAGAAAGGGGGAGAGGTCAGGGGTGTATGTATGTATGGGAATAAGATAGATAGAATATGGCAAGACCTGTGAGGTAATTCCCTATGCTTCCAATGAGAGATTCTTCATGCAAGTAAGAAGAACATACTTATGGAAAAAAATGAGGAACATGATTACAAGGTTTAGCAGTACTTTTCATGTCATGCAGTTTCATCTATCTACTTATTTGCTCAAAATTGGAATGTGCTTTTACTATTGTAGTGAAAACCCACTTATGCTTGGAAAGTCTCATTGCCTATAATTTGATCCAAATTTCTTTATTTTTTTCTGATTCTTGGAATAGTACTGTATATATTAAGATGCCCCCAATGATTATATTTATACGAATTTATTTTGAAATAAAAATATTAGTAATACTGAGGATTAAAACTAGAAAATAAAACTCTCAGAATTTGTTAAAATCTATTTTGATACATTATTTTAGTGTTTATTCTTATATTTATAAAATCATTGAATGCTTACACAAGTAAATTCATGTTATATGTACAGTCTTATAATTTTTCTATTTACATTTCAGCATTGTTCCAATTTACTGAGTATTCTTCAACATCTTATTTTTGTGGGATATTTGGAATATTTTAAAGGAATATATTTTTAAGAAAATAAGATGTTATAGATTATGAAATAACAGACAAGCTTGTTCTCCCACTGGAAGGTTCAGGATTATGTTTTTAAGTGTCTTCTTTTTGGAGAAGTAACTTTTCTCAAAGTTTTGAAGTCCTGGAGCAATTAGAGGATTTGGGTGTTTCCTTATACAATGTATGTGTGTGTGTGTGTGTGTGTGTGTGTGTGTGTGTGTGTGTGGCGGGGGGTAACAGAGAGAAAGTTCTTTAGAAGTCTTTGAATTCATCTTATGAATAAGCTGTCTTGTCTTTACTGCCTTCACTGGACACCCCTGACATCCCTCACTGTCTTTTACTTGAAGACTGGTGACACTCAGATTGCCATCTGAGAGTTTGGTTTCCTGAAAATAACTGAAGAAACTATTTGTTCATCATGATGAGATCAAAAGTGGGGGCTATCTCTATCTCTGCGCATTAGGACAGTTTTCAATCATTGTATGCTTTAGCTGGATTTGTAGTTATACTTTTGGAGGAACAGTATTTAGTTGGCTAATTTTTGTTCTGTAACAAACCAGCCTATCACATGCTATTTCTCTTGTGTTTGCTGATCAGCTGATGGCTCTGATCTTATACAGCTCTGGATGCCACTCCTTCTCCCACTGCATGTCTGGGAAAGTTGACCTGGCTGGTAGTTCTGGGCCTCTGTCCACCTAGTTCTTGATCCCCAGATGTCTAATACCAGTAGGCTCACATGGCATGCCGCTAGGGTTCCCAGTAGACAAAGGAGTTTGCCTCAGTTGGCAAGCATTTTTCTAGTATTTGCTTCTGTCACTCCTGTGCTTGTCTCATTGATGGAAGCATATCCAATAACCAAGCTCAGAATCACCACAAAAGGGGACTACTCAAGTCCTGTATATAGGAAGGAATGACCTACAGGAGGCCCTTCCTGCTACTTTCTCCCTAATTTTTGAAATCAATTTGATTAATCAGATAAAGGACCAAATTTAAAATATATATATATATATATATATAAGGATGATTAAATTATGTTTCTGAAAAACTCATGTTAGGGTCAATAAGCCTGAATATATTGAAACTTGTTTATGAAATGTACTTTTCCATAGTGGTTCCCCCCTCTTTCAATCAGAACAAAGAAAAAATAAAACAAATAAGAAAACAATGCTCAGAGATAGACTTTCTCCCAGTTTGGGTGTATCACTCTAATCATCTGAGATATTTAGGAGAATAACGAATGCATGTGTTTTACACAACTAAGATATGGCAAGCCAAAAAAACATTTTTAAATTATTTATCACAGAAATTTATCTTGCTATGCCATCTGTTCAAAATTAAAAAAAAAAAACAGAAATTCATAGGTTAGTACTATGAGCTTTTTTCTCCCTCCTGCAGTACTGGAGACTGAACTCAAGGGCTCATTGGTACATGCTAGGCAAGTGCTCTACCACTGAACTATATCCCAGCCTTGGTACTATGAAACTCAATTGGTTAATGTTGACGTGGATTTTCAGATGAAGGTAGTTTCTTAAGGATGAGTTATTTTTATGAGCATCTCCTAGACATGTAACACTAAACATCCTACATGCTTTCCCTAAAAGTAAATGCAAAGTGATTTGAAGATTGTGTTTTAAAATCAGGACCAATTACCAATAATCTCATCATGGGAAGACAAAGCTCTGAGTAATTTGTGGATACAGGCATGTGTTAATCTCACAGCTATTCGTGTATGAAATAGATAGGGAACACCCAATACATGTCCAAAGAGGTTCTCAATTCCTATGTACTAGTGGTGTCCTATACATAAGATTTCCCATAAATCCATCTGGAGAGACTGTAGAAGAAGGAGCATGCACATTGTAGACAGACATGGCTTAAAATTGGTAGTCATTGTGTAACCTTGAAGACAATCCTCCAATTTTCTATATCTCTGTAAGAATGATGTGGAATTATGGTAGCAATGCCAAAGGCATAGTCTCAGGGAGTGTTGGTTGCTTTCCATCCCATTTTATTTTTTTCTTACTGTTTAACTACCTCAACCCCCAAAAGGGGGTGCAACCTTTCTGATAAGTTACATGTCAGGCACTGTTTGCGAACAAGAAAGGAGACAGCACTTTTGTTTGAATGTTGCTGGTCCACATAGAGCTGGTCCACATATTACTTTAAGAAAGATCTCTGTGGCTATAGTGAAAACGTAAAGGACAAAAGTCAAGAACTTGAGAGAGTTTACAGATACACGGCTGCTTGCAGCACCTCCAGAAAATGACATTGAGGAAGAAGGAATTCTTCCACTGTCTAGTCTGCAGGATTCTGGAGATGCCACCTGTGAGGCTTTTCATCTCTAGGCCTTAAGTTTGAGTTTTCTGCTAAATTAGATGGCTTAATTTGTCAGTGGATCAGAATAAAGAATGCATTAGGACAACAGTAATGCTGTCCTGAGAGAATCCAGGGACAAGGTAATTAGGACTAAAGAGGTGAGATGGACAAGAGGGTGTGTCTGGGTAACTTCACAGGGTGAAGTCCCCGCATGGGAGGTAGCAGCTGGGAAATCTGCTTAGTAACAAACCTGTCACGAATCAAGGACAACTTCACAGAACAATTAGAATTAACATTTCACTCTGACATTTATCAAAAATCTCTGCCCACATTTTCCTCTTTCCAACTAAATTGTGGTTTTGTCTTAACATTTAGTAAGCTGTTGTCCAACTTCAAACATCCCCCTGTCAGGCACGCACTTCCTGCTGCAAGAGTAAGGGAGTTACATCTTTTGTCTCATCCCATCCCATAGGAATCCTAGACTTTTCCACTTGAATGACAATGCATATTTTGAAATCCACACATACTGCCTGAATCCAAAATTTATTCCATTTGTAGGACAAATACTGCAAGGACTCAAGAAAATATTGTGGTAAATAACATCTGTTTCAATGACCTCGTCTTCAAAATCTCTTACATTTTATTCTTTTCTAAAACTCCACAAATCTAATCAAAGAAAAAAATACTATATTTTATATTATATGTAAGTGTAGTAGTTGTTCGAATACTGTATTTTATAGCATATATACTGTAAAAATATATTTTTCCTTAAAAAATAAACAATTCTGATTTTCTGATGTTTTTCTGTATAAAACAATAATTTAAATGTGTTTCATTTTTTTAACAGGCTCAGAGGAAATAAAAATATACAAAGTATTAGGGTATTTTTTTAGGCTATAATATAGTTATATTTTGACTTCCTATTTCCATCAAATTGTTAGGGTATTTACATATCAGAAAGCACAAGTTCCACCAAATTATTCATTTTTGTAATTAAATATAATACATCAAAAGTAGCAGTAGCAGCAAAAGCTTATTGCTGGATTTTTTGATTGTGCAATTTAATAACTGATTTTTAAGAAGACAAAATATGTTTGAGCAAACGTGGTTTGAATTACTCATTTTACTTAGACATAGTGAAATAATGAGTGAAACATTATTGCATATTTACAAAGGATACTGAATTGGAAGAGTTGGAGACAAAACAGTGGAGAGAGATCAGCAAAAAGGTCTGAAAACAAAAGGGAAGAATATGCTGACAGGCTCCCCTCTCCTTCCAGTGCCCTGGGCCGCCACATTCCTGTTGCTTGCAGAAGAACAATGCCAGTGGGATCTGGGGTTGCTCCTCATTTTATTCCTTTGCTCCACAACACAGGCACACATTCAATCCATTACTAATTTTAGGCACTTCCTTTTGTGAGTTCCCACAACCAAATCCTAGGCCAAGCTCTGACCTTGTCCTGCCTTAACAAATGTGGCATTTCTGCAACTCCTGGGCTGGAGGAGGAGGGTGGCTTGGAGAAAAAAATGTCAAAAACAGCTCTTCAAAACAGAGCATCCCTGCTTCTACCCTGCAAGTGTCCCCTATTAGGGCCCAGGGGTGTCTTGGCTGTCATGAAGGCCCAATGATGTGTAGGCATTCTGCCTGGCCTGCCTGCAAACATGACCTTGGAAAGGTTTTATTTGGCTTACACAAATCAAGAAAGATTCTTAACATCTTTATAAGCTCATATACCACTCCTACTTTTGCTTCCATGCATCTTCCTCTGTGACTTGCTAACTTTGGAGAATAGGAAATTTTCTTCAGAAATACTAGAAATATTGTGGGCTCTTCCTTACCTTTTGTGACTTCAAGTCTCAACATTGTTCATGTACTATGGAAAGCCCTTACTGCATTCCATTTTTCCTCTAAAGAGTTTAAGTGTTTGTAATTACATAATTAAATTTGTGTGTATGGAATCTCCTCAAATGACTGACACATTCTCATTGGTAGCCATGTGGACATACTTGAATAGACTCTCGTCTGCTTTCACCTTGATATTCTTTTCCTTTTAGTGTTTCAGAAATGGGACAAATATAGGATTTGAAGCAAGGATAAAGTAAAAAATTTGAAATTTTCACATATTAGTGATTTTAATACCTGATGAAAAACTAATGTGACTTTAGACATCTGAAGAGCATGAGAGGTATTACCTTACATATAATAATTATTTTTTTTAAGTATAAAAAGACAGTTTTTTTTAAAAAAAGAGGTGACATAGACTAGTTGTCACCAGCAGTTAAATATTAAATTAAAATATAATAATAATAAGAAGAAAGATAAGTAACATAGCAATTGATGCTGGTTAAAATAGGATTTCAACATTTTATAGAAAATGGAATATTTTGTTTTATTAGTGTAAAAAAAATTGTGTAGTTCAGCTCTGTCCAACATAAATATAATGTGAGACAAATATGTGATTTTAAATTCTTTAGTAATCACATTAAATAATAAAAAGAGATAAGTAAAATTATTTTTACAACATACATTTATTTCATTAAATATGTTTTATCCAAGATGTTTAATATATTACCATGGTTCATGATAAAATAATCTGGTGAGATCTGGTGTTTAAAGACATTAAATGGAGATTGACTGAACTGTAAGACTGCTGGATCCTTTAACATACTAGTTTGTGTTGTGGATCTGTAAGCATAGGTTAGAGCAGAGTTTCCCAAACTCAGCTCTGTTGGAATTCCAAAATGTCAGCCCATTAATACTTTGTTGTGGGGGCTTTCCTGTGTAATAGTATTTTAGCAGCATTTCTACCCTCTACATTATAGATGTCAGTAGCACACCTTCTCTATCCCCCTACCAGTCTGTATAAAAAATGCCTCTAAATATTGTCCTGTGTCCCATGTGGTACCAAATTCTGCCCACACTCCACCCCACTGAGATAAAGTATACAGCCTGATTCCACACATGGGCTCACATCTAAGTGGGTTCCCATCTTCTATCCAATGATTGATTGAACACTTCTATCTATGCCTGTGAGCTGAATTGAATTAATTCAGATGTCCTAGACCTCTAGACATTAGGATATATTTCACTGGAGCAAACCAAGAACATATATGGGTTACTAAATTAATGCTATATTTGAAAGGAATATTCTCCTTGATGTCTGGGTAGACTTGTGTCCTTGAAGACTCAGAGACTGAGGCATATATTTGAAACCTTTCCCTAGTATTTCCCATAAGACTGGAAATTACCCTATTCTTACTTTTATACCAATCATATCTTTTGTTCACATGTGGTAAAATGTCTTTTCTGAAAATTTTCCTTTTTTGTTGCCTCTCTGAGCAGCAAGGAAATTTCCAAATTGCCATAAACTTTAACATTTCATTTGTGTAATTAAGTTTCCATGTGCATGCTGATTGCTTGTTTGATTCATTTTTCCCCTAAAAAACTGAACCTCTCTGAACCTAAGGACTTCATTGATTTTTTAAATTTTATTTATTTATTTTAATTAGGTATATATGATAGCAGAATGCATTTTGAATCATTGTACACAATTGCAGCACAACTTTACATTTCTATGCTTGTATACAATTTAGTGTTACACCATATGTGCAGTCATACATGTACCTAGGGTGATGATGTCCATTTCATTCCACCATCTTTCCTGCCCCCATGTGATTTTTAATACCTACCATGAGTCAAAGAAATTTATTAGTAATATAATATTTGCTTAATTGACAATAAAAAATGAATCCCTTTATAAAAATAAACCTGTTCCCACAATTTTTCTCCCAATTTTGCCTTATATTTGTCCCATCTCTTTATTAGATATAATTTATATGCAAGACACCAATCTGGATACTGGGGAAGAAGTGATGAATACACAAGTCCCAGCCTTGCAAAACTCACAGTGTAATACAGTAGTTCTCAACTGGGAAGATTTTGTCTCCAGGGAACATGTAATAATGTCTAGAGACATTTTTTATTGTAACTTTTGGGGTAGATTTCTACTGGTATCTAGTGAGTAACAGTAAAGGAAGCTACTAAACATCCTACATAACATAGGACAGAGCTGCACTAAAAATAATTATGTAGCCTAGAATCTCAATAGTGTAGAGAAGCTTGGAAAGAGAAGGGCAAGTCCACCAACTTACTGGGAAGTTAGGTCTGCCATGATAGAGTCACATAAAGAATGCCATAATGGCTTGCAAATGGAAAAACAATTCAGAGTACAAAACTGAGAGGCAGAGACAGATCCTCAAGGGAGCTAACGTGGGCTGGGTATGCATCTTAGGTGCCAGCAGCGCGGAGTGTTAGGCATTGGTTCCTCCCAGGGGAAATATGAAAATGGAGCCAAGAGCCTTCAGAAGCCAATGGTCAAATGTAAGCCCAGGAAGAAAAGCTTGCAGAGGAGATAAGAAGGACTTAGAAGGGCAGAAATCAGGGAATTGGCATGAAGATGGCTTCAAGGAAAGAACCAGTAACCATGTCAAATACCTCAGAGAAGCTGAGTGAGTAAATTCAACTTCTCTTTAATATTGGAAAGAGGTCATGAGTAACTGAAATGAGAGAAATCTCAAGTGATGGAGGTCTTCGAAGTGATAGAAGGTAGATTGTCCAAGGCAGAGAAGTGGATGGGAGGTGAGGAAAAATATGGATTTGTTTTCAGAAAGTGTGTTTATGATTATTTATAGAAGATAGGAATGGAAGATAGTCTAACTATTTAATAAAGAAGGCATTTAAATTGTTACAGAGTGAAATCATTAACAACTCAAAGATGTTTTTGAAGGGAACTGAAGGCTATAGAAAAAAAGGTGCCAGTATGGGAAAAGATGAGGATACAAACTGTTGTGCAGGATGATACCAGTATTTACTATAGGCAGGAAAAAGAAAACGGAAAAAATCCTAAATATTAAATATTCATAGTTGGCATCCCTATATGGTAGATACCATTTGCAATTATCCTTTTCTTTTTTGAAAAATAAGATCCAAATAATGTCCAAAAATAAGCATGTGTTACTCTTGAAACCAGAAGAAAAAAAGAAAAAAGAAAAAAAATAAGCTTGTCTGATAAAGAACAGGGGAAGTTTTGGCAGTAACTTGAAGGGAACACAGGGAGGGAAAAGGAGTGACTGTGTGTGTGTGTCTGTGTGTGTGCGTGTGTGTGTGTACGCACAAGCCTGCATGCACTTGTATGTCTGTATTTGAGTTGGAAGCAATAAGAATATTTTTGTGTGTTGAGGGAGGGATCCCTCACACCTCAAGAGGCTGAAGATACAGGAGCTTCGGTGATTGATGGAGCACCTCCCTGAGGGAGCTGGAGGGATGGAATCCAGATCACAGGTGGTGGGATTAGCCTTGGCCAAGAAGAGAGACATCGCTTCAACTGAAAAATGAGGAAAAGACGTCAGGATGGATGTGGGTGCTGATAAGAGTGTAGAGGAGGGGGCAGGAAGTTGAGGGAGTTGCTGTTCGGTTGGCCTCTATTTCCTTTGTGCAGTAGAAGGTGAGGTCATTTGCTGAGTGGGGTCAAGGGTTTACTGAGAATGATTGGGATTCAGGAGGGCTGCTAAGGAGGAGGGAGGAAAGGGACTTGGGACACACAGATTTCCCAGCTGCCTTAAGGAGGCCAGCTGAGGCTAAAGACAGAATTTTTAATGAAAGGTATCTATTTGTGTAGTCCCATGGCTTTCTTCAGTGCAGGCTGCAACTGTAGTTTTAAAATAGACAAAGCAAATAGTAAGACTGGTTAAAAAAAAAAAAAAAAAAGGATGCAGATTGTGCAGAAACAACAAGACTAATCATATGGGCCCTCTATGTAAGACCCTGAGAAACATTATTATTGTTTTGAGTGCCTGAAGTGAGAAGCAATGGAGTTTATGCTAGAAGGAAACAGAAATAAAGCCCAAGGAGGATTGAAAGGAATGGAAATCACATGAGGTCTACAATTTCATGTAATGAAAGGCACGGAGTGAGAAAACTTTAATGATGAGAGGTTTGGGTGTGAATGGGTATTAGAAGGTAATATTCTAGGATGAGTAGTTTGGAGGTGTAGAGCAGTTGGTGTCTCCTCAGACTCTCTCAGTTAATGAAGCCCCTGGACAGTGAAAGCACAGCTTCCAGTCTTATGTGGTTTGAAGAAACTTCTGCAAAAGCAAACCAAAACAACTGTGGAGGTTAAATTTCCTCTCTTTCCTTTCTTTTCACACTCCCTCACTCACATGCATGTATGCAAACGTACACCTTCTGAATATACACTTGGCCCTCTACATCCATGACTTTCACATCTGTGGATTCAACAAAACCCCAATCAAAAAATATTCAGGAAAAAGTTATATTAGTACTAAGTATGTATAGATTTATTTTCTTATGGTTGAGTAAAACAATACAGTGTAGCAACTGTGTATAAAACATTTGCATTGTATTAGGAATTCTAAGTAATGTAGAGATGATTTTAAATATACAGGAGAATGTAAAAGGGTATAAGCAAATACTGCTCCTTTTCATATGAGAGACTTTTTCCATCATTGGATGTTGGATCTACAGGGGTTTCTGGAACCAATCTCCCTTGGATACCAAGGGAAAACTGGATGTGATTTGAAATATTATTCTGAGAATAACATGACTGTTAAAACAGACTGCCCACAAGTATAAAGAATACTGGACTTTGTTTTGCTTCAGATGTTTAATTGCTCTATATCTTAACAAGTCACATTCACCTCAGTAAACTTGATTTTCTCATTGGTAAATGGGAAATTTGGGCCCTCTATGTAAGACCCTGAAAAACATTGAATGAGATTAAAAATTTAAGAACATATCTCAGAGTTTTTGAAAGATCAAATATTAAAATTTAGTTAATCTATTCAATAAATGTTGATTGAATAATACAATATGTCTGTGTCTGTCATTGGGGAATATTATTGTGAAAAAAGCAGACATATTTTTCTCCCTCACAGGTTTTAGAATTGAATGATGGAACTTAAGGGATCATAGTCCAAGTAGCTGGGTACATTTTTTATCTGTAATTCTATTTCTCACTCTACCCCCAGACTTAAGGATTTCCCAGGTGTGTCCCAACTAGACAGAATACCATCTCTTGAGATATGTTGGGGAAGAAAGACTTTGAATATATGTGGTCACAATTTGTTAATGATTCTTCTTCTATTGCTATTATATCTGTTTAATTATTTGATATCTTGAATTCAAGTCTGTAATTTTACTTAAAAATAATTATTTGTATTCCTTATACACACGTACACACATACACATATATGCATATAAATACACAAGCCTATATACATAATATAAACACATGCACATAACCTGGCAGTTAATTATGCATAATCAAAGTCCAAAGGAGATTAAATATTCCAAATATTAGCTCATCAAAATTCAGCATATTGGGCATAATGTCTATGTTAATACATCTGTTCATCTAACAGATGGCTGGCATTCATATCTCAGAGTTGAAAGTACATCAAATGCTCTTTGATAAGCTAAGCAAAGTGAAATTTTCTGTGCTATGCCCCTAGTAAAGAAAGTACTTGAATTTATATAACAGTGAAGAGCATGTAAAATAGAGAAAAAAATCAATGTGGGACATTTTATTGCTTAATCTTTGGATTATAAAGCTTAGCCAATTGTACATATGTGCATATTTATACAGGTAAATAAATATAAATTTTAATCTAGCAATCATAAATGAGATAATATATTTCAAATTTGCAGATGGTACAAATAACTTTCTAAAATTAAAATTTGTTTCTTATACTTTAAATATTCTCTGCAGGTGGGGTAGTAATTGTTAGCATGTCTGAGTGCCTAGAACTTGCCTCACACTGTTTTTTTGTCATTTCATTTAATTTTGACAAAAATTTCTATATAATAGATACTGTTATTCAAAATTCACAAATTCAAACATATGGGACAACTGAGGCTTCAAGAATTTAAGTAACTTTTCTATCATTGCTGTTCATTGCCCTCAGTTAGAGAGAACATCTTCCTAATTCAACAAGTCATGTTCATTCTGTCTTCTAACCATTCCATGGACCCATCTTTCTCTTTTCAATCCACAACAACAACTCTGAACTGACTTTAGTCAACTGGATTATGTAGTGTCTCCTGCCTGTTTCTAGGAATCTGACTTCTGGGTTTATTTGTAAGTCTAGTGGTTGGTTGGTGGTGTCAAAGAAGTACATATCACTATGAATTTCCAACCTCTTGGTATCAGAACAGTCCCTTACAGCATAACTCTGAAGGAGCCTGGTCAATGCCCCTCAGGTACTTCTGAGTGTTCCTTGCAGTCTTGCAAGTGTTCTAGAGTGAATCTGCACTTCCTTGAGAGCCACCAACACATGTTGTGATCTGCTACACCCGCTGCTGCTGCCCACACTAGAGTTGCTGCCTCCACTGTGTTCAGAATTTACGATCTTCAGAGTGCCAACTTGATCTGTCTTCCCTTGAGTCCCTGATGATATTTTCTATCAGAAATGAAAAGACATTCAAACTCTGTTGCATTTTGCCACCCAAGGCTGTAAGAATAGTGCTTGAGCTCTAAATCTCATATAAAAACAGATCTTTCACCTTTTACATGCAGGAATAATATTTATTCCCTATCTTTTCCTATCTCTTCTCTTACACTTATTTCTCACCAGAATTCTTCTCTTTTCCTTCAGGAAAAACAATCAAATAAGCAAACACAAGTGCAACTCATATCAACTAGTGCAAGGGTACAAATGTTCATAGAGGGCACACAAACAGGAGGAAGGACATGTGGCTCACCCACTCACTCAATAGTCGTGGTTCATCAATTTCAAATCTCAATTCAACTAAATGGAGGCACCCTAAATACCCCTTAATTGCTCATATAATAGTGTTCTTCCATTCCTTCAAACATGTCAGTGACTTCTCATTGTCTTTAGGTTGAAGAAAATTCAGGTTCTAAATATGGTTGGCAAGGTTTTTCATTCACCAGACATTTTGAATTTTTTTCCTCCTGTGTCTATTGCAACAATCTCTTCCACAAACCTTATTTCAAACCTCATGTTCTAGAGAAAAAATATGCTCTAGCATGCAGAGAAATATTATAAAACAAATAGTTTCTCACTGAGCTGTTGTGGAATGCCATATTAACTGTTCTGCACATTTATAATTATGTTTATTTTTGTTAATTTAGAAATAGTCACTATTTATTAAATGCATGGTTTAAAGTCTCCCAAAGATAACCAATAAAAAAAGTTCTTACCATCTAAGAATGCTCATGACAACTGTTTTAATTTAAGTGGTGTAAAAATAACTGAAGAACCAACTAGAGGGGAAAAATAATATGGAACATATTATAGGTATTGTAGATTCATGGATAGGTTATAAACCAAATAAAATTGAGTTTGGTGACAATTAAATATAACTGCTTTTAATAGCTTTTTCATATTTAGTATACATTTCAGGTCTTATATTTTAAATATAACTTTAACAGCATTTTGTAGTACTTTATAAATCATAATATATGCATAACAATATTTTGTGTTCTTTAGGGAAATGAACTGGCTTTTATTTCATGATGTTTATTCTTCCCTATTGCATATTTCTCTTGATAGAACATTTGTACTATCTTCAAAATAAACAGTGCAAACTTTGCACATTCTGGATATATGATTTTTATCCACATAGCTTTGATATCACTCTACTAAAATTATAAATATAATTTTTTATTTTTTATTTGCTCTTCTTAGTTATACTTGACAATAGAATCTATTTTGATATATTTATACAAACATGGAATTTATCTTATTCTAATTAATATCCCAGTCTTGTGGATATATATGATGTTGAGATTCACTGTGGTGTATTCATACACGTACATAAGAAAGTTATATCAGATTTATATTTATATTTCCTATTCCTATTCCCACTCCCTTCCCTTTATTCAAATCAATTGACTTTTAAATTGAAAAGTTTATTCATGTAAGTCAGAAAACTATTTTAGAGAGATTTACTTTGTTTTCTATTGATTCTATTTAGAACTGTGTCTGACATAAATAATACCAGACAAGATAAGTTGTTAAGCATTGTCTAACATTTTATAATTTCCATTTATTCTCCATTCCATTTAATGAGCATAACTAAAATTAAGTAGGTGAATTTAACCTAACTTGACTCTGAAGTGATACAAGGTGTATGGCAAGACTAGAGAGTACCAAGTGCCCATTCAGTGGGAAGTAACTGCTATAAACAATTGTAAGATGTAAGTGGAATAAAAGGATAAATGTGAACAATTGAGAGATGTGAACAATTCATGTAAACTAGTGAGACCATTTAGCACAATCTGGTTGCTGTGGGACATGATTTATTTAAACTGTGCTGTTAGGATAATAGTTTGATGGTAAGTATTATAGGTTAGTTGATAGAAAAATTATTGACCCGTGAGACTAAATATAGGGACCATTTCTGAAATCAATCATTAGAATATACATGAAGAATAGAAACACAGACCAAGAAGTATGTGAAGATATATCTATTAATTAGTTTGATTTAATCATACCATAATGTATATATTTATCAACACATCATATCATATATCATCAATATCTAATTCTTACTTGTCAAAACTAATTTTTAAAAAATATAAAGACAATATAATAGACTTAGGGAGTTTTGTTTTGTCATCCTGATAACTATGCAGGACATTAATACAAGAAATTTTATCAATATAATAATCTTAGTATAGCATAATAAAATGTATATTAAAAACTAAGTATGTATCTAGATTCTGGAGATGTTCCTAAATAACTTTGGCAGCTCAGAGACACTGTGTTAGCTGCTAACTGACCTGGGAAAAACTATGAAACAACACCTAGAACTGACACATCAATCTTGGAGACCAAGGAGAAGGTACAAAATTGGACAAACCATGGCCTATTATAATTCATTGTGCTATTATAGTCAATCTGAGTTTGGATTTAAAAAAAGCTTTGATATATAAAATGAATGAGCTAATAAATTAATTCCACTAAAGTCAAATAATTACATAATTGTTTTCAAATCCAAACACTTTATTTTTTATCATTATTTTTAAGTTTGAGGAAATAACTTAAAAGCTTCCTTTCAAATATTAAATGAATATTTAAGTTGTATGTTACATTCATCTTAGCAAATTCACTGATAATGATATTTTATTAACAATGAATTTTCTTGTCTTATACAGAGGAATACATACTACTACTCAGTAAGTTTAAATAGTAATCCTTATTAGGTTAATCCTTTTTAGGATTACTAGGTTAATCCTTATTAGTAATCCTTATTAGGTTTTTCAGAGAACCCACTTATTCCTAAAGATACTGTCTGATACAAATTGTCACTTCATTTTACAAACATTCTTTGAGTGCCTAAGTATATTTTCTCTAGTTTATACATTAGTAAGATGGTAGGGCTGGGTATAAACTCAGGAGGTTTTTGTTGTTGGTGTTTTGTTTTGTTTTCTGAATCCCATGCTTTTTAAAAATAACTTCAAATTATTTAAGAAAGCACCTTAGGATTAAGTTACCTACTCTATATAAAATATGGGTTATTTTTCTGCTGGTCTGATCATTTCAAAATATAAATCTGTTCTTATCAACTCTGTTTACTACCTAATTGCCAGGCCCAAACTCCTGAACTAAAACTGTTCATTGACTTGCCATAGCTCCTAGGATTAAGATTCGGTTTGTTTGTTTGTTTTAATAATTTTTTAGTTGTAGTTGGACACAGTGCCTTTATTTTATTTATTTTTATATGGTGTTGAGGATCGAAAACCCAGCGCCCCACACGTGCTAGGTGAGTGCTCTACTGCTGAGGCACAACCCCAGGCCCAAGAGTCAGCCTTTTAAAGACGATACAAATACTGCACCTTCTCATTCTGCAACTTATTCAGGCTTAGCTGGAGTCACAGCCACCTCTCAGTATGATGGCCTTGCTGAGCTGCATGTGTCCACAGTAAGTGTTCTACCTCCAGAGTGGCTTTGCACATGCTGTTCCCTCTACACGGACATTCTTCCCTTCTCTTGGCCAACCCAAATCCTTCTTATCATCCTTCACTTTTTGGCTCAAATACACTTCCTCAGAGTTTTTCTTGAGTGCTCTTAAATTAGAACAGTTTGTCTCCTATTCCTAGTTCTTCCCTTAGTTACTCCTTCATATTTGTTCATGTGGAAATTTGATGAATATTTGCCTTCCTCAGGAGATTTTAAACTCCCTGAAGAGGAAGACTATATCTGTTTTGTTCATTTTTGTATCTTCTAGTTTCTAACACAAAGCGTTGATATATAAAATGAATGAACTAATAAATTAATTTCACTAAAGTCAAATAATTACATAACTGTTTTCAAATCCAAATACTTTATTTGTGATCATTATTTTTAAGTTTGAGGAAATAACTTAAGAAAAGCTGCCTTTCAAATAAATGTTAAATGAACATTTGTATGTTACATTCATCTTAGCAAATGTACCATAGCATTATTTTTAAATATCCAATTTTCAACTTAATAACAATAAGCATTTATTCTAGGATATTCTAGATTATATTTATTTATTTTGCATGCTATGAGTTGAGCTGTGTCATTCTGAGATGAAAAAAAGAAAAAAAAATTTTAAGAGATTGTTTGTGGTCAAATACCAAAATACTTGCAGATTAAAGATTAAACAATATCCACCCCACTTTTCATTAGCCTAATATTTTAGCAAGGTACTATCAGCAATTAGCTTTCAGTTCAGTAACAAAAGAAATTTGGAATATCTATATCTTACATTTGATTCTCTCAAACTTCAAGAGAAAGAATAAAATAAGAATAAATTCATATTTTTAAGTTTGACATGTTTGGTAATTTGCACACAAGCAATTGGATTTAGAGGTGGTGGTGAAATACAGGAGGTTCTCTTATGTTAAGGTTAGTAAAATGCTCTCTCAGGCTGAAAGGGTATAAAAGCTTCGTGCCTGAAGCTGCAAGAGTTCTTATTTTACTTACGTGACCCAACTAATGATATGTCTGAACCCATGGGTTTATGAAGAAAAATCTGTCATGGTTAAAACTGTTATGTTTAGAAAGCAACATAAAAGTTGTAATTAGTGGGCATTTATTATGTCTAATAATTTGTTCTTAGAGCTGTGCTTCATAATATTATTTTTAAAAACTAAAGACCCCTTTGATGGAAGCTATGGACTTAAGAAAAATTTACAATTCAGATTCTTATACAATTTTGGGTATAATTTCAGGAGTTTTATATTCACCAGAATTATTCTGCAGATCTTAGACTTGGGTCATCTATTCAAGACAAATCTATCCAATTCATGTGTCTTAAATAGCAATGATATATTGCTTGTCAACTCTCTAATTCTGAGTTATTTTATATCTGGATTCTAATTAGCTAACAGGAGGAATAAAGAAAATGCTCAAGAGATTCATCATAGTCAAACGAACCATCTTTTTCCTCCTTTATCTTCAGGCTATTATTTCTAGACCAGAGCCCTATTGTTCATCCTGTTCTGTCCATTGGCTACAGACCAGACAGAAGATACTAGTCTAGGCCATTGTAAAATTTCATCTTCCTCTGGGCTGTTACCTAATTAAAATAATTTCAATCTGCTCTCTTGAACATTTTTTTTTTCTACAGGCAATTGTAAAATTGTAGGATCTGAAAAGAAATTGAAGGGACAAAAATATAACTTTTTAAAAAACTTTTCTATTGTGAAAGAAATTGCTCATTGTAGACTAGTTATTTAATTTCAAATATTGAATGTGGTTTCTTTTGTATTCAGTAACAGAGTACAGTTTCCATTGATTTATAGGGGTCATTTTCTAAAAGTGCTCCAAAGTGGGTGGATCTTAAATATTTCTAAAGCAACTATCCTTGCACAGATATAAGAACATAGTGCAACAAAATTGTTAATTTATTTTCCCATTTATCTGGAAATAAAGATATAAGGAACCCTTATATCTGGGAATATTTACAACTGTACTGGAAGCTATCTATAAACTTTGTGCAAAAAAGTAGTAACTTTTATTAACATTCTGCTCATTTTAAGAACAATGTTGTTAAGTAGGTTCATCTTCACAGCTGCAGAGTTAGCAAAAAAAACCCTAAGCCTCCAGTCAGAATCATGGTTTAACTGAATACTGCTACACTGCTCACTTGTTAACACGGGCTGCTCTTGAATACTTTTCCCTTGGATTTTGCTTTTGAGGCTATGGCTAAAAAGCTCTGCAGTATTCAGTGTATCACAGTTCTGCTTTGTGAATTTTGACGTTGTTGATAGATTCCTCATAATTTGAATATGAGGCTAAAACCTGATATGCAAAATTTTACTTCCCTTTAGCACTTTACTTTGGGTGCATGTTTGTGTATTTTCTTTGCTGGCATGAAAAATGTGCTGGACAAAGACTCATGTGTGGAATAAGAACCTGAGAAGAAGGAAGGGACTTGCTCTCACTAGACGTGATCAGTGAGTGTATAGGGGGCAGTATTTCATCTACCTTCTTCCTGACTTCTGCTGCAAGCAATCAGTACTTGGCCCTGGAAGGAAGGCTGGCAGAAAGTAGTGAGTGCATTCTGTTGCTGGTCAGCCCAAACCTGCTGATTCAGCTCCTCTTGTACTGTGTACCACTCATGCATACCTAAATCCAGAAATGCTACATTGCTATGGGGAGGAGGAATAATAAATACCTTCACAGTTGTCAAACATGTCCTCTACCTTCCAAAATTTTTACTTAACAAAAAGGACCACTTCACCTTCCAACTTATATGCATTGGTCTATAATTTTTTTTATCACAAACAAAAATAGTTCAGCATATATACATATATACACACATTTATAATTTCACAGGTACATAAATGTAAAAATATGTTATAAATTACATAATTGTACTACATCAGTAATAAATTTTACTTTGAATTAATAGGACTTATTATTTCTCTTGGAAGGTCTTTATTTCCCCTTCTTTTTGAAGGAAGGGCTTGATAAAAGTACAGTAATCTTGGTTAGCCATTCCTTTCTTTCAGAACTTCAAACACATCATTTCATGACCATCTGTCCTATAGGGGGGAATCACAGCATCACCTCTGTGGTCTTCACATCCAATTTTGTCAGCAGTGTGAGGTCAGACAAGATATTGAATGATCAGTGTTAGGGGCACTTGTAGATTTGTTGTCAGCAAGAATTGTGGTGCTCCTCTCTGTTGTTACTGTGGACATGCATGTCCAGGAATGGGGCCTCAGATCCCCTCTGGCCATGTGCACCTGGGACAGGGCAGTAACTGGGCTTTTTTCCTCCCTGATTCAGCTGTAGGGTTGAATCTAGTGATGGATCAGGAGTGGATTTCAGTCAGAATCAGGCAAAATTCTACCCACCTAAAGTGTTTGAAGCAGAGAGGCAAGAGCAGAACAGAGCAGGCACTGAGTAAAGTCTCTCTCTGGACCTTGTTAGTCTGGACATCGCTCAAGACAGTGTACCTGTGGGCAGGAAGCAGTGGAACCACAGACCTCTCCCCTGCTTTGTTAGTAAAAGATGGCACCGGTGGAGTTGGGAGGAAGAGTGGTACGAACAGAATGGGTGGCTGCCTTCAATCCTGGCACCAACATGAAATCACACATGCCTGGCCACCCTCCAGGTCTCAGAGGGCAGCGCCCGCTTCTTGGGTTTGTTAAGGTGGCACCATTCCTTCCCCTCCGTGTGGAAACACCCATCCCCCATGAAGCAGGGTTCTCAGCAGATTTGTGTCAGAGTCACTCTACTGACCTACACTGTGTTTGTGAGTAAACTACCCATTGAGTCAGTGCAGAGGAATGTCTCTGGGGTCCCAGAGATGAGAACTGTTTCCAATTCCTAGTGCAGCAAAAAAAAAAAAAAAAAAAAAAAATCAGACAGTAAATCCCTTCTCAAGATGACTCCTGGCTACAGCACTCTGGGCATACACTAAGAGGTGATGTGAACTTCTTTTTCCAAAGCCGGGCTATTAGGCAGAATTCAGATTACTTATCTAGTTTACTATAATCCTGTGAGTCTTGTGAAAGTTTCCAATAGCTAGGATTGACCGTAACTGCATTGATAGAGTTTTCTGGGACTCTCCTTCAAGTCTAATCCTGGAGATAGAAGGCTCCGCCTCCTTGACTATGCATTCAGGGTGGCAGGTGCCAGGTTATTTTGTTTCTCTTGCTATTATCCCAGATCTCTGGATCTTACAAGGTTTCCATTTTTCTCCTGTTGATTTCTAGTGTTCTCCCATGATCACTCACCTCAATATGCAGCTATACACCTGTTGCTTTGGTTCTTTGTGGAGGAGCAGGTGAGTGCTGTATGCATTTATTCAGCCATCTTGCCATTGCCCCTTAAACACATATTAAACATTTAAAGTTTGTTAAAAATATATTCACATATGAAGAAAAAATACTGCGGTAATGAAGACTCTTAAATAAAGACTCCGAAATAAAACATTATAAATACAGTTGAGATTTCCTGTGTATCTCTCTCCTGTTGCAAGTCCCTTCTATTCCTTCTCTTCTGAATTTGCTGGGTGAGGTTCCCTTGCATTTTAAGATATTTTCATTCATGTTTATTTATTATATTTACACATGCATTTCCTTAATATAAGGTATTAATTTTTTGTTTGTCTTTTTGTGGTGTCAGCGATTGAACCCAGGGCTTTGTGCATGCGAGGCAAGCACTCTACCAACTGAGCTATATCCCCAGCCCCAATATATGGTATTAATTTGTATGATTTAAAACTTCAATAATTGTTCTATGTATTAATGTGGGTTTTTTTTTGCTTTTTTTCACGCACCAATTTTTCCTGTAATTTGCTGTCTATCCTTATTTTTGTTAAATATTAGTGAATTATTCTTTATATTGGTTCAAGTAGGTTGCTCTTTCTTATAAGCACTCTATAAATTTCTCTTGCTCTATTTTCTTTCAATAATGCTTGGTATTGCCAGACTTGATCTACTGATTAATGTGATAAGTATAAAATGATATTTCATGACAATATTAATTTGCATTTTCTGATTATCAGTAAATTGTTTCTATTAACATATTTGTTGGCTTATTGAAATATTTCATTATTTAAAATATTCACAATATTTGTCCATCTTTCTGCTCCTGTTTCTCTTTCCTAAAAATATATATCTCATACACATACACACACACACACACACACACACATATAAAATCTCCTAAATGTTTTCAAGAAAATTCTGGAACTTTCTTCCCTTGTAAAGTTGAAAACAAGTCCATTGAAGATATTAATTCTCTTAAGTTTGTTAACCATTGCATTGTTGCAGTGGTGAATTTTGTAATAACTCATGTGCTTGAAATAATGTGCTTATTGGCTGAAAATTCAATATATTTCAATCTAGTGAACTGTGTTATTCAAATCTTTTATAAATTAAATAGTTTCATGATAAATTTTTCACAAAAATCCTCTGTAATGTGGATTTCTCAGCTTTTCCCGGTAGTTCTGCCCATTAGTATTTTACATTTTGAGTTCAAGTTATTAAGCACAGATAAATTTAGAAGTTTTCTGTTGTTAATTGAATATATGTATTATTTACAAAGAAACCCTTCAATGATCCCTAAAATTTTTCCTTAATGTCTATCTTGTCTCTTTTTAATGTGACTATATGGGAATTTTACTTCTTTATAATATTAGTGTTTGCCTGGTATTTCTTCATAGAACTTTTCAATTTAATATTTCTCAGTCAAATCAATTTGGCTGACACCATCATTTAGCTGGTAAATTGCATTCAAATCAACTGTGTTTACTGATATATGGGGATTTGTTTCTAGCATCTCATTTTTGTGATTTATTTTTGTACAGCTTTTTCAATGCTTCAGGGTTTTTTTTTTTCCTCCACTTATTTTTAGGTTTGTTTCTTGGTTTTGCTTCTTTAAATTTTTTTTTGTCTACTTTAGAATTAGACACATTATTTCTATTTATTTAATAGCTACTCTTAAATTATTAACAGGGATGTTTAGCTTTAGGAGGTTTGAAATTAGCCAAGATTTCTACACTCCTCCTGAATAATACAAAGACTTTAAATATGCAAATGCCCCTGGCATCTGACAAGATAACCTCTAGGGATAATCAAGATTCTAAATTTTTTGTAAAAGCAATAATTCTGAAATTAAAAACACTGTGAACCAAAACAAAAATTCATTTTACTCAACACCAAAAAACAGTGTCACATTATTTAAAGACCACTTTATTTAAGGAAAAGTTGACCTATATATCCCAGTAAAGTAAAATGACACTCTGGCAAAATAACCAGTCAAAATCAGGCCCTATTTTTGGCTGGGGTTATGGCTCAGCGGTAGAGGGCTAGCCTAGCATGTTCAAGGTCCTGGGTTCAATCCTTAGTACCACACAAAAATAAACAAATAAAATAAAGGTATTGTGTCCAACTACAACTAAAAAATCAATATTAAAAAAAAATCAGGCCCTAAGTTATATCACCTGAAAAAAAAGAAAGACTAACACTTACAAAAGAAATAGTTTCAATGTGTGTATTTAAATGTTTTTAATCAAAAGTTCTGTGTGGTGGACGTGCTTCCTCTTTACATGAAGGACATGACACATTTCTAATTGTACGCCGTAAATGAAATGTGATTTTTAATAACTGTAGGTTCATTCAATTTTTAATTACTGTAGGTTCTCATCTATTTGACATTTAATTTTCTGACAATGCAAGAAAAAACATGTACTTTCATACTTAAAAGTACCCAAAATTACCTAGATAAAATTCTCTTCTATTAGGTAGAGGGAAAAAAAAGTTTAGTGAAACTCTTCTAATTCAGCTAGAACAGAAAAATGTAATCTCAAGTTTTCATCCTCAAGAAGGATACCTTTTTATTGATGAGGAAGGAGACATTTGAATTTAAAGTGGCCAAGCATTTTCTGATAACATAGTGACTCATGTGCACTGTATTAATGTGTGGCTTCCTGGATTGTTCTAACTCTCCCTGCACATTAAAAGTCATGCATCATTTGTAAAAATACATGATTCTAGTCAACTAATTTTGAAAAGTAACAACCTTTTCTTTCTTAAATATTCCTATTTTGGAAGCAGGTTTGAACATTTTGACCCTGTCTGCTTGTATGTATAATGATTATGAATCTGTCCTAATGAAGTGTTTGAAAGGTTGGACCATTTAGTTTAAATAACATTTACCATTTTTCTTAATTAATGTTTTAACATATATGATAGGCAGAAAACTTGGAAACCACATGAAAGTACAAAGAAAAATAATCGTCAAATCACCGGAACTTTTCCTTCATTATCTCTTGGCACCAGTGCTAATTTCAGGGTATTGTCCTTTGACAATTGTTTTGTCTGGACTCTATTTCTCATATTTTTTCTCAGCCATTCCTTAACTCTTCATTGTTATGACTGCTTTTAATATGCTTGTATGATTAATCTTATAATAAAATTTTAAGGATGGCTATCTTTGTTTTATTAATTTATTTATTCAACATTCAAATATTTATTAACATCTACTATGTGTAAAGTATTGCATGGGAATATAGAACAAACAAAGCTCATTTCCTCATGGAACTTACTAATTAGGGAAAAGCCTAAGCAATTTAGTGAGGCACTAAGTAATTCAGTGAGAGCCCCACTAAATTGCTTAGGCTGGCTTTGAAGTTGTAATCCTCTTGCATCAGCCTTCTGAGCTGCTGGGATTATAGGGATGTGCCATTGCACCTGGTTTAAAATTTGGTTATGCTGCCCAAGTGGTGGTGCATTTCTGTAATCCCAACGACTTGGGAGGCTGAGGCAAGACAATTGCAAGTTCATAGCCAGCCCGAGCAATTTAGCAAGGCACTTAGCAACTCAGCAAGACCCTGTCTATAAAGAAAATATAGAAAAAGGCTGAGGATGTGGCTCAATGGTAAGCAACCCTGGGTTCAATCCCTGGTACCAAAAATAAAGTAATTAGTAAATAAATAAATAAATAAATAAATAAATAAATAAATAAATAAATAAATAAATTTTGGTGATATTATTTTTAAAACATGGCTTTTAACTTACAAGTATCTGTTCCATAGTCTTAATGCACAAATAATTATTTAGAAAGCATGAGAAAAGATAAAATATAGCAGAGCAAGTCAACAGATGAGTTATGTCTAGTTCCTGCTTCTAAAAGCTTTCAATATTACATAAAGAAAGATGACTTCACACAGGTGAGCACCTACTCACACATGAGTAAAATGTCTATAGAGCTTCTTCCCACTCTGTCTCTGGCTCATTCTAATTAATTCTTCACATTTCAAATTGAATATATTTTCTTAAATGAAAATTACTTAACCCTCTTTATCAGCTTTTTTAAAAACAGTTTTTAAAGCATCCTGAATTTTTCCTATATAGCATTCATTATATTTATAACTATAAATATTTAGTATCTCTCTCCTCACTAGACAATAAGCATAAAAAGTTCAACATACTAGCAAAGTGTCTGGCACAAACTATGAGCTTAAGAAATAGTGACTACATGAAACATCTCAAATCTATAAAAGACTATGGCAGGGAAAAGCAAAGACAAAAAAGGAAGTGTGATGGGAATGTAATGGAAAGAGAAAGAAGGCTTAGATGGGTGCTCAAAAAAGGCTCTATTTGAAGTATGAAGTGAACCTTAGTGGATATGTATCAGAGATGAATATGGAGCTTTCTTGGCACCTGCATAGGGGTGTTACAGAAAGGATGGGCTGGTAGAGGCAGGAATGATTAAGGTCGATAGACCCTTAGACATAACAGACCAGGACTGTGGTACCTTTAGGGGCCCACGAAACATTGTCATTTATTAAGCTGAAGGAAAGAATGAATGTAATACTAATCAATATATAATAACTAACCAAATGTGGGTATAAAAATTATAGTATTGTTTTTTTGGCAGAAAAGGACTCAGTAAGGTAAAAGGATGCAGGGCCATTGAACATGATAAGGCAGCCCTGGGGATGATGCTTGTGTACAGGAGGCAGTATTTTGGCTAGAAACCTAGAAATATGAAAGATGACCTGAGGCTGAAAATGTAGGTTGGCTTCAGGTTAAGTAGAGCTGAAAAGACAGGTGGAGAAGGTTCTTTAAACTTCAACTGGCCTTCAGAGTGTCTTTGTGCCAACTTTTGGTTTTCAGCAGGGCTTTAAGAAGAGAATGCTTACAGGAAGAAATAAGGCTGGTTAGGTAAAGTGCTCAATTCGAAGTCTTTTGTGTTGGTTTAGATGAGAGTTAAAGAGATTACCAGAAGGTGAATGAGAATATTTGAATATTCAATATTTGAATATTTACCTGTGCAGTTTAGATCATATGCAGAAAAGCTTCCTTTTCCTGATTAGAAAGCCCTGAAGCGATATGTATATATTTATATTCTTTGTAATTAAAACTTCTATATTCTCAGGGCATTGAGCATAGAGATACACAAGAAAACAAAAAAGTTCAGCTCTTGGGAATGCATTAAATTTTCTTCTAAACCTCATTGACTGAGCCATTCTGATCAACAAAGCAAATGACCAAAGCATGAGCATATGACAGTGAGTGCCTTCCAATTGATTGATGGTTTGAATATTCTGCTCAGCAAAACTGAAGCAACCACATACATGTTGATTATAATCCATTTTAAAGTTAACTTTCAATGATTCATATTTTTTTCTGAATTGAGAAAGCTGTGTCTATATTCTGTAACTATTTTAAAAGTTATATTTTTTCATCATCAAACATGCATTGATGTATAGCATTAATTCATGTCATGTACAGAAAAAGCTATAATGACATAAAACCACATACTATGCATGAAACACAGTTGTGTTATATGTAGATTTGTGAGCTTCCTCCCTTAGTGAGTGATTTTATGTACCTAAGATTTGTCAATCCTTGTGTGGGAAATACAGGAAGAGTATGACATGTTGGGTGCAGTGGAGTATCTGACCTAAAGGGAAAGAAAAGTGAAGTTTGCATCAAGTCCTGAAATGCTAGTCTGGCAGGTCAAAGCAAAGCAACATACACATTTTTCAAATTATAGGGATTAGACTTGCATTTTTTTAAATTTTGTTAACCTTTTGGAACTTTACCATCTTTATTGATGGCAAGCGATAATCAGGTTTTGTAGCACTGCTCAGCCATTTTCCATATTCCTTAGGAAAAATATTTTAAAAACAGCATGAAATTTATGAATTCCTGTTGGTAAGAGATTAAATAATTACTGCATAGTTTTGATGGTTAAATTAGCTGCCAACTGTGTTTTACAGAGTGTCTCTTTGAAGACAGAGAAATAGACTAAGTGAATTTTCTGGAAGCTCCTAAACTCTGGTCCTTTGATCAACTTTAGAAGTATGAAAAACAATACACCTAATATATCTAATACTCTCTCAAAGAAACAAATTACAGTTGTTGAGATTATACCCTGTAAACCATGAAAAACTCATTATTCTACACCAGTATATGAAAATTGAAAGATGTTAAAACAAAACCATCTAATTGGTCATTTTTAGAGGCGCCCATCAATTTCATTAACAATATTACTGAAATAAATTCAGGATAGAATTTTCATAATTGAGACTTACGTGGAAAGCAGTTGAATTATTCTCCCACTTTTGTATTGCAACCCTTCTGGGGCTGTATTCAAAACGTTGGTATCAAGGTAGGAAACGGAGTAAGTCAACGTTTCTCTTGGGGTTAAAGGTCTGTTCCTTTCAATCAGTTGAAACTGACAGGCGTCCTGCCATCACCTTCTCCAGAGCCAGGCAGACAGGCCCTGGCCTTCAGTGTGAAAACATCTGTTGAATGGATTTATTGACTAGATCTTGTTTTTTCTCTCCCTTTCTCTCTATTTTTTTTCCTTTTTCCCTTCACACCGTTTATTATGTCTCTGACCTGATGAACTTAATTTGTTGACATGTCGCTCTCAGTGTCTCCCTGGATGCTGGTCTCACGTTTCTGTCTACTGTGTTCTTTGCTCTGCAGCAGCCCTTCCTAGAGCCCCCGCACACACGTGCGCTCTCGGCGCGCCAGGCTCAGCTGGCTGTGGTTGGCATGGATGGATTAGAGAAACATCGCCTTCTCTCCAGGACTCATTCTTCCCCTGCTGCCTCCATTTTACCACACTCTGCAACGGACCGCCCCCTCCAGCCTGGCTCTGCAACTGGTAGGAATCCCCAAAGACTCTCCCTAATAGGCAAGCGAAATGCACCCTTCTTGTAGGATTAGCCGATTTAAATGCTCAGAATAACTCCAACAGCAGAACGCTCCATTTTAACCCAATGCAACCCAAATTTTATGAGGTTACAGTGGCCACAAGACAAACAGCACATCTGATAAATCTTGGGCTTAGTATTAATAGCCTCATAAATTGCTATCATTCAAGGGCCTGGAAAATACATCAACAGGTGCATGGGTCCCTTTTGGAAATAAAAATCCCTACAACATTCTTTAGGAGTTTCTTCAGTATCTTTCCTTCTAGGATTTGGCCACTCGGAAATTTATGATACTTGGCTTCCTGGTTGGACTCTAAAGAGCCTCCTTTCCTCAGTTTGTCTTCTGGTTGTTTTGTTTTGATATTTTTGTCTGACTTCCCACTCAAGTGACTCATGGGAGTCTATAGTACCAAGGCAATCGGTGCCTGATATGTTAGTATCACTTCCATTTATTATGGTACCTCTGGGTGGGCTTTTTGACCAATCTCTTCCTTTGTCTACGGCTGCCTACAGAGGAAAACAAGCTAGATAATTCTAAGGCCAGAGGAAGGTCAAGTCTGGAGCACGTGCACACACACACACACACACACACACACAATAATGGTGATGGTCGTGGGGTACAATTCCCTCTGCAAAGGAACTGTGCTGTGAACCTATGGGTGGAAAATTATTCATGTTCTTCTGCTGTACCTCATTATTGTTCCATGCTCTCAAACTATGGTTGATCAAATGAAAGATATTATAGCCCTAAGAGTTTCACAACTTGGATGCAGCAAGGAGAAAATTCATGTGTACCCCTTCCCCAAAGGCTCTTATGGGTTGTCTGAGGGTTCTTTTTTTTTTTTTTTTTTTTTTTTTTTTTTTTTTTTTTTTTTTTTTACTTCTGTGATCTCATGCAAGCCTTCATGCTTCTAAAACTTAAAATACATTTTTTTGTAAATTATGTTCCTAAGCCTTGATATCATCTTTCAGTTAAAAATCAATGTCTGAAATGGCCAAGTTATTTAACTGTGATAGGCATCTTTAATAAATGTGCATAGGAGCTACTTTGTAGAATGTGTTATACCCTAAGACTACATTCCATGCTAGGACCTAAAGGCTGTGCATATTTCTTTTGCCAGATTAACCAGTCCATCTGATCCCTCTATTTCCAGAAGCACAGCAAACTTGCCCAGATATCCTGAACACACTGTTACTGCAGCCTAGTATTAATAGAAGCCTTCAAAATCAATCATGCCTAGGAATAGCCCTGTATGTCTAGCAAAGAAGATTTTGCTCATAGAGAAATTCCTGTTTTAATATAGCAAGAGCATTATCTTTAAGGATTATATACTTTTCAATTCTTTTTTCCTGAAAGTGTCTTTTATTCAGAGAACACAGAATAACAGCCATCCTGCCGTAGTGCCATTTGTATTGACTAAAATAATTTCTCTAATTGAAAAGTGAGCTTAAATATAAAGTTTCATACTGATGTTAACACCTGTGGTGTTGGCAGTTATTGAAATACTCCAGGTAGGGTTTCTTCCGATGGTTTAGAGGAGTCACCCTTTCCTGACATGATTTGGATTCCTCCAGTGTGTACATATTCCTTTGATATCAATGAAGTGAGATCTCTGAGAAATCTGACATGTTTGAGAAAAGAGTTTCTAAATGGAAAGGCTATGTAGGCCTTAGAAGAATCCAGATCCAAGAATGGACCAGAAACATAATAATATAGACATGATAATATATAACATTATGTATGTGTGAATACATATGTACACATGTACATGAAGACTTTTCTTTATAGTATGTTTGAAACAATATATTTCTGAGCATAAAACTCCTTTCTGTTGACTTTTAATTATTTATTTGTTGTGCATATTTAGAAAAGATCAAAGTGACATTCAAGTGTGTTCTTGGGGAATTTTTTTTTTTCAAAAAAAAGTCATACTATCTCATACACTCAATAGTTATTCCATCGAACAAGAGCAAGGAAGAGGAAACAAACACGTTATAAAAGTAGGCAATTAACTTAAATCCGTTCTGTAAGACCTATACTTTTTTGGTATAACTAAAGCATTATGTAACACTAATGTTACATAACTTTTAATGTATGACATTCCAACCTTCACTATCCATGTGGATCTTTAGCAGCCAACTGGAATAGTCACTCAACTTCCTTTTTTGGAAAGAACAAAGCAATGTTCCAGGGTGGATATATTAGTCAGTTGTTGAAAGATGAAGTCCCCAGTCCATTTCCTGAGAGGATTCCCAAACAGCATAACATGTAGCCAATACCTGGTGGCCCACAGAGAACTGTCATTGTCTGGAGAGAGACTGTTTTTAAGAAACCCCAAAAGAACATGGGGTCCTGTAGCTGCAGTAGTGAAAATGAAGAATAAGTGTATTATAGCTAGGTTACCGTGATCCTATATGGATTTTATATTCTATTTTATTATGGATAATAATAGTCAATTTTAGAGGTGCTTTTAAAAATTCTAATTAAAGATTATGCATGGTGTTTATTAGAGGTTCTGAAAATTAAGGAAAGGGCACTGTGTTCATTTTCTCTGCTAAATTAATCTCTTCTACTCAATTACTCCTTATAAAGATGAGGTTTGGCCATGGTTTACAAGAGAGGTTCTGAAAGATGATTGTGCTCCTTTATACCAAATGGTATCCATCAGAACAATAAATTAATGTTAATAACGTGATGGGGTTTATCTTACACATCGGCAGATAATCTAAAGTCTTCTTTCTTTCAAATACCAGGATACTCTACATAATCCATATAAATAAGTTCTTTCCTTATAGCATTGTATTTTTAGCCAGAGTCTAATATGAAATAGAATCAGAATGCTGAAATGGTTTTAAACCAACACTTGTGAAAGTCATTGCAATAATCTAATCAAATCATTATCATTATAAAAATCTAATTAAACAATTAATTTAAAAATATATTTAAAAATTGATATTTAGTCAGTGGTACACATGATGGATAGTTAAATATACTTGAATATTTTTCAGGGTGAGTCAAGGCTAATTCCATCTGATTCTTCAGTTTTTCATGTTTCACTTTATATGTTACTTCCTTCAGGAAGCTTTATAACAGACTGTATTTTTCCATCAAAAGTTATAATTATTTATCTATTTGGGAGATTAAGTTACAATGGATAGTCTATGAGAAAGAACTATTTTTCACTTCTAACATTAGAACTTGGTTACATTAGAACTTGGATACATTACTAACACATGAAAGGTGCTAATATATATATATATATATATATATATATATATATATATATATGTATGTGTATATATATATATATTTGTGTGTGTATGTGTATATATATGTGTGTGGATATATATACATTTATTGTATAATAAACAAAAGAATCAGCAAAGAAATAAATAATTGAATGAAATGAGAGTAAGTAGATGTGAATTGTATGACATTATACATAAAAATTGTTAAAATATTAAGTGATATTTTGTGTAATATTTACATTTTTGTTAATTACAAAAATTGATATATGTTCATAGAAGGCAAATTGGTAAATCTAGAATAATGTACAAGAGAATCATTCATTATTTTATTACTTTTAGGTAAACAAATTTAAATGTTTGTTCATATTATCAGTGGTTTTACCTCTTCCTTAGGCTTCTCTTTAAAAAAAAGATATTTGCATATTTTTGTACATATCTGTACGCATGTGTGTATGTGTAAATTTGTATTGTTTTTTATATATATTCATTTGTATGCATGTGTTTGTTGTGTTTTTAAGTATGCATATGTTTAAGATTTTTCAAGGTAATTTCTATTACTACCTATATTAGAATAGAGAGGTTAATTTCTTTTTGTAGGTAATTTATTTTCTTAAATTGCTGTCCTCTAATATCTGTTTGAAATTTCTCAGATTAACTCCAAAATTTGCTCATCTCATTCTCTCTAAAGATGATAAAAATAGCTATCTTGTTTATTTAGGACATTAACTCAACTCAATGACATGTATCATATCAAAACATATTCACATACATAGTGTATTTATAAATATATCATTATGTATTCATCTTCCTTGTGTGCTATATATACATATTTGGGGACATGTCTTTATACCTGAGAATGTCATCTTTTTGTCTTCACACATGTCTGAATATAGACTTACTGGACACATATTTTTGCCTGAAAAGTTTGGAAATGTCCTATGCTCAAGGGTGCTGGCACTGAAGGGAGGAGTCTGAGGCCAATCTGATAGGTGTTTCTTTGTGGGCAGCCTGATTTTTCTTTTCTGGAATTGGTGTATTTTCTTTATCCTGTTAACTTAAAAATTACCTTTCTGATGAGTGTTCACTTACAGATGCACATGACTCTCTTACTTATGGGAAGCTTCTTTAGTTATTCCCATTGTTCGGTAAGTCTGATTTTCTCCTAGAGGGCTTTCTCTTCAGCTATTTTCTCCTTTGATTTCCCATTTTCATCTCACTGGGTCCATCTCTTAGAAATTTTTCTTCATGTTCCAAGGGCTTTTTAAGTTTGTGTTCAAGAGCATCAGTCTGATTTTCTGAAATGTATAAATTACTGTCTTTGAATCCTGTATAGATTTTAATTTTTTCTTCAAAATTTCTATTTATCATATTTCTCTTTCTTTTTCACTCTTTCCATTGTCTTTTTAATTGAGTTAGATCTCTCCCTTAGCTTTTGGTTCCTAGTTGATTGAGCCAATGTCTTTTGACATTTGAAGATGCCAAAACATTTCCTTTAAAATCTTATATTGGTTCCTCCCGTAGCTCATGTTTACTGAGCTATGAATGACATTTTCCTTTACAGTTTCTGTACCATATTATCATAGGTACTTTTTTTTTTCCTGATCACTTATTCTTGAATGTAGAAAAATCTTTCCAGATATTTTGCCTCCAGCAAATGTGTAGTGAATTGTGTTTGGCTTCACTTTTTGCCAACTTACATGCTGGCTGAGGCTCCTTCCTGGCTCTCTAGCTGAGTGGCAACCCTTAATCCAGTTCATAGACTCTTAAGGACCTTTCCTACAGTGTTGATTGGAAGGCCTATAGCAGAACTTTCTTCTAGCCATTCCCTTTTCTCCTGATACTCTAATAATGTGAGTTACATGAGAAAACATAAAACAAACAAAATTGTCTTAGGAAATTTCTTACCTAGTAAAAGACACAAGTTACCAATATTTTAAATAACCATTTTTTGATATACATTATTTGCTTGCTTGACACACCAAGTTAATTAAATTATTTATTAAATATAATTAAAAATTGTACAGTTTGATGCTTTTATTTATGTATTCCAAATCAAAGGTCTTATAGCAAATATTAAATGTAGTAGAATGTAGAGAGTGGGGTGGAAATAGAAAAAATAAGGCAAGCTTTATGGATAGATGGGAACTATATATAGGAAAAGTAAAATGGCTACTATGAGTATTTGAAGATTGTTAGAAATGATCTTTGTTTCAAAATGCATTCATTCCTTGATATTTGTGGAGGATTGCTTTCAGGAACCTCCAAGAATACCAAAATCCCTAGATGCTCAAGACACTTATATGAAATGGCCTAGTTTTTGCATATAACCTTTACACATTCTCCTGTATACTTTCAATCATCTCTGGATTATTTTTGACACTTGGTACAATGTAATTGCTATGTAAATTGTTATTTTACTGGTTATTTTTTAGAAAAAATACTATAAGAAAAAAAAGCATGTACATGTCTAGGACAGATGTAATTTTTTCCAATAATATTTTTTAATCGCTGGGTGGATGTGAAATTCATAGATAGAGAGCACTGACTGTAGTTCCTTTTGTCCATTCTATTAATGGCCTCACCTTCCATCATTTGCAAGTCATTTTGTCATTTAAATATTTTTGTTTTTAAGAATGCTCCTCTTACTCATCCCACATTTTTTCCTTCCTTAGCATACGGAAGTTTTACAAATACATGTCATATGTTTGTACGTGTCTCACTTTAACTACTAGATTGTAAGTTTAATGGTAATAAATTGAAATTTCCAATACCTTGAACATAGTGAACCATCATTATGTGTTACAATGCCATGTCATATAACTTTGTTTTGTACTAGTCCTCCCTCTTCTCCCTTAGCTCCAGTAGTGTTTAGTAAATGTCTTTAGAAGGTGTGAAACTTCAGGCAGTTTCCAGAAATGCAAATTAGCTGAATGTTAGTAGCTAGGAACCAGAAGAAGGCATCTAAAGATGCTAGACTCCTCCTTATAAACCAGCTCTACTCAACCAGATGTCACTAGACTGAACATAAACCCTGTTATAGACATGAATAGATTCCACCAGCTAAAAAATGACTTACCTACATGTAATGATTTATGAAGGGAAAGACACTGTATTCAATGTTTCAAATACATTATCTCATTTAATAAAATAACCTAGAGAAAGCCCAAAGTCCAAGCTTATCTAAAATATTCAAAATTTTAAGGAGGGTTTGTTTTGTTTTGTTTGTTTGTTTGTTTGGTATGAAATTTACGATTAGGTTTAAAATACAGGTAAAGATTTTTAAGACTTGTTATGGTTTGGATGTGAGGTGTCCCCCCAAGCTCACGTATAAGACAATGTGAGAGGGTTCAGAGGGGAAATGATTAGGTTGTGAGAGCCTTAACTTAATCAGTGAATCGATCCCTGATGGAGTTAACTGAGTGGTAACTGGGGGCAGGAGAAATGTGGCTGGAAGAGGGGGATCATTGGGGGTATGGCTTGGGGTATATATTTGTATTTGGAAAGTGGAGTTTCTCTCTCTCTCTGCTGCCTAATCATCAGGTGAGCTGCTTCTTTTCACCACACTCTTCCTTCATCATGTTTGGCCTCACTTTGAGGCCCAAGGAATAGAGCCAGCTGCCTAAACCTCTGAAACTGTGAGCTCACAAATAAACTTTTCCTCCTCTTCAGTTGTTCTGGTCAGATCTTTTAGTTGCAGCAGGGAAAAAGCTGACTAAAAAAAAGACTCCTTCATATACTTTTCCAATTATTAATTTTTAACTTTTGTCCTATTAATCAAGAGAAAGTGTGATCCATTGGCTTATGTTGCCAGTGACAACCAGTGGGGCAGAAAGAGTCAAAGAAAAATAGAATTCCATATGAATCCTGAAGAAAAGAGTAGGCTTATTTTTCACCCTATAAGTCCCTGGTTTTGAGAGGGAATAAAAAAAAGAGGAAAGGAGTAGAGATGAAGGATGAGGTTAAAGTCTCACCTTCCAGTCTACCTGTTAACACCTCATTGATACATCATTAAGATGAGGCAGTAAAGGTTGGGGAATCCAGGTTTTATTTATTTCCCCTTAAATTTGAATGTCTTTCCAAAAGCTCCTGGACTTTCTATTATAATCTCCAGATCCCTGGCAATAATTTCTAACTACCACAACTTGTTTTGTAATTTTCTTTTTCTTGGCAGTGAGTTATGAGGAAAATGATGTTAAAAGTGGAAAAATTATGATGGAAGTGAGCTTGGATATGTTGAGATGAAGTAGAAATAGTTAAGCAACATAATGATCAAAATTCCTACTCTTGAAGAATATATTTTCAAAACAAAACAATACTATACTTTTGGTTTATGTATTATTAGTGTATCATTTTTTTGTAGTACAAAACTGTAGTTGAAAATATGTTAAACAGCTCCTGTTCTGAAATAGCAACTCATAAATGCTTGAGAAATTTGAATTGTGAAGACATGTCTCATGAATTTTGTGTTCTGAATGTCATTCTTCTACCTGCTTTCTTTTCTGCCTATCTTAAAGTATACCATTTGACCTTATTGAAAAATATTTTTTTATGTTGGGTTTTATACAAAGGAAAAAATGGACTTTGTGAAAAATACTTTGTAGACATACAAAGCTGAGTAAAATAGATCCCTGTAGTAGAAGCACTTGCTGGTTGGAAGATAAGGCATGTAAAATAAAAAAGTAGAATATTAAAGAAATAAGCCTGCGTGAACTTCAGGATGCCAAGGAGACCCACTGATTAGATTTACCAAGGAAGGCTGAATCATGGAAATACCTGGCCTAGTTCTTGAATCCATCCACTTATTTGTCTTTCATGCATTCATTACAATGTACTTTTGAGGGCCTACTGTGACACACACTGGAAGTTCAAAGATAAACAATACTATAGCCTGTCCATTCATATATCTTAACATTTAGTGAAGAAAATGTACAGTTAACAAAATTACATGCAGCAATTACATAAATGTGAGCAATGCTCTGAAGGAGATGGAGGATGCTATGAGACCAGATAGAGGAGGAGGAGATCCCACTTAGAGTTCTCAGGGAATGCTTTTTTGAGGACATGGTGTTAAAATTTTACACCATGAAGTATGAAGAGGAAGTTAGACAGTCGGGAGCTATAGTTATGAAGATCAGGAAGGAAGAATTTCTGGCCCAGATGGAATAGTATGTACAAAGGCTGATGGGACTTTGACCTTTTTAAGGAGAGGAAGGGAGCCCTTTGTAGGAGAAACTGAGATCAAAGGAGGGAGGGGTAATGTGATGAAGCTGGAGAGATGGAGAGGAGCCTATAGATGCTGACCTTGAGGAATTTCTGTCTCAGTGAAGTCATTGAAATGTTTAAGCAAAAAATTGCTACTGTCTTGTGGTGAATGGCATAGAGTGAAAGTCAGGTAGCCAGTTATGAGGCTGTCTCAGGAGTTCAAATCAGTGATAATAGTTGCTTGGATTGTGTATGGTTTTGGCAGTGGAGATAAGAAGTCAGTGATTCAAGATCTGTCTGGAAGGGAAAACAGACACTCCTTTGGTTCGTAGAAGAGGGAATGTCAAGAGGACACAAAGGTTTCTGGCATACTCATTGATGGATCTTAGTGTCCTTTGTTAAAATAAGGAACACTGTGTGTGGTTTAAGATCATGAATTCAAAATTGAAGACATTCTTACTTTATGAAATCCATGAGACATCCAAATGGAAGCTTTGGGTGGGCAATTGAATAGGTAAGTTTATAGTATATTACTCAGAAGAGAGGTCAGGGCTAAGGATGAAAACATACAAGTCAGGAGCAGGCATAAAGATGGGTTCTGAAGCCATTGACTCTTAAGAATGGAAATTATTTGAACCAGCAAAATGATATTTTTTCTTATACATAATTTTTACCACATGGTTTCAAAATGCGTATGTTATATTTTTCTGTAGGATTTTGGTATACTCAGGGGCAAATACTTTTCCCCTCTGAGAAACATTCCTTTAACACAGTAATGTAAGTAAGTCAAATTTTGGTACTTATCTGTTCCTGAATAGATCTTTTTTTTTTTTTTTGGCTCTTTAATTTCTTATCATGGATACTTCAGTCCCTGTACCCCATAATGTAGTTTTATGGTCAAATATTAGAACAGATTTGTTAAATAATCTTATGTTAGTCAATTTTGTAAGTAACATGTTCTCCCCTCCCTCAAGGGAAGTGGTTATGGGTGGAAATCCTAAAATGAACCAGAGTTGTAATTATCATCTAATCTGTTCCTTTAAAAAGTCCTTTTTTATATACTCTTGATAATTGATTTCACCAAATTTTTCAAACATGAAATATACTACCTTCTAATAGATTTTATTCATTAAGTAACTGAACTCTGTACTAAAGGAATTACAACAATCATTTATTTTTTAAAAGAACTACTTCAAATGTCTCACAATATATGGGACTTATATATCTCATAGATTTACAATAGTCATATATTTTATAAAATGCTACAAATTTTGAGGAAAACATAAGTAAAGAAGAAACTGAGTACCCATCTTTGATGATATTTCTAAACAAAATGGAAAATAGTTAGAAAATTGTTCAGTTTATTACAAAGATGTACCCTGATCCAAAGGAAAAGTGGAATTTACTCATTAAATAAATTCAGGATGTAGAAACCATCTCATTTTGTGGCTTGAATGATAAAATGAAAACTTCTACTAAATTGAATTATCTACCCCCAGTTAACAATGATTTTACATACTGGTAAAACTATGGCATTCTTTTTTTTAATCTGAAGTTTCCTAAAATGTCATCATCTTTATCACTTTACAGATTTACTAAACTAAGGTCTGAGTACTAGTTAATCTACTGACGGAGATATTTGCAGACATATGCAGATACACAGATTAAATCCTCCTATGGGGTCTTAAGGATATAGATGTTTTTTCTTTGTAAATTTCATTTTAAAAAGAATAACTTTTTGGAGTGATCACGTATCGTCCAGTGTGTATCCACTACCTGTTCCATTACATGTTTGTTTTCTTTATCTTGAAGGAATTGCCTATGACTCTCTGATGCTGAAACACCAGTGCATTTGTGGCAGTTCCACCACCCACCCTGAGCATGCTGGACGAATACAGAGCATCTGGTCACGGCTGCAAGAAACTGGGCTGCTAAATAAATGTGAGGTAATCCTGAATTGGCCACACTTTTTTACTTACTTAAATAAATCATGTAAAGAGGCCAGCATTCATTTGGGTAGTAGTAAAAAAATGTTAACCATGTAGAGCAAACATTGTGATTGATGATCAGTCATAAACAAATAGCATAGAACTCACCATCTGACTCTGGGCTGGGCACACAGTAGGTAATCAAGGATGATGGATTAAGCAGCTGCCTGATATGTGTATTCTGTTGCAGCATACATACACATGATAGCATTCTTGTTTGTAAATGGACATCATTTATTGAGTTAGTCTTCTGAGAAACTGCTTGCAGAGTGTTAAATGTTAAGTAATTGGTATTTTTTTGTTAGAAACTGCCCTTTGAACTCAAATATATGCCAATTTTGCCTCATGGAAATTAATAAAATTCAAAGAATAACAGTTTTAGCACCAAGAAAAGATACTCCTTTTTAATGAAGTAGCTAATATGTTTGTAATTTTATGGTAGGGCTTTTAATATTTTTATTTTACCAATTTTTTAGACTCATTTTTGTAAATTTCTGATGAGAGTTTCATTTTCATTTAGAAAAAAATTATTTCTTTAGGCTTTTAAAGATTAAACAAAAGTGAAAGCAATTCATAAATGGCTCCCATTGTCAAATTTGCAAAATATATAATAAGCATGAGCTATTTGATTAATTGATAAAAATTTCCATTGTTCCCTAAAATTCAGTAACTTTTTGCATTTGCATATGAACAATTCTTAAAAAAATACGCTCCATGTATTTTCTCACTTTATTTTAGCATTGATTGATTTTTAAAAAAATTTATTGAATATGTATTATATTATAGATGTGTTTCAGCCACTGAAATTGCAAATTTCACAAGACAGATAATATTCCTGATCTCACAGACTGCCATTTTATGTTTCTATTTGGTTCTGTTGACCTATCAATGAAAGAAATTCAACATAGTTTTTACTTGCCTAGGGGAAAAAATAAATGGATAATATTTTGACTATAATTATGGCATGAGAAAACTGATATGAGACCAAATGAAATTCATTATACTTCAATAAAATTAAAATTGATTTTTGTGAGTACTTTTCAGATTATATGCAAACTACTTGTGACTGTTTGCATAGTCTATCAATTTTAAGGTCAGACATTTAAAAGTGCAATTATATAATTGTTCCCATAGTCGATATTAACCCATAGACCATCTTTGAAAATTTTCTGTAGTGTATTATTTTGGGAAACTGAAAATGCAGTCAACATAATTCCTTTGAAAATGTAATTTAAAAAGAACCTGGAAAATGTTTTGGTTGAAATATAAATGCCAAAGAAGAGAAAATGATCCTAAAGGTCAAGTGCATTTGCCTATACTTGCTAATGTGAATCACATCTGTCTGGTCCTCCCCTGCAAACTAGTGAAAATATTGACTTTTGAAGATGCAAAGCATTTATGCAATTTTCTCATTACTAAGGGAAATTTTCCTTATAGACTTTGTCTTTTAAAGGTGATATAGTAGAATAATATATTTCATTTTACAAGGATATTAATTATCTTTGCATCAGATTATTGATAATGTCCTGTAGGTCAGTCAGGAGTTGAGATTGTGAATAAATACAACAGAACACTGGTCTCACAAATTTTATTATATGTTTATAATGGAAATGTCAAACATTTTTTGTATTTAAAGCTCTGCATCTGATTAAATGTATCCTTTACCTAAAAATCCCAAAGTGAAAGAAAATGAGCTACATTTATTTCTCTGGTTCTTTCCTGAGTAAAGTCCTATTCATCCTGTGCCAGTGGCATCCATATTATATGGCAGAAAGCTTTCATGCTCTTTGGATAATTTTAGAGTTAACTTTAAGAATTTCATATTTTTGAGAGTGCAGCTTGGAGGCCAAACCATTCTCTTTTCCACAAACCCCATATGGAATACACAAAATGGGCAGCCAAGGAGACTTGTTTGTCTGATCTTAATGGAGAAATTACAGACTGATCTTATCACACAAAACTCATTTATTCTTGTGACCTTTCTTGTCTCACCTTTGAGACTGCTATGGATGTTTTCCTGCTTGGCAAAATTTTTTTCTGCTTTTGCCAGCTGAGACATTGCCACTTGCATTTTTCCACATTCAATTCTTTGTTATATATGGCAGCATTTGGCCTTTTCCCAACCTCTCCAAATTGGCAGTGGCTCTAGTGGAATTTTGAAAAGCTATAACCTGAAGTACTGTTTATGAATGGAGCAGAGTGCAGAATTATGTGGAATGTAGTATAGTTCACACTGATCTAAAAATCTAAAAATGTTTGTTATCATCCCTTTCTAGTCAGCCATTTTCATGAATTCCTCCTACATCACTTTACTTTATTCCTATATTATTTCAAACCATGCAATTCTATTATATCTCACTGGCTTATGTGTTGTCAACCACAGGGTGAAATGTTGGAAGGACTAGAGTTGTTGAGAATGGGTTAGGTAAGCCCCAACCCAGTCAGAAAACAGGAGTCTTCCTGGTAACAATCACAAAATTAAAAATAATTCACTTGGGAACCCAGATCAGCGGAGTAGCTCTTAAAGAAGACCATGAACAAGTGTCTTATCAAAAACTTCACAAGCATGCAAACAGAAACCATTTTCAGACATAGTTCGATGGCAATTTCCCAAGTGTTTAGTTTCTTAAGTGAAGAAATTGTTTCCCACATTTTATGTTACCAAATTCCTGTGCAATTGCAGGAATTGTTGCACATATGAATTTATTTGCTCTTTGACTTTATGATATGGTAACCAAAGTAAAAAATAAACAAATAAAAACATGTAATGGAATTTCTAAAAGCCCTAACAATTCACTTTAAGACACCTAGGTGTTTAATGTCCCTCTGTCTGTGAATGATTTTAGGAGGATTCAAAATGGAACATTAGAAATAATTAACTAAATAGATATTCTCCTTTTCTGGGGACTAGTTCCATGTAAGATAAAACATAGAACCAAAAGGGAAAGAAGGTTTCCATGACTTGATTTCTTTTTCTCCCTGTTTTTACCAGAAGAGAAGAAAATGAAAAGGAACACAGATTATTCCAAAGCAGTTTAGTCCACTCAGAAAGAGTAGAATCTACACCATCATTCAGGACTGCCCAGCCCAGGCCTTTACTAAACACATTTGGAATAATTGATACACATTTTTATGGTTTTCTCTTAAAATATGATATTTAATAAATCAATTCTACATACAAATTTATTAATATGTTATTAAATCCTCTTCTAAGAATGTTAAACTTTTTATCTCATGCTGAATTATGTGGAGAATTTTAATATTTTGAAAAAAAAACTGAGAAAGTTACTAACAAGTATTTTAGCAATTTATCACACTTCATAAGAATCAGAATTGTTAAAGAATCAGGGGGAAAACCCACCAAAAAAGGCAAGTGATCTTATGGAGTGAGTCTTCTCTGTGTGGGACTTAAGCTAGTTGAAAGGGGGAAAAGGCTCCCCTGAAAGCCTTCCTGGTTAGTGTTTCTGAACCTCCCAAAGGAAACCAAGCCAATGACAGTATCTGTTCCCTGAAGTTAATGTATTTACTCCAAGAGAGGAAGTGGGGCTGCAGCTCTGGTGAGAGTCCTATTTAGCAAGCACCCCCAAAGACCCAAATAAAGACAGAATGGAGACCATTCCTTCTAAACTGCCTGGGAGGAGCTATGAGGATGTTGAACTCTAGTTCACTTGCCCGGTTTTGTCTAACTAGTATGAACAAGAGAAGGTGCAATCTTGCTGGCTGGTTCTCCAGGGATTAGAGTACCAAGACTCCGGTATCGCTCTCCTAAGTGGTCTGGACAATGTTCTCTCTTGATGGTGGGAAATAAGAACTTAACTCAATAGTTTCATAATAGAGAGAACTTATTAGATTCCACAGAAAAGGATATAATCAAATAGGAATGCATCCAAGCACATTGTTTCCCGATATCCAGATAGTTATCTGCCGTTTTTGGACATGATTTGCCCTGCACATCTATGTGACCACCCATGGTTAGAAATCAACTTGTACTTTCAGAGAAGAAAATCTCAAATAGCATCTATTAGAATCCTCTCTGGGGATGTTCAGACACAGATGGCTGAGCTCTAGCCCTAGAGCTTCTGATTCAGTAGGTCTGAATGGAGGTCTAAGTATTTGTTTCTCCAACATGGTTGGTGGATCCTGATATTGCTGATGTAGTTACTACACCTTGACAACAGCAGAATATTTGTTCAATGATATTAATATGAATTTGAGGTTTCCTGGCACCTCTGTAAGGAGCAGGAGATATAATATAGTGGAAGAAAGATATATTCACTGTCTTCAAGGAGGTTAACATTTTAGTGAACTCACCTGACTTTGGTCAAGTGATCACACAAAGAAATATATAATTACAAATTTGCAAAGGGTTTGAGTCAATATGTTTATATTGCTGTGATTCTGAAGATTCTTATTGATTGGGCTTAGAAAAGAAATAAAAACAGAAAGACGGTGGTCAGCTGCCTTCTTTGTCTTGAAAGCTTCAGAGGGGTTCTGTGAACAAGAGAGAGGAGGTGATGTTTTAGATCAGTGTGAAGGAGAAAGTGTCTCTTATGTCGAATAACTTGCCGTGCTTCTGTCATTATGTGGTTTCCTTAATTTACTAGGGTTACTATTGCCTATTTCTCTGGGGAAAAGATAAGAAGTCCCAATTCTGCTGGCACATAGAGAAAAGCCAACTTTCCTCATCCAATGGCGCGGTCAATTGTCCACTAATGAAATGACAATAAAATGATAGAAAAGAGGGCAAATTGAAAACATTAAAAGGGCTCCTTCATTTCAAAAGGCTAGACTGACCCCCAAATCAAACTTTTGTATTGTATCAACTCATTTAGCAATGTGGTAAATTAATCAAAATGGATTCCTTCCAAGGTAATTATTCAACAATAGATTTAACTTTAGCCTGACCATTAATTATCTGTGTACTTTAGTCAAATCATTTAACCTTGTTGATCTTCGATTTTCTCATGCTTTAGATGGGCATGTTATGCAGAACATCCTCTAGGATTTCTTCCAGATATAATATTGTATGAAATTAGAATGGCTAAGGAGCTCACTTTAGACATAACACTCTCTCTTCTTAACAGCAGACTAAATTTTTAGCATGTTTTGGTAAACACTTTGCTCTTAGTTTGTAAGCTATAGTGTAAATTGGCTTTGCTGACTAGTGCTGATTAGGAGCCAGAGAAAACTTTAGTCCTTATTATATTAGATTACAGTGGTTACATGGGTTAACTTCTTTTGGCATGACGTGGCACTGTTTTTTAAAAGTTGAGCGGTTAGTAGTCCTTCATGCCAATACCATTTAATTTTTTCCCCTATTGAATCATTCATACTTAGTTTACAGATTCTGTTAGGAACACAAAGCAAAATCAGCAGCTTTCTGGTCACCGTGAGAAATGGATCTGGGGCAGGGGGCAGGGGGTAATTTGGTATCCTGTTGAGAAAACAAGCTCTTCGATTAGGTAGCTGGGTTTCTAAAGTGCCTGTGCTCCTGGAGAAAGGAATGTGCTCCTATGAGCTAAAAAAAAAAAAAAAAAAAAAAAATAGAGATTGACCCATCATCTGTTAGAAATGCACTTGCAGTTGTTTTTCCAGAAGTGCTCATGTCTCCCAGCCCCACCAAGCCACCCACAGACATTTGCTTGCTCTCACATTTGTTTTGAGAATAATAACATTTTATAATGCTTTTGTTGGATTACACATTATGTGGAATTTGCATTGCCTCCTTGTGACTAATATTGAATAACTTTGTTTCGCTTAATTCATAAGTAAAAGCCATAAGCAACATACTGTGCTGAAATGTTTAACTCTTTTATTCAAGTGCCAACACAAAGTAATTACAAAACAATTCTGGGACATGAAACCAAGCTACTGTTGCCCCTTCTGGGATTTCTCAGCAGTTCCAATGAGCAAAGTGGAGAGAAACTTTAGTATAAAATCTTAAGAAGTCCAGCAGCTCAAGGATAAGGTCTTCAACACACTTGCCAGCACACACAAGTGACTTAAAATACCCTCTTTAAATCCAAATAAGGAGATGTGTTACTTTTGGAATGTACAGGTTTTCTGACATCAAGATTGTGAAGCTCTGCATACTACAAGTTAATGGAAATTCAATTAAACATTTGTTTTATAGAGTAGTCTAACTAGATGGCAGCACATAACAGCTTACTGTTCTGTTTAGTTTGTAAAAAAAAAAAAAAATTAAATATGTTTGTGTCTTAGAATCTAACCACAAAGCAGTAAGAAAGTCAAAGAGGGAATCCTGTGAATTGTCTCTAAAGGATAGGACAGTTGTGGGGTGGGGAGGTGGAAGTAGTGCAAAAGATCTAGATATGATGAGTAAACCAGGGAGCATTATGTCATTTTCTGAGAGATATTTATATATCACAGTAAGGTGGGCCCAGGCAGATACATACATCAAAAGCCAATGCACAGTTTATAATCAAAATTGAGACAACATGGAAGTTTTAAAAATTCTGCTTGTAGAATACAATCAATAAAAGGAACAATGAGAGATTTTCTTTCTGAATCCCTTTGGAAAATAATACAGGGATTTTTAGATAGCAGCTTAAGGCTTATTAATAAATGTGAATGTTAGATATTTTTAAGTCATTTGAATATTGCAGTATTCAAGTATAAATATTTATTAAGAAATTTTGTTGCATACATGAGTGATATTTGAAAAAGCAATGCTTTAGACTAAATCATTAAAATATTTGTAATTAAAAATTACAAGGTATAAGATTTGGTTTTATTAAAAATTATGAAAATGGAGCAATGAAACTAAGGCATAATTTCTTTTTGTTGGATGAACATAATGATTTGAAATAGATGAAAATAAATTTAAAAAACATATATAACACATATGCTCATGACCACCCCAGAACTTTATTGTTGGATAAGATTTGCTGGCTTTCTGAAGTGCTTTAGAAATTGCTATGTGCTCTGAAATATTTGAAAATAAATAGTAATGACTGAATCAATAAAATTAAGACAAGTAAAGATACTTGCTAATTTTGGAGACAAGAATTTTTTTTTACTCCTTGATGTTAAAAACAAAAAAATATTTTATAGTCCCAAATATTGGTCCATAGTGACAGTATCTTGAATTAATTTATGAGTAGGAAGCACAGTCTGCTCCTTCCAACATGTGGTTCTTGACCCAGGATTCTACCCATTAGAATCCACTCAGTGGCTTTAAGTATCCAGTTGCCCAGGCTGTGTCCACACAAAGTGAATCCAAAGCTCCAATCGTACCTCTTAAACATCTGCAGCTGGTTTCAAGAACCTCTGCAACACAGACTCAACTTCTTGCATAAACTTAACAGGTAGAGACAAATAGGCAGATGGATCAAATATTTGGAGATGAGAGAGTTCAAGCATTTACTTGAAACATACAGGTAGCTTTAAGTCAGAAGTACAGGCTAGGAGTGTAGTTCACTGTGAGAGCACTTGCCTAGTGTGTGCAAGGCCCTGGGTTCAATCCCCAGCATCAGGAAACAAAACATACAAACAAAGCCAGACATTCTGTACCCTAAAGAATTTAGAAATTGGGGAAAGTGTTTATTATTTCGAGGTTGTCAAATAGTAGTATAAGCTTTGAAAAATCCTCTCATTTTTCAACAATGATTAAACTTTTAAGAAATGGGCTTCAAGGAAGAGTTGGACTGCTTTTGAAAATCTTCATGGGTCTATTTTCTGGCCTCCACCATAGTAATAGATCACTGTAATTGTATTTGCTTGCCTCAGGCAAATTCATCAATCAAAGTAAAGCATATTTTCTTGAATTTTTATTGCATATAAAGTTATTTTGCCACATAGAATCTTATCAGTTAGGGCTAAAATGAAGCTTTGAAAAAACTTAGGCAAACTTCCTTATGCTTATAGATGAAGAAACCAAGGCCTGTAGAGATGTTTCACAGCTGGCTGTAGGCACAGGGAAAACATTCAAGAAGCAGGATAAGAATTCTGGCTCTCAGCTTGCAGTCTAGTTTTCTTCCATGTGCCCTACAGAAGGGAGAAGTCTGGTAGGCTGCCTGCCTGTTCTATTACTGCCTGCCCCCTTTTACTCCACTTTATGAGAAAAAATTCTGAAAACAGGTTACTATGAGGGCTATGAGGAAAGATTGTACAGCTCTGTGTTGGGGGGGGGGTGGCTATTAGAAAAAAAAACTCATAAAATATTCAAAGAAACAATTGAGTGTTATCATTTGAAAATTCCAGGAGATATGCTTGATGGACATGAACAATGAGACCACATTTTTGTGTTTTTTTTTTTAAGAGAGAGTGAGAGAGGAGGGAGGGAGGGAGGGAGAGAGAGAGAGAGAGAGAGAGAGAGAATTTTTTTTAATATTTATTTTTTTTAGTTCTCAGCAGACACAACATCTTTGTTGGTATGTGGTGCTGAGGATCGAACCCGGGCCGCACTCATGCCAGGCGAACGCGATACCGCTTGAGCCACATCCCCAGCCCTTTGTGTTTGTTTTAAGAGAAAAAAAAAATATATCAAGAATAATTAATGGGCCACGAATTGACTCCTTAAGTATTAAATATGGTATTCAAAAACTGAATCTAACTTTGACATAACTCATTTATGTTTTTTTAATTGAATATTGGCAGCACTGTAGATTTTTGGAGGAAAAAATAAAAATATTCCTTTACTTAGAGACATTGGATGAAATACTTTCAGAAAATGAGGTATTTCAGTAGACATTCTTGCCTAATATGTCACTACTTTGAAAATGATTAAAGAAAATGGAGTCTCCTCCAGTGGAGGCAGGTACTTTGACTTGTCAAATTTAAGTTGGACATTTTCTCTTAGTTTGGAACTGCCACAAAATGAGCCCTTTCATGTCCTCAATAATACCCAACCAATGCAATCCATCTGTTCTGCTAAATTATTTCTAGTTCCCTAACCAAAGGCACTGCTTTTTCATGCATTTTATCATGATTTTATGCCCTTTATTATATTTTACAAAAGGTTCTGATTCCTCCAGGGCCAATGAGAACTGATTAGGACACTGGCCTCACTCCAGGCTTTGAACACAAGCAGGGAAGGAATAGAACTGTTTCCTTTTTTCTCTGCTCCTTGGCAGAAAAAAATATGAATCTATACCGTGTGTGTGCGCTCTGTGTGTGGGTGGGTGTGGGTAGGCTGCATTTTATCCTGTCACAGTATGACTTTGTAGATCATGTTCAGAACATTCCTTCTATAATCAGTTTGCATTAACAGGCTTTATTTCAGAAAGAATATTTCTTTAGGAAAGAACCAGAGTGCATTGTGAGACTCAATGATATGGTAATTTTAAATGACTTCTTTAGTCAAACTTCCAACCTGAATAGAGGCTGTCTGGGGGTCTGCATTGAATATGATCATTTTCCTAAGCACAGAGTAGGCTGAGTCCTGGCTACTTTTCTACTCTCAGGAAAGACCCGGATTGAGTGTAAGTCGCAGAATAATAATGTCAGAATGAAAGCAGTCCTAAATCACAGCATTTCTTTAAGCTGAAAGAATTGCTGGAAGCTTCTGTTCCTAGGCCTATTAAAGTATTCAAGACCTATCTTTGGATTTCATGTGAGAACTCTCCAGATAACTCCATCCCTTATATGCATCGAGTGTTCCAATATGCTCAAAAGCCTTTTTAGTCAGAGCATCATAGATGACTTCACATAGAAATCCTGCAGACTGATTTTTCTCTGAGAACGGAAACCAGCATCTCCCTAAATTAAGATTATCAGAGCACTTTATCCTATTTTGTTAGTCATTATGCTATTGACCTTTGACTCTAGAGAGCATCTTAAGAGAGAAATGGAGGGATACAGGGTACACAGGAAGTAGAACATTCGGGAAGAGACAAAATGAGAATATCTATATTAAGCCTGAGCAAATGAAATTCTAAATTAAAAAAATGGGACTGTTGGAGATCTCGATAGGAGAAGAGAGCTGAATGTGACAAATTTAAGGCATCTGATAAAAGGGAGGCAAAATGGAACTACTCCAGGAGATCCTGTGTGTTAAGAACTAAAGCAAGCGGTTGCTATTTCAGGATTCTTGGCTTAGTCATCCAAGTTCCCATAGTAGTGTTTCTGCAAGATACAAATCTAGAATGTGCTTTCTCCAGATCCTTTCTATAGGTAAAGATTGTTTTCAGACTGAATTGGTTTTCCTTGCTTTGGGGGGAAAACAGGCACTGTGTTTATGGGGCTTGTTCCCTAGCAGCTAGAGAAGCAGAAGGTGATTGTCAAGAATGATTCCATCCTTATTTTGATTGCAGTAATTTCTAAGAACTATTTATTATAATAACACAATCTGCCAGTGTAACGTACTTTCAAAGAGTCAAAGGAAATGGAAGGAGAAGGTGGAAAAAGAATCAAAGGGATAATGTATGAGCAGTTTTACATTTTAATAGTGAGGTAAGGACTAGAGTATAAATCAGAAGCAAAACTCTTGAATAAGTAAATGCTAGGTAACTTGTCCAGATGCCGTGTCCATACTGCCAGTTGATTGCTACTACACTGGGAGATGAAAGATTCGGCAGGCATCCTCATGATTTGCTAGCACTTGAGCTATCGTCATCTACGGTGAATCTTATTAGCAGATTATTGTTCAAATGTGTGGTTGAACATTTAGTTGGAATGCTACTGGGATTGTAGGAGAATAAGAAATGAACTTGGGACAGGCATTGAGTGTACAGTGTATACTATATATGACTAGTATATAAAAACATAATAATAGTGATATTTAATGTTAGAGCCAAAAAATTCAACTGGGAACTGAAAAAAAAATCTTAATAGAAAAGGAGAGAGGGAAAAAAATTGATGAAGTTTTATGATATTCCAGTAGTCAAACATGGCTCCAATTCTTAAGTTTTAGAATTGACATTATTTAGGATTTTGATGTCTCACAGTATCAGCTTTTATGATATCTGTGGCTATGGATTTCATAGACCCATAGAAGTGAAATCTTGGAAGCTCTGTTATTTCATGGTATTCATTATTATGCCAGACTAGGACTGATTGTCACAGTCTGTTTTTCAGCACTCTGTTCATTCCAATTTTAGATGACTCAAACCGTGGAGTTACTACCATTTATCTTGGGGGATTTTCCATCTGCTGAAATCTTGAAGTTAAAATGTTTCCCTTTAATATTGATTCTCACTTTTCTCTTGCTCATTTTATCTCTTTACCTATCATTCTACCTCTTTGGTTTTTGCTTGTCTTCCATAAACCTTTGCATATTTCATGTTTACCAGCAAATTACCCTGTTCAATACAATTGTTTATTGATCAGAACAAGGTGGACCTGAATGCCATCATTAAATTTGCCTTTGTCTTCAGTATTGGGATTCTTTTCTTAACTACCTGGAAATGATTTCTCAAAAGCATATTTCATTTTTCTAGAAATGTAAATTGGGTAACACAATGCTGAATGATAGTGTCGGGAACAGGGAACTTCAGTGTAATGGCAAAGAAAATTCCACAGGTATTTGTTGGTTTGGCACATAAAGGCAATCTTGAGATTCTGCTTTAAATCATGCTCCTCTGTTACCCCTGTTGTTCCCACCATTCCTCCCTCACTGTGACCTGATCATTTATTTTCAGTGACAAACAAACTCTGCCTCCTGTCCAATACACCCTGAGCAAGTGTCATTACCTAGAGATTTTCCCAGCCTGACCCCTAGTAACCCACACATAAACACTGAAGAGTCTGCCAGCAGCCCCCTCACCTTACACAAGGGAGACTGATCACGAAGTTGTCCTGGTCTCAAGAGAGGTGTGGTTGTCACCGGATGTTTCCAAGTCAACTGGTGGTTCCACAGTCAGGAACATGGGAGGTCAGCACTTCCTGAACAGACTCTCTTTGAATTTCTCTTGAGTTCTGTACTTAAGTATTACCTGACCTGTCTTGTGATGGTGTGTGTTTTAAGAAAAACTTCATATTGTTTATGTAGTTTTAGGAACCATAGGCATTTCCGAAAGTGAAGGTTAATTAATTTCATACACCAGCATGATGTTTATCAGGCTCACAGATGTGGTAAGAAATGAGACCACGAAGATCACTTTATATGTTGGCTAATAAGGTTTAACTTAAGGTACAATTGTATTTGTGTCAAAGGACCTTTCTTTCTTAGATGGGGCAAAAAGTCTCTGCCTAGCCTGAGTGTAAAGAATTGATTCTAGAATGTCTCAAATTATCTCTGGTTAAACAGCAGTTTTTGTTTCTGTTTAATTTCCAATCTGTCATATACTAAAACTTTAATAAAACACACTAAAAGTGAAATGGTGCAAAAGTGAAATAAAAATTGAAGTCATATGAGATTTTATTAAATTCAAAAGACATAAATTTGCCATACAAGTTTCTAAATATTTACTCTGAATTTCTGTACTGATCTCATCATGGGCCACTGACAGGCAGATCCTCAACTGTTGCGGGTCCCATGGGACAAGCTTTGAGTAACATTGTAACAGCATTACACAGAGTAATGCTGTGGTAAGGTGCACTCACATGAAGTAATGAGCATAAAATTCATTACACTATCATGGTATTTACCCATGTCCTTTAAGAAAAATTCATTTCAACAACTTCAGGTAAGTATAAAATAAGATGGTAATAAATTTGTTTTTCAGATAAACATTAGCCCTTGGCTGTTTTTAAGCTCATATTTTTTACAAAAGAGACAACCATTAATTTCTTTGTTATAGATTTATTTTTTATGCCAAAGAAGAATAAGCTTTATGTCAATTTCCTACATGGGCATAAGCAATCCATCGCATCTCAACCTTGCATATGCTCATTTTTCAAGTAGTATTAGAGTATTTTACCAAGAAGATCAGTCTCACATTCCTGCCTGATGAAACTCAGCCCATTATTAATCATCTTAAATGTGACTTGGGGGTCTCATTTTCTTCTAAATGTTGTCAGAGGGGTACTGTAGGTTTCTGCTATTTTCTTTCAGCGGATTCAAGGTCGAAAAGCCAGCTTGGAGGAAATACAGCTTGTTCATTCTGAACATCACTCACTGTTGTATGGCACCGGCCCCCTGGATGGACAGAAGCTGGACCCCAGGATACTCCTAGGTCTGTATGGGCTCCATTTGACTGAGAACAGCACATTCCAGAACTATCATTAGTCAGTACAAGTGTCAGTCCAAAATATTTGGCAAGCAGTGAGACAAAAAGTCAGTTTTTCCAACAGCACTGCTCTGTGGAACGAGTCGTGTACAAGAGAATTCAAAGTAGATTAAGAAAATCCTGCACTACAAAAGACAATGTGTGTTCTATAATGTTGACTTTAAAATTAACCTTTCTTTGGATAGCAGATGTGTAATGTAGTTTTGCATATAGGGATATATACATTGCCAAATTTGTTTACTTGGGTTTTTGAACTAAAAGACAATAAAATCTTTTCACCCTTTTGTGCAAATTCATCTTTACCTTTCCCATTTGTTTTGTGTTTTCAGGCTTTTTTTCCCATGACTTTAACACACAAAATGATATCAGAGACAAGTCCTATTACTGTGCCTAAGATACCACATTTTATAGTAAGATGGAATTTAAAATAGCAACGTAAGCTTTTTAGTACACACCTTCCCTGTGGGTATTAAATAACACAGTAAATGACAAATAGAAAATGAATAAACATAATTTTTGTCAATGTACGATTGTTCAAAATTTCATCATCAGATTTTAAAATAAAATTGAAGTTGCAGAGTTTTATGTAATCTTTATATGAATGCTGTAAACAACAGATTTTTGGAAAAATACTGACAAAACATTATTTTAGTAGAAGTAATTATATTTTATTAATTATCTTTATAATTGAATAACAACAATACATAATGTGGCTAATATTTTAAGTATTTTAATTAAAACCCATTTTAGAACCTTTTCTTGTCCCTTTCTTTCAAACAAACTTGTTGAGTCAGTTCCAAATTATTGAACTCTTTCAATAACTTTTTTCAATAATAATTTTAAATAATTTATGTTAATTGGCCCTAAATGATTGGGAACTAATATATGACAAGTAATAGGTAAGTATTTTGGAAAGCAATTATAAGGGGAAATTAACAATTACCCTTTAAAACACATGCAAACTGCTTTTAAAGATGAACAGCAAGCATCCCTAAAGATGTGTGGCGAGGTACATGGGGAGTGTCTGCACGTGTGTGTGTGTGTGTGTGTGTGTGTTTGTGTGTGTGTGTGTGTGTGTGTGTGTGTGTGTGTGTCAGGATAGGCAACAGAAGTACCTGGAGGAGAAATGGACACAAAGGGGCATACACAGACCACTCAGTGTTGTTTACAGATAATATTGCCAAACTTTGATGAAAAACAATTTATATGGTAAAATTAAAGTTATGCTTTAATACAAATACAAATAAATTGATCTAAACATCTATGCTCCAAACATTTTTCCCTTGGTTCCTTCAAAGGAACCAGTTCTCTACATGTAGATATGTTACATAAAGTATTTCTTTTTGTTCTGGCTGCTGTATGATAAATGTTCTTATTTTAACATGAATTAATAATCCTACCCAACTAAGCACAAAGATGCAGTGATTTTCATGGTTTTATTTGGTCAAAATACTCAAGCATTTAAAATAGGAAAGTGTCTATGTGATTACTTTTTAATTTAGTTAAGAGAAAATAGAAAACGTTTTTCTTTCTTTCTTTTCATTTCTTTCTTTCTTTCTTTCCTTTTTTTTTTTTTTTTTTAACTATGGTCCCAAAGTATCCACCAATTCAGTCATAAGACTAGGTACTCCTGGACTTTACTGGACTTGAATATGATTGGTCAAATTGTTAATATCAAAATGCCACAATTTAAGAAGGAAGACATATTTGTTAAAAGAAATGAAATTTACACTTTGACAACATCAAACTTTTATTTATGAAATACGACAGTACCACTGCTTTTAGAAAAGGAATTTGACAATTTTGAACAAATCTAACTTTTTCAAAATATTCAAACTTTCTATTACTTTAAATTTGGTTGATTAAAAAATGAATTCCAACTTGGAACTTGGACAAAGCTTCTTTTCATTGTATGTATGTGATGCAAGTTTTGATGATTCAGTCTTTAAAATTTTAGGACAGATTAATTAGCCTTTTATCTCATTGGGTTTGAATATTTAATGGGAAATAGCATTCATACAATTGGAGATTGGGGCTAATATTCTGTATACCTGTGGAGTTTGAGAGACACCAATCAGTGATCAGGGCAGCACTTTCAATGTAGACTACCTGGATCCACACACACAGGGATGGTGCCTTCTGTGAGGCCTGAGGTCAAGTGCGAAGTTCAACTTGGACATATCCAAACTATTTCATTTATTATGGTGAATTCAAAAATTTATCTGATATTCTTCTGTTGTTATTCAAAGTGAATTATTTATTTCTCTTAAAAGATTACTTTTTTGTTCTTTGTGACATTTGGATTTTTATAGTTTTTACATTTATAACTAAAAGACCACGTTGAAGCTGTCATATACAAATGTATAGAAATTAATAATCAAGCAATTTGCTCTCTTTATCTATTTCTTGCACTACTATACAACTATCTTGCCCAGTCCCTCCAACAAGATGGGAGGTGGCATTTCTGTGTTAAATTGATAATACTGCTCTTGAAAGTTATGTTCTAGGTTAGGAGGAAGGATTTAACTGAAAGTTCACTAGGATCAGAACTATTAGTCTTTGTATCTTGAAAGACATCTATAGATTATAAAATAATTAGATTTGAAAAAAGGCACAATTTATCTCTTTAAATACTTAAGATTCTGTAAGGTGACACTTTGAAAACATTCTCTCTAATCATTTCTGGTCCAAGGTTTTCCTTAACATTAATATTCCTGTCATTGTTATTACCAGTTTCTACCTTGTAGCTAGCCAGACTTTAGTCCATTAACGAGGTACTATAATGTCATTAAAAAATAAATTCAGTCAATGCAGTGTATTAAATTTTTTACACACTGCTAAATTTACATTATCAATTATTTGCCTTTTATGTTATATAAACATTACTACATAATATTCTCCATAAGAGGCATAGCATTTATTTTCTCTATTCTCTTAGGGTTTAGTAATTTTTTTAAAATTTATTTTATTATGTTTTAATATTATCTTTATCCCTTTTAACTGTAAATGAAGAGTTCAGATATCTATCTTTTTGTGTGTATATATATATGTGTGTGTGTGTGTATATATATGTGTGTGTGTGATTATATATATATATGTGTGTGTGATTATATATATATATATATATATATATATATATATATATATATATATATATATTTAATTTACTGGTGATATATGGATTCAGTCTTGCAAAATATTCAAAGATATAGAAATACCTTTGTTAAGAGCAATGACATAAAAAACTTCACCTTTCATGTCATCCAGAATTTTTTTGAAGTGTCTTTTACTTGTGCCAGCATTCTAATTTTAACATTTTGCCTTAGGGTGTGTGTGTGTGTGTGTGTGTGTGTGTGTGTGTGTGTGTGTGTTTGCCGTTTTTTTGTTTGTTTGTTTTGTTTTCTTTTGTTTTTGCAGTACTGAGGATTGAACCTAGCACACAGGAAAGCACTCCACCACTGAACTGTATCCTCATCTTTTTTTTTTTTTTTTTAGAAAAAGATGTCTTTACATAACTACATGTCCTCATCTGTGCATATATTTTTCTTTATTGTTTTCCATCTGTTAGTAATTGCATTTGAAAAATAAACTTATGCAACTCATTGTTTTTATTTTTTTTATTTTCATTTTTTTTTATTGTTGGTCATTCAAAACATTACATAGATCTCATTGTTTTTAAAATAAACTTTCTTTTATGACAGTACAATCTACTATTAGAATTTTACTAACATGGCATGTAAATTATACCACAAACCTGTTTTCCATTTTAATTATTTATGTAATTGATCATTATCAGGACAAATAAAGGGGTAAGTGAATTAAAGAGTTGTCACCTGCTTCTACCACTGGTCTTCTGAGTGACCCATCTAAGTCACTTTAGAACAATTTGACTAAGATCTTAGATAGAAATGTTTTATCTTTCTTTTTAGTTAATGAATAGACAGATTTTAGTGCCAGAAATTTGGGAACACTTACTGTTTGTCTATCTATTCATGAAGTAGATAAGTACAGAAAACTAAAGTGTAGATAAATGAAATACTTGCTTAAAGTCCCATGAAATGCCAGTTCCAAAAAAAGAATCATAATTTAAAAGGAGACTTTTTATAATGATACTGATATTATAATTTCCCAAATGGAATTATTCTTTATAGTGTTTTGTTTAAAAACCTGTTCATGTTAGAAAGGCTTATGGGTATACTTGACCTTAGCTACATCTTAAGTAGATCCTGTATACTTAACTGTTTCTGAAATAGAAATGATGAATAAGTGTGTACTTGAGAAGATATCTTAGTGTCTCAAATATTTTTAAAATGACAGTGTATAGTTTCATAAAACTTGTGGATCAAGTATCATCTTGGAGGAATGCACTTAGTCAATAGCTGTGTGAGTTTTCATAAATTATAATTTTAAAATTATAATATACAATATGGATAAGTAAACCAATTAAAAAATCTTTTATCCCAAATTTCATGGGCTTGTGTTTGTTCCTGTGGGGTAATAGATCTTTATATATAATAGTATTAATATTCATTTGCTTTGAGTTTTTACCTATGTATTTATATAAACAGAACAATGCATTCTTAAAATGAACTTCTTTGAATAATTGGTACAAAATTTCATTGATTTTTCTTATGAGTACAATGATAAATACCATATGACACAATTTATATGTTAATCCACATAAACAATAATACTCACAATGTATATTTTTTTATGTTTTCTTACCGTATAGGTGATGACTCTCAAAAGTTTTTTTCCTCCTTACCTTGTGGTGGACTTGGGGTAAGTATGAGTTTAACCACTGCTTTTAAATAACAGAAACTTAAAAAATATCTCCTTTGGTTTATCTATCCAATTACCTTTAAGACTCTTTTTTAAAGTAAAGCTTATATTGTACTTCAGAATTAGTGGTATAATTTTCACAGCTAATTGCCAAATGCAAAGCCACTTGTTAAAAACTTATTAAGCACTTCAAGATGGTGGCAACAGAACTAAACGGAATTTGAGGGCCTTCAAACTTCAAGTTTCTGTGTGACGGCCACACACTTGTGAAGCCAGTGTTTCTGGACTTTCACATAGCTGGAGAAAAGTTAATGCAAGAAGTTTTAACACAGTTTTGCAGTGGAATTCAGTTTTCAATAGAGTCACACTAACTATGCACATACATTATATTCCTGGTGAAAATGGCATAAACTTCACAAAGTGCTTTGCATTATGGGGCATTTGTTTGTGAACCCCTTGAGGCCATTTTTTTGTCTTCAATAATTAACAAAGCCTTTTGACCCAGGATATTTATACCACATTTCAAGGACAAATTTGTTTGAATCCAGCAACATAGGAAGAAAAATGTCTACATTTTTGTAGATGATTAGAACAAACTCTATAACCTGCAATCTATTTAAAGTTAACCCTTACCAGTAACATAGAACTAAGTGCTCAGTTATGTTAGGACCACACAATTCTAGGTCAGACGTCTATGGACTAAAGTATTTAAATCAATGAGATTATTTGGATACTGAAAAGAGAGAACAAACCTATTTGTTTATGGATCATATTTTAGACAGTCATTAGTTATAACTAAATTTTATATAGGAAAATCCCACATAGTTTTTATTCATTCTATTCTTTTTTAAAACATTTTTTAGTTGTTGATGGACCATTATTTTTAGGTGGTGCTGAGGATTGAACTCAGTGCCTCACACAGGCTAGGCAAGCGCTCTACCACTATACTATAACCCCAGCCCTCATTCTATCATTTTAATGATGCCAGACTTAATAAGGAATATCTCTCTGTTCCTTTGCCTGTGATTCTGCCCCCCCAAAAAAAATAAGGATTTTATACTTTATCAATGCACAACTAAATTTCAGAAATCCAGTAAAACAAATGATCGTTATTATTAATACCATTTTGCAGATGAGAGACTAAATGCTCAGAGAAGTTATTCTCCTGAAGTCCCACAGAAAAGGGTGAAAAGCTGAAAGTATGGGAATGCTGTGTATGTTCATGTGAAAGCATTCTGAAAGATCTTATTTTAAGTCTTTAACAGTGGGCCTCAGCCCCAACCCCACCTTCAACCTAGCATCATTTCGGTGTGGCTAAGGTAGCATGGCTCCTTGTGGCAGCTCACCAGTGACTTGCTTTTTGACCCTTGACACAGAACTATCACCACTCCACATTAATCCTTGCTAATTTTAGCAAATCTCCTGTGGGACCTTGCAAACTCATTCTTAAATTCAAAGGATAAACTGATTTTTCAAAGGAGTTCATTGATTTTTGAGCTTATTTTCTCATACCCCAAGTGGCTATTTTAAGAGAAGAGCTTTTTAACCTGCAAATGAGGCAAAGAATTAAACAAAGTAAATGATGACTTCATGGGAACAGTGATGGGGAGGACATCAAAGTCGTTAAAAGAATGGTGAGTGTCAAACCCCAATCCTTTACAAGTTCATTGAATTCATGACCCAGAGTGGAACTGAGGACAACTCCCTAGGACTCCTCCCCCAAATCTGACCTGGGATGTGCCACTGACTCACCATCCCTTGAACACAAAGTACCTCTACTCACCTGCTCTAAACATATACCATGGTAACTTCTGGGACAGGAGGCCTGGATGAGGTTGGCTGTCTCAGGGCTGGAGAAGGCTGAAGAAGGGCATTTTGCTTATTGAATTAGTCTTTATGTCTTCTGGGGAATTTATGCATGACTGGAAGGGTGGGGGAAACCCAAGTGTGCATATGAACTACCACTTGCTGATGCTCTAGCAAACCAATTGGATTCATTCTTTTTGTGTTTTTGTTTTCAGAAACTAAGTCATAATCTTATCTATTCAGATCTTGTTTTCTCAGATCTTTGATTTTGACACAAGTGCTAGGAGAAACTCTGGGTCCTTTGCATTTGAACCAGTCTAAATTTTCACCTCAAGAACAATCCTAGACACATTAACTATGCAAAATACCAAGTATGAACTTGGAGTGATCTGATTTAGCATCATGGGGGTAACCTGGAAAGCTTGGAAACTACTAAAATTGCCTTTTGTTTAAGACACTTTCCTGATTTAAACAATCTAAAATAGACCCATTGGTTTAACTCCAAAATGCTCAGTGATTTCCAACAATTAAAGTGAAGTCACATTATTTAGGATATATAGCTTCATTATAGAGTGGTTTAACATATAGCTACTGAATGCTTATGGGTTCATTAGTTTTGGAGATGTCTTAGAACATTATAAAGTCAAAATCCTCTACTTGTTAAATTCCCTCTCCCCAATTTCTTGTGGTATTGGAGTGTTGGTCAAACAACTCAGTGGGAAAATGATATTTAAGGTGCCTTAAATCATGCTGTCCAGAATTGCATTTTATGAATAATCTCAAGATCTTTCAATTCCTTTTTGCATCTCATTTTATTTAGTTACTATGGTATGACTCATTTCTAATGATGTGAATGATCTATAAGAATATATGCCAGTTGAAAAGAGCATTTTACCAAAACCCAGGACTTGGTCATTGTATAAGGAAATAGATAACTAAGGAACTTTGGAAACAAAACCAGTTCAGGACCAAGCTAGTGCGTACTCCTCAGGGTATATCACTAAAAATAGTGATCATTTTCCTGGCCATGTGACCTGATGCTGTGTGAAGAAATCTTGAAGTCATTTCTCAGCCTTATTCTCCCTTTTTCACTTGATAGGCCACAAAAAAACCCACAAAAGCAAGGACGAGCAGGCTTTTATGATAATGTCGTCATCAGCTCCCAGCTTCAAACGCTTCTGCGGCTTTTGAGTTGTCATTTATAACTTGGAACTGAATCGACCCATAATTCCCCTGATACACTTAGAGAAATTGATAACAGACTCTGCGCTTCTTTTATGGCTCGGAGGAGGCAACTCCAATCACATCACTATTGGCAGGCAATATTATTTTTTGACATGGTTGTAAAAGTATAAAGGGGCTTATGGCATTTGTTTAGATGAGGAATGGGCTCTCAAGCTGTGCTGGGGTTTACAGGACCAGATTAGTGCGAAGCAAAGGGAATATGATGTTTGCAAACAGGATATGATTTTATATAAGTTTGGGTTTCATGCTCTGTTCCCTGGGGAAAGCCCTGCAGACAGCAGAGAATTCCACTTTTATCCTGCAACAGACAAACTCCCAGTGCCAAAAGGCAGAAAAATAAATGTGGACAATGGGCAGTGTCAGACCCTTGATTGGAAGAGGAGGAGCTGTGAAGAGGTGAAACGATTCTTTAGGAGGGTTGAGGAGTTGCAGAGCCTGGGCAGAATCTGGGCCTGCCCTGCCGGTCAAAGTTGGGCCAAAAACCAAAGCACCGTTTATAGCAGCAGCTTAATGAGTCTGTGAACACAAAATCAGCTTCATGTTACAAATTTGTACTTTGCCCATATTCTATTTGATGACACCTACATCTCACACTCTTGCATGGATTAAGGGTGTCTTTTTTGTGTTTGGGGGAGGGGGACATGGGGCAAAGTATCAAGTGATTATTGGGGGGTATATGATTCAAGGCTCTTTGCAGTTGCTCAGAGGTTTTCTGAAGATCTCTCGGGTACATGCTCACAATTACCTACTGTCGAGGAGGCACATTCAGATGAAATATCTTACATTTTCTTTCACCCTGTCAGAATTAGTATGTAAGCTTTTCCTTCTGATATATAAATTTACCTATGTGTATATATATGCTCAAAAATATTTTAAATACATATGTATTCAGAAGAAAATTCTGTTATTTTATACCATGTTTATCCATTTATATTGTTTTTTTTACTATATATTATACAACATTGGTCCTCCACATTTATTCTCCCCAAGAGTTACTTAGAACTATTACTCAAGATAGTTATTTAGAGCCAGGAGTGATGGCACACACTGTAATCCCAGTGGCTTGGGAGGGTGAGGCAGGAGGATTGTAAGTTCAAACCTGGAACTAATCAATTCAGTGAGAACCTGTCTCTCAATAAAATATCTATAAAAAGGGCTGGAGATGTGGCTCATGGTTAAGCAGCCCTGGGTTCAGCCCATGGTATCAAAAAAAAAAAAGTTATTTAGAAACAGGAAACAGTTCCATGGTAAACCATTTAAAGAATTGCTCTGATTTTTTTTTAATTCTAATACTAGAGAGTGACTTAAGACAAAATCTATGGACATATAGTTAAATTCAATGTAATAGAAAGATTTTGTTGAAATGTATTTTACTACTGTAATTTAGGATAGTATTACAGTTTGGATCTGGAAGGTCCCCTAAAGTTTCATGTATTGAAGGCCTGGTCCCCAATGCAACTATGTTCAGAGGCAGAGATTTGGGGAGTGAATGGATCATGAGGGCTCTGACCTCATCAGTGGTCAATCCATTGTTGAATTAATAATTTAATGACATTGCTGAGAAGTGGCAGAAACTTTAGGAGGTGGTGCCTTTTTGGAGGAAGTGAGTCACAGGAAACATGTTCCGGAAGGGCATTTCTTGTCTCTGGTCCCTTTCTCTCTGCCCACCCCCTCTCTCTGTTTCCTGGCTGCCATGCCCTTCATCATGCCCTTCTGCCATGATGATCTGCCTCATGTCAGGCCCAAAGTAATAGAGCTGGCCAACCGTGGCCTGAAACCTCTAAGACTGTGTATAGCCCAAAATAAATATTTTCTCATTTAAATTAATTTTGTCCATATTTTGGTCATAGCAATGGAAAGTTGACAAACATGGAAGATCTTATTTAAAATAATACCAATGTTTTAGAAAGTATGATTTATGCCATCCGATGAGGAGTGAAGGGCTGGGAAAAGTAAGGCCAGACTTATTGCAAATAATTAGGTAAGGTGCAAGTATACAAAGATGAATGAGTCAAGGCTGCTGTTCTTAGATGCTCAGGGCCTACCCATTGGGCTGATTTGGATAAATGTCATGTTATTGGAGCACAAAGGAAAGGCCTTCCAAATAGAAAAGGATGAAGAGGGGCTTTGGGGCACTCAAGCAGTCATAAACTAAATCTTCAAGAATACTTTGCATCAAGAACACTTAATAATGACCGAGTCTATGTGTGTAGCACATGGAAGGTTGGTTATGAATGTGGATTAAAGTAAGGCAGCCAGGCATTAACTGCTGAGGCCAGAATGATACACTATATTATTTATAGTTGTACCACACTATAAATTGTTGCCAATTGGTAGAGAAATTGCCTACTCCCCACTCCCTGTAAAGTACATCACTTAAGGTTTTTGCCCAGACTTTGGATGTTCCTAAGGTCTTCGTATTGACTCAGGACCCTTTTTCTTTTATCATAACTAGATTTCATTGTGTGTTATTCCCACCCAATTACCCTGAGTAGACACAATGCCTTTTGTTACATCAGCATAAAGGGGAGGGGTGGCATCTGTTTCTCACATGAAGTAATCAGGATGATGTTGATTTCCTTCATATTAATGTTCCGCTCAAACCTGGCTTGCAATCAGTGCTTCATTTCCTCTGCTGCCACTATCAAAGAGGCATCACAGTCCTCTTCCTTCCAGCACAAGGAGAGGATCCACCCTGATTTGGAATCTCTCTTTTTCCCATCTCCCCTCCTAATTGTATTTGGATTTTCATTAGCTTTAAACTTGATGTAAATGATACTAACAGGAACACCCCACGGCACCTGGAAAAAGTAAAACTGATAAGCTGCCTTAATGAAATTGTTTTGAGAGTTTTGTTTCATTCTATGGATTCCACAAAAAGATTATGTTGCTCTAAACTTGGAAAATATAGCACCAAGAATTATTGGAGCCAAGGAATTCCTTCTAGGAAACAAAAGAAGTTTCCAGTATTGCATAGATTATGCTAATTATATATACTGAGTAATAGTGGTAGGGATGTAGACAACACTCTGAGCAGAGATAAACATGTATACATTACTCTGTGTTTACTACAAAATGTGATATTTTGTAGAACCATTAAGCATCTGATGTCCATTGCAGGAAGAGGAAAATTAGAAATGAAAACCTTAACTTCCTCCTTAATTCACTTAGCTGTAGCATCCCATCTGTGATTAAATTCTTTCAGTTGCTTTGACATTGAAGCTAAGTACAAGAGGATGCATTCTGAAATAAGAATACTTCATTTTCTTTTTTAAAATAAACATGGATATCAAAAAAGCTATGAAAGTTCTTCGGTTGTCAACAAAATAGGATGGCTGGAAAATACCATCATCAAAGCTTTACATATGTGGTTTTTGTGTTTTGGGTACCACGTCACCTATAGACAGACAGACAGACAGACAGACACACACACACACACACACACACACACACACACACAGACTATGTAAACCAAAGTAATGTCAGTAACAGGATATCAGGGAGGAAGAAAACATATCCATTTCTAGAGTTTCTTTTTCTATAATTTTTGTCCCATGAGAATTATCCCCAGTTTCATATATGCCTTGATTGTAAACATTGAGACCAAGAGAAATTGAGCCTTAGAGTCTGTGGTAGCTGAAGGTAAGTAGATTTGATGAATTGTAAGATTCTATCTAACTTAGAAGTTTTATGGTTCTTTGCAATAAAAATTCAGAGAAATTAAAAGATACTTGGCTAAATTTAAATGTGCAGTCATCTACTGATTGCTACTTCTGACTGTCAAGAAAATGTAAGACATTAGGTCAAATAAAAATTTGGAGAAGACAAAGAATATGGCACTACCTAGAAAAAAGGAATCTGTGACAGCCTGAAATGCAGGTAAACTGAGGCCCAGCTCAGCTTTTCATTTTGACATGAAAAAACTGTACTTGTATTTTCCCCTTGTCATTTTTCTACCCTGAAAATTTGCAGATTCAGATATCCCTGTGACAAGCCAATACCCAACACATAGTACTGACATATCACTGTTGGATTTGTGTTTGTGAAGTATTTTGACCCAAACATTGTTAATATAAAACAATATTTTGTGTTTCTTTTAAAATACAAAACTAAAATAGTAAATATCCTGGTGAAGTTTATACTCTATTGGGGGAGAAAGATTTAAAAAATATGCGTGAGTTTAACCTGTATGTGTGTTTGTGTGTTGGTGAATGTTATGGAGAAAAGAAAGCAAAGAGTGCATGTGGAGTCTTGCAGGGCTGGGGATGGAACTGAGGTCAGTGGGAAGTACTGCATTTTTGAGATTAAAATCAATGGGTGTGAGTGACTTGGGAGTCCTAGATTTTTGTGGTGACTGACTAAAGAGGAGTACAGAGAATAATGAGATTTGTACTGAGAGTGGTGAGGAACCAGGAAAATTCAGGGGGCAGGGGCAGGGCTGCCAAGTCAGCTCAGAGTTCTGGTGCCCCATTCCCATTCTCTACCATGAAGGCATGGACAACTGGAGGTAGAGCTGTTCTTTCCAGAAGAGAGAAGCTGGACTTTCTTTTGACCTCTGGATTGAGGTGTGGCAGGAGAGGTAAAGGGGCAAGTTGTATGTACAGGCTCATTCTGAGATCCTGAGATCTCTCTTAAAATCTGGCCTTGGATGTCTGTCTGGAGGAGGGAGGATGGTAAGGGCACACTTATCTTTATACTCAAAGATCTGGGATTCAGTGGCAGTCTCTGGGCTCGGAGATGCTTGTCTGAGTGGATCTCCATCTTAGCAGCACTGTACACTTTTGGGTTCCCAGTCCTTCAGGATGGTATTTGGACCTACTTTCCTGTTTAAATGGTGCAGCATCTAAAATTAGACTACTCTCATACCTGCCCATTTTCAAGTTGATGAAAATGCCCTGACATGTATATGACATTTCCCAGTGCCTTTGTACCTGCATTTTAGTGTCTCTTTGAATGACATACCTATGTTTTGGCCTCAGTTGTCTCAGATATAGATATAGATAAAGAATTCTTATATCTGAGCTGCAAGATCCAGGATAACTGACTGTTTGATGCCATTAGGTTTAGTGCATTAACCAAAGGATAATGAGTTCTCAATCTTCATACATCACATTTTGTGTTTCTTGTATATAGTGAAAGGAATGCAAATTTTGGTGTCTAAATTTGAGAAATATATTTTATTATCAACTATTGATATCTAATCCTTAGTATCCTAAATAATAAGTGAGACCATATCAACAAACATTTTGACTCAGTTGTTTAGGTTTGTATTCTAACTAAATAAAATAATAACCCTTAATTTTGACCCTAGTGGTATCCAGAATATTGGTTTTAATGATGACATTGTCCTAATGGGAAAGGTAAGATTCTCTGGAGTAAGCAGGACCTAGAGAATCCTTTGAAATATATTCTATTAGTTTCAGAAAAAAAAAAAAAAACTGGGCTGGGGATGTGGCTCAAGCGGTAGCGCGCTCGCCTGGCATGCGTGCGGCCCGGGTTCGATCCTCAGCACCACATACCAACAAAGATGTTGTGTCCGCCGAGAACTAAAAAATAAATATTAAAAATTCTCTCTCTCTCTCTCTCTCTCTCTCTCTCTCTCTCTCTCTCTCTCTCTCCTCTCTCACTCTCTCTTTAAAAAAAAAACTGTACTGATTCATAGTCTTACAGAAAATAGTAGCCATTCTCTATTTCCAGTGAAAACCTACCTCAGTCTCTTTTAATCTTCATAATAATTCCAAGGTTCTTATTACTAAAGAAATAACTAAGGCTAACTTTTCTACAGAAAGGGCAACTGAAGCTCATAAAGGCAACTTGTTCAAGTCACACAATTAGTAGGTGCTGGGGGGTAGAGATGGTTGATTTCCAAGCTCTTAACCACAAGACTGTGCACTCAAAGCTCAAATAATTCCAACCTCACATGAGTGTCAACACTCCCTTCCTAAATGAGAACAGCCCTAGCCAGAAGAAAGCACACTTAATTCTTTTGCCAAGAGCATTCTCCTTTTTTATTGAAATTCCTATGAAGTGTTAAATCTAAGCACTCAAACATCATCAATTTGGGGTAAAAAAAAAAAATTATACATCTGTGCCTAGCATCTCTGCTTTGGACCAAACCACTGTGAGATGAGTTAAAATCTCATTTCATACACCTACTGAGTCAGACTAAATTTTATTAAGCTTCTCCCTATAAAAACAGGGCTCTAGTATGCCCTGTCTAGTGAATAATAATATGAAGTACCCTTTATGCAGAATGTACATCAGATTAAATGAAGAAGCAATAGGAAAATACTAAAATGGAATTACTTGGCTCTATTTCTAACTGAGTCTTGGTAGGACTGAATTCACTGAAACTGAATAAGAATAGGGACTCAAATTCCTTGACTGGCCATGTAGCCCACAGGAATCTGTATATGACTTGTCAAATCTGTGAGTGCACTAGTATCTTATGTCAATGTCCTAAGAGTCTCATGATGTAGCATTTTTCTTTTGCCAGAATAAACATATTTCACTACTTCTTCTTGTTACTGGCAAGTAAATAGCAAAGGGACATTTTTCTGAAGATGAAGAGTGAGTAGAAATTGCACATGCAAGGTCAATGGAGCTTCCAGAAAGCAGTCGATCAAACTGGGAACGGCTTGTGGCAGAGTATTAACACACCCCATGTGCCCCTTGTCTCCTCCAGCTGCCGTGTGAATAGTTCACGCCTTCTTTCCATATGGAATATCAGTCACAGTCTTCATTCATCATATCCATGGTTTTATTTGGAATCTGAAGGTCTTCCCTGTAGCTACTCTGTTTCTTTTTCATCTTACCATGACTAAAGAAGCTAAGGTGTGGGCATTATAACCTATAAGTGATCCCAAGGGAATGAGCTGTCATTCATGTCTTCCTCCCAGTGTTGAACAAAAGAGAGAAAGCATGTGGGTTTACCCACCTATTGTCATCATAAATCCATCCCAGCTCCATTTCAAGGGTCTCAGGTTTTCAGCAGAACAACTAACATGAAATGAATATATACATTTAAGGAGATGGCATGTTGTGTCTCATGAGAAGAGAGGGTACCCATTATTATAGGCTGAAGAGATGATTGAAGAAGATTGCAATAAAGAACATGAGAGGTCCTCAGCCCAGAAGTTTGACTCTCAGCATTATTCTACAGAAGAGAAAATGACAATCACCCAAAACTTTAGAGAGCTCTCAGGAGGTTTTAAAGTGTTGACACCTAAGTGTCTAGAGAAATGCTCTGAGTGATTTTATGATTTTAGGGTATGTGTCCCTCTTCCCAGCTGGAATCTAAGAAACCAATAATACAAAGGCTCTGATGATTTTTATTTCACTTATTTGAGCTCCAGTTTCTTCATCTAAGAAGTAGAACTAAACAAGTATCCCTTATTAAATGATGATGAGGATCAAATGGGATGATATAGGTTATCAATGGCAGCTGTATGTGAAAATGGGCACTGATTTACTCCAGGCAGTGGGACAGGGGAGCCCTGATTAGGTCCAGTTCTGCAGAAAGTAAGTGGGCTGCTCTGCAACCCTGAGGTCTCACCTGGCCTACCTACCCAACAGCTTGTTTATCATTCAAATCATGGCACCATGGGGAATGCTATACACTGGGGGTTACAGTGCTTTCAGAAAACCCAGTAATGGTGCACAGAGCAAAGAAACTTGATTTAGTTGTGAAAAAAATCTGGATTCAAATCTTCACACTGTTACTGCTTCAAAAGTGGTTTTCCAGCTCTAATGTGCAGAGACCAGTTCAAAAGGCCTGAATGGGGCCTGAGAGTGTGCATTCCTTATAAGCACTCAGGTGATGTCAGTGCAGCTCACTGTGGACCACACTGAGGGGCCAGATCCTGTAAAACAATGAGGTCTATGAGCCTCAGTTTCTTTGTCTGTGAAATAAGGTGACAAATGAAGGGTGATTTAGTGTCCTCTCTGATAATCAGATTTTACATAATCTAATTTTAAAACAGATTTTTTAAAATTAATTTTTCTTGGAAGATCAGTTAGCAGGCTCCCATTAGTTTGTCATAGAGAATTTAACTGATATAACTTAAGTCATCTGTTTTCTTTGAGCAAATAGTTATTGGGTAGGGGAGTTTCTCAGCAATCTGTATACGGGGTAAAAATGGGAGTTCATAACCCACTTGAATCAAAATGTGAAATATGATATATTAAGAACTATGTAATGTTTTGAATGACCAACAATAAAAAAAATAAAAAAATAAATGAGTGAAATAAAGGTTTTGTGTCCAACTATAAAATAAATATTAAAAAAAAAAATAAGAGGTGGAGATGCTCTATGGTGATAGAGGTCCAGGGTATTGGGGCACACTGCAGGTGTTGGTGGATGATTTAGTTAAGAGCCATGTTGCAAGATGACGCATCAAAGGAGGCATCAAATATGGGCAATGAGAGCAGGGAGTCTAGGGATGGGGCTGACTGAAGAGAAGACTCTTCACAGTCCTATATGTATTGCAGGACCTGAGTAGGAGAGGGATTTTATATTGCATTTTAAATTTTAGCAACATTTATAAACACTGTCTGGAAAAGTATACTATAGGATTAATGTGTTCTTTGTCTCTAATTCATTCTCTTAACAGAATTTATTAAACTTCCATTGTTATTATGTTTCAAACCCTGAAGGTACAGTGTAAAAATAGATACCATATCCCTATACCTATGGCACTTACACTAGCTCTCATGGCTTATCATTAAGAAGACTACTATAGGGTCTGGGGTTGTGGCTCAGTGGTAGAACGCTTGCCTACACATGTGAGGCTCTGGTTTCTATCCTCAGCACCACATAAAGATAAATAAATAAAATAGAGGTATTGTATCTATCTACAACTACAAAAAATAAAAATAAAATAAAAATGAAGAGTACTATAGAACAAACAATATAAAACAATTTTTAAAGGATTTTAAAACCTTCTTAAAGATCACCATATTTGTGGTGTATCTTGGACTGCCATAACAAAATAACATGGTCAGGGTGGCTTAAAAGGAAACATTTTTTTCACAGTTCTGGAGACTAAATGTCCAAGATCTTGGTGTTGGCAGATTTGGTTTCTCCTAAGGCTCCTGCCCTTGGTTTGCAGATGGCTGTCTTGTTGTGTCCTCAGAGAGCCTCTTCATAATAAATCTGCATTCCTGGTTTCTTTTTTTCTTCTTATAAGGACATCAGTCATTTAGTATTAAAGCTCTACCCTTAAGGTGTCCTTTAAACTTAATGACTTCTTTAAAGGCACTATCTCCAAGTAGAACTACATTGGTGTTTAGGGCTTCACAACTATAACAATATCAATGTCCAGGGGTAAATTTGGTTGAAATTTCAGCTTTTTGGTTTATCAACTATTTAACTTTGGTCAAGTTCCTTAACCTCTTGAAAACTCAGTTTCTTCTTTTGTGAAAGCAACTAATAATACATTTATTCAACTATGATAAGAGGAAGCTTTAGGTAATGTTTTTTAAAATGCTTAAAAGTGCCCAGTTGCTAGGCAGGGCCTCAATCTCAGTGCCTACATCTTTCTTTAAATGCTGACTGAAGTTATTTGCTTTTTGCTATCTTTGGACAATGCATGACTCTTCATTACCTTTTCCATGGAATCTACTAATAAGTTTGATATTTTTTTCCCTCTGAACTTCACTCTTCCCATGTTCTCTATCTCCATGTTCAGAAACAACATATCTATTAGAAACTTCACTTCTAGCCTTAAAAATAGAGAATTGAGGATAGAAAAATACTGAGATGCTCAAGAACCTCTGAAGTGGGATAAGGTAACAATACCAGTTCCTAAAACCAACAAATAAGAAATTTGGTTTGCAGTTGCCCCTTTACACAATGTATGGGGCTTAATACAGAGTAAGCTAGTCAGAAAAAAAGAACAAAAATAAAATTATAGTCATTAAGGCAAGTAAGAATGATTTCAGTGATTTTTTTAAAGATATGAACTACTTTCTATGTTACCAAATTAAGATGCTGTATACAGAAGTATTTGACCCACAATAAATAATTCTTTAAAAAGTGCACTTTACCTAATGCAATGCAAAACTTAAACATAGAATTTCTTTTACAGTGAATTTTTATACAACATGCCTACAATGGCGCTGAATCAATACTGTGATGAAAAACCTCTGTTTCTTTGTTGAGTCTGGTGTCTGTCAGTAGGTTTCTAGGGGCATCTGATCATTATTTAAGCTTAAACTCAATTATTCAAAAATGCCCTGTGGCCCTAGCAGCAGAGCATAGCAGCAAGGACTTACTAAACTGCTTAGTATTGGGTGAGGAGTTTTATTTCCCAACTTTCAGGGTGAAATGTTCAAGGCATCTGAGCCAGAATCATGTACCGCGTTAACCATGTACAGTGCATATGAAATCTGTTTTGTTAATGGGCACAATGGTATTATATTTAACTCTGGGAATATTTCCGAAAGAAATCAACAAGCTGCATTTAGATTATACAAAGGAGACTGTGCCTAAATTCCTTTGCTTCTCAGTCATTCCCTTTCCATTTTAAATACCTTCACATCCCCTTTGAGGACAGGTAGCTTAATCTCTATCATGTGCGGCTTTTCAGAGCATTAGCTTTGTTTCAAGTGCCAGTGATTGAGCTTTGCTGCATGTGCTTGGCAGAGTCTGCAAAGGCCCACGTTCATTCAGGAAACTCCAGTTGAACTAGATCCATATGTTGCTTAAAAAAATGTAGCTGTCTGATTGGAGGTAGTTTCTGGCTTCCAGCATTATCACAGATGATTTTTGTTCTTTGATGTGCTGCTAAATAGAAAGTAATGTTAGAAACAGAACTCTGGGATTTTTTTTTCTCCTTGTTTAACGTTTATTGCGAGCTTACTATTTCAGCATTGAGTTGTACTATGTGAAGCACTCCACATGCATTGACTAATTGAATGCTAACAATAATCCTATGAGGAAGATCTTCATGGAGGGGGCAGAATTTGAATCCATTAATAAACTTAATCAAGTCTGAATAGTTTGCAAGTGGATGTCCTGGTTTTCAAGGTCTCAAACCCTCAAATCAACACAATTGATAAGTGCTATTGTACCTAATGGGGATGATCCCCTTGCCAGTGCCACCACCTAGAATCAGAGGAAGCTTTGCCCAAAGATTGGTTCCTTGTCACATCTGGTAAAAATAAAAGTGAAACTGACAAATTCTCCAAATCCAGGGATAGTGGGAATCTCCAGATAGAAATTACTACTAGGTAAATTATTGGAGGCCATTCTTTCTTAGAACAACTTCTCTTGGTAAGGCTAACTTAGAAATCAAAATGCCTAAAACACCTTTCCAGTCTTACTGGGGCTTCACCTTTCTTTGTATCTCTTTTTCCCAGATTGAGTTCTTTCTTTGTACAATTTGCAAGTAAAATCCTTTCTCAGTGAAATCAATGCTTCTCAAATTATGTGCGAAGGAAAAGGTTTTGTTTACTCATGTTTTATTTCCCATCTGTCACATTTCAAAGCAATACTTTTGTAAGATGCAATAAATACAAATGACTAAAAAATGAGATACAAAAGAGACATAGTAAAAAATAACCCTAGTCATTTGCCGCAGTCTTGGCTGGGCACAAGATCACGAGCCACTCACAGCTTTGTAGATTCAAACAGCAATTCTTTATTCCTGAACTCACACGGACCTCTACACACGTTCTGGGGAAATCCCAGTTCTGCTGCCACCCAATTCACCTACTCCACGAGGCTTTTTTCCAAATACTTTCTGAATCTCAGGAGAACTCAAGGGGAACTCAGGCAGCAGGAATGCCCTATTCCCAACAGCAATAATCTTCAACCTGGAACTTCCCTAAAACCCATATTGTCTTAAACTGGGAACGCCTTAAACCCAAGGAGCGGGATACTTCCTCAAACTGCAGGATACACCCTAAATCTGGATCCACCCTCGTCCTTGAGCAGGGTCACCTTACATGCAATGTCAACAGCGAAATTCCAAGGCAAGTCCATTTAACATGGGGTACGCTGGCAAGGAAATTTCGATGCGTCATTCCTACTTGGCAATGGCCCTCAGCATCCATTTTTCATTAGATTCAGTAGAGCATTCTCTATTCTAATCCTTAGGCAGAGGCTGGAATCCTTCATGAATGCTCGTTCTTAAGAGTTAGACTGGTTAGACTCCCCAAGTACCCAACTGGAAGAAGTCTCCTTGGGTTAAGTTTTGATGGTGACCACACAAAGCGTCAGCTCAGATAGTTCCTCTGAGACATGGTTTTGCCTTCCCTGCTCTAGAATTTTCAAACTGTGTGTAAGAATAAATCATTCCAGGGTCTGGGGCTGTAGTTTAATGACAGAGCACTTGCCTAGTTTGCACAAGACCCTTGGTTTGATCCTCAGCACCACAGAAACATTTTTTTTATTATTATTTTAAAACACCTCAGATAGCAGAAGTTACACACTGGCAGGCCAGGAACAGCCTTCAGCACAGATAGGTTTATTTTAGCCTAGTCTAAGATTTTTTAAAAATGTGAATTCTTTATCAATATTAAATATTGAAATGTTGCACCTTAGAACACTATATTTAGGACTACTAATGAAATATCATTCCATCATTTCCTTATGACAAAAAGTGATTGAAACTGTGTAGACCCTGCCCTTTTAGACAGGGCAAAGACATTCTATTCAACCACAGTTCCAACCAGAGGACCCCCATCTCCACCCTATGCCTCTGCCACTTACCTTACATTATGTCACAGTATGTTACCAGGCTGTCCTTGGGAGTCATCCAAACACCTTTAGCCCTAATCTACACCCCTCTCTATGCAAGTCTCTCCATTTTTTTTAATACCTTGTCCCTGTCCAGGAACTCTGCTTGATCCAAATATGTCTAATTTGTCAACCCATCTCTTCAACACCAAGAAAATTCATCATACAATGTTAACACTTAAATTATTTCAGCTCCAGATCTGAGGAAATATCTTAGGGGAGAAAGTTGCAGTTGTTATTATTATTTTTTGAATTATAAATTAACATAATGAATATTGTCCAGTGACACATTTATGGGCAATTAACTTCCTGGAAACTCTGATCATTTTGTAAACTTCTAGTCACACTTTTATTTTCTTGTCCATTTTTTTATGTGGTCAAATTCAGAGTAAACAATTAAAAAAAAAAAACAAAGAACCACTGAAGGCCACCAAGGGTTTGCCCTAAAGGTTTCCAAAAGCACAGAGGCCTCTGGATAATAGAGCATGCAGAAAATATCTGTGTTCTTGCAAAATCCTGAGTTGGCCCTGGATTTTTACCTTTTTAAAAATCCTAATTCACAGTGGAATGAACAAACTGTGAAAATGATGTTTTTGAAATGTTATACCCATCTCTCAGCTGCTCAGAATCTGTTTCAAAGGAAGTGAGCAATTGGGAGGGTGAGTATATGCAAAAATGGTGCTCACATATTTATCCAACACGAAGAATCAGGGCTGCACAAAGGCAGCAGGCTCTCCCTGCTGCCCCTGTCTGCCAATGGGCAGGGCCAAACCAAGGTTTTCAGGAACTGTTACTCAAGGACCCTGCTTTTAGTACATGGAAGTTGTCTATGTTCTTGTTCTTGTTTGTTTTGTAGAGATGCCCATATTTATATGATGTCCTTTGATCTTTTATTTTGCCACTGATGATATATAATTATTTCTTTTTTTAAATCATTAACATGAGTTACAGACTTTCTTTTGATGTGTTAAGGATATATATATATATATATATATATATATATATATATATGGTGAAGCAAAAAATGGGAAAAACCACAAAAAGTTTTTCCTGGCTCTGTCACTAACATTTGTGAAACTGAGGGAAGAACCATGCTTAAGAATAGGTTGATAGCAAAGTCAGGCATGGTGGTGCATGCCCTTAATCCCAGCGTCTCAGGAAGCTGAGGCAGGAGGATTGCAAGTTCAAAGCCAGCCTAAGCAACTAAGCGAAGCCCTAAGCAACTTAGGAAGATCCTGTCTCAAAATGAAAAAAAGGGCTTGGGATGTGGCTTAGTCGTTAAGTGCCCCTGGGTTAAGTCCCTCACATCTAAATAAATAAATAATTAAAAGATTAGGTTAATAGCAGCATTGACTCTTCAGCTGTCAGAGTTATTTAGATAAATTTGGGAGAAAGACAGTGTTGCTAAAAATGATGTTTGGTCATATTCCAAATAAAAAGCAAGACAAGTAGCACAATTTCTATAAGACTTAAAATCATCACACTACAGAGATGCAGCCACATCAATGTTTATGGCAGCTAATTAATTCTCAATAGCTAAAGTATGGAACCAACCTAAATACCCTTCAACAGATGAATGGATAAAGAAAATGTGGTATATATGCACAATGGAATATTACTTGGCCATAAAGAAAAGTGACTTTATGACATTTGCCAGTAAATGGAAGAATCTGGAGACTATTATGCTAAATAAAATAAACCAGTTCCCAAAACCACAAGTTGAAAATTCTCTCTGATATGTGGATGCTAACACATAACAAGGGGTGGGGGGATAGAAGTTCACTGGATTAAACAAAGGGGAATGAAGGGGAGGAAGGGGCGACAGGAATAGGAAAGACAGTGGAATATCTAACACAACTTCCTATGTACATATATGAATCCACCACAGTGAATCTCCACATCATGCACACTATAAGACTGGGATCCCAAATAGAGTAAGAATTACTCCATGTTTGTATAAATATGTAAGAATATACTCTACTGTCATGTTTATCTGAAAAGAACAATTTTTTAAGTAATAATAAAAATAGAAAGTACTTTTCTCCCACTTCTACTCTCTGTGCTCTGTCACTAATGGTTGACACAGGTTTACACATTATCCCTTACCCTCTTTCATTATACGTAAGGGAGATTGCCACATGTTCTGCTTTCAGATGTGAATGGTGTTATGTAGAGGGAAAGTTTCTTAAAATAGATATTTAACAACTTTTTCTCCTATTAGAGTTTCTCCTTTGCTCTGCAGAGAGAGTATCTCCCTAAGTATTTTAGAAGCCTTGGGTAATGACGTTCCCACTCTCTCCTCTCCTCCACACCTTCTGGGCATCCTCTTGGATTTCCGTTTTTGCTTTTTCTTCCATCTTGCTCTATACAGTCATGCATGGATTAACAATGAGGGTATGTTATGAACAATGCATCTGCCTTGATATGTGATTTTATCTCTGTGCAAACATCATAGTAGTGTGTATTTACACAAATCTACATAGCATAGGTAGATCACTCAGGATGGCCTTGGGGTACAGTGAAGAGATGTGATAAACAAGGTAAATGAGGTCCCTGCCTGCATAACACAGCAGACTTTTTTTTTACAGTAAAATTATTTTAATATAAATGTGAGGACTCTAAAATAACAAAAAGTGTAGTTTAGTAAGTTCATAAATCAGCAACATAATCATTTATTCTCATTATCAAGTGTTAGGTACTATAGCGCATTTGATGTGCTATGCTTTTGCATGATTGACAGCACAGTAGGTTTGTGTAACTGCATTGTCATGAACACATTAGTCACATATTTGCTATGACATGATGATGATTACAGTGTTACTAAGTGATAGAAATTTTTCTGCTCCATTATAATCCTATGGGACCACTGACATAGATGCTGTCATTGAACAAAACACCATTGTGTTTTTCCTTTAATTCCTATGGTAAAAGAATTTAAATAAAAAATAAGGGACTCCAAAACAAACAAGCATAGCTATTTACAATTTAAATAAAGAGTAGTAATTATCTGAAGATAAAAATACAGTGATCCAGAAATGAAGATCGTACATAGAGTACATGTAGTTACCATTTTACCATTTTTGGCTTTGGTATTTCCAGCAGCCAATATAGGGAAGGCAGCACTCTTATTTATATGTTTCTCAGTGTTTCTAGGACAGGATTCCTCAACTTGGGCATTACTGACATTTTGAATCAGACAATTCTTTGTCCTGGGGGTTGTCTTGTTGCTAAATATTTTAGCATTATTCCTGGCTTTCACCCAGAAACCAGTAGCACACCTCCCGGCTCAGTCATAACAACAAAAAATGTATCTAGAAATTGCCAAATAACCCCTGAGAGGTGAAACCACCTTCACTGAGAACCACTGCTGTAGAATAATGGCAAAGAAATTACAACACTCAGGAAAAGCATAATTGTATCAGGTACAACTTGTAACATTTGACTTTTAAATTACTTTAACAATTGTAAGAGGATGAAGTTTAATAATTCTGAAGATAAGGCATTTATGTAGGCCTTAGGAAATAATTAGGAAACTCTGTAGAGTCTGCAAATATGATTATAATGTGATTTTAATAAGTCATTTTAGGGGCTGGGGTTGTGGCTTAGAGGAAGAGCTCTCCCCTAGCATGCATGAGGCACTGGATGCACAATCCTCAGCACACATAAAAATAAAATAAAGGTATTGTGTCCATCTACAACTAAAAAATAATATTTTTAAAGGAGTCATTTTTATTCATTTTAATTTTTAAATTTTGATTTTACTAGCATGAAAATCAACATCGGTTAAGAGCTCATACTCTTCTAGATTCTCATTCCAGTTTCTTTAATTACAAGCTGAATCCTCTCTGTGAATTGTGTATGTGAAACTGCTCATTGAGAACACTTCTGTCAATGGCAGTGGTAAAAATGGTATGAGTTAATATAGGTAAAGAGGATTGCACAGTGCTGGGAGTATAATAAGTTCTCCATGACTGTTAGATAACTATCATTACTGTTATTGGCTTTGTTATTTCTAAACAGTAGAAAATTGAACAGAACTTTATAGTAGGGGATGTACAATGAAACATACTATCCATCTTAGTTTTCTAACTTTCTCTGCTGAATTTGAGTGGGTGAAGTCCCATTTCTACTCTCTGTGCTCCACCACTAATGGTTGACACAGGTTACACGTTATCCCTTACTCTCTTTCACTATCCGTGAGGGAGATTGCAACATGTTCTGCTTTCAGATGTGAATGGTGTTATATAGAGGGAAAGTTTCTTAAAATAGTTATTTAACAACTATGTATTGGCCTTTACTTTTCTCCTATTAGAGTTCCTCCTTTGCTCCATAGAGTGAGTATCTCCCTAAGTATTTTAGAAGCCTTGGGTAATGAATAATAGGAATAATACCATATGTTTCTCTCTTCCTCCCTTCCTTCTTTTGTTCCTTCTTTCCCTTCCTTCCCTTTTCATATCAATGAGTCCTGCTGTCCGCTGTTGATGTATGATATCAATATTCATGCATCTTGGCAATGCCAGTTGCTCTGGATTCTCTAAAGTTAAGACAAGTGGAGAATCTGCCTCTCTCCCTCCTTTAAGCTTATAGTATTTTAAAAATAGGTTCCAAAGCTTTCTACTTTATTCTCATTTGTAGAGAAAAATAATTTGCCTGTTTCAGTTTACTTGCTATCAAACATTTTTTTCAATCCCTGTTTTTGTTTGTTTGTTTGTTCTAATTAGTTATATAGGACAGCAGAATGCATTTCAACTCATTGTATACAAATGGAGCACAACTTCTCATTTCTCTGACTGCACATGGTGCAGAGTCACACCGTTCATGCAGTCATACATGTATAATGTTCATCTCATTCCACCATCCTTCCCACCCCTACATTCCCTCCCCGCCCCTCACTCCCCTCTGCCCAATCCAAAGTTCCTCCATTCTTCCCTACTCCCTCTGATTATGGATCATTATCTGCATATCAGAGAAAACATTTGGCCTTTGATTTGGGGGGATTGGCTTATTTAACTTAACATGACTATCAAACATTTCTGACAATGTAACTAATGTACAAAACACAAAGCCAGTTTTATTGGTCTGCTGAGTATTGGTTTTACTTATAACCATATTTCTCTCCACTCATCCCTTTCTACCCTACTAAGTAGACTTGTGTTACTGAGGGCATGGGCTGGGGGGACCTCAGTGACAGACTGCTGTCTTTGGAATTGTGCCTTTTCCACTGATGTCTAAATCTTCCTGGAAGGTTAAGCTCATACAACTCTTACAAAAATGTAGTTCCACCCTATCTCACTAAGTTTGTTGGATTCCTCTCTCAAAAAGCCTTTTTGTGGGCTGTCTCCCTTATCACATCTGAACTGTCAATTTGGACCCATGTTAGATTCAGGCCCTCCTACATATTGATAAAGTGAGTTCAACTTAGGGGGACTATTTTGAGATTAATAGTTTTTTATTCCAGCAATAAAATAAGGTTTCTGTAGACAGATTACTGGGCAGATTACTTTATGTTTTGAACATTTAATTACATTGTCAGAAATATTTCATAATTGAAAATACTTTCTTTTCCCTTATTTTTGAATGACATATAAACACAAGGTTGGTAAAGATGCCTGAGGAATTTCAAGGGGGCAGTAATTGGGATATTGCAGTATTAATTCTAACATACAATTATACCCTGCTCGCCCACGTAAGCGTGGGAACTTCTGTTTAGAATCCTGGCTAGATTTCTCCTCTGCTATCCAACAGACTACACTCCTGACCTTGAAAATGAGACAACCTTATCCACACTTCCTCAGGGGTAAGATGAATACATCTTGTCTTTCTCCTCCCAACTACACTGCTCTTCTCTCCAGTTAAAATATGTCAGTCCCTTCCAGTTTAAACAACCTCCTTTCAGTTTAAAAATGCTGTCTGTTATAGATCAACTTTTATTGCCAGGCTGACTCTCTTTAAGTAGTTGCTCAGTCGCTCAGATTTTCCTCTCATGGTGGCATTTCGACACCTAAAGAAGGGATGGAGACCTGATGGGGTCCTTGGATCCTCTAGCTATTCTTTGCATACTCGGGTTTCATGTCAGTCTCCCAATGTCGCCTTGCTCTCTCTCTCTCTCTCTTTGAAGCTGAGTTTGCCAGGGGATTAACTCCTGATTTCAGCTTTTTCCACAAACTGAAGCTTGTCAGGGCCCCTGGGCTCCAGCATCCTCCCCTTGACTCATGTTGGTGCTAATGGCCCCCTATGCCTCCCCCATGGGCTGTGCTTGGCCCCAACCATAGTTAGTCCATTCCATAGGCTCTCCCAGGGCATGCCCCTTGAGGATTGTGGGAATTTGAGGCTTCCATTTGTGCGACACAAGAACCAAGAACATCTTAGTAATGCTTCAGTCTGAACTTCTATTCTTTTTTCCACACTGCTCTACAGTCTATTAGATGATTCCCAATTTAGTTCACACAAGATTCCAAAGGTCCCAAATGTGAATCAGAGCAAAGACTCACCATTTTGTCAGCCTCCTGAAACATTTGCCTCTTTTGCTCACATACCACTCTCTGCTTCTGTTGCTTTTGGATCTGCATTTCTCAAGTTTCTCAGGACTGGAAGGATGGCTTTTATATTTTCCTTTTTGTCATCATATCTTATATGCAGCATAATCAGCAAGCCCAGTACCTGGTGGTCACAGGTAGAAAGAATCTAGTCCCTGAACTATCATTATGGAGGCAGTTTCTCATTGCTGTCATTAACATAGGACTGTGATCCTGGGACAACCAGTCCTTTTCATTTCTTCTATGTCAATCCTAATCTTCTTTTCAGCTCATATGATGTTGTCCCTTAATTCACATAACACACACACACACACACACACTCACCCACCAAGAAGATGTTGGAGAACAGATGAAGTGCATGGAAAGAAAAATGATAAAACACTTTTTTTTTCAAAAAGGAAATCATTCTATTGTTAAGAGTTTGCCTTGCATATCTTAGTATTATTTCAGAAAGATCTTAGTAACGAGCTAGCTTGGTCAGCATGCCAATCCCCTGCTCCACTTCCATTTTTTCCTCTTTTATTATTCTCACCAACTACATCTTACGTTATTTTTCATATTCACAGCCAAATCTGTACCACTGCCCTTCAACTTCCAAAAACTAGAATGCCTGCCAATTTTCTTATTTTAAGCTTTCTGGTCTTCGCTTCCACCATCATGGGATTGCTAATTCAGCCCCTTGATCCTGCTTATTTGTAGCCATCTCTTTTAAATAATCCTTGGTCTTGCCCTTCCTTTCCAATCCCCAAATATTATTCCATGGAAAGAACTACTACCAGTGGATAAACTCAACCATTATCCCTTCACAGAGTTTTTCCTACTGTTAAGAAATCCTACAGTAATTGCAATCAGAACTCTCAGATGTAGGTGACTCTTTTGATGCTATCACTGATGTAGGAAAAGTGTTTTTGGCAAACTCTTTCACTAATAAGAGGAACATAGAAGAGAAATTTACTTTCTACCATTGTGAAGGGAAGAGCAGGAGTAGACAAGGGTGTTTCTTTTAGTCACAAGGATTATAACTTCTGTTTCATCATTGGAGCTCTTCTAACACATGGCAATGCATGAAGGATAGTTTTTGGTAGTTAATTTGATCCTGCAGCACCATTTGGAATATGATGACTTGAAAAGTATGCTTGCGAACAAACTTTGGGGGTATGACCTTGCTATAGAGTTAATCATATCCCCTTTAAATTCATATGTTGAAGCTCATAACCTTAATATTATTGAATTTGATAGGATTTTAGGAAGTAGGTTAAATAAGGTCATAAAGATCCTAGTGCAAGAGGAACCCAAACACAAGGCCATGTGAGGACATAGTAGAAAGGCAGCCATCTTCAAGCCAAGAAGAGACTCTCCCCAGAAACCAGCTCAGGGAGCATTGCTCTTGAACGTCCAGCCTCCAAAATTGTGAGAAGTAGATTGCTGTTGTAGAAGCTGCCTAGTCAATGATATTTTATTATAGCAACCTGAACTAAGATAAACCTGTTCATAAACCCAAAATTCAATATAATGACCCATTTTGATCAGATTATGTCCACCAAACTTGACAATTATTTTTTTTTAGAATTTTAATATTTATTTTTCAGTTTTCGGCGGACACAACATCTTTGTTTGTATGTGGTGCTGAGGATCGAACCCGGGCCGCACGCATGCCAGGCGAGCGCGCTACCGCTTGAGCCACATCCCCAGCCCAAACTTGACAATTATTGACATTTATTTATAAACTAAATGTATATAAAATATAGGTTGAAGTAGAATTTAGATAAATATTCTTTATGTGTAAGTAAATGAATGAATGATAAATTCTGTAGGTTCCTAAAGAGAATCCAGTCAGAGATTAACCTACTAAACTTTGGCTAAAGACCAAAACCTCAAGTATGCATTGATTTCCTATGTGCCCAACACTTCTTGAGAACAATAACTATATCTTTATTTAAAAAAAAAAAAAACTTCACTCATAGTAGTAGTATGGAGGCTGGCTGAATTGAAACAAAAACTTTCTTGACCGGTGATTTATACACCAAAATTAATGACAATCATATGGAGTGTTAGCTCTACAAGAATACTTTCAGGAAGACAAGTATGGATAGGCAGGATATCACATAGATTTTTTGGAGCTACTATTGTTCTTAGCTGCTGGAACATTTTTCTAATAAAGTATAGTATTAATATTTTTTGGAAGGAAATTGTGTTAGTTAGGTTTCTGTTGCCGTGGCCAAAATACCTGGAGAGAACAACTTAGAGGAGAAAACGTGTATTTTGGCTCATGGTTGCAGAGGGTTAGTTCATGATGGGCCGACTCTGTTGTTCTGGTCCCATGGTGAGATAGAAATCATGGTGGAAGGGTGTGGTGGTAGAGTTCTGCTCACCTCAAGGGGCAGGGAAGCACAGAGAAAAAGGGGAAGAGATTATAGGGAAAATGAATTCTTCCAGGACACAGTCCCAGTGACCCTTCTCTTCCAGCCACACCCACCTGACTACCCAACCAGTCCCTTCAAATTAGGATGGATTTATTAGGTTGCAGCTCTCACAATCTATTCATTTTTACCTTTAGAGGACATCCCATATTTAAAGCCTAACAGAAATTCTTTTCTACTGTTTTTAGAAATAGAGGAAGAAAGAAAATTTATATTATAAATGTAATATAAATATATTATATTCAAAAGTGGAAAGGGGTTTAGAATTATATTTGGCTTGGGGTTACCCAATAAGTCTTTTGGAATTTAGTGATTTGTTTTGTCTTCCCAGTAATTTAACATCTGGTGAGTCCAGGCATTTGTGTGGCAGTGTAGGTCTGTAATGATATGCAAAACCATCCATATAATGTACATTTGGGTTTTGACTTTTTCAATTGACACAGCCATCTTCCTCCAAGATTTATCCACATGAATCCCAAATAAGTATGTACTTACATTGGTTCAGTAAAACTTTTGATTTGAAGGAAAATGGTTAGCATCTAGTGTCCACTTGAGTGATTCCTTCACTCTTGAGTGAGCAGTGAAGACTATGACACAAGCCGAATGTTTTTAGAAAGCCCAGGTTTCTTCAGGGGTGTGATAAAGGGCTTGTGCGGACAGGGCCTCAGGTTGTGTGAGGGTTTAGAACCAGCAGAGTATGGTGCAGACTGTTATGCTCAGTAGATGGTTTCTAGAACTCCACTGAGTGCCAAGCATTTCAAAATGGGGACAAAAGTAGACAAAATAGAAGTAGCTAACCTTTGCTTATCACTTACTCATTTTAATCCTGACCGAAGTCATATGCACATGGTACTTTTTTAAAAAGTTGTCATTTTCACAGACAAGGGAACCAGGGCACAGAGATATTAATTAACTTCTCTGTGTCATTTAGGTGTAATGATCAAGCCACTATTTTGTCTCTTACAGATTGATTCCACAGACTTCTCTTTTGACTACTTTTTAGAAATCTTAATTATCTACTTACTTATATATTCAAGGCTCTTTGTCGTTATTTATTTACTTATGGTTCTCATTTACTATTTATTTATTCATTGTTCTTAACAACATTTAAGATGAGAAGAACTGCATGAGAAAAAGAGACAGAGTGAACATACTCAGAAAACTGCTTAGTAATTTGTAAATATATGTTACTTTTATTTATTGTATTTGTTCCATGTGATTAGGCTTCTTGAATCTAATTCTCATTTTTTGATATAAAACTCTTGTTTTTTGCCTCATTTGGGGAGGCTTAACATTCACAAACATCGTATTTCATTATCTAGTGCTTCACATGATACATGCATCCTAAAATTGGTGCTGTCTTCCATCTGATACTGCTATTTATTACATTAGAAATACCTTATATATAAAATATGCAATATATAATAATTATAAACCCCTACCTTTGCACTTTTCATTATATATATGTATATATATATAATTTCATATATAAAAAAATTTCATATCACATGCATGAGAAAGATTCCCAATTTATAAAGGGGAATCCAGAATATTGGGGTAGTCTTTTTTTTTAACCTGTATTTCACTTATTTTTTTTTTATGTGGTACTGAGGATCGAACCCAGAGTCTTGCATATGCGAGGCGAGCACTCTACAGCTGAGCCACAACCCCAGCCCCTGGGGTAGTCTTTTTTGACAATGGTACTTTCTACTATAGGAGGAACTATGCATTTTACTGACCTATCTACTTTTAATGAAAGCGGTGTACAGTGAATCCAGCCAACTGTACTAAATGTTAGAAATCTTAGGCTTCTCCTTTGAAAATCACATTGTGCCTTGCACTACTGTGAGGGTTTTAAGGGTGAGGACCACAGGTTCCTTCCATTGATTCAGAACCTGAGCTGTGGTTGCTACTTCCTACTCACCGACTGCTACTGCTACCTGCCTAAAAATTGTCTTTGGCTCCCTGTAATCCTGCAGTCAGAAAGGTATTTGAATTTTCCCCCTCCAGCACTTGCAAATCCGATTTTTATGTATAACTAAGTGCTCTTAGTTTTTACTCTATCTACTAGTGGGGCCTGGTTTCTACCAGGCCTGTAACTAAGCCAGATCCGGCCTATGTAATGCTATTTGTAATGAGAAATCTAAACAGGGAATGGCAGTGAGGCATGGCAGGAATGTGTTTCCATTGGAGAAGTCAGTGTAGAGAAAAAGTATAAGCAAAGCCATGTCCAGAAGGCCCTCTCAGCTGGCCAAGACGGAAGACTAATGTTATTGTACATAGGCAGTTACCCTGCCAGCCCTTCCTCACAGATTTGCTTTCTCTCTGTTGCCCTCCTGCCCCCTCCCTCCTTCATCTCTCCCTTCTCTTTCATTTTCTTCTCTCTTTCTACGGACTCCTTGCTGGCTGTTTGCTCAGGTGGACAGTGACACCATTTGGAACGAGCTGCACTCGTCCGGTGCTGCACGCATGGCTGTTGGCTGTGTCATCGAGCTGGCTTCCAGAGTGGCCTCAGGAGAGCTGAAGGTGAGGTCTGGGTTGCATTAAGTGTGGGAAATCCAGAAAAGAAGCTGAAACTGAGATGTTGTTGTTTGGGAATTGTGGGGACTGTGGTGTGGTAATAAAAGGAAGGAGGTGGAGGGAGGAGGGCGGGGAGATGGCCACTAAGGTGTGATAATAAACTCTTCTGTAGGTAGACAGCAGCTGATCCTGCTCTTAGGGCCTTCCTCTCCTGGAGTATATTCTGTGGTCAGGGCACACTGGTATGTTTTTAAGAGCGTAGAAATGGTGAGTAAAGTCATGGTCTAGGTTAAAAATACCCTTAGTGTATACATATCTGTCATGCCATCCTGGGATTCTTTTTTGAAACAATTTTAAAAATATGATTACTGAGTAGTATGTATAAGCTCAGAATACCACCCAGAGAGAGGAGGGGGAAGAAAGGTAAATACCAGACGGGAAGGATTGGGAGGAAGAAGGAAATTGTTGATTAGGAGGGTAATGATCCAGAGTATGTTTTTCCATGAAAGAACTTCAAAAATGAGCTATGCTTTATTGTTCTTTTCTTTTTATGGTCTCTTCTTTTCTACATCATATGAAACGAACAATGTCTAAACCCCAACATTTCCCAGTCTAAACAATTTATAAAAGCCAGAGACCTGACAGACGTTGACATTTTATTTGGTATTTTAACAGTGCTATTTAAAGGTATGCCATGTGTGCCTTGAATGCAGTTACCCCAATAAACTTTGTTGGTGCTAACACAGCTTTATAATGCACTAGTTCACACACTTCATAACCCAATCTGGATGGTGATTGATCCGGTATTTTTAGCAATTGTGGGGCTTAAGGGAAATATATTATGACCAAGAACACATGGGTTGTGAGTTTTGTTAATCTAAGGTAAAAATCTAATTAGGATATTTTTCTTTATGTGTAATGAATTTTTATTCAATTACACCTGATTCTTCCTTCTACTTAGGTTTTAAAATGTAGGACTGGAATGCACACTTTACAATGCATCATCTGTCCCAGAAGTCACAATCTGCAGAAATAAAATTTTGATGAGATGGGCTGTATTAACAAAAAAAAAAAAAAAAGAGCTGCCTCTGTAAATTCAACATGATCAGTGTGAGGACACTAACTGCTCATCTTGGGGGTTTTTGGAGCCATTAACCTTGTAGTTAGTATTCAGGCTTTATCTTTAGTAATGAGAAGTTAAAAAGTGGAAGGGAATCAGCTCCATGGGCAGGTTTTGACTATCTCCCAGTAGCACTTTAAGAATAATTCTTCCTTTGAGTAATGTTATATACTATAATAAGTTGGCATTTTAAAAGAAGAACATTTGAGGGCCTTATTTTCAGGAGAATTCAAATGACAGACAATAACCAGAACACAAAATTATAATGTTTAATATTAAGCTGGCATAATCCCACATGATTATATTAGCATTCAAAATTCAAATTGTTTTAAGTTTATGGAAGTTTAAGCGATAATTCAGAAACCTTTTCAAGTAGAATACCCACATAATATTTACATTAATCAAAATCATCATTAACCTCATTGTGTGGAATGGACAGATTTATATACCAAAAACAAAACTGAATTCCACCTTTTTAGCAGGTAAGTATTTAAAATGGCCATTTACAAATTAAGTATCAACAAAATATAATATGGACATGCTGATCACCACCTGTACCAATGCTGGCTCTTTATGTTAAGAAGAAGGATTTGTAGAAATGGTTTATCTCTCTCTAGTTAAGGAATCAGCAAATGTGGTTAAAAGAGAAAGGAAAGAACCAGTTTAAGAGTCAAGAAATTTTGGTCCACAGTACCTCTTAAATACTGTGCCATTTTTGACAAATCATGTAACTTCTTTTGGCTTCAGTTTCCTGTTCTGCAAATTCATCAAGTGAAATTGATAATGTTGAAAGTTGTCTGTGTCATGAACTCTAGCTATTTGTGAATGAAAAGTGATCAGAGAGTCTCAATTATGCACACTGAGACATATCAAATAGTGGGTATTCCAAAATTAAGTCCAGCATGTTTTGATGAAATCCAAGATTTTTGAGTTGAATTACCTTTCTGGTTGTCGAGATCAGAGTAAAAATCTAACGCAGCAGGACCATACCAGAGGCACTGGTACCTATCCTGATGGGCCAAGACAAAACACCTACTTTGTGGAGAGTTTGGGTAGGCCACTGTGGGAAGGTTAGAAATCACAGATGATTTGGAGCCAGTGAAGAACCCAAATAACTTAGGTAGAGGGCCATGTTTGGGGACCCCTATTCAACCCAGTCTACCTGTCAATGTCTACCTGTCTCAGATGCCAGTGCACAGGTGGAGTACCTGTTGACCAGGTACACTATTACTCATCACTTCATTCAGATCTCAGAAGGACATAGGGATGCTTATTTGAGGATGCTGATAAGTAACCCTCTGCTAAGTATATAAAAAAAGCATTTTGTTTTTCATATTTTGCATCTACATCCAATTCTCATATGCTCTACCCCGTTCTTCCTGTAAATCAATACTGTAATGAAATGGCATTGTCATATTATAATAGTGCTTCTTTGGAGATTGTTCTATTTTTTTTTAATTGAAAAGAATTAAGATCCATATTTCAAATAAGGTGAGCTTGGGTGGGGTGCTGTCTTGAGAGATGAAGGATAGCTAGGGAGAGGTCACTGAACTCATGAAGGATGCAACCCTAGAAGATTAGAAACAGAAATATGGAGCAGAAATAATATGTAAAAGGTGAATAGTCTTTCAACTTATAAATAAAAGTTGGTTCAATATTTATTTATTTATTTATTTTTATTTACAAAGAAAGGAAAATGACAAATACAATTACTTAGAACTTTTGCTTGATGCTGGACTGACCATGACCATCCTCCACATGTCTGACAGACTCTGTTCTTTCTTCACCTGGGAATACTAAAGAATTAGAAGAATGAGATAAGCAATGAGGCGGGTTTCATGTTGACATTTAAATATATCATAATGCAGCAAACTAGAGCAGTAAATCAGCATACTTTTGGCACAGAATGGAAATTCTCAGTGAAGTTCAGTAGAAATTTTGGGAACTTTCAAGGTTTCTAGGTTTTTACAATTTATTAACACACACACACACACACACACACACACACACACACACACAAGCACATGAATGCAGGTAGAATAATTCCTTAAATCTACAGATGCCACATTTAGCTGTTTCTCAAATTCTGGTATCCAGAAGCACAAATATTCTGAAAATGCTGAATTTTTCCATATATGGGAAAAATAGATATCTTAAAATACTTGCTTTGTGTGTTTTATGACATTTTAGAAAGTACATATGGAACAGAAAAAATCTCTAAAAGGTGAACACTCTTTCAACTTATAAATAAAAATTGGTTCAATATTTATGAAGATTTATTGTAAAACTTCAATTTGGTGCTATTTTTAAGATGTTACAGTCTGTAAAAAGAAGTTAAAATTGCTTTAGCTCTCTGTACATTTTGCCAAACAAAACAAAACAACTTTCCCCCAAAACATAAAAAAAAACACAAGACACCTAGCTATCTGAATGATGGACAGATTTCTTTAATGTTCAAGTGGAAATTGTGATGTCATGTTGCTAATAATACCTGCTCCTCATTGGATACCTGCTGTGGGTTGGGCAGTGAATATGTAACTTGTAACATTCTTACAATGTTCTCTTCAAGTAAAGGCCATGAACAGAATACTGGCTGAAGACATGAAGTGACCTTTTCAGATCCTGCATATAGGATGATAAATCAGAAGTCTATAAATCTCATAATCCTCTGTTTACTTACAGCCACTACATCAGGATTTTTGTGTTCAGGTAGTTCAAATATAATAAGAATAAGTAGGATTAAAATCATCTGTTTTAAATGGTCTATAACCTTTCTTTTTAGTGTTATAAAATGTTCAATTGGTACAAAAAGACAAGTTACTTCTTAAATCACAAAACTTTATAATAAATAAATACCTATGAAATCTTCATCCAACTTTAGAAATAGAATTTGGCTCACACTCTTAATGTTATCTCAGTATTTATGCCTATCTTTCTGAACCACAGATAGCTATTAATCTATTGGATTTAAAAAATTATTCCTTTTCTTTTTTTACCACTTTTGAACTTGTTTTCTGTTTTTATAAAAATGGAATATTTGTATTATTTTTCAGCTTTCTTTTCCCCTTTAAAATTGTTATGAGGATTTGTCCTCATGAATATACATTTATGATTCATTTGTTTTCATTGCTATAAAATATTCCCCTTGTCAATCAGAATTTGTTTATTCAGTCTTTTGTTGGAAATTTTAATTGCTTCTAGCATTTTTGTCTTTGAACAGTGCTCCATGAACATGCCTGCTCTTTTACTCTGCTATAACTAAAATAATTGGCTACTAGGCTAGTCATATAACATATTTCAGTAAGTAATGCCACGTGTAATTCCAAAATAATTTTCCCACAATGACATCTTTATAAATGGTAGCCTAACCCTCTGATAATTCTCTCCTCCATAAAAGCAATGACAAAACTGGAAAAAGTTGTCAGGATGATTTTTTCTTCAAAAATCTGGAAATTAATGAAAGGCCCACAACAACTCAGTAAGTGCATTTCAGAAAACAAACTGACTGAATGTTAATATGAACAATGAGCTTTGTGGTGGTTTAAATCACCCTGTTCCCGTCTTTCCCTTTACAGTACCACAGTAAACTTAATAAATAACAGTCTGCATTCTCAGTGAAAACCAGTAATTTGGTAGTCTCTGAGGGGATATAATGAGATTGGAGCATCTTCAAAGTCTCATTTCTAAAGAATTGTCATTATTTGTCCTGTCTGGTGCTCCTTGCAAGACCCACTTGCAAGACTGTCTTTATTTGATGGTGGGGTTCATGCAGAAGCACTTGTTGAAAAAAATAAATGTAATTGATAAATTTTGCCTGAGGTGGTGGATAACAGTGGGGTAAATAGTGGACAACCAAAAGCTTCAGTGGAAAAACTTAAGAATGAGAAGTACAAAAGAACTATGAAAAGTTCCATCCGATACCTAAGAATCTAGACTGGACTGACATTTGCATGATAAAGCTATGTGCACACTCAGGATAAGTAAAAGACTTGGAAAGCCCTGACCTCTTACCTCAAGCTGAAAGGGAGGTTCCGCTTGAACAGAGAGTGAAGGCCAAGGTGGAGGCCAAGGACTGATTAGATATTGAAGGATATATAAGCTAATACACACACACACACACACACACACACACACACACCCTTTGCAAATACTGGAGGACTATTTGTTATTAGTTCAGGGCATTTAAAGAAATCTCTGTCCAGTCATTAAATGACAGACTCCATTGCCACATAAAACATAAAACACAAACTTGGTACAATTAGTTCAGAAAAGTCACCAAGCAAAATAATAACAAATAATAATAATAAAAATCCCTGGGGAGAGATGAGATTCCATACTATTTGTTTACAATGTCCATTTTTCAACAAGACAGCATGATTTACACAAAGAAACAAGAAAGTAAGGACCATACACAAGAATAAATAGAGCTAATAACTTTCCCTGCGGTAGCTCGGGTATCAGACTTGTTAGACAAAGGTGGTCAGGGATTTTTAATATTTTCAAAGGAATAATTCAAAACATTTTTAAAAGATGGTATGAGAATATATGTCTCTAAAATACAATATTAACAAAAAAAACTGGAAAAAAAGAACTAAATAGGAATTATGATGTTGATAAGTACAGTGGACACAAATGAAACATTTACTTGAGGAACTCATGAGACATGAGCCGGCAGCAAGAAATTCAGCAAACTTGAAGATGGCAAAATGAGAGAGTTCAGTCTCAAAAACAGAAAGAGGATGAAGAAATACTAACAGAGTTAAAGACCCATGAAACATGTTTAAGTGTACCAATATATGCAAAATAGGAGTCCCAAGAAGAGAAAGAAAAGGGACAAAAGAATATTAAGACACAATGGTTTTCATTGTTTTTCTTCCTAAATCTCATTTATAAAAAGTTAGTCTATATATACAAGAAACTCAATGAACTCAAAGCAGGATAAACTCAAAGAGATCCACATCTAGACATATTGTACTTAAACTGTTGAAAGCCAAAGGTAATTCGTAAATCTTGAAAACCAAAATAGGGGAGCGGCTCATTCTCCAGTCCGCTGTAAGATTAACACTGACATTTCATCAGAAACCATGAAAGCCAGAGGGCAGTGTGGTGACATACTCAAAGGGCTAAAAAAGAAAAAGACCATCAACCAAAGAACATCCAGTAAAACTATCCTTCAAAAATGAAGATGAAGTTGGGCTGTGGATGTGTTTCAGTGGTAGAGCATTTTCCTCATACGTAGAAGTTCCTGGGTTTAATCACTAGCACTGAAAAAACAAACAAACAAACAATGTTCCCAAGAATGCAAAACAAAGAATTCATTGCTAGTTAATTAGTGTTATGGAAATGATGAAGGAAGTCATTGGGGCTGAAATGAAAGGACTTTACACAGTAATTTGAATCCCCAAGAAGAGATAAAGAGTACCAATAAAAGTAAAAACACAGGTAAATACAAATTATGGTGTAAATGTGTTTTTTGTTTGTAATTCTTTTTCTCTTCTCAGAAATAATTATAAGCCTGTGTTTATATGCATGTTGTGTATAAAGATATAATTTATATGACAATAAGAGCACAAAAGAAGGCATGGGAGATGGAGATACATAACAACAAAGCAGAATTTTTGGCTACATAACCACAAAGCAAATTTAGGATGGTGCCTGAGCTTGATTGTTAAAAGTTAAAATGTTAATTGTAATCCACATGGTAACCACTAAGAAAATAATAAGCAAGCAAGCAAGAAATAAAGAAGAAAGGATGAACAAGAAAGCTAAAAGAGAACATTGAAGAATGTCTATTTAACTCAAAAAAAATGCAGACATGGAAAAATAGCGGAATAACAATAATGAGAAGACAGTGTGGAGAATAAATTCCAAAGTCTTTTCTGCCAATTTTCACCCCTACCACAAAGGAATTCCCAATACTCTTCATTCTTGTCTATATTTGGCATTTTAAAATTTTTAAGTGTTTGCCAATCTTGTGGGTGTAAAAACTATCTTAAAATGTTTTAAATTTGTACCTCCTAAGCATTATTTTCCATTTAGGTTGCGTATAATATTAAATGCTTTATGTGTCTTGTACTTAGTTTTACATTTCTAATTAATGTTTAAAAAAATTCAAAGGTGTTCTGAATACTGGTACCCTATCACATTTCAGTTTGGGGGCTATATTTAATTTTTTAAAATTATGTATTCCAAGAAGACATTTTCTATTTTTTTTCATTGTTATTCTGGTTTAAGTCTGGCTTTAGATTTTCTTTCCAATCTTGAGGTCATAAAAATATTCTATATTTTCTGTTTGATTTATTTATTTTTAGTTAATTAATTAATTAATTTTTTTCTAATTTGTTATACATGACATTAGAATGCACTTTGATTCATTGTACACAATTGCAAGCACAACTTTTCATTTCTCTGGCTTTACACAAAGTAGAGTCACACCATTTATGTCTTCATACATGTGCCTATGGTAATGATGTCCATCCCATTCCACCGTCTTTCCTACCCTATACCCCTTCCTTTCCCTCCCCTTTGCCCTATCCAAAGTTTCTCCATTCCACCCATTCTCCTCACCCCCATTATGGATTAGCATTCACTTATCAGAGAAAACATTCAGCCTTTGGCTTTTTGGGATTAGCTTACTTCACTTAGCATGATATTCTTCACCTCCATCCATTTACCTGCAAAGGCCATGATTTCAGTACTTTTAATGCTGAGTAATATTCCAGTGTGTGTGTCTGTGTGTGTGTGTGTGTGTGTGTGTGTGTGTGTGTATCACAGTCTCTTTATCCATTCATCTATTGAAGAACATCTAGGTTGGTTCCACAATTTAGCTATTGTGAATTGAGCTGCTTTAAACATTGATGTGGCTGTGTCACTGTAGTATGCTGTTTTTAATTCCTTTGGGTATAAACCAAGGAGTGTGATAGCTGGTCAAACGGTGATTCCATTACAAGTTTTCTAAGGAATCTCCATACTACTTTCTAGATTGATTGCACCAATTTGCAGTCCCATTAGCAATGTAAGAGTGTGCCTTTTCCCCACATCCTCACCAACACTTTTTGTTGCTTGTATTCTTAATAACTGCCTTTCTGACTGGAGTGAGATGAAATTTTAGAGTAGTTTTGATTTGCATTTCTGTAATTGCTAGAGATTGAACATATTTTCATATATTTTTTGATCAATTGTATATCTTCTTCTTACAAGTGTCTATAGCCCATTTATTGATTGAGTTTCTTGTTTTTTGGTGTTTAGTTTTTTGAGTTCTTTATATATCCTGGAGATTAGTGATCTATCTGATGTGCATGTGGTGCTATTGAACTCATGGCCTTGTATATGCGAGGCAAGTACTCTACCAACTGAGCTACACCCAGCCCCTGTATTTTCTGTTTTGAAGTCACAGTTTTTACAATTAAGTCTAGAATTTATGAATTTGTCATTCCATTTTTGCATTTGCTGAGATATGGATGCAATTTCTCTTCTTTATCTTTTTTTCTAAGAGTATATTCTTTTTTTATATACACTTATTTAATTTATTTTTATGTGGTGCTGAGGATTGAACCCAGTGCCTTACACGTACAAGGCAAGTGCTCTACCACTGAGCTAAAACTCCAGACCTGATTAACTTTTTAATATTAAAAATTATATATTCTTGAGATAAACCTGCCTTGGTTATAATTTAATATTCTTTTCATACATGACTTGAAGGATTTCGGTTAAGATTTTTACATATATGTTCAGTACTGAAATTGTCTGTAATTCTTCCTGACATCATAAAACAATTTTGAGATTATCTCTATTTTACTCTACTTCAGAATAATAATTAGGGTAAAATTGGGCAGCTCATTCCTTCAATATTTGATAGAACTTGAGTCTAAAGCTATAAACCCTTGTTTGGAAAGATTTTTAACCACTGATTCAATTAGTTTCATAATTATAAAACTATTTAGACTTTTTCTTTCAAATCAATTTAGTTAGTTTTTCTAGATATTTGCACATTGGAGCTAAATTTTCTAAATTGCTGACATGAAGCTGGGTGTGGTGACACATGCCTGTAATCCCAGCAGCTTAGAGGGCTGAGGCAGGAGGATCCCAAGTTCAAAGCTAGCCTCCCCAAATGTGAAGAACTAAGCAACTCAGTGAGAACCTGTCTCTAAATGAAAATACAAAATAGGGCTTGGGATGTTGCTTAGTGGTCGAGTACCCCCAGTTCTATCCCCAGTACCCTCCTCCAAAATAAACTTAACATGAATTTGCTTGCAATATCCTCTTTCAATACTTCAGTGTTTGAAGGAGCTTTAGTGATAAATCTCTTTTATTATTCTGGTGTTCACTTCTCTTTACCTTTATCACTTCTTTTAGAGGTTTATAATTCACATAGAATAAACTTTTGTCCTTTTTAGATATAGTTTATATTTTATGAATTTCTTTTTTTTACTATTTACTTTTTATTTAAAAGAGGGACATCTTGAATATTTATTTTAATAATTTTCTAACTAATTTCTTCAACTCATTATATTTAAAATTTTAGTCTTTTTCAATATATAAGTTATAGCTACATTGTTTAATAGAGTTTTACTTAAAAATAATGTCACTTTTCTTTTTCTGTACCATTAGTGCATTAAAAGTCTGTTTAAGTTATGATTATTGTTATTGACTTAAACTTAAGACATTCATAGAATTTGGTGTGTGTCATTCTAGTTCATACGAGATTATGAGATCAATTTTCTTGCCTGAAATTCTTGCTATTTGTAAAATATATTTTGTGTACTTAAGCAAATTTCTATCAATATGTTCTTGTGTATAAAGACCTTTATATGAAAATTAATAAGAGCTTATTAATTATTTTGTTCAATATTCTGTATTTTGTCACATGATCTTTGCAGGGTTCTACAATGGATGCTTTATTTTATTTTTAATTTTTTTTTAAATAGAGAGAGAGAATTTTTTTTTAATATTTATTTTTTAGTTATCGGCGGACACAACATCTTTGTTTGTATGTGGTGCTGAGGATCGAACCCGGGCCGCACGCATGCCAGGCGAGCACGCTACAGCTTGAGCCACATCCCCAGCCCTACAATGGATGCTTTAAACTATTATTTTAGAGTTTCTAAATATCATGACAGCTTATTTAACTTTATATAATGTTTAATTTTGTATTATATATTTTGATACTGTTATTAGATCTGGTAAAATTATTATTTTCTTTTAAAACCTTTTATTAATATTTAAAAATTATCCTGAATAAATTTTATCCTCATAATTCACATAATATTAATATAGCAGAACCAAATTATTTTTCATTTTCTAGTATTTGCCTTGCTTATCATTTATTATTCCTTTATTTTCAAATGTTCTTTTTCTCATATATATGTATGTGTATATATATATATATATATATATATATATATATATATATATAATGTATTTTAGTTGTTGATGGACCTTTATTTTATTTTTTTACATGCAGTTCTGAGAATTGAATTCAGTGCTTCACACTTGCTAGTCAAACACTCTGCCACTGAGCCACAACCCCATCCCAAATTTTCTCTTTCTTTATGTAGTACATCTAGCTCTTAAAAATAGCACAAAGCTGTATTTGTTTTCTAATATGGTTTTGCATATTAGAAACTCATTAATATTTCTTATGGTTTGTAATATGCTCAAATGTACTTTGATCATCGTGGTTTTTGCTTCCTCTTTGTCCCACTATTTGTCCCTTCTCCTTCACCCATTCCTTGCTTTATTTTCAGATGAATTTAATTTTAGTTTGTTTTCCTTATTCTAATTTGGGGGAATATATACACACTGTTTTTATTATTTTAATAATTACTTCTTAAAATTTATCCTTTACTAAAGGCTAAATCTTTACCACTGTCTTTTGCTCCCCATTAACAAAGAATTTTAGAATGTTTTAAAGACAATAGTTATATCTTAAATTACATGTTATTATATGTTTATTCTTTAGTTTTATTTTTTTAAAAAATAGCATCCTAATGAGACATTCTTTTCCGTCATCAATGTCTCTTTACATTTTCCTGTGTATTTCCATTTTCCTTACTCATCACATATCTTTGTATCTAAAACCTCCATTCTGGGATTCTATTTCTCTTCTAGCACATTTTTTAAAAGTTTCTTTAGTAATGGTTTCTCATATTTTTATTTATCTATGCTGTCTTTTTGCCCTTGTTCTTGAAAGATAATTTAGTAAGTACACAGTTAAAGACTGATACTTTCTCATAAACTTTAAGGTTCCCTGTCCCTGCTCCTTTGGCTTCTGATTTTAATAAGGAAAAATCAACCTATAGTCTAATGATCTTTTTTTTTAGATTTTCTATCTTTTCTAATAGATTTCCATGTCATATTTTGACTTTGATATTCTGTATTTTACTTACTATGTATGCAATTAATTATGTTGTTTATAATACATATTAACAAACCAAATTTAAAGTATATTTAATGCAACATACATTGTGACATTTCACCTGCTTCAGACTGAAAGTAACCTTTTCATTAATTTTTTATTTATTTTTTGGTACCAAGGTTTGAACACAGGGGCACTCAATCACTGAGCCACATCCCCAGCCCTTTTATTGTATTTTATGTAGAGACAGGGTTTCACTGAGTTGCTTAGCACCTTGCTTTTGCTGAGGCTGGCATTGAACTCATGATCCTCCTGCCTTAGCTTCCCAAGCTGCTGGGATTACAGACAGGTGCCACTGCACCCAGCTGAATGTAACCTTCTTGATTTCAATCACTTTTTCATTTATAAAACAAATATATATTGAGCACCTATTTTTGTTCGAGGATCTACTATAAATACTAAAAATAGTATGGTGACCAAGGGAGGGAAATTAGGTGCCCTTAAGGAGAGCAATGATAAAGAGATAAAATAGACATCGGAAACAAATTCATGTGAAAATATGTGGTATGGACAAAACATGAAGCATGAAAGGCAGCTAGAGGAGTACTGAGGGAGTGGTATCTCAGGAAGGCCTTACTGACAGGGAGACATTTGACCTGAAGAAAGGAAAGAATAATGCAGAGATTATGGGGGAAGAATATTCCATATACAGGAGAAAAGCAAATATAGAATCTCTCTTGTAGAGTGGGGAAAAGTTTTGCATGTTCAGTGAGGGGAATGATTCTTTAAGGGGCCAGCAGCACAGCATTACTGAAGGGCCAGGTAAGGATGCATGCACATTACAGACACTGAAATACAGCGTACCCTTCATTATACACATGTAAAGAACATTACAACCTAAGAGTCTGTTTCTGATAGCTTGGATAATAAGGATAATACTACACTGAGTACTGATTACACATGAGAAAGCTATATTATCACTTCACCACCTGTTTGTCTTTTTTTTTTTTAACTACCATATTGTCATCAGGCCTAAATGGTTTCACAAAGTGTGAAATATTTGTGTTTACTTCAGTTTTGACTAAATTCCTAAGCGGAAGGCAATGGATGTTAACTTTGTATGCTAGACAGCTCTTCAACTAATTCATTCAAACAAAGTCAAATAGACCTGCAGTTATCTTACCTAGTCCAGTTCATGTAACAAAAGACAAAAGAACAAAAGCTGTGATTGATGGAAGATTCTTTAAGGAGAATTTAGGTATTTTGGCTATTCTGCTCAGTTCCCTTCCTGTGTTTTCCTCCCACCTAAGCCAAATGTGCAGGGGATGGGGAGAGGGGGCTAAGGAAATCATTCCTGTCTGTAAATGCAAGGAGTGGCCTTTTAGTCATTAGTTTGATTATGCTGAGCTACAGAAATGCACTATCAAGGCAGGGCATGAAGGAGTTCACTAGGGGGCCTCCATGTGTTAGGAGTTCTGGAGCTGGTGTAAAGAGCAAGAATGACTGCCTTTGTCACCTGAGAAGTGCATTTGGAGAGCTGGCTAGCAGATCCAGGAGAAAGGGGAGAGTAGCTGCATGGACACTGACACTGTGGGTAGGCAAGGATATTCTCCCCCGCCCCTGTGGGCCAGTGGACTCTGGAAGGTAGCAACATTTGACTCGTTTTGAAAAGATCTCACCATAGAAGTCTGTCTTCCAGTGTAAAAGCCCCTGGTAAATGAGAATGGAGGAATATAAAAGAGTTGATGAGAGCTCACAAGTTTAACCCACTACTGCATGGTCCACATGAGTATTCATTGCAGACTGGAAGCCATTGGCAGTGAATCCGTAAAGGGACAGTGTTTGGATCTCTGCTGCAGCAGAAGGCACTTGAAGAACACAAAGAGATCTCCAAATTGCACTGCCAATCCAAAGTCTTTATTCTTTTTCTTCTTGGCACTCTCTAGAGCCATGGGATTCAGAAGTTAGGCATGAAGGAAGTGAAACAAGAAAGAAAAAAAGTAGAAATGACTAATTAGATAGTCTCCAATACAGATAGATACATCACATTTGTTCAGTGCTGGTTCCTGATTTTGTGGGCTCCACAATGGGGACAAGCTTTAGATGTGATACCCAAATTTTCAATTTGACTGAAGTGGATTTTTAATACCTAAGATGAGACTGTTCTGATAACTGGTAGTTTTCTGAAAAGCTGTAGAATATGCCAGGTAAAAATCCAGAGAAATGTTAGTGCTTGGATAAATATAATGCTGTTTGATTTCTATACCCTTCCAATTCAGCCCATTTGACATAATTGTATACTATTTATCTATTGCTACTATCACACATTACCACAAACTTAGTGGTAATCTGAAAACAGTGCAAACTTCTTACAGGTTGAGCATCTCTGATCCCAAAATACTAAATGTAAAGTGTTCCAAAATCTGAATTTTATGGGGTACTAACATGATGCAATCACATGTTCCAGATTTGGGGGCAATTTGCATTTGGGGATTTTTAATCATTGATGCTCATGAAGTAAAATCTGTGCAAATATTTAAAAAAACTTTAATTTTGGAAAGACCTCTAAACCCAAGCTTTTTGGACAAGGGATATTCAGCCTTTATTTTCAATCTTAGAGTTCAGAAGAACTGTATATGCCCCACTGCACTAACCCAGAGTCAGCAGGGCTGTGTTTCTTTCTGGAGGCTATGAATTTGTTTCAGATGTCTATTTTTTTATTTTTCCATGTGTTTAAAGGACTGAAGTATTCCTCCCTGCCCCCCTTTTTTTTCTAGATATCAACTGGGACTACCTTTAGCAGCTAGAGGCTTCTCATTATTTGGGGAATAATCCCTTGAATCTAAGAGCCAACAAGAGGGCATCAAACTGTCATCATATTTCAGATATTTTCATCATTGCATCTATTTCTGACCATAGTTAGGAGAGGTTCTGTAATTTTTCTTTTTTTGGGGGGTGGGGCACAGTGCTGGGGATTGAACCAAGGGCTTTGTGCATGCTAGGCAAGAACTCTACCAACTGAGCTATATCCCCACCCCCAAGAGGTTCTCTGACTTTAAAAATGGATGTCAGTATGATGTTAGCTGTGGGATTGTCTTCTACTTCTATAACTAAGTAGAACTTAGTTATAGAACATTTCTTTTATAACTAAACAATTGAAAAGATGTTCAATTGTTTCAAATAACTTTTAGCATATATTGAGATGCTCATATGAATTTTTCTTTATTCCATTAATATGGTATATCATGTATATTGATTTGCATATATCAAACCATCCTTGCATCCCAGGGATAAATCCCATTTGATTATGGTATCTAATCATATTAATGTGTTGTTCAAATTGATTTGGTAATATTTTACATCTACATTCATCAGGGATAGTGGCATATAATTTTCTTTACTTGAAATGTCCTTGTCTGGGTTTTGGAATCAGGGTAACCTTGACCTTGCAAAATGAATTTGGAAGTTAATTTGAATTTACTTCTCTTCAATTTTGGGAGGAATTTGAGAAGGATTGGCATTCATTATTTAAGTGTTTGGTGCAATCTAACAATGAAACTGTTTGGCCCTGGACTTTTACTTGTTGGGAGATTTTTTTAACTACTGACTCTATCTTCTTACTTGCTGTTGTTCTGTTTTCTATATCTTCATGATTCAGTCTTGGTAGCTTGTATATTTTTAACAATTTACTCATTTCCTCTATGTTATATAATTTGTGGAATATGCTTATTTATAGCAGTATCTTGTGACCATTTGTTTGTCTGTGGTATCACTTGTAAATCTCATCTTTTATTTATTTGAGCCTTGTCTCACTCATTCTTTATAAATTTGTCTAGCTAAAGGTTTGTCATTTTGTTTATCATTTCAAAAGTCAACTCTTAGTTTTGTTAACCCTTCCACTTCTAGTTTGTATTTTATTTCTTTCTATTTCAATCTTTACTATCTTCTTCCTTCTGCTAACTATTGACTTAGTGTGTTTTTTTCTGGTTTCTTGAGGTACAAAATTATGTGGTTTGATATCTTTCTTTATTCATAATGTAGGTTTTTATAACTGTAAAATTCCCTTAGAACAACTTTTGCTACATCCCATAATTTTTTTTTCATTTTTGGTAACAGGGATTCAACCTAGGAGTGCTTAACCACTGAGCCACATATCTAACCATATTTTTATATGTTATTTAGAGACAGGACCTTACTGAATTACTTAGGGCTTGCTAAATTGCTAAGGCTGACCTTGAACTCATGATCCTCCTGCTTTAGCCTCCTGAGCTGAGCTGCTGGGATTACAGGCATGCATCACCACACTCAGCTTATCCCACAAGTTTTTTAGTTGTGTTTTTGTTTTAATTTATTTTAAGATTTTTCCCTTTTGATTTTTTCTTTTACCCACTGTTATTGTTCAGAATGTGTTGCTTAAGTTCCACCTATTGGTGAATTTTCTAATTTTTGTCCTGTTGCTGATTTCTACTTTGTTATTAGAAATGATATTTTATAAAATTTCAATATTTTTAAATTTGTTAGGATCAGTTTTGTGGTCTAACATATGATACATCCTAGATAATTTACTCTGGGTCCCTTAGAAGAATATGTATTCTATTTTTGTTGGATGGTATATTCTATCTATGCCTGCAAGTCTCATTTTATCTATAGTACTGTTAGTCAATTCCACTGTTTTCTTACCGATTTTTCTGTTTGGATAATGTGTAGTTTATAACCAGGAGCAAAACAATGATACCCACTCTTGTCACTTATTTACACCATAACACTGGAAGTCCTAGACAGAGCAATTAGGATAAAAAAAATACAAAATGTATAGAAGTCCAAAGAATTTTTTTAAATGTCATAACTAATTAAAATAATTTAGTAAATCTTCAGCATAGAAAATCAACATACAAAAATCAGTTGCATCTATGTACACAATAATGAACTATCTGCAAAAGAAATTAAGAAAATAAATTCAAATTGTAATAGAAGCAAAGAGAATAAAACACTTAAGAATAAATATAACTAAAAGGTGAAAGATCTGTAGATTTAAAACTATAAAACACTGATGAAAAAAAACTGAAGGATCCACAAATAAGTGGAAAGATAGTCAATGTTCATGGATTGGAAAAATTAATACCATTGAACCATTAATGCAATCCCAAACAATATATAGATTTAATGTAATCTCTATTAAAGTTCCAATGGCATTTACAGAAATAGGGAAAAAAATTCCTAAAATTTATATAGAGCCATAAGTGATCCTAAATAGTCAAAACAATCTTGGAGCAACAGGAAGAAGGATGGAGATATGACAGTTCCTGACTTCAAATTATATGATAAAACTACAGTAATCAAAAGTATATGGTTCTGGCATAAAAACAGACACATAGAAAAATGGAAAAAAATGTAGAGCCCAGCAATAAACCATTGCCTATATGGTTAACTAATTTTCAATAAGGATGCCAAGAACATAAAATTGGGGAAGGTGGGTTTCTTAAAAAATGGTGCTGACAAAACTAGCTATCCACATATAAGAAAATGAAAATGGACCCTTTTCTTATATCATAAATGAAAATGAACTCAATGGATTAAAGCCCTACATGTAAGACCTGAAGTCATAAAATTATTTGAAGAAAACAAGGAAAAAGCTTCTCGACATGGGTATTGGCATTGGCAGTGATTTTTTTTTTTTTTTTTGGATATGACACCAAAAGCAAGGCAACAAAAGCAAAAATTGGCATGTGGGATACATCAAAATAAAAAGTTTCTGCACAACAAAAGATAAAATTACCAAAATAAAGGAGAAATCTGTGAGATGTGAAAATATTTACAAGCCATAATTTTGGAAAGGAGTTAATTTTCAAAATATATGAACTCACACAACTCAATAGTAAAACAATAATTATGGTAATAATAATAACATGATGAAAAATGGACAAAGGACCCAAATAAATATCTTAAACCCTTCTCAAAAGAAGACATACAGATCATCGACAGGTATATGCAAAGGCACTCAATGTCACTAATTGTCAGAGATCTGCAAGTCTAAACTAAAATGAGATCTGTTAGGATGGCTTTTATTTACAAGAAAAATATAAATTTGGGTGAGGAAGAAGAGAAAAGGAGAAGGGAACTGCGATACATTATTGGTAGAAATGTAAATCGTTGTAGCCATTATGGAAAACAAAAAGAATGTTCATCAAAAACTTAAAAATAGGACTGCCATATGATCCAGCAATCTTACCTCTAGGTATTTATTCAAAGGAGTTGATATCAGGATCTCAAACAGTTACCTGTACTCTCATATTCACAATAGCCAAGATACAGAAACAACCTAAATGCCCATAGACAGGTGAATGGATAAAGAATTTGTGGTAATACAAAAACATACATTGGAGAAAAGATATCCTTTTTAACAAACGGTGCTGGGAAAGCTGGTGGTCCACATTTGGAAGGACGAGACGCGATCCTTATCTCTCACCCTACACAAAAGTCAACTGAAAATGGATCAAAGACCTAGCTAGAAATTAAACCAGAAATTATTCAACTTGTAGAAGAAAACCTAGGGTCAACATTCTAACCCATAGGCAAAAGCAATGACTTTCTCAGTAGGAGCCCTAAAACTCATGAAGTAATACCAAAAGTTAATAAATGGAATAGAATTAAATTAAAAAGCCTCTGCACAGCAAAGGAAACAATTAAGAATGTGAAGAGAGAACGTACAAAGTGGGGGAAAATCTTTGCTACCCACTCTTCTGATGGAGAATTAGTATCTAGAATATTAATAAACAATTTAAAAACTTAACACGAAAAACACAACCTAGTTAATAAATGGGCAAATAAACTTAACAGACCCTTCCCAAAGAAGAAATACAAAAGGCCAACAAATATATGAAAAAAATATTCAACATTATTAGCAATTAAGGAAGTACAAATCAAAACTATACTGAGATTTAATCTTACTCTAGTTATAACAGCATTCATTTAGAATACAAATAATTATAAATACTGGAGAGGATGTGAAGAAAAAGGAACATTTTTACACTTTCACACTGTTGTTCCATAGTACAACCATTAGGGAAATCAGTGATGGAGGTTCCTCAAAAGACTAGGAATGGAACTACCATCTGATCCAGCTATACCACTCCTTGATATTTATCCTAAAACATTAATTTCAGCATAAACTATACTGATACATGCATACACAATTCACAGTAGTCAAACTAGGAAACCAGCCATGTATTTCATCAATGTGTTCATCAATGAATGAATAGATAAAGAAAATGTGGCATATATGCACATTGGAGTTTTATTCAATATAAAGAAGAAGGAAACTATGTCATTTGCAGGAGAATGGATGGAATGTGAGATCATTGTGTTAAATAAAATAAGCTTAACTCATACAGTCAAAGATTATGTGTTTTCTTTCATAGGTGAAAGCTATCGAGGTAAAAAAGAGAAAGGTGGAGCAGGGTAGGGGTTGCAATCTCATAAAAATTGAAGGGGGATTAGGAGAGTAGAAGAAATAAACTATAGAGAAGGAGGATGGGAGGGCAGGGGGAAATACTGGAGACTTATAATAGCCAAACTATATTGTTATATTCTATGCAGGTATGAACATGTAACAATGAATCTCACCAGTATGTACAATTATAGTGCACCAATAAAAATATGGGAAAAAAGAATTAGTGGTAACACACATGAATGTAGACAGACAGACACACACACACACACACACACACACACAGGAATATCATTTCGCTTTACAAAAATAGAAGGCAATCCTACCATGTGTGACAACATAGATGGACCTAGAGGAAATTATCTCAAGTGAAGTAATACAGATGCAGAAAGAAAAACTACTATATAATCTCACTCATATATGGGGTATAAAATAGCCAAACTTGTACAAATAGTCAGTAGAATGATGATTGCCAGGGGCCAGAAGAGGGAAAAATGGAGAGGTGATGGCACAAAAAGGAACGGCAAACAAGCATGTGATTTTATTAAACCTACTTGGATAATGCAAGATAATCCTCCCATCTCCTCTTTAATCTTAATCACATCTGCAAAGACTCTTCTGTCCTTTAAAATAACATTTTTATAGATTCCAGGGATTAGGATATGGGCATCTCTGGGAGACCACACTTTTACCACAACCAGTTTGCTCAAAATTCAATTCTTCAACATTATTATTGTCTAGGTGGAAAGCGGTTTAGTAATCCAGTAAGATTTTTGAGAATTAGGTAATTAAATTTATTTTTTAATCAAGGTATAAGTTATATTTATTGGAATGTCCTTTTCAATGATATGATGTCATTTGATAAATGTCTATGCTTGGGTACTATAAATGTTGGTATATTGTGTTTTAGTTTTCATTACGTTCAAAATACTTTCTAACTTCCCCTTTGACTTCTTTGACATCTGAGTAAGTTAGAAGTGTGTTGTTTAGTGTCTGACTATTTGGGTATTTGTTTTTCATCTAGCTTTCTGTAATTCATGTATAATTTAAATCTTCTAGGGTCAGAAAACACTTTGCATGATTTAACTGTTTTTCACATTTACAGAAGTTTATAATAGTATAATTCTGTATATCTCCTACTGCTCTTTTTGTTATTTTCTCATATATTACACTTTTATATAATAAATCTGCATATTAAATTACCAGTAATTTCTCTTAAATTAGCTGAAAATTTTTAAACAAGTTTAAAAGTATGTGTATGTGTGTTTGTGTGTGTGTGTGTGAGAGAGAGAGAGAGGGAGAGAGAGAGAGAGAAAGAGAAAGAGGGAAAGAGAGAGAGAAAGAGAAAGAGGGAAAGAGAGAGAGAGAGGGAGAGAGAGATAAAGCAGGGAAGAAAGAGAGATATATACATACAAAATAAAAATTCTAAATGTTATTCATATTAGACCACATATTTAATCTTCTTGGTGCTTGGTATCCATTTAGGCAGATCCATGCTTCCATCTGGTATCATTTCCTTTCAATCTGAAGAATTTCCTTCCACATTCCTTGCATTACAGTTCTGTTGGCAACAAATTCTCTCATCTTTTGTTTATAAGAAAATGTTTTTCTCAGAATAATACTATCATTTGGCTTAGAATTCTATAATTGACAGTTACTTAACACTTGGTCTTTCCAATGTTATCTACATCTTTCTTTTTTAAAACTTTTTTGATGATGAGCAATCAGCTGTCATTCATATCATTGATGTCATTAATTTTTTTCTTGCTATCTTTAAAATATTTTACCTATTCTTTTTAGAGGTCTTTGAATTAGATACAATTTCTTGGTATTTATTCTGTAGAAGTTTATTGAGCTTCCTGTGCCAGTGGCTTACTATTTTTTACAAAAATTGGATAACTTTTAACTAATATTCAAACACTTTTTTTCCTGCCTCATTCTCTATATGCTGTGTTCCTGAGGGTCCTGTTGTGTGTGTATTTGATGACTTCATGCTGTCCCACTGGACATTGATTCTCTGTTCATTATCTTCAGTCTTGCTTTCTTTTCTCTACCCCTGTTTGGATAATTTCTCTTGACTTATCTTTATGTTCATTGTTTCTGTCTTCTTTCCAATCTGCTATAAATTCTATCCAAATAATTTTCACTTCACACATTATACTATCAATATCTAAGATTCCTAATTAGTTCTTCTTTACAGCTTCCATCTCTCTTTTGAAATTTTTGTTCTCTTCATTACACCTATTCTTTCCCATAATAATGGTAAAGTATCTGATAATTCTGAGTCACTTGTGATCTGTTTGTATTACCTTATTTTCCACTTACACATTATTATTATGATTTTTGCTTTTTCCTGTGTCTTGTAACATTTGATTATATGCTTGGCATTGTGTTTAAAAAATAATAAAGGCTAGAAAGGGGCTGTTTCTTTGGAATTTGAGTTTAAAAAATTGTGTTCAAACTTCTTCAATGATTTTAAAAAGTCATTCTTGACTACTTTTTGTTTGTCAGGATTAAAGATTCTGCACACCCTTCTTCTGATCAGGTGTGTATTTTCGAAACAAATTCATAGTTGAAAGGATGCTGAAGTTCTTTCCTGTTGCAAATTTTATGTCTCTCACTAATAAAGGACAAATATAACTGATTAGAATGGCATATTAAATTGTTTCTCTATTTGATTCTTCAACTTAAATGAAGGAAAGAACAAATATGTTGCCAATATACTGGCTGCATAGGTACTGTTGAATGGCTACTTTAACATCACAGGAAGGGAGAAACCTTGGCAGTTACATGTCAATCTTGTGGGGAACTGCTTGCTGTCACTCAGCCTCCTACTTCCTCTTGTACTAGGTGCCTGAATGCTTTCTAAAAACCTGAAAGTCAACTTCTGTGCTGATTTACACCACTGAAAAGTAACAAACAAGGAAACATTTAACAGATCTTAGGTGAAGTAAAAAGCGAGTCTGCCTATTACTTTGATTTTTTTTGCTGGAGACCTGTTACCTATTTGGCCTGCCTGATATGTTCCCACTGCAACATCCATTTCCCGCTAGGTTTTTATCCTACCCATCTGCTTTTCTGATGGCTAATATTTCAATTCCTAGTTTGTAGTTTTAACTGCCTGCTCCATGGTAATTGGATATGCCTATATCCAGCCTCTTCATCTGATTCTTGGTTTTGAACTGTTCAGATTTCATTACTCGTCTGTGGTTTAGCTCATACTGACTAAAGTTTGCTGTATCTTACTTAAGACTCTGTGTCTGCCTCCACTGTAAATCTTGCTGACCTCTTCTGACACACACTTTACACTTTTAGTCAAAGTCTTAATGATATTTAAAAAAAATGAATAACTGACATCAGCAAAAATGCTTCCTGAAATAAATTCTAATCTCAAATTTGGTACATGCTTACAAGGTTTTCTAGTGCTTTGTTTTTGTCCTCACTATTTAAAATATACAACAAACAAATAATATCAAATGGAAAATGTGTTCCAATAATTTATGTTTGTTTTGGGTCTTTTGATAGTGTTAAATTTGATACCTGCTGGTTTATGTGTATTGCAGATGGTTTTGCTTTTTTGTTTCAACTTCTGCAAAAGACATTGTTTTGCTTTTTTTGATAGCAGTGTCCAAATTGCACATATCATACATACTCAGAAAACATAAGTATTTTACACTTTTGTAATTTTATATAGCAGTAAATTCAGTGTGTGTGCGCACACACACACACAAATTTGCTGTAAAATGAAGTCTGGTCAATTCACTTTGTGTTTTTTTTGAATAATGCTATTACAGATATTAATTATTCATAGTTTCTTTGGTTGAAAATTTTATTGAACTGCCTAGTTGTAACTGAATTGATCAACCTGCTTGTTAGCTATTCTCCTTCTAGATCATGGTCATGGACAATTAGAATTTAAATGCAAAAAGAAATTCTATAATCAGAATAATGACAATATGGTCAAAGTTAAAATTATTTACCCAAATAACCTAATAGTTACTTTAAAATTTTTTGAAATGTTATGAATACAATTGAAAATGTTTGTATGCATAATATGTTATCAAAAATATTACTACCACTATATTGGTTGAAAACAAATATACTATAGAAAGATATGAGTATAATGACAAAAGAGATCTTACTATTCATTGGTATAAATCCTTCTCCCCCAGCATGATCTATGCTCAGGTCTTGGTCATTACTATTATTTTGTAATACTGCCTTTAAAAAACGTCTATGATTATTTTTATTTAAAAAAAATGATTTCTGGATCTTAAAAAAAAGTGAAAGCGAGAACACTTTTGCCCTCATTCCTGTTTTTCTGAAGTTTTTCATACTGAGGCTCTGTTTACATGATAAAAAAAAATACCTGATTTTTTTTCTTTTTTGGTCATTGTGGTCCAAAAAACAGTCATATTTCAAAAAACTCAGCCAATTGAATTGTTGGGCCTTGTGTCAAATGAAACCACTGATTGATAAACTAAACAAATTGCTTTCAGGGGGTTATTATTGCCTTACCAAGATCCACATCCTGATGACTTCCTCCCTCACAACAAAACCTTCTTCATAGTGGATCCGTTGTTATTATTTTCATAAAAGGCTCAACTTAAATTACATGTAATATAAGCAGCATCGGATGCCTCATCTCCTTCCTACCAGGAGCCTGGTTTTTCACGGATCCATTTAGACCCATCTATAGCCACAGCTTTGCCAGGCTCAAGGCTCTGGGCATTATGGACCACAGATGCCAGGCTTCCTAAAAACTTTTCCAGTACTGTCATCAACCGCCTTCTTTCTGGAGTCTTCAGGGAGTGGGGCTGGCAGCTGTGCATAAGCTTTGGAGTCCACCATTCAGTTAAACTGCTAATGTTAGGCTCCTGTTTTCCTGGCTCCCTTGAGCTTCCTCAAAGAAACAAAATGGTATTCCCATATGTCCCTTATTGTTTTCTTGGCAACTCTCCCTACCTCCCTTAACCTCCCAGATTCTAGTTTGATTGAGACAATCTTTCTTTGTGAAACTTTTTTCCCTTAGCGGCTGTAGATTAATAGCATTAATTCTAAGGCAACCTTGTCTTTTTAGAAGTTCTTTTTTTAAGGCTAAAATTAATGAGTTTTAGAAGCAAAACTTGTATATTCCAAAATATTACACATAGTAGTGAACTACAGTTAAAGACAACCCAAAAGACTCACCTTAATTTATTAATTTAAATATAAAATTTTAGAAATAGTTCAGATATTGTTAGGAAACGTCTACTGACTAGTGATCCTTTCTTTCTCATAAAGATTCACAACTATCTACAACCCTTAATAGACAATATACATTTCTTTTTACTTCTAAGAAAGGTTTGATTTCAAAGAAATTAAATCTTGGAAAAGATATATTCAACTTTCACCATATTATTTCCACAATATAAATCATGTGAAACCATTTTTATCATAGAAATTAGTGTAGCTGAAGGGAAAGCATTTGGAACAAGCCAAGAATTTACAGTTATTATCAATAGGGACCTTGAAGGAAGCCGATATAAGACATGATGAATAAATGATAATCTGTCACATTCATAATGATCAAATTGATATTGTTGCTTATTTAGTAGCTAACCAACAGCATAGCTCTTCCTGAGCTATTCCTGAAATGTGGAATCTGAACCAATTGTCACCCAAACTCTTACAAGGTAAACAGAATTGGGGGAGGTTAAGACAGAAGAAGAGAATATATTTGTCCTTCTCTGCTCCTGAGTTGTGTTCTGATAATCCAAATTCTCCAATCTATTATCAGAGGCTACTAGGAGGGGAAGGTAGTGTCCATCCAACTTTCTTGTACAATCTTACCCCAAAACTTAAACATCTAGTGATATCAACAAGGACACTGTATTTAATTTCCTTTGAAAATTTTCAGGTTAAGAATTGAATTTCATACCACTATGATCAGTGTAACTTGCACTGTTTCAGTTGGGGAAGCATAGTCAAATCAAGTTCAAGTGAACTGTCATAGGTGTTCTACCAGGCCCTACAGAATTTTGATGGACTTTTTCAATGTTACTTGAATAGAGGTGGGGAATTCTTATAACTGAAAGGCTACTATAGGAAATGAGCAATATTATTTATATTTAAATTCTGTGAACAGATGGGATTGCCCACTCCCTTCTACACCAAAAACAGCTAAAAAATTCTAATAAGACCAACAGATGACACAATCCCTTCAAGTACTGATTTTTAAAAACAAATTTTTAGTATAATGGGAGAACTTTAGGATCTTTATTCAATTAAATCTTTTAAAACCATTATGTCTTTACCATGTTTCTCACTTCTTGACCTCTGTGCTACCTAACATAAAGAATAAGAAGTTTATTCCAATGAATAATTTTTAAAAACCTGTTAATTGAGAAAAATGCATCCTTTATTTCATTATTGTCTTACAGGTAAAGGACTTGTATACATGGAAAATAAATCTATTGAGATGTTGGAAAAGACAACCAAATTGGGGGAAGAAAAGTTGTGCCATGCTAACATAATCATATAAATTTTAGGTTCTGGCTGCTTCCAGCACTTTTTTTTTAACCAAAATAAAAGGGTACATGCACATATTTGATAACTACATTTAACATTTAATATCAAAGTAGATTAAAATATTCCCAACTATTTTCCTTAAAAAAATCCTTCAACCTATATATAGATAAGGACTGTTTCTTAAAGTCATCTTCGCAATTGATGATGCATCAATATGAATCTTTTTGGCATAGCTAGGATTTTGGCTTCCAGTGAAATATTTCAACCACATAAAACATTGCATATGAATTTCCAGTTCAGCAAATGCATTGGAAGTAATAATTCAACCATCACATCCTTACTTGGAAATGCATGCTGTAGAATTTTTCCATACTGTGCTTGGTTTTGTTACATTTGTTTCACTACCCATTTATACTTTGGTACATTTAGAAATACTTTACTAGTGATACTTACAATTGGGAGGAAATTAATGAGCTCTAAATTAGCAGTGCACTAAAAGTGAAAATTTTAAAACAAACTCCCAATCAGCTTCTCTGATATGCTCAATTAATCTTTGGATAGTAGGCAGTTGTGTTAGGAAGAAAATATTTTATTCCAGAATATGGGTTTATCTAATGTTCTTATAGCTTTCCAAAAGAGAGAGACATGTTTTAAAAAATTTAAGTAAGAATATAATATTTGATCATCATAATTTATATATATATATATATATATTACATATAAATATTTCTAAAAAACAGAGAGATATTTTTTAAAAATTTAAGTAAGAATATAATATTTAATCATCATAATTTATATATATATATATATTTTACATATAAATAAATATTTCTAAAAAAGAAAAACAATCATTTCATCTCTTGTTGTCAGTTCATAAAGGTCAAATAGGCTTTCTCTTCTCTGTACTGTTATCCTTTTATCCAGAGTAATTAAATAAAAATTAGTAAGTAACTAATGGGATGGCTGGATATTTCAGGTAGTATCAGTTTAAGCTCTAGTTCCCTTGTTTTTCTTAAAGTTTGTACAAGTCATGTTTGTTTTTCTGTTTTAGATTCTGTGTTTACAGTTGATTCTGGTACATAATATGCTCTTACTATATCACTCTCAGTGTGATTAGACCCTTGTTTTCTTTGATTTTGAAACCTAGCTTGTACTGTTCAGGTTGGAATTAGTAATGGAACCATGGAAATTCATCCATGGTTCATAATGGCCATAGACGTGGGATGTGCATCTCTTCTGCCCAACCTTATGAACACAAGTGAAATGGTTAGATAATTTTCACATTCTGAATTTTCTGTACCCATAATGACCATGGATAAACTCAGCTTATGTGGAGTCAAAAACTGAATGTTTAAAGTGGTTTCAGTACTTTGTTTACTGTCTTCCTTTTATTTGCCTAGGGAAATTTTCACTGTGTATATAAGGAATGAAAGAACAAATTTGACATTTTGATAAATTTTCCCAGAAAAAATGTAAGTTTTATCAGTTATAAAAACAGGCTAATCTAAAATGATTAGATTCCTTTTCCTCAAATCCTTATATGTGGGCAGTATTATAGATTTATTTTTTCCTGGATGTCACATAGATTATATAGGGTAATCTGATATTCTACTGTATTTCCCCACATGGTGACACCAAAGAACACACCATTTCTTCCCTTTAAACCAAAGAGAAACGTCCATATGCTAATCTAAACAATAAAGTGGGGATGTGAGCACATTCAGTACTTGAAACATTGTTAATGTTACTTACTAATTGTTATCATCTCCTGTAAGGAGATGATAAAGGTAAATTAAATTTAGTTTTATCATTCTTTACTGGACAACTGCTGTATGCTGGGTACTGTTTAAATGTAGAAAATAAATGATTTTAAAATACTTTTGAAACTCTATGATTGATCATGCTTATGACGAGAACAAATATAAAACTGAACAGGAATAAATCAGATTATTGAAACAAAAAATATATTGCCATAAATTTCATATAAGTCCAGAAAAAGTACTTTAATATGCATTTACTTATATTAATTACTTGGTCATCATAAACTTGAATAAAATATAAATCAAAGAGATATACAATGGGTAAAGTAGAAAAGAAATCAAAATTGTATTGAGTAATATGGTATTTCTAGGTTTTTCTGCAATGTTCACAAATTAAAAGGGAAAAAGTATAAGTATACTGTATGTTCTCCAAAGTTTGTGAGAACAGACTTTTTACACAAAATGAAAATCATTATCTATTATCATTAGTATTTATAACAAAAAATAAACCAAGTCACTAAATCTTTTATTGTACATTATGCACATTTTTCTTATAATTATATTTTTAAAGGGTAGTACATTATTGTTACTTTAAAATGAGTAAAATTAAGTATTACAAAGATTCATTGAAAGATATCAATTGATGCAACTTGGGAGGATGAGGCAGGAGGATGGTAAGTTCAAAGCCAGCCTGGCAACTTAGTGAGACCCAGCTCAAAATAAAAATAGAAAGGCTAGGGATGTAGCTCAGTGGTAGGCTGGCCCTAGGTTCCAATCCCCAGCACCAAAAAAGAAATAAAAATAGTAATTGAAGAAATATATGTGCTTCAGCCAAGGAAAAACCTGGTTGATGTGGTATGAATACAACAAATCTTTGTACCAGACATTAAGGGGTACAGAAAAATACTAAACACATTCCCTGTCAAAAGCTCAGAATCCAATCTGAGAGATATTTCTATAAGAATAATATCTTTATTTCAAAGGATGTCAGGCCTCTTTCTGCTACCCTAATGCTCTATTTATAAAGTGCAAAGTATTTTATGTATTTCTGAGAAAGTAGTTACTCTCAAGTCTAATAAGTGATTTCCTACAAATAACTGGGGTGCAAAAATATGAACCTTTGCAAGACTAAAGAATCGGTCTGGCCAAGGCCAGACTGGACAAATGGACAGCAAGAAAAGAAAAAAAATCAGCATAGAATATATTCACAAATTTAGTTTTATCATTCTTTACTGAACAACTGCTATCTGCTGGGTACTGTGTAAATGTAGAAAATAAAATAGTAAGGAAAAAAGAAATGCTTTGGTGAATGAGGTTGTGATCATACTCACCACAATAATGAAAACAAATTAATCAAATAATTAATCTTATAGGTACATCATCACAGATGTAGATGAGTTCTCAGAAGAAGTATTTGGCAGGTCTCTGAGTATCTTCATTCACTCATGCTCCTAAAACAAAATACCACAGACTGTGTAATTTGTTTTTTGTTTTGTTTTTTTTTTAAAATGTGTTCTCTCATAGTTCTGGAGACTTGGAAGCCCACAATCAAGATGATGGCAATTTGGATTGTCTAGTGAGGTCTGTCCTTTGCTTCCAATATGGTACCAGAGGAGTGTGTTGGAGGGAGAAAGGGACAAACTGAAAGTATGTTGAGGAATTAATGTGCCTCACTCAAATCCAGACATTGAACACTTAGTTCCCAGTATGACTGTTTGGAATAGGACCTGTAAGGAGATGATAAAGGTTACTTAAGATCAGAAGGACCTTAATAAGGACCAGTGCCCTTATATAAGGTGGAGGAGACAGCAGAGTGTTCTTTCTCTGAGTGCTCTGAGGAAAAGCCATGTGAGGACTGAAGTGAGAAGGTGGTTATCTTCAACTAGGTAAGGAGCCCTCACCAGTCAAACCTTGTTTTCATTGGAAAGACATGATAGTGATCGATTAGGATGTTTGGCACTGAAATTATGAAGGTGAAGTTTTTATTGGTAATGACAGTGTCTAGGAGTATGACTACAAACAGAAAACCAATTTATAAAAGATAAGGAGAAAATCTGCTTGAGTGGATTTTCTGTGTGGATATTGAAATCAATAGTAATAATTACTGTAGGAATGATGGAAAGAAAGGTAGAAATTTAAAAGTTAGAATATTCAAGGAATAGGTACATATATGAGTACATCAACTTAAGTAATAAAATCTATAGGGATTGGTTATGAGAGAAAATGAGATGAAGAAAGGTTATGGAGAAGGAAACACTAAAGACAATTAACTTCATTGTTCTCTAACTGATCCAATGACAAATCATGATATCATTGCTAAAATAAGGCTGGGAAGATCTAGGTTTGATTTTGAATATATTGAATTTGAAATGACCTTGAGATATCCAAATGAAGATATTAAGTATGTGGGCTAATATGATGGTCTGTGCTCAGAGGAAAATTCATCCTGGAAACATAAATCCATGGAATATCTTATAATGGGTAGCCACTGAATTCATCCATTTATCTATTCTAAAATTGTAGAAGCCTAAGATGTGGCCTTGAATAACATCAATAACTGATAAACAGAAGACTTATTAGGAAGTAAAAAGAGAGGTAAGAAAACTAGGAGAGAGTGAAATCAAGAAGCCACAGGAATAATCTTTAATAAATGAAAAAGTATCCAGTAGGGTTGAAATTTAATGAGGGGCTAGTAGGTTGAAAGAGTAAAATTATTGGATTCATTGACACCCTTGTAAGAGCTTCTTTAGTGATGTAGTTGGTTGATTGAGACAGAGATTAGGAGAAGGAGAGAGGAAACAGGATAAATTATCTGTACCAGAATTGTGGCTGTTAAAAGAAGAAAAGAAGTGTGGAAACTGGTGGAATTGATGAGATTTAGGGTGCATGTGTGTATCTATCTGTCTACTCCAAAATGGTAGGAGCCTGAGCCTATTTGAATCGCAGTGAAGGACATTTAATAGGGAGGGAAATTTTAATATAAATTTAACATGTGGATGAAAGAAGGTGGATAAATGAGAGTAGGAGAGGATGAGATCCAAACTGCAGGTGGTGAGACTAACATCTCCTCTAGAGCAACAGGGCACAAGGGACCTGCAGTGCCTTAGCCAGCACTCTCTCAGTCGTCTTATTGTGTTCTATCTTCTCTTTCCCTGAGTACTTAATCTTTTGTTGTTGTTTGACAAGAATGTGTTCTGGGAGTGGATGAAGTGGGTTTTATGATCTCAAAGCAACAGTGAGAAACAGAAGAACTCCATCTCTGCCTTTTACTGCAAGCTGGTCTGGGAGGTTTTGGAGAAAAGCGCTACAGTGAGCAGACTGCAGGAGAGGCAGCCCTAGCAGGTTTCCGATAGCAAAAGTGGTGCATGCAGAGAATACCTGGAGGTGTAGGGGACTGGATGTTCCTAGGGGCACAATAGAAGATTTGAGTAGATGCTGATGACTAAGAAAAGGTTTATTGAGATTGGGAAGGAGATCATTTTTAACATAAAATTAAACAGTTTAGAAGTAGTTTAGCAGAATGGTGGCAGTCACAGCAGAAGACTGTAAGTGGAAGGCGGACTTCTGTTCAAGTAATATGACTGAAATGGAAAGTGGGGGGTGTGGTTCAAATTCCCTCTCTCGTTTTTTCTTCTTTAACTCAGCTAATGACCTATGTAATTTCATTTTTTTTTCCTCAACATGAACTTTACTTGGATTGACTTCCTGTACATAATGCTTTCTTAAGCTTCTTTCTTCTTTGAATTCTGGCATTTACCCTATCCAGAATGTCCTTTAAAAATCCATTTTTATCTATGTGAATACAACTCTTGTGGTATGACCCATTAATATCTACCTCGAGGGTTTCTCTTTGTTTTTTAGTTTTCTCTTTGAAATAACTCATAAATTTTGTAAAACCATTTGGAAAATATGTAAAATCATCACTAAAAATAAAATCACATCTATTACCTTAGCTTCAGAGATAACATTGTATATATTACTGACACTGATACTTTTTGAATTAACATTATAAAGTCCTTTCTGTTTCACTGAATATTTATAACAAACTGTTTTTTGAGGGGAGGTACTAGGGATTGAACCCAGGGGTAGTTAATCATTGAGCCACATCCCTAGCCCTTTTTATTTTATTTTTTTTATTTTGAGACAGGTTTTCACTAAGTTGCCTAAGGTCTCACTAAGTTGCTGAGGCTAGCTTTGAACTTTCAATCCTCCTGCTTTAGCCTCCTGAGCTACTGGGATTAGAGGCGTGTGCCAGTATGTTCAGCTAACAAAGTTTTAATGACTATCTAATATTCCTTGGTATAAATGTGTCATAATTTACTAACCATTCTCTTAATATTAGCTAATTTAGATAATTCCCAATATTTAATTATACATTAGACATGAAATTTTACGTAAATACTTGTATACATAGTTACCATTAAGGCAAAAATCCTATAAACATCAAATGAAGGGATAGGATTGTTTTTCTAAAGGCTCCAGATATATCAGGTGGATTATTTTCCAGCAAGAATGTGAGTTACCCTTCTACAAGCAGCATATGAGTGGATAAGCTATAACTCTTGTCAGCAGAGAGAATTTTCTAATATTCAATTAGAATATTGAATATTCTGGGTAGAAAAAATATTGGCTTTTCATTCAGGTTTTCATCTGTATTTATTTGATTATTTGTTAAGTTGAATACTTTTTCTTATAATCATTGACAACTGGATGTTTTCTTCTTTGCCCTTTACCCATAAAAATGTAATATTTTAAATTTATTTATAAAAGATTTTTCATATTGTTAATTTAAGATTTTTACATGCAAATTATATTTCTCATGCCTTATATTTGTTGTTGTTTTCATCCTATTGTTTTTCCAGTGATTTAAATTGCATCTATCATAATCTTTATAGAATTCTCCATTCTCTATAATAGCACTGCATAGTCTCACCCTAGAATCTTAAAATTTTAATTTAACCACTGTATGACCCAGCTATGCAAATCCTCTGTATTTACCTTAAGAAAGTTGTCATAGTATGGTGATACATGCATACCCATGTTTACAGCCGCACAATTCATGATAGCCAAACTATGGAACCAGCCTAGGTGTCCATCAATGGATGAGTGGATAAAGAAGTATGGTATAGGTAAGATGCAGTGGCATGTGCCTGTAATCCCAGTGGCTAGGGAGGCTGAGGCAGGAGGACCACAAGTTCAAAGCCAGCCTCAGCAACTTAGAAAGGCCCTAAACAACTTAGTGAGACCTTGTCTCAAAACATAAAAAGAGCTAGAGTAAAAAAAAAAAAGTGTGGTATATATACACAATGGATATTTATTATTTATATTTATTCAGCCACAAAGATAAATGAAACTATATCATTTGCAGGAAAATGGATAAAACTTGAGGTCATTATGTTAAGTGAAATTAGCCAAAATTAAAAGGTCAAGGGTTGTATGTTTTCTCTCATATGTGGTGCTAGAGAAGAAGAACAAAAAGAAAGATAGGGGGTGATCACATGAAAAGCAAAGGAAGATCAGAGGAAAGCTAGGAAGTGGGGAGGAGGGTGGAAACACTGCAGAGAGATATGGGCCAAATGATATTGTTATGTTATGCACATGTACTTAAGAGAAGCCACACGTGTCAGATACAGGAAATATGTCACAACAAATCCCACCATTATACAAAACTGTGATGCACCAGTAAAGATAAAAAAATTAAAAGATCAAGAAGAAAATAGGGAATTTCTTAAAAAAAAATTCAATCTTGATTGTCTTGTATAGTTCTTTAACTTTCATATTTCTTCCATATTAATGTATTATTGCCAGAGAAAGAGTTCTTAAGAAAAAGAAAGGACTGTTTTGTTACCATTCCGGGAGTCATTTATTCATACATCCCTCCCTTCCTTTCTTCCTTCTCTCTCTCTCTCTCTCTTTCTCTCTCTCTCTCCCCTCTCTCTCTCTCTCTCTCTCTCTCTCTCTCTCTCTCTCTCTCTCTCTCTCTCTCCCCTCTCTCTCATATTCTGTACCTCTGAACTACATATATCCTAGTCCTTTTTATTTTGAAGCAGGTCTTGCTAGTTGCTGAGGCTGGCCTCAACCTTGTAATCTTACCTCACAAGATTTCCAATCAGCTTGTTATCTTTATGTCTTAGTCCATTATCTGCTACTATAACAAAATAACACAGATAGGGTAATTGATAAACAATAGAAGTTTATTTGACTTACTCTTCTGGAGGATAGGAAGCCTCAGAGCCTAGCATCAGCATCTGGTGATGTCTTTTCATACTTAGTCATAACATGGCAAAAGAGAAGCAACACACGTAAGATACAGGAAATTCTAGCCAAATTCATTCTTTTCATCAGGAACCCAATACTTCACTAACTAACCCACTCCCACATGAGGACAGAGCCCTCAAGGCCAATTTACCTCTTAATACAGTTACACTAGGGATCAGTTTCCAGTGCATAACTTTTAGGACACAGATTCAAGCATAGCAATTCCTAATTTGCTTCTGAGATTGTCATTATATACACACACCAAAATAGATAGCAAATCAACTTATTGTTAATCACTGTAACAAAAAATTGTATGTATATTTAAAGACCTAGGGCATAGATGATTTTCTGAATACTTTCATGCTTACAGTTAAAAATTGGGGGAAAAATACCTTGGGTATATTAAAATTATTTCAAAAGTTTAAAGATTATGTATTAAAGAAATATTCTCTTTTGAGCATTTTACTTAAGTCATAGTTAAGTGAAAGGTGGTGTGAACCATGTGATGAATGATTATTTTTCACAACAGACAACCAAGTTTTCTGAGCACACTGGCTTTGCAAGGATTTATAGTTCCCTGCCTTCATGCTGGAGTTACTTCAGCTTCCTGTGATGCATTCCAACTAATCTGTAGGTTAAGGCATTCCTTGATCATGGATAGATCCGATTGCTACTCAGCCCTGGAATTCTTTATAAAATTCCAGAACTTGGGCTAGAAATTGACTTAGGGAATCCAATAAAGTTGCAAGTCTTGGCAGTTGTCCAAGCTAAATTTATAGACTGGAAGAAATATGGGCTTTCTATTGTTCTCTTTTTCACCTTTGTGAGGTTTCTTTTATGTCTATGTGAGTGTGTGAGTGTAAATTTATCATTTTGCTGACATCGAAGTGGAAATAATCATTGAAGGAATCCAATCCAGCTAAAAAGTTTTCACTTTGGATCTTCTCAGGTCTTTCCAAACGTTGACCTAAAGTTGCACCAAGAGTGAATTTCTTCTCCCTTTGTAGGATGTTGATGTCATGAAAGAAGTTGTTCTTGAAAATGAATCATGCAAATATAATAGCTGACATGCACGTCTGCCAGCTAGGTATAACTCCCAAGTTTCTGTTCTTCCCCTGGCTCTGTGGGAGCCTTCTTTTTGAGACATGATCTGAGAAAGTGTGATCATATGTATTGTTTCTATCCATTCTGCAATATGGTAATAGGGGCAAGAAAACAAGATCAGGAGCATCTAAGAGACAGTATTTTAAGTGTGTACCTAATGTTCTGTAGGGTGTAGAGATCCAAGCAAGCCCCTCATATCTGGCCACTGAAAACCTGTCTTGTTCTTACAGAATGGGTTTGCTGTTGTGAGGCCCCCAGGCCATCACGCTGAAGAATCTGCAGCCATGTAAGTACCAGGAACTGTTGCCCATCTCCAAGCGCCACGGTTCCTGGCGGTCACCTGCCCCATGCATGTTTCTGAAGCCTCTAATTGTTAGCAGATGGACTGAAAAATCTTGCGAGGTACTCCCAGAAGCAGATTTATGGCTTCAGAGATCATATAGCATTTTAAAAAATGCTCTGAACATTATTTATAATGGTTTTCCTGGATGATTTGCTTTCTTATTTCTCTGTTCTTCTCTATTCCACAGGGGGTTCTGCTTTTTTAATTCAGTTGCAATTACCGCCAAATACTTGAGAGACCAACTAAATATAAGCAAGATATTGATTGTAGATCTGGTATGTATTCCTGGCCAGTGCTGCGTTTCCAGCGACTCTAGATAAAAGGAAGTGGATTTGTATTTCTCTGTTAGGTTGTCTTGCTTTTAGCACTTGCAAACAACTGAAGGGTGTGTTTCCTTTGAATGTGGAAACTCATTAAATTCAGGATTGCAGTTCTGAAACCATAAACATTCACGTTTCACTTTCATGGTGTTAACTGCAATTTAATGAGAAGAAGGCGCAGATCAGGGCAACTTTTATGATCCTTAAATGAATTGATACTTCCACAGTTAAAATAACCCAACAGAACCTGAATTTACTTTTCCCTACAGAATATAGACTTTAAATAGTCAGATGTGCTGGAAAGAATGCTGTTGCTTTGGTAACCAATTGGCCACTTCCCCTGGTTAGCAATCATTGTCGCTTGTTGTGCAACAGTGGTATTATTAAAACAAGTCAGCATGTCATTTTTTCTGAAAAGATATCAGATCTCAGATGCCAGTTTGGGATGACTCCCTGCAGGAACTCTGAATGATTAAAAGTCAGAGGCAGTAACTTAGTCTTGCATTTTAACCTGATGCATTCTTACACAATAGTTATAATTTGTTTAACAAATGGTTTGTTTAAATGCAGATGACACTTGGCATGTTGTCTAAAGTATATTCATGAATAATGAGCTGGAGATCTGCCCCATACAAAAAAGGACCAATCCAGGAAAGGGCGAAAGAGGACTGAATGGTGATTTATGAGCCCCGTTTTCGGTTTGCCTCCAGTTCACGAGGAGGTGTAATAGGTTGTCTGACAAGGCATAGACAGGAAATGAACCCTGGCATCCAAACCGAACCTGCTACATCTGCACTTAATTAATTTTTGCAGGTGATAAAAGATTTAAAGGCAAAATATGTTAAAGGTTTTTTTGAAGTGCAAGGCTTAATAGTCTAAATCTTGTTCATATCTGCACTCATAATTAAATCTTATTGGAAGTCGTGGCCTCACCCTCCAGCCCTCTGATTTAGTTAAACAGGCACACCAAAGGGTTGAGAGAGCACAAACAAAGCCATGTGAAGAAATACTTAGTTAAGTTAAAATGAAGATAAAAGGAATGGAAGATAGATAACCATTTCTAGTGCTTGGTTGGAATGGATGTTTTTCACACTCGGTATTGTATCCCTCCTGTGTACAGTTTTGTGCAAAGAATATCGAAGCCTAGCTTTCCATGCATTTTCCAAACATGCATACGTTTTAGTGTAGGTCACAGTTCCCCGATAAAAAATGTGTTGAAGACCTAGATATACTGCAGCAGCAAGGTCTTAAAATTTTTGCAAAAATAAGGACATACCATATTCATACAAAAGGACATTTTATGTAATTTATGACTAATTTTGTATGAATTATAGGATATTACATTTGAAGAAATTAGTATGCTCTTGGTACTGTAAATTCCATGCTAGACAGATAGACCAGAAATGGAAAAAGAGGATAGTAGATGAAGACCAAAGATTGTGCAAAAAGAAAAATAAATAAAATTGCTAAGCTTTCTAAATTTGTCCACATTGTGTAGCAAGATGATTGATCAGCTATTCATCCTATTCTTAGGAGTCTTTCAGTGATTACTTTCTGAAAAATTTCTGTTATCATTTTATGGTTCTATGAAGATAATAAATGTTTAGGGTCCCTTTTGAAAGCACATTTGTGATATCCAACTCAAAAACAATGAATTGTAACCTAAATGCCTATCTTATGATAGACGGATACTTTGTACTTCAGAGGATTTACATGTAAAGTTTTGTTTTTGTACATTAACACAGGAATAAAAGACTGCTGGAGATAATCTGATACAATTTATAAAATAATTTATTTGGTAGCTCCAAGTAGTTTCCTGTGAGCTTTCTGGCCTTTGATTATAAATTTGCTCCATTATTCAATCATAAAGGATGCTGATTTCCCAATAGGCTGTATCAGATGAGGAGTTTTTGTTTCAAATTCTCTAAATGTATGAAGTTCTGTCCAAAGGGTTGCCTCTGAGCTCACCACCAGCCCCCATATTCTTACTTTCAAGTCTTCCAAATTCTGCAGCTGCAGGGCTACTTTGAGGAAATTCCTGTTTCTTCCAGCTGTGGAGAAGGAAGTTTTAAAGTGCCACGTGGCTCTGAGACATCCGTTCTCTCTAGCTGACAGGTCTATTCTGTGAGTTTGCAAAGGAGACGGGGTGAAGGTTCTCCAGTGGTGGAAAAGCCTCGTTCCTGCACATCCAGAGTTATTAACGTTGGCTGGTGGGTGTAAACTAGCTCCACACATTCTAGGGCCAACAAAAAGTAGGGCTACTCCATTATACAACAGCTAGTCTGGGGCTTTTCATGTGCCTAGTAAATACAGAACCAGAGTTCTTAATTCACTTCCTATCTTGGGTCACAGCCAAATTCAAATGCATTGAGCATTGTGGGCAGATATGATTCTAGTTGGTGTGTGAAGGGCATTCATTCCATTTCTCCTTGTGGGAAAGAATCTAAAAACATTCACTCTATGGAGAGGGAGCAGGTGTAACAGTTTTTTAACACACTGGAGACTGGCCATTGTGTTCAGGCTATATCCTAGAAGTAGATTTGTCTACAAGACTCATGTAGCTTTTGGGTAATGTGACTTTTAATTAGAAAATAATACTTATTAGATTTTCTTTTTTTTTTTTTTTTGAAAGAATAGGTACTACAAGTGTCCTTAGATTTGGGGAAATTCCATTTTTGTTCAAGTACATTTAGACCTTTGTTACAAATCCTTGCACTACATAATTTTGAGTGATAACATTAGCTGGTAGAATATGTGATGTATTCAAAACTATTTTGACATAAAATTGAAAATATATTGGTTCTAACTTCTTGTGCAGAATCCATTTTTACAGTATACTTTTTTAACCAGAGATAAGTTTTCGCATTTCCCAGCAGATCTGAGAGGCATGGTTTATTTTAAGGTTTTTAATGATTCAATTTATTTCATTTATATAATAATTTTTCATAAGCACCAATAATTTTCCTGCCTTAGTCTATATATAGTATATACTTATTGTTATGAAGAAACAGATCTCAGATTATTTTGAGTATATGTATGCATGTGGTTTGTATGAATACTTTATAGCAATAAAAACTGAAAAACTGAAAAAATAAAGACATCTTAAAAGTTGTACTGTAAGTTGTTACACAAAACAAAAAACATACTTGGATTTAACTTTATTCTCTAAATACTTAATGACTATGATACAGAATCATGGATTTCTCAAACAGTAGAATGGGTCTGTGTATTTTAATGAAGAATGTTAGTTCAAACCTTTATTACACTGTGAACAAGATTGTATTTCTTTAGAAGAGTATGGACTAATAAGTACCCAAATATTTTTCAAGAAAAAATAATTTTATATCTCAAATTATCATTTTATTTGACCTTTTAAAAATAAATTTGTTCAATGTTCCTAGAGAAACAAGAGCAATCAAAGCAATATTTTTCTGATTTGCCAATTGCATATACATTTACAACCCTAAGTATTATTGTTGTATTAAGGAAATGGAAACATCTTTTCACTTATTTTTTAAGGTTTTTTTGGTCCATTCTCTAGATATTTAGTAGCAAACACAAAAGTCGTTGTGGGTTAAATTGTTTCATTTTTGTTCCCATGAAGGAAATAATTTTGCTATCTCTTCCTTTTCTTTGAATATTTAGAAATCCAGGAATTAATATATTTTCAGTAAGTTACTTTTTCCCCCTGATGTATATGTCTTTAGCTGGAATAAGTTTCTGAGATGATCCATATCTTCCCTAATGTTATGATTTTTAGTTAATTTGGGGTAGGCATGCTATACAAAAGGTGGAAAGAATCATTGTATGTCTACTGCATGAATGACAGGCTCAGTGTAGGTTTTCAGAAAATATCAAAAGGAGGCTTTGGTAGTGTCTAGTGAAGCAGTTCCAGGCTAGAGGATGGAGTAGAGACAAGTTAAATAAATCTCAATAATGAGAAATAATGTCCAATGACTTCACCTTTCAAATTTGCTAAGAGGACCAAAGAGATAGTGGGTCTGAATTTAACTGTCATAATTAAGAATTTTTCATTTAGAGTAAGAAATGAATTCAAGACCTAGTCTTCCAGCTTACTCTCTATATCCTCTTAGTAAATTACTGAAACTCTGTCATTTTTCTTATTCTTTAAATTAGGGCTAATATCACATACACCATAATAATCAATAAATAATTCATGCAACGTATTTAGTATAGTGCCTCACTTCAAAATTATTTGAATTATTTTTAAAAAATAGTGTGATTCTTACTAATGTAAAACATGTAGTTGCAAATTATCAAAACTTTTTATAACAGAACCAGAAATTATATACTTTATAGGTTAATGACATAGCAATAATATTTGCCTGAACCCTAATGCATAGATTATCATCATTTCAGAGTGTTCCATTTTATTTTTGTTCCAAAGACAGTAAGCATTTAACTGTAGTTCTTAATACCTGTAAAGACATTAAAGACATTTTTAAAAAAATGCTGTAAGTTTTATTTTGCATTCTTGTATTAATTCTGACCTGTTTATATTAAAACAACAACAACAAAAAAGAACTATCAAGTTTGTAGCCATTATCATATGCAAATATCTGAAGAATGTTTCATTCATTTTAATGAAATAGGCTTTTATTTTTATTTTTTTTTAAGTTGGAAGGGGGAGTGGTATGGAAACAGAAAAGGAAAAAAAAAAAAGATCAGGAGGAAAGCTGGGAAGAGAGCCATGATATAATATTAAAATTAAGCAGATTAGACAAGATTGCACAAAGCCCCATCCCATCTTTCTGCTTGGGCCCAAATGATTTAAGAGCTAATGAGCTCATACTCCCTGTGTCTTCGACTCTTGCAGTCACAATTTTACCAAAATGAAGTATGAAGTCCTTTTTGCATCTGGCACCTCTTTTGAAGTGACTCTAACTGCTGAGGGATTGCTAACCGAACTGAATGCTTCAAGAAAGCCAATTTATTCAGCTGGTTGCAAAGCCTTTGACCTTAATGGTGGGACTTGGCAAATCAATGCATACACGTATGTTTAGTGTTCTGTCAAGAATTGCGAAAATGCTCTGTAAGCCATAGATCCTTCTGCAAAATACTAGTTTGTAGTTTAAACATTAGTCTTTTTTTCAGGGGCCAATGAGGCCAGTTAATTAAGCCTGAGGGGTTATGAACTGTTGGCAGTTAATAAGTCATAAAATTCCTCCATAAAACAGGATGCGAGATTCCATCACTGAAGCAAAGAGTACAAAGGGCCGGTGTATAAATATCTAATTGTACCAAAGGACTGGGCTTTTTCAATGACTGCTCATCTGGAGTCTCCAGGGCATGCTCGCTGTGGTTTCCTGATTTTTAGAAGCCAGTTTAAAAAATGAGTGCATTAAAGGGTAATTTGCCTGAAAGTTCAGGAAGTAAAGGGGGTGGTGTGGAAGCAGGCTGAATGGAAGAAAGAAAGAGAGGAACACAGTGAGATGACAGAAAATGAGAAGGAGGGTGGGGTAGGAAGACAGGGAACTAGAAATCAGAAAGGTTGTCTCCATGCAGAGTTAGACATGACTGTATGTGTCATCTGTTTTCTTTTCCCTGTAGGATGTTCACCATGGAAACGGTACACAGCAGGCCTTTTATGCTGACCCCAGCATCCTGTACATTTCACTCCATCGCTATGATGAAGGGAACTTTTTCCCTGGCAGTGGAGCCCCAAATGAGGTTCGGTTTATTTCTTTAGAGCCCCACTTTTATTTGTATCTTTCAGGTAATTACATTGCATGATTACCCCTAATTTTCTTGTCCTTTGCTGGTGTTTTAAATTACATGAGATTACTGAATTGTCCCACAGGACTAAGATCCAGTGCAGAACAAGTGCAGAACCCAGAGCACTGGTTGTCAAGCCAGGCTGGGCTGATTTGACACGTTGTTTGATGTTTATTTCAAGAGGTCCCATGTGCTTGTTTTTCCTCTCTGTTTGCTTTCTTGCCTTTGCCCTCTTCTCTACCTACTCTGGTGTTTTTCTCTTCCCAGGTTGGGACAGGCCTTGGAGAAGGCTACAATATAAATATTGCCTGGACAGGTGGCCTTGATCCCCCCATGGGAGATGTTGAGTACCTTGAGGCATTCAGGTTGGTACTTCTTTCTTTCTGAAAATGCCCAATTAGAAAACAAATGTCCATTGGAACAACACCAAATGTGAAAGAGAAACAAATTCCTAAGTAAGGTGAAGTATCACTAAAAGCTATGTAGGACTATGTGTAAGAAAAAAAAAATAGTATATCAAGACCTAATTGTATTTATGCAGGTATATTGGCCAATGGCCCAGATATATACTCTCCATTTCCCTCAAAGAAAGGGCGCAAAGACTTTATTTTTAAATAGTTCTGTCTGGAAAATTCTGCCTATTATAACACATGACGTGATTTACAATAGACATTAGCATATTAAATATTCTGAAAAGTCCTTCACTACCTATTTAACTGTGCTGAACAGGTATTTCCCAAACTCCACTGGACTCAGATCCCTGTTTTACACAGCTAGGTTGGCATTCCTCATTCTGAGGAGCCAACTTACCTCAGGAACAGAGGCCCTGGCTATCTCATTTTATGGCAGAGTTAATGACTTCTGTATGTTTTCCCTCTCACATTAAGACATTAACCAATTAATTGGCTGTTTTCAGTTTCTATGGAGTAAATGAAATGTATCCATAATGCATTCTGCTACATTTTTTTCTCTCTTTGAAAGCAAAGAATTTTAAAAATTAATTTAAACATGCTTTTTTTTTTTTAGAAATGTAACTTAAGAAAGGGCAGTTAAAAATTTTAAAAAGTTCGGTCTTTGGAAAGGTGTCTGTTTTAAGAAGAAATGTCAGAATGTGTTAATATGAGCCTCGCTTGCAAGATTTTGGAAGGAGATTTTAGCATGTCGGTAATACCTAATTGCTTAGATGTTTAGTTAAAAGTAAAAGCAAACAACTGCATGAAAAGAAATATGAGAACTTCAGAGTTTTGAAATTTACCATTTATAAATTCCCAAGAATTAAAATCCTATTAATATTGTATTTGAGACTTTGGGAAATAATGGGAAAATTTTCCAATATATGTAATTTTAATGGGTTTCTGCCGTCTTATGTGTCATGCTTACTTCATTTTCTCACTTAAAGATGACTTCTCATTAGAAAAGTCATCCAGGAAAAGTGACAGTAACTATTTAGTTACTCTAAAGATGCATTTAAATTAATATATTTGGCTTGGTATTGAAGATAGAAAGGAAAATTCTACCTACATTATAGATATTTGGGAAACAAATATACATAGCAATGTCTACAATATTTATTTTAAAAGAGCTGAAATAATGTAAACTTGGGTTGTATAGGAAGATATTTTGCTTTAATTAGCAGTAAATATCTGAATATTATATTAAGAAATAATAGGGATCTATCTAAGTGTTATAAATTTTCTTTTCCTATATTTGGAACTTCACAAACAATATTATTTTTTGTAAGGTAGCTTTTCTTCCCTGTGACCAAAATACCCAACAAGAACAACCTAGAGGAGGAAAAGTTTATTTTGGCTCACAGTTTTAGAGATTTAATCCATAGTGTACTGACTCCATTGCTCTGGGCCCAAGGAGAGGCAGAACATCATGACAGAGGGCATGGCAGAGGACCACGACTCATCCATGTAGGTCAGGAGACAAAGAGGACAGGGGAAGTGTCTGTAGCAAAGATGAACCGTTCTGGGCAATTCTCCCAGTAACCCACCTCCTCTAGTCATGCCCACCTGCCCAGAGGTACCACCCAGTCAGTCTATTCCAATGAGGATGGACTGATTAGGTTACTGTTCTCATAACCTAATCAGAAACCTTTGACTATTGAATTATTAACACAGGAGCTTTCTGGGGACACCTCATATCCAAACCATCACAATGTATCAAAAGAATCAGAGAATAGACTTGAATACATATGATATATGAATTTGTCTGCTTCCCAAGTTAACCTGGTAACTTGAATGATATGAATTAATTCTCAGTCTCACTATAGCATAACATCATATCCATTGATCTATAATACAGATCAGATTTCCTGGTATTGTAATATTACTTGTGACATAGCTTTTATATAAAAATGTATTCTGTATGCACAACAGTGAAGGACAGTTTATATTTTGTGCCTGTTACTTCTCATATTAGAAAGTGAATGGTGAATGAACACAATAATTTTTACTAAATAATATGAAAACAGATATAAGTGCACAATACTGTTTTTTAATTGAAATGGTAAGTAAATTACATTTTCCTGAAAAGCGGCTGTCCTCAAGAAGAGCACATCTCTGGGCCTGAAATGTAGACTGTTTACATTAGCAAAATTTTCTGAACTCCCCAGTAAGTAGTACTTGAATTTAAGTAGAAAAGTGTCATTATTTACACTAAACTGTAAAAGCTTAGAATTGCTGGGTTTTGTGTATGTGTGTTCATAGTTATTCCAGATTTAAACTATAATAATCCTATTAATTTTAAATTATATCATATCTGCTATTCAATGTTCATGCTCAGAAATACCTGTGAGTTTTTTTATGGAAGAATCAAGAAAATAAGGCATTCATTCAAAAAATATTCATTGAACATATCTTCCAAGCATGATGGTGAGCACTTGGAATTCAGAACTGTCTTTGCTACCAGGGATCATTATAGAAGTGGTATTTATTGTTCTAAGGAATAGCAGTGCTTAGACAGAATAACAGTGCATAGACAAAATAAAATACATAACTATTTCTGAAAAATTTCAGGTAAGGCTTCATCAAATATTGTTCAACCTGTGTTTTAAGTATGAGTGGGAGTTTATGGGGGGGAATTAGAGTAGGGAGAAATTCACACTAGGCAGAGAGGATACACTGAAAAATATGGAGTCACAAGAGTTATGAAGTATTCTTTCTTTGTTGCCTCAAGGGCATGAGGGTTAGATTGATGGAAGGAAAATGGATCATACTTCGTAAAGTCTTTTACCCATCTTTGTCTATGATCATCATCTGTCTATCTGTAAGATAGATTTCCCATAATTTTTGATGTAGTATTATTGTATAAGCCTACTGCTGTCTTTTGAAAATGTCCCCCAAGGGTTCATGTGTTAATGGCGTGGTCCTCAGCTGATGGTAATATTGGAAGATGGTGAAACCTGTAGAAGGTGGAGTCTAGTGGAAGGAATTTAAGTCAGTTGAGGGTATGTGCCTTGCTGGGGATATTAGGACCCCAGCCCCTTTCTCTCTTTTTCCTTCTGGACTCCATAACATTGGGAGTTTCTTCTACCAAGTGAATTCTGCCATGATGCTCTGCCTTGCCACAGTCTGGCTGGGCACAATTCAGGAGCCACTTGTCAAAAGAAACTAACTTTATTTTTAGAACTACAAACGCCAAACAAAACAGCTCCTCAGGAAAAAACCCTCAGAGCCCAACTGCCACCACCGGCTTCCCCAAGCCTCTCACCCCCACACAAACCTCACCACCTCCCACAATCCTCCTGCTCTTGAGGCTGATTGGCTGGGTTGCGTGGGTGGAGCCAAAGAAGTCCCCTAATGAGCAGCTCCGTGGCAGAGCCAATCAGCTAGATGTTGCTGGGGCCGCTGTGAGCCAATCATCAGCTGGCAGTCTGAAGGGCAGGGAAACAGCCCAATGAACATCACCACAGAGGAGCCAATCAGCTAGATGTTGCTGGGGCCGCTGTGAGCCAATCATCAGCCGGCAGCTGGAAGTTTGCTGGGGCCCATTTGGCTGTGGCTCTCAACACTGCCTCATCATAGGCCAAAAGCAACAGGGCTGAGGAATCATGGACTGAAAACTCTGAAATCATGAGCCAAAATAAACCTTTATGCTTTTAAAGTTGATTATCCCAGGTACTTTGTCACAGTGATGAAGAACTAACACATTCATCCTTCTTAATACAATCATTGTTTCTCAGTATTAAAATGGAAGATCATTCTGGCATGTGTGTGTGTGTGGGTGCAGGAAATGGAGGTAGGGAGTAAACAATGAATTTTCTACTTTCTTATTTTTTTTTTTTTAGAATATGATAAGTATCTTCGGAAGGGAAGCTTCATTGTCTGTAAAACTACATTTATAGTGGGATATAAGATGGTTACTTCTTTTACTAGCCAAAAATTGACATATATATCATATATATAGTTTCTGTTACATGCTTTTTCTACGATAAAAGTAAAATTGTTGGAAAGCCAACATTTTCATGTTTGCTGTGAGCTTTAAAGATGATTTTTATGTTATTTCATATAACTTCTTATTTTTTCCAAGCATTTGTAATTCATCCCTGAAATAATTGAAGGGTATACTTAAATTTTTCATGAGAGTTTTAAAAATATTCTACAATATCAAATATGTTTCCAAGGTTACCATATTTTAAAGTAATAATGGTTATATTTATTGAGGTCTTACATGCCAGGTCCTAGATTGGAAACTTCATAGGCATTATGGGTAACTCCAAAATGCTTTCTATCTATACATCACAGAACCATGAATTGGAACAGCCATGATGTGAACTCAGTTTATGGATCTAAAAACTGTGCTCCTTTTGCCATGCCACATTGCTGCTTTCCTACTGTTGGACTTAAAATACTCAGGAGTGCCAAAGCACAGCGAATTTTATCAAAATGTAAGACCTTTGTGCCCCACTGCATCCTGCCCTAACCCATGGATACCTCATGCACAGCATGGCCAAAAAACAAAAAAAGAGGTATTCAATAATATTGGTTCAATTAGTCAGAGATGAGAGATGATGCTAACTACAAGAGGAGTATTGAAAGCTCTAGTATTAAGTAAACCTAGAAAAGCCTGAAGAAGCTACATAATATCTTACGACCTATCATGACATCTTTTGACCTCTCAAGGAGTCGGCTTTACAGACAACTTTGAATGTCCCTTCATTTGACTGTAAGAGTGTCAGATGTCAGATGCCCTCTCTTTACTCAACAGGTGTTTTTCTGGATGCCTGCTCAGCAGTCTCTGTCCCTGTCATTTCAAAAGATTGTTCCAATGGTTTTAAATTCTTCATGATCCCTTGATGAGCATCAGAATGTTATTTTTTCCCCTAAAGACTAAGTCTGTAAGCGTCTTTCAAATGTTAAAGTGATCATTTATATATGACAGTTCACATGGTTCATTTATAGTGGGTAAGAGACAGCAGTATATGTCATACTTCTAATTAAATTTAATAAGGAAAACATCTTGAAGGGTTGCTTTTCTTTTTTAAAGTATGGTTGGGTATTTCTTTATTTTGTTTCTTTATTTTTATGTGGTGCTGAAGATCTAACCCAGTGCCTCACATGTGTGAGACAAGTGCTTTGCCACAACCCCAACCCTTGTGGTTTTTTAAAAAAACTTTTTAATTTTGTTTTGTTTTGGTAAACAGTGATTTTCAGTTCAGAAGTCAGGTGATAGTACTCCTTGAAATTATGCCTATTTTATTGAATGAATAAATGATTGAGTAAATGAATGAATGACAATCCCCATGTAGCCTTTCAATTTCCAAAAAGAAGTTCAGTTACATGTCCCTTATATCCACAGGTGGGTTCCATATCTGTGGATTCACACAACTATAGATAAAAAATACTTGAAAAAATTACATCTATTCTGTATATGTACATATTTTTCTTGTAATTATTCCTTAAATGGTATAATATAAGAATTATTGGCATAGCATTTGCCTTGTTTTAGGTGTTACAGGTAATCTAGGAATAATTTAAAGTGAATAGGAGGATATGCATAGTTTATATTTAAACACCACACAGTTTTTTATAAGGATCTTGAACATTCCCACATTTTATTATCTAAGATGATCAGTCTTGGATACTGAGGAAGGACTGTACAAGGTACTTAAATTCAGGTTTTGATGAGATAATAAATGATAATTGGCAAACATTGAAGACTAGCTAAGAAAACATCACAAAGTATTGATCTTCATTGCTTAGATACAAGCAAGTTTTGATTTTAAAAGATCTCCCCAAGTCAGTATGTTATAATCTGTAGCTACTTTAGTTAGTATTTTTTCATTGATAAAGATTTTCAAAAGGCAAAGGATCTATATTAGCTCTTCAGAGAAATTTATCTCAGGGCAAAACTGAACCAGAATGATTCAGTTTCACTGAGGTTTCCAGGGTGCCAATTGAAAAATTGGACTTAAGAAAGTTGTCTAATCTAGGAAATAAAAAATTAATTAAAAAGTTGATGCTTTCATTGTTACCACCTGTTTTTCCTTTAATCAGCTTATGAAGTATCTCTATTTTGTCAAATGTGATGAGTTCAAGCTTTGCTAAATTACTTTGGCCATATAACCAACTAGAATTTTTATAAGGGTAGTGTTATTGCTACAGAACTAAACCATTGAACACTTTGAGCACATGTAAATAACTCAACCAGCCTGTAACTCTTTATCTTGTCTTTGGCTTATACTTTTTTGCTATAGTACACACACTAAAAAATTCTAATCTATTAAAGCAATGGTTGGAAAACAGACCAGATATCATGTCTGTTTTTAGTTCACCAATTGTGTTCCTGAGACAGTCTTTAAAATAGAAATCATGGCTTTCCATAATTCCTCCCCTGCTTCTGGTAAAAATAAAAAATGTGCATTTAACTCAAACAGAGGAGAATAGAGTTTTTTGTCATATTCATAGAGCAAAAGCTCCTCAGACAGCTAGTTAGTAATGGTCAACCTACAGTGTACCAAGGGTGGTTGGTTTCTTCCATACAATGATGGTAGATAATTTGGGGGCTAGGCAAATAAAGTAGTACAATATTTTATTGTTTTATCATTATTATTTTATCAAACATCATCATTATTATAATTAATTTTAAAAGACTAACTTCCAAATGTTGTTGCTATATACATAGACTGAAAAAGAAGAGTCTCTCATCTACCAAAGAAATAAAATGGGACCATAAGTAAATATTTAAATTTTCTCTTTTGGTAAGGGCCACTTACTAAATATTTTTATGGTTATTTTTCTTATTTTACTTTAGTGTAATTTCATGTTAAATGAATAGAAAACAATACCATTGTTAAAAATTATAATGTTAATAATGACCTCATAATATAGGACATTCATTGAGAATTTAATTTTTGCTAGCTGCTTATTTTTAAAATCTTGAGAGGTTCTTAAGTGTTCTTATTTTCCAGATAAAAATTCTAAACTTTTTGAGTGCCAGTAGATCTGTGTCACATAGCTGGTAAATAGTGACTAGTGGTTTGTGGCAGCAAGTGTCAGTCCTCTTTGGCCCCAAATTGTGGTTCCTCTATAAAGGGTATCGGGTGACAAAATAATATGGTGAGAAATCCTTTGCAAATGCCTGTTAGCCTGACCATCATTTGGCTTAGACATCTAAATAATATCTAAATTGGTGATATTATTTTAAAATTGAAAAATCCTTCCTAGATTTTTTATCATTCTTATCTCATATAATATCTTCAAGCCACTCTTGTGCCTTTTCCTCATCTGACAGAAGAAGAGAGCCTATCCCATTAAATCCCTAAAACATTTTTTTCTTCTGATCACCACTCTATTTATAATTGGAAATATATTTTTCCATCTTTATTAAAAGAAATATTTCCTCCTTATGTATGCATTTAGATTTTTTGTAAGGGTATGTGATTAAACTTCAGAAACACCAAATTAAAATTTTAAATACAATACAAAGTGATAAATGAACTTTTAGATCCAAATTTGAAATAAAGAATGATTTGTTGTCATCTAAGAATCATACTCAATACTGTCAAATGATTTGGGGTCTTGTTTTGTCTACGAGAACTGCGGTTGATGCTTCCCAGTCTTGGAAAGGACTCTCAATTGTTAGTGACAAGCAAATATATTATACTCATGATAGTGTACGCTTTCCCAAAGATGGCCAAGACATTTGGGGAAAGAGGGTAGAATTTCTTGAAACAATTTGCCAATATGAAATATTGTACATATCAAATTGGCCTGACTACCATCTTTCCCAGACCATTTATCATAGCTCACAAATCAAGCCCACATTTTCTCTTTCTGAAAGACTTGGCTAATAAATAAGATGTGGGTCTCAAATCTGAACCCGTCAATCAATCTTGGGAACAAAGCAATAATGACTTTCATCTATTAATATTCTATTTCAATAAGAAGGAATACATATGAATTTATGGCTGTGTGAGCTACAATTATATTCATTATCCATATTCTATTCTCTATATGCATCATGTTGCAATATTTCAATATATTTGATCAAAACATCACAAGGAAAAAATCCAAAGGAATAAATATTAGAAGACTGTCAGCTCTATCTGCTCTTTAGCTTCAGGAATAAACATAATTTAAGAACATTTTTTTCTTCTCTCATCTGTGTAACATATTGTACCAATTTTCATCAAAAAATTACAATTTCTATAGGTGTGTGTCTCTAGATACCCTTAGAATTTCTGCTCTTTGACCTTTAGAGTAAATTGATCTTATGCACACCTGTCTTCCTTGGGAAACTTGCAAACTTGATTTTTGAGCTGAGCATCAAAGAGATATGATATTAGACAGTATAGAGGTCAGGTAAAAAGTCCAGGAAGTATCTTGAAGTGCCTGAAGTTTTGAAAAGCAAATGATATGTGCAGTGAATAAGTAGTTCAAATGCTACTATTTATTTTATTAGTATTTTAAAAGTTTAGATCAACCATAAAACAATTTTTTTCTGCCTTAGAGTAGTTCTAAAGCCATTTTTTTCAGAAATTTTGATATCAAATATTAAGGACTAAATAGAAGAGTTGTTATGCTTAATTAACTATTTTCCCTAATGTTTCTTTATAAGCAGGTCCTTTGTGTGCCCAGGAATGATTTGTTTTTATTTTTAAGATGAAACACTGAATTATAAAGCCCTTGCCTTGCACAAAATCCTCCCAACATATGTGCAGTATTCTGAGATATCAGGAAATGAACTCTTTTCATGACATACTGTGAAGATTTCTAGGCTAGAAATAGCAGATCTTTTGGACTGTCAAACACTCAGATCAATTCATCAACTTAAATTATCTCCTCTAGTAATAATGGAATTGTGTAGTTACTTATGATATACTTAGAGTGGAAGATAAATATAATGAAGGAATTATGAAGTCACACTTTTTTTTCAGTGTTCCAATAAGTATTTGCAGATTTTGCTTCATTTATTGGTAAGATAAAGCTCTGGTCCAAATAAGAGTCACTTATCCTCATTGAACATTTAACCAAATTTCAGCGACTTGGGGTTTTAAGTTGTGTTCTCAAAATTGAATAATTTTTTCTTTTTTCATGATTTTATATCTAAAGTTTACTATAACTAGATTTTTTGAGGTGATGAATAATGTGAAAAAGAGATTGTTTTGATATATTATACATATAGAATTTTAGTCCCTTTTGGGAAAACTAGATATATATTGTGGTTTAATAGTGGGAGTTTACTTGGCTTTCCCAGGTGCAGGAATCATCCTCATGAAAATTCTATCGAAAACCTCTTCAGATGTTACTTTTGAGGTTCAGGGTTGAAGTTCGCACCATTTTCTGGTGGGCAAGACCATCAGGGAGAGGTTCGAGTCCTTGCATGACATCAAGCATCTGGATGATAAACTCAGTTTTCCATATTTCATCCCAATGATTTGATGTTATGGAGATGAAACTACAAATGAACATCTGTTCTCATTTATGCAGGCATTCAGACTCCTCTGGCACTCTTCTACAAGGGCAATGGCTTATTCTTATATCTGTTATGAATCTGCCCATCTTTCTTGTGGGCACCACAGTACTGGGTATTGGTTGTCTAAACATCTTCTATTTTGAAGCATAGCGTTGATGCTGTAAAGCCATACAGAGGGCCATGAGATTATGAACTGTGTAGCTTTTAATGGAAAAGACAGCAAAATAACATTCTTGCCATTAGAGTTCACATTTCACAATTTTTAAAGTGGATGGGAGGAGAAAGGAGATAGATGATTTAATCGACTTTTAAACTCAGCAGAATTTTAGGTCTATCCACATCTCAATGTGAGGATATCTTGCATTTTAAAACAAACACCTATAGGAAAAAAAATCAAGGAATAACATTTAGAGCAGGGAGTGGTGGTGCATACCTATAATCCCAGCAGCTCAGAAGGCTGAGGCAGGAGAATTGTGAGTTCAAAGCCAAGCTCAGAAATTTAGCAAGACCTGATCTCTAAACAAAAGGCTGGGGATGTGACTTAGTAGGTAAGACCTCCTGGGTTCAATCCCTGATATCAAAAAAAGAAAAAGAAAGAAAGACCATTTAAGTATTATTATGTAAAGAAATGTATCATTTCATTTGAAAACAAAATGTTGGTTCACTTGCTGTATATTTTTAGTTGGTACATAACTTCTTGAATTTAAGGCAATAATGGAGTTACTGAAATGGACTGAATTTCAAAAACAAACAGTTTTACTGGAATAGTAGCCAAGGGCAAAGAAACAAAGGGGAGTTTATTTAAAACCAAGAGCAAGAAAAAAACAGGAATAGGTTTATCATTTAAAAGTTCTGTAACCCAAAGAGTTTGATGCCTCATTTTGTACTTCCAGTTTCTGAAAAAGTCTCCTAGATATTAGAGTTGCCCCACTGGGTCTCTGATTTAATTCACACACTCAAGTCCTTCCCTTTCTCCAAGTTTCTGTACTAGTTCTCTTTTATGTCCAGGGTCTTTATGATGAAAATATCATTGCAGAAATTATTCAGTGATGCCTTATTTCCAATAACTATAATGAAATTAGAGGCAAAAATGATAATGTCTGGTGGGCGTTGTGTTTTATGACTCAGTTTAAATTAAGAGATTAAGTTCTAAATTATTCAGAGAACCAAAGTCTGCCACAAGTTTGCTAACATGTTCCATGTAGCTTAACTTTTGGAGGATGTGACAATAAATGATAATCAAATGATTACATCTAGAATCCAAAAGAAAAATATTTAATTAATATGAAAGAAGCATCACTTGCCTGTATTTGTCAGTGTCAACTTTAAAAAAAAAAAAAAACTTTTAACAAATTATTATTTTGTCTTCCTTTTAAAATCACAGTGATATGTAAGATTTGGTACAGTTAATATGCTTTAGGAGAAATTAGAAGCTAACGAAATCATCCCATTGCCAGGGCTGACCATAAAATCCTATACCAAGTTAGAAGGGCTTATGTGGCCCAATTTAAAATTTTGTTGTTTTATAATATCTTTGGAGAAGTGTATTGTTCCTTGTAAAATACCCACATGCTCTCCTTTGGAATGGCTCCAGACTGTAACTGAACCACGAGGTTGCCCCCTGGTGCTTTATGTATTGTTTAATTGTTTGCCTTTGGTGGATGTTTTTATTAAAAGCCTATTATTTAGGATAAGACCAAAGTGTCGTTTTAAAAACAACAGAAGCAGAGCTGTTCCGTCTCATAGGTCTTTTTCATAGGTGTATTAGTGCATACTGGATGTTGCTAATGAGCCCGAAGAAAATTCTTCTTGTAATACTTCAAAAAGAGCAACAACAACAACAAACAAAACTCTGGGTTTTTTATTTTCCTCTAATAAAATGTGAGTGGATTGGCTAGAGAAGCTGCGATTCTGTGCAGTCTGTGCGACTGTGCCCAGGGCATGAGGGAGGAGAGGCTGTGCTCAGCCGCTCAGTCTTGTTTTGTTCCAGAGGTTTGGAGTCACATGCACGTTGGGACACGTGGCCATTTGGAGCACAGGAGCCTGGGAGGCAGGGAAGTCCTTGTAGCTTCCTGGGGTGTTTACCAAGCCCACGCATGCTTCACTGTTTGTGACTGGATTCTGCAGTCCCTAATGCCTTCCTTTTCCCCACAGTCCAACTATAAGAGACCATCTTAGTGCAGAACATTCCCCATATAAACTAGGTCTGGGGAATATTTTTAACCAACAATTCTAATTCTAAAAATTCTTTTTCTCCCTGAATGTTTTCTTTTCCGAAATGGCATCACCATATCAGTCACTGAGTTGAGTTCTTAGAATCTGATGCTGGGAAAAAAAAAAAATTTCAGTGGTTCTCTAGCAGGTCCCTGTCACAGAGAACACACAAGAGTTTGACAGTCATCTTCGAAGGCAGAGTGGGACTATGACCCAGCCTCAGGCAAAAAAAACAAAAAGGCAATATACCTTGACCAAATTTCCAGGACTTAAAAGATCTCATTAAATTCTGACTCTAGATATCATGTAGACATTTGAGGAAATATGATTATTGACAAAATGTAAGCCTGTTACACACTATATCACTTCAAAAGGAGAAAGGCCATTAGGACGTAATTACATCAGAAACAGTATACACATTTGGCTGGTTTATAAACTGTCACTTTCAGAAGTAGGAAGACATATAAAAGTTTCCAAAGGTTCCATTATGACCCTATTTCCAACAGTATTCTCTGACAAACTAAATAAATTACTGCATGTATTGGACCTTTGAGGCTTAGGGCAAAGAATGGAAAAATTATTTACAAAAGCTTGAAAATATTTAATCACTGGAGGCAGGGGGCAACGGTGTTTTAATTAGCAGGTCCTCGGGCCATGGCTGACTGGAGGCTTTCTCCAACAACCACACAAATGCACTGAATAGCTGTTTGCCAGCCTCAGGGTCAGGCCTGAGATGAAACAGATAAGATAATTGGCTCTAATGAAATCCAGAAGGCCTTGGCTTTCTTGTTTGAGCTTGGATTTGAAAAGTGCGTGTGGAAGTGAGGCTTAATTCAAACCAGAACTGAGCTAGGCCCGTTTTCTCAGTGACTTTGATATTGTTTGAAGTTCTAAAAGTGTTCGCCACACCACTAGCCTGCTGGGCTGGGCCTCCCTGGTACCCTTAATTACTAAGCTTTATGGCTGACTTTACTACACAGGAAAGGGGCCATTATATGTTCCATCAACATCAGCTCTTCTCAGATTGGAGGAAAGGGCAGGGTTAAAGGCCACTGTAGGAAGGCAAAAACTTCACTTTGAGGTAGTCAGATCATTTACCAGTGTTGAATTTCACCGTTACGCACATACATTCCTCACAACACAGAAGCCCAATTTCCATTTTTTAAACAAGTGATTACTTTTCAAAACATTTTTGTTTGTGCCTCCTTTTTTTTTTTTTTTTTTTTTAGAAGAGAGAACATTTATATTTAGGGATTGAAATGATTACACATGATATATGGAAACAAAAAAGAAAAGAAAGAAACCCAAAGAACAACACCTCCCAATTAATCATCACACCAGAAGGTCTGGTTGGATTCTGTAATAAAGAGGATTATTATTAATGCCCCTTTGAAGTAGAAATAAGTGAGGACCCCTCCTGTGGTGTGAGAGTTGTCCTGACACCCTGAGGAATAAAGACCCCTCAGGAGACTCTACAAAATTAAATCCCAGCTTCTAGCGTCTCTGACAAAGAAGTTGCACAAAAGTGCTCCCAATACATCTCGACACCCATAAGCAAAGTCGAGGAAGTTTCCTTTTCAGAGGCTGGCTGTGGTGTCACTGAGCATTCCATCTTTCCCATTCTTGCTGCTGCTCTTTGTGTCCCAATTGGCAAAGATGGATTATGAATCTGAATTAATTACCAATTATCCAACCCCTAGCCCTCTCAGATGAGGAGATCAGGTCATGCCATGAAAGCCAAGGGACATGCAGTCTAGGCCTATTTTCTGTCCTATTCATCACCTTTGGATAAGAAAGTCACAAGTGATGTCATTAGGTTCCGTTCTTTGTAAAAGAAAAAGTTAAGCATTTGCTTTTGCATTATTTAAGTGAACTTGACATTAATGTGTTCCAATTTCATGTATGATCCTACTGACCATTCATCTGATACTTCTCTCTCAGTACTCTTGAGCACAGGCTGGACTGGACACTAGCTCTCCACTAGGATAATGTATATGTGAGCCTAAGAACCATACTGAGAACCTAGGGAGATCAGTAATGGGAAGACAAAGCTAAGACACTACTCGCCAGCCTCTCCTAAAAGAAATTAAGGAGGTCCTTGACAGAGTTGTTGTCCATGACAGATGAACTGATTATTATGTCACACCAGAAGAAGGAAGAATCTTACTCAGCTCATTTGAAATATTAGCTCATTTTTCATTGGATACTCTTATAGACTAAATGACTGTGTACTTTTGCCCCTACATTCATATATTGATGCCCTAACCCCCAATGTGATAGTATTTGGAGATGGAGCCTTTTGGGTGCTCATCAAGGTTAGGTGTGGTTCTGAGGATGGGGCCCTGCACTGATGGGATTGGTGCCCTTATCTTAGGCTGCAGTAGAGAGCTTGTTTTCTCCCTCTGTTTTCTTGCACACACACCACAGGAAATGCCTTGGGAGGACACTATAATATGAAGACTGCTTGCTAGTCAGGAAGCAGGCCCTCACCAGACCCAACCATGCTGACATGCTGATTCTAGACTTGGAGTCTCCAGAACTGTGAGAAAATAAATTTCTCTTGTTTAAACTATCTACGTCATTATATTTTGCTATAGCAGCCTCAACAGAGTGAGATCAGCAGAACAAAGATATTTGCAAGACCAAAGGATGCAGTAATGACTCCAAATTTGAGATACCAAAGAAAGTGTCCTCTAAACTATATTCTGCTAAACACTAGATATAAAGGATAATAATAAATGCTTCTCAGTAATAAAGTATTCTGTATCCTCTTAAAATTACATATTATATACAAGCATAGTTAAAACTAAGAATTACAGCAGCAATTTTATGTTATTTCATATAGTATCTCCTCCAGTTATTTGAACAAAGGACTCTCAGCTCCCCCAGCTTATATATATATATATATATATATATACACACATACACACACACACACATACATATATACATATTATGTATATATATACTCATATATATGTATACATACATTTATATAAGTAATTATGTATTATACATATATATGTGTATATATATATATATATATATATATATATATATATATATATATATAAAATCTCATTGAAACTAGTATTCCATGGAATACAGTTTTAAAATCCTGATATATAGGGGAGAAAAAATTAGTGGGCATTTTGATTAGTTCATAGCCAATTCAATAAACACAATAATATAAAAGTAAGTAAAATAAACCAGCCCCTAAGAATCTCAAAATCTAATAAAAATAGTTGCAAGACGTTACACATTATTATATTATATTATCACATACACTGAGCCCTGAGTAACCCATACTCTACAGGTGGTCTCTCCATTCCCCACTGGTTGCATCGTAGTGGTTCTTAGTTCTTAGATAACATACCATCATGAAGACAAAGAAAGAAAGGAGGAAAAACAAAATCAACAAAGTAAGTAAAAGGGAAAAGAAGTTCAGTTTCCTTTGATATCACTATTAAATCACCCAGTGAATTTTCTTAGGGTAAAGTTACTGCCATTCACAATTATAGCAAATTGGTGATATTTTACAGTCACACTGTATATTTTGTTTCAGTTTAAATATAGACACATTATCTCCCAAATGTATTTTGTTATCAGATATGACACATTAAATATGTGGATTTGAGTTTTTTTTTAACTCTTGCAATTAGAAACTAATTACAATGTGAATATGTAATTGGTTTTGTGAATAAATCCATTTGTGGAATTACAAAGGTTGAAGACTTCATTCATTATTTGTGACCATGTTTTGTTGAGGAAAAGAAACGGACAATAGTTTGTAATTGAAGGGAGAGGATCCATTACATGAGCATAGTCCACGATGAAAAACACACCCTGAAATAAGACAGTAAGTCAAAATGTATAACTTTCCCTGGTTAAAGAACAATACAGCTTTGAGTATAGACCCTGTGGCTATCATGGAGTGGTAATTCCATTTTGTTCCCAAATATAACATTTATAGATATGCAGATATTCTGAACTTTATTAAACTATATATATATATATATATATATATATATATATATATATATATCATATATCATATATTTGTTCAAAAGATATTACAGCTATCAAAGCAGTTAGTCCTTAAAGTCCTTCATCCTTAAAACCCTCTTTTGCTTTACTGCATGAGGAAGCACTCTACCAATGCCGTAGGAATTCCATCTGGATTGAATTGTATAGTGAATAAAGCAAGCAAAGAGCTCCATGTATATGAAAGCATTCAGTTGTCATGAAACATATTATGACAACCGGACCTTTGTCACATTTTCCTGGTTAAAATAGGAAAAGAAGAAAATGCTTTTCTTGAATGACATGGCAGGATGCAGCCTTCCTTGGCTACAGCGGCTCTCATTTGTACAGTGAGACAAAGTGCCTGGGAAATCACCAGGCAGCTGGAAGGCACAATATGTAGATGATAGACTCTTGTACTTTTTGCTCTTGGAGAGCCAGAGGTGTGACAATTCTCTTCCAAAAATGGTAGTTCAGGGAAGAATTCTTCCCTGGAATGAAACCTACAGATTGCTTCCTTCTGTGAACCACTAACAAGTTTTTCCTGGGCCTAAAATACTGAAAAAGGATCTGTCTTCTGAAAGCTCAAAAGCTCTGATCTATTCTAGTATTTCATTTATCCCCAAACATGCTTATGAATTGGAAAAGGTGTTTAGATCACACAGGAAATTAATGCCACGGACTATGTCCTCACATCCATTCAAAATGAAAACGGAGTGCATTCCTGACTTAGTCTATTAGGGCTGCTATAACAAAATATCATATATTGGGGGGGGGGGATTCTAAATAACCAAAATTTCTTTATCAGAGTTCCGAAGGCTGGGAAGTCCAACAACAAGGTGCTAGACGATTTTAATGCTGTCTGGTGAGGGCCTACTTGCTGATTCATAGATGGTGTCTTCACATGGTGGAAGAGGCAGGGCAGATCTCTGGGGCCTATTTTGTTGACAAGAAAACTAATTCCCTTCTTAAGAGCCCTGCCCTCTTGATCTAATCACCTTCCACAACCTGGACCTTTAATACCATCCCCCTTGGGAGTTAGGATGTCAACATATAAATTTGGATGGCTGCAAACTTTCAGATAATGGCAATTCCCACAACCATCATGAATGGACTTAGACTATATTGAGAACTAACTGGTTCTCATGATTGCATTAGTGGTGGTTCCCAGTGTTCAAAAGCAGTGGCTCCCTGTGCTTTCACCAGATTGCCACCAGGAGCGTCTAGGCTGCACCTCCTGCCCCTCTACATTCACTGTTGCTTGCTTTGATTTAGTATTATCTCTTAGTAATCGTCATCCTTTATTTGCCTTCTATTGAAGCTTCATTTTTAATTGTCACAGGATGTACATAAAAGGTTAAGGATTAGATTTATATGATGTAATTTTTCTGAAATGTTGGTTGGTTTTTGTGCTTTATGTTATGTCATCCAATCAGCTTTTAAAAATTGTATTAGCATCCAAATGCCTGTAATTAGTTTTCTCTTTTAAAATACGTTTATCAAAGTAAACCATTTTCCATTGATATTTTTCTTTTATGGAATCAGCAGCTTGAAGTTGGTCTCCTGGACACTTAGATTCATTAGACTTTTCTTTTCCAAAATATAAAACCAACCACTCTGGGGCTGCAGTTGTAGCTCAGTGGTAGAGCACTTGCCTAGTATGTGTGAGGCACTGGGTGCAATCCTCAGCACCACATAAAAAGAAATTAATAAAAATATCAGGATGTAAAAAAAAAATCTTTAGGAAAAAAAAAAAAAACACTCAGCAATGAAGTTGTCCCTTCTCACAGAAGGTACAGTCCTGTGGGAAAATGCTATGGAAATTGAGTCTATTGGAAGAGAGGTCTTCTGACATGGCTGCTTAGGGACACAGAAATGGCATAGCACTGTCCTGGCTTCTTGATCAGCTAAGCCCTGGTGCTTTGAGGAGGTAACTTTTGTGAGTATGAACGTGCATAAAGCTCTCCTAAAAGAAAGTGACCTACTATGTGCTAAACTACAAGGTAATTGTATGGAAGATACAGAAGTATTCAAGAGTCCAGGTTCGAAGAGAAAATCACTGTGATACAATTATAGAGTGAACAGAACATGGGATACTGACATGTAGTAGAGATCACAACTAAAAGAATGGGCTGCTGATATAAATGTTATAAGCATCCCAGCCTTCTGTGGGCATGGATAGGAGCCTGGGGACAATTCTAGTCAAGCAAGAATGATTTCAAACCACACAGGCTTCAGTTTGTGAGTCTCAATCCTGTATAACTATAGAAATACAAAAACAATTAAAAATAGGTACAGGGACTTCGAAAGGGTTCGTGTGAGTGAACTTTTTTTTTTTTTTGGCTTCATTAGCTTTATAGTAAATATTCCTTGGTTCATAAACCCTAAGAGTTGTATTGTCATTAATTGGAATGAATCAACATACAACACTACATAATGAGCCTTAGATAAAATTAATGACTATGCTAGGTAGTAATGGGAAGAAGGAAAATGCTACGAGGCTGAGAGATTAGAGAAGCTGAAATGACAGAAATTGTCTTAAACTTAAAAATTCAACTGGGATACGTTTTTCATCTGAAGGCACATGCTAAGGAGATCAAAGTAAAGAAATTTTTTCTATTGTGTATGTGTGTGTGTGTGTGTGTGTGTGTGTGTGTGTGTTAAAACATGCAATCAACCCAAATAACATAAAACAAAGCAAAATAGGGGTTGGGAGAGTTACCAGTGATTATGTGGAAGCACACAGGTTTCTGTTGGTTTTGGTGTGAAAATTCTGTACCTGTTTGTGAACAGTTCAAAATCTGGACTGAGGCTACTCCCTGAGCTGGCCTGGCTAACTTTCCTCCTAAGGGGTAGGGTTGCTTTAATGCAGTTCACATGTACGGTGTTTCATCTTAACCAGAGTGATTTATGTTAATGAAATGAAACAGAGAAAATACCCTTGACATCCTAGTCTCCTTTAAAAAATATTAAATAAATATGTCCAGGACTTTTGCATGATTATTTTTATTAAAACAAATGGAAGACTTCAATACATACCAGAATAAATTTGCAGGTGACCCTGGGTAGGGTTAAATCCATTAGGGAAAAATGAGTTTGGGGGTTTCTTATGAATTCTGAATGTTCTAAAAAGAGCCATTAAAATGAGCAATAGAAGCTTCAGACACTGAGCATCAATTCTAAGGTAATTTATTCTATGACTTAGAATATTCTTTTGTCTGGATTTTGAAAATTTGATCTGCACATCGTGATTCACAAAATGTCTTCAGAACATCTTTATAAATCTAATAATAGGCCTCCTTATTATATTAGGAATTAAATATGTGCCATATTTACCTTTAAAATATAACTTCAAAAGTGTTAAAACTCAATAGTTTAAGTTACAGTGGTTACATGTCATTACCATTTTATTAACTCGGAACTAACAATTTAAACAGAAATTATAAATATCAGAAAACTTTTTTATTCTTAGATTTCATTAGTATGCATTGGTTAACCCGATGCACATGATTATATGATTCAGTTCTACAGAAATTAATAAAAATGAACAGATTTTTAAATAGTTGATTGGCATTTTTCTCAGAAGCTACCTATCTGATGAAAAATATTGGGTAAAAGATTCATTTGTCTTTTTCCTCTTAACTTGATTAAATTGTAATTTATGAAGCAGACTATGACATTCACTAAAACCAGAATTAAGCAAGGAACATATTGACATGGTCTTAATTCCTCTGGTGGAAGTAAACAGTGACCTATTTTTTTGAAGATTTTTTTTTTTAAAGTGAAGATTAAGGGCTGGGGATGTGGCTCAAGCAGTAGCGCGCTCGCCTGGCATGCGTGCGGCCCGGGTTCGATCCTCAGCACCACATACCAACAAAGATGTTGTGTCCGCCGAGAACTAAAAAATAATAAATATTTAAAAAAAAAAAATAAAAAAAAATAAAGTGAAGATTAAGAAATCGAAAAAAAAAAACTTGTATTTTTAAAGTCTTTCTGTTCACCAGTGCACCAGAAATTTGCCTAATGTGATGTAGTCATAGGTATTTGACAAGTACCTCAGTGAGTAGCTATCTGCCAATATGCAGGATAAGAAAATAAAATGAAAAGGAACTTTTAAAACACATTCCTGAGAAAGGCTTAGTTCTTTCTGCTGGTTGATAAATCATCCATTGTCATACATTAGGAGCTGAGAGATTGAATACTATTTCTGCTATCTCAGATGTAGTATTAATTAAACAATATTTTTATGGGGCTCATGGTAGAGATGGGATTGTGTTGATGTATAGACTGGTCATTGAATGAGTTCCAAGGCTGCCACTGTATCTTTTAACACAGAAAATAAGTGTGATACCAAAGCAAGAAAAAAAAATAGCAAATGCTGTTATTTTAAATTACTGCTACAATTTATGAAAATGATATTTCATCACTATCACTGAAATTGTATCTATTATGATTTAAGTATTTTGACAGTTCACTTAAACCCCAAAGGAAAGCAACAAGGTCAGTGCCTGCACAAATTGCTCAAGTCTATGGCATTGTTGTTAAGTATTTTTAATATCTCCAAGGTTTAAAATAATGCCTTCATAACTTAATGGGAACACAAAGATAATTGATTGCTAAGTAATCAGCATCAGACTTGAGAATGGAAGGAAATAGCTAGAAGTATTCCCTTAATCTCCATCCTTTACTCTCCAAAAGCAGTCAGAAGCCAGAGAAATAACAGGACATGTCTCGTCATAGAGCCAGTGAATGGCAGAGCCTGGTTTTAAACAGATTGTGTGATGTATGGCCCAGGACTGTGTGTAAGTTAGATTTTATATGGAAAATTTTGGAAGTTGGTGGCAGGTACCAGGGATTGTTCTCAGGGGCACTCAGCCACTGAGCCACGTCCTCAGCCCTAGTTTGTATTTTATATGGAGGCAGGATCTTACTGAGTTGCTTAGAGCCTCACCGTTCCTGAGGCTGGCTTTAAACTCATGATCCTCCTGCCCCAACCTCCTGAGCTGATAGGGTTATAGGCATGCTCCAACACACCCTGCCTGTATGGCAAATTTTTTGAAATATATTTTCCCAAAAGGTTCATCATCTTGCCCCAGCATTGTGTTATTATAGAGAAGGAAGTTTGAAACTAATTTATTGTTGGCTGTTCTCTGTATACCTGATATAAATGAACATTTTCTCTTTAGAGAAAATAATTTCAGTTATTATTTTTTAAGCCTGCTCATTCCTGTCTTCATGAGAAGTTTCAACTCTTCAACATGAGCATGACTTTCCTGATCTCAGCTTGTGGCATCCACTGTACTTAGAAACAGTGGCCATGCTGAACTTGCACACTCCTCTGCTGCTTGTGGTTTTACCACTTCTTAGTATGTTAAATTTAATTAGGCTGTGGTTGCTAGCCTCTTGGTTCTTTTCTTGCCATTCTGTCAGTTAATGTTTCCCTTACATAGGTCAGAGGCAGAGAAGGGAAGAGAAGAGATAGGAGGAGATCCTTAGCCAAATCCAGGTCAAGCTGTCTAACCAAAAAGTGTAGCTGATTCTACTGCCCACTTGGACTATGTTTCCCAGCCTCTAAGGTAGCTAGAGTCCTTTGCAATCATGAAAACATTCCTTCTTTTACTTCTGTACACCTTTGTCTTCCCTGAATTCATGCAAAGAGACATAAGGGGCAAAATAACTGTGAGCATTAAAGCCTTTCTTTCACTCTAATGACCTTGACTCTGCACTGAGATAAATGTCTAAGTATGAAGAATTCAGCACAGACCACATTAGCAGGACTGATGTTTGCTTTGCACACAGACCCAACATCTGTTGTATCTTTGGATCAGGCTTTAGTAATGGGAGCTGAATCCTGCTGTTCTCTTAAAATGAGTACTTTGAAAGAAGGTGCTCTTATAATATTTGGTCCTAAGAGATATTGCATCATAGGTTCCAGTAGATGCTCATAGCCCCAAAGAAACTATGAGTTACTGGCCAGATTTTTAATTGCAGATTCAATACCTGGATTGATCCTACAAATCAGAATCTATTTTGCTGTTTTGTTCATTATGAATAGCAGAGGGGCTTTAGCACGTGATCATTTCCCACCTCTCAGGGCTACTTACATAGAAATGGTCCCCAGAGGGCAGGGATGTGATCAATTTTAGAAACTACACATACATAACCTCTATTTTTCTTTTATTGAACTTCGAGTGGGCTACAAGAAGACTATTTTCTACAAATGCATTAGCATCTTCCCTTAATTCAGTTTATTAGTTTGTGTATAAATGAAAAGATTTTGTATATATTTATCTTTGGATATAACACAGTGACTTAAATGAATTGTTTCTCTATGCTTTTCTGGACAATAGAACAATATAATCAAATGTAATGTCAATTCAAGTGTAAACTATTTTTATTTGGGAAATTGATTTTCTGATTCTTTTTTTTTTTAGTATTTATTTTTTTTTTTTTAGTTTTCGGTGGACACAACATCTTTGTTTGTATGCGGTGCTGTGGATCGAACCCAGGCCGCACGCATGCCAGGCGAGCGCGCTACCACTTGAGCCACATCCCCAGCCCAATTTTCTGATTCTTAGCAGTATTAAAAGACAGGTTGCTTAATTACCTAAGTTGTTAAGTATCTGAGTCAGGAAACAGAATGTCTGGTTTAAACCTGAGCTCCTCTTGCCTGTGGGACCTTGGAAAAGTCACTTAACCTAAGTGTCTCAATTTTTCATATCTGCAAGATGGGAAAAAAATTAACAGAAATGCTTTCTGAGATTCTTTGCAAAATAGATTAGTTTATTTACATACAACCTGATGCATGGTAATATATTATAATTATTAATATTTTGACATGGGCTCTCTAGAGTGATAAAGTTGTTTTAGTTATAATAAGTACCTAGAGAAAAAATTATGCTAAGTTTTCCTAGTATACACTCTGATGTTGTAGTTTTTCTGAGTTTAACAGTTAATATCAAAGTATGTTTAATGATCTAATCAAATAAATATTTTACTTCCATGTAAGTATTTTAATTCCTTCTTATCACAACACTAGCCAATGCAGATCGTATGTTCTCTTCCAAGCTTTGGGGATGTTTTGCTTCTAGAGAAGGTTTAAAACAAACTTGTTTTTAAAGAAAGAATATGCTGACTAAGGACTTGGTCTCACACTTTTGATAGAAAGCACCCTAAACACTGTTAGGAAAATTATGTTTTCATATTACTTAGTATAATATATCATATATATTTATTAATATCATATATATATGCATATATATAAATTAAAAAAATAATTTTTGGTACCAGGGATTGAACCTTGGAGCACCTAACCACTGAATCACATCCCCAGCACCCTCTCCCCCCCTTTTTTTGAGACAAGGTCAAGGTATCACTAAGTTGCTTGAGGCCTCCACTAAGTTGCTGAGGCTGGCTTTGAACTTTTGATCTTCCTGTGTCAGCCTCCCAAGTCACTGGGATTATAGCAGTGTGCCACCACACCTAACCCTTAGTATAATGTGTTCTAAGTGTTACATATCACATTATAGCACCACAATTTTCTATTGCATAAAATGCATATCTTTTTAGGAAAAAGGTGGCATAGAACCATGTGAGTATCTGAGGTCCAAAGAGACTGCCTAAAACGAGGTACATCTAGAGATTTCTCCAGGGCACCTCTGTCCTTCTTCTCATGTTCCTATCTCTCACTGGCTAGAGAAGGGCTTCTGGGCTTCCTAAAATGTTGTGGGATGCAGACAGGTGGGTGCGATAATATTAATGTGTTGTTGGGAACACATGAATGTTGTAGAGATGTTTTAGGTCAAGATGTGGTTTGTATTGAAAAGAGCTCACCATATCTATTTATTCAGATATCATTATCATCCACATAAACTGCTTTCATTTCTTGACTGAAACTATTTTGGGGGCTAGCACCTATTCACAAAATCCAAAGTGACAATAGTTTTGTTGTTGTTGTTTTGCTGTTGTTAAGCCTGTTATCTTTCTCACTCTCCCTGATACTTGGTATTTATCCCTCCCCTTGAAATGTGTAAGCTTCCTGCATTTTGTAGCATCATGGTCTATTGAATCTCTTTCTGCAATTTTAAGTGCTCCTTCTCTTTCATTTTTTCTTATTTGACTTTGCTCCCTGGAAGGTAGAGTATTCATGGTACTGTCTCAACTCCGTTTATGTCTTGGAACTTGATCTAAGTAGTAGAAAGGTTTACATTCACAATTCAGGCTGGTAAAAAGAATATAATTATGCTAGAGAAAAGTGGGAAAATGGAAATGTGATAAAAACCAGCACCAGTAAGACTTCTCACAAAAGATAGCATAATGATTTTAGGATGAATACAATGATTAGAAAAAAAAAGTTTGTATTTGGCTAATAGTGTAATTTTAATTTTTAGTAGATACTAAGCCTTAATTTATTTTCCACTTGGGAAAATTAAATTGAGATCCCTGTAAGATTGTTCGTATTTTGACTCTGGATTCAGCTACAAATGCTAATTAGATAACTTTTTGTTCTCCAGAAGCCATTTTAACTTTATTAATTCATTGTCTTTGCTAGAAGATAACTTTCCTATGTTCATGTATGAATACAGGATCAATGTAACTGCAGATCACATACAACCACAAGAATGGGAATTTTTACTCCATGTATGTATAATATGTCAAGATACATTCTACTTTCATGTGTAACTAAAAATAACAAGTAACAATTTTTAAAATAAATCAATGTCAAAAAAGTATTAGTAGGAAAAAATGTATATTTTAATAGACATTTACACTTTTAAAATACCATTTCCTCTCACGTAATCTGATCTTTGTTCAATGAAAAATAAAACAAAATTTTAAAAAACCTCTATACGTATTAATTAATGTATAAGTGATTGTAATTATTATCTACAACTCTACTGACAAGTTTTATATAATTACAAAATCAGTGTTTTCTGAAAACACTGTCATGTTTTATAGAAAACATGACATAAAAGAGTAAAGAATAAAATAAAATATACTACCTATAATCCGCCAATCTTGAAATAATCTTCAATGGTTTTCATGTTGCATCTTTCACATCTATTTGGACTCCTTTATTTTAAAATTGACACTAGAATTTCCTTGTATCATTAATTATTTTTTTAAAATATAATTTAATTCAAATTATTAATATGAACTGTTCTATTTTTAGGTCAAATTAAAACAATTTCTAAAAAATCTTTTGTCAATTGATAAGTAAAGATGGCATATTCTCTGCTTAATTTACCCTTTTCTGATTGCTAATATGGTGGATTTTTTTTTTCAAGTATTTCATGACCATCCATAGAAAACCATTAATGTTTATTTGTAATGATAATTTTAAAAAACTATTTGATTTGCTAAAAATATTCAGTTGAATACATGAATCTCTATGACTACTTTAAGTTTGGGAGACAGAAACATTTTATTTATACTGTTTTCATCTTCATCCTTTCTGTTCCTGCTCTGTGTGCTATAATGCCAGCTAGCTAACTTGAATCCCTTCTTAGGAATAACGTTTGAAACTGCCCACCACTATCCATGCCCAAGGCCACTCCCTTAGCTGAGGTCTTCATGACTTTTTCCTGTCCCGTGTATGGTGCATTCCTGTCTTTTCTCTACATCAAGACTTTTCCTAAGGCAAGGGTGAGGCTCCGTGTCCCACCTTCATGTTCTCTGCAGGACCATTGCTATCACACTAAAATATTCCTTTGAAGGAAATAAGTGTCTAAGTTTTTGAAATCTGATCCTACATTTTTTTCTCCCATCTCTTAGTCTTATGGTTTCCTTTCTCCCCTTAATTCCTCTGATCTAGTTTCCAACTCTTCACTCATATGTATGTTATGATTCAGCTCCATTTAAATTTCTGCCATTTTCTCTGTTAAGGATTCACAGAACTCTCTTGACTGGAACATGTTATTCCCTTTGTAAAGAATTATTTTCTTTCAGTAAGAAATTGCTCCTTTTTTAAAAAAATGTAGTAATTTTTGTAGAACTTCCATACAATCTAGCTATACTCCTTGGTATATACTAGAAAACATCAGTTACCATACTATAGAGACACCTGCATCACCACGTTTATTGCGGAAAAGTTATGGAATCAGGCCATGTGCCCATCAGTGTATGAATGGGGTAAAGAAAATGTAGCATTTATACATAAGACTATGACTCAGCCATAAAGAAGAATAAACTCATATCATTTGAGGGAAACTGGATGGAACTGAAGAACAAAGGGAATTATAAAGCAAACTCAGAAAGACAACTATCATCACATATTTTCTTGTATATGTGAAGTCTAAGAAAAAAAACAGAAGATGGACTATTGGAGAAAAGAACAGGGACCCTGGGAAGGGAGGGAAGAGAGAAGTAGAGAAGATGGATATGATCCCAGTACATAATTATACATGTATGAAATTGTCACAAAGATTCCAATTATTTTATACAATTAATATATACAAATGAATATTATAAAAAATAACAGTATTTTAACTATGAGTTGCAACTCACTAAAAGGCTTTAAAATTGATTTACTGTGTCAATCAATATTGACATTTGTAATGTAATGGAATGGGATATAATAAAATTTACAGGAGTGCAAGTATTGTTTCACAAAACATGCTTTAGTCATGTGTGTGTGTGTGTGTGTGTGTGTGTGTGTGTGTGGTGTGTATACATGTATCACAGTTCATTGTAGTTTGAGAATTTTTGCAGTTCATTGTAGTTTGATAATTTTGAAACCCACTAAGACATTATTTAAGCAGCCAATTCGAATAGCATTTCATAGTGCTTCTCTATTCCATAGGAATAATTAATAACTGCCTTTTCTTCATCTATATGCACAGCAATGCTTTTTTAGAGTAGTTATTATTTTTAACTGGAAGAAAAAAGTCTATATCTGTATTAGAGAACATATTACTTTTCATTGTGGAAAATTTATTTGCAGATCTATTTGCATGTGCCACGTGAGCTTCTTAAATGTAGGGACCTGTCCTCAGAGTATGAAATCAGCATTTGGCACTTTGGCATTGTGATTCAGTGCAGATGCTCAATGAATGTTTGGGACATACATTTTGAATGAACAAATGGAAAAAAAATCCATGAGTAAGACAAAGTTGTCATATTCAGCTCCAGCTACTTTGTTCTCAAATGGGAATATGACATATAGAAACCAATTTGGATATACTTATGGAATATCTGCTATTTGGAAAGATTTATAATAGTAACAGTTGAGATCTATTAATGTGAGGGTGTCACATTGCTGTACTGATGACTGTAAAGCATTATTTGGTTCTAAGACAAATATGCTTTCATGGAAGATTAACTGTCAAGCTTTTCACCCGTTGGAACCTTGGGGTCTGCCAATTGTTCAGCGGCTCATATAGCATGTCACTGTATCACTTCCGCAGTACCCATGTGCCACCATAACATCCAATTTTTAAAACGTGAAAATGGTCAGATAACTATAGCTATTTGTGTATTTGCAGCCAGGCATCTGGATTTTTGGAAAAATGAATAATTAACTTATGTTTTCATTCTTATCTGGAATGTTTGTGTGTACTTAGATATTGTTTTCATGTTAATTCAACTGACAAGCCATAGTCTAATTGTGGTGTATATTCTCATAGTTAATAAAATAGTGAATATGAATGACTTTATCATACCCTTATGGGAAGTCCATGCTTGTGAGTGGAATGTATATGGGGGTTAGATTTGTGCCAATAATATGTTGCTGTTGCCTAAATATTGACAGCAGTTCTAATTCACAGAAACATTGAAGTGATTAAAAAAATTAGATGCACATGAAATTCCTTAACAGCCTCATAGAATCATATCATTTAGAAAAATTAATTTTTCATGCAATAATGTAGTTAAAAAGTAGTGAAACTATCAAGTTTCACAGCTCATGGTCTTTGGATTCAGAAAGGTCTGGATCCTCAGAGCAATTCCAATTCAGCCAGTCATTTGCTTAATCAACTTAGCAAAATCTTGTAATACATAGAGTGTCAGTTTCATTATCTATAAAAGCAGAGGTCGAAATATGTATTTTCAGTTCTGTTGTGGGCATTACAGCATTAAGAGCATATAGATTGCATAATTCCCTGCCTGGCACAGAGTATACTGCTAAAATGATAATTTTATTATTGTTGCTAGAAGGAAAGAGTTAACTTTCCCCCAGCATAAATGAACTATTTCCTTAGCTTTTGGATGAATCCTGTTCACCTGTCATCTTAGATATAGATTAAAGGACCTTGGCCTGCTCTCCTGGTTGAGAGGTAGCCTGTCTTTAAGCTTCAGAACTCCATTCAGGCCTCCATTTCTTCTTTTTTCTTGGTCTTTTTCTGGCTAGGCCTCAGGGAAGGAGAAGGATTTAAGTTACTAAATGAGCTTGCCTTTTGTTTTGTTCATCTCACATTGTTATTCAATTTAAAAAAAATCTTGATGATGCTGTCTCCCTCAGAAAGGCCACATCAAAAGGTAGAGTTCACCAAAAATAATACACACTTTTTCCGAAGACACAAACAGTTCCTTGAAAAGGATGTCATGCTGTAATTTGTTTTGTGAATTCTATAAACCACAAAACATTGACTTACAGCAAAGTCTGACCTTTCTTTTTCTTTCTTTTTATGTCTCCAAAGTTCCCTCTTCTCTTCTTTGGAGAATATAAAGACCAGCATTTGTGTGTGAGTGTGTATGTATGATTTTATTGGAATACTGAATTTAATTTTTAGCCAGGGTTCTCTGGCTTTGTGTAATAATGTTTTATGGAATGCAATCACTTGTGCAAAGACCAAAGAGAGGCCCATTTGAAACTCTACAAAAAGAATATTTTGTGCTGCTCCTAGGGTGATGGGAAATGCAATATGTGTACTAAGCTCCGCGTTGCACCCCACCGAAAGCAGAAAAATCCTTATGACTGATTCAATGGTAGTAAAATCTCTTCAGGGATTTTTTTGGATAAAGAAAGTAATAACAAGAAATGGGCACATAATTAAGTTTCCAGAGTTCACGTGTCACAAACATCTTATTGTCCCTCTGGAAGGACAATTTACTATTGACTCAGGTTGACATTTTTCCTGCCACCAGTCCATTTAAAAAAAGAAAATCAGAATCGCATTCTCTGAACGATTCTCTGCAATTTCAGTCATAATAACTTTTCTGTCATTTGTGTTCTCTTTTCTATTCATTATGGCAATGTTTTACAACCACCAGGTTGCTATAGAAATGAAAATAAACAAAGAATTGGAAAGAAGCATGTTGCTGGAGCCTGTTCTGTCTCTCTTGCCCATAACATGTGGATTACGTTCTTTGAATGTACTTTCTTCCTTGGTTATCCAGTTGATCTTAAGGAAACAAAGTTGAAAAATTTGTGTTCTCATTCGTGTGAATTCTGCACCCACCATCTTAGATTCTTTTCAAGTCCTTTAAGAATAAATTGGATTTAAACTGATTTAAGTGATGGAAAAAAATAAAAGAATGAAAAGAAGGAAGGAAGGAGGGGTAATAAAGATAGACAGGAGAGACATGCAGCTGCCTACAGAGATGTTCAGCTAACATCTCTAGGGGCATCCACTGTGGGCACCATGAGGAAAAATCACATCTACTCTGGTAGTTGCTGGTGATTTTGATACTGAGGAGACCCTTTTCTCTCCCACCCCTCAGTGTGGCTCAGCATTGGCCACTTACAACTCAGCCTTCTATAACTGGATAGCAGCAGAACAAGAGATAGACCTTATTCCCTCTTAGCCCTCACCTTTACAAATATGCAGATTTTTCTCAGTAATGCTTTTAAACATATACACATGAAACCATCTGTGAGTTATTGGACCTATGTTTGGAATTATAACAAAACATTTCTTAAGAACTGCTGTTACAAAATATTTGCCACATTTTTGGAATATTAAAATACATGGCATTTATATACTTTTATACAATAATGACTGGGATGGAGAATACATAAATATATTTATAAATGCAGATGTTTATAAATTTATTGCTTTCTATATTTCTCAGCAAAAGAATTTTTATTTCAACAACATTTTAATATTAACTCTTAAATCACTTCTAGAAACTCTAAGCATGCCTCACAACTACTTTTTTTGCATATCTAATTCTGGTGTTTTGATTTTTCTAGACCAGACTTCAGTAGAATCTGAGCATTTTATTATATCATTTAGTTTTTAGATGCTAATCTGACAAGAATCTCTTTATCTATTTTGATAGACAGCAATCTCAAAATTTCATGCTGCTTACTATGCTTAAATGTAGAATTTTACCTTCAGAAGCAGCATCATTTTGCATTAAGAGGAGCACCAAATATGTTACTATAAAGAAAATAATACTGTACTCCCTGGCAATATCACAAAACCTAGAAGACAAAGGTTGAAAAAGTACCTCCCAGCTCTCAATTCAGGGCAGTATTAGGCAGTATTTCTGAATTAGTAAAAATATTGATGCTACCTGATACTCCTTAGGTAAGGAACGTCCCTTAATCACTTCAAATATATGTTCTTTATAAAAAGCATCATCATAAAATTAGTGTTGGCATTTTAACATACTAAAACAATATACACTTACTAAATATCATATTGTAAACTCACAAAAAGAATGAACTTCTAGACTATATCATATTGATATATATGAAAACTCACACATGCACATTCCTAGTTAGAATGTATTGTTTCATTACAATACATATGTGCTTTTTGTACATAGGTCCGTTATTTTTATCAAGGTTCAATTTCTTCAAAAACACAAAGTACTATAATCAACATTGGCATGTTAGCATAATGAAAAAAAAACTCACTAAATGTCATGATTAGGACTACAAGCTCTGAAGGAGTGATAGTTCTTCTCCAGGATTATAGTGTATGTAAACTTTGTTCTTAGAGTAAAAGTGGTTTGCTCTGTACCTGAGCGTGTAGAGTCATGAGAGGGATGTAACAAAGATTTTGATCAGAAAGAATGCTGAGCTTCAAGCAATGGTTCTTCTTATCAAATGCAAGAGAAAGAAAATGAGAAAATATGCTCCTTTGACATACGAGCTCTGGGACATAAATCAGTCACAGTATGTGACAGCTGCATCTGACTCTGAACATCAGTTAGGCAATTCCCCAGCCCATGGTATAGTTGAGGAAACTAAGACACACAAAGAAAAAGCTTATATACAATGAAGCAACAAGAGAAACGTGAGCAGCCTTTCACTAAAAGAAGCATTTTAAATATATCTGTGAAAAGTGCAGAGTTTGAGGAAGAGTGAGAAGCCCAGAAAACAACTATTTTTTTTTTTTTTTGCATATCTACCATGACATGAATAGGCCTCCTTCTGGGCTCCTGGGATTCATCTGGAAACAAAGGGGCAAATACTCTCTTTCATTGGGGAGCTTGCATGTAGTGGGAAAATCAGAAAAACAGTGAACATAGTAAATTGTGTGTGTCCTTTTGGAAGGTGTTACAGGGGAAAGGCAAAAGAGAGTCTTGGAGGTAGTGATAGGTATAGGAGAAAAGTCTTGAGAAAAATAATAGATAAATAAGGATTTGAAAGAAGTGAGAGAGTCACCTAGGAAGAAGCCTTCTAGGGAGAAAGTAGAGTCAGGGTAAACTCCCTACCACTACTGTGAACAATGCTGCCATGCACAGAGGAGACCAAGTATTTATTAGAGATCCCAGTTACAAATCTTTTGAATAAATCTTCAAGAGTGGGATGGCTAAATCACATGTTGTTCATGGTATATATATATATATTTTGTTTTAATTTTTTTGAGGACATTTCACACTGTTTTCCACCTTTTTACATTCCCAGCAACCATGTACAAGTTTCCAGTTCTCCAAATCCAACAGCCTGTCAATAGTTGGATGAAGAAAATGTAGTGTTTACATGCAGTGGAATATGATTTAGCCTTAAAAAAGAAAATTCGCCATATGTGACAACATGGATGAACCTTGAGGACACTATACTAGGTGCGATCAACTAGTCACAAAAGGCCAAATACTGCATTATTTCCACTTATATGAGATATCTAAAATAGTCCACTTCATAGAAGCAGAGAGTCCAATAGTAATTACCAGGGGCTGAGGAGAGGGGGGGAATGGAAAGTCATTTGAAGGGTGTAAAATTTCAGTTATGCAACATGAATATGTTCTAGAGATCTGCTGGGCAGCATTGTAAATAACGATACCATATTGTACACCCAAAGTTCTGTTAAGAAGGTGGACCTCATGTTAAGTGTTCTTACAATAACAGAAAGAAAGAAACGGAAGAGGGAAGGGAAGAGGAGGGAAGAAGAAGTGAAGAGAAGGGAAGGAAGGGCAGGAAAAAAAGAAAAACTTTAAGATGATTGAAATTAATCAATAATTTATCACCCTTAAAAAAGTTTGCAGTCACAGAAAACAAGGTGGAATGGTGGTTTCCAGGGACTTAAGGGAGGAGAGAAATGTGAGTTTTTGAATTATTGTTTAATGTACACAGAGTTTCAGTTTGAGAAGTTGAAAACCCTTCTGGAGTTGAAGGATGGGTTGCATAACAATGAATGTACCTTATGCCACTGAACTGTATTGCAAAAATAGTTAAATGGTACATTTGATGTGAGGCACATGTTACCACAAAAACATATTTTGTTGTTGTTGTTAAAAAAATCCCTTTTTGCAGCTGGTCATGGTGGGGAATGCCTGTTATCCCATTGGCTCCGGAGGCTGAAGCAGGAGGATCACGAGTTCAAAGTCAGCCTCAGGAAAAGCTAGATGCTAAGCAACTCAGTGAGATCCTGTCTCTAAACAGAATACAAAATAGAGCTGGGGATGTGGCTCAGTGGTTGAGTGCCCCTGAGTTCAATCCCTGGTTCCCCTCCATTAAAAAAAAAAATCCTTTTCCCAGAGTGCATCAGGCATGTATGTAAATAGAATCCTGGCAGAGAGTGGCAAGAGACAGAGACTTGTAGGCCATAATAAAAATAAAATAAAATAAAAGGCTTTGCTTTATGCTGGGAGACATAATACAGGTCTGATTAAACCTGTGGACCTGATGGCTGTTGTGTTGAGATGTTGTGAGCAGGGGGAAGGGGATAAAAGACAGTAAGGGAGCCTCTGTTTTGGCTGTAGTCTTCATCAGGAAGTGAGAATGCTAACACAGGTGATGGGATGGGATGAGGACGTGGGATGTGTTACGTTCCTGGACATGTTCTAAAAGTGCAGACAGTAGTATTTGATAGTTTGGCTATGGTGTGGGGGGAAGTGGAGGAAGCTGCCAAAGATGGGGAATTGAGGCAATAAGAAAAGGGAGGGTGGTAAAAGTCAGAAGTAGCAATGAAATTGTGTGTGTGTGTGTGTGTGTGTGTGTGTGTGTGTGTGTGTTGGGGTGTGAGGAGATGTAAAGTTGAGCTAAGGAAGTAGAACAGGACCTACTCAGGTTAGGGCTGAGATGAGCACCAGCTGTGCCTGATGTCCTCACAGCTCCCAGACCTGACCCTCTTCCACAGATGCCCATGATAATATCCTTTCATTTGGTGCTTTCCCCACTGCCGTCCAGTGGTCAGTGAGGTGCTGGCAGATGTCCTGAAGCCCCGGCAGCCCTAGCAGCTGCCTGGAATCTGTTCAGCTGATGTTCTTTGATGTGCTGCCTTGGCCACTTGTCCAGGTGCAGACGGTCAGGAAGAGTTTTCCTTGCAAGCACCTTTCCTTTGTCCTTCATGCACCCACATGTATGAATGGATGGGGAAATGTGCATGATATAATGTACACATTTTAAAGAAAAATCTTTTTTAAAAAATCAACAGAAGTACTTACACCATTTTAAAATGTCTGATTTTATAATCTGATGCTTTTAAGCCATGACATACAACTAGACTATAAAAAATGCAGACTTTGGATTTTCACCTATAATTCACATATGCACCGTTATATATATGCCATGATAAATGACACAGAGGGACAAGTCTGCTGTCTCGGAGGTGGCATAAATCAGATCAGGGCACTCCCTACTCAAAACTTCCAGGCTCTCTTTCTTATTCAGAATGAAACCCAGGGTCCTATGGTGGCCTCCAGAGCCCTACAGGAACTGGCTTTATTGCCACATTTCTGACCTCTCTTCATCCATTTTTCCTGTCATGCACTTGGTGCCACCTGCAGTGACATACTTGTGATGCTCTGAATACCTGGAAGAGGCTACAGGGTCAGGGTGTTTGCTGGAGCTCTCCTCTCTGGCCACTGCTCTTTGCTCATAATTGCAGTGACCTGCCTCCTGTGTCATACAGTACCACTCTCACCACTGTTGTTACCACCTCCACTGACCTTCTCTGTGTACACATATCTAAACTTGTGCCAACCTGTGACTTTGTGTATAACTTACTTTTTTTCTTAGTATTTTCTTATTTGTTATAATTAGTTATATGTGACAGTAGAATGCATTTTGACCCATCATACTTAAATGGAGTCTGACTTCTCATTCTTCTGGTTGTATATGATGTAGAGTTACACAGGTCATATAATCATATATGTGCATTGAGTAATAATGTCTGATTCATTCTATTATCCTTCTCTCCCCTCTACCCCTTCCCGTCCCTTTACTCTCCACTGTCTAATCCAAAGTACCTCTAGTCTTCCCTAGCATCCCCCACATTGTGAATTAGCATCGGCATATCAGAGAAAACATTAAGCCTTGGGTTCTTTTGGATTGGCTTATTTACTGAGCATGTTATTCTCCAGTTCCATCCATTTATTGGCAAATGCCATAATTTCATTCTTCTTTTAGGCTGAGTAATATTCCACTGTGTGTGTGTGTGTGTGTGTGTGTGTGTGTGTATTACATTTTCTTTATCCTTTCATCTGTTAGGCAACTAGGTTGATTCTATAGTTTAGCTATTGTGAACTGTGCTGCTATAAACATTGATGTGGCTGTGTCACTTGTAGTATGCTGATTTTAAATCCTTTGGGTATAGACTGAGGAGTGGGATAATTGGATCAAATGGTGGTTCCATTCCAAATTTTCTGAGCAATCTCCGTACTGCTTTCCAGAGTGGTTGCACCAATTTGCAGTCCCATCTTTCTCCTCATATCCTCACCAACCTTTATTGTTGCTTGTATTCTTGATAATTGCCATTCTGACTAGAGTGAGATGAAATCTTGGTGTAATTTTGATTTGCACTTCTCTAATTGCTAGAGACGTTGAGCAGTTTTCCATATATTCTCATGACTTATTTTTCTCCTTAGTCTTTACTACATGCTTGCTTGTTTATATACTTTCTCCCCTATTGAAAAGTAAACTATATCAAGGCAAGAGACCAATCAGGACGTTTTGTGCTGTGAACCCTGTCCTATGACAGTGCCTGGCACAACATAGGTAATTGGTAAAGATTTACTGAGCCAAAAAAAAAAAAAAAGTGAATGTGTTGAACTTTGTAACTCTGTGAAGCACTGTGCAGTTGTCTACTTTCCAGTTCTTGGAACACTTGCCACTGCCCACAGTCCTTCCTCCCCAGTTGGCTCAACAGCAGGCTCCTCTGGTTCCGTTTCAGGCGTGTGGCTTTAGATCACCTGGTCCTGTAGCCTCCTCTTCCATTGCATCCCCATGTACACCATATGCCCATGCACAGCAAACTATTCATCCACACCCTTTCAGTTTCCCATGCCTTCTCCCTTGCCCTCATCAGCTGAATCATCTTCCCTACTTTTGTTCCTGGCAACCTCCTACACTAACATCTCTCACCTTTCAGGTCCCCACTGGTGAGCTTTCCTTGTATGGTTTCATCCCTGCTGGTCGCCCACACTCCTGTTTCTTAGAACATTGTGTGCATTGAGCTTTTCCTACACCTAACTCAAAGATAAGTTTTCCTTCGAATTCACAGTCTCCTTGAGGGCACAGTTATAATTTATTTGTATCCTTGTATCCCGGCTCCATCTCAGCACTTTCCATAGAGGGGTTCAGTAAGCGGCCACTGAAGGAATACAGACATAGTTTGGGGTAAGTCTGTAGACTGAGGTGTTTTGAATGCCTTACAATTTGAGCTTTAGGCAGGAAGCCAGAGCCGCTCTTCTATGATGCTCCTGTCTTGTAGCTGAGCAGGAGTGGGTAGCATCTCACTCTTTCACTCAGCATTTGCCGGAGTGAGTCATTGGGAAATTACTAGTGCAGTTCAGCTTAAGGACAGGCCTGCACGGGACTCAATGTCAGTGTGGCCAATGGTTTGGCCAGTGACTAGAGATGAAGTCGTTCCAGGGATCCAATTCCAACTGAGGAAGTTCAGAATCTGAATCAATGATTCCAAATCGACTGGAAAGATATCGCAAATGGGATTCTTTTTCCCTGAGTGTGTTCAGTCTCTAGTTATATGATCTATGTCTTCCTTCATAGTAGCCTTTACCTTTATTTTTGTAAGTTCAGTGTCCTCTCACCTGGGATGGAGATATGCAAGGAAGAAGGAGGAAGGTTGTTCAAGAAGACTGTGCCAGAATCAACGGAGGTCAGTGAATACAAAAACACAAAACCAAACAAAAACCATGTATGCTACGAGTTTTGCTTCAAACACTTGTTTTCTAGCAAATAAATGGACATGAAAACCAAGAGTAGGCCTTCTTTATTCTTCTATGGCATAGCAACTATTTTGTTCAATGCCTGCTTCTTTGATTTACTTTCTTTCCTTGCAAAAGTACAATCTTGAGTTTTTTAGAAAAGGTGCTTTGGAAGTCCTTCCCTGTCAAAGTATTTTTTATGTAAAGACATACTGAAATACTAGCCTGTAATGGATGGGAGTAGAAATAAAGTTTAAAAATGATTTTCCTTCAGAATGAAAACACATTGACTACTCCTCATGAGACATGTCTGTTGCTATCTTATTTCTTTGGAGGATATCCTTTTTCTTTCTTCAAGATCTTTGGATTGTCTGAAGATCATGAGCCTATGTCAAAGACTGCATTTTTAAAACAGCTTCAAATTCATTAGACTTATTAAGTCATAGACTTGGTATTTTTAGTCCCTAAAAATCATTAACAATTATTGTGAGTTGATAGTTTTCTCTCCTCTCTTTTCTTGACTTTCTCAGAGACTTCTATTATTCAAATACAAGGCTTCTGCAATGATCATTTGTCTCATATTTTCTCACCTACTGTATAGTTTACATATTTGCTTCCTCTTGAGGTGTTACCGTTTCTTTGATTTACCTCCTTTCTTTGTAGAAGTATATTCTTGGAACTTCTGAGAATTTTACTTTGCAGAACGTCTATTATTTTGTTAATAGATGTGATTGTCATTTGTCTTTATTTCCATAGTTCTTTGATTGATCAGCATGTCTTTGTTTTGAAACTAAAAGATTTTCTTGTGTTTCTCTGAGAATAGTATTTCTATTTCTTTACTTATCTCTGTTTTACCTAGTCATTTAAATGTTCATTTTAATCCGCCCTCCCATACCACTGGATCTCCTTCTTCGTCAAGAAATCCCTCGTTTTCCATTGGTGTTTAAGGAAATAGTAGCTGGTGTCTTCTTTCCCAGGGATCACATAAATGATCCAGTGGATTTACAGTGTATTAGAGCTGAAGTCCCTTTGCCTCTGCTAAACCCCAAGTTAGGATTAGCACTGTAAAAAGTATTTAATGGCCTCTGAATTCCCTTAAATGACCAAATAAGAAGGACTATATTTGGGGCACTGATAACTACAGTAGAAGCCTTAGCTTTGATTACCAAGTCCTTTTCCTCAAGAAAGAGAATCTGAATGTCCTCCCTGGTTGCTGGCATAGAAAAAGGTAATCAAGGTATTGGGAGATAGTCTTTTCTTTTCTTTCTTTCTTTTTTTTTTTTGAGGGGGGGGAATACCAGGGATTGATCTCAGAGACACCTGACCACTGAGTCACATCCCCAGCCCTGTTTTGTATTTTATTTAGAGACAGGGTTTCACAGATTTGCTTAGTGCCTAGCTAAGTTGCTAAGGCTGGCTTTGAACTCGCAACCCTCCTGCCTCAGCCTCCAGAGTCACTGGGATTATAGGCTTGGGCCATGGCACCCAGCCTGGTATTGTTAACTGTCTGTCATTTCTTTAGTTTGTTTTCAGCCCTGTCTCTCTTTCCCTTCACCAGGCCTAGGTAGAGTGTATCTCACCTGTTCTGTGGGCCCTGAGAGCAGATCATGTGCAGGACAGTAGCTTTCTTTTCTTCTTTTTTTTTTTTAATATGCTCCCATCAACTTCCCTCTTCTGGGTATTTATTAAAAATCTGTTTGTTGAAATCTCCCTCATTCTCTCTTATTCTTAAATATTTTCAGAAATCTAATGTTTGTCAACATTTTATTTGTAGATAACATTGGAATTATAGGAAAGTTGTCAAAATGGTAGTGTTTTCTTTGTCTTAATAACCTATTAGAAATCATAAGTTGATCAAAATTAAGAAACTAATATTTGTATAATGTCGTTAGTTAAAACTACAAATTATATGTAGGACTGTAAATTTTCCTCTAATGTCTTTCTGGGGTTTGAATCAAATTCAATCCTCACATAAAGCTTAGATGTCAGACTTCCTTGGTCTTCCAACCTTTGGTAGTAGTCTAAATATTCCTTAGTTTTGTTTTTTGTTTTTTTTGCTTTTTGTTTTTGTTTTTGTTTTGTGGCCATGATTCTTGAAGAATACTATTAGTGTTTTGTTAAATGACCTTGTTAAGTTTTTTCTGATGTTTCACCATCATTAGAATTGAGGTTATATATTTGTAGCAGGAATACCACAGAATCAATCTGCCTTTCTTCACACATCTTATCATGGAGTATGGACCCAAAGGGCCATATCTCTGGAAATGTTAACCTTGCTCACTTAATTAAGGTAATGCCTGCAAGTCTTCTTTATTGTAAAGTATCAAATTTTTTTTCCAGTGTGATATCTTTGGATAGATATTTTGGTAGTATAGAAATACAATGTTTCTCCTCAAACTTTTGCCTAGTAATTTTACTATCCATCCATAAGTCTTGCCTCCATCAAATATTTCTGTCTTGTTCAAATAGTGATGTTTCTGTTTTCCCCATTATTCCAGAGTTGTTTGTTGATATTTTTCTGTAAGGAAGAGTTATTTTCTTACTGTTTCTCTCTCTTTTCACTCCGTGATTTATTTATCATACTATGGACACATGAATACTTACTTGATTTTATGAATATGATCCATAGTATAATTTTTAACTTTTTCTTAACATTTTTCTAGCTTTGGCCATTGAGAGCTCTTTTGCATTGGTTCATAAGTTCTGTTGACATCCCCTCTTTCCTTTTTGAGCATTTCCTTAACCATGTCATGACAAGATGCCTTAGAGTCTCCTTCTGTTTTCTATGAGTGCAGTCCTGGAATCAACCACTTCAAGGATCCCTGGATACTTTTATTGGAGATTAAAATTAGAAAACAAAATCTGAAAAGTATGTATGTTTCTTGTTACAGGTGTGTCATTGTTATTAGAAAATCTATACATATGCATACATTTAAAGTTATTTCTATGTCTATTTAATTGATATATAGTGAAAGCCATGAGTTCATAAGTGTATCCTTATATTCCTTTTTAGTAGGATATTGGGGAAGATAAGTAGCAAACATATGTTTTGTTAGCCATCTTCAGCCAGAAAATGCAGTCCTTCAGAGTAAACGTTAAATAAATGAATTCGAGGGTTTGTTCTAAGAAAAATTTTCTATTCTTCCCACTAGATGCTCCAGTACAAGTGTTTTAGTCCTTCCGACATTCTCTTCGTTCATTTTGTGTTGCTGTAACAGAGTATCTGAAACTAGGTCACTGATATTAAACAGAAAATTATTTGACTGATGCTCCTGGAGGTTAGGAAGTTCAAGACTTTGGTGCCAGTGTCTGGCCAGGGCCTCCATGCTGTCCTAACATGGTGAAAAGGCAACTGGGAAAAGACGGAAAAAACAAAACAGAACAGGAGAACATCCTTTTGTCAGAGTCCAGGCCCATAATGCTGGCATGAATTCATTAATCCCTAATAATTAATTTCTTAGAGCCCTTGCCAATACTCTTACAATAGTCACCAAATTTCAACATGAATTTTGGAAAAGATATTCAAACCGTTAACAGATAAATACCCTAGATTATTTGAATAAACGTCAACCCAGAGTGTCATAAATAGAAGAATGCAAACAGGTCCATGTACATTTGTAAAATCATTACAAAAATGAAGAGATCTGAGGTGTCTTCATTTTATCAGTTTATTGGGGGGGGGGCTGCCAAGAAAGAGTTTAATGTCAGCAATAGGAAAATATAATAAGATTCAGTTCAAAATTGAGCACATCGTTAAGCCAAAACAATGTTTGGAACATAATAGGTACTTAATATGTGTTTGTTAAAATGAACGAATAAACCTTCACCAACATCACCATCTATGAACATCTGTTGCCATATAGGTTAGTACATAATTAACAGCATGGTTTTGAGTATAATATCACACTGCTCTGATCTAATCATGCACAACTAATTCATTCAACATACTACTACTCAACAAACTATAATAGTAGGCATGTATTATTTTAGGTGAAAGGAGTCTATAAGATAATGTGTTTTTTTTTCAAAAATTTCTGTCATTTTTTTTTCAAAAATTTCTGTCATTTTCTTGAGTGATTTCAGATGTATAGGATTAGTCCTGTGAGATGGAACATTTTGAAAACCTGTGTGAAATTGTAAAACCCTTATGTGTGTGAATGCAGGAATGATCCAACAAAGGTGTTATTTGCTTAAGACAAAAATAAAAGTATTTGTTCTCCAAGGAAGTACCTAGGGTTAATAAAACTAAGTAGAGTTTTGATAAAACTTTCTTGCTTCATTGAAAAAACTTGCTCCAGTATCTCAACAACACATGGCTATTTTGTTCATATGACAAATAGTGAATTAGTTATATGTGACACTTTTTACAATATAAGAGCTGATGTTATTGGCGAGGGAAAGGATCCAATATATCTCTTCAAACAATAGAGCTATAGTAGAAATTCTTAATTTTATTGAAAAAAATAATGAATTTAATTGTATATAGTAAATAACATTAAGGTTTTACAAGTTTCACTGATGGGCTATTCAGTTTTATGTGGTCTTCCAATTATTGGAAGGAATACCATGGAAATCATCTAACATGTACATTTATAAGCTTGAAGGATAAAATTTGCACGATCACGGTAAAGTTATTAAAATATTTAATTAATTTACATCTCTAGATAAAGTTTATTGACATCAGTTTTCATTTTCTAAGTTTAACAACTTCTCACTTATGACATGAAATTTATTTTTAAATGTAAAATTAATATATGATCATTGTAGAAAATCTGGGAAATTTACAAACACAAAAATTAAAAGAATTATTCCACTGCTCAAGAAAAACCACTTTAATATTTGTCTTAGATATTTTTCAGAAACACACCATAGAGAGCATATTCCTTTTAAAACCATGATAGTGTGCATTTGCTCCCATTTTATTAAAGTCTTTGAATTTGTACGTTGGTATGCTGGTCTCAGGCGTGGGTGACTTTTAAAAAAAAAAAATTTATCAAGTCCTGTGGCATCCACTCATCATTCTCCCTCAAAACTGACGCTGATGAGAGAGTGTTGGGGGCTCTGAGAAGGTTGGAGAGGTAAGTGCTGACGTGTCTGAGTGGGGCCAGCAGGGGCTGCTGTCATGGATGAGCTGCCACATTCCTGGTGTGTCTGACCTTGGACTCACTTAACATTATAGTCTGGATTCTATTAAGGAATTTTGTGTTTTTCCTTTGTGAGAGTCACCCCCTACCATGACAAATATTTTAAAATATTTCTTTAAAAAAAAAGTCAGGAAAGCAAACTTTTTCCCAAAAGAAATTTATAGTTCAAATTTACACCAAGTTCCCACTAACTAGAGCAAGCTAGGTTTTTGCTAAAGCTTCGATTTTCCTCTGTAAAACATTAGTCACTCCCTTGGAAGAAGAAGGCTTTTTTTTTTTTTTAATAGGCAGTAGGATAAAACAGCTACAGATGTGCATGTAATATGATGGGTTTTAGAATGTACCTGCAGAATGCGGGTGTGTGTCAATTCTGAGAAAAAAGATGAAAGAGAAAAGGCTAAATTGGAATGCAAAAATAATAGTGATGCAGTATTAAGGAAATGATGTGTTTTTGATTCATTCGAATGGTGTTTTCTTTAACCATTTTCTTTATTCCCGGGTAGTTCTGAAAGTTGTGCCAAGTTGTTTTCACTGAAACAATTTTAAAAATATGTGCATTTCCCATGTGTGACTATTGCCTTTTTACTGTGCAGGACTGTCCTGATGCCTGTGGCCAAAGAGTTTGATCCAGACATGGTCCTGGTCTCCGCTGGATTTGATGCATTAGAAGGCCACACCCCTCCTCTGGGGGGGTACAAGGTGACAGCAAAGTGTAAGTCTCTCATTCAGGACTTTATGAAATGCTATGCTATCATAACATCTTTCAGGATTTTGGAAAGACAATATGTTTCACACAAGTCCAGTAAATTTTGGTGATTTACTGGACCAAAATGATTCAAATGGTGTTTATTGCTCTGTCAGATTCATGTCTCGGTGAAAATTGGCCTTTAAGGAAAACAAAGTTAAATGGTTTCTTTAGTGAACTTGGTGGGACATGTCAGGACCTTTATACCTTTCAGGAGTCCCATTTTTCATTTAAAGACAGAAGTGATAGGGCTTCTGTTTTAAAATATGCTGGAAAAGCTACTGCGTTTTTTTCTGCAAGAAGAATGGAAGTCTTTGTCTTTGTTTCCTTGTACATGGTGTGGAGATAGCTATTTTTCAATAGTGTTATGCCCTTCCAGGTTCAAAGGCAAAAGTGTAGTCTCCTTGCTCACAGGCTCTGTGTGGTCTATGAAAACTTCTCGGAGTCTCTACTAGTGTTCTCTTGTGTTGCAAAGCTGAACTTTTTGTCTGTGTTCTGTAGTAACCAGACACCAAACCAAGAAATGAATTTTCGTGTTATATTACATTTAAATAACACAATTCAATGGAATTTGGCTAGAAATGAGGCTTTCTTTAAGAAAGAAATTTCCTTTCGCTGGGTGTGAAAGTAAGGTATATGTATAGTTCATGCATGTAAATGTATGCTGGCAGGATGGGTATCTATAAAAGAAAAAAATGTAAAATTGCACAAAGAATAGGAACCACTATTGTATATTTTAGGGAGAGCTGAAAATCAAACAAAACAAAAACAACCCAAATAGTTTTAAGTGGGAGAGATGAGTTTGGAACAAGTGTGCTGTATTAATTTGAAAAGAACCAAAGAAACAGCATCATGCCAACCTTTGTTTTTAGTTGGCTGCTCATGTGAGAGAGTTTTCTGTACTCTAATTATTCCAGTAACATTGTTAGGTAGTAGCTATTTTTAACATCTATTATTTACTTAGAGTTCTTGGTGCCTTGTTGTCTATTGAAAACATATTAAAACAGGCAACTCCACAAAGACAAAAAAAATAATAATGCATAATTTTGCTAAAATTGAATAAAGAGGTGTTTGCTTATGTCAAATCTATCTTTATGATCCTTTTTTGTTGTTGTTCATGGAATTCAACTCAAGTAGATGTCAGTTTTGAATTGAAGATAAAACTCACTTGGGTTAAAACTGGTGAATAATTTAGTTTAAATTTTAAAAAATAAAAATAAATAAAGTACCCCAAATTAAGAAAAACCCAAACAATACAAAACACATGGACAGCAAAGAAAGAAATCTATAAAAGGTGCTCCTTGCCATTGGATCCAAAAATCTCTCTCAGGGGAGAGGAATGGTAATCTTTCAGGACTTTTTCCCTGCCAAGGGGGAAGTTGTAACATGTCCATTTCTGAAAACTAGCTGGAAGGGATTAATCTTTTTGTTTGCTCATTTTTTTTTTTTTTGCCAAATCTAGTTCAAATCTCAAATGTCATCTTGAAAGGTAGAATAGAAAGTAGTAGTAGCATGTTTTTTTTTGTTGTTATGAATGTAATAAATATGAGTTCTACCACTCTACCACTTTTAGTTTCAGTATTGTGTTAATCAGCTTTCCATTACTGTAACAAAATACCTGAGATAATCAACTTACAGAAGAAAGGTTTATTTTGGCTGACAGTGTGGGAGGTTAGAGTTCATTGTTGGTTAACCTGTTGCTTTTGGGTCTTTGCTGAGGCAGTACATCATGATGAGGAGTGTGTGACAAAGCAAAACTGTTCACCTCATGGCCAGCTAGCAAAAGAGAGAAGACAGAAACAGAGTGCTACAGTTCCTTTCAAGGGCATGCTTCTATTGACCTAAGGATCTCCTACTAGTCCCTAGCTCGTAAGGTTTCCACCACTTCTCAATAGCACCAAGCTAAGGACTAAGTCTTTATTTACCACGTGGGAATCTTGGAAGACACTTAAAGGCCAAATAATAACAAGAAGAATTCAATAAAACCTTTTTTTCAATCCATTTGCATTGTTATGCATTTGGGGAGAGCTCTTCATTGCTTTCTGTCCCAGAGTAAATCTGAATATAATCTTTACCCTCTCCCCCCACCTCTAACCCCTTCATATCTATTTCTTCCCTTGAATATCTTTTCTACTCCAGAAACCATATACTTTTTTTGTTGGGTACCTGTTTCTTAAGAAAAGCAAATAGATAGGCTAGGGTTGTGGCTCAGTGGCAGAGCACTTGCCTAGCATGTGTGAGGCACTGGGTTTGATCCTCAGCACCACATTAAAAGATAAATAAATAAATAAACAAATAAAAAGTTAAAAAAAGAAAAGAAAAGCAAACAGATGCAGGTTTTAGATGATGTAACAATTGCCCATTTGTTGAATATTTGCCTATTGATAAGGCATCGATACTCAACAAGGAGAGAGGATCTTAGACTCCAAAGAGATTATAGGAGAGGCAGTCCAAACCAATTCACATGTTTCATAGATAAGGAAACTAATTTTTTTTTTTTATCATCTGAAATAGCCGGGGTTAAAACCAAAATGCTTTTCCTGAATTTGTAGTTAGATGAAATGGCTTGATGCATTTACTAGATTTTTCCATTAAAGACAAAATCATTTTATCAAATGCATGTTAGAGAATTTGCCTGCACACTCTACAGTGGCCAAATTCATGCCCAAGACCCTTATCTCTACTATCAGGGCCTGTGATAGACACTAACAACAGAGCCTCACTGCTGGGCAGCTGTATATAACATCTCCTGTAGGCTTTAGTTTGCTGGCGCTATTTTCCAGTGAGGCTGCCACACTAACAGGGTAGAAGCCGGGGTTTATGGGCAGCTCTGCAGTTATCCCCCAGTGGTTCACCATTGGCTTTCTTTGTTTGCTTCCTAACCACCAGGCTCTTACTTTAGTCTGAAACTTCAGGACAGGCAATTAAAACTGGGCTCCTGTTGTTCCAAGCCAGAAATCACCTCCATTTGCAGGGAGTCCCAAAATGAAGTTAGAAATGAGCTAAAAAAAAAAAACTCACATAAAAAAGTAGGTATAAGATACAAAAGCAAATTCCTCTCTTAAACTTTTTGGATTCTGGCCACATTCATCTGTGTTCCTAGTAGAACACTGAATAATGTTAGAGAGTTATTTTGAGGTTATTATGTCAGACATACTTAAGGCTTATTTTTTAGCACCTTGAATCAATCTTTTAAAATAATTTTTTAATATCTCCAAAAGAAAAAGAGAGGGCAAGTAAAACAACAGAACTTTTTGTTTACTTTATGCATCTAGTTAGCAATCTAAAAAATAAATAAAAAGAAAACCAAAACAGAAAGGTAGGTCTATGTCAAAAGTCCCAGCCTGAATATAGACGTGGTTAAAATTCAACGGATTTGTGACTAGTGCGTTTTTCATCCTTCCTCTCTTGTGTTTAAGAACCAGGCTTAAGTTCCAACCTTCAAGGAATAAGTAGCTTTATTTCTTGCCCTAAGCCCAGTATCAGACTTATCTTGCAGGTATCAGTTTATCATTTTAAATATGCTGGTTCAGATAGAATTGTCTTCAGGTTACAGTTTGAGGAGATTCCAAGCTGGGGTTGTGGCTCAACCATAGAGCACTCACCTAGCATGTTTGAGGAACTGGGTTTGATCCTCAGCACCATATATAAATAAATAAATAAATAAATAAAATAAAAAGTACTGTGTCCAACTACAACTAAAAAATAAATTAAAAATAAAAAACAAGATTCCATGACAACTCAGTACCAGGTTCAAACAATAACATTGATTCACCATATTGCAGTCCCAACTGGCTTTCTAGTGTTGTCAATTTAAACAAACAAGAACAGACTAGGTTCATTAGTTCAAAATCATTTTTTAAAAAATATTTATTCTCACATTTTTATTGGCATGTTATAGTTGTACATACTGATGGGATTTATTGTTACATATTCATACATGCACATAGTACAAAATGTGACAACATAATTAGGTCAATATCACTTCCTAGCACTTCCTTTTTTTTTTTTTTTTTTTTTTTTGAGACAGGGTCTTGATAATTGCTGGGGCTGAATTTGAATTTACCATCCTCCTCCCTTGGTCTCACTGGGATTAAAGGAGTACAACACCACACCCAGCAATTTTTATTTTTATTTTATCCCCCTCCCCAGTATTGCAGATTGAACCCAAGGACACTTTACCATTGTAGTTCAAATTCATTTTATAACAAGATATATTTTTTTCTTCCATTTAACACATAAATGCATTCTACTTTCTTTGGTATATGAAGTCAATTCCTGTGTACAAATTGCTTTTATCATGTGGATAGAACTTTTTCTGTCTTTGGGATAATGCAAAAGTCCTTATGTTATGATAGTGTCTCATAAAAAATAGGTTCCTTTTATATAAAATATGTTCCTTTAGTAAATAGCTTATAGTCTGAAATATAAATCATTTCCCTTGGAGAATACATAGTTTTTTTGAGAAATACTAGTTGGAGGAAAAAAAATCAAATAGCATATCTTAGAGTCTTGAATTACTGTCTTCTCCTTGACAGAGAGTTACTCCTTTTGGTAATCCTCCTATTCTTTTATTCCTAAGAAGGTCTGTAAAAACAGGGAGAGAACATTCTTTGAGGAATAATTGCTAAATGAATTCAGGCTTTGCTATGAGTTATCCTGGGGTAAACACAGAAATTCTCTGATTAACCTGTTCTAAACACAAGTTTATAAAAAGTTAGGTGCTAATTCAGTCTACAAATGAATGCCAAGACACAAGTTTTATCAAAATATAAGGCTATGTTGGTCTATGCCAATGATGTATAGGCTTAATCCTGTGTGCATATATATATACAGTATGCAACTCAACTGCCTTCTATCTACATGTATAATTTGTCCAAGCAGTTGAATATTGATTGAGCTATGTCCATTTACACAAAGTGCATTTTTGTGACATTGACTTATTTTTTTTCTCTTTTTCTCATCAGTGAATCTATATCTACTTTAAATTGCCAGTGGCTGTCCTACATCTCTAATTTTCTCATTATTAAAATCTATAAAGAACCTGATTACATTTACTTTTGTATTTTATTTATTGTATGATTATACTTTTTTAAAGCAAATGTATTTTAGTTAATGTGATATGTCTCTTTGGCAGTTGTATTTTTTACTATTGATCTGTAACTAGGGAATTGATGTCTTATCTTCTCATAATAGAATGCCAGCATCAAACCACAGCAAATGAGTGTGGAGAAAAGAGTGTCTAGAATACACCTAATAGATAACTCTTCATGAAGAGTCAGCCTGAAGCCTTGTCTGTTTCTGTGCTTTTAGGTTGGGTTGAAAACTGGGGAATGTCATGCAGCATTGATAATTCCAAGCATTCTACCATCATATTAAACCCTCTTTGTACATCTGCACTGTATTTTTGGAAATTAGCCCCAGGACTGGTACACAGCATATTTTAAAGGAAGAATGCTAACATATAGATGCTCCTGTTATGTTTAATGTTATATGAATTAGGATTTCTTTATTATTATTTTTTTATCATTGCTACTCCCCCATCTCTTCCTCCTCCTTTTCTTCCTCCTTTTCCTTCTCCTCTTCTATTTTTTTGTTGTTTGTTTTGGATCACATATTCATCTCTCTTATACTATTTTAATTACCACACACTCATGTTTCTGTAAATTGTTCCTAACATATGACTTGTTCAATATGTTCCTTTAATAGAAATTATATGGAAAAGACTATAAGGATTAAATGGGGAAGTAATGATTTAGCCTTTATAACAGTGGCCTTATCTAAGAGTGTCTAGTCCAGCTGTTAACACCTGCTACATTCTAATTGGTGAGATAAACTCATTTCATTCCTGCTCAGAGAAGCATGGTAGTGGGATATTATTGAATCCTTAAAATATTAAACTTGAAGTAGGCATGAAGAATTAGAGTATAGAAGAGCTTATTTGGTTGTCAGAGATCTATGTTCAAGTCTCAACTTTGTCCCTCACTAACTTTGTAATCAAATTAGTTTCTTAATCAGAAAGAAATGGGATAAAGAGTAGAGAGATGACAATTATTCCTATTACACAAGGAATAAATGATTAAATATTATGAATTAATAGCTTTAATTTTATTTTCAATATAATTTTGGCAGTTCTAGAATTCAATAAAAGTCTGGGCATTTATATAGTGTATTTGAATACAAAATATATGCCACAAATATTGTTGGAAGATACTTTAGGTTCTTAATTGAACAAAACTTGGAGGATGGCCAGAAATCCCAGGAAGCAACACAGAATTCTAGGTAAATATAATTGTATTGTCCATTCAATTAAAAGTCAATTTAGTTATAGAAGTGCCTTCATTTCATATTTCTATACCTGTAAGTGTGCCTACTTTGTGTAATTCCAGGGGCCATTGGAATAAATGTTAGGTTTTTTTAAAAGAAAATAAAGGATTTATTATTTTACAATGAGGATACCTCAGTCATTGCTTCCTAAACACTCTGTATCTTGTTTTGGCATAAGGAGGTGTGCTTTATGCTTAACATTTTTAATATTCTGATATAGAATAAATTATCCAGTCATATTTTTCACAAGTGAGCTACATAAAATAAACATGCTTAAGAATGATAGATTAACACAGTTAAATCAGAAAAAAAATCCTTAACAAAACACTACCAAACCTAATTCAATATCACATTAAAAGGATCATTCACTATGTAATCAAGTGAAATTTATTCATGGAATGCAAGGATAATTCAATATAGGGAATTGATAAGTGTAATAAATATACCATTTTAACAGAATAAAGGAAAAAATCATATGATCACCTCAATAGATGCAGAAAAGTCATTCAACAAAATTCAGCATCTTTTCATGATTAAAACTTCTAAGGAACTAGGTATAGAAGGAATGTACCTCAATGCAATTAAGACCATCCATGAAAAACATATATCTAATATCATACTCAATGGTGAAAAGTGGGAAGGTTTTCCTCTAAGATCAGGAGCATGACAAGGATGCCAACTCTTCTGGAAGTTATAACCAGAGAAATAAGATAAGAAAAAATAAATAAAAAGCATCTAAATCAGAAAGAAAGAAGTCAAATTATCTCTATTAGCAGATGGCATGATGTCATATATAGAAAATGCCAAAGAATTCAATAAAAACTATTAGAACCAATAAATGAATATAGTAAAGTTGGAGTATACAGTATTGACATACAAAAGTCAATAATGTGCTATGTACTTACTAATAACAAACTATCCAAAAAAACAAATCAAGAGGACAATTCCAATGTCATAATTTGGACCTAGGCCCTCAGAATGACTGCAACCTCTTGAAAACTATTTTCTTGGTTGATCAGAAAACATTAATTTCACCCCATTAGTGTTGTTATTGATGATAGAATAATAAAAACTAATAGAAATATTTGAGGTTTTACTTTATGTTAGGCACTTTGCACAGTATTTTCTCTATTATCTAATTTCAGTTTTATGATTAAGCAAGGTAATACTAAGAATGTATTTTTATTATTATTATTATTTTACTGTATTACCCAGAAAATATTAAAGAGGTTTTAATAGTCATTAAATTTCTAACTTTTAAAAAAATTAAGTACCTTGCTCAGGTTACAGAGCTTGAAGAAGAACAGAACCACAGTTTGACCTCCTGTTCTTGATCTTCACCTTCATATCTTTTCCACCGGGTTTAGAGTTACTAAAAATATTCCAAATAAGTGAGTAGAGTTTTTAATTACTATAGAAGTTTATTCTAAATTGTGAAAATATAGAAAATTTCATGGTAATGATTTTCTTATTTGAATTAAGTTCTCCAAATCAAAATACAAGCAGAGCTTTTCTAGCATATTACCAGTTTGGAGAGGCTGTATTTCTTATTTTTGGTGGAGTATTCTATGTGACAGTCAGGATCTGATTCTGGCTCAAAATTCCCATGCATCAGTATGTCATTAGTTATATTCTCCAGCAAGTACATAGCTCATGCTAAAAAGCGGGGAGTGGATCTGCAAAACATTTATGAATTTATGCAACATAGTTCACTTATATGTATTTAACTACTAACATAAAGAGAAACAGCTAATTAAGAAAGAAAAATGTCAGCATATAAAGCATAACCTATCTTAGGTTTTAGAATAATTTCATTTGTAAGTGACAACCCAAAGATCTATTCAAGTGACTGAGTGCTCCATATTTTACTATTATCTTTCCTCCATTTTCTCTCTCCATTACCTGCTTTCTTACACCATATGACAACTCAGAAACCAAATTGTAGAAGAATATTTTCCATCTGCAGTATTTAGTTACTGATAAAACAATACTTAGGCTAGGCTTGTGCTGCTTTTCTTTGAAGAGAAAAATTACTCTGTGTCATAACAGAGACCTGGTAAACATTGATTATGGAAAGAAAATACACAAGCAAAATTAGCCCTGGAGGATGATGGCAGCTGCAGCTGCACATTGAATTGTGGAATGTATTTTATTAATTCTAAGATGTACTTTTTCATATTTTAACATGTCTAAAAATTTGGATGCCACTTATGCTTGATGGTACTTCATTGTTAGATTGGCCATGTTTTCCTAACTCATGAGCAGTATATAAAATAATGCTCACACAATTAATTAGTGCTCCAATTGATGGAATCTTAGATTCAATGAACTACAGTATTTTATTCCTTGAGATGTTTTTAAAAATCCAGAGGCCATAATAAATCTATAGTTCTGATTTCCATTTTATATTTTTTATATTTACTTTTTAGTTATAGGTAGACACAATATCTTTATATTTTTTAATGTGATGCTGAGGATTGAACCCAGTGCCTCATGAATGCTAGGTGAGTGCTCTACCTGAGTCCCAACCCCAGAATTCTATTTTATATTTTCTTTATAGAGTTCTTTTAGTTGAAAAAAAAACTTAAGAAAGCATAAATTAGTTAAAACACAAACAACAAAAATATTATTAGTTTGATTTTAGCACATAGATTGTTTTCCCTTGGCCTTAAACTATGATGACCATAGGCTCTGACTATTATGATTTTATAAAAGAAAATGGTTTCTGACTCATCTCATAAATCAAACCAATAACAAAAAAAGAAGAAAGAATCAAACAATTTGTGGAGTAATATTATAGTGCCAATAGTGTAAGCTAAAGGGCCACAGCTGTGTGACCATGAATTGTCTACCAACATGTGCATGACTGATAAAGTAATCAAGGAAATTTTGAGAAATGAATGTGTTCCTTGCTCCCAAAGGAAATTCTCCTTACACTACTCTTGTGGGTTGCAGAGTCACTGTGGACTAGAATAGTGGTTTCAAACTAGCAGGGACCAGCGTAGCCTGGAGGACCAATTAGGTGTGCTGGGCCCACTCCCAGAACTTCTAATTTCTTAGGTCTGGACTGGAGCCTGCAATTTGCATTTCCAAGTTCCCAGGTGTTGCTGAGACTCTTGACTAGGGCCACACTTTGAAAACCACTGGGCTAGTTTGAGGAAGGAGGGACACAGGATTTTGATTTGATTGTTTTGGGTCTAATTGGTACACAACTAACTCACCCTTCTGTGCCTTAATGTTCCCTATTAAATAGAAATAATACCAATTACATCTAAACATAGGGCCTTTATGAGTATCAAATGAGGTAATGGACTTCCGAAAATGCTTTGCAAAATGTGACATTCTACAAAGGATAAGCTATCAATGGTAAGATGCACATGGCATTTAGGGATTCTGTTGTTTTCATACATATTAGCTAGGGTCAGAATTCATATGTCAAAATACTTTTATAATTATGAATGAAAATTAATAGTAAAATATCAACATGATTAATATATTTGTATATTTTTAGATATTTTTAAACATTTTAAATATTTAATTGGTTTTCATAGGAAGATGGCTGGATTTCCACGTAACTCTTCCTCTCCCTAGCTCTTTTCCAACAGACCCTCCAGGTTTATCTCATGTGACACTGGGGCTCAGTGCCACAGGCAAGTCACCAGGAAATGCAGCCATTCTCATAGATCAGTTCTTATGATTCTCGAGAGTGCTAGGTATTCAGCCTCCTCTGCCCAATATTTCCCACAGGTAGTTTCAGACCAAGACTCACCTCCATAAGTTTTCCAGTTTCTCGTGGCCCTCCTAGTCAATTCTTATTGGTTATGAGTATCATAAACTTTGCTTGATCCCTTGGTAGACAGAACTCTGTAGAAATGAACTTTCTGTTGATCTCAAAATTGGACACATTTTCAATATACAACATGAAGTGTGACATGACAGAAATGTATAATTTTTTCTTCCAAGTTATTCTAAAAATACAAGACTTTGTTCTTTCCCATCTTGCAAGATGGTGGAAAAGAAAAGGCAAATACTGAAAAGACTGATGAAGCCAACAAGACCATTGCCAGGGACAAAGTTAGAAAGAAGAATGTCAAGGCAAGTGAGGCCAAGAAAGGGACACCTCCCTGCAGCGGAAAGCCTGTCTTCCTCGGAGGAATTGGCAGATACTCTTGATCAGCACCATATCTCAGAAAGGTCATGTACAGTAGAAGTACTCAGATACTAAATCCAAAATTGAAAAAAGAAAAGATTCTTGCTACTGTCACAAAATTGTTTGATAGTGACTAGAATGGCAGTCCCTGGGTCAAAAAAAAAAAAAAAAATGCCTAGATATTGTCTTACTGAAAATGTACCTCAAAAGCAGTTGAGTCATAACAAAAAAATCTGTCTGTCTGCAGCATGTGGGGAGACTGGGAGCTAGCATGGCCCCTGGCACCTTCCTGGTCAGCCACTCTGCGTGCCACAGAGGCAAGACAGTGGTTTTCCTGACGTAGCTAAGCAGTAGCTTACTACTGTGCCTGGATCTCTTTTCCTCAACTGAGTACTTCCAGGTAGAACACACCAGAAACTTGTCATCACAATGACATCAAAATTGATATCATCAATGTGAAGGAAAAAAACAAAACACCTCACTGATGTTTATTCAATTCAAGAAGCTGCTTCAGGAACCTAGACAACAGGAAGATGAGCTCTTCAACACAGAAGAAAGAGAACTACAAGGTTACAGAGCAGCACAAGGTTGATCAGAATGCTATGGACTCACAAATTTTACTGAAAAATCAAAGCTATGTGTTCTGAGTTACCTGTGATCCATGTCTACTCTACCAAATGTGATTGATCCTCACAAATTTTTGTTCTAATTTCTTACCCATAAACTAACTGAATAACGAATATGCTTAAAAATTAAATGAAATGCACAAAAACCATTTGGAAGTGACTAGAATGGTGACACCCCAGTCACAAAATGACTAGATATTATCTTACTGAAGATGTGGCTCAAAAGCTGAGCCACAGCAAAACAACTCCTAGTCATCCTGAAAATATCTTAAACAATCATCCACCAAATTTTCAAGTAAAAGAAAAAAGAATACATTAACTTTGTAGAACATAAATACATCTTAAATTAGGTCATTTGATTTTTTAAGGATAATAATTATTCAGTAAATGAATTCTGTAAATTTGGAGTCTGGACAGTGGGTGAGATGGTTTGGCCCCTGGGGATACATGGTAGTCAAAGGCACACTGTAGCTGTAAGTAGCATAGTTTTAGCAAACAGATTAAGGAAGGGAATGGAGAATGACTAGGGAGTGGGCCCACTCATCAGGAAAGGTGACTTGAGAAGGCAAAATCTGAGCTGAGAAGATAGTCAAGTAACACTGAAGGAGAGAGGGGTGCATTTAAAGAAGCATTGTCATCCAACCTCCCACCTTCACCCCAATCTCTGATCTTAGTACCATCTCATCCTGTGAGAAAATGTATGGATTTGAGTTGGATTACAAGCTTTTATTTCTCTTCTATTCTCTCTCAAGATTTGTGTTTTATTTTTCTGACTTAGGGACATGGTCTTACTAAGTTGCCCAGGCTGCCTTCAAATTTGTGATCCTTCACCAAGTAGCTGGGATTACAGGTGTGCACCACCATGCCTGGCTTCTTCAGATTTTTAAAGCATGGAACTTTTTTTTTAATATAAGGGAGTCACCTGGTAAAATAGGTGTTTATTTAATAAAGGAAGAGAAACAGAAATACCTAGAGTTATGAACTTGAAGTTATGAACTTGGAAATCTCTGCTTTGATTAGTACATGCTTTGTGATATTTAACCTTTTTCAAGGAACGACTTGTGTTTTTTTCATATATACTAATACAATCTATAAATAAGGCCTTTATTCCTTGTTGTTTTTCTCTTTTCTCTACCATGATAAAATGTCTGTCTACTGGAGAAAATATTTATTGCAGAAATTGTTTTACTGTATTATTGTTTTACTGGCCATCTGTGACAGATGACCATCTTTGCCTTTTTTGTAGCTACAGTCCAGTATGCATACCTTAACACACATATCCTTTCTTCAGTCTCCACATCATGCTATTCTTCGCCCTTCCTTTGTTCACTGTGCTTCAGCTTTGCAAGTCTTTCCATCTCTTCAAACAGACCAGGATCATTTCAGAGTCTTTGCACAGGAAGATCCTCTGTCTTCTCTCTGAAACCCTCCCTCCTTCAGTGTTACCTGACTATCTTCTCAGCTCAGAAGTCACTTTTCCTGACCAGTGCACCCACCTTGTTATCCTCCACCCCCTTCCCTAATCTGTTTGCTAAAACTATGCTGCTTAAAGCTATAGTATGCCTTTGACTACCATGTATTCCCAGGAGCCAAACCATCATCTCACCCATAGTCCAGACACCAAATTTATTGAATTCATTTTTTGAATGATTGCTATTCTAAAAAAATCAAATAATCAAATAAGTCCTATAAAGTTAAGTTTTCATTCTTCTTTTACTTGAAAATTTTGTGCATGGGTATATATTCAAGTTATTTTCATAATAAGCATTCTTGTCGTACCATGTATACTGTTATGAAAAGAGAAAAATAAATCATAACCAGTCTGCCATGTGGTTTAAGCAGTGATTCCAAAAAGCAAACTCTGTGACATTCTACAAAGGATAAGATACCTAGAATGACTTTGTAGGACTTGGTTATAAAAGTTTTCTAATAGTGTAACCTTGGGAAACTTACTTTACCTTTTAAGGAAACTTAATATCCTCATATGAAAATAAAACTATCTATTGCATAGATTTCTAGCAACTAAACAACATGGCCCATTTAAAAAGAGCAAACACTTAACAAATGTTAGGCTGTATTAGATAATCTTAACATGTTCATGAGCTTCAACATCTCTGGATTACAACAAGTCAGATGCATACACAGCCTAACGCTCTTACACATGGAAGCTAAACAGATCTAGATCATGCAGCCCTCTGAGTTTTAAATGCTTCAAGTTGACTTACAGATGACAACTAAAATAATAACGGACAGTTAACCAAAGCTGCAATACCTGAGTCAAGAGTTTGGGAGATCTTGTCTGCCAATGGAGTGAACCTCTCAGACCTCTTTATAACAGGGAGTCAGTCTAGCCAGCTAAGCATAGTGGCTGATATACACAGACTAATGATATCTACTACATATTAAAGTTCATTTAGGGAGCATTTCTGTAGACATCTCAAAGGTTTCCATATAGAAAAAGCGAGAGTCTTCACGTTGCTCAAGATAAAAACAAAGAATAAATCTGAGGAAACATTCCTATGTGTGACTGGGATTTTACCATATCTGTTGTGTTATATTACCTTTTTGAAAAAGAAAATATGTAAAATATACAGTGAGAAAATGTACTATGTTAAGTCATAAAAAGTTATTTTTGAACCATAGTATAGAAATTTATCTTGTAGTAAGTACCATGGTATAAACTAAATGAAGATAAAAAAACAAAAAGACAGAAGATCGAGTGGAAGAGGTCATGAAAAGACAAAGGTGATCCCAGAGAGGCTGACAATTAGGCCCAGGTAATGTTCTCAGGATTTATTTGGCCACCCATATGTAACTCAAATCACATAGGCTATTTTGGCGAATCTCTCTGATCAGGATTTCATAGCACATATTTGTGGGCTATATAAAATCCAACAGTCTCATTTAGACTCTTATCTCAGATTCAAATGGGTTGCCTGTTCTCTTCATTTATTTGCAGTTTTCTAGATCTACCATAAACAGTTTTCTCAAATGTTGCTATTTTTAGTCAAAAATTTCTCCCCATAGCACTGTCCTTAGGCAAAATATTTCCTTCCTGTTTTAGGGTAATTATCTAAATAAGGCACACATAAGAGTCCCTAAAACCATTTTATTGCTCAAGTAGCCAACGGAGGGAATCATTTATTAAATGGAGCTAATTTCAGTAACTGACAGGCACACGAAGTGCCTAAAGAAAATAGGAGTGTTGAGCTTCTTGGGATGGTTCCAGGAAGGTCGTCTACTTTAAAAGCTGCATTTTATTAAGGATCTGTGATGGTTATTGGAACTTTTCCTGTTGTTTTACTCAGTAGTCTCCAGGGGACCATTTGGCACTAGGGTGCAAAATGAGATCAGCAATTAGGAAAGGACACTACTGCAGGCACTTGAAGAGTAAATCATTGAGTACCAAACTTAATAGCTAGCAAGTACCAGGCCAAAGTCACAGCCTAAGGATGTTGGTAGTCTGGCTGCTTATTCTTTCCAGTGTGCCTGGGGTCTTAGCTCCTAGTGTGACTGCCTCCAAAGGGTTCAGGTATTTAGCAAGAGGAAAGGCAATTGCAATCAACTCTCAATCCCGGTAGAGTGGATCACCAAATATTTAAAAGTTTTATCACCTGGAAGTTGAAAACTCCTTCACTAGCCTCTCTATTTATCCAAGGTCAGCTACAGTCATCCTTCTCCTAGGACAGAGATACCCTTGCCCTGAGCCTGAAAGATCTGTGGGAGAATGGATCATGCCCTCTGAGGGTAGGTAGAGAGTTTCCAGCTGATCTATTTGATGCCTCCCATGCAGATGAAGAAAAAACTTGAAAAGCAGAATAAGTAAATTCTTATTTGCAACTAAAACTACTATTTCCACCTCTAATTCTCCTAGGTCTACTTACTCCTTTTACTCCCATGTGACCATCAAGAAAAGTGGAAAGGGCCTGGGGATGTGGCTCAAGCGGTAGCGCGCTCGCTTGGCATGCGTGCGGCCCGGGTTCAATCATCATCACCACATACAAACAAAGATGTTGTGTCCACCGAAAACTAAAAAATAAATATTAAAAAATTCTCTCTCTCTCTCTCTCTCTCTCTCTCTCTCTCTCTCTCTCTCTCTCTCCTCTCTCTCTCTCTCTCTCTTAAAAAAAAAGTGGAAAGAAATAAGGGGAAATGATGAGCATGAGAGTGTTTTATTAGAAAAAAAACACCAGCTAAAAAATGTAGACTAGTCCTCAATCAAACATTCTTTGTTTAAAAAGTAGTATCTCCAGTCTTCATCTAGAAAATGTAATATTGAGACCCACTAATGCAAAATGACCTAAAATTCTCTATCTAGGGCAGAGAGAGCTACTTTTAATAAATGATTTTAATCTACAGTAAGCACGTTACATTTGCCATCTAATCTCTATAATAGCACTGTAAAATAAGCAATATTAGTAGAACCTCCATTTTAAATATGAGAAAAGTAAAGCATAAAAAGGATAAGAAACAGTCAAGTTATAGAAGAGCTAGACCTGGATTCACAAGACATCTGACTTTAGGCCTGGTGAAATGCATTTTTCTATTTATGTTTACATTAGAAACCAACCTTGAAAACAAGGAGAAGCAATCTCTCTTCTTTTCTTCTGTTTCCACAATTTTTCCTTCTGTCCTTGAAAAACATTTTGTATATGGACAGCATCAATCTACCCTGAAGAACTTGAACTCAGTCCTACAAAGATGGAAAGAGGTAAACCTGGGTCTGTGTTTGCCTGTTCTCTCATGATGTTTCATGAAAGGATAACAAGGGGCAGAACAAAGTAGGAAAGGGAGATTGATTACACACAAATAAATTCACAATTATCAGGAAGGTGTGTCTGATTTTGTGTCTTTCAGATTGTTGTTAAATGTGCCCCATGTAAGATTGATGAAATTTATTTCTTGGTGGAGAGATGAGGTTTCTTTTCTAAGGATAATTACTGTTGAGTTTAAAGAGCTTAAGTTTATCTTAGATAAATGTAATTTTTTTCTCCCTCCCAGGCTATTACTTGCTGCTTCTCATATCTGGCCTTTGTTTCTGAAGCTAGGTCTAGAGAGTCTATGCAGGGTTTCAAGTGGGGAAAGGATCAAAACAAACAAAAATCATGGACCCCTAAGTACCTTTATTGTTAAGGCATTGACAGCAGAGAGATAGAAAAACAAGTCCATGTCTGAGCCTCTCACCCCATATCCTTGTCTGTCTTTTCATGTTGCTGGTGACAGTGGTGGTAGAGAGCAGAGAGAAACCTGCAGATTCTAACAACTAGGTGATTATCTGCAAAATAAAGTTACCTACTCAGGGTCAGTGTAGTTTCTGCTTTGCACAATGGACTGAGGAGGGGTGGGAGCTGAAATGTAACCTTTGTTTCTTTCACAAACCAAATACCATGGGCTGAGGCAAAGTTCAACCAGGGAAATGAAACCAGAAAGAAAAGAAAGTGATTCATTTCATTCACAGATATGCATTGGACACCTGCTGTGTGCTTGATATTGCAGGTGCTGGAGTGACATCAGTCCAAAACCACTCTTGTCACGCAGCTTGTATTTAAACTATGCTCTCTAACAGGATACCTCCCCATTGGCTGCATATGGATATTTAGGTTTCAAGTTAAACTAATTAAACTATATATTTCAAATGCTCAATATCCACTCATAGCTGGTAACTGCCACATTGGACAATATAGATATTGAACATTTGCATCATCACAGGAAGTTATTTTGGAGAGCATTGTCTAGTGGTCAAAGCCTAAATTAAATAAATAAACAGGCCAGGCATGGTGGCACATGCCTGTAATATTAGCAGCTTAGGATGCTGAATCAGGAGGATCATGAGTTCAAAGTCAACCTTGGCAACTTAACGAGGCCTTAAGCCACATAGTGAGACCCTGTCTCAAAATAAAAAAGGGTGAGGGATATGGCTCAGTGGTTAAGTGCCCCTGAATTCAATACCCAATACCAAAAAATAAATAAACAGTATACTTGGAATTGGTCTTTTATCAATAAAATTAAGGCAAGGATAGGATTAGGTTTGCTGAAAGAAGTGAGATTTGCAGTTTTAACAAGGGTACTCAGTGATGGCTTCGCTCATAAATGATGTTTGCATCAAGATTTGAGGTGATGAAGGAAGAGATGTGGAAATGTTAGAGCCTTGTGGGCACAGGAAAAGGCCAGGGCCAAGACCCTGAGGCAGAACCAAACGTGGGTGCTCAAGGACGAAGCTGGGAAACAAGTATGAGGTGGAGTGATGAAGACAAAGGTGAGAGGAGTGGTGAGAAGTAGTTATATTCTGGTTTATTTTAAAGGTGGCTGAGCTGGACTGGTTAATGGATGGGATCTGTGTAGTGGGAGAGGCTGGAGACAGGAATGGAGGAAAAGATAACTGTAGGAAGAAATAGCTGCTAACTAAAATGGGAAAAGGTGTGGAGATAGGTTTAAATTGACAATTTGTGTTCAGCTTTGCACACGTTAGATTAGAATAGTTCCCCAGACATCCAAGTGGAGCTGTTGAGAAGGCAACTGGATATATGTGCTTTGTGTTCAGGACAAAAGTCAGAGCTAAAAATATAAATGTAGTTGTTCTCAACACTGTATTTAAAACCATAAGCCCATATGAGATGACCTAGGGGACAAGCGTAGGTCAAGAAGAAATGTGAAGATTGAGGCTTGCGACATCCCAACATTAGGACATTAGAGCCATGTGGAGGAGGGAACAGATGTAGGGTGGCTGATTTCCACTAGCAGAAGGTGCTGTGCTGCAACCCAACTAAAGTGAGCAGTTCAAAGAGGAGTTCCATCAGATGTCCTTGATGGACAACTAAGATAAGAACTGACCATTCCATGTAGTAACATGGAGGTCACTGCTGACCTGGACAATAATGGGTTTGGTGAGTGAAAAAGCCTGATGAGAAGAGGGAGTTGTAGGAAAGGGACTGTAATCTGTACAAATGGATTGCTCATTGGGGAATTTTGCTCTAAAGGGAATAGTGGGTGGGGAATGACAAGGGGTTGAATGTATAGTTAAAAATAATATTGATAAAATAGCAGCACATTTACGTAATGCTGGTAGTGACATAGTATAAAAGGAAAATTGATGCTGCTACAGAGAAAGAAGAGGACTGCTGTAGAAATGCTCTTGAATTTGAGAAGGGAATGAAGTCTAGTGCACAGATAGAAGATCTGGCCTTAGGTATGTGATTATGCATCCACAGTGACCACGGGAAAGGCAGAGCAGGTGGTCCAGATGCTGTGAACAGGTGGATACAGTGATGGGGGTACCTGAAGTGTCCTTCTGATGGACTGTCTCCTCTGTGAAATAAGAATCAGATCTTGAGAATTAGAATGAGAAAGAGAGTTTGAGGTTTGAACATTGAAGATATAACGTAATTATCCGGGAGAGTGGGAAAGGAAATCTACTAGAAGAAAATGGCTTGGAAGAACTGTAAGGGTCAAGGCGAGTTTCATGAACACCACTTTAAAGTGAGACCAGGAACATAACAATGTAATTTTCACCCACCACATTCAGCAAAGGTCCGGGTGCCCACAAGGCAGAATGGATACAGCCCAGGTTGAATTAGAGTGAAAGAGGCAAAGACATGGTTACCTGAGGCTGTATGAATTTTAAAAAGGGAGAAGAGAATAATGAAGGAGACACAAGAAAGGAAAAGTTGGTAAGGTCACTGGATTGCAGAGCCCAGAATCACTGAAGTTGTGACAGGAGGTAATGATGAGAAGGGAGTGTACAACAACTGGTATTATGGAAAGGTTCTAATTACTCCTGAGGAAAGAGACCAGGGTAATAGAGAAAGCACGAGTCTGTAATTCCCACCTTTAAGGACCAATTTTTTTTTTCACTTTTCTTCAGTGGTAGCCGCATTTCTCGGTATGTCAGCTACATAAAACTTAAAATCTCACGTTTCTCTATCACACTCTTGTTATAAAAAAAATCACTAAGCCCATCTCTGAAAAATTCAGTCAGACCACAATTTGTTCAGTCAGCATTTTTCTCCAATTTGACTTTAAAAAATAGAAAATGTTAGTAAAAAAAAAAAAAAAGAGTTTTGGGGAGTTCAAGAAAGTTATAGGTCATGATTTTAAAATAGAAAAAAAATTAGCAGGAAGGGAGACATTTTAAGTTTTTATTTGGTCCTTGTAGATCTCGTCTCAGTAAGTTTTTTTTATATTTATTTTTTAGTTGTAGTTGGACACAATACCTTTATTTTATTTATTTGTATGTGATGCAGAGAATTGAACCCAGGGCCTCGCACATGCTAGGCAAGCACTCTACCACTGAGCCACAACCCTAGACCCCCTCAGAAAAAGTTTTATGTCTTTGTGAAAGAAAACATTTTTGATGAGGTACAACTGGTTGATGCTTAAATTTTGAAATAAAAAAGAAAACAGTGCAGCACATTCCCCTTTGCATCAGATAGGTCTTTCTTTTTTTTTTTTTTTTTTTTATACGGGGGGGGGGGGTAACTGAGAATTGAACTCAGGGGAACTCAACCACTGAGCCACACCCCCAGCCTTATTTTGTATTTTATTTAGAGACAGAGTCTCACTGAGTTGCTTAGTGCCTGCTAAGTTGCTGAGGCTGGCTTTGAACTTCCAATCCTCCTGTCTCAGCCTCCGAGCCGCTGGAATTAACACACGTGTGCCACTGCATCCAGCAGATAAAATTTTCTGACTTTTGTAAGACTTGATAGTTGGAGTTTACTTTTGATCTGGGGCTGAAGCTTCTTGTTCTACCCAATTTCCCAGAGTTTTCTCTTTAGGGACATTAAATACAATACAAGCCTTCAAATACAATGGTAAGATATTATTTAATTATGTCTAGCCACTTTTTACATGAATATAATTCCAAACAGGAAGAATGACAGTGTGCTAGGTCTGGCTTCTGTACTCTTTGACTGTCCCACCATATAGAAACCAAACATTAATTTTTATAATCATGAGACCTTAAAAAGGAGCAGGTAGAGGTTTCACTAATACAAAAGGCAAAAAGCAAGATTCCCTAATGTGCAGGGAATTGTAAGTGTTATTTATAATAAAAGAAAAATTCAATGACATATAATTAGTTGATGCTTAAATTTAAATTTTATTTGCCATTAGAATCTTATTTCCAAAATAAATGGACAAACCAATGTTTACAATACCTTGTGAGACACAAATGTGGAAATGTTTCTGCCTGTTGATTTGATGATTTATTGGCATTCAATGATTAAAAAATAGAAAAGAGACAAATTACTTTAAGACTCAAGAAAAACATGTATTATTTTCTACAATTTTACGGTCACTTTGTTAAAGCACTCAATTTGGTCAGACAGGATTCATTCACGATTACCTATAAAAGTACAGGGTAGAAACTTATCTTCCTGAAGTAAGTGCCACTGAATGTCTGGCACCACATAACTAACCAGAGAATTCAGTAGCTTAGGTCCATGGGATGCCTCAAGTTCAAAGGGAATGGAGACATCCTGTTTGGTGTTGTATTTCACTCATGCTGTTAAAACTGCCCAGACCCACTTAAGTGTTTTCTTTTTCATTCTTGAGCATGATCTTCTTTGTCCCTCATGAATAACGCAAAGCGTAATAAAACCCAATGTCAGATCTGATAATTTTTACAATGTGTCTTAAGATTCTATTTTTAGGTATAAAAATCTTTCTTTTGGTACAAAAGTCATTTTGTTAATGAGGTAAGCGCGGGTCACATGCCACTCCTGAGGACCTGTGTCTTATTAGAGAAGCAGGAATATTGCATCAGCCCCAGCTCACAGAGTGCAAGATCTGTTATTGAAACTTTTAGTACAAAGGATATCCATGGAGAAATGGTAAAAGTAGATAAAATAAGCTCTAATTTGTCCAATGAGGAAAAGTCATTCTAAATTCCTGAAACCAACCATGAACAAAGAAAAATAAAATGTTTTGAACTTCCTCCGAATATGACATTCTAAGATTTGAAGTGCCTGCGTCCATTCAATCCAGGAAATACTGATGCTAGGATTTTTTTCAACTAATTTAAAATCATGACCTATTACTTTTTTGATCTCTCTCATTTTTTTTCTTCACTAATGTTTTCTATTTTTAAAAGTCAAATTGGAGAAAAATGCTGATTGAACAAAATCCGGTCTGACTGAATTTTTCAGAGATGGGCTTGGTGATATTTTTTATAACAGAGTGTGATAGAGAAACGTGAGAATTTAAGTTTTGTACATCTGATGTACAGAGAAGCGTGGCTGACATTGAAGAAAAGTAAAAACACCTCCCCAAATGATCATTTCTTGAATAATTCCTAGAAATCTAAACAATCCTCAAAGACCTGGGGGAAACTGTGGTTTGCTGTAAGTCTAGGACTTCACACCTTTGTTTGCTTAGAATATAGCTGGCAGAGAACACATAAACACCACATGACTCAGAAAATCCATGTTTCAGTTTAAATTGTTTAAAGGATGCTGTTTAGGGCCTTCTGAAACTGTGTGCTCTGCTAACTTTATCTGAAGAATATCAAATATTCAAACTTAACAGCAACCTTCATTTTGCCCGTGCTGGGCAAGAGAACGTCTGGTTAAACTGCTTGATTTGGCCACTTGGAAGGTGTGAATGATGGACTATGGTTCTATTTTTACAATTAGTCTCATTCAAAATTTTTATTTTATGTGTGCTAAATGGATTTAATTAAAGTTTAGAAGTGGTTATAAAACACATGTATATTTCCCACATCCAAGCATCCTTTAATTTTTTTTTTTTTTTAACATTGCCTGCCCCCTTCCAACGATGGTTCTGTCCACCAGGGAGCTATGCACAGATCTAACACTTTTAAAAGCCCATGTCCCTGTGTGGTCTTTCTAGACACTGTTTTTTATTGTCTTTCTCAAAATGTTATGGTCAAATCAATCTCTTCAGAAACAAAGAGGGATAATAATATACATTTTTGTATGTACAGAAGTACATAAAGCATATTTCATACATTCCTTTCAAGGAATTGTTTCCTCTGGAGCATTTATTTATACATGGCTACTGTCCTTATAAAGCACCATTTTATTGTATTTGCTTTTTTTTTTTTTTTTTTTTTTTTTTTTTTTTTGGTACTGGGGGATTGATCCAGAGTTGCTCTACCACTGAGCTACATCCCAGCCCTATTTTGTATTTTATTTAGAGACAGGGTCTCACGGAGTTGCTTAGCACCTCATGTTTGCTGAGGCTGGCTTTGAACTTGTGATCCTCCTGCCTCAGCCTCCCAAACCACTGGGATTACAGGCATGCACCACCACGCCTGGTTTAAAGCACCATTTTAGAAGTTTCTCCGTGAAATTATTAAGATCTAATGAGTTGTGGTTCATTTGTTTCATTTGAAAACATTTATTGAGTCTTTAACACATGATGAGCACATAGTCTGTTAAGAAAGGTATGCATACAACTATGACAACATAGACATAAAATACTTTCAATAGCCCTTGGGAACACTAATGAAGAAGAAGCTATTTACCTGGTTGAGGAAAGCATCACGGACAAGGTAACATGAGTATAGCAAAACAAGAGAGGTATTTGGCTAAATGGAACAGACAGCTAAAGGAATTCTAAAATAACATTGTATTTTCAGAGGTTTGGAGGGAAATCGAGTGGACTCGTCTTATAATGATTGGGTATGTGAAGGAGAGTGACTAAGAGAATGTATTCTTTCTGAGGGAGCTTCCTATGATTGGAAAGCAAAGTGAGTGTTAATCTTTTTAATCTATCTGTCCACTTATCCATTATCAATGTACTTAAGTTAGGATCCACATTCAGATCATATGAATGGAAAAAGTAAATAAGGCATTTCCTAGCCCCCCCCAAAAAAGAAGTCAGTTTGATTCAGTTTCTTGGTGTGACAAATAGAAATAGTATTGTCAATTTGATGTATGGTAAACATTTTCAATAAATTGAATAAGCAAAATTCAGAGCTCTAATATTAAAATATCTTAAAATCTATTAAAAATGTTTAAAAAGTACATATTTAAAAATACTAACTCAAACCCACTTAAAATATGAAAGAAGGCTTGTAGTTTTTCAAATTCTCTTTAGATTGATAGGTAAGGTAAATGTGGTTTATAAAATGATGGAATACTATTCAGCAAAGAAATGAAATCTTGTCATTTGCAACATCATAAGTGGAACTAGAGATTATTATGTTAGATGAAATAAGCCAGGCATAGAGAGATAAGTAATGCATGGTCTCACTTATATATGGATCTAAAAACTTTACCTTGTACAAGTTGAGAGAAGCATAGTGGTTACCAGTGACTGGAAGAGTATGTGTGTGTATGGCGGGTGGGTGATAAATGGGTACTACGTTACAGTTACACAGGAGAAAAGAAGTTCTGCTGTACTATTGCATAATAGGGTGACTAAAGATGATCGTTATGTACTGTATATTTCAAAAAGCTAGATGAAAGAATTTTGAAAGTTTTCACCATAAAGAAATGATAAATGATTGAGGAGGTAGATATGTTTAACCTAATATAAACATTGTACAGTATGTGCATTATCAAAATGTTGCATGGTACCCAATTAATATGTACAACTTTTATGTTTTTGAATATCAGTTAAAATAAGTTTAATTTAAAAGAAATAAGATTATGCTACCAAAAAAGTATGAAGATTGCTGAGTTAGGAAATTATTGCCTAGGGAAAGTTTCCAAAGTATGGCTTGGGTTTTGGAATCTCTACTAAGCACACTGTTATTAATGATAAAACATGTTTTAATCTTAGGATATATTTGCCATGGTTTCACTGATTGAAAACATAACTTTTGGATGAGATATAGACTTACCGCCCTCCAAATCAAAATGCTAATTGGATGTCACATCAATAGAGGGTATTTTCTGTTGCAGAGCTTAGATTAAACTGAGCCCTTCCTTGGTAAACAGCTATTCATATGTTCCTGTGTTAGCATAGTATCACTTTTTCTGAAAGTTACCTATTCTTCCTATACCTGGACATGAACTTGACTTCTTCTTTTTCATTATCTCTACTAAGAAGAATGAAGAATCTAAAAGCCTAGGCTGAAGTACATTAAAGATAACGACCTAATGAAAGATGGTCAACCACCAGTGGCAAATTTCAACTTATTTTGTATCTATTAAATATGTTTTACTTTAAAAACTTTATAGGCTCCAAAAGATACAAATTTTGATCATTTGATTTATTCCAGTTAAAATTAATGGTATTTTAATTATTCCTTTAGAAGTCATGGTAGCTACCTTATATTACAAAATAATTAATATAAGTACAATGGGGTAATGACACTTAAATCACTATATAAACCTTGAATTATTCTGTGTTATTTGTCATTGGAAAATAGTGTGAATAAGGGCACATATCCACATTCATTATATTTAACTTTTAATAAGTTGCATAGTCTCTGTGATCTAGCATATAAAAGCCAATTTTGTCTTTGGTATGAAAATATTAACAGAAAAGAGGAATGAAGGTGAGATGGGATAGAGAAGGACAGTGGAATGACTCTGATCTAACTTTCATGTATGAATATACACAGTAAATCTCACCAGCATGTACAGTCGTCACAAGACACTAGTTACAAAAAAACCCAAAAAACTATAAGCAGAAAGATCAATAGTAGATCAGAGGGAAGGGAACAGGGGGAGGGAAGAGGGCAAGGGGGAGTACTGAGGACTGAATTAGAACAATTTACATTCCATGCTTTTATGTCTAAATGAATCCTTTTGTCACTTATCACTAAAAAGAATGAATTAAAAAAGTTGACAGAAAAAATTCAAGTTTATATTGCATATTTCCAGATTTCAAAAATTGAGAATATTGTGTTTTTTTTTTTAAATGAAGCTTTCATTGAAGGAATTGATAGCACACACATACCACTATTGGAAGATGACAGAAAGATTCCTCTGTATTTGAATCTCAAACAGAGAGTTTCTCTAATTTTTATTAGTAGTCAAACAATGCACTAAAAAAAAAAAAAGATTCTATCAACACAATATTCCAGAGATTTTTTTCCTCTGATATAACTGTTTGAATTTTGCTCTGTGTCATGTGACTTTGGAGTGTGCAGAAACAACTAGAAGCTCCCAACATGCACACTCATATGCGTGCAGGCACACACAGATAGACAAGCACCTACTCATACATCATTATTTAGAGATCAAAGGTAAGTGAGCTTAAAATATGTATCATTCGGATTAGGAGAGCTGCAGAGGGGCTGACACCAGTGAGCATGAAATGTACTTGATCCTGGGATGGCGTGAAAACTATGAGTTAGCCGGCCGAAGAACAGATGGCCCCTAATCACCCCATGTGGCTAAATACACAAATGCCAACCTCAGAGACGCCTTACCTTTGCCCTGTCTGTCCCTGCTAGGCTGGCTCTGTTATACTAAGGGTTATTGCCTTTTTGGCCCTCCCTGCAATCAGCTTTTGAAGTCCATGGCCAAGAAGGCAGTGTGAGAATACCATTATGAGAGAGGTGTTTGCTTAAAGACATAGTCCGGACAAGATTCCATGGAGCCCTTGATAGTCTAGCAGGGAACCACAAACTCCGGCCAATATCTTCTAATCCCCTGAGGATTCAGAACTGCCCACCATAAAAACATAATGGGCTGTTTATCTGAGCAGCCAAGAGATAACATCTTAAAGTTACAATCTGGGTTGCAGACTGGTGACATGAAGCCATAAGAAATACGAGTACCACCCCTGTCCTGGGAAAACACATGTGAACAGGCCAGTGTGCAGATACCTCCACATGCTTTCTTCTCATGCTAATGAGATCACAACTTTCCCAGCATTTTTTCTGTTGAATAAATTAAATATAGTTGGGAAGAAATGGATGGACCCCGCCCCTTACTCCATTTGCATGCTGTATACTGTTTTTGAAGTTTGGGACTATGTTAGGAAATATTCCCACTGGCACAATCAAATGAATTTTTGTGGCACATTTTGACTTCTTTTCAAAGATTGCTCAAGTTCTGTGACATTAATCATGATCGTTCTAATAAAAAACTACAGAGATTCTCAGCAAGATGTTTTATTCCCAGGGCTCCAATCCTGCAACAGATCTGATGCTTAATATATATATATATGTAAAGCATGTGTGTGTGTGCCTGTGTGTGCCCACGCGCTCGTGTGTGAGAATAATGTATTTTCTCCTGTGATTCTTCAGCTCTCTGCTGGGACGGAATTAAAATATTCCAAAGTTAAAAAAAAAAAGTCCTCCTTTTCAAAAGGCCTGTTATTTGTCTGCATTATTGACTTTAAGAAAAAGAAAAGCAAGGCTTGATATTCAAACTGTGTCTATTGAACACATAATATAGTGGAGATTTTACAACTATTTGTTCCTTGGGAGCCTGTTTGTTATTATCAGCCAACTGGGAGATTTTGATGACTGTAGGAGATACCCCCCCCCCTCCAAACAAATGAATCTCCATGATTATGGACAGTGAGCAAATTAACCACATAACTGCCAGATATCTCTTCATTGGATCTTATGGGTATTTTAGCATATATAAATATGGCCGTGAGCCAAATATGTTTCAACTTGGTCCATTTTAACCATTTCTAAAACATTCAATAGGACTATTTTCAACTTGGTCCATTTTAACCATTTCTAAAACATTCAATAGGACTATTTTCAATCCTATTTCATCATAAAAGTGGGTTCTGTATATTGGCCCAAACTTTTCTTTAAAGTTCTCATCTGCATACACACATTTCTAACCCATGTATTTCACAAGTAGTTTTGTCCCTCATTTCCCCTGGGGGGGATGTCATATTGTTTTATGCCAGATTCAATTTCATCACAAGCTTTGCCGGATCTTACCTACTTTGTTTTCTTCTACTCTTTCAATAATCCTGTAAAGTGACAGAGGAAAAGTTGCACATAAAATTGCCCTGAAATGTATGGAAACACTTCAGTCACAACTGCAGCCAATGCAATGCAATAAAGTCACTCTTGGGGTGATTGCCCCAGAGGCTGAAGCATCTGAACTAATCCCAGGGAGAGTGTGCTGCATTCCCAACGCCTAATCACCAAATGTGATTGAAAAGTGCAATGTCTGTCTTGTTGGGGGACGTGTGCTAATGCTGTTTTCTCATACCACTTGGAAACACTTTATTGGTTTTAAGAATTTGTTTAATCAAATCTTAGTGAAGGTCCTTCTCACTCCTGGGGCTGTTTAGTAAAATATGGATTAGGGCAAAACCCTCTAATGTATCCTTGGGAGAGTCATCTTGGTGTGTGCTCCATTGAGGGAAGGGGGATATAAAGTCTGCAGAAGACGGCCTTTAGCCAAAAAGAGGGAGAAAAATGAGGCTTTGGCAGGAAAGCCTCCCTGTGTTTGAAACAAAACTATGAAAGAAAAGTATGTCAGTAAAAAGATTTCCCTAAAGATTCGTTGGGAACAGAATTTTCCATATAATGAAGATAAAGCACTTTTTGAGAACCCTCTAACAGTATTTCATTTCTAATAGGATTGCCTGTGAGTAACTGAAACAATTGACAAGGGTGGGGGAAATGATTGAGTGAACCCCATCACTGAAATAAATAAAAATATGCTTACCTGGGCTCAACATCTTGTTGGATTTCCTGGAATATAATTATTTTGCTCAGTAACAGAATTAGTACATCAGTGAAAGAGAAACACTTTTGATTTTAGTATCTGAGGACTAGGAAGTGTGGGGAAAAGGAAAGTTCATACTATTTCTAAGTAAAACATGTTTCTAACTGGAGTACATAACTCTCACCATGTTATTGCTTTGAGTTTTTAAACAAGTATAATCGTCAGCAGTAAACAGGGCTGATTTACGGAGTAGGGAGGTAAGAGTTGAGCAACAGCAATCAGGCAGAGAACTCCTGGCTTTATAGGAAAGGTCAATCTGATATAATAGAACATGATACAAAGTTATTCAGGGCAATGTTAACAGATGTATTCAGCAATCTTTTTCTTTTTGTGTAAGCTATTTGCAAACAATTTACAGGTTGAAGCCAGGGAATATGTGTGTTGATCAAGAGCAGGATGGTTGGAATTTCAGCCTTATGGTTAATGACAGCAAGGGTGGTAGGATTAGATAAACTTGCATTTGGGTGCTGACTAAATGAGGCTTTGGCAACACACTTTAGGCAAACCGCCCATTTCCAAAACCCATTTCCTAACTTGTGAAAAAGAGAAAACTGCACTTTTCTCACAGTTCAGGTAAAATACTGGCATGGTGTCTTAGCAGTGGTATTAGGTCAGAATTAATCGGTGATAATCCTTTCATGTTCCAATCCTTTTTCATCTCCTTGGGTTTCCTTATTTCATATTCTTCTTGCCAATCTTTCAAAAAGACCTCCATTGGAATTTCCTCTCTTCCACTTTCTGAGAACAACCATGAAGTGTCTGTTTTTAGCTTCCTTGTTCTTTTTTTTTCTTTTCCCAGTCAATATCTCACTGGCTACAAGTACTTGGACCACAGAAGAGGTCAGTTTTCACGTCCTCAAAGGAAATATTAACAGTTTTCTCCATCCTTTTGCCAGTTTTTACTCTCATGTCTTCTGTTATCTTTCTGCCACACATTCTCCTTACATCTTAAACTAAGCCCTGCTAAGTAGGCCTTCTCTACCATCCCTCAGCTCCCTTCCCTCTTTCAGTGTCTGTCACCATTAGTGGAGAGTGCACCATTTGGCTGGCTCTGGCTAGAGATCTTTGTAGTCAAGTGTGCTGTTCCCTCTGTCTATTTTATCAATCTGGAGTCACTTTAATGTTCCAACTGGAATTGGAGCCAGATACCTCATACTCTGTTCACCTCCACATGACCTTTACACAACTGGCAAAGGATCTGGGATCAGAATAACGCTGGCTCCGGTGGGGAACAGGGATTCTGCTGAATGTCTATAGTTTCAAACGTCATAATTACAATAGGCACAATTCTTATCTTTCCAAAAACACCCGACAATTGGAACAAGTACAAGCTTTAAAATACCTTAGATTAAAAAAATGTGTATATTCCCAATTTCTTGCAAAGTTGATAAAATTTACTTTCTACTTTAGTAAAAGGTAGTAGAAAATTACTCACATTCTGAGGTTTAATGTCTACTTTGAATATCTATACAATAAAAGTAGAAAATAATTATGAAACATACACACTTTTTCACATGCCTATTTTTTAAAAAGAGGAGAAGGAGCCAGTGCAGCTTACAAGTGAAAGAGGTGACAGGGTAGCTGTGGTGGCCAGGGTGCTGTGTTGCCACCAGATGACAAACTGTAATTAACATAAGATGTGATCTTTGCTCTCATGGAGGTTAATATCTACCAGGAAGAAGATGAAATATGTACTGGAAAGTGTAAGCTCTGAAATCCTTGGGCTCTTCAGGTATTTCACTGATTTATCATCTTTCCTTCCCACTTTCTAGATAATCAACATAAGTTAACAAGAGCCCTCTAATCATCCCATCTCTTGTTAACCACTCACGACACTGTTGGAATCTCTCCAGTTGCTAATCCCTCTGTCTTTGCACTGCTATATGCCATGGCCATGGTTCTGCCTTATGTCCTTTACCAACCTGCAGCCACTTGAAGATTTAGCATGGCAATTTTACAGAGTAGGTGGATGTACATTAAGGCTACCCTGTTCCTTCAAAATCAGATAAGCTTTATTCAAACCTCCTTTCCATAGACTTTGAAAAGTCTGTGCTTCTCCCCAAGATTCTGCAAGCATCTAGGGATGAATTGGTGAAGGCAGTGGAGTACTTACGGTTTTCCTAAGTGCTGTGGCTCTGTGCACAGCTTCCTGCCAATAAACTCATCTTAGAGACTATTGCCACACCTCGCTGATGCCGTTCCGATCTTGTGCCATGTTGATTCTAATATGATCCTTTTAAAATTTTTCACAATGAAACAAACCTACAAGTTTCTGTGTGTGAAAGTCCTTATTGTTTTAGGGAAATTGAAGAGATTTCCATCACAGATGAAAATGAAATGTAGCACCCCAGTTCCTAAAAGTATTTTAGCCATCTCTACATTTTAAGTTCCAACCCTGGACATATTACTTAGTCCTCATAGTTTCTCTTCTCCATCCTCAAATTATGTGTATTTTCTAATGTGGAATAACTAAGTTCTGTGTTTGTTGATTTTTTTTCTCATTAACTAAAACATCTAAGTCTGATTTTTTTATCCCCAAATAGTCTGCAATCAGTAATATTGTTTTATATCTTAATTCAAATGCATGAACTGGTGAAGTAGAGTTTGTAGAGGATGTTCAGGAAGAAATGAGAGCAGATAAGAGAGCCCACAAGAGAGGTAAAGGAAGGCACGTCCATCTGCTCCTTCATGGCTCCTAGAGAAAGAGTGGGCCTCCTTCTGAAATCATGCGGTTGGACTTGACCAACCCCAACAGACTTGTTTAACATGGAGATCCCTCATTGTGACAACCAGAGATGGGAATCTGATAGCTCTTTATTCAATATATACAATAAACTTTAGGGCCACGGACCTAGCAATGGTATATAACAGCGGATATGACCATGACTATATTGTATTTTTCCTAAAGTTTCTAAGGCCAGGAAAGGCATAATTCAACTAGAAACTCCAGGAATCTGCATCAATGATAAGAGAGTTTGAGTGTAAACCCGGGGATAAAGAATAGGTAGACTGGAAGGAAAATCCCCTATTATCCTCACATTTGGAACACCTGCATGAGAAAGGAAGAAACGTTTTGTGTTCAAAGGTGGGAACCACGAGGAGGTATTAGGGGTACAAGATCTCAAGGCGGGGATCTGGCTTATAGTAGTGTTACGTTCACAACATGAAAAGGTTTTTGTTTCTTTATAATATTTTAAATGGAAAAAAATTGTTTCCAGGTACAGAAGGAGGTAGATTTTCACCTAACTCATGAGAATTCTGTGATGTGAAAAATGTTTGCCAAGAAAAACAGAATGTTGTCCAGAATAATTATTAAATGTTTGTTACTAAGTGAGCTATAATGGAGATTCAAAGTACTTAACCCATAAGTGAAGGTTTATTTTAAAAGACTTATAAATGGGGCAAGTAATAAGTCAATATGCCATGATTACTTTACCCTTAGCTGTCCATTGATAGATGAATAAAGAAAATATGTTATAACTATAGAATGGAATATCATTCATCCATTAAAAGGAATGAAATTCTGTTATTTGCAGCAATATGTATGGTACTGGAATGCATAAAGCAGGCACAGAAAGACAAATACTAAATTTTCTCACTTTTATGTGAAAGCTAAACAGTTGATCTCAAAGAAATAAAAACTAGAATGGTGGTTACCAGAATCTGGCTAAAATCTGGGGAGAGAGGGTAGTTAATGAAAGTGGTGCAGTTCGATAGCAAGAGTAACTTCTAATGTTCTGTAGCACAGAGGGATAACTATTGATGATAATTAGATGAGTATAGCTAGAAGAGAGGATTCTGAATGTTTTTAATAACACAAAGAATAATTTATGTCTGAAGGGATGTGTATGTCATTTACTCTGATCTAGTCATTTTACATCTTACACAGGTATTGAAGTGTCACACTGTACCCCATAGATATGTATAATTACTATGTATCAATTAGAAATAAAAATATATTAAAATATTGTATGACCTAGCTTTATTCTCACTTGGTTCTAATTGCTAGTATAAGAAGTCTCCACACATTTTGTGATGCCATGTTATTAGACAGGAAAAATTTGAGAAAAGATAGATTATACCACAACCTGAACAAGCAAAGTAGAATCAGTGTTGATATCACAGTGGCCCTTACCTTTGACAAGAGCCACTGACCTTTGGAGTCATAGGTGATTCCTAGGACAAGAGTTGACCCATTGTCTTCCACAGCAGGCAACCCAGTGATGTGCAGTCACATTAATGCAGAGCAAAAGCAAAATCTACCAAAGGGGAACATGCAAAGTATATGACACATTTTTATAGTTTACCTTATTTTTGGTAGGGTAGTGACATGTTGGTGGAATAGTGACATCTTGAGGGTAGGTATTAGAATGTCCAATCCTTTTAGTATCATCCACCTGGAGAAGAATCTTGAAAGTGAAGACTGAAAGAAACTTCCTAAGAATGGTTCTGATCAAATTTATACCTCTAAAAATATATCATGGTATATTTTACTGTGAACATATAGTAGGTATACATTGTATGTCCTGTTCATTCTTATAATACTTTCCCCATGATATTATATATTTTATTCTAAAGGAAAAGAATTCATTGAACTGCCTCTTAACATATGCTTTAAAAAAGAGAACTTTATATGGAGATCATTTAAAAACATTGCACAATTGGTCCTTCATAAATGAGATATTCTTAGACAAGATTATGGTCTAGAAGTAGAAACAATACGAAGGCTAAGAACCACACATTACAATGCAGTGCATTTACATAGTCAGAGCTTAACAAACTTTCATTGAATTGAATAAGTTGGATATGAATGTCAGAACTAAATATATTTAAATCCTGCATAGTAGCCGGGGAACCTTTAAGAGGTTATTTTTCCTTTTTTACGTTCAGTTTTCTTATCTGTGAAAATGGACAAAAATCCTTATATTTCTAGGTTTTATGACAATTAGTTAAAATAATGTTTTAAAACTTTTTAGGAACTGTAATAGTATTCATTAAGTGATAGAAAGTAGAATTATTATACATTTTTGTTCTTTATCAGCAGATAAGAAACACAAAAATGCAATATTTGTCAAAGTAACGTTTTTTTCCCTAAAAATTGGTTTAATTCAGTGGTTCTCAACTGGGAGTGGTTTTGCTCTCCAGAAGGTATTTGGCAATGTCTGGAGACACTGTGGTTGTTGCAAGTTAAGGGTGCTTCCAGCATCTAGCCAGGAGCACCCAGAGAATGTTGCTAAACATTCTATGATGCACTGAACAGCTGCCCAGAGCAAAGCATTATCTGTTTCAAAATGTCAATTGTGTGGAGTCTGAGACATATTGTTCCTATTTTAATTAAAGAGAGAAAAGCAATTGTATATGGCATGACTTATAAGGATTCTAATAAAAATTAATGTTATCCTCTATTGCCTAGAATTTACACTAAGACAGATTTGTGTTAAACCTGGGCATGCTTAAGATGTAGCTATTATAATTCATGAAGAGCAAGTTCCTGCTTCCATCCTGAAAATTATGTTAAACCAGAGTTTACATAATATGTTTAGTAATTTTCTTACCCATGCACTACGAATAATACCAATCTTAAATATTATAAAACTATACAAATAGTGGAAAGATTACTATTCAGCTGTACCACGTATAAATGCTTATTTTTCCTGCTTAAATATTTTTCTCTTTCTCTTTTGGATGTAAAGAGAATCCAGCATTCTTGAGAACTAGACCAAAGGCTGTGCAAATGTATATAAATAATGCAATCTTTTCAACACATGGCTAATTTTCATGGTCATACTTTCTCCAGTTCTTAGCCAAATCTTTTCCACATCCCTTCTGGAGAAAGAGATCTTAATTTCCTATATCTAAAATCTGTTTGTATTCAAGACCGTCACTCATATCAGAATAATAGAATGTAAGCCACTTGACGTAGAAATGTTTTTCATTTGTAGATGGAGGCTGTTGTTGTCAGAGTAGAATGGGAGGAAGTTTGGCAAACCATCTGATGATTATTTAATACTTAAGGGATTAGGCTACTTGACATACTTGGTACCTCCCTTCCAGACTCTTACAGTCCAAAATTCTAAGGTAATGACATAGCAATCCACACTTTACTCCTCCCTCCTTTAAAAAAGATAATATGTATAATTTTCTTCATGTTTCATTTGGACCACATGTACCTGAACCTGTGCCAGAAAATAAGAGGAACTTCTATCAACTTTCCTAATGACTATTGACATCACAGAGAATGTAAGTTTTCATTAAAGTTATGAGAGGTGATTCTGGAGTTGCAAAAATGCAGTTTATTCTAGGTTAAAAAAAAGTTAAAATGCTAGAAGATGAGAATGTAAAAAAGAAAAATCAATACACTGACTAGCAGTGCAGGGATCAAACAGTTATATGCAGTCAAGGAATTATGAGCAGTTTCAGGCCATGGACAAACAGAAAGCATTCTGTATGTTCTAATTCTTCCATTCACTACCCCAAGTAGGAAGACAGGATCAAATTAATTCCACCTTCCAGGTCTTTCTTGAAATATCCAAGATAAAACGTAAAAAGAAATGACTGTAAATTATGAATTAGCTTTTCTGAATAGTTTGGGTACAGAGGACAGTAAATTCAGATACCTCTGTAGGTACACATTTTAAAAGTAGCTCCCCAAATAACAATAAATGCAAAACAGACAAACTATTCTCACTGCTGTGATCTGAATGTTTGTTATCTCCCTAAAATAACATCTTGAAATGTAATCCCCAGTGTTAGAGGATGGGGTCTTTGGAAGATGAATAAGGATAAGGGTGGTAGAGCCCTCATGAATGGGAGTAGTTCCCTGGAAAGGGGGCTCCAAGGAGCTGCCTTTCCCTCTTTCACTATATGAGGACATGGTGACAAAGTGCTATGTATAAACCGGAAGGTAGACCCTCACCAGACACTAAATGCTAACATCTTCATCTAGGACTTCCCAACCTCCAAATTTATGAGAAATGAATTTCCAGTCTTTATAAGCTACCAAGTTTATAGCATTTTGTTATAGCAGCCCAGATTGACTGAGACACTCAGTTGATCAATTTCCAGTACTACCATGGAAGTTACTAAAATGACCTGAGAAGAGAGATGCAATAACAAATCATCATTGAGTGTCCCCTGCCCCTTTGTTACCAGGGGACTTAATCCAGGGGCACCTAACCACTGAGCCATATCCTCAGTCCCATTTTTTTTTTTAGGTTTTATTTTGAGACAGGGTCTCACCAAGTACTGAGGCTGGTTTTGAGCTCACAATCCTCCTGCCTCAGCTTTCCAAGACCCTGGGATTACGGGCATATGCCACTTCATTGAGTGTTCTTACCATATGAATACAATAGATGTAAAGAACCCTAAAGTATAAAGGATAGCAAATGTCATAAAGTAATGAGGACATGAAGAATTTGTAGTATCTAGTAATATTGAACATATAATTTATAAATTATAAGCCCACATAATTTGATATTTACTACTAGCTACACTTACACTAGCCTCACAAAATTCCTAAAATCTTATAAGTCAGTATGAGCCAGCCTCAACACACTACTGATAGGAATAGTTATTTCAACTTCCCATTTCACTTTGACATATAGATTTGGAACTTGATATCAAAGATGACTTATATATTCTGTAGATGAAGGTTAATACATTGGATGAAAAAAAACATAATTTAAAAAATTTTGACTATTAAGGATATACAGAAGGGGAGAAATACCCTAGGATAGTTCACTGTAAAACTGTAAAGAGGTTGAAAAAAGTACAGCAGTTATTTGAGAAGAGTATAAATATTAGAATAATATATATGATGAATCCTAGAAGGAATTATAGATAAAATTCCGAATGAGAAAGGTGATTGTAGTTACTAAGAATTTTTTAGCCTGTTTATGTGTGCATTTACATTTAAAAGGGGTTGTTGAATCACAAGATTTCTGTGTATCTCATTCAAATTAATGTGTGTAACCAGTGACTGACAACATTAACTCAATTTGTTCCTATTTGTACATGTGTATGCTTTGGTGGGAGCTGGCGGAGGGGGCGGTATATGTATTGTCAAATGTGACATCTGTTGGGCCAAATTTGAAATGAACAGTTTTTATTAAGTATCCTTGAAATCTTTTGTAAGAATCTTTGGTAATTACAGCATGAAAACCAGATAGGCATTTTCTTGGGACAGCCTGAAAATTTAAGGCATGTTTTGTCTTTATGCCAAAAAAATGGGTACTTTAAGAGTTAAACCCTGTATTTCCACAGCTTTTATCAAAAAGATTCCATTTAGTAAATTGCTCTGGGTTTTCCTGTTTCTTTCTTTACTTCAGAAAACCACAATCAACTATTTTTTAGTTGAATAAAATAAAAGTAGAATGCCTCACTTTTGAGGGGAAAAGAATAGATGAAGACTAAGCCTAAAGAGAAAAAAATTATGAAAGGTTATGTGCCACATAAGGCTTTGAAAATGAAGCCTTGGGGGGAAAAATGAAAGAATGACAATTTGTAAATCAGGAGTCCAGAAGTTCTGTTTTATGATTATGTTGCCGTTTAATTTCTTTATATCTTGCTGCCATTGTTAAGAAAAAAAAAAAAAAAAGCAGCCAGAACTTCAAAGGGACCCTGCATGTGTTCCGAATCAGGGCTTCAGAGCTGATGTCTGACAGCCCAGAAATTAAAACGAAATAAATGTGCTGTTTAAACTTCCATTTTTTTCCAATAACAACAACAACAACAAAATCACTTTTTCTGGATTTAGGGTCTTCCCCCTGTCCTTTGCTAATTTTCACATTTTGTTGCCTTGGATATTTCCTCGTTTAGCAATTATGGGCCTGGACCAACAGAGTGCAGGATTCCCATGGACTTCAGAGGGAATTTCAGACAACGAGAGTGGATGTCAAGGCTTCGGGATCAGGCTTTGTGACTTTTTTTTTCCTGTACATTAAAACAGATCCCCTCTTAAAAAAGAAAAAAAAAAAGACAAAGAACCTTAGTTGTTAGGCCATGCCCAAACACCTGCGTTTGACTGTTCTTGCATTTTCTTAGGATGACGGAAACAGACATCTCAAAAGAACAAAGGAAGGCTTGGGGATGGTTTGTGTTTGAAAGTGTACTAGCGTGAATATGAAATGTCAGTCACTAGCCAGAAATTTGGCAGCCATTTCTTGGAGCCCTAAAGAGAGTAATTAGAGTTTGACCTGTAGAGCTCTGTTTTGTGGGGGTAAAGATGAATCCTTGAGTGATATAGAATCATCGTGCAAAGGGACTTTGATATCATCTCCAACGATTAGTTTTATAAATAAGGAAATGAAGTACCCTGGGTCTCATAGTGGCAGTATGGTTTGTTAAAGATGTTACAGCTAGCAATGGATGGAATTTTAATGAATTCTGTGATTTGGCTAAGAGGATGATAAAAGCCTTAGAAGCCACTGGGCTTCAGAGAGAAACATGCTTATAAACACTTTGGAATGAGGTTCAGTGTTCTACCTGCCTATCAGGACCACTACTCTGAAACTTACCCCTGACTGCTTCTTTAATCGATTTTACCAAATGATCAGAAATCAGATAGGAGTAAAGGTTTTCCGCCACGTCTTTGCAGAGCACGGCAAGCTGCTCTGGGAGTATTCCAAGTTTAATAGGCTTGGGTTCATTCTGTCTTCTCCCACAATGCCATCTCACAGTCTGCACATCTGGCCTGCAGAGCATCCCCGAATGTTTATTTCCGGACCCTGAGAGGTTTTCCTGAGTATGGGGCAGAGTCCATGTTTTGTTCATGTTAAGCTAGATTTTGAGACTAGATGTGCCCAAATGGAGAAGTTCTTTCTGTGTGCGTGTGTGGTGGAGAGATAATAGCAAAAGTGAGCTGAAATGTTTCCAAAGTTTGTAAGTATGAAATATTCATACATTCCTTGAGAAAGAACAAAGGATGCCAGAGTACTGATATCTATCACAATGCTTGCTGACAGTCACGAGGAAGAACTGAGATTCAGGAGGAGCACTGTGTCATCCAAATGACTCTCTGGACATGAGTGTGTTGGAAAGTGACATTGTTTTTCAGTATAAAGGACTGTGCTGTTTTAATGGCTGACATGCCAAGAATTAGGATGTTGAGCTACTCTTTTCAGAATCATATGATTAAATTGAAAATGAAAAAGACATACATGGTAGAAAAGCCAGCTTTCGATTAAGTTACTTTCCTGCAGAATGTAGTGCAATCAGAGAATTTCTGAGAATGTAGTTGTTGGGGGGCAGCAGAACTGGGTTTTGGAGATGAGTCACACAGAGATGAGAGAAAGAGCAAAGCACAATACAGGCAACTGTACCACATTTGTTCTCCAGTGACATTTGCTGGCCTTTACTAAGTAAACTGCAGAGTTCTAAGTAAATATGTGCAGTGTTCCATTTATTCGCTGTAACCTCAAGTGTTTTTATCCCCAATTTATAGAGAAAAGAATGGAGACTCAGGGGAAGTAAGGGACTTGTTTGGGATGATACCATTGATAGAGATGACACATTGAACTCCAAAATCTGTGCTCTTACCTAATGTACTCTCAAGAGGAAAACCTTATCAGGAAAGTCAGCGGACAATAACAGCATATAATGGCCTTTATTACCAACTTCTAAAGTTTAAGCTTACTTGTCATTGAGTATTTCGAGCTAGTTTGTTATTATCATGGACAGATATTAAAGTCTCACAAACTAGATGTTCTATTGGCCAAAGTAGGGACATCAGAAGGAGAAACTGAGGAAGACAGATAATGGATAATATTTAGAAGTGTTTAATTAAAGGCTAGTTGATGTGCCAAGAAATGCAGTTACTCTTGGCAGTTTGTGATTGGATATAAGAGGAAAGGAGGGCAGGAGGAGGTGGCGATTTCAGTTCCTGACTTAGTGATGGATTTAGCTATGACAGTGAGACATTCATGTACAGTGGAATGCTTGGGATAGTGCAGTTTGAGGGGAGAGAGGAGTGCTGAGGACAGAATCTTGGGGACTCTCACACCATTTCTCAGGTGGAGGAAGATAGAAGAGCTGACCACTAGATCAAGCAGAGAAGGCACAGGAGGGGGAAAGTCTGAGAACATGACAGCATGAAGCCAGCTGAGAAGAGCATTGCAGAAGGAAGGGAGATATAATGTTAATAGCAGAGCACCACTCAAGAGATCGTCCAGACTATTTATAGTCTAATGTATTTAAATTAGATATTATGTGATTATTAATGTTTTTTCCCATTTACATTAGGAATAAACATAAAATTTTCAGGGTTTTTTTCAAGTCATTGAAAGTTGCCCCTAATTTAAGCCACCAACTAACCAGGTTCTTTATGTTTTCATATTTATTATCTGCCTCTCTTCTGCTAAGAGATTAATATATTCTTGGGAAATGTCTTCACCCACAGCCAGTTGGACATACATCCCTACAAATGCTGCCACCTCTGTTGTTTCAACCAGAAAGTTGATTTCAGTAGATTTGATAATTTTTTTATATGATCAAATGAAATAATGAGATATCCTAGGAACCTGTATTTCTTTATATATTAAACTATGGCAGTTAGAAAGAACCAGAATTCTCCTGTTAGCCAGCTTTATTTTAACCTCAGGAACCTGAAAGTTGTTTCCTTTTAATAATACCATCATCTTAAATAGTGGTTCAATGTGACCCAAGTCCTTTTTGTTTAATCTGTCAGAGATCCTCTACTAGAATCAAACCTATTACTTTGAAAGTAATAGGTAATAAAAAATACAGCATAGAAAATGTTCCTCAATCAATAACTTGATTTTAAAAATAAGTTATGATTAATTTAAAGGCCTACTCATGAAGATAATTCAATATGCTTAGAGTACAATTAAAATCTTTAGCTAGTTAGGATGAAGGCACAAGGACACTTATGTGACACTGTTTTCAAGGAGGTGCCCGTAATCATGATGCACTAAACCATTTCTTTACCTTCAGCGGAGGATTTTCTTCGTGTTGACATTTTACCTTTTGTAATCTATCATAAGACTAACTGAAATGTTGGTAACCAGGTTTGGTCTTAAATGTGAATGAACAGTTTCCTTTAAGACGGTATTTAGTGAGAACTAGGACACAGTTTTAATTGAGAAAAAATTCTTAATAGAAAGTCTTTTGTCATTCCAGAATTAGCATGCTGTTGTAGATATCTTAAAATGGGCCACTCTTCTATGAGCTTTTCTACTTTTAACATTTAAATATTGAATTGAAGCCCTCAATTTTTTTTATTGATTGTTCAAAACATTACAGAGCTCATGATATATCATCTTTCATACATTAGACTCAATTGGGTTTTGAACTCCCATTTTTACCCCAAATACAGATTGCAGAATCACATCTGTTACATACTCACATTATTACATAATGGCATATTAGTGACTGTTGTATTCTGCTACCTTTCCTATCCCCTACTATCCCCCCTCCCCTCCCCTCCCCTCCCATCTTCCCTCTCAACCTCCTCTGCTGTTGTTCAATTCTCTCCCCTTTTTCCCCCTCCCCCTTGCCCCTCATAACCTCTTATAATTTTGTGAATCATTGAAGGTCTCCTACCATTTCCATATGCTTTCCCTTCTCTCTCCCTTTTTCTCCCCCCATTCGTCTTTGTTTAGTGTTAGTCTTTTCCTCATGCTCTTCCTTCCTGTTCTGTTCTTAGTTGCTCTCTTTATATCAAAGAAGACATTTGGCATTTGTTTTTTAGGGCTTGGCTAGCTTCACTTAGCATAATCTGCTCTAATGCCATCCATTTCCCTGCAAATTCTATGATTTTGTCATTTCTTAGTGCTTCATAATACTCCATTGTGTATAGATGCCACATTTTTTTTTATCCATTCATCTATTGAAGGGCATCTAGGTTGGTTCCACAGTCTAGCTATTGTGAATTGTGCCGCTATAATCATTGATGTGGCCGTATCCCTATAGTGCGCTCTTTTAAGGTCCTCAGGGAATAGTCCGAGAAGGGCGATAGCTGGGTCAAATGGTGGATCCATTCCCAGCTTTCCCAGGAATCTCCATACTGCTTTCCAAATTGGCCTCACCATTTTGAAGCCCTCAAATTTAAAGCTACCTGATGACGACAGCCTATTGATATAAATTCATTGTGTCAAGCCCTTCATGAAAGCAGATTCATGGGTATGAGAGGGCACCGGGAGGCAGCCCTTGAAAGGAAGTCCAGATGCAACCAGAATAGGAAGGTCAGTTTGAAATGCTACTACCTCTCATATAGTCATACGGAAGCCCTCACCTGCCGTAACACAAACTCTTGATTTTTATTTTAAAACTTGTTGATTAAACACAACATTTATATTGTTGATAAACTAAACAAAAACAAAAGTCTCTTTATGTGTTGCTTATTGTTTCTTGGTAGGCTTTTAAATTGTTGGCTACTACAGATATCAGAGGATCAACCAAATGATAGATCTGGGAGGGATCTTCAAGATTTTGTCTAAGATGGCTCTGGAAGCTCAATGCAGGTAGAAGACTAGGTCTCAGCAGGAGGACTTTAAATGTGGTCTGGGTCTCACCCAGAGATTTGGATTCAAACTTGGTCTGGGATAAGGCTTAGAAATCTGCATTTTAACAAACAACTGTGTGATTCTGATTAGCCAGAAGTTAACCACTTTTTAAGAAATACTAAACCTGTTCCACCCCTGTTTTTGACCCATAGAGAAGTGAAAACCTTGAGATGGGGATTGGCAGGTCCAACTATTCAGCAGGTCATAGAACCTGAACTAGAATTCAGTTGGTAATACCTTCTGTATTTGTTGATTAATGTTATCCAAATTCAGAATCTGTGGTGCTACCCTGGTTCTGTTCCTGATGCTTCCCAAGGCAGACCAGATCATCTTTTCAAGCAGCTAACAATTTTTAGGAAATAATAATTGGCAAATGCCTTGGGAGGATTTAAGCAGCTGGTGGAGAACATCTGGGTGTCTCTTAAGAGAAGTAATTTCTCTTTAATGAATTTGTCTGAGGTTGAAAATTATGATGATGAGTTACACAACTCTTTTGAGATGTAACGGTTATGATAAAAGCCATATTCCTTTAATAGTCGCTTGGAATTTCCTTTGTCATCCTTGATTAATCAGGCAATTTTAAATGCACAGTTGCTTTTTTTTTCTGAAGCTATTACCCTTACAATTGGGATAGAAAAAATGTTGATAGTCTCACCTTAACAAAATCCTTAGGTTTTTTTTCATTTTATGGGTTTGTCAATTATCCAGGTTATAAAATTTTAACTATTTTTGGAATATCTGAACAGACACGATAAGGGAGAAGCAATGGGTCCAACAGCTGCACATCCCATGTGTATTCCAGCTTGACTTCCAGCCTAGTGCATCTGTGAGCATCTTTGGTTTGAAATTCGGTTTCCTAATCTCATTACAGATTCTTGTTGAAAGATGTCTATGACCTCCCAGTCCTAATGATTCTAGAATGGCCAGCATATTACACTTCTTCATGTATTTTGGTAAATACCCAGCAAGTCCCAAATGTTGTACCTTTGATCTGCCCATCCTGACTCTGGACTTTGTATACTTCACTCTCTCAACATTCAATTACACAATCTCATCATCTTTCAGATCCCTTAAGTGTCTTGGAGTGTTTGACCAAAAATGCCACCATTCCCCCCAAAATGCTTGTGTTTCTCTTTATTAAGATTTTTGAAGTATTTTTTTATAAGTTGAATATTGGGCTTCGTTTACCAAGAAACTGTGCCTTAAGTTGCAGACCTTTAGCACGATTCTTTTTCATTCCCCACTTCTCCAACATGGGAAAGCAGGAAGAAAATGCAAGATAGAAGCTGTGAAGCAAGGTACTCTGGAATATTTAACATTTTTCCTCAAATAATTATATTGAAATGTCTGTTATATACATGATGAAATTCACGTTTTCATCCAATGATTTTTTCTTAAATGACAAATGGGAATAACCTAAAGCAGAACAAAACCACTTTGATAATATTCAAAACGAAGTCTTTATTTTGCTGATATTGGCAGGTTGGATCATAGCATTTATAAAGATCATATAGGATTCTGGCTGCATTTACATGGCAGATTTTTTTCTGCAATGATGTTGGGAACTAAGCTGTTTTTTTTTTTTTTCCAGAACTACCCTATTGGGCTTATTAGATTCTTGTGAGGTTTGCTAAGTGCTATGCTTTCCTTTGCAAATGTTCTTTAAGTATTTCAATTAAATGGTGATTTATTTTAAAAATCAGCAATAACAAATGTGTAATAGAAGCCTATGTATTATGGAATTCTTAATCTTTAACAAATACATCTAGAGCCATTTTATATTTATTTAACATACAATTGCTGTCTAATTTAATCTAAATTAAATGGTTGCTTGAAACCTTTAATTTGAAGGGTTCCTGAATCTCCTTTTATGGAAGGAAAAATAAGAAATCATCAGTTTTGCCCAAAGGGTAGATACTTATCTTTTAAAATCAGGTATTTGGGCCTTGAAATTATAAACCTAGTTCATTTGGGAAATGCAATTCCAAGGAATGTTTTGGCAATGAGAAGTTTGTCCCCCTTTTCCTTTAAGGGAACCACTTGTTTTTCTACCATTCAACGAACATTAATAATTTAGCTGATATTTATCCAGTATTTTGAAGAGGAATTTTCACCTGTTTATGAGTAATATGCATACTGTGATTCAATAGTGGGATTTTGTTGTTCATCTGTTTTAAAAGGGAAAACAGATAGCTTTTGGTAGAATGTGTCAGATACTGTGCTGGATGAAGATATCAATTTTTTTTCTTTCTTTTTTTAAGAGCAATTAATTATGAAGTGGCCAGGAGGATAATAAGGAATCCTGGTGGATAAGCTTTTTGACAATAGCATTCAATTACAAATGTAGCCCAAAATAGTCAATTACATCATTGTCTGAACTGAATTTGGGGAATGCCACCATGAAATAATGCTGAGGCTGCAATGCCAGCCTAAAGCTAGCACGGTGGTCCCCATCTGTAATTCCAGTTCCTTGGAAGGCTGATGCAGGGAGATCAGAAGTTCAGGACCAGACTAGGCAACCAAGCAAGACGCTGTCTTGAGGAAAGGAAATGAACATTAGATTCACTGGTTAGTTCGAAAAAGAATTAGTTTGCTTGGCGGGGAGAATCGAGGGGTAAGGGAAGTTATATTTTCTTTTCAAACTGAAGCATATCCAAAGAATAAAAGTGAATTTTCCCCCTGAAAATCAATTTTCATTAATATAAGTTAAATCTTGAGTAAGAGGAACGGGGTAATTATTAAGGCTTGAGATTTATTATTCAGATAAGAGTGGCATTATGAGTACAGTACTAACATATAAAACTTGTGCTTCGGTATCATTTGGATCTAGTCACAGTCCAGCAGTTTGGAGGACAGGTCCCTGGGTCAAGTGACCAGTCTGTCAGCACAGCTTTGCCATTTACTGATCTAGATGCTTGGGCAAGTTCATTTCCTTATTACTCATCTTCCTGTTGGGCAGCTGTGTGGTAACTAAATGAGATAATGCATTTCAGACACTTGGTGTGGTGCCTGGTTCTGCTAGCTCTCACTAAGGAGAGAAGGTAGGGACCACCTTTGTTCAACTCATGTCCTCATGACCCAGCCCAGTCCTTAGGTCACATAGTAGGCTCCCAACAGATACCTCCTCTGTGAATGGGTCTCCCATAGCTATTTTATTCAGCCCTCTCAAAGGTGTGGTGCTTTAGTTTCACTCTGTGAAGCTAAATGAATGACATTCCTACTAAGTTTAATAGACTTATGTAAGAAACAATCTGAGACAAGGAGGATTTGGTTTTTATTTTTGGTATGTTGTATTTCTTTGGGTTGAGCTTCTTTAGACAATCCTTTTTCCTCACCTCCCCCATCCTTAATCCTTGAAAAAGATTTTCTGCTTATGCTCCCACTATGTATTTTTTAAAATATTCTGAAAGAAAAACTTTTTGTAGGAGGTATATCATAAGGACATATCACTTTTCACACATTTCTTCACTTGTTTTTTTTTTCTGTTTTACTTTTTTCCAAAAAAAAAAATCTCTAATATAACCATGAACCCTGAATCCTGAATTAAAATTTGTATATTATAGTCACAAAACTGGATTCCATAGTTTCTTATGCTTAAAATCTCTTGTAGTCAGAAACTTTAAATCCTATCTTTGCCATTTTACCTTGGGCAATATACTTAACTTCTCTGTTTTATCATCTCTAATATAAGAATAATGTCAATTCTTCTTGTATAATTTTTGGAGAGTTCTACAAGTTCTAAAGTGTTTAGCATCAAACTTAGTGTGGGGTAAATGCCATATAAACTTTATCGTCACAGTCAACCAGCTTCATTAGTTCTGCTTCAACTCTATCAACTATTTATTCACCAGTAACTTTTTAAAGATATATTGTAATTGTCCAGCACTGTATTAGACACTGGATGTGCACAGTCAGGTGAAAGTGGTTCCTGTCCTCTAGCAGTTTGTGACCTAATAGAGTAGCCTAATAAATTAACAAATATAGAGAAAAAATGGGTCTGAAGCAGCACATAGGACTATATCTACATTTCCCATGGTGGGGGATCAGGACATGATCACACTGAGGTCAACAAATGAGTGACTTAGCTAGGGGTGGACAGGGTACTCCATCAGTAGAGACTCAGAATTATGGGCCACCATTTGACTGCAGTGTTCATCAAACTGGACAATAGTTGCTTCCAGGTTGAGAGAGGAGTGAGTATGGGGTTGTGGCACAAGATGGGAAGAGGGAGCAAGAAACCATGACAACGAAAGACTTGAATTTAATCATGAAAAGTGTGAGAAGCCTGTGACAGGTGGCTGGGTGGCTGGCATCTTGACCTCTGTACTAGAGAACCTAAAGTTTCCTCTAATGTGCTTGTCCATCTCCAGAATCAGGGTCTTCTCCTACTGTGCACATTCTCTTAGTCACCTATAACCTCCTTGAGAGCAAAGTATACTAGTCAGAAAAACTCTGTTGTATCACATCTGCTGTGACCAATAACAGGTGTATGGCAAATGCTTGGTTTCTTCGAAGGGTTTGCAGTTCTATCAGTCACTCTGCTTGAGATATATTACCAAGTCTGTGTGAGCCCAGACTCATCCAGGAGTGATGTTTATGGGTTCTTTTTCACAAAATGATCCATAGATTTTGATTTTGTTCAGTTTCATGGAGAAGTAAGCAGCACTAAGACTCATCTGCAATAGCTCATCATAACTGAAAACCCATCACAACTCTATTTTTCTTCTAGCAACCCACCTCCATCATACACCACAGAAAATTTATTTATGTATTGCCAAGGTTCCTGTCTTGTACCTTAGCATATGGGTGCTTGGCCTTGGTGGAGAATAATGAGAGCAGATAAACCCTTTGGGCACATAGCAGCATGCAGTGGTTACTTTAATGCGTTCCAAGTACACATGCCTGTGTATAGAATTTTAAAAAAATGTTTTGGGCTCTTCTCGCTTATTTTTAAGAGGCAGTATTCTCAGTGGTCTGTGCTTCAGAATCTAAAGTCAGAAAACCTGAAATGACTCCTGACTCCATACTTTCTAGTTGTGGGACCATGGGAAAGTTATTCTACTTCTCTCTGCTCCTCAGTGGAAGGTTGGATCCAGTAGTTTTTGTCTCATGAGTGAGCATGAGGATTGGATGAAAGAAACACCTGTATAAAGCTCAGTATTTGGTGGAAGATAAACATTTTTAGAATCACTAATCATTGTATTATTCTAACATTCCTGATAGTCTCAAATTTGTCTCCTGGAATGATGAAACTGATTTCCTTAGGCCTCTAGAACATCCAGAGATGTGGGAAAATTAGCACTTTCTAACACTGCCCTTTTATTGTCTGGAAGTTCTGTAGGTCACAAGTCTACACAGACTCAGTTGGGTCTTGGCTTCTGGTTTCACAAGACTGATACCAAATGGTTGGCCAGGCTGGATCTTTAATCTGAAGGTTCTGGGGATGAATCCCCCAAAATTTGACAAAATTTAATTCCTCACAGTTCGAGAGATGAGGTCCCCATTTCCTTGCTGGCTTGAAGCCACCAACATTCCTTTGCTGTTCTCAATTTTAGAACCATCAGTGACACATAAAGTAATTCTTATGCTTCAAATTTCTCTAACTTCTTCTGTGACCAAAAGGACAAACTGCTTTTAAAGGGTTTATGTGATTAGATTATCTTTCTCCCTCACCTTCACCAGTGCCCCAAATCTCCCTTTCAATTTACTCAGTCAACTAAAAGATATTTTTGCTATTCACAGGAGCAATATATATACATGTATATTAATAAACCACAGTGGATCTCACCATCATGTACATAGATAAGAGTGGGATGCTAATTAGAATAAGATATTTCATGCCAGGTGTGGTGGTGCATGCCTGTAATCCCAGTGGCTTGGGAGGCTGAGGCAAGAGGATCACGAGTTCAAAGCCAGCCTCAGCAAAAGCTAGGCACTAAGCAACTCAGTGAGACCCTGTCTCTACGTAAAATACAAAATAGGGCTGGGGATGTGGCTCAGTGGCTGAGTGCACCTGAGTTCAATCCCTGATATCCCTCAGAAAACGATATGTTTCAAGTTTTTAGAAATATATCAAAATAGATTCTACTGTTATGTATAACTAAAAAGAACCAATAAGAAGATTATAAAAATAAATCAAATTTTAAAAAACAATAGAATCGTCTGAAAGTATAGGCTCCTATTCACTAAGCCTTATCTTTCCATTCTCCAGTTGGCTCTTTTGGGAACTGTGGTATATCTGGTTCTATATTGATGAAATTGAGTGATTTTATAGCAAGAGAAAAAGTAAATAAATGAAAATGATGATAGCATCTAGAAGATATACAAATTTATCTAATTGTGCTTTGAAACCATGAATAGGGTCAATGGACTGGAAATGAGGCAGTAAAAGTTGTTGACCCTGCCTATGTGCCATGAGCCAGTGAACGCATTTTACATATATTATTTCAGGTAAACTAATCCAAATTACTATTCCTATGTCAGCAATGGGAAGCTAAGGCCAAGTTTTACAAATGTAGAACACTACAGATATTTAAGTGTATATCTTCTGTTATCTTCTGAGTCTCTTCTAAGCAGACTTATATCCTCCCTCTGTTAACCTTAATGACACTTTATTTTATAGCCATTAACTTTCTCTGTGTTAAATGATACTTATCTGCATACGTGTCCTTTATATTTGAGTCCCTTGGAAGCCAGAACGATATAGCCTATTTGTCCTTGTATTTCCCTTGCTATTATTAGAGATGTGCTCAGGAAATGCTGGTTGGATTTGAGCTGTACAAACTACCATAATGGGATCATCATTGCTTAGCACAAGTCTGATCTGCTCTTATTCCATCCCACTTGGCCAATTATGCATGAGCATCGATGAGAGAATGGATCCCATGTGTTTGATGCGTTATTGAAAACAGCAGTAAAAACTAGTGATTGGCAAATCAAGCTGCAGTTGGGGTTTGGCACAAATCAATTTTGTTGAGGGGTGGCAAGGAATAGCCCTATGATATCCAAAAGCATTTTCTAGGGATTTTTTTTCCCCTCACTGGTTTTATACTTGCATATTTTAAAGGAAATTTAATTCATATGCTTCTGGTTTGTTTACACTTAACACACCAAAGCAACGATTTGTAAAAACCATTTGGTGTCTAGGAACTCCTTCTAAAGTAGCTCCTTTTAAACTGAAAATAATATCCGAAAATATGGCCTGTATTAATATCTGTTAAATTGGCAGCAAGGAACAGTGGGAAAGGCACGGCTGAGGGATTGGGGTTCTAACTCCTACTCTGTTGTTAACTGTTTGCCCTGAAAATTCAATTTTCTGTTTTTTTTTTTATCCTTAAAATTAAAGAATTGGAATATATAAATTTGAAATTCATTTCTAGATCTAAATTGTTAGGATTAAAATCTCTCATTAAAATAGAAATATCAAGCACCTACTGTGTACCAAGATCTGTTCCATATTCTGTGTTTATCATTTTAGGTGGCTTTTTATGATCAGACGTTCATTTCAAATCTGTAAGGTAGAAAAAATAGTAGTTATATTTATGGGTGAGAAAGCTGAAGTTCAAATAGAGTTTGTATTTTTACATACCACTTGAAGTATCAGATTTATACACAAAATGATGGCACATAGTAGGTATTTAGTAAATAATGGTTGATTTGTACTTGGACCATAGATGGATGGACTGATATATAGCCAAAATGCCAGTCAGCCTTTTTTGCCCTTTTAATTCTTGGGAATTCCTGAGGATAGTTTTATTTTTAAAAAATAGTGGCAGTGAAGGATTCCATTGTTTTAGACTTCAGTTAGGACACAAAGCAAATGTTTATTTGCTTTTAAAGGTGCTGAGACTATAAACTTACCTCAAGGAGCATCATTGACTAGAAAAGTAAAAGGATTTTTACTGTGGTTAAAAGTGCCTTCTTTAAAATGTATGCAGTATTTATAGGGCTGCTTGGAGTAAGCCAACTGAGAGATTTAATGATAATAATCTCCATATTTCTTCTAGAATTGATTTCCGGTTTCAATGAACTTGGAAAGAGTCCTGGGACATCAAATAAGTAGAGATCTTAACATGAAATGAATCTTTAGAATATGTTCATAAATTTACATTTAAACATGACCAGAAATATATATATCTTTGCCCATTATTAAGGTGATACTTTAATGAAAAATTTTCATTTGCATGAAATAAACCTTTTTGGCTACAGATGAAAGGATTTTATGGTAGCGACAATGGTTTTGTGAGTTAAATGATCCCAACATCATCAGGAACGAATCACAAGTGCCTACCATATGAATTACAGCACCATGAGTCTTAAAAAGGTATTTTTGTGGAAAGCATTCCTCCCATCTGCAACAATCAGATCCTGCTTTGAAGTGCTGCTGGAGAGCTTCACAGTACATGAGACTGCCACATGCTACCCAAACTTCTCTCTCAACTTGAGTTTGACTATGTTTTCCTAAAGAACACCACAGTCACTTAATGACCAAGGGGTTTAGAGAGGGAAATGGTTACAGTTTTTGTAATTGGACTTCTCTGTACATGCATTCTTCAGTAATCCTTTCTGCATATTGCTATAAAAGTATGCAAGTGCATGTGCAAAATTAAATTTCAAGTTAAAATGGGGGCAAAAATGTGTGTGATTCCTACTGCATTGGCTCTGCAAGGAAATCTTCATGAACATTTCAGGCCCAAATGAAACTAATGTGTTCATAAATGAGCATATTGGTATTGAGGCTTTTTTTAGCCATAGCAGTTACAAAAATTATATAATCATCTCTTCCAAAGAGACCTTCACACTGCTGACCTCCCTACCTCTGCTAAATGGCAGCGTGGGGAAGGAGGTTGCCAATATCACTTTTGGGTTTTCCCTAGAAGATTTTCTTAAGCAGAAAATAATAGTGGAGGATGCCTTGTAGGAAAACAGGAGACCGACATCAGCAAGTTAGGACGTTCATTAATGGAAGTAAAGTGACTTGCCTAAGCAATCACTCTGTCATGACTTTTTATAATCAAGAGAAGCATAACCCAGGTACCTTTCATGGGGAGTTGGTGGCTGATTGTAGACTCCAGTGTGTTTTATTATAGGATGGCAGGATCACAACAGTAGCTAAATATTAATTTGGAGAGAATTCCCTCTTGAACTTGTGGCAGAATTCCCTCCGTTTCAGCCTCCACAGAGATTTCTAGTTCTATTTGCAATTTCGTATTAAAAACAGTCTTTCTGGAAGTACTGTTTATTTTCTGAGCTTCTAGAAGAATGTTAGAGTCATCTACAACAGGCACTGCCAAACACGTAGGATATAAAATAATGACGTTTATAAAGTGTTGACTTCACTTAGTTTCCATTTTGCCTTCACATGCCTTACCATTGATGTTCTGTCCAATACTCTGGTTAAAAAGAAGTTAGCAATAAAAAAAGCAAGTCTCTTTCAATACTTTCCTTGAATAATACATAATAACACTGTAATCAAATTCTAGTATATAGTGTTGATTTTTATCATAAATGGGACTATTTTTTTGCACTCTTTTTAAAAATATTTATTTATTTATTTTTAAGTCGTAGTTGGACACAATACCTTTGTTTGTTTGTTTGTTTGTTTGTTTTTATGTGGTGCTGAGGATGGAACCCAGGGCCTCACATGTGCTAGGCCACCGCTCTACCGCTGAGCCACAGCCTTCCCCTATTTTTTGCAGTCTTACAAAATCGAAAACCTAGTAACTCGATAAACTTAAATATCTAAAAACAGAGAATTGGCTCATACATTAATACATTTTAAATGATATTAAAGAAGATATGAGAAATTTTTTCACATATTGACATTTGTAAAGGTAAGTTAAAGACATTAATAAGCCTGTTGTATTTAGAAAATGCTTATGAACAACAGGCATCAAATACACAAAAGCAGAATCAATCTCTGGTTGATAGAACTATGGGCTTTTTATTCTATTCTATAAAATTTTTTCATAACTGTTGTTTATTTTACTTATTTATTGAATGATAGGCAATGGATTCATATACTGTATAACATATGTAGCATATTTATTATATATCATATTGCTATTTTATTTACTACTATCTATCATTTTCCAAATTTTCTGCAATGAACATGGGTTAATTTTGGTTTTCAAAATAGTTTCTCTTTTAAAGACAATGAAAATAAATCTAGTCAGGGTTGTTTCCCTATTCCACTATTCTCTGGGAATTATTTGGAAACATTAGAGAGAAGCAGTTGAGATGTGCCATTTTGAAGAATGAATCTGTTGATGTCCTATGGACTTGGTTATTAGCTGCATACCTAAGGTTTAATCTTGGAGCCTTCTTGAACAACTTTTAATCTCAAGCAACTTTTCTGAACCAATAAGAACACTGACATGCTATGACTTCATAGAGCCTCAGGAAATCAACTTGAAATTTATAATTTAAATCACTCCCATATTTATTTTTTTGAGGCAACACAATTAAATTTGTTTCTATTAAATAAACAGAAACAGCATTTCCAATTGAAAATGACCTTCCAACACGTTTCTGCAATGGTGTCCCATTATGGTGTCTCAGTCGTGTTGTATTTACTTATGAAGGTAAATATTTGATACACGGAGCTTCCTTCTTGTGCTTAAATGTTCACGCTAATGAGACTATTTTTAAAACAAGTAGATTACGTGTAGGATTCTTTGGTAATGGTAAAGGTAATGGTAGTAATTTATTAATTAATTTATTAATCTGCAAGATTATCTCAAGGGCTTTAGGTGGCAAATTTATCTTTGGAAAAAAACACATTTCTTGCAAAATTCAGTTGCAATCAAATGCAAGTGGTAGGAATATTACCGAGGCTGATCAGTCATTGTGTGCCAATACCAGTCACTAACCTAAGCCTGCCCACATAGGTGCATAGGTGTCCAGGTTTCTCCTGCAGTTGTGCACTCCTGCTTCCAAAATTTCGAAACTAAATCTATGCCTGGTTTCTGCAAACTGATTTCCATCTCCACATCCAGTGGTTGCTTGAGCCTTTCATGTTCCATGAAATATGGAAATATTTTTCTCCCTTGATTATTTGGTCCACCAGTATTCACACTCAGAACACTCTAGCTCCCCTGAAGAAGGTCTCTGTGATGTTTTCTACTCTGAGTGTTATGCAAACATTTATTGTGACAAGTATAGGAATACCTTTGGGGGTTTTGTGACGATGAAAGTAAATGTGATTATAAAAAATGTGACTGTGCTTATAAACCATGTTACACAAACTCAAGCGCGTGCGCACACACACACACACACACACACACACGGGCACACATTTCACTGAAGCATTTTTCTCCCATATCTTTAAAAATATGAATACTTTGATATTGGTCATCACAACCAGCTGGCATTTCTGAAGTTTCTAATATATACAACAGCAATGGACATTGTAGAACTCAGGATAATAAAACCTAAGGATTATTCTTAAATTGCTTATTTCATCTCTTTGCTTCACCTGAATGTTTTGTGCATGCATACCTCAGAGTGCAGCTGCCTTCATCTCTAACTCCAGAGATCACATGGGCAACATGTGAATGGAAATAAACCCTGTAGGTAAAAGAGGAATTTGGATAGAGATCAAAGATTAGCTTCATTCCACTCTTTCCTTCCACTTTTTACTATCCCATCTAAATTTGGTATTTTATGGTACTTTTTTTTTTTTATTCCCAGAGGAAAGAGTGAACTTAAATCAGATTTGGGGCTTTCTCTGTCTCTTTTGGAAACACATATAATTTAATTTGTTCAGTAGTGAGTTTAGATGGTTGAACTGTCAATTTCTAGGAACCTTTCATATGAAAGATAGAGTGGACTGGCCTGATTTGTTATTGTTATTATTATTATTGTTATGTATTTTTCAATCTTTACCGTGGCCCTGGTTAAATTTTGGAAAAACTGTCTGGAATATTTAACCACATGATTAGCAGAGGGGTGGAGTTTACTGTGCTCAGCCTCGTTCCTCAGTGGTCTATGAAAAAGATTCTTATTGGCATCGTCCTGAGGTCCACAGGAAGTGAGAAATACTGAAATGTTATAAAACAGTTTTTCCCTGATTTTAAAATGCTTTTTAGAATATTTTTCCAAGTGTATAAAAATATGGGATAATTATAAATGGCTCTTGATTTTCATCCAAATAGTAGCTAAGTGGTTAAAATCAACACCAAAGTGCTTGCATTAGTCAGCTCTCCGTTGCAGTGATGAAATACCTGAGGAAATCAACTTTAAAAAGGAAAGGTTTATTTTTGGCTCATGGCTTCAGAGGTGTTAGTCCATGATCCAAAACCTTTGTCCTTTGGTAAAGCAAATATCATGGTGGGGAGCACATGACAGAATAGAGATGCTCATCTCATGGTGATCAGGAAGCCCAGAGAGAGAGAAGCAGGGTCAAAGGACATGATATAACCTTCAAGGCCATGTCCTCCATACCAATATCCTTCAGCAAGGCCCCACCTCCCTGTTTCCACCACCTCTCAATAGCGCCACCAGCTGGGGATCAAACCTTCAACACAGGAGCCCTTGGGGGACCTTCCAGATTTAAACTATTAAAAGTGCTTTAGGAAAGTAGAGGGAAATTGCTTTATCCCATTCGTAGCTAACCTCAAGTATTAGACCAGAACTGAAAATCTGGGCAGTTGTTTATTTGGTAGAAATCTTAATGCTTTCCCCCAAATTAAGATGATAGTATTTTATTGTTCCAAAATAAAAGGAACTTGGTTTAGGTTTGGGTTCTTACTGATTGACAACTTTATATATTTTCATTTCGTTCTAGCAACTATATTCTGAGGAGTTATTTTCAAACATAAGACAAACACTACTTAAGAGAAAAACTAAGGTTGGATTTGAGAGTAACCCAGTTATATTTGAAGAGTATAAACTTGCATATTCAAGTTTATTCTCTTAGTCTACCAAGGTTGTGAGATATATATATATATATATATATATATATATATATATATATATATATATATATATATATATGTTTTAAATGATATAAGTGTTATAAATAAGGGACAATGAAATCATGGCTCTTCTAATTTAGAAAGGATAATACAAGAAGCTAAAATTCTGAATTGTTGTAAGCATTAAAAAAATAAGTGACAAAGCTATAGAGACAAAAAAGATCATTGATTGCAAGTAGTTGAGGAGCAGAGAGAAGTGATGAATTAATGCATCTTACAGGATATTTTAGAGCAGAGAAATTCTTCTGTGTGACACTGTAATGGAGAATACATATTATGCCTTTTTCAAAATCTGTATAACTGTGTAACACAAGGTATAATCACCAACTATAGACTTTGTTTAACAATTATATATAAATATTGGTGTTTAAATTATAACACATGCACCATGCTAATGAAAGATGTTAATAACAAGAAAATAAGGGAATGTATAGAAGAGCTCTTTGCATTTTCTTCTCAATTTTTCTGTAAACTCCAATCTGCTCTAAAAAAATTATTCTATTGATTATAAAAATGCATTTGATTTAAAAAATAAATGTTTTTTCCTATAAGTTCACAAAGCATACAAAAGCAAAATGTCATACTAGAACACATGCTTTTGTTTATTTTTTGTTTATCCTATTTGTAATAATCCTTGGAATTGAATAGTTTAGATGCAATTCTAAATTTTTTAAAAGATTGGATAAGAAATGTCCAACTTTGGGAAGATGAGATACTCTCCCGTGAAATATCCCTACATTAACATATCTCAAAATACTAAGTTAAACCTGAAAACCAGCCATTTTAATGTATGGATGACTTTCAAAAGATGAGGCAATGTGAGCACATATTAAGTTGTTGGCCATCCTGGGGGCATATATAACAATAATCTCTATCTGGTTAGAACTTGAACAGTTTTAGTCTACTGCATAGTTTTGGAAAAGAAATTCAATACCTTGAACCTAAAATGGGAAGGAAATTTGAAGGTCTAAATAAAGAATGGCAAAAGGTGATCTCAAAAGAAAGGGAAGAGTAGGAGAATATACTGATGAGTGCAATTACAAATCTCAGCTGTCACTATCAATAGAAGGGATCTTGAAAGAAGGGAAAATTAAGGAAGAAAAAAAGAGGAAGAGAAGGGGAAGGGAAAAATAGGAACAAAGCTGAATTTCTCCTTCTTAAGAAATTATAATCAAGTTTTGGAGTTAGAATATATGTGCCAAAACAAACAAAACTACTCCACAAGTTCTGATAATTTAAAATTGATTTGAGATGGTAGTATCCCAAATATCCCAGCAGAAGCAAACAAAATCACACTTTTCCAGGCTTCAAAGATAGATATCACACTCACTCCCACCAGTGCCTTAGTGAAGGTTGCTATAACAAAGTGTTATAGAATGATGGCTCATAGACAGCAGAAGTGTGTTTCCCACAGTTCTGAAGGGTATTATCCCAAGATCAGTGTGCCCATGTGGTCAGTTTCTGTTGAGGGCCTTCTGGATTGTAGACTTCTAGCTTCTCCCTATATTCTCATATGGAAGAAAGAGGCCAGAGAAGGTCTTTTACAAAGGCATTCATCTCATTTACCTAATGGCCTAAAAGTCCACTTCCTGATACCATCACTATGGGAGTCAGTATTTTAATACACGAATTTGAGAATTTGAAGTGGGAGTAGGGGTTGGGATGGCACACACATTCTGTCCATTATACTGGAATTCCAAGATTCTTTTAGATATAAAGTTGCAGAAAAGATAAACCAAAAATATAAACAACAAAAAGGCAACAAATCAACCCTCTAAAACAAACAAACAAACAAACAAAAAACCAAACTACAACCAGATAAACAGAGGAGAATTAAGGGAACCATGAAGATGAATCAGAAGACACAACAATTAGCAAACTAAACTGGAAGAATTCAGAATTTGGATACAGAACACAAAACAATTATGCTGAAAAAAAATAAAAGCAAGAACAAGGAAGAAGAATCACTTTTAAAAAATGATTAGGAAGTTGTGCGCTACAATAAATGGAAACTGTGGAATTAAATAATACATTCATTGAAGTGAAGGTATGCATAGAGGAATTAAACAGGAGAGTGGAGCCATCTGAAAAGAGAAAGTCTGGAAGATAGATTTAAATAAAAAACATACACATTGCAGGACAGAAAGAGATGGAAATATGAAAGAACACTCAAGAGACACTGAGGATACATTGGATAATTATGTCCTCATACATATAATTGAATTCCAAAATAAACAAAAAGAAAATAATTTTATTTCAGTAAGTTTAAACTCCTAAAGATAACAAATTCCTAGAAAAATATAATCCAGGAAAATATAGAATGCATGAATTGTCCTATAATCTCTTACAATTCAATCAATATTTAAAAATTTTCCCAAAGAATGCAGGACACATATGGTTCTGCCAGAGCTGTTTACCTAATCTTCTTTTCAGATAATGAAAGAGATATAGCAAGTGAAGAACTACATCAAATTTTACATATTCAATCCAAGAATGGAAAATTATAGATTAATGCCATTCATTAATATAGGTGAAAAATTCTAAACAGCATTAATAAAACAAACCCAGATGTGTATTAAAAAGATATTAATCATGAACAAGCTTATTTTATTCCATAAATGTAATATTAGAAATATTAATAGATGTAACTCACAACACTACAAATTGTAGGAAAAAATACCATCCATGTAGAGAAAGAATTAAATTAAATTCTATAACCATTTGAATAAAAACTCTAATTCAAGCTAGAAATAGAAAGTTCCCTCCTTCTACTGAATGAAACCACAATAAGCTGACATTATTTATTCATCCACTTTGCAAATCATACCAAATGTTGGCAAGGATGTGACTTGACCGGAATTCTTATACACACAGCTTCTAAGACTGGGGGTTGGTAATAGCCCTTTGGAAATAATCTGGCATTGTTTAGCAGATTTTCACTCAACAGTTTCATTCCATTCTTACATATGTGCACCAGAAGACTTGCATAAGAATATTCATAGCAACATTGTAATAACAAAAAAGGAGAATTTTTTTGAAACAACAAAAACAAAATCTGTTAATAGTAGAATGGGTAAATAAATTCTATAGACATAAATTGACCTACTGACAGCAGCAAAGGATCCTGATTTCATACAGGGAAGGCTGATTATATCTGAAAGGGGGATATGGGGGGCTTCAAAGGCATTGCTAATGTTATTTGCCCTAAAGTAGAAGATGAATAAGCAGATGTTCATCATATTATACTTTATAACATATATAGATATAATTTGTGTTTTACTTATCAAATATTTCATAATAAAATAATATCTATAAAGACCTAATGTGATAGCCAAGTAATGTGAGGTGAGGTATAAAACACTTCCTTTTATAATAAAGTAAAGGCACATGATGGAGGTGGGAGGCACATGGGAAGCAAATAGGATAGTTTGCCTTGTTAACATCAGCTGAGTAATATTCAAGTTTTTCATCCAGATACATGTAGCATGTGTCATGAGAGACCATACTGGGCACTGGTAAAGAGCCAGATGGGTGCAAGTCTTGATTGTGGTACTTTTTATCTGTGGAATCTTGGGCTTTGATTCCCTCCTCTGTAAAGGAGATAACAACAGGACCAAACCAAAAAGTTTTTATGAGCACTACATGTGTTCTCACTGGAAAGGCTGAGAAAGAACTTACACAGAATAAATGCTCACTGTTAGATTCTAGTGGTCACTTTCTTTGATTGATTTAATGCTTTTGAAATGTTCTGTTTGTGTCACGGTAGGCTTTGGTCATTTGACGGAGCAACTGATGACATTGGCTGATGGACGTGTGGTGTTGGCTCTGGAAGGAGGACACGATCTCACGGCCATCTGTGATGCGTCGGAAGCCTGTGTAAATGCCCTTCTAGGAAATGAGGTAAAATTTACAAGTGCAAAAGAGTCAAATAAAAGGCTTAGACATGTTTGAATGCATATTTTAATGTCTTTTTAAAATTCCACATACTTATAAAACTCAATTTTGTTCTTGTCTTTAAGGAAGTAAGCAAGCTATGAATAAGTGCAATTTAACAGCTCTCATGTTATATATGCTACAACTTTTTCCCAGCCACAGAATCCACATGGTACTCCCTTCACACAACTCAAAAATGAGTAAAGATAAACTCTGGGAATAAGACCCAATCAAATGAACATTAAAACATTCAATAAGAAATGAAATTTTAACATTGTTTCTTTTTTAAGATTTCTTGTAGGATTGTCAGTTCAGAAAAATAAAACTTTTAAAAATATTGATAATCTACTTTTATCATCATTTAAGAATTCTCCATAATAAAAAGGAAATATTATTTCTAAAAAAAGTTGAGAAATCCATTGATCTAATGCATGCAGCCAGAATGCATTAGATGCAAGATTTGAGCTTGAATGTAAATAACTATAGGTCTTTCTTTTTTATTTAATACTACATAATTAAATTGAAGTACATTTTACTGACCATTCTGCAGAATTAGGACTGAATTTCTGTGAGTTTTATGTCCAAATCCTGACAAACTTTTGGACCAATTAATTGCAACTCAAAAAAGTATTTCAGAGATGGATGCAGTGGCACATGCCTGTAATCCCAGCGACTTGGGAGGCTGAGGCAGGAGGATTGCAAGTTCCAAACCAGTCTCAGCAACTTAGCAAGGCCTAAGCAAATTAGTGAGAACTTGTTTCAAAATAAAAACATTTGAAAAAAAGTATGGGGATGTAGATCAAGTATGGTTAAGCATCCCTGCGTTAAATCTCCAGTACCCCGCAAAAGTCCAATTCTGTATGCATTAATATTATAATTCACTCATTCGTTATAGTGAATCATCTTTTGATAGTGTATGAAATTGTATATATTTTGCCTTTCTTTTGTGAACTTGAAATATAATTTTACTTATGAAATAAATATATATATTTTAAAATTATCGTTCATATTGTTTTAACAGTATCACATGGGTTTGCCGATAGTATTTATGGAAAAAGGTACCTTTTTCCTTGCATTGAACATTTATATTTTATTGTTACATTATCTTATAAACCTATACTGTTTTGACATTATTATTTTGACATATTTATTTAATTAAGTATATATATTTTTAATTCAAAATAAAAACATTAGAGAGAAAATCTGATAACTTCTCAAGTGCTTTACATATTGGGCTGCATAATTTTAGACAGCAAAATAACCCACAGGATGTAATTACATAATGATTAGTGTCAACAATGGACTTCTGCTGTTTCAGATCACACACAAGTCAAGGTTTCTAGGATTCCCTTAAACGTTAGAATCTTTTTCATTTTCTTGTGATCCATCAACATCAAAAAGAATGTTGGATTTTTTTGGTGTGGCAATAAAGATGCAAAAAATAAATGATTACCTATTTTATCAGCTAATATGTTCTACTCTCCCTGAACACCTGATAACATCTTTTGCACGTCCTGTGTATATTCAAATCCCCTATTTGATTTTAAATACTATAGTAATATTTTAGAGAAGCAGACTGGTTTTAATATTTGCATTATAAAGGCTTATACCAGATGTGCAGAAAATCAGAATAGGTTGTGGATTATGGCTACTGATGATTGACCTGCTCAGAAAGAAATGTTACCTGGCTCCAAAAGCAAACTACTTTTCTGACTAAGTGGAAGGAAATTACGGATTTCAGTGGCTCTCTTTGAACACCCCATTCAAATGAAATTCTCGTTTTGCTATTGTAATCTCTGCACTTGGTCCAACTCTGTTCTTTCAAGAGAGTATTTCCAGTGAGGATGGAATAATCTCTTCTATGATCCCTCTCTTTAAGAAATGATTAGGTTTCAAAACAGATTCAGCTGAGTGCAGTTACATGGTTTTTAAAATGTATTAGGCTAAAGTTTGAGATCTGTGCCTTTTCTCTACAGTTTTAGAAAGACCAGGCAGGTACCAAAATATCAATGGTCATTCTTAATTCTGCCCACAGGGGTGTAGAGATTGCTCAAAAAAGTTCCAGGAAATGAAAACCGAAATGATTATTTTTGGCTCTATTGACTATTAAATTGACTTCAATTTTCTGGATGTCTGATATTACGTTTAATGGTGTTATTATAATACCCTAAATATGATCCTGTCTCTTGATTGGCCATCTTCAATTGAGTGAGCACAACCAAAAATTTGTTCATTGTGAAATAAAGGAAGTTTGAATAATCTAATCTTTCTGTATTTTTTTTCCAGTAAAGTTTCTTAGAGACATACACAAGAATATAGATTTCTCACCAGATACTGTGAGGACGACAGATGGAGTTGTTACATTGAATATTGAAAGGGAAATTTTTTTTTATAACAGGTCTATCAGTGCACAGAGGAACAAAGCTAAGAGAAAGAGGATTTTTTTAAAAATGAAAAATGGAAGAAAAATACAAGTGTGTTGTACGTTATAATTCATTTGGAAAAAGGAAATGAAAATGTAATACTTGAAACAACTCAAGAAACAAAGAGTTCTTCTCACTTTCATTGACAATATAATTTATAACCCAAGGCCTGGTTTTTGGTATTTTTTCCAGGTCAAAGATCATCATGACTGCATTGAAGTTTTAAATTTCATTCCTTTAGAAAAAATAATATAAAAGGCAGATTGCATGTACCTCACCATTTAAAAGGCGCATACATGCAGTTTTTATAGCAATTTTATGTGGTGAGCTTTAGGTAAGAAAATAAAAGAGACGTCTTTCAGATACCAATTATTGCAATTTCAAATCCCAATTTCCCTCCAAACCTCCTTTTCAAGTGATTAATAGAGCAATTATAACTTATTATCTGGGATTTCGCTTTTACAAATAACAAAAAATGTACTAAACCTTGAGCTTAAAATACTGGCAGAACCCACTCTGGCTTCTCAACACTGAATATGCAATTGAACTCAAATTAGAAAGGTCAAGAAGGGCCTTTTTGAGGGACTCTGCACTTTGTCAGATGTATTTATTCATGTGCAGAGGATTAGAATTCATAAACATTTTGCCAGTTTTTTTTTTTTTTTTGAATGCTGTTTCTTTTCCTTGTTGTTCTTGGCCAGGCCATGTCAATATAGCAAAATACTGCTTCTTATGGCTTATTATCAGTAAAATAATATGTAGTACATAACCCAAAGGAATTGTAAAATCGGCAGGATCTGTTGGCTCTGCATCTTGGTGTAGACCCGTAGATGGGTACCAAAACTCTTGATATTTAAGAAATCAAGTTATCTGAGTGTTGTACCCCAAACCAGTATTTTCTTCTTTTTAAATATTTTTATCATGACATGATCTACTTAGCAAAACATCTCTTAACTATTCTTTTAAGAAATATGCACAAGGTCAGTCAAAATAATATACTGTTGGATTAAAAATAATTTGAGCATGGTACAGGAAATTCCTAGAGGCAACTGATTTGGAAGACATACCAGAGTCTTTTTTTTTTTTTTTTCCTTTTCCCTGGCAAAGTTTAGAACTTAGATTTATCGGTCCAATCAGTGTTTGATGAATATTTTTGAACTTCTTCATTGAAGCGCTTAGAAACACCAGCTTGGGATTTGCAAGAAATTGAAGTAAATACCTACATGAAAAGAATCATGAGTTTACTTGGAAAAGCATCAGGGATACTTAAATGAATAGCCACATAGTTTTTAGAACTGGTAATAGAATTCCCCGGGGAATCTGATTTTGGTAATCTGTATTGGAGCTGGTTGGCAAACAGTGTCACAGTTGCTTTAAGACCAAATTTACCTACTGTTATGCAAAGCCAATTAGTGGCACCCTGAGTTGATTCCTCTGAAAGAAATTTTCCCAGGAGGTGAGAAAAACTTTAAGCAGTTGCCATTCCTATGGAATCCGAAAGGAAAACATTGAAAACTTTGGAGAAGTAAAGGAAAGGATGGGAGATAGGTAATAGGAGCGTTGATAGTGAGCTGAGAACATAGAGGTTAGAAGACCACCTGTCAAAACACAATAAATGATGGCTTGAGAGGGAGTGAGCCAGAGAGAGAGAAACCCAGATCATCTTAGACGTGAAAGCTGTTGAGATGGCCTTGTGACCTCTAGTATTGAACGTTTAGTGCTTTTGCTCAGGAGTATACAATATATTTTTTTCCTGATCTTCCTCACTCGTTTTGAAGTTTGAATTCTGATTTCTGTTTCCTTTCTCTCTTCTTCTTCTTTCTTTCCTTTTCTTTTCTTTTTCTTTTTTTTTAAATAAGTACCATCTCCTGTTGAGTATGCTTAGCTGCTTTCATTTGACTTGTATTTCTCAAACAGTGGCTAAACAGTGATGGTGTTTGTTGATAATCTTTTTAAGATGACTTTTTGCTCTAAAGCTGCTGGAAAAGTCTCTTGAATTGACGCTAGTGAGTGTTGACAACCACCCCTGAGGTGAACTCTTGAGATGCTGTTGTCCAAGTTGCTCATCAGGGGTCTGTTTGCACTGGATTTTGAATAGGGAAGTTGTTTTGCCCTCTTTTGCATCCTTTAGATTATGTATGGCTGAAGTGTAGTCCATTGGGGAATTGGTGTGAATCTGGGAAAGCTTACAAGGTCCTAAATGGTTCCAATTCATGAATAAAAGAAAGAGCCGAATACCAGGGAAATGTGTGCTATGCCAGAGCAGTGTGTTCGGTCTTCTTTCCGACACTGAAGTGTCTCCATACTTTGAAAGAGAATTTATGGATGATCTGAAAAGAGGAAAACTGTTTTGGAAAATATGATTTAAAGATTCTTTCCAGTATAGATATAGCCTATGAAGTTATGTTCCGTATATTTCAGCATTGCTTATGAGAAAGCAAGCTGTCTGTTTCAGCAAATGCCAAATGAACCATTGATATTTTGATAATTCAAAACTCCATTATGCAGGTCTCCTGTATTATCTGTTGAGATTTTTCAGGAGATATTAAAAGAATTGTGGGTTGTGAAACTGGACATCTCATAGTTTATGGTTACCTGTAAAAGAAAAATAAAGCATTTCTTTCTTTTTTAAACGTTATTGGGGTTAGTCACGAGGTTTTTTTAATACTTGAATTTTTTAATTTGATTTTTCTTAGTTATACAAGACAGTCGAGTGTACTTTGATATATTATACATACATGGAGTATAACTTTCCATTCTTGTGGTTGTACATGGTGCAGAATTACACTGATGGGGAATTCATGTATGAACACAAGAAAGTTATGTCTGATTCATTCTACTGTCTTTCCTATTCCCATCTCCCCGCAATTCCCTTCCTTCCCCTTTGTTTAATCTAATTAACTTCTGTTCTCTGCTGGCCTATATTATGTGTTAGCATCTGCATATCAGAAAGAACATTCAGCTGTTGGATTTTGGGGATTGGCTTATTTCACTTAGCATGATAGTCTCCAGTTTCATCCATTTACTGACAAATTCAATAATTTCATTCTTCTTTATGGCTGAGTAATATTCCATTGTATGTATATGTGTGTACATATATGCATATATACATAAATACATATATAATCACAGTATTTTTACCCATTTATCTTTGTAGTGAAGCAAACATGTTATAACATTCATTTATCTGTCCATTCAACAAATAGCCTTTTAGTGGGCATTTATTTTGTTGGCAAAAGTTGTATTACAAGTAAAAGTCAAAGGAATATAATCAAAGTGTTTTGGGAATATAATGTAAGATTATTTGCTTTTAGCTATAAGGGTTGAGGAATATTCTAGAAGAAGTAGCATTTAACCTAGATCTTAAAAGGCGATTTGACAAACTAATGTCTAAGGAAAAGATTTATTGTATAGTATAAAAACATAGATAAAGACTTAAGGACTTTCTGGGATTGTGGATGGCTCTTCTTAAGTTAGTTTGTTTTGGTTTTGGTAGAGAGGAGGCCATTTGAGTGGAATAAAGTAAACAGTAAGGCTGGATCAGTGGAATAGAATATCACAGGATTAGAATTTGTGTGAAAAATATGGAAGCTTTGGTCAAATGAATCCATGCTTTGGGACAAAATAACAACCAACATAACAGCAGCAACAAACACCACACAGTGATATTTTTTGTTATAGAGATGGCAGAAGCTCATTCAAGAAAATAATAGTTTATTGGGGAGAGAATCATTAGGAGCAACTTGACCCAGTTTATCAATGAATGAAATTGACTCCGTTTACAACAGTTTTATGCCACAGTTGACTCCTGTGGGCTTGTGAAAGCCAAGTGTGTCATCTCTACTCAAGTGTGAGTTCCCTGTCCTCACAATGGTAGGTTAAAACAGGCCCTGGTGGGAATGTCGACACCACAGACATTAGCAAGTACCAAATGAGGACTATTTTTTTGGACAGTTAGTGGTTAAATGTTTATCAGAACACCACTGTTACATGAAATGAAACAGATCTTCTTAAGCAGAAAAATCAGCCTTTGTAAAAGGTTTATTAAAACAAAAGATGGAAAAAAATTCAAACCATGAAAATTAGCAGATTAAAGGAAGAGGAAATAGAAAACAAATGAGTGGAAGGATATCCAGGATCAAAGAAAATAGAGCACTGAGGACTCATGAAATATAACTGTCCAATTTCCACTTATTTGTGGAAACAGGGGCAAGTAAACACAAGATTTGGTACATATACTATGAAATAAACCACCTTCCTAACAACTGATGTCCAAACTGTGGCAGTGTGTTGGAAAACTACATAGAAAGCACTGAACCAAATCCCCTTTGATGTTATTGCAACATTAGTTTTCAGTATAAATATTGAAAACCTGGGCTTTTCAATGTATGTGGTATTTCCCTAACTTCCCTAACTTCACTTTGGTTCAAAATGCTTTCTCCTTATGCTGTAGACTTACAGTCTTACCTAATAACAAGAATATTGGTAGTCAGATTTACCCAGAGAACTGGATTCATTACCAATTGAATTTTTTAACTTTCCAATAGACCACTATGCCACTATTCAATAACCACAGCAGTAATATTAGAGCCCAGCCCATTGGTTCCTCTTATCTTGTTTAAAAATGTTCCTCAGTATCTCACATGCACTGAATGACCAACACTATTTTGTTGTTGTTGTTGTTGTTGTTGCATCGTGGTCCTCCCATTACTCTTATAAGACTTCTTGGGCTTGTAGAAGTGCTATTGAGTAGAGATGTTTCTTTGTTGCTGTGTTGATGTCATCCTTTTTATCATCCACACAAAGGTAGGGTGCAGGCAGACCTAATCTGAATAGTCTCACAGTCTGTCATTATAGACGGATTGTCAATAGAATCTACCCTGATTTCAGTGCCCCCGGCAATCTATTTGGTCAAGGATATTAGTGACTTCAAACAAATAAAAAGGGTTATTTTGAGAATGACTGACTCATTCATCACAGTATGGATAAAATTATAACCAGATTGACTTATGCAATCAAATTAAACATATACAACTAATTGCAGGCATTTCTAAGCCAATTATTTAAATGAGAGTTGAGTTTAAGTCACCAATACCTCTTCACTAGGGAATTGATAATAGTTCATCAGCACAAAAGTTCAAGTCTATATCACAATCTGCTTCTCTTGTCCTCTTGGTCTTAATCATCATATTCTTTGAAAGTTCCCCCAACATCTTGGATCCTGACGATTAAACACATTTTTCATTTTGTCTGAGTCAGTTTGAATGTTGCAGAGAACTTTCAGCTCCCTTTGTAAGTGAATCATGGCCTGTATCTAAGAATGTAATTTGTTGCTCTTGCTGCAAAACATATAATCTCACTGTTATTTTAGAAGCACCATAATGTAGTGGAAAGAACATGTTCTGAAGATCCAGGCTTTGTGTCCCTGTTCTCTTATGTCATTTGGGAGACTTTTACTTTTTCTTCAGTAGTTTATAATTAGAAAATATAATACCTGTACAGAAAACAGAATGTACATGAATGTACAAATCAATGGTGTGTTGCAAAAGATTAACTATGTAACCATCAATCAGGTCAAGAGATATAATAATACCAGCACCTCAAAAGACCCCATCTTTCTTCTTCAAATCAGTACCCCATCTCATACTATAAGGGGTGTATTTTCTGATTTCTAACACTGTGTTTCATTTGCTTGTTTTTGAACTTTGTGTAATAAAACCATATATCATGTATTTCTTTGAATCTAACACCTTTTGCTCCAACATTTTGTTTGAAATATTGATTTCTTTTGTTGCAGCTATCTACACTTTGTTTGTTTTTCATTGTATAATGTTTCATAAAAATAATTTGCATATAGTTTCATAAAAATAATTTTTAGTAAAATGCTATAGATTATTTATATATTCTAACTTTGATGGATGTGGAAATATTTTGAAGTTTTGGAGTTTTATGTACAATGCTGTGATGGTAAAATATGAAAACTTTTATAAGAAATAAACAATACATGTACTCTTACTGCTTCATTTCAGCATTTCAATGTGAATCCTAGGTAGTACAATAGGGTAAGTAAAAGAAAACCTATTCAAATAAGATTGGAGAGGAATAAATAAATCTCATTCACAGATTATGTATGATTAGGTATGTAGAAAATCTATAAAACTTATTTCTATTTAAATTACAAATTAATATGTAAGTTTACAAGGTTATTAGTCAACTGAAGTCAATGAAAATTCAAAAATCATTCAGAATATCACATAAAAATAATTTATGTATATTGTATACCATCCATAACAGTAGAAAATAAAGTTAAGAATGTATCGACTTTCTGTAACCTATTACCATTAGGGGAAACTGGATGACGTTTCCTGTTTCTCCTTATATGGGTATTTGGCACTATCTTCGTAAACCTTTACAAGTCTAAGATTATTTTCAGAAAGTTTTCCTAAATAAAATTACATACACACACATAATTTGCAAAAGCATCAAAACATAACATGTAGACAACATAAATCTATCAAAAATGTGACCCTATGCATGACACACTGTAAGTTATTTTCAGAGAAATTACCAAACATCTGACTAAATGTAAAGAATATACCATGTGTGGGGGTTGAAAGTCTAGGTACTGTGGAGACCCTAATTACCCCCAAACTGGACTAATCTCAATGCCTTTTAAAGTCTCATTTAATTTTGCCTCCATGTTATGGCTTTCTATTCCTTTCCAGTTTGGAGTGATTATTTTCCTCTGTTATCCACTGGGATTTCCATTCTGCGTCTCCTTGCTCTGGGTCTTGGTTTCTTTTCCATTTTCTTGCATATCTTCTGGAGAAGTACCTGTCTCCACATCAGGCAACCCTGCCAACACACACAGGGGAGAGGAACTGTCTCAAACTTGGGCACGGTTTTCTAAGAGAACAAAATGATTGTCACTGTTGTTTTTCTGGTCTGTCACCTTAAAACCATCCCTTGGTCACAGCTGGCATCCAAGAAGAAAAATATATTTCACTCAGGTTTGTCAGTTACAGAGAGTGAATGAAGACCACGTCTTCATGTTTGTTTTTAATTAATCCCTCCTTCATTTGTTCCACCTTTTTTTTTCCTTTAATGCCTACCATATATCAAGCTCTATTTTAGTCTTTAAATGGCTCACAACAGAGTAGAGAATGGTAAATGTGGCTGTGATATAATGTGCATAGGAAACAAGAGTGTTGGTCAGGAGAGATGCCACAGAGGTGGAAATAATTTGTTCTATCAGAGAATTTGAGAAGCAGACAATATTTGTGCTGGTCCTTGAATGATTAGCAGTTTTGCTGATTCGGTGAAGGGTAGAGAAAAAGAAGTCAGAAGGAACAGAATCGATAAAAGCATAGAAGTATGAAAACATTTGGGATATTAGGGAAATATCAGAATGTAACATAAAAGCTTACAAGAATATTTAATAGATCCTTTACTTGCTTAATGAATGCATTCATCCTTATGTACCTGTTACATTCTCAAGGGCTCTGTTTCGCTTCTCTTGTTCTGTTTTGAATCATGAAAATAACAGTGAGCTGAATTTTATGTCTCACGAGCACAGAGTGTTTTAAAACTCTTAATCAAGAGCTTCTCCAAGGATAAGCTTTGCTTCTTTCCACAGATGGATCCTGACCAACGGAAAATACTTTTCATGATTTAGATGATCTTATTCTAAAGAACCTGAAAATGATAATGACCACAATTTTTATGGTGTTTTAAAATAGCTAGAGTACTTAGAGTCACATGGTATGCACAACTGAACAAACATCTGAGTCCTGTCCATAGAATATCTCATCTTTCTATAAAGATGAAGAAAAATAAATTTCCTATCATTGAGCTGAGATTCTCAACTCTATATGAAGAATGGCTGTAAGTAACAGTTGTGATTCAGCTTTACATATAGCAAAGCTGAATGAGAGATTTGTGTGTCTAGAGGTTGTATCTAGTGTATCTTAATTCCATGATAATTACTATTACTTATTGGAATTGCTCCACAGAGATAGCATAATGGTTGCGTAATATTTCTTACATTGCATCTGTTTTATCTTACTGTAACTTTTTGCATGCAAAAGTTTTTTGCTTTGCATAAATTTCTTCCTTATTTATCTTTTAATAATTCTGATTAGCCTCAATTGCCAATATTTTTGCTGTTTATTGCCCCAACTAAATACATCACATAGCTTTAGTGTATATTCTCATTTTTTGCTCCAAAATTATAAAAAAACCCATTTATTTAATATTATTTTATTTTATACTTATTAGATTACTACTAATAACCAAACTCATAAATATTTATCAAATAGGTGCTTCAGTTCATGGTTTTAATACTTATAAATATGAGCAACTAAGTCAACAAGCTCTCTAAAAAACAACTTGATTCTGTGGTCCTTCCATACAAAGTTTTAATTTTTATGAAAACAGACTCTAAATGCTGTTTCCTTTCTTGCCAAAGGACAGAATATTACTAATTGCCTCCTTTGCAGAGCTACCAGAGGAAAAATAAAGAACCTACACTGAGAACTTTCTGAATTCAGCTCTGTCTGTGCATATACACCCCAAATGAAACAAATTGGGGCAATTTACTGAAGGTTTAATCCTCTAACTGACATTCACTTAAAACATACAGGGAAATGGTTTGGGAAACTTAAATGATCAATTTAATTGTCATAATTCTCTGGTATGCTTTTGTAAGTTGACACAACTTTATCATATCTCACTGAAAATTCCAAATTGTGGGTTTAGGGGTATATGTATTTTTACTCTGAACACTTGAACCACATATACTTTCTATAGAACCAGGTTATATAGACCTCAGTTTGGGACAATTCCAGAAATCAGTTTTTGCATTGGTGATCTGCCTGTAACACTCTTTCCACTTGCCAGCACCTTTCAATTTATTGTCATTTTTTTTAAAATCTGAAGTCACGGAGACACTTATGAAGAACTAAATATGCTGACATCACCTTGAGCTTGTATTCTTAAAAATCTGAATAGGGATGATTCAAAATATTTTATTAGCAAAACACACCCAATTTCTATTAAAAGTCATTTTCGCTGAGTGCTGAGAAATAAGTGAAAGAGAAGCTTATTTATGGGCAAGGTGGCTCCGTCAACCCTGTTTAATTTTTAAATGAGTTTTCCGAGGTACCCTTGATTGATGATTCAGTAGTTCCTCTGAATTGCGAGGGTGGTATAAGGGTAGCATATTCTTGAAGATATGATCTGAAATACCATATTTTGAAAAAAAATGATTTTAACAAAATTAAAGAGTCTAAGATTTCAGAACTTTTCACTGACACTGAGCGGTGGTAGCGTATTTTCCTCTCACCAAACCATTGAACATAAGCCTTTTGATGTTTTAAAGGTTTTTCTTTGGCAGCTAAGAAAAACACTCTGGAAAGTTATATTTAGTGAATTTACCCATGTATAAATATCCCTGAGCTAGTCTGTTTTCCTGTGGCATCTGGAAGAAAGGTGCTATTGTTTGAGATTCCATGATTGAAGTATAGAATAATCAATTCAGAGAGACCCTGGGGGGAAGATTCACTCACATATGCTGTGGAAACTTGTAATCCCTCAGTTTTTTCAGTTTTTCCTGCAGATGAAGAGGCATTGATGAGTCTGTGCTTTGGTACGTCTAGTGACAGCAATTCCATTCATGCCACATCATAGTTGAACCACCCAGTTTTTATTTGAGACTATTAACTTTTTCTAGGAAAACTGCACTTTTGCTAACCCTTTTATTGCTATTTTCTCCTATCTTTGGGGGGTTATAATAGCTGGATGGCTCTTTTGTTTGTGAGGATCCTGCAATGCACCAAGCTCATCACCAAGGCATTTTCAGTGCTGCATCATCAGACTTGGTTCTGACAAATAAGCTCCATAAATTATATACATCTCCTTTTCATTTCTTGTAAAGCAATGTTTGCTGAGCTCCTCCATGAAAAATCGATGTAATTCCAGAGATCATGATAGATTTTCAGGAAAGGAATTTATCCTGGACGTAAAGGCAGACATCAGAGTTATGAATTATGGGTAGAAATTAAGGGAAACTGTACAGTTACCTTTGCTTTTACTTGAACATTTTATCTTCTACTTTATTCAACGGCAGGTAAATAAGAGCAGCTGTCTCGTGGCTTTCCACCGTTAAGTGTTCAAATGTGTGAGGTGGTTAGATATGAAAACACGGCAAAAGTATGGATAATAGACTCCTCGCTCTGTCTACTGCAACTTCCCTGAGATTTTGTTTGCAGGGCCCAGCTGCGTATACAGACATGATGGAATTTGGTTTGTGAAGAACCTACACAAATTACACAAATAACTCATATCTTAAATGACTAATACACAGACATGCACCTGCTTCAGGGACTTCGTAGATTAATCTTGTAACCAATAGAAAAGCCCCTTGGAATTTAATTATATGGATGCAAAACAGAAAATAAAACAGGCTACACTTTTAGTACTGATATCAGCAAAATGTTAATCAGTTCTTGGAGCAAGCTTTTCCTGAGGATTAGGTTCTTCGGTTTGCTTTACTTCTGTTGATACTTGCTGTAAAATCATAATATTCTGCTCATAGTCTTATCTCATATTCTTGCAGCTGGAGCCACTTGCTGAAGATATTCTCCATCAAACCCCGAACATGAATGCTGTTACTTCTTTACAGAAGATCATTGAGATTCAAAGTATGTCTTTAAAGTTTTTGTTTTTAAAAATTCTCTAATCAGGTAAAGCTAATTGAAATGACATTGAGAATTAGAGCACAAAGAAACATATTTAGAGTTATTTTAATTTGCATATAATGAATGTTCTTACCTAAATGTTTTATTGTATTATTCTTAATGTGACAAACTTATCTTACACTGATGACATAACTGAGACGATAAGATTTAGAATCTTGTTTTTCTAATATTTTCTATGTACTTAGACTTTTTCTCTATTTCTATCATTAAGCATTCACCTGGAAAATGAAATAAATATGGAAATTGTGATTGTGTAGTGAAATCTTAACTAGAAATAAGTTTATTTCTAATGATGTTAAAAATTCGGTTTTAAGCTTGGAAGGGGAGGGAAAAAATAATGAGAAAGACTTCATTATGAGGAAGGCCAACTTAGTAAAACAAGACAAGGCAGAGACTTTTTATTTTTTAGTTCCCCTTACATACATCTACAGCCCTCTGCTACAAATTAGCATGAAATTTGTCAGGAAGAGGAAAGCCGCACAGCCACACAGCAGAACTACAGATTAAGAGGATTGAAAACACCTGAGCTTTACTAGTGTCCTGTAGAAGCACTTTTAAAACACTTGGGAAGCCACTTTCCAGACATCTCTTAGAGTCAGTGCTGCACTTGCTCACCAGACTTGTGAGATAGGGGTGTAGCTGACCTTCTAGTATTTTTGACATTGCATTTTTGAATCATGTCTCACATAAACTCAGAGTAGTTCTCCACCTTCCTTAATCTCACTCATGCATGAAGTGTGGCCATTTTTACTCAAGAAGCATTATTGTCTCCTAAGTGGAATAAACTATGAAATTCAAAGATTATCAGAGAACAGAAAAATAAAAATAAAAATTCAAATCCTGGGAGCAAAGTCTCTGAGACAAGATAAATGAACTGACAGACCCAGAGGGAAGGCTGGAGACCATTTATACATTTGAATCCCAACTGTCTCTCTTCTACAAAGGGTGGATTAGGAAGTTCCATTACATGTCATTCCAGATATCGAGGCAAGGAATCTTCAAGTGATCTTTGACAACATCCTCCTCTTGTTCACCCACATCCAATCCAGTGTCACCAATAATATAACAATATCTCAGTCTGTACACACTATTGTATTTTATTCTGAGCATTCTTTTGCCATTGCACACAGAGTGTTACTAGATATTGTTCCTAGGTATCTTCTGAGCATGTCACTTCAGTAGGCATCTTGAGTACTTCATCTTTACATGCTCATCAGTTATCAAGGCACTGAGATTATGAAGAAGGAGGCAGAGTTTCTAGCATCAAAGACTTTACAGTCCAGTGAGTGAGAGAGAGCAAGGTTGATAGTTCACAGAATGTGTTCACAGGATGCACTGAGGTTATGGAGAAGGAGCAGTTCTTTTCCTCAGTCCCTGTCAGCTGGGGAGAGAGGTGCTGGAAAGTCAGTAAGGTTCAAGACAGTCTTCTTTGCAACTATAGACTCTGAACTTGATCGTAAGGGCTGAGTGGGACTTGGATAGCTGCAGAAAAAGAAAGAAGATGCTTTGAAAGGAGTAACAGAAGCAACGTAGGGGTGACAAGTCACCGTTTGTACACACTATCAGAAACTGTACTATTGCCTTTTGTATTGGATCTAATTTCTTAGTAATGACATCTGCTTCAGAGCATTTTTTCCTCTCCTAACACTGATATTTTGAAGTCGCTTGCACAGTCTGTTCTCTTCATGAAAACTTTTTGACTCCTAGAAAGGATTCACTTGCTTTATCTGATTGAGAATCCTGCTCTATACTGCATTTCGTACCACCCAACACTGACCACTTTTCCCATTTAAAAAAATCGGTTTTCTTCTAAACTCTTCCTGAGTGTCCCATACAAATTGTTAATCAATAATTTAATGACTTCACAACACTGATCTGTAGGTTTTGCTCAGTGGTAACTTTATTTTCAATTTTTGTTTTGTTTTTTTAGGTTTTATGTATTTTAATGACTGTTAGTCCTGATTTCTTAATTTCATGATGAGCAATAGGAGACAACAACAATATTCTTGCATCCCTGAATATCCCTACAGAGAATGCTGGCAGCAGGGATGAGGCTTGAGGTGTAGGGGAACCTGGGAATTAATGTAGGTAGATTTAAGTAAATGGGATTGGAATAGCTCTTCAAGGCCAGAAGAGCCAAAGTGTGCATCAAGGGGAGCTTCTAATGAAGAGCTCCACTTCAAAGTCAAGGGCATGATGGAGCAGGCACTGTTGTTGGTCTCCCCAGCAGCCATATGCTCCCCACACCTACTCAGAAGGAGTCTGATTTTACTTATGAATCCTTGCCACCAGACAACATGCAACTCAGGGAAATGAACTATCTCCAGATCCAGGGGAGATAGATGTTCTTCTTCCAAAGCTGAATCAGCCAACTTACTTAACAGTGATTGATCAAGGAATGGGTACATTGCCCAATTCTGGCCAAGGAAAATTGAGAAGATTTCTGGGCTGTCAACCTGTGAAGTCACGTAGGCCCCACGGCTTCCAAGGGCCTATGCTTGGTTTAACGCTGTTGCTGTTGCCACCTTAAAATTCTTGGTAGGTTTTGAACAAGAGGTCTCCTACATTTTCATTTTGCTCTGGACCCTACAAGTTATGTGCCTGGTCCGGTTGAAAATCAAAGTGCTAATGATGAAAAAAAAAAAAAGTACATATATATTTACTAAGAAAAATTGATAGAAATATCACCAAAAGGAGAATTCAAATTGTGGTTAAGAAGGAATTGAGTGGTGATTTGAAGTTGTAACAGGAAAGACAAGCACAACACAGCAAAGTGATCTCTCACCCTTTGGGACATGGGTGAAAATCAGAACAGACAAAGTGGTTCAACACTGCGATTTTGACACTATGTACTGCATTTTTATGTGGTTCTATATGTGTATATGTTTTGGGAGCTGTTCTTTCAGATTAAAGGAACCGAAAAAGGGTATATAATGTCCATGAAGTAATAAAGTAGAGTGAGCATTTTAGAGTCTCAAACTTCATAATGGCTTGGAAAATTAAAATCATGGGCTCTTGGCTTAGCACACAATGCTTGATTTCTTTACAACATGTAAAAGCCTATTCTTAGTTTTACTTTTCCCTGTTTTATATCCTACTCTCCCATTTCAAGTGCTCCCATAGGATTCCAGGTCCTTGATTGGGGTCTCCATTTCCCCTTTCATAGGGAAAGTAGTCAGTAATGGCTACTTTAGTGCCCAGTGCAAAATGAAAATGTGTGAATCCTTCCTTGCTAAAATGCTATTAAGAATTTTAAGAAGCCACAGCAGAGAACTGATTCAAGCTTGGGTCCCTTATGAGCCTGAGACCCTCGCCTGTTAGAAAGCAGGCCCTGAAGGTACTCTTTGTTTAAACAAAGTACTTCCTCATCACATATGTCTGTGAGCGTCACACAGGTGTCTCCTTTCAACTCTGGGAGGTGTTCCTGTTTCAGCCCACCTCCTAGCCCAGGTTCTGAAGGATTTTTTTGTGCTGTGGTTTGGACTACAGTATCTGAATACTCTGTAAATGTTAAGAAGTGAGCCTTGTAGCATGTGGGAATTCAGTCCAGTTCCTAGATAGCCTTGTCCCAAGGCACACGGCAAGGTGCTGACAGGCCTTCTATGACTTTCTCTTGACAACTGAGCCCCCAGCTGAGGGTGTGCAGGTGCTGGAGGCCGTGATTAACATTGGCTCTCTGCCTGGCTACATGTATGCAAGTACTTTGCAGCAGTATCATCATTGCTGTCCCATCCTTACTTAAGTTACTCATTTGACTGAGGAGAAAAGGCTTTATAAAGCTACAGCAAGGCCACCGTTTCTCCTGACAGGTAGAGACTCCCTCTGAGGGTCAGGAACTGATTGCATCTTGTGGTAAGTGAGATATAAGGGTCAACCTTCTTTGCAAAGACAAAAGGGAAGTATAGTTGTTTTTTTTTTAATGCTGCATATTTTTCCTCCAAAATTTAAAAAAGAACTACCATATGATTCAGTCATCTCACTTCTGAATATTTATGCAAAAAAATCTAAAAGCAGGATCTTGAGAAGATATTTTGTTGCCACATTGTTCACAATAGTGAAGAGATGGAAACAACCTAAATGTCCATCAGTGGATGAATGGGTAAATAAATGTGGTATATATACACAGTGGCATATTATTCAGCCTTAAAGAAAGGAAGGTCTGTAACAGGTCCCAATTTGGCATAATGTTCTTTTATATCAGATTGTTCTTGCTGATGTTCTCCTTTGTTCGTTTGTCTTTAATTGCTGTACCTTTTGCACAGTAACTAGCATAAAATAGGTGCTCTGCAAATGTTTGTTGATTGAAGAATCAGTCAAATTGTCAATGTTTGTCCCACTTTTTTTTAACTAAGCCAAGATTGATTTTTAAACTAATTTAAGATATTTATACTCCTTGACCAAGACAATGCAGAAAAAGAGATTAAGAAGAGCAGAAAAACTATATGAGAGCCCATTTCTTCTCCCTACTTTACAACCCACAAGGATGAATCTTTTCTAAGTTAGGAAGAGCACAGACTACTTCAGTGAGCTGCCGTGGCAAAGCTTAGATCTGATAATTTTTGGAGCAGAATCTAGTTATTGGCTGCATGGCAGTCATCTACAGCAAGTGATGCCAGAGTCAGCCCAGAGTAGGATAAAGGACCCTCAAATGTATGTTTCCTTTCCTGAGACCCATGCTAACAACTTGTAGAGTCTGTGCAACATTGGACTCTTCCACTGTGCTGTATGGTGCCGTGAGAAGCAGAGTTCTCAAACACCATTCTTCATGTCAGTGCCAGCCCATGATAAAATTTTCACTGATGGTGGAGGGGAAGAACCATGAAATGAGTATTTTATAAAACTAAATGTATTTCATTCAAAAGACTATAATTTTAAGTTCTAAAAACATATCATGAAGGATATTGATATTGATCTGTGAAACCCCAAAATATGAGAACCACAAATATAGACCAATGGTTTCCTTTGATTTATTTAAATTTTTCTAGTAAGAAGAGTACTCCTTTTAAATGTCAACCAACTTCGTAGACCTCCTGCATGATAATAGTGATAATCACAGCATCTTTTGATTTGCGGATTGAGGAAATAAATATGTGCACAAGGATCTGAGGAGTTTTTTAAAAATTTTGCTGTAACCCTTCAGTGGCTTATAGCTGATAAGTTGAAAAACACTAGTGTAGAGAATTTTAAACTGATATGAATTTGAGTGTAATCCTCCCCTCCACTCGTCAGCCATGGGATGATTGAGCAAGCCTCTTTTCTGAGGGATTTGTAGAGGAATGAGATGGCATGTCACCTTGCTGCTTTTCTAAGTTGGGGTTCCTTTGGCAACAAAGTGGCACATAGGAAAGGAATCACAAAAGAATAGTAGGAATACTTCCTCCGAAACCCCACTTTTATCTTTTACTCATATTCGGGATACTTTCTTTTAGAGAGGATTGGGGTCTTTCTGAATTCCTTATTATAGCAACCAAGGCAAAATGGTGACACATGCCAGAGTGAGGAAGGAACAATATTTGCAATTTCACCATCTGTTCTTGTCAACTGTGTGCTACATAAATGGAAGATCAGCTTCCAGCTCTCTCGTATATAAAATTTGTCACTATAGCTAATCCGCTATTTTTTTTTTTTACCCACACACATACACACAGAGAGAGTATTATTTAGGACAATGAGAAGTGAATTATTAGTCCTCTGAATTTACCCAACTTTTGAGGACAATTTCAAGAGAGCTATGATTTCCTTTGTTGCAGATGAATATTACAAATAATTGGGTAACTGACTATAGGGTAGCCAGTTGTCCACATATACATTTTCATACATCCTATAGAAATAAGAATGAAATCAGATTTTTTTTCCCTGGGAGTTGAGAGGAAAGTATATTTGGCATCTCCTCCAAATGTATGCTTAATTTTATGACTTGTATATGTACTATTTAGTGAATGTTTTTCTCCTCCTCTTCCTCTTGCTTTTTTTTTTACTCTGATTCTTTTCTTTTTCTTATTTTTATTCTAGCTACAGTTCTGAAAACTACCCTTAGATATAACCACTGATGTGAAAAAGAACAAATGAATGTTTACTTTGCTGACCTTTATTTTTACTCTATTTCCAAAGGGAGATAACTAGTTAGTAAAATATTATGATAAACACTGATGATTTTTCATTAAAATAGATAATCAGAATATATGTTGCTTCACAGGGTGTGGTGGCACATCTTGTAATCCCAGCATCTCAGGAGGCTAAGGCAGGAGGATAGCAATTTCAAAGCTAGCCTTAGCAACTTAGTGAGACCCTAAGCAATTTAAAGAGACCCTGTCTCTAAATAAAAGGGCTGGGGATGTGACTCAATGGTTAAGCACCCCTGGCTTCAATCCCTGGTACCAAAAATAAATAAATAGATAGATAGATAGATAGATAGATAGATAGATAAAAATTTAAAAAAGAAAAGAATATGTTATATTGGTGCTAAGAGATCTGGACCAAATGAAAAAGAGCTAGTTAGAGTAAGAGAATATTTGCTGTAAAGGTAAGAACCATTTTCTGCCTTTACCTGAAATGCCATTGCTGGCCCTGCCTCCGTCACTGCAGGACACTACCTACCCCTCCCATGGAAAAGGTGATTTTCATCAGACAACCCAGAAGAAAATCCAGATTGTTTCTAAGCTGATAGGAATGTACATACATCTCTTGCTATGGGGAAATTGTCCAATATTTTAACCTCAGGGGTCCATGTACATAGTTAAAGGGGTTGTTTCCCCAGATTGCAACATGTGCCGCATAAATCATCTCACAAGCTTGACTAACGTCTGGATTCCACACCCAAGTGCAATTTTTCCTCTCTCTATTTTTGTCCCTTCCTATTTCATTTTGGTTTGCTGCTTTTTTTTTCCCCCCATATCCCACTTTTCCTCTTTCCTCCATTTCTATCCTACTGAAATCCAGGGGAGAAAGACAAGAAGATAACCACAGTGTTAGAAAGGGGCTTTTTACTTACAGGGAAATGAGATTTTATTTCAAGCTGGAAAGAAGCATCATCAAACCTACATTTCAAAAGATCACTATGCCTGCACCAAAGACAGGAGAGGAGCAGGGTTTATGGTCAGAGATGAATGGTTTAATCCAGAAGTTGAATTGGCACAAGGTGGTAATCAATTGGCACGGAGAGATGATTGCTTTCTACATTTTCTGGTTGGAAAACTGAGAAGATGGAAGCAATCACCTTTTGAAATGGGAAACCAGTGGAGGAAGAAAAGGTTTCCAGTGAAAGAAGAAACTTAGAAAAAAGAAACCTTGCTGGTTGAGAGTCTTGAAGAGTGGAGCGATTGCAGCCACATCTTAAAAAACATTTTTTCTCTATACCAAAGTTATAGAGGGATGCTGGACATTATGTATATAAAATACAAGCCCTTTAAGCTTGTAGTAAATAATAAAATAACAATCATTGAATGCTGACAGTGTGTCAGGTACTATTCTAAACACTCTTGTTAATATAAATTCACTCAATCTTTCTAACAACCCTATGAGATAAGTGCCATTTTTACTCCCATTTTATAGCCAAGTAAAGTGAGGAACATCAAGGTTAATTAACTTGCTAAAGGTCACAAAGATAATGAGTGGACAGAAGGAAGATCTTTAACCAAGCAGTCTAGCTCTAGAATCTTCCCCCCTACTATATTATATGCTATCTCACAAGTAAATTAATTCCTCATGCAACTTTTGTAGACACTTTTTTCCCACTTCTTCCAAAACTCATATAGTTAGAAAAAAAAAGTCATTTTAACTTAAAATGTGGAATTTTGGAAGTTTGGGCTAATTGTAGTTGAGGCATAGTCCATTCTAAAAGCCCAGTGCCAAATTACAAGGAGCCACAGAGCTCTGAGTCCACTTTTGAGCCCCTTGTAAACTTGTAAAATACTTCTAATCAGAAAAAAATGCAAAGATTGGCAGAATTTCAAATCCCTGCCCTGTCGAGTTTAAACCCTGACTGTTGTCAGGTGTGAGCTGCTATTTGTCATATATTCTTTGGCTTTAGACAGAGGCCTTGATGTTGGAGCCCTGGGCCAGGCAGACCTTCATTGAAGAAAAGCAGTGCTAGGCATTTTCCCACTATTAACCCCATGAACCCTCACTTGTATCAGAGCCAGGTCAAACTCGTACACATGGCTTTTTGAAAGTTGATTCTGAATTTTTAGTTAACCATTCTCTTGAAATGTTGAAACTCTGATTATTGAGTATTGGAGCCCTACTACTAGAATGTACCAGAATAAAAAGGAAAATCTGCCATCTGCTTAGAGACTTAACTTGCCTTGGTAATTTATTTTTATTCCAACTGCATCTGCAATTATGAATTTTTTTCACTCACATTTCTTCCAAGGCAAAATGAATCAAACCAAAAGAATAAATAAAACTATGCATGCTTCTGAGAATGAAAACTCTTCAGGGGCACTTTGTGATTTTTTTTTTTTTTTATATCTTCAGTCCTTAGCAGGTGATTTTCACATGCACATGTGATACCTCCAACTGAGATAGGGTGAACTGGAAGAATGTGAGAGATGTTTGCACAGTATTTGCATAAATTATGTCTAGTCTTCATGCAACTCTGAAATGCATAATTATTTTCCTCATTTTGTTCATGAATGAATTGAGGCTCAATAAATGTTTAGTTGAAGGTCTTTTTACTAGGAAGCAATAAAATCAAGATCACACACCTAGTTGGGCTGTGATGTCAAAGCCCACTTTCTTTCTGTTAAAGCATCTATGTAACCTTCTTGTTCCCACCCCATTTTGCAAGTAAAAACAGAGTTCCACCAGACTACCTGTTCCCAAGCGCAGCTAGAGAGATTCTATAGCTGGACTCTCCTAAAAACACAAGAGGGTCTGCAAATGGTAAAATAAATTATTTTATTTTTTTAAAGAGAGAGAGAGAGAATTTTAATATTTGTTTTTTAGTTATTGGCAGACACAACATCTTTGTTTGTATGTGGTGCTAAGGATCAAACCTGGGCCGCACACATGCCAGGCGAGCGCGCTACCGCTTGAGCCACATCCCCAGCTCTAAAATAAACTATTTTAATACATTACTCCACTTGCTAGAATGTAAGAAAATGGGAGAGAGAAACAAAATAGAATTTGAAATTTAATAAGGTGCAATAAGCACTGAGTAACATAAAAGGGAGTATCCTTGGAGCCAATGATGATATTTGTGCTATAATGCACCAAAAATAAGATCTGTGTCAAAGTTGCATTATGAATTTGAAAGGTATTGAAGAGGTTTCAGCTTTATCCACTCCTGGGTTCTGGAGGAAATTCATGAAATTCCTTTCTGTAGTAAAGTATCTGTAATTTAAACCATTGGTAGATACAAAGACTACATCCAACAAACTATGATTTCAAAAAAATAAATAACAGACTCAATGGAAGAAATGAATAAAATTCAACACGCAAGGACATAAGACACTAGGAAGAGTCAGCAGAAGCAAGACAAGAGACACAAGAACAACTCTTATTTGTGGATTAAAATGGAGGAAGGAGACTACTTTCAATTGATAATACACAGAGTATTCATTTGATTTCACTCCTCCATGGAATCCTACCAAAATAATAATAGAGGTTTTTTTTTATCCTTGGTGAGTGTATGATTTAAAAATGAAAAAAAGGTTTTTTCATTTTTAAATCATACACTCATAAGGATAAAGAATGAAAAAGGAAATAAGAGGAACCTGGACAGCAGATGACCATCTGTTATTGTCTTAGCAGATTTGAAAAAAAACAACCAAAAAAACTGAATCATAAACCAGCACTGGCAGGCACATCCCTGCCAAAGACGGATATGTTAGACCATCAGACCCATATGCGATGTAATTGTTGACCTGCATACCTCAGAATCTATTTTATTTCCTATTTAATTCCTCATTTCTCCTCATTCATTATCCATTTCCTTTCTTTGCTTGTTTCTATGTACAGTTTACAAATAATAACACTTAGATTTATTTGCCCTTCTAACTTTCAGTCTACTTTACCTCCAGTCTTACTTTTCTACTTTACTTTTCTACTGAGTTGGGAGGATCAAAAGTTCAAGACCAGTCTCAGCTATTTAGTGAGTCCCTATGCAACTAAGACCCTGTCTCAAAATTTTAAAAAAATAAATAAAAATTTGAAAAGGGTGTGGGTGTGGCTCAGTGGGTAAGCACTCCTGGATTCAATTCCTGGTAAAAAGAAAATCAACCCCATCACACTCACTCTTTCAACAATTTACCAATCTAGAGCTTGGCAAACCCTTCAGAAACATGTTTTTGAAAAATGTTTCTACCTAGTTAACATTTTAATATATTACACCACTTGGATCATTCTGGTCTGATTGCCATCTTGCTCTGGTTCCCAGCAGCATCCCCACTGCCAGATTTAAAAAATGATTTTATTAAATTTTTCTTCTGAAACATTTTTAGATTTAGAGAAAAGTTGCAAGTACAATACAGAGCTCTCCTCTATAATGTCCACCTGCTTCCTGTAATGTAAATATATTGTATACTCCAAAGCACAATCATCAAAATGAAGAACTTAATATTGGTATGACACTATTAGCTCTAATATGACATCTTTTGGATTCCAGCTGAGTTTCTTTACTAATTTCCTTAGTGCATTCCAGTATTTCATTCATTATCCTGTATTGCATTTAGCTGTCATCTCTTTTTGTCTTCTCCCAGCTGTGACTGTTCCTTTTTGTGCCTTCTATGATCATAACACTTTCAAAGAATGTTAGTCATTTATTTTACAGAATGTCTCTCAGCTTGGGTTTTTCCAGTGTTTCCTCATGATCACATTAAATAGATAAATTTCTGGCAACATCACAGCAGTGATGCATGGTACCAGTGCATGGCATCAGGGGTATGTGATGTCAGTGTATCTTACTCCTGGGGACGTTAGTGGATCACTTGACTAAGCAGATTTCCATTATAATATTACAATATCTCCCTTCAGAATTAAAGATATAGTAGGAAGATGTAGTAGGAAAAGATGTAGTAGGAAGATACTTCTTTACCTTTTGCCCCCTAATTTTAGCATCCTTTAGTGGATCTTGACTACAACAATTGTTACACAAGTGTTCCAGTGCTGTTTTTCTGTTTTCCTTATTTCTTCTGCATTTGCTACTTGGAAACAATCTTTAATATGAAGCTGTATTCTCTGTTCTATTTTTTTTCATTATACATTTATATCACTCTGGTTCATGAATATTTATTTTATTCTATGAATCATAATCCAACATGATCATTTTTTGTATTGCTTTTTAATTGTTTCAGCTCTAGCCATTAGAACTCATTTAGGCTGGTTCCCATGTCCTTCTGAGATGACTGTCTTTCTATGAGCATTTACTTTCTGGCCTCACAATATATTCCATGCTTACCTTGGAAAATATTAGTTTAGTTTTCCTGCCTGGATTCTCCAGAGAAAGAAAACCAATAGGAGATATACATAAAAAGAGATTATTTATGAAGATTTGGCTCACATGGTTGTGAAAGTTGAAAAGTCCCAAGATCTGCAGTTGACAAGTGGAAGACCCTGGAGAGCTGACCATGCAAGTTTCAGTCTGAGTCTGAAGGCCAGAGGACTGGGAGAGCCAATGGTACAGAGTTCTAGTTCAAGTCCAAAGACAATAGTGGGAGAAGATGGGTGTCCCAGCTTAATGGTTTCCCCGTCAATAGATTGGACAAGGGAAAGCAATTTGTTTTACTCAGACCACTGATTCAAATGTTAATCTCATTTAGAAGTAACTCCTCTCAGAGACACACTCAGAATAATGTTTAACAAAATATCTGGGTATGCTGTGACCAGTTTCAAGTAAACACAGAAGAGCTACCATCACACTGCCCTGGACCTGAAATTCACTCATCTCCAAGGAGCTTTGGATTCTTTCTATGGAAAAATCTGTTTTGAAACGATGATCTGTGCTCATTGCTACTGGAGTGCCATTGCTTCCAGGCCTCTCTGTGAATGCAGCCAGGAAACATACGTGACTATGCTAAGCCATGTATACACACATCTATATTTATTTTCATATCTAATTATAACTACATATATTTTTAAAACGTATTTCCTACTGATATATCTGACTCAATTCCAATACCACAGGGTTTATTCTAGCTTTCCCTTTTTCCTTATTTATAATTTCTTTCTCCAAAAGTGAGAAATCTGGCTCTCATTATCGACAGTATACTCCTTATTTTTTAACTCTTACATGCACATAAAGCAGTTTCAGAATCACTGATCCACATCCCTGTAAGAATCCATGTTCTAACTAGAGCTCTCGACATTTGTGTTCACTTCTTTTTGTCCTTAGTCTTATAGTATCTAGTCAAAACACTGCTGTTTTATCAGCATTTTTGCTTCTGTGAACAAAAGACCTGAAAAGAACAAGTTTAGAGGAGAGAAAATTCATTTGGCACTCACAGTTTCAGAGGTCTCAGTCCATGGTCAGCTGACTCCATAGCCCTGGGCCCAAGGTGAAGCAGAACATCAGGGTGAAAGGAGGAAAGCAGTTCAGGACATGGCATTAGGAAGCAGAGAGTGAACTCTGTTCACCAGGGACAAAATATAAACCACAAAGGCACGCCCCAATGACCTACCTACTCTAGTCACGCCCTACCTGCATACAGTTACCACCCAGTGAATCCATTCAAGTGGATGAATGTTCTGTTTAGGTTAAGGCTCTCTTAACCGAATTATTTCACCTCTAAACATTCTTGCATTGTCTCATATATGAGCTTTTGCAGGACACCTCATATTTAAACCATAATAATTGCTTTCTCACCTTATCTACCTTAGTTTTTTTATTTCCCTCCTTTCATTGTATTAATGTTATTCATTTGTAACATAATTAATTTCATTTATTATGGTGTCTTCCATTTTGGGTTCCCACATGTCTTAGTTGTCTTTACAAATTTACAAACAGTAAAAAAAAAAAAAAAGTACTCTTTCTGTTGACTCGTAACATGGGTATTGAAAAATGCATGCATTCATGTCCCTGCCTGCCACACAGTTTTAACACAGATCATCACCCCAAAAATTCCTCCATGCTTTCCCTTTGTACTTATCTGATCCCCTCACTCCCAACCCATGGTAATCACTAATCTATTCTCTATTCAAATTTTTTTTTACCTTTTCCAAAATCTTATATAAAAGGAATCATAAAATATGTATTTTGAGCCTGGATTCTTTGTCTTAGAAAATACGCTAAAATTCATCTATGTTTCTGACTATATCAAGAGTTCAGTACTTTGTATTGTTGTGTAGTATATATTATAGGGATAAACCACAACTTTTTTGTCCATTTACCTACTGAATAATCTGGATCATTTCCAGTTTGGGGTGACAGTGAATGAAGCTGCTCTCCACATTCACATACAAATTTTTATGTAGTTGTAAGTTTTCATTTCTCTTGGGTAAGTACCTTGGAGTTGGACTGCCTAGTGCTATAGAAACTTCATTATAAACTTGATGAGAAAATGCTGATCTGTTCTTCCATAGCATCTATATCATTTTTGCATTCCCACTAGTAAAAGCTGTTGTTCTGTATCCTCACTTGGTATTGCTTGGTACTGTTTCTTTGTTTTGTAGACATTCTAATAGGTATATAGTGATATCTCATTTTAATTTTAATTTCCATATATCTAATGATTTTGAGAATGTTTTTATGCATGTTTGGATTCTGTATATCTGATTTGGTGAATTGTTTTTTTAGATCTTTTGCTCATTTTTTAAATAGGGATTTTAATTTTCTTATTGTTGAATTTAGAAAATACTGTATACATTCTAGATACATAGTATTTGTCCAATATATGAATTTAACTCCTCATTTTAGTTAACCCCTCAAAAACATTTGATACTATTGAACATGCCTTCTTTCTTAAAATACTTTCCCCTTCCCTCTTCCTATTTCTGGATTTCTTTCAAAAACTGTTTTCTCTTCTATCCATATGTTCCCTTACTGGCTTCATCATTCTCTGAATGAGTCCTTTTTATTTTATTATATTCTTTTCTGAATGAGGAAGTTTCCTAATGTGGAAGATTTTAGGTTGCTGCACAGAAGAAAGAAACTAAAAAAGGTCCAGTTGTTTTACCGAGCTGAGAATAGAGTGAAGTTTGAGGAGACTGAAGTGACTAGAATTCAAGAGGCAGAACCTTGGAGATGAAGTTCACATGCACACAGGGGAGCTACATGTATCTGAATACTTGTTTACAGGTATGAGTTCAAACTCCACAAAGCTGGGGATATAACCAATAGAAAACAGCAGATTAAGCAATTCAAAGAATTCATTCAAAACTGGGAATAGTTTTCAATCCCGTTAACCTAAGTAGAGAGACCTCGAGATTCACAAGGTAACACATAGAGACATCATAATGGAAGACATCATAATGGTGCTTGGAAGCCACCCTAAAAAGAGTGCATGTAAGCCTCCAGAGAATTATACTTATTGCAAGTAGATTAATGATATGTCAAAAGACTGTCCAACTCTATTTCAAAACAAAAATAATCTAATAATGTCAAGCATCCAGATGAAAATCACTAGGCATGCAAAGAAGTTAAGGATGAAACACACAATATTCGAAATTAAGAAACACACTGAGATGGATTAATGGCAGATTATATACTTTAAAAGAAAATAAAACAGTGAAGTTGAAGACATGGTATCACAGTCTGTCCAAAGTAAAGAACAAAAAGAAAAAAAACTGATAAAAAGAGTGTATCAGTGATATGGGGACATCATCAGTCAGTCTAACAAATCTGAAATTGGAGCTTAAAAGTTCATATGTGTATGTATTTGAAGAAATAATGGAAAAAGGTTTCCAAACTTGTTAAAATCTATGAATCCACAGATCAGAGAAACCCAAATGGATCTCAGGCAGAATAAAAATGAATAAAATCACTCAATTAGGGTTCTTTAGAGGAACAGAACCAACAGGAGGCATGATTATAAAAAGGGGATTTATTAAATTGGCTTAAATAACCAGAAGCTGGATAGTCCATAGTGGCCTTCTGCAGGCTGCAGAGATGGAGGAACTAGTAGCTGAGCATCCCAAAATGCTGACATTACAGAACAAGAAGGACAATGATTCTACCCCAGTTCAAGATTGAAGGCTTCTGGAAACTCCCTGGAGAATTACTGGCAAAGTCTGCTTTGGAAGAGCAACGGAGGGAGAATCTGAAATCCTCAGGCAGTTGCAGCAGCAATCAAGAACTTTTTCAAGAAGAATGGAGCTTGTATCTGCTGCTGCTTTCTTTTTGCTCCAACTTTTATTCCTTCCAAGCCTCCCACCTATCGGACGGTGCTGCCCATGCTTAGGGAGGGTCTCCACTTCAACTTGCTATCCCACATGCCTAGATACACCTTCACTGACAAGCCCAGAAGTCTCTTAATCTTCAGCATCTCTTAATCCAATCAATCTGACAATTCAAATTGACCATTACGATCACCTTGAGGAACATCATAATCAATTCTTAAAAGATGAGCAAACCCATGCCTGAACTCAGGCCCAGGTCAGGCACAGCACCAAACCCTGAGCCCACCTTGTAGCCAGGCCTATCCCACCTCCATCTTGGGACACTGCAGCTATTGCCATAGACCTCCACACGCAGTAGCCTCCACCTTGCAAAAACAGACAGGGCTTAGAATCAGCTACATCTCATAACAGGCAGTCCAAAGCCATTGTAAGGCCCACCCATTCAGCCCCATCTCTGAAAGTATTCGCATCCATCTTGGGACAACCCAACATCTATCTTGAGTCACCCTGCTATTGTTTCCACCACCTTTAGTTGTAGTAGCATCCATCCTGGGACACCAGCAGGGTCTGGAAGCCCAACACCAAGGTGAGATACAGATAATCAGCAGGGACACTATAAGATTATAGGATAGAAACTATAATACCTCAGATCTGCACTGCAAGAAAGGAAGACACATAGACAACATAAAAAAAAAAAAAAACAAGAGGAAAAATTGCCCCAAACAAACCAGAAACCAGGACACTACAATAACAGAATCCATGTACAGTGCAGTTGATGAAATGACAGAGAAGGAGTTCAGAATATACAATAATTAAAATGATCTGTGAATTAAAGACTTAAATGAGCAAATACAGGCAAAAATTGATCACTTCAATAAAGAGATAAGATAGCAAATACATGTAGCAAAAATTACTTCAAGAAAGAGAGATTCTGAAAAAAAATCAGAAATCCTTGAAATGAAGGAAACAATAAATCAAATTAAAAAACTCAATAGAAAACATCATCAACAGAATAGATCATTTGGAAGAAAGAATATCTCAGATAATGAGGGAAAAGTATATACAATCTGAAAATAAAGTTGACCACACAGTGAGGATGGTAAGAAACCATGAGCAGAGCATCCAAGAATTATGGGATAGCATCAAAAGATGAAATCTAAGAATTATTGGGACAGAGGAAGGCACAAAGATTCAAACCAAAGGGATGCACAATTTCTTCAATGAAATAATATCAGAAAATTTCCCAAACATGAATAATGCATTGGAAAATTAAATACAAGAGTCTTATAGGACACCAAATGTACAAAATTAAAACATATCTACACTAAAGCACATTATAATGAAAATGCCTAGCAAACAGAAAAAGGATAGAATCTTAAAGGCTGCAAGGAAAAGGAATCAGATCACATATAGGGGCAGACCAATTCATATCTCAGATTTTCAACCCAGATCCTCAAAGGAGGAGATCCTGGAACAACATATACCATGCACTGAAAGACAATGGATGCCTACCAAGAATCGTATATCCAGCCAAATTACACTTCTAATTTGACAATGAAATAAAAACTTTTCATGATAAACAAAAGTTAAAAGAATTTACAGGAAGAAAGCTTGCACTAGAAAACATCCTCAGCAGAATATTCCAGGAGAAGTAAATGGAAAACAACAATGCAAATCAGCAAAGGGCAGAACTACATGAAAGGAAAAGCCAATCAAAGGAGAAACCAAGTCAAATTAAAAACCAAAAATAACCAAACTATTCGGGAATACAAATCATATGTCAGTAGTAACCCTGAATGTGAATGGCCTAAACTCATCAATTAAAAGACATTAAACTGACAGATTAGATTTAAAAAAAAAAAAGACCCAACAATATTTTGCCTTCAAGAGACTCATCTCACAGGGAAAGACATCCACATACTGAAGGTGAAAGGGTGGGAATAAAACATACCACTCACATGGAACACCTAAATAAGCAGCGGTTTCCATCTTCATAGCAGATAAAGGGGACTTCAAACCAAAGCTAGTGAAAAGGAATAAAGAAGGACATTTTATACTGCTTAAGTAATTCATACATCAACAAGACATAAAAAATCATAAATATTTATGCCCCAAATAATGGGGCATCTATGTATGTCAAACAAACTCTTCTCAAATACAAGGACCAAATAGACCACAACACAATAGTACTAGGTGACTTTAATACACCATTCTCACCACTGGATAGTTGTTCCAAGCAAAAATTAAGAAAAAGAAACTATAGAACTCAATAATACAACCAATAATTTGGACTTAACAGACATCTATACAATATTCCATGTATCAGTGAGCAAATATGGATCCTTCTCCAAAATAGATCATATGTTATGCCACAAAGAAAGTCTTGGCAAATACAAAAAAGAGAGAGAGAGAGAGAGAGAGAGAGAGAGAGAGATACTATCAGACCATAATGGAATGAAATTAGAAATCAATGATAAAAGTTAAAAGACAAGCTACTCCAACACTTGGAGACTAAACAGTATGTTATTGAATGACACATGGATAACAAAAGACATCAGGAGGGAGATAAAAATAATTCTTAGAGGTAAATGAGAACTCAGATATAACTTATCAAAATCTGTGGGACACTATGAAGGCAGGGCAAAGAGGAAAGTTCATTGCATCAAATTTATTTATTAAAAAAGAAGAAAAGTCAACAAATAAACAATATGACATTAAATTTCAAAGCCCTAGCAAAAGAATAAAACAACACCAAAAGTATAGAAGAAAGGAAATAATTTAAATCAGGGTGGAAATCAATGAAATTGAAATGAAAGAAACAATTCAAAAAATTGACAAAACAAAAACCTGGTTCTTTGAAAATATAAATAAAATTGATAGACCCTTAGCCACCCTAACAAAAGGAGGAGGGAGAAAAGTCAAATTACTAAAATTTGAGATGAAAAAGGAAATATCACAACAGACACTACTGAAATACAGAAGACGATTAGAAACTATTTTGAAAATTTATACTTCAGTAAAACAGAAAACTTCAAAGACACTGACAAATTTCTAGAGGCATGTGATCAACCCAAACTAAGTCAAGAGGACATACACAATTTAAACAGATCAATTTCAAGCAAGAAAAGAGAAGACATCATCAAAAGCCTATTAACCAAGAAAAGTCCAGGACCAGATGGATTCACAGCTGAATTCTACAAGATCTACAAAGAAGAATGAATACCAATACTCCTCAAATTATTCCATGAAATAGAAAAGGAAGGAACCCTTCCAAACTCATTCTATGAAGCTAGTATCATCCTGCTACCAAAACCCAGGCAGAGATACATCAAGGAAAGAAAATTCCAGACCAATATCCCTGATGAACATTGATGCAAAAACTCTCAACAAAATTCTGGCAAATTGCATACAAAAACATACTGAAGAAACAGTGCACCATGATCAAATGTGGTTCATCCAGTGATTCAAGGTTGGTTCAACATACAGAAATCAATAAATATAATTCATCACATCAATAGATTTAAAGATAAGAATCACATGATTATATCAATTGATGCAGAGAAAGCGTTTTACAAAATATAGCACTTTTTCATGCAAAACACTAAAAAAACTAGGGATAGTAGAAATATACCTCAACATTGTAAAAGCTATCTATGCTAAACACAAGGCCAACATCATTCTAAATGGAGAAAACTTGGAAGCATTCCCTCTAAAAACTGGAACAAGAGAGGGATGTCCTCTTTTGTCACTTCTATTCAACATACTCCTTGAAACTCTTGTCAGAGCAATTAGATGAAAAAAATTAAAAGGATGCAAATAGGAAAGGAAGAACTCAAACTATCATTATTTGCTGATGACATGATTCTATACTTAGAAGATCCAGAAAACTTCTAGAACTAGTAAATGTATTCATCAAAGTAGCAGGACATAAAATCAAAACCCATAAATCAAATGCATTTCTGTACATCAGTGATGAATCCTCTGAAAAAAATTAGGAAAACTACTCCATTCACAATAGCCTCAAAAGAAAAAAAAAAACACTTGAGAATAAACTTAATAAAAGAGGTGAAAGACCTCTCCAATAAGAACTACAGAATACTAAAGAAAGAAATTGAAGAAGACCTTAAAAGATAGAAAGCTCTTCCATGCTCTTGGATAGGCAAAATTAATATTATCAAAATGGCCATACTACCCAAAGCTCTGTACAGACTTAATGTGATTCCAATTCAAATCCCAACATAATTTCTTATAGAAATATAAAAAGCAATCATGAAGTTCATTTGGTAAAATAAGAGATACAGAATAACCAAAGCAATCCTTAGCATGAAGAGTGAAGCAAGGGATCGAGGAAGATGGCGGCGATGGGAGTGCAGCACCCCAGTGCGCCACGTCACTGTGCGGGAGAAAGACGAGGTGAAACGGCTGAAGGCTACCTTGTTGGGAATTTCCAGTGAAATTGAGGTGCTCCAGAATCTAGAGGACAGATTTCCAGCGGGTGGGATTCGGCTGCGGGGGCTCGGTCGCGGGCGATATCTCCGCACGGAGGGTAGCAGTATCTGGTCGGCGGACCGCCCCGCGGATGGAGTCTAGGGCGCGCGCTAGTTAGTTAGCGGCGAGGTACCAGAGTGGGATTACAGCGAAACGAATTCTGGAGGCTCCTGCCAGCGGTGCACTGGCCGCGCTTAGTGCTGAGTTCCGGCTTTGAGACAGAGGAGAGAACCGGTCCAGTTCGATTCCTGACACCGGTTGGAACACGGAGGAGGACAGCAGCCGCCATTTGGAGAGCTGATGCAATCATCCCTGTTTTCTACTGATCTCAGCTCATTCAACTACGGAACAGGTGATTCCAGGCTGGTATTTGCCTGCGTCTCGCAGACAGATCGCTCAGGCTCGGGACTGGAGAACCTGAGGAGAATACTCTTCGGGGCTCGCTCCTGGCAAGGCAGGCGCCGGACTTTGAGCGGCCAGATTCTAGCTCCCCGGGTTGCTTTGGCCCAGGGCGGGGGATCCTACGGGGACTCCGGGCTGAGGCCACTTACAAGTGGATCCTGCGCTGACGGGCGGAGTGGCTCTGACTCCCGGAACAGTTTTGGCCCAGGGCTGGGGAGCCCGCGGGGACTGCGTCTTTGACCCTGCCCCTGGCGGAGCGTACACCGAGCTGGGAGAGTTTGGAGCAGCCAGGCTTGGGCTCCCAGGGCTGATTGGGCCTGAGGCTGGGGTACCCGCGGGGGTCACTCTGTGGAGCCTGCTCCTAGCAGAGTGTGGCAGGGATCGGAGAGGCTGGGTTCTGGCTCCCATAGCTGCTTTAGCCCAGGGCCGGGGAACCTGTGGGGACTGCGAGCTGAGGCCAGCTACAAGTGAAACGTGCGCCGAGGGGCAGCGGGGCTCTGACTCCCGGAACAGTTTTGGCCCCGGGCTGGGGAGCCCGCGGGGACTGCGTCTTTGACTCTGCTCCTAGCGGAGCGTGCACCGAGCAGGGAGAGTTTGGTGCGGCCAGGCTTGGGCTCCCGGGGCTGCTTTGGCCTGGGGTTGGGGAACCCGCAGCGGTTGCTCTGTGGAGCCTGCTCCTAGCAGAGCGTGGCTGGGATAGGAGAGGCCGGCTTCTGGCTCCCGAAGCTGCTTTGGCCCAGGGTTGGGGATCCTACAGGGACTGCTTCTCGGTCCGGGTCCTGCTGGGTGCTGCGGGGGCCTGGGGGGCAGAGTGGAGCTGCCACCTGCGCCCAGAGCAGACTAAGGGACCCGCCGGTGTGGTATCACGACACCCCAACTGCAGCTGGGGGCCGAGGAGAGTAGCTGCCCACGCCTGGAATAGGACCAGCGACCCGACGGCGCGGTAGCCAAGTCGCCCCATTTGGAGTGGAGGCTGTGAAGAGCCACCGTCTGATCCTGCAAGGTAGGCAGACCTGCGTCCCACTGGCAGGACAGGCTCGGCAGCCTGCCAGTGTGGTGGACAAGTAGCATCGAGGCAGTCACGTCACACTGGTTGGAGTGGGGGTTGAGCAGAGCCGCCGCCAGTGTCCGGAAAAGGCCCAGCGACCCGTTGGAGAGGCAGTTAGGTACCCCCACTGGGAGTGGGGGCTGAGCAGAACTGCCGCCCAAGCCCGCAAGGTAGGCAGATCTGAGACCCACCGGCGGAACAGGCTTAGAGGCCGACCAGCGTGGTAGACACGCCACACCAATTGGAGTAGGGGTGGAGCAGAGCTGCCGCCCACATCCGGATCAGGACCAACGATCCGAGGAAGTGGTAGTTACGTCACCACAATGGGAGTGGGGGCAGAGTAGAGCAGCCACCCGCGCCCGCAGGGTGGGCAGACCTACGACCAACCAGCGTGGTAGATAGATCACCCTAATTAGAGGAGGAGCACAGCCACTACCCGCCCTATAAGAGAGATCTCCCAACTATACAAGAGCAATATAAATAAACAGGGGGAAAATTTCAAAAACACAACAGTTTCACCAAGCATAAAGAAACGCAAGCAATATGAAAAGACAAGGAAACAAAGGACCACAAGCAATGCAAGTCAACTCAACTCTAGAAGAGGTAATAGCTGCAACAGATGGAATGTCAGATAAAGAGTTCAGGATATACATGCTTCAGATGATCTGGAGTCTCAAGGAAGACATGAGACAGCAAAATCAGACAATGAAAGATCACATTGACAAGGAACTACAGAAACAAATCCAGGAAGTAAAAGATCAATTTCACAGGGAGTTAGAAGTAATAAAAAACAAACAAATAGAAATCCTAGAAATGCAGGAAGCAATAAACCAACTTAAAACCTCAATTGACAATACTACCAGCAGAATAGATCACTTAGAAGATAGAACATCAGACAATGAAGACAAAGTATTTCAACTTGAAAAGAACATAGACAGCTCAGCAAGACTGCTAAGAAACCATGAACAGAACATTCAAGAATTATGGGATAACATTAAAAGACCAAACTTAAGAGTCATTGGGATACAGGAAGGCACAGAGCTGCAAACCAAAGGAATAAACAATCTATTCAATGAAATAATACGAGAAAACTTCCCAGACTTGAAGAATAAAACAGAATCCCATATCCTAGAAGCCTACAGGACGCCAAAAGTGCAAAATCATAAGAGATCCACACCTAGACACATTATAAGGAAGATGCCCAACATACAGAATAAGGAGAGAATTTTAAAAGCTACAAGAGAAAGAAAGCAGATTACATTTAGGGGCAAACCAATCAGGATAACAGCTGATCTCTCAACACAGACTCTGAAAGCTAGAAGATCCTGGAATAACATTTTTCAAACACTGAAAGAAAATGGGTTCCAACCAAGAATCGTGTATCCGGCGAAATTAAGCTTCAGGATGGAAGATGAAATTAAAACCTTTCACGATAAACAAAAGTTAAAAGAATTCGCAGCTAGAAAACCATCTCTTCAAAAAATCCTTGGCAAAATATTACAGGAAGAGGAAACTGAAAATAACATTGAAAACCATCAGTGGGAGGTAGGACAGTAAAGGGGGGAAAGTAATCAAAGAGGAAAACTAATCAGGTTTAGTAACATAAATAAACAAATATGACTGGAGGAACAAACCAAATCTCAATAATAACCCTAAATGTTAATGGCTTAAACTCACCAATTAAGAGACACAGGCTAGTTGAATGGATCACAAAACAAGATCCAACAATATGTTGCCTACAGGAGACGCATTTGATAGGAAAAGATATACATAGACTGAAGGTGAAAGGCTGGGAAAAATCATTCCACTCATATGGACTGCGGAAACAAGCAGGAGTGTCCATACTCATATCAAACAAAATAGATTTCAAGCCAAAGTTAATCAAAAAGGATAAAGAGGGACACTGCATACTGCTCAAGGGAACCATACACCAACAAGACATAACAATCATAAATATATATGCCCCAAACAATGGTGCAGCTATGTTCATCAAGCAAACTCTTCTCAAGTTCAAGAGTCTAATAGACCACCATACAATAATCATGGGAGACTTCAACACACCTCTCTCACCACTGGACAGATCTTCCAAACAAAAGTTAAATAAGGAAACTATAGAACTCAACAACACAATTAACAACCTAGACTTAATCGACATATATAGAATATACCACCCAACATCAAGCAGTTACACTTTTTTCTCAGCAGCACATGGATCCTTCACAAAAATAGATCATATATTATGTCACAGGGCAACTCTTAGACAATATAAAGGAGTAGAAATAATACCATGCATCTTATCTGATCATAATGGAATGAAACTGAAAATCAACGATAAAAGAAGGAAGGAAAAATCATGCATCACTTGGAGAATGAACAATAGGTTACTGAATGATCAATGGGTTATAGAAGACATTAAGGAGGAAATTAAAAACTTCTTAGAGTTAAATGAAATCACAGACACAACATATCGGAATCTATGGGACACATTGAAAGCAGTTTTAAGAGGAAAATTCATTGCTTGGAGCGCATTCCTTAAAAAAAGAAAAAACCAACAAATAAACGATCTCATATTTCATCTCAAAATCCTAGAAAAAGAAGAGCAAAACAACAGCAAAAGAAGTAGAAGGCAAGAAATAATTAAAATCAGAGCTGAAATTAATGAAATTGAAACAAAAGAAACAATTGAAAAAATTGACAAAACCAAAAGTTGGTTCTTTGAAAAAATAAATAAAATCGACAGACCCTTAGCCATGCTAACGAAGAGAAGAAGAGAGAGAACCCAAATTACTAGCATACGGGATGAAAAAGGCAATATCACAACAGACACTTCAGAAATACAGAAGATAATCAGAAATTATTTTGAATCCTTATACTCCAATAAAATAGAAGATAGTGAAGGCATCGATAAATTTCTTAAGTCATATGATCTGCCCAGATTGAGTCAGGAAGATATAGACAACCTAAACAGACCAATAACAATAGAGGAAATAGAAGAAACCATCAAAAGACTACCAACTAAGAAAAGACCAGGACCGGACGGGTATACAGCAGAGTTTTACAAAACCTTTAAAGAGGAACTAACACCAATACTTTTCAAGCTATTTCAGGAAATAGAAAAAGAGGGAGAACTTCCAAAGACATTCTACGAGGCCAACATCACCCTGATGCCTAAACCAGACAGAGACACTTCAAAGAAAGAAAACTACAGACCAATATCTCTAATGAACCTAGATGCAAAAATCCTCAATAAAATTCTGGCGAATCGGATTCAAAATCATATCAAAAAAATTATACACCATGATCAAGTAGGATTCATCCCTGGGATGCAAGGCTGGTTCAATATACGGAAATCAATAAATGTTATTCACCACATCAATAGACTTAAAAATAAGAACCATATGATCATCTAGATAGATGCAGAAAAAGCATTCGACAAAGTACAGCATCCCTTTATGTTCAAAACTCTAGAAAAATTAGGGATAACAGGATCATACCTCAACATTGTAAAAGCAATCTATGATAAGCCACAGGCCAGCATAATTCTGAATGGAGAAAAATTGAAGGCATTCCCTCTAAGATCTGGTACAAGACAGGGATGCCCTCTCTCACCACTTCTGCTCAACATAGTCCTCGAAACACTGGCCAGAGCAATTAGACGAAAGAAATTAAAGGCATAAAAATAGGAAAAGAAGAACTTAAATTATCACTATTTGCAGACGATATGATTCTATACCTAGCAGACCCAAAAGGGTCTACAAAGAAACTATTAGAGCTAATAAATGAATTCAGCAAAGTGGCAGGATATAAAATCAACACGCATAAATCAAATGCATTCCTGTATATCAGCGACAAATCCTCTGAAACGGAAATGAGGACAACTACTCCATTCACAATATCCCCCCAAAAAATAAAATACTTGGGAATCAACCTAACAAAAGAGGTGAAAGACCTATACAATGAAAACTACAGAACCCTAAAGAGAGATATAGAAGAAGACCTCAGAAGATGGAAAAATATACCCTGTTCATGGATAGGCAGAACTAACATCATGAAAATGGTGATATTACCAAAAGTTCTCTATAAGTTCAATGCTATACCAATCAAAATCCCAACAGCATTTCTTGTAGAAATAGATAAAACAATCAGGAAATTCATATGGAATAATAAAAGACCCAGAATAGCAAAAACAATGCTAAGCAGGAAGTGTGAATCAGGCGGTATAGCGATACCAGACTTCAACCTATACTACAGAGCAATAGTAACAAAAACAGCATGGTACTGGTACCAAAACAGGCGGGTGGACCAATGGTACAGAATAGAAGACACAGTAACCAATCCACAAAACCACAACTATCTTATATTTGATAAAGGGGCTAAAAGCATGCAATGGAGGAAGGATAGCATCTTCAACAAATGGTGCTGGGAAAACTGGAAATCCATTTGCATCAAAATGAACTGAATCCCTTTCTCTCGCCATGCACAAAAGTTAACTCAAAATGGATCAAGGAGCTCGATATTAAATCAGAGACATGGCGTCTGATAGAAGAAAAAGTCGGCTATGATCTACATACTGTGGTGTCGGGCTCCAAATTCCTCAATAGGACACCCATAGCGCAAGAGTTAACAACTAGAATCAACAAATGGGACTTACTCAAACTAAAAAGTTTTCTCTCAACAAAAGAAACAATAAGAGAGATAAACAGGGAGCCTACATCCTGGGAACAAATCTTTACTCCACACACTTCAGATAGAGCCCTAATATCCAGAGTATACAAAGAACTCAAAAAATTAGATAATAAGATAACAAATAACCCAATCAACAAATGGGCCAAGGACCTGAACAGACACTTCTCAGAGGAGGACATACAATCAATCAACAAGTACATGAAAAAATGCTCACCATCTCTAGCAGTCAGAGAAATGCAAATCAAAACCACCCTAAGATACCATCTCACTCCAGTAAGATTGGCAGCCATTACGAAGTCAAACAACAACAAGTGCTGGCGAGGATGTGGGGAAAAGGGTAAACTTGTTCATTGTTGGTGGGACTGCAAATTGGTGCAGCCAATTTGGAAAGCAGTATGGAGATTTCTTGGAAAGCTAAGAATGGAACCACCATTTGACCCAGCTATTCCCCTTCTCAGTCTATTCCCTAAAGACCTAATAAGAGCATGCTACAGGGACACTGCTACATCGATGTTCATAGCAGCACAATTCACGATAGCAAGATTGTGGAACCAACCTAGATGCCCTTCAATAGATGAATGGATAAAAAAATGTGGCATTTATACACAATGGAGTATTACTCTGCATTAAAAAATGACAAAATCATAGAATTTGGAGGGAAATGGATGGCATTAGAGCAGATTATGCTAAGTGAAGCTAGCCAATCCCTAAAAAACAAATGCCAAATGTCTTCTTTGATATAAGGGGAGTAACTAAGGACAGAGTAGGGACGAAGAGCATGAGAAGAAGATTAACATTAAACAGGGTAGAGAGGTGGGAGGGAAAGGGAGAGAGAAGGGAAATTGCATGGAAATTGAAGGTGATCCTCAGGGTTATACAAAATTACATACAAGAGGAAGTGAGGGGTAAGGGAAGAATAATACAAGGGGGAGAAATGAATTACAGTAGAGGGGGTAGAGAGAGAAGAGTGGAGGGGAGGGGAGGGGGGATAGTAGAGGATAGGAAAGGCAGCAGAATACAACAGACACTAGAATGGCAATGTGTAAATCAATGGAAGTGTGAATGATGTGATTCAGCAATCTGTATACGGGGTAAAAATGGGAGTTCATAACCCACTTGAATAAAACTGTGAAATATGGTATATTAAGAACTATGTAATGTTTTGAACAACCAACAATAAAAAAAATAATAATAATAAAAAAAGAGTGAAGCAAGAGGCATACCAGATCTTAAACTATACTACAAAGCAAACTGGCAAAACAGTATGGTATTGGAACCAAAATAGACATGTAGACCAATGGTACAGCTTAAAAGATGCAGAGACAAAACCACATAAATACAGTTATCTCATACTAGACAAAGGCACCAAAAACATACATTGGCGAAAAGATAGCCTCTTCAATGAATGGTGCTGGAAGAACTGAAAATTCATATACACCAAAGTGAAAATAAACCCTTATCTCTCACCATGTACAGAACTCAACTCAAAGTGGATCAAGGACCTATGGATTATGCCAGAGACCCTACACCTAACAGAGGAAAAAGTAGGTCCAAATCTTCAACACATTGGATTAGGCCCTGACTTCCTTAACAAGACTCCTAAAGCATAAGAAATAAAATCAAGAATTAATAAATGGATAGATCAGATCAAACTAAAAAGCTTCTTCTCAGCAAAAGAAACAATCAATGAGCAGAAGAGAGAGCCTACATTTTGGGAGAAAATTTTTTCCACATGCACATCAGATAGAGCACTAATCTCCAGGATTAAAGAACTCAAAAATCTTAACACCAATAAAACAAACAACCCTATAAATAAATGGGGTAAGGAGCTGAACAGACACTTCTCAGAAGAAGATGTACATTCAATCAACAAATATATGAAAAAATATTCAATATCTTTAGTAATTAGAGAAATGCAAGTCAAAATTACTCTAAGATTTCAGCTCATGCCAGTCAGAATGGCAGTTATCAAGAACACAAACAACAACAAATGTTGTCAAGGATGTACATTGCTGGTGGGAGTGAAAATGGTGCAGCCAATCTGAAAAGCAGTATGGAGATTCCTTAGAAAACTTGGAATCAAACCACCAGTTGACCCAGCTATCCCACTCCTCGGTCTATACCCAAAGAACTTAAAATCAGCATACTATAGTGATGCAGCTACATCAATGTTTATAGCAGCACAATTAACAATAGCTAAACTGTGGAAGCAACCTAGATGCCCTTAAATAGATGAATGGATAAAGAAACTATTGTATATATACACAATGGAATATTACTCAGCTTTAAACAAGAATAAAATAATGGCATTTGGAGGTAAATGGATGGAGTTGGAGAATATCACACTAAGCAAAGTAAGCCAATCCCGAAAAACCAAAGGCCGAATGTTTTCTCTGATAAGTGAATGCTGATCTATATTGTGGGTGGGGGGTATGAGGAAAAATGGAGGAACTTTGATGGGGCAAAGGGGAGGGAGTAAAGAGGAGGGGGTTTGTGGGCAGGAAAGATGGTGGAATGAGATAGACATCATTACCCTAGGTACATGTATGACTGCACGTATAGTGCGATGCTACATTGTGTACAACCAGAGAAATTGAAGTTGTGCTACAATTGTGTACAATTAATCAAAATGTATTCTGCTGTCATGTATACCTAATTAAAATTAGTTAATTAATTAATTAATTAAAATTATATTACATATAAAAAACAAAGGTATAGATGATAGAGATAAAAAAATTAGTTGCAAAAGTATTATGTCAAGTAAAAGAAGTCAAAACTGTACTATCTGGTCCCATTTATATAAAATTCAAGAAAAAATAAAAACATGGTGCAGAATTTCAGTGGTTGACAAAGGTCAAGAAGGAAGGAGAGTATGGAATTGATTCCAAAGGGTCAAGGGGAACTTTACAGGGTGATGAAAATATTCTGCATTTTAATTATTATACCTATTATATGACTGCATACATTTGTCAACAAGCATCATCTTAACTGAATCCTAATATTAGCAAATTTTATTCAGTGTTACTATAGCTCAACGAAGCTGATAATAAATAGTTACCAAATGGAGCAAAAATATGTTTTCGAAGATTTTGGAGAACTTCAATGACAGTAAATAGTGCTTGCAAAAAGAAACACATTTAAATTGATCCTTATTAAAGCAAGGAAATAATTGAGAAAGGATAAGTGCTCAAATCATGCACAAAATTTTATTTATTTAAGAACTCTATGTGTAGATAGAATCTTTGATCAAACTCCTACAGTTATATAAATTCATATTTGATGATCTGGAATGGAATGAAGTAAAAAGTGTCAGAAAGTTTTTCTGCATCTGATTTGTAATATTTTGTAGATTCATAAATAGGAATCTTTTTATTGTTTTGCCTTATAAAATATTTGACAAAGATGTTTTCTATTTTGAAAGGAGAAAAAAAAAGATGGTAGTCCTGAAAACTTTTGGAATACAGTACTTATTTCAATATCTTAAAAACTAGATATGAAAACAATCCCATTTAGTAGAAGTTGCTCTGAGTTTTCCAGATTTGTAGAGATAGTATTTCTCAACCAAAAATATTACTGTCTCTTGAAAAGAAAAATTAAAGACACCAAAAGTTTCAAGTTAACTGTAAAATTTTAACTTTGAAAAAAATTGTAAGCAATTTTATGAAAAAAATCTAAAATATTTGGATTCCTTTGAAACAAAAAGCTTATTCTTTATAAAAAATATTAGTAATATTGTAGGTGAACAATATAGCCACAAAAGAATTATCATACATGAATATCTACCAAGCATAATTATGTTTATGTTATTTTCTAACATTTGTATAATCACTATAAATATACTGGTTTCTGTGCCTTGAGATACATGAATTAAGCAGATTTTATTTATGCATCTTAAAGCTGAATATTTTTGTGAAAGTAAGTTTGAATAGGACTATTCCATGGGTCTAAATTAAAAATAATTTTTGATGAATAAATAAATATTTTCATAATGTAAATTTTATCCTTGGCTCCACTTAACCTCAAAATTACCACAATATGGTTGAAAAATTTAATTACTGGGTTACTCAATTTTTACACCAATTTTCAATGCATTTTTTATCTTTACATTTATACAATGTTTTAGATCCTGATAAAGTTCTTCATTTAGCTAAAAAAAATCTTAACCATTAAGTCCCATGTTTTGAATTCTATAGTATTTCAAGGAAATTGACATAGGTGCATTAAAATAGGTTGGAAATGATACAGAGCTTATATAAATTATTATATTAATTAATATCACTACAGTATAATTATTGTCATTATATAATTATATATTATATACTATATTTAAATTTTTCTAGGTGTTCCATATTTGGGGCATTGGGACAAAATGGGTTCATTTAAGTATTAAGAATCTCTAGAGAATCTACAAGCCTGGGTCTCTCATAAACCCTAGGCGTTGATAAACTCTAAGGTTGAGGAGGACAGGAAGAGGTTTAATTTAGTATTTTTTCTTTTTCTATGAGAACATGGTGTGTAAAGATGATAGGCAGTATCATTCTAATGGCAAGAAGTTTTTTTAAAAAATAATCAGAATGCATGACTCTGAGGCTCCCAAATGATGATGGAACGGGAGACTTGAGGGTCAAGTGATTTTTAAATTGTCCAGAGGCTTTGATTGGGAAAACATTTGGTGAACACTTTATTTCTAAGACAGACTTGCATAAATTGACAACTATTATTTTACCAAATTGTTCATTACCAGAAGTGTTATGGTTTTTCCCGAAGTCTGATTACACAGTACCCACCCATAAGATGCCCTCTCTTGACTCCTGTCTGACCCAGTGAAATTCCATCTGTGGTTCCCACCGCAGATCTCGACTGTCCTCATTCCACTATCTACTTCGTACCTTTATTGTGCATTCATTCTTTGCTTTACCTTTGCCAGATAAAACAAAAATGCAGAATAATGAGGGCTGAGTAGTTCTTTTAAAAAGTGCTGAAAAGTGGGAAGATTTACATAGTGGGAAAAGCGAATAAGGATAAAGGATATGACTGAAGAGGGAGTGTGCACTCCAGTTTGAATGGAAAACTCCTCTTTTGCCAGTTTTATTGCCATAGGAGAGCAACTCAGTGGTGCTGGTTGCTAATATTTTACTTTATGAATAGCAACTCCTGAGAACTCTACTCATAACGTTTGGTTCATTTCTCTTATGTGCTAATGGCATTATTATTCCCATGCCAATAGATATGAGTTTCTTGAACATCTGTTTCTGAAAGAAAAAAAAAACCTACACAACACATGAAAATATAACCCATAAATTATGGGGTCTGTGTTGTCCACATATTGCATAGTCTGTGTTATACCTACTTGCATTTTAATTATTCTCTTTTGTGAACATAGATAGTGGTCTATAAGTACATTATTAATGTATAACATTTTTCTTGTGTTTTTACATCTTGCTAAAGGCCAAATTGAATTTAAAATCTTTAAATTCTAAGTCAAGAACCTCACATATTTGGATTAGAGCCAAACTTCTATTATTTGATCCTAACAGCAGAATATTTTATACACATTAAATTTTATCCAAAAACATCTCAACTATTTAAAATCCTTCCTACTACTCACATACTTATAGGTCAAAATTTGAAGGATCATTGTCAGTCATTCTTCCTAAAGATTAATCTTAAGAATGCATGCCTTTTCATTGTCTTTTGGGAGCAAAATTGTTATTTATGGCCAGGAGTTTTCTTCTTGAGGAAAAATTTACAGTGCTTGAAAATGAAAGTCCTTGGTCATTGTAGATATGTCGTTATCTGAAAGTTGCCGCAGTCTGGCTGGGCACAAAATCACGAGCCACTCACAGCCTTGTAGATTCAAACAGCAATTCTTTATTCCTGAACTCACACCGGCACTCTACACACGTTCTGGGGAAATCCACGTTCTGGGCAAAATTCACGTACTCCACCAGGCTCTGAATCCCAAATACTTTCTGAATCCCGCGAGAACCCAATGGGAACTCAAGGAGCAGGCGGGCACTTGAGGCAGCAGGATACACCCTATTCCCAGCAGGGTACATCTTAAACCTGGAACTGCCCTAAACCCAAGGAGCAGGATACTCCCTAATCCCAGCAGGATACACCCTAAACCTGGATCTGCCCTGGTCCTTGAGCAAGGTCACCTTACTCAAGCATACATGCAATGTCACTGCAAATGACCTGGATCCAAAGGCAAGCCCATTTCCACAATGGAGAGTCCTTCCTCTAAGCAACATGGAGTAGGCTGACAAAGAAATTGCCATGCATCATTCCTACTTGGCAATGGCTCTCAGCATCTCCCCCCTTCTGATTAATTAAACAACAAGCAATGTGTCTTAAGGACTGTGCCTGGTAGGTTGTCCAATTCAACATATGGTTCTTACCCGTCATGGGAAAAACTGACCTCTAGGGGTCAGCCTCCTGTCTTAGGTTGATACCACTGCAATTGGATCATACCCGTCACTGACTACCGGTCCAGCATACAGCCATACTTGTGGATAGGCCTATGCACCAGTGGGGGGGTGAGGTTCTTTGCCTCACCTCTGTTGGCCCCCAAATTTGGCCTTGGTGCCAGTGGGGGGGGGTGAGGTTCTTTGCCTCACCTCTGTTGGCCCCCAAATTTTAGACCATCACTAGCAGAAGGGAGGAGGATACAGAAATGTCACAACACCAAGCCAATTGACTGCTCCTTTGGAAAAATTGCATCACTGGTGACACCATCAGCAAAGATATGCCAGCACTACCACAATTCATTGCACCAAACGATAGTTCACAATGTATACAAGTGATACATAGTTCAGGCAAGTTCTGTAAGCAGTTCAAAGCGGAGGAGTCTATCAATATGTCCATTTCCTCCCAAAGTAAATCGACTCCTTGATTGAGCATTACTTGTTGAGTTATACTCATGGATGCATCAGTTTATACAGTTTACTGTGATAGCTATCATAGAAGCTGTAGTTTGGTTCTATCTTTGTCTTCACCGGCACTGGTATGGAGATAGGAATTCTGGCAATGATGCTAAAGAGACATTATCCTGAACAGAATTATTAAATATAATGAAAAGGAAAGGTGAAAGTAAACAAACAGATCTGTTAACCTCCTTTAAAAACAATCCTTAACAGCTATTTACCTAATTTAAATTAGTAAACAGATCTGTTAACCACCTTTAAAAACAATCCTTAACAGCTGTTTACCTAGTTTAAATTAAACCATTTAAATCACATGAATAAAAAAAATAATTTGGATACATTTTTTCATGAGCGCTCCTCATATATGAAATATGGACATACGCGCACACAGACATACAACACAAAACACAAGAGTGCACACAAACATACAACACATAAGACAATAGTAAAGGCCTTGTAGCTTTACACAGGTGAAATCTCCATTGCAATGTTTAAAAACTCCACAGTCAAAAAGTAAAACTGATCAGAAAAACATTAACTTAGGTTTGTATGAGCTCAAAAATAAAATAGAACTTTATGATGTGGGAAAATGCAATAATAAAATAGATATTGAGAAAAGCACCCTGGTTGATCACTGTCGCAGATGTAAGAATAGCCAAGCTGGAGCCCTGGATATCAGCTGTTATGGATTTGAGTCAAATCATCTTCTTTTTGGTCTGTAGAAATTGCTTTAGTTAATCACTCTGGAATCCAAATTGGTTGCTGTTCTCCCTGTGGAAAAACACAAACAGAACCCCGACTCCAGACAATCACTGGGTCAGGACCTTTCCATTGTACTGTTAGAATATCTTTCCAAAGTACCTTAGGCTTATGTACATTTTTTGGATACATATGTCTTTCCACAGCACTAAGTCCCGATGAATCCAAATTTAAAAAGTTTAGAGTAAAAAGCGTTACTTTAAGTTTATCTTTGGGGGATATATACCCTTTTCCAATTCCCTCTTTTTGCTTTAATAAGTATGTTTTAATAGTTTGATGAGCTCTTTCAACTATGCCTTATCCCTGTGGATCATATGGGATACCTGTTACATGAGTAATACCAAATGATGAGCAAAATTGTTTAAAAGAGGTAGAGGTATAGCCAGGACTATTATCTGTTTTTAACTGTTTAGGAACGCCCACAGTGGCAAAATTTTGTAAGCAATGAGCTATAACATCTTTAGTTTTTTCTCTGGCATGAAGGGAGCCCATCAAAAATCCGGAAGAAGTATCAACTGTAACATGCAAATATTTTAATTTTCCAAATTCTGGCAAGTGTGTGATGTCCATCTGCCAAATATGGTTAGATATCAGTCCTCTAGGATTGACTCCAAGATTAACTTGTGGTAAAAAGGTCACACAATTTTGACATTGCTTTATTATATGTGTGGCTTGTTCCTTATTTTAAAATGCTTTTGTAAAGTATTAGCATTAACATGAAACCTTTTATGAAAATTTGTAGCTTCTTCTAGTGTAGAGAAAATATGTATGTCATGTGTAGTTTTATCTGCTAAATCATTGACCAAACTAAGGGCTCCAGGCAATCCTGTATGTGCCCTAATATGTCCTATAAAGAATGGAGCTTTTCTGTCCCAGATTATACTTTGTATAGTGGAAAACAAAGAGAAAACAGTAGATGAAGTGGAAATCCTACCAGCATCTTCAAGGGATACAATAGCATTAACTATATATTGACTATCAGAAAATAAATTAAATACAGAATCTTTAAACATCACAAAAGCTTGTAATACTGCATTAAGCTCTACCTTTTGAGCTGATTGTTTGGGTACTAAAAATGTAAAAGTTTGATCAGGAGTAACTACTGCTGCTGTACCATTATTTGACCCATCAGTGAATATATTTGGAGCATTCATGATAGGTGTGTTTCTTGTCATTTTTGGAAAAACTACAGGATGCTTAGACCAAAAAGACAACAAAGGATTAGATGGTAAATGATTATCAAATGAAACATTAGATTTACACATGATTATTGCCCAAGTATTTAACTCATTAGCTAACTCATCAATTTGATCCATAGTATATGGAGTAATAATTTTATTGGGAGAAATTCCCAACACTCCCTTTGCTGCTCTTATTCCTTTGAGTATTAATTGTCCTACAGCCTCAGGATACCTAGTAAGAATAGTGTTAGGAGAGTAAGATAAATGTATCCACAATAATGGACCTTCTTGCCAAAATACTCCTGTAGGAATATTTTTTGTTGGTAGTACAATAAATAATAAAGGCAAACTTATATCAATTCTATCCAAATGCATATTTTCCATATATGTTTCAATAATTTTTAATGCCTTTCTTGCTTTAGGAGTTAACATGCGGGGTGAATTTGGATCTGATGGACCTTTTAGAATATCAAATAAAGGTCCCAACTCTCCTGTTGGTATGCCTAGATAAGGCCTTATCCAATTTATGTCTCCCAATAACTTTTGAAAGTCGTTAAGTGATTTGAGTTGATCTACTCGTATTTGAATTTTTGGTGGACGGACCATGGTTGAGGATAATAGAACTCCTAAATAATTAATTGGAAAATTTAATTGTACTGTATCTATTCCTATCTCTAGATTATAATTTTTTAATAAGTTTGTAAGTGTGGCATAACATTCCAGCAATGTGTTTTTAGCTTTATGTGCTAATAATACATCATCCATATAGTGAAATATTTGTAGTTCAGGATTTTGATTTCTAAGTGGCTGGATTGTTTTGTTAACATAGATTTGACACACAGTTGGACTGTTAGCCATCCCTTGAGGGACCTTCATGATTTAATGCAGGGATAGTAAATGCAAAACGTGGACTATCCTCGGGATGAATTGGAATCGAAAAAAAAAAAAACAATCTTTAATATCTATAGCTAAAACATGCCAGGGTTTTGGCAAAGCAGACAATTGAGGAATCCCTGATTGAGCAGGTCCCATAATAACCATCTCATTATTAATGGCTCTTAAATCTTGCAATAATCTCCATTTACCAGATTTCTTTTAAATGACAAAAATTGTAGTATTATGGGGAGATACGGAAGGTTGTATATGTCCCTCCGCTAATTGTTGTTTGACCAGATCATGGGCTACTTGTATCTTTTCTTTAGTCAGGGGCCACTGAGGAACCCACACTGGTCTTTCTGATTTCCAAGTAATTTTGATTGTCTCAGTGGCCCTTTTTGAAAATCCAACCCATGTCTGTCTGTTTCTTGATCTATTTGAATTGGTGCTGCTATACCTTGTTCTTGTTCTCCTAATCTTTTTTCTTTCCTAAAACCTTGTCAAGCCCTAGTAGTACGCGCATTAGGATTGATGTTATTTGTTAACATCAAACCTAATTGATCTAGGACATCTCAGCCCCATAAATTTATAGGAAGATGATCCAATACATATGGCTATATAGTTCCTTCACATCCTTCAGTATCCTTCCAATCTAATACCATTGTATTTTTATGGGGATTAGTTGCCACTCCTAGGCTTCGAAGCGTTTGAGTGGCTTATTGTAATGGCCAATGTTTTGGCCATTCTTGACGAGATATGATGCTAAGGTCAGCACCTGTGTCCAGTATCCCATTAAACTCATGTCCTTGAATATTTAGTTTTAGCATTCGGTGAGAATCTAAATTTAAAGACAGCATAGCCCAATCTACACCTGTGGACCCTAATCCCCCGGAACCTCTTTCTACACTACGGCTGGAGAATTTATCATGCAGGCTGGGTATTATTAACAACTGTGCTATTCTATCTCCTGGTGAAATTACTGATATACCTCTTGAAGAACTAGCTATAATTTTTATTTCACCTATATAATCGGGATCAATTACCCCAGGACTTATCATAAGTCCTTTTAGTGTAGATGAACTACGTCCCAATAATAAGCCTACTGTTCCTCGGGGAAGAGGTCCTTTTACTCCTGTGGGAATGATTTGAACTCCCATCTCTGGAGTTAGTACTGCTCTGGCAGAGGCGCAGTTGTCCAACCCTGCGCTCCTTCAGGTTTGTCTGATGAGGGATTTAATGGACAATGTGTCCTGGGCACTACCCTGATGGTGTTGCTGGGTTCCTCCACTGCCCCGTATATTTGTGGTTGTGGGCCCCGGAGCATTGGGCCCCCCAGTCCGTTTTTTGGCAATGGAGCCTGATGCCTTTCTCCACGATACCGTGGGTAAATACCTGGTCCTTGTCCATTTTTTGATAAGGGAGTACCCTCTATGGTGGTTTGAGAACGGCATTCATTAGCCCAATGTCTCCCTCTATGGCATCGTGGGCAAATACCCGGTATTCTATTCCTTTGATATCTAGTTTTGTTAAACCCTCCTCCTATGGGGCAACTCCTTTTAAAATGTCCTGTTTGTTCACAATTATAGCATGTTTTTGGCCTGGCATCTAAAGCCTGTTATACTGCAGCTGCCAAGACTTGCCCTTCTTCATTAATGTCTTTACATAATTTAATATATGTGTTTAAATCTTCATGTCTCCATGGTCTAATGACCTCTCTGCAGCAACAATTTGCTTGGTCATAAGCCAGTTGTTTTATTGATGGCATTGCCTGTTTTGTATCCCCAAAAATTCTGGAAGCTGTTTGAATAAGCCTATCTACAAAGTCAGCGTAAGGTTCATTAGTTCTCTGTATTACCTTAGATAGCTGACCTTGTAAATCTCCATGTCCTTGTAAAGTCTTCCATGCCCTAACTGCGTCTGCAGCAATTTGTGCATATATAGCAGGATCATATTCAATTTGTTGCCGTTGACCCTCATAAGGTCCTTTTCCTAACAACATGTCTAGATTTCTTTGAGGGTAACCGGCTGCTGCATTACGCCTAGCTGTCTCCATGCAAAATTCCTCATTGGCAACCTTCCATAACAAATATTGTCCTCCATTTAGCACAGATTTACACATGCTAGCCCAATCTGTTGGGGTCATATCCAAGTTAGTAATGGACTCGACATGCTTACCGTGAAGGGTGCTTGGGGACCATAGGTTGTTACGGCCTCCTTTAACTGCTTCACTGTTTTAAAATCTAAAGCACGGTGAATTTGCTGCCCTCCTACCTGTTCAAGTACAGGGCATGCTAATCTTTGAGGTCCTGTCTCAGGATCCCATTTATCAACTACGGGGTTTGGGGGCCACTCAGCTGTCTCCATGGGTGGGGCTGTTGGTTGAATTACACCCTTTGGTGATAAAACGGAGTTAGTAACAGCCTCCTGTTGTAGCTTTATTCCTAATAGCCCCTTTTCCTTTAAATTTTCTTCCTGTCTGACTAGCTTGAGAGACATTCTCTTTTGCTTGATCTAAAATGTCTTTCTCCATGGTCTGAACCTCTAACAATTTACTTAACACTTTTTCGGTTTGTTTTTTACTGATTTCTAATCTACTATAAAGATAACACAACCCAATAAGATAACACAAAACAAAACCAAAACTGAATGAAACAAAAATGGAATAAAAAATCGTTGTATCAATTTTCTCTTCCTCAGGGCCGACAAACTTCAAACCTTGAGCCAACCATTTTTCCCAGTTTGCCTGAGAAATTTTTAGGGATAGGCAGCTTGAAACAAAAACAAAATAAATCAAAACAAGAACACATTGTTTTTTGAAATGGTCACCCATTCTCTCGCCTTCCCTCAGGGACAAGCAATTCACTTACCTCCAAGTTTCAGGTGTTCCCCATCCGGGCCACCAATTGCCACAGTCTGGCTGGGCACAAAATCACAAGCCACTCACAGCCTTGTAGATTCAAACAGCAATTCTTTATTCCCGAACTCACACTGGCACTCTACACACGTTCTGGGCAAAATTCACGTACTCCACCAGGCTCTGAATCCCAAATACTTTCTGAATCCCGCGAGAACCCAATGGGAACTCAAGGAGCAGGCGGGCACTTGAGGCAGCAGGATACGCCCTATTCCCAGCAGGGTACACCTTAAACCTGGATCCGCCCTGGTCCTTGAGCAAGGTCACCTTATTCAAGCATACATGCAATGTCACTGCAAATGACCTGGGTCCAAAGGCAAGCCCATTTCCACAATGGAGAGTCCTTCCTCTAAGCAACATGGAGTAGGCTGACAAAGAAATTGCCATGCGTCATTCCTACTTGGCAATGGCTCTCAGCAGAAAGTCAATACTTAATAACCTCTTTGTGGGTTCATAGGCTCATAGAAATGTAATGCTTTTTTGACATAACAAATGTATGATAATATCCAAGAGTGATTTGTTAACTAGATCAGAAGAATCACCATTACTAAGAATTAGAGCAGAATTAAATTTTTCATAATCATTAAACTCAGTGCCATTATTTTGTAAATATGGAGACTGTTCTTCATAGTGATTCCATGACTTTCCTAAAATTAGCATAAGATTAGCAATCTGAAAATTTTGTATTTTAATTCAGAGCTCTACCTTTATGTACTTTTTATTTATACTTTTCAGTGAGCATTGGTCTCCAGTTGTATCATAGATTCATTGGTGACTTACCTGGTAACCTAGTACTTGCAATAGTACAAGGTTATGAGAAATGAAGTGCTTTAGTTGCTTTTTTGTCACTGTGACCAAAATGATGGATCAAGAACAATTAGAGGAGGAATTTTATATTGGCTTGTGGCTTCATAAGTCTCAGTCTACAGCTGGCCAACTTCAAAGCTCTGGTTTGCAGTGTGGCAGAACATCATGGTAGAAGGGCATGGTGGAGGAAAGCATCTCAGAACTTGGCCACCAGGAAGCAGAGAGTGTGCTCTGTTCACCAGGATAAAATATAATCCCCAACACATGCCCCTAGTGACCCACCTCCTCCAATCACACCTACCTGCTTTTAGTTACCACCTAGTTAATCCATACCAGTGGATTAACTCACTGGTTAGGCTATAACTCTCACAACCTAATCATTTGACCACTGAATGTTCTTTGTCTCACACATGTAATTTTGGGGGAACACTACATATCCAAACTAAAATAAAGTGTAGAAAAAAACAAGTTTGAACATGGTGGTCTTTCTTTGTGCAAAAAAAAAAAAAAAAAAAAAAAAAAACCACCATAAAGTCCAAAAAAAAGTGTGTGGAGTCACATATCTAAGGAACAAAGATAGCATGATATTTCTTTTTTGGTAAAGTGAAAAATCTGTAATGTGTACAATACTTTTAAGCCAAGATTTTCATATATTGAGAATATTTTTGTGTGTTACTGGGTGGAAGATGGAGGAGGACAGCAAAGTATAAAGGAAGAGATTTGTGAATTAATCCATCCTGGGAAAGAATTAAAGCTCCTCTGATCCTGAGCAATGTGACCTTTGAAAAAATTATCCAACATTACATAGTTGTCATGAAGATTAAATGAAAAAAAAATTAGAAATGTTAAAAATCCCTATCATACAGTCTTTGACATATATTAGGTGTTCAGTAATGCTAGTGTCTCCTCCCTGTAGTTTTTATAACATAATTTGACCATCAATCATCAGTTATTTGTGGTGTGTTTGTCAGAGTCCCCGCACTTGTCACTCCGGAGAACAAGGAAAAAATGCCATCCCACATCATTAGCTTTGTGAATATAATGTGCTAAAGTAGTGCTTAGTGACATTTTGTGAAACTCATTGCAACTCTATTTACTAAACTAATTGATGGTTACAGCATTTCCAAGTTGGGTAGGATAATAATGACATTGAATTCTAGAGTAATTAGGCACTTACAATGAAATTATCAATTCAAGGACAAGTTTCAGGTTTGAGAGATGTGAGGAATACTGAAGAAAAAGCCAAGATATATTTCCATTGCTTACCTCCTAAAGGTCCCTAATTCATCTTCTCATTTCTATTCTATCTTGATTTACTACCTGGACTTTTGCCAGGATGTAAAATTGGTCTTTCTGCCACTATCCTCATCACTTTTTGATCCATCATCCATAATCTTTCCAGAGAAATCTTCTTAAAACCTTAATCTGATTATGTACCTCTTCTACTTATAAGTACAAGGTTGAAGTCCAAGATCATGCGCATGTTGTTCAAGATTGTGTTAGTTTTCCTTTGCCTATAATAGCAGTCATTCATTACACACCAGACTCTTCATTGCGTTTATTCCCTCCCAAGGATAATATGGAATTTTTACAAACAGATATGCCATTCTTAACTAGTAGGGTTAATTCAACCAGAATGGATTTCTTAGGATTAGGAGCCTCTTTGTGACATCAACATCTAGCATAGTCTCAGCTTCCAAAAAATATTAGTTTGTGGATTCATTGACATAACTAATGTTTGATTCAAATTAAACATTTGTGACTTTCAGACTTTGGACATAGTAGATGATCACCGTAAGTAGTGTGGACACTTATGTCAGAGAGTGTTTTTGGTATGCAGAATGCACAGGGAGACTGAGTCTCTTTCCCTAATGTGACATTCATTCCTTTGTGAAACAGTAAAGTAAAGAGTATTTGAGCTGGAAAATATTTGAAGCAATCCCCATCTTGGAAGAAGCATATATAAAGTCCTAGCAGGCCCATGAGCATGATAGGGATGTCCAGAGGCAGAGCTGGGTCCAGAGCCCAGTTAGCTTACTTTGTAGTCCAGTATTCATCTATCTTCCTTTTGCACTCAAGCAAGACTTTAATTTTTTTTATTTGAAATAAGCAAATCCTCAGCATGCCAAGTTTCCATCTAATTGGTCAAGTTGTAAAGATAGTTCTAACCTGATGAGTCATGTCAGCATCTAGGGAGATTTTCCGGCTTTAATTTGAGACTCAACATTTCACACACACACACCAAAAAAAAAAAAAAAAAAAAAGGTTAGGGGCTGCAAGAAGGGCTTTGCGTCTGCTCTTTTATATTTGGCCCACTAGCATGTTCTTATGAAATGACTATTTTCCTCTTATTCTCCTTTTCTGCCTTGTCTCACAAAAAGAAATATCAATATGACACATGGATGGATTCCAACATCAGCCAGTGCATATATTAAAGTTTTCAGTCAATTATTGTTCTAGTACACACCCTGAGGTTGAAAAAGAGAGAACATCCAGGACTAACAAGCCCGATTGTTCTGGCAAAGCTGCCATTTGATTCATGCTGGCATTGCTGGGCTTTGCTTTTTTCTTTAATACTCCAACTTCATTTTTAAAAAGTTAATGGTTCAAGTAGTAATTTTTAACATTACTATTTCATTCATTTTTTCCAGGAAACTTCTACCTCCAGGTCTCTCAAGGGCTTCCCTGGGGGGAATGGTGCCTAGAGTTTGCTTACTTAGTTGTACAGACAGCTGTCAGTCTTTTAGTGAGTTCATTAGATCATGGATTATCCCTCACTGTATTACTTTTAGAGCAAGAGAGATTTAAACTTGGGAATATGAGTTCATCACAATTTAACATTCTTATATAAAAAAAACCCACTTAATCATAAGAGTTAAGGAACCAAATTACAACTGTGTATAACAGGGGGAATTTTAACAACTGTTCTGAGTTGGATCTATTCAAGTGTTCTTATTACTACTGCTCTAACCAAAATTCCTATAAAGTATGATGGATGTTTTTTCTAGGCAAGTACTGGAAGTCAGTAAGGATGATGGCTGTGCCAAGGGGTTGTGCTCTGCCTGGTGCTCAGTTGCAAGAAGAGACAGAGACCGTTTCTGCTCTGGCCTCCCTGACGGTGGATGTGGAACAGCCCTTTGCTCAGGAAGACAGCAGGTATGAATCCAGTGTGGGGAATCATGTGGGTCAGTAACATCCAGGCTCATCTCTGATGTTCATGAACCTTGCTCCTGGTTTTCCTTCACCTGTCTCCTCCATTTCCTCCACCTGTTTTCTCCAAAACCACAGATGCCAGAGCACATGCTTTGGGTTATAGAAAATTCAATTGTTTTTTTCTTCATGGGAAACACAGACCTGGAGCATGTGGTTGCAGCTCACAAGAGAACTAGAGAGAATGAGATAGTCGGTGAGAAAAATCACTCCTGGTTGGGTAATTTAGTGCAGATCATTATGGAAATAGCTGCTTGTGGCCTTAATTCTTTCCCTAGTTATTTCTATTTTTCCAGATGTTCTTTTTCTTCCTCTCATCATTTTGAAATTCCTCATATAACAAAGGAAAGAGGAGAGCAGAAGCTGGAGGTAATGTGAGGCAGTGGCTAGCCAAAAATGCATTCACACTTTGTCCATTGTGATTGTTCTTGAGGTCCAGCAACTGGATGAATGTGGAAGTTGTCTGCAAAGGAGACAGAGCATGTGTGGACTGAGTGTGGACTTGAGTCTTACTTTACTTCACATTATAGGAAGGAACTGGTCTCTGTTCAACTTCATATGAACATAGCTTTCTGGGGAAAAAAACTAAAGGTCAATCTAAGATTGGGCTCCCTTGTTGTCTTATTAAGGAATCTTTGTCAGTTTGTGCCTTTTTGGGTCCATCATTGTATTCTATGGACAGTGCTACATTCAGGATTTCTTTAGAGTCTACCACGACCAAAGTCACCACAAATGTACATTGACATTGGTACTTCCTATGGCTGACTTCAAGGTCTTATTTCCTCAATGAGAAAGTGAATCAGGAAAGGGTTTGCTAAAGTTCTGCCAGTTTATACTCTTAAATTGCTTCTGAGAAGAAAATCAGATTCCCTTCATCAATAACATCACCATTAATTACACAGATCCTGCTACTAGTGCATAAGTTGGCAATTTTCCCGAGAATGCACAAATTTGAACAATTCTAGCTTTCTTGCTTTTACTGGATACTCCGAGTTTAATGGATTTAACATCTTGTTTTGGCCAAGAGCACAAGATAAACTGAATAAGAGATTTCAATTTTACGCAGGTATTTTCTCTTATTCTGAGCACTAAGGAGCAGATTATCAGTAGAGAAAAAAATTGTATATTGCTTGAATTAGAAGTCATTTTCTTATGATTTTTGAAGCACAGGGAATTTTTTTTCTTTTATGTCTTTGATAATATGAACGAACCCCCTGCTGTTTCCAACTAAGAAGTGAACCAAGTTCATAATCCAAAGGTGTTGCAATTATTCCCAAGGCCAAAAACAGTTAGTTGTCTGTCATCTGAGGGCTATAAAACTGAGGAAACTAACATCTGTTACTGTTGAATATAAAAGGAGCATAGCTATTCTCTAGAATTCATTTAATATAGAAAAACTAGGCTAAATTCCAACCTCAGTGAAATGAATTGTCCGTAATTTTGTCCATTAAATTGCAGAGCTTAGAATAATTAGCAATAATAATTGATTTTATGAGCCCCAAGTAATACAAAAAAAATCTCAGCACATTGGCAAGAATTGGCTTCATAAGCACACTTGTTTATCCTCAGGTGAATAGTGTGTTGACTCCTGATGATCTACAGGACTTAACCTCAGTTTCAATCCAGAGTGATTTTTAAGCTTCATCTGATGGCAGAGAGCAAATGGAAATGTTAATGTCCTGCTGTGCAGGAAAGCAGAGTTGAAGTTTGTTGTCTGCTTTCATACTCATTTATCAGTTTTGAACAGATTATATCTAAAGTGATTGATTTTTCTTGTGGGAAGAAAAATGATTTTGCTTGAAATATTTTCTGTGGCTTTGAACTCCTTTCTCAACAGAGGAAAAGAAAAAATTCTTCTAGAACTGGCTCTTGCATTTCAGATGAACCATGAATGCATTTCATGAGAGAGAGAGAGAGAGAGAGAGAGAGAGAGAGAGAGAGAGAGAGAGAGAGAGAGGAGTCCTTGAAAGTCACAGAGCTCTTAGTTTTTTTCAGAGGAATGCTATCAAAATTGTTCCCCTATTCAATAGGCAAAGATGATTTTCAAAATAAGATAAAGAGGTGGAAATGTTCCTGGCTTTTGTTATAAATGCAATATTATGAACATGCAGGAAATTGAAAAATTAGAAAAATCAGAGACCTAAATGGATGGAAAAGAGTGAAGGCAAGGTTCTTTTTATAGGAAATTCTTGCCAGTTATTTTGGAGGATATATTGGTGTTTGGAGTGAGATGACTCATTTCATACTAATATTTTGGGTAAAGCAGCTCTTTTCCTGGCCAACTCATATCTGACTCATTTACCACTAGTGAATAAGGGATAAAATGCTCCTGGCTAAGAACCATTGTAAGTATTTTCTGTTCATTTTTCTTGGATGGGGGAGGGTGACAACACGGTGCAAAAAGTCATTTCAGTTTTATACCTACACTGATGGACCTTGAAGAACAAATTATTAGGAAAAGGCTGGTATGTGGGAATTCGTCTTGTGGATGTTTAACTGATACAGTTTTCAAACACAATTTTAGGGTGGCAAAGAATTTGAATGGGGATAAGTCATTGATGGTTCAGGAAGAAAAAAAAAAGCAAGACCATCCCTGAGCAGGTCCCAGATATATTTTTAAAGATTTAAATAGATAGGCCTGTTTATATGTAGCATATTGTTCAGAAGCAAAAACTGTAATATTAGAGTTTTTTTCTTGTTTACTAAGAAAGTGTACTTTTGAAAGATTTGTAGTCTACATTTGTTAGATAGCCGTTACAAAACACTTCTATTGGACGGGTTAGTAATGTACTCAGATTTATTCTTGGATACCAGTTCAGGCTGTGATGAAAATCAAGAAAAGTTCTCTCTGGCAATCAAAACTTGAGGGTGATCGACTCTCCAGTTTTTAGGAGCACATTTACGCTCTGAAATTCCTGTCTCTTTTTTTTTTTTTTAAATGCAAAGCAAAAACTGAAAGTTAGATTTTCAAATGTCAGTATGACCTGTTGATTATAATGTAAATCATCTTAAAGTTTTAAAATGGAGTCTGGAATGATTGTTTATTTAATCATTTAACGTTCCATTTTTGGCAACTTTTCTCATGAAAGAGATGGTTTCAAGTCATTATATAATACAGAACCATGAGAAAATGTATGAGTCCAAGTCTTGGTATTTTGTTGTTTTTTTTTTTTCAGTAACTATCTTTTTCATACTTTTAAAAGTATAACAATAAACTGAAAAATCCTATGCATCATTTGCCTGAGCTTTCAATGGTTTGTCAGTACCTCTGAGGATATTAATGACTCCATTTTCCTCAATCCAGTGATTTACATAGAAATACAAACCATTAGTAAGTACAAATTCATGTCTAATATACTTAGAAACATGAATTTGTCTAAATATCTCATTCATTGGGATTATGTCTCTAAGGCTTCCAGAAGGTAATATTGCACAAATTATGCAGGTTTCTGATTTTTCTCTATGCCATTATTTTGAGCACATGTGTACCTAAGTAGGCAAACATTCTAAAATAAATTTCATTTTTAATTTTCTCTTAGTGTCAATAAAGCCTTAGTTGAAAAGTTGAGATTTAGAAGCTCCTGGTGAAAGAAAAGAGCAATCCATGCTCTCTTGTCTTTCCTCCTCTTCCCAGAGCCATGATTTTATCTGTTTTCAGTGTCTAATATAGTCCTTAGGTATGTATGAAATTGGACTTGGTATATCAGGGAATAAATTCAATGCCCTATTGTGTATTTTAGCCATTCCATTCTGAATTCCTTGTAAAACAGCATTTATTTTGAAAAAATCAAATAGAGCCATAAGTAAAATGAGATGTCTGATAAGTTTAGCTTCCCATCTCGTCTTTGCTCTGTCCCTGTATTCCCATCCTCTTGCCACTGTAGAGGAAGACTGGAGCTCAACTCTAGAGTCAGCTTGCCTAGGCCTTCTGCATTTAATAATTGTGTACTCAAGGGCAAGTTACTTAATGTCTCTAAATTTTATTTTCTGTTTTTAAAACTAGAGGAAATTTTCACAGGGCTATGAAGATAAAATGAGAACACATTATAAGAACTTAACACTTGACACAAGGAATTCCTCAGTAAAGGCTGATTTTTATTATTATTCCTATCATTTTCCTTTTTCCTCAATTTGCTGTTTTTTTTTTCTTTCCCCGATACACTATTCATGATATAGAGATCTATAATATAAGAACAGAGGTAGCATCTTTAGGTTTAACTTGGTTAAATCATCAATGTAGTCACTAAAAATAAGAGTCCAATAAATAAGGACTAAGTAATAAATTGATTAAATTAACTACTCTATGGTGAGCTGATCTATCTCAAAGACTTTTATAGTGTATAATACATTGTAGATAATAAACATATTTATTGAATGAGTAAAAGCATCCATTAGAAGTCAAAACATTGTTAAAATTGTAACAGCATTTCGTAATGCTACATGAGCTCTACTTATCTCAATGTTTACTATCTTTACAGGAAAACATGTTGTTATATTTTTGTGGGATTTTTTAAAATGTGTAATTTACTTTTTTTGTGTAGTACAAATTGACAATGTCCATTTTCAGAATATGTTAGCTAACTAGAATCATAGTATTCTAATGTCATATAGGTGGTTTGCCTGAGAAAACATACTAAGAGGGGCAGGTATTGCACAAAATATCTGTTTGAGTGGAAAAAGGATTGCATTCAAGGGCAGAGAAATGAATGGAAGTGATACTCATTGGTTACAGGACCATCCTCCAACATGCAGCATGAGGAGAACATGTGAGAACACTGAGTTCATTCACTTTCAGACATACTCTGATTCTTTCTGTGTCAAAGTGCTAAGAGCAAGTTCACAAAGCTACTTCGCAGTCTTCAAAACATTCATCTACTTGGAGATTGTAATAATTCTCTACTGCTGCTGCAAAAAAAAATACTAAAAATGTAATAACTTAACACAAAGGTTCTGTAGGTTGGAAGTCTGACACAGGTCTCACTGGCTAAGTGGGGTGGTGATGGACTGCAGTCCTTGCTGAAGGTTCTGGGGAGACTTTGTTCCTTCACCTTTTCCAGCTTAAGGGGCTGCCTGCATCACTTGGCTTCTGACCTCCTTCCTCTGTCCTCAAAGCTAGTAATTTCCATCTCTCTGACATTTCTTCTGTCATCATATCTATCTCTAACTATGGTGAGAAAAGGTTTCTGATTTTAAGGGCTTCTGTGATTAGACTGGACTCATCAGGGGAAAATAGGATCATTTCCTGACCTCAAGGTCCATAACCGCGACCACATCTACCAAGTCAGTTTTGCCATGCAAGATAGCATATTCACAGGTTCCAAATATTAAGACATGGATATGAGAGTTTTATTCCTACAACAGAATCGAGTATGAAAAACAGGAAGAACGTATGTTACTTGACAATCAGGTATAAGTTATTTGATCAGATATAGTATACATTATTTGATAAGATTGAGATAATATCTTTCATGATGAAAGAAGACTAAGGACCAAGGAACAAATCACCGAATCAGTGACAATTGAGACAAGGTGGAAGGATATGTAGGATTTTACCTAGAAAATAAAATGACAGGCATCCAAAGAGATGATAACTTGAGCATACAATCAATTTTGTTTGTATCTCTCAGTCCAAACTGTATCACTCAGTTCTTGATCTTTCATCTAAACACTTAATTTACTTTCCTTACTTGTTCACATATCCATATGTGTACTTTCTATTCTAGTTTCTATAATCAGGAAGCTCTTTAAGAGAGAGAGAGAGAGAGAGAAGGGATAAAGCAAATAAATGTGGTTGTGCTTCTGTTTGAAACTCTCCCATGCCCTTCCATTTCTATAAGCATAAAGATTGTCATCTTAACAGGATTCATAAGCTCTGTGTGCTTACCCTCATGTGTGTTTCAGGTCTCATCCATAACATTTCTCCTCTCTATTTTGTGGTCTATGTTCCAACCACAATAACTTTTTTTATAAACTGAGGCCACATAGAATAATATGCACAGACCCTAAGACTGTTATCTACACCACATGTAAACACCTCCCAAAGCAAGAAGGAGAACATTTTCACCACCTCAGAAAGTTCACTTGTACCTCTTCCCAGTTCCCAGCAGTAACTACCTTTTAACACCATCCAGTTTTGCCTGTTCTTTAATTTCATTTAAATGAAATTATGCACTTCATACTGATTTTAATCTGGCTTCCTTTACTCCACTAAGCATAATATTTTTGACATCCATTCATTTCATCAACAGTTAGTAGTTTATTCATTTGCAGTGCTGTTCATTATGCCAATGCATTAACATATCCTAATTTGTTTATCCACTTATCTGCAAGTGGGTGTTTGGCTTGTTTCCAATTTGGGGCTATTATGGATGAATCTACTATGGATTATTTTTCATCATTGTGGTATAAAACACATAAATCTTACCACTTAAAAAGAGTTATTTGTAAGTGTGCAGTTTGGTGGTGTTAATGAGAGGCACACTGTCTTGCAAGAGCTCTCTGGAATTTCATCTTGCAAAACTGAAATTCTGTGGCCATTGAACAACTGCTGTCCCTTTTCATTCACCTCAGCCCCTGAAAACTGCCTTGGGGCTTCTAAATACCTCATGAAAGCCAAAACATGGGTATTGGTCTTTTTGTGATTGGCTTCCTTCTTTTAGCCAAGCTTCTTCAAGGTTCACTTATGTTGTAGCATATGACAAGATTTCCTTCTTTTTAAGTCTAAATAATATTCTTGTGTAAGTGTATGACACATTTTGTTTTTCCATTCATCTGTCAATTAACATATTGTGAATAACGCTGCAATAAGCACAAGTATACAAATATATCTTCAAAACTCTATTTTTAGCTCTTTTGGATATATATACTCAAAAGTTGGAATTTTGACTCATATGGTAACTTTGTTTTTAATTTTTGAGAATCCTAAATCTCTATAATTTTTTTTTATACAAACCATGTGTGTGTGTGTGCATGTGTGTGTGTGCGCGCACATGTGTGTGTGTGTGTGTGTGTGTGTGTGTGTGTGTGTACATATGTAAACAGCACTCTGTTTTCTTGGACGTATAGGTAAGAGTGAATTACCACGTTATAAGGAAGTCATATGTTTTACCTCATAAGAAACTTTCAAACTGCTTTGCAAAATGGATATACTGTTTTTTTTTATTCTCACTAGCAATGAATGACAGTTCATGTAAATGTGGTATAATCAGTCTTTACTATTTCAGCCTTTCCTGTGGGGGTGAAGAAATGAGATCTCACTTCAGTTTTCTCCTAAAAACCATACTCTTTCCATATCGAGGTTTTCTTGGCACACACCTTCTGCTGTGTTTGGAATACATATCTTGTCATTTTCCTCATATCACCAACTCTATAATGAGCTCTTTATTCTTTTAACTTAGCTGTTAGATCTCAAACCAAACAGCACTGACGCTGATCAGGGAACACATTCACTGAACACTAACTAACTGCAAAATTAAATTGGTCACCCTTTTTCATGCCTCCTCTATATCTTTGCATTATTCCATATGATATAAATGAAAATTATCTAATAAATATTTGATTGATGTTTTCTTCTATAAGTTTCTTATGAATAAAAGCCCCTTTTGCTTACCATTATATCTCCAAAAACAGTATAAAACCCATTATGTATACTTAAAAATTGTTTTTAGTAATAATAGAGCAGAAATCCAGAGACATTTGAGAGAGTATGTAAGTACAGTCCTTAGGAAAGGGAATCTTGTTCTTTTCTAAGTTGGCAGTCTGGGAAGAAAAAGATGGGTACAGAAGGCTTGGAAGGATATTTAGTTATTACCAAAGGAATATGGATTGCATCCTCTTTTTAGTAGTAAGATACCAAAACAGGAGACAGACACCATAGGACTATGTATCTAAAAGACAACAGTATAGAATAGTGGCTAGCATAATACTAAAGAGGTGGTCAAGAAATTCTTATGACAGTTGTGATAAGAAAGCTAAATAATGATGGGAGAAGAAATGTAGAGAAAGGAAGCATATTTTAGGTAAATTTCTGAAGAATCATGCACAAATAGCAATTCATGAAGGGAGAGAAAGAAAGCCAAAGTAGTATTCTGGGGCTGGAGTTATAGTTCAGTGGTAGAACACTTGCCTAGCACATGTAAGGCCCTTGGATTGATCCCTAGCACCACCCAGACAAAAAGAAGTAGCATATAGATGGTGATGCCATTAGATGAGAGAGAAAAAGGAAGGCTTGTTAAGGTGAACGTACATTGTAGAATTAAAGAAGTGGACAAATAAGGAAAATGAACTAATAAGGCAAGTTAGGACTGGATAGTGAGAACTATTAGAAAATTTATGACTACTCACCACAAAAACTTGCAGCCAACCATATGGTAGTATTGTTGTGTGTGTGCGTGCATGTGTGTGTGTGCGTGTTGGCTCTCATTTTGTTTTTGATTCCTGCATGCCTTTGTGATATGATCCTATATACATTTCCAGATCACACATTCAGGTGTGGAATTGTAGTTTAAACTAAGAATAATTTGGGAAATTCTATCCTTTGCTAAAATTCTTGTTCTATTCTTGATTTATATTACTTCTAAAGAGCTATAAAATCATCCCAACATATGTTTATGAACATTTCATAAAGTTTTTATGGAATGTCTACTAGTATATAAAATAGTTAGAGCAGGGATACAAAAAAGAAAAGTGAAATGAGAGAAATGAGAGAAAGAACATAAAATATAATTCATAAAGCACATAAGGACAAAACAGTACAGTATAAAATGAGTTCATGAACACTGGAAAGAGCAAATTAAAGAAACCTGCAGGACAGACACATATCATCGCACTTACTTATGAAAGTCCTTTGATACTCTTTTTATTCTGCATTGTGTGGTTTGCTGGAAGACAAATCCTTTAAAGAGATGCCCAAACTCATTAGTAATCAAAGAAATGCAAATTTGAACAAGTATTATTTTATATACATTAGATGGTAAACAGAAGATAAGGTCAGTGTAGAGTCACTGGAGCTCATGTACTAGGAAGTTCACTACAGCTCTGTTCATGATAGGTACAGTGTTAGTCAAGCCCTGTGTCCATTTTTGGGAAAATGAATAGTTAAAATGTGTGAGCAGGGATTCAATAAGAATAGAGATTTTTGTCTGTTTTGTTTACTGCTGTCTTCACAGTTCCTGAAAGAGGTCCAAGGCACAGAGTGAACACTCTATGTCTATTTCAAGAGTCCATGGAAAGAGCTGGGGACAATGGCACACACCTGTGATCCCAGCTATTCAGGGGGCTGAGGCAGGAAGATCACAAGTTTGAGGCTAGCCTGGGTAGTTTAGCAAGAACCCTGTCTCAAAATAGAATTAAAAGTGTTAGGGATGTAGACCAGAGGCAGAGCACTCCTGGGTTCACTCTGCAGTACTTCAGATAAGCAAGAGAAAGAGAGAAATCAGTAGACCAGTAGTCTGGGTAGTGCTAGCATTGCAGTTGTGAGGCTGTGAAGCCTTCCCAGATATAGGAAAATGAACTATGGCAGTATGCTAGATAACAGTTTAACACCATTTAGTGTACAATAAGACATTTGACCCAGTTGTCTTGCTCTTGGAAATGAATACCAAGATATTCTCATCTGGAGTCACTAGAGTTCATGTACTAGGAGGCTGACCACAGCTTTATTCATGATGGCTATAGTGTTAGAGTCAAGCCCTATGTCTATTACTGTGAGAATGAAAAGTTAAAATATGAATGCAAACCACTGGGATGCCATGTAGTAGTTAGTGGCTACAGATTAAATAAATATGAATGATGCATCTAACAAATACAGTATTGAGTAAATTAAGAAACAGAAATGATGCATGTGTGTATAGAAATGAAATTTACATAAAGTAAAAAGATATGCCATTAAACAATAATAGCTTTAAAGAACACAAATAATGTATGCAACAAGCATCAGATTGCTTGTCTTTGAGGAGGAAAAATAAAATGCACGGATTAAATTAAATAAACATAACAAGAGAAAATATGTCCTACCAAATAACAATCTTAGTATGGATTAACAAATATTTTTTTTAAAATCATAGAAAATAAAATATTAATTTAAGGAAAAATATAGGAATTTAATTTTATGCTTTATCTTTCTATCCTTATCTTTCCTTCCTGCTTTTACCTTTGTAAACTAACTTAATCTATGATTGCTGGACTGAATGGATCTTTCCCTTTATTGTATAATAATAATCTTTTGCTCTTCATTGATAGAGAACTGTCTGTGTTCCCTGTGAGGCAGGCTTGTAGTAGTAGAAGTTTTTGTCTTTCAATTAGTTAAACTGTTGTACTAAAATTTATCTTTGGTGGGTTTACTTTACAGCTATCTCTGAGCTTACTGTCTCTACCTCCCTGCTTGTAAGGGAACTTAAATTCAAAGATGTAGAAATTGCAATGTCTTCCCTTCCTCCATCCTTTTCCACGACTGTGTTTTTATTAATCAAGGTAAACTGAGCATAGCTCTATGAATGAGTAAAGTGGGAATCCCCCCCCCAACATTTCCAGAGCTTTGCTTCTCACTTTTTCCCCTCAAAACAGCCATTAAAGAGACAGAGCTCCTTCACTAACTCACTTTCCACGTGTTTCTTTAAAAACATGAAAACAGGAAATATTTATGTAGAGACAAGTAGTAAGAAAAGATCATTCCCCTTGCACTGAGAGCTATGAATAAAAGACAGGAGATTCTAAAAATTTTTGCAATGGAAGATACATGTGATGCAATTATTCTGTAATTGTTTAACATTGTATGATCCATTAGCATGCTCTCTTTCATTAACTTATTGGATTCCCACACCCTTAAGGGCAAGTCAGGGGTTATTATTTCCATTTTGAAGAGAAAATAGATAATCTAGAGACACCGACTCTTGCTCAAAGTTAAATTGTAGAACGTGACAGAGCTGGAACTTGAAGATAGATCATCTACCCTTATATATGAGCTATTTTCCAATGTGCTATGTATAAATGCATCTAGCTGCAAGACATGAAAGAGTTGGTCAGTTGTGTGGATGTGGATGTGATTCGGTAAAAGGTGTGCAACAGTAAATGGACTACCTTCAAGAGAGAAGTTAGTAGGAAATCATTTTAAAGGGAGGTTAGGGACAAAGAAATATCTGATAGAAGGGTTTTCTACTTGCAAGTCTCTGTGATCCAACAGAAGAGGCTCAGTTTTCACCAGTGAGTGACAAAAATTGTAGACACCCTGCCCACACCCTCAAAAACAAGGTTGGACCTGTGTGGAATGCACAGATTCTGCACCAGAAAGAGAGATCCTTTATGTGGGTGACCCTTGGGATACTTCCTGCATCCCATTCTCTGTGGAATTCCAAGTCCTGTATGTGGGGAAAAAAATTGTCTCACTGTGGCTTTGGTTAGATTTAGGACAATTCAGTCTGCATTTAGAGTATTCAGTTTGAGTATTCTGCAAGTTCTTTGTCCACATATTCTCAGATGTAAATAAATTTGTATATTTACACATAAATTTGTTTCAAAATTTAAATGTTTTCCTAAATGTTAAATTTTTCTTCTTGGAGTGCTGATCAGTTTAGATAGAAAGGATTTTAATTAAGTATGACTCATTTAGCTAGCTTTAATCTTGGTTTAAGTGTTTATACCAAGTCTAAACACTTTCTCACAGCCTCTGTATCCTGAACATTCTTGGACAGGGTATAACTTCCTCAGAAATGACTTTTTTCTTTTTTTTTCTTTTTCTTTTTTAGTACTCTTCACAGACTATTTTAGAACTTTTTTCTATTTGCTAACATTAAATGATGAATATCTTTTGCTTCTCATTCTTTAAAGGATGTGTTAAAATCTTTTTTATTACCACTCCATGGATAATATCTTACTTTCATTGTTTTAAATATATAATAAAAAAATGCTCAGCTAAAATAGCAACTGCTTTATTTAAAGATGCATTGAAATCTTGGCACTTTTTCTTTATAAATCTGTAAAATAACATGGCTAAGTAGTTCATTTGTCTTCATAAACAGCTGTGTTTCAAACATAGCATTTTTTCCTAATATGAAAGTGATTCATTATACAACATTGGCAAGAAGATAAACACTATGAAAAGAAAATGAAAACCGCGTACCTATTCTCCCACCAGCTAGAAAGAACCAACGTACAAATAGTGAGTTCCCCTCTGGTAGCACAGGCATGACACTGTGTGTCATGTATCTGTGTGTCACTCTACTCGATTTAATGCAAATTGTAGATGATGAAGAGATGAATCCACACATCCAATAACTAATGTCTCATAATGTTTGTTATTTACATCCTTCTTTATTTATTATTATTTTTTTTTAGCCTTCACTAATACCGTAAGGAACATCTTTTCCCTCTGATTTATGCCTGAAACCATAGCTTCACAGAAGGGTAGTTACAACATTAGTAATTGCAACATTTGCAAATTACAGAGCTCAGACTCAAACTCAATTCTCCCTGCATCTCAAATCCCAGTAATCCAACTTCCCCTGACAATCCAACTACCTCATGTATTTGGATTCCTGCTACAATTTGTTCTTTTGACTAAATTAAAAATCATTCTAAAAGTTTGCCTTTAAACACCCTCAAAGTGTTACTAAATTAAGGCTAAATCTGAAGTATAAATTTTCAAGCAATTAGTTTTGGTTTTGCCCGAGCAGAACACCCCACAGATGATGCCGAATAAAAACTATTTACACACTACCATAGTGCATTTCTTATAAAATGTTGGTTCTGTAGCAGCGATTTGCTAATCAAATTCAGAATTTGATTTGAAATGCCTCCGGCAGGCAGCCAACCCAGTTATGAAAGAACAGAAGCAAAAACCAGAGCCCTGGTGAGACTCCTTCGGAAGCTAGCTAGGTCCTTAGCTCTCATTAGCAAACTGGTTCCATAGGAAATCACTGCAATTGCTCCTAAAATAAAATATTGTAGTTAATTTTTGCAATAAATTATTGGACCGTACTAGACACAAAACATGTACATTTTGCAATCTAGAGTTATAAAATATTCTGACATGTTTTAATATAAACAGGAACATTTCCAATGATTGCTTGGATCCAAAATGTTTTTCCACTTGACATTTGTTTATACTTCCTAGGAAAGAAACTCTATTTATGGATAACTGAATAACACAAATAAACATCAGAGAGAGCTGAAAAATCAGCTTTGATTATGCATGAAAATCTACAATGTCATTGTGTACTCTTATGCCGTATTCTGATTGCCTGTTTATTTTTACAGAACTGCTGGTGAGCCCATGGAAGAGGAGCCAGCCTTGTGAAGTGCCAAGTCTCCCCCAATATTTCCTGTGTGTGACATCATTGTGTATGCCCCCACCCCAGCACCCTCAGACATGTCTTGTCTGCTGCCTGGGTGGCACAGATTCGATAGAACATAAACACTGGGCACAAAATTCTGAACAGCAGCTTCACTTGTTCTTTGGATGGACTTGAAAGGGCATTAAAGATTCCTGAAACGTAACTGCTGTGATTCTAAAGTTACAGTAAACCACGATTGGAAGAAACTGCTTCCAGCGCGCTTTTATTACGCTGGGTGACCCACTCCCAGACAAAAGTATGAACTAGAAACATCCATTACCATATTAGATATTGTTAATTTCAGAAGCTGTAACATCCAGTGAAATTTAGGGCAAAAACCTGAAACATACTCATTCCTAACATTCTGATCAGTTTTTTTATTGGGTAAATTTTGTCAGTCTTAAATTGTTTCCAGGATTTGCTTTCAGCCTTGAACGGGTAGCAATTCCAGACAGATCGCCGTGGTTCTTTTTTTTTTAGTTTTGTTTTTGTGTTTTGCCTTCATTTTAACACATGGTTCAACTCTTCCTAGCAAGAGTTCAAGATGGAGGACCTGGGGGTGAGGCTTTTCTCAGTGGAATCAACCACGCTGTATCTCAAAGTCCACATGCCAAAGGAAACCCACATATGTATGTAATGGTGCAATATTTTATGTCTTTTTTTTTTTTTTTTTTTTTTGAGGAAAATTACCCTACTTCCCTAGCATCCCACTCCTGGTTCTCAGGCAGGGACGATTTGCAATTTTGTAGAGGATGAGGTCTCCCTCCCCGCATACCTTCCTTGTCTTGATGACAGTGGTTCTAAAGGTATGTTCCCTTGAAGATTTGCAGTCTTTGAAAAAAAGCACATGACTTTTCAAAGATGGTCTTAATTTGTTCCAAATCTATCAAGAATTTATTCTCTCACCTTTCCTTTTCTGCCCTCCATTGCTTCATCTTCTTTTTTTCCCCCTAACCTTTTATCCTTCCTTCTTTTAGAAATCCTGGCAATTACTCATAATCTCCCCTATTCCTCAGGGGCTTTGAGTTTTTCCATTTATTTTGTTTACTTTTCAGATTAACACCATTGCATTATCTGATTGTGTTCTTTTAGCTTTGAGACTATTGAAGCAAGGTGGCTTAAACAATGTCACTGAATGTTCTAGATTTGGAAATGTGTTAATGAAGGCACTGTTAATGAAGGAACTGAGTTAACCTAGAAACTGTGCCTTCGTGTGAAAACAAACACAAAATTTAACCTTTGCACATGTTGCCTTAGTTGCAAAGGTTTAAAACAAAGGACATTTATTTCTGAGATTCAAAGAAATTTACTAAATATAAATAAGCAGGTTATCCCTACCTCTGAAAATTCTATTTCAATGTGTAACTCAAACACCTAAGGACACCAAGGTAGAATACCTTGCATATTTAATACCTGACAATACTTTCAAAAGAGTTGATGTTTCTTTTTACATATTTTCCTAACTCAACGGATATATTAAAGCCATAAGTGAAGATTGTCATGCTTTTATTCAGAAATCTGAAAGAAACCTTAATTAAAACAAGGTTTTAGGAAAGGCCATGATATGAAAGATATGGAACAATATGGTTTTAGTTAGAGAGGACTCTAACCTGTAAATCAAAGATGAAAGATTTCACTCAAGTAGAATTATATAACTCTCTTTTGTTATACAGTCAGACCATATTTTCATGCATTTGGTTTTTTTAGGATTACCATTTTAATTTTAAAGACTTTTATTACATACACAAAAATGGCTCAATACTTGGTTTAACATCTTAGAAATTTGAGCTACCCTTTGAAATAGGAAATCTGAAATGGAATGTAACTTAGTATTAGGTAGAAATGACTTTCATTGCATAAGGGTTAGGTCAATCAACTCATAAGAGCAATGAATTTCTTGTAAATTTCATTTTCTTGATATTTTCAGAGAAATTTATCCCAATTATATTTGCTAGTTCTTATTAATGTGTAGTAATTTCTTGAAGAAATTTACTTAAAGAAAACCAAACAGGGAAGCCAAAGGCTTAAAAAAGAAACCTTTTCCCTTAAAAAAGAAAACAAACAAACAAAACCACCATTTATATCACATTTTAATTAGAAACATAATTGTGAAGTTTTAAAAGCAACTTTGTAATTATAAATCCCCCATTATTACCTTTCAGTCCTCCCAAATATATATATATTTTTTTAGATGTTGGAATAGAAATTCAAACAGTATAGCACATTCATACTAATTTACTGATGTTTCTTTCCTCCAACAAGATAGCCACGTACTTCTGCTGAGCCACCAGTTTGATAAAGACAACTCACTAGGACATGGCCATGGTCGTTGAGATTTAAAATATGACACATTGAGTTAATCACACATCCTTCCAGGTGACACTGTGCCCAGTTGGTTGCAGTTAGAATCATTAGGATACCGGGATAAACTGTGGAGAAGATTAATCACAGCTGAATGCAGTTGTAAGAACAGAGCGCCAGTGCTTTTTGATTATACTATTACAAGATGGACCGTAGCCCTGAGGGACAGAATGGAGCCTTTTGAGAATATCAACCTTTTTGTTTGAAATAAACCAGCAGTTTTTGAACAGGCACTTCACTTGCTCTAGTTTTCTTCACTTACCCATTTAATTTTTATAGTTTTCTTCACTTACACATTTAATTTTTATCATTCACAATGGCTCCCAATGACAGGGTGGTAGAAGAGTGGCGCCCTGAGCATTACCAATTATCCTGGTCCATATTTTGAATGATAATCACATTCTTTCAAGTCTTATGATATCTCATACATAGTAAATAAAAATAATAATTTAGGGGAAATTTACTAGTAAGTAATGCTATGAGTTTAATGAGATTTCATAATAGATACAGAAAGAAAACAAGAAAATTAATTTTCTCAATCATATAGCATAATTTGGAGTGGTATGTTAAACTGTTAAATACTTTTATCAAGTAGTGGGCAAACTGAATCTCTGTTGAAAACAGGAGTTATCATTTAGTAAATGAGAATATTTAAAATGAAATATTTTTAAATATTTTAACAGATTTACATATCGATAATGGAGACAGAAGTCAGCTTTTGGAGAAAACATTTATTTTAAAAACAAACTTCTACAATTCGCATTTCCTATTTCCTAGGAACATAATTTTGCCTTCGATTTGGAATATAACCCTATGTGATACGCTCACGCATCACTGACGACATGGTAGCCTTGGAAAACAGTGCTTCTTCTCCCACAAAGGCTTCAGAAAACACAGGACTAGTGTCTCCTGATAGTTCAGTCCTGTTTTATTTCTGGAGATCAATCAAAAAGCCTTGTGGATTTTCTGGGTTTCTTTATAGACTCCATATGAAAGTAAAATAGAAGGATCATGTGGAAAGTCTCTTGGGCGAAAATTCCTCTTTAATAAGCAAATATATGTTTATACGCCCAGCATTTATGTTTAGGACAATTTATTTAAATATTTTTTACTATTTATCTTCTGAAAATTTACTCTCAATTTTTCTCACTGGATACAAGTATTACAATTTAACAGCCCCAGAAGAAACAAAGCAGATTTTCTGTGTTAAAAGAGATTTATTCTGAGCTTGACATAACCATTCTGTCAGAGTCTGACATTGTCATTCCTAGTGGTATCTATCTTTATATACTTTTCCCGCTTTAGGAATGAATTCACTTGCCTGCTGAGAAAATAAGAATTGGGTGGGGAGAAGTAGGGAACAACACATCTGTTAGACTACTTCCATAAAGGGAACATTTTCACCTCCGAAAGAAATGAAAACCAGAAGACCTATCCTAAGAGGTGAAGGCATTTTATTGTTGTCTTCAAAACTGATCTTCTTCATGGTCATGATCACCATCAAATTTCTTGTGTTCCCAAAGGACACAATTATATTTGGTCTTCAGTATTTTGTACTACTTACTTCCTTTTAATAGAAGTATTATTAATTATTTTATCACCTTAACACCATCACTAAAATATATAAGTGCCTATTTACAGTTTCAATTTTGGGGCATATTTATATTGAAAATCATAGACCTGGCCTCCTAACCAGAACAGCTTGCTTTGATCCATCACATGTTGCATGAAGCAGAGCATGATTTTCACATGGCCAGAGGACAACCACTTCAATGAACACAGTATACACACACAACACCATAGAACTCGGTTTCCCCAAACCAACTGCAGTTCATTTTACCTATGATATTCGTGGCTGGTTTTATATAAAACATTAAGCGACAACTAAGTCAGTTATCAATATGTTGGAAATAGTTAGGTTAAACAAACATTAGACTATTGATCTGGGGCTGCTTGGAGTTGATCCCTGTAACAAAGTATTAGAGTTGTAACAATTTTTCAAAGCATCTTAATTCTCAAACTGGAACAGTTAACAAATACACAGTGAATTCACTCTACAGTGCCAATCTTTTTAACCAATACTTTCCTTTCTTCCTTTCTCTGTTCTCCTGCTTTCCTGCCAGAACCAAATTGCCGTGTCTAAACAATCAGAATAATTTCTGAAATCTCTACTTTGTGTTTTCTAAGCAGAAACATTCTTGACAGCTTCTTTTCCAAGACTCCACAGGACATGCTTTCCTTCATGCCATTATATGTAAAAACTAAAGCTAGTCATCTTTATCATTCTTTTTTATCTCTTCCTTTTCCAGAACCACTTAACATTTTTTTTTCAAAATAAGATAAATAAAATTATTGTGTTTGGGTCTGTAGTTTGGGACTTGGCACTTTATTTTATTAATTCAGAATTTGCTTTTTGCTTCAAAGATAGTTTTCTACCATTCTTACTACTATCCAATTATGTTGTGCTGTTATTACATCCAAGTTGTACATACAATTTCCTTGCCCTTTGGAAGATGTCTTTGTGAGACAAACCCACATGCATAAACTTCCACCTGAAGAAAAACATGGCAAAAGAAGCAGTTTTAAATCAGTATATCTTGGAAGTAAAAGAATGCCAGATTCTTCAATGAAGATTGGAGTTCTTTTATTTTCTTGTTTGGGCCTTAGGCAAGTTACAACATCCAATAGAATAAGGAGAGGAAAATGTTTTCTGGGAAATTGTGGTCATATCATTTAGCCTTCATTGTGGTGCCCTTTCTTGAAGATGGTATTTTGTAATAATTGATAGAATGATTGCAGCAATATCTGCCTATTGGTCTTATTAACTTAAAATTGAATAGAAATGGAATTTTAAAAAACTCTATAAAGAATTCTTATTCTATAATCTGAGGAGTTGACTGCAGATAAAAATCTCCATCAGCTTTTCCTAAATTGTGAGATTCTCAAACTCTTTCTGGATCGTTGATATCAGAATCTATCTACAGGACAGCTAGGTTATAGGAAATTGCCTTTTCAGTAGTTGCTGGGGAAAACCAGCATACAGTAAAACATGAGTAGCCATTTTGTAGGTTAGAGATTTTACAGTTTATGTCATTAGAAAGCAAATATCCTGATATTTTGAAATCAGGTGGGCAGGTCAGGCAGGAAACCAATATTTATTACTTTTGTGATTAAACACTCTAGACCAGGCTTACTGATCTGTGTGCCAATAATCTGGAGTTTCTGGCTTAGTGTAAAATTAAAGTGTCTTTTCTATTGTGGTCTGATATCTGTCTTTGTAATAAGATCAGTTTGTTGTCCTCTGTATGCCAGTGGTTTTGCCCTTAATTTTTTTTGGCTAGCATTCACCAAGATCTGACATTCAGAGCTGCTGAGAAAAATATATGTTGCCAAACTTCTTTTCTTAAAATTGTGCTGCCAGTGGTGTTTTCCCAGATGTGCAAAATAATTATCTAATTAAGGATTAATACCTAATAACAATACTATTGTTGAACATGCTCATGGAATGTTCACCTTCTTTCTGATTCCTTTTTTTTTTTTTTTGTATTTGAAAACACAGTTGTGTGTTCCAAATTATTGATGTTGTTAGTGTCACGATTCTTCTTCTTCAAAAAAAAATGAAATATGCCCTATTGTCTTGTGTTTTCTACTGAATTAGATTTTCCTCTAGTCCTATGTGAATAAAAGCTATTTGAAATAAAACTGTTCTTATTTTTCTACATCCTAGATGACTACTATTAGATTCTGCATACCAGATATTTGAAAAATATATGTTGAATAAATAAAATATTAATTATGACTTATCTTGACATATACTGTTCCACTTTCTAAAAATGAAAAGATTGACTTTGCAAATAAATCTTCCTTATAATGAAATGACAGCTCACAAAAAAAGAGAAAGAAAATTAAAAGAGTTGTTGGTTTGAATGTAGTTTTGCTGGTCAAGATAAAGAATAATAAGATTTAACATAGATTAAGCACCAACCATGTGCCTGTTACTCTATTAAACACTGACCAGAATTCTACTTCACCACACTTGAACTCTATACCATGTGTGTTAATACTTGCAAATTCCAGTGAGGATACCGTGCATCAAATAGGTTAACTCCCTCATCTATTGCAGACTGTAAGAGACAGGATTTGATCTTCATCTATGTCTGTCTAGCTTTAAAGTCTGTCCTCTTTCCAAATGGCATAAATTATATGTCAAAGATGGCATACTAAAGATATTTTAACCCAAAACTACAATTAACCTTTAGAATAGACTGTATGCTCAATCTCTGCTAACCTTAACATTTTATTGAATTACCATCTTAAATGGGTCTAGTAATTGTGGCTAGGTTTGTACAGTAAGTACAAGTTACAAAACAATTCTTTCTTTCCTGATTTCAACATCTTTTTAAAAATCTAGCCAATAACTCTAAGATGTCTTTGAAGTACATACTCCAAAAACTCCTGAAATCTATTCCAAAACCAATACATAGTTTTGTATTTTAGAACCCCCTGCAATGTTTAACATTCTAAAGCATAATTGTTTCCAATGGACAATGGTTTGGGTTCCTTTTAGGAAAAGATAGTAATATTTTGTCTAACAGAAAGTAAACCTGAGATGGAGTGAGTGAGTATAGTCTGTTTCAATGGTAAACACCTTTGGTTTAATCAGATTTGTCAAATGGCAAATGTTACTTCATGGTTCTTTATTTTAAGTTTCCATGGTGAAAAGAAAGCAACTTCAACAGCAGAGTATAAGTAGAAAAATAAGAATGAATGTCAAACTGTTCCTTTTAAAAGAGTAGATTATAATTGAAAATAGAAGTCTAATGAATTTCTATCATTAACTTAACATTTTCATGGTGCTTTAGAATTATTGAACTCACAGTCCTTGCAAATATGGAATTACTCCTGGGCTTTCCAATATCAATGAGTTGAGCTCATTCTTACAGTCCTCCAGGTTGACCATCAATGGATCATTCCTAACACATCTTAATAAGTACTTTGGAAAAGATTTATCTAGTCTTTTAAATGTTATAACAATTGGGAAGCAAGATTCAAGATAAGAGGTGAATAAATTTCCTTTTAATATTTAAAAATTGAAGAAATTAAGAGAATTGAAAAGATTGCATTCACCTCAGATCAAGTTAAATTTGAAGTTCTTAGTGGATCTAGAAAAGACACTATGAATTCCATGTCAAAAGTTTACATAGTACATTTAAAATATGATATAATTCCCTGTGCATTTTTCCAGTGTTGATTTGTTTCCAAAACAATAAGATTTAAAAATTAGTATATAATAAATAAAATCAACTTAATGATAAAGTGATTATTTTAATAACAATTTAATTATATACTTATGAAGATTTATTCCTAATTGAATGTAGACTTTAAGTCCACATAAAATGAGGTAATTTCCTTTAAGAATGTATTTTAGTGCATTATTTTACTTTTTTTTCTCCTTTGCTAAATATATTTTTTTCAGTTGTTCTACTTATTATAAAAATAAAAATATTAATAATTATTTAAAACTTATCTTTTGCTCTAATTTATATCTCACCATAATCCTCTGAGAGGAGTAATATAATACATGAAAAAATTGAAACTTTATGTCAGAACAAGGCTCATCTTCTTTTTAAATTCTTTTAAAAATCTTTTAGATGACATAAAAATTATATATATTTATGGGAAATAATGTGATGATTCAATGCATGAATACATTGTATAATATTCAAATCAGAGTAAGCATATCTACCTTATCATAAATTTATTATTTCTTTATGATGAAAACATTTAAAATTCTTCCCTTTAGCTTCTATGTATTTTGAAATATACAGTACATTATTGTTACCAGTAGTTGCCCTTCTATGCAAAAGAACATGAAATATTATTTTTTTCCAACTATAACTTACTATCCATTGACCACCTTTTTACCAAATCTCCCTTTCCCTGCTCTCCTACTATTCTACTTTCAACTTTTGTGGTGTCAACTTTATTCGGTTCTACATACAAGTAAGATCATGTGGTATTTATGTTTCTGTGTTTGGTTTATTTCATTTAACATAATGTTTTCCATTTCAGTCCATGTTGTTGAAAATGATAGGGTTTTATCTTTTTTTAAAAAAAAAAAGCTTAACAGCATCCCATTGTGTATAAGTACCACATTTTTTTTTATCCATTCATCAGTTCATGGAAACCTAGTTTGTTTACATTTCTTGGTTATTTGTTTTATTTCATTTTATTTTTGGTACTAGGGATTGAACTCAGGGGCACTTGACCACTGAGCCACATCCCCAGCCCTTTTTAGTATTTTATTTAGAGACAGGGTCTCACTGAGTTGCTTAGTGCCTCACTTTTGCTGAGGCTGGCTTTGAATTCTCGATCTTCCTGCCTCAGGCTTTTGAGCCACTGGAATTACAGGTGTGTGCCACCACTGCTGGGTCTTGGTTATTTTGACTAGTGTTGCATTAAACATAAGCATGCAGATGCTTTTTTTTTTTTTTTTTTTTTTTGGTGAGGGAGGGCTGGTACTAGAGATTGAACCCAGATGGGCTTAGACATCAAGCCACATCCCCAGTCATTGTTAAATTTTATTTTGAGACAGGGTCTCACCAAGTTGCTTAGGGCCTTGCTAATTTGCTAAGGCTCTCTTTGAATTTAGGATTCTCCTGCCTCAGCCTCCTGAGATGCTGGGATTACAGGCATGCACTACCATGCCAGGCCAGATGTCTCTTTGAGAGATACTGATCTGAGATACTAATTTCATTTCCTTTAGATATAAACCCAGCATTTTAATTGCTGGATCATGTGGAAGTTCTAATTTTAATGTTTTGAGAAACTACCATTACTATTTTCCATGATGACTTACATAAGAGTCCATTTTCTTTACTGGTGTCCAAATTAGTATATTCAATGAAAGCAGATAGTGTTGAAACTTAGAAATGCAGAATATTAATTTTGTAGAAATCCCTAAAAATCTCCCTAGAAATTTCTCCCTAAATTCTAGTCACTTGCTTTTCTTTCATTATTTTTAAAATAACAACTAATAACGATTTCTTTCAAGTCCCAATAATCAAGTTCTGCGATAACCATTTCTAATTCTCTCCATTTGCCCTTTTATACAACATAATTTCTGACCTCTTACTTTTTACAACACTGATCTTAAATAAAGCAGTACTTTCAATTCTTTCATCAGATTCCAAAGCCTGAGAGAATGTAGTACCCTCATCAGACATGAAGTTAGAGGTTGTTTCTGTGCCACTAAAACAATGCTGCCATTTTGAAATTTTAAATTCTCCATTTTAAAATTCTGCTCTTAACCAGATGTATTCTAATAATCACCTACGCTTTTTCTTTCTTTTTTTTTGTTTTTTAGTTACATACGTGTACATCTCTTCCACTAAACTAAATTCAACCCAAAAGCCACAGAAGTCAAAATCTCTGCTTTACAATTATTTTCGATTTATAAAGGACTGACAAATGCTATGAAATACTTCCTTCTTGTAACTACACCTTTTAAATTCAATGGGAAGTGAATGGAAAAATATATGGAGCCCCATGTAAGAATCGAACAGAGTTTTACAAATTTGTGTGTGTGTGTGTGTGTGTGTGTGTGTGTGTGTGTAAGATCAACCAAGTCAGGCATTTAGTTCTTTAAGAAATAGTGCTTTAAGAATTAGAATTAAAAGCAGCTAAGAAGCCAGTAAGGTGGCACATGCCTGTAATCCCAGTGATTTAGGAGGCTGAGGCAGGAGGATTGTGAGTTCAAAGCCAACCTTAGCAACAGTGAGGTGCTAAGCAACTCAGTGAGACCCTGTCTCTAAATAAAATACAAAACAGGGCTGAGGATGTGACTCAGTGGTCAAGTATCTCTGAATTCAATCCCCAGTACCCAAAAAAGAACAAAAAAATGCAACTAAGAACACAACTCTTGCTTACTTACACCATAAAATATTTAAGTTTGGTAAATACATGGTCAGAGTATTTCCAGAGAAGAAAATTCTAGCCTCAGAATCCAGACTTTGGTTTCCAGCCTTATTTCTATAATGCCCTAGTTTGTGACATTTGATAAGTCTTTTATCTTCTTTAGTTTTCCCATTTAATGATAATTATACATTAAATTTCTACTATTTTAGTGATAACTTATATTATTAAAATGCTGCCTACACTTGAAAGTCCAACGTGTTATTATGTCTCTTCCACTCTCCTCTTGCAGAATATGAGAACCTTCAATTTTGTACTGTTGCCCACACATCATTATTGTTTAGTATTCATTTCCCTTGTTTTGTAAGCCTTGATTTTGTTTATGACAGTTATTGTTGTGTACAAATTACTATTAATATATTTTATTTATAATAACAAAAAATAATAAGTCAGTAACTATCAAGATTTTGTCATATTAGGTAATTTATTTACTTGGTAACTTTGCTCACCCCAGTTTTTTTTTTCTTTCAGGCTGAGAATAATTAACTTACTCCTATTTTGCCTGTTTGGAATATATTTATTTATTATGCTCATTCTTTAATGATATTATGGATGGTATAGAATTCTGGACTACAAATGATTTTTTTCAACACTATGATAACCTTATCTTATTATCAAATTTATGCCTTGACTTTCATCACCAAGATGTCTTCAAATGCCTAATTGTTGCTCCTTTGAATGTTATCTATGTTTTATTCTTCCTCTCTGAAATATCTATTCAGATATTCTTCATAAGCAGCTGAGATTTTATATTCAACCTGCAAGAGATCTAATATGTTTCCTAAATCTGAAGATTTAATCATTTCTTCTGGTCTGGAAAATTCTAGTTACTTATATGACAATAGCTCTTACAATCTCCTATTCCTTTCTTTACTAATAATTATTAGACATAACTTTTATTAGACACATAAAAGTCCTCACTGTACCTTTGTTGGTAAATTTGTATTTTATATTTTTCATTGCATTGCCATTTCATGCTGCCATTTCAGCAATTTCCTTTCATTGTCCAGGTCTAATTTCATGCATTTTTATCCTATAAATTTTAACTTTCAAGAATTGCTTCATTCATTTTTAACAGCATACTCATTTTTTCAGTATTCCATTATTCTGGTGTCTTATTATCTTACTTTAACATTTTTATAAATTTTCTACACGTTCCTATTTGAATTCTCTTTGATCTAAATACTCAAGTACTTACTTTTATTAATTTACCCTAATTGCTTTTAAATTCTGAACTCATTTTTGGTAAGATTTTTATCAATTGAATTCCCTGTTATCTAGATTAAGGGTATATTCCTCTCAGGCAATTTTGCTTTTCCATTAGACAGACATTCCCGCAGTTTTACCACCTACAACCATTTTAATGCTTGTCTTTCTGTTTATGGATTCTCTGACCACATGACTAATGTGAATTAACATCACAAAACTTGGTCTAGACTTAACAGTCTCAGGAGAAATATTTTGCCCCACCCAGTTTCCAGGAAGAAACAGCCACCTATTTGTTGTGATTCCATTGTTTGCTGGCAGATTTTTCTTGAATCTATCCCAACACTTAGGGGACAGCCTTTCAAGGATCCTGGGTTAATTATGAACATGTGTGACAGGCTTGGTTTCTCAGTTCCAATTCTCTATTTTAAGAAGTTTCAAGTATTCATCTCCTTTTCTGCACTAAAACAAAGATCCTTGGGTTACACAGACTGCCATTCCTCCCAACCTCTTTAAACCAACAATAGCCTCAGTGCTCCATCTGCCACTCTCTTTTCCATTGCCTTCTTCCTTTTTGGTGCATGGATATTTTTCTAATTTAAATAAATATAGCTGCACATTTAAAAGAAAATTCTGTCCAGCTGCTCTTGAACTTAATGTCAAGAGTGTTGCAATTTATAAGATCCTTGATATAGACATTGTTGGAAGTGGGTTTTTGGTTCCTTCTATGAAATGAGAGGATTGAATACCTAAACTCTATAGTTCCTTTAGTTCTGATAGTCTGAATTTTTCATATGCATGAAATTGATACTTCAATTTCTGAAACTACTCAGAATTCCATTACTGAAGAGCACTCCTCCGTCCGGATAATGAGCAGCCTGTGCCATAATAGTTTTTAATAAAACAAATGTGAATGAAGTGTTTTTAGGCTGCTTCAAGACAGAAATCAAAAGGTAAAAACAGATAGACCATCTACAGAGATCTAATTACTCTTCATTATTTGATGTTTACTTCGACCTCTGAAAATTACCTCTAATAATGGAGTGCTGGTAGTCCTTTCTTTCAGTGTATGTGCTTAATCTTACTGTTGGCAGCAAATGAAAAGAGGAAGGAATACTAGTGAGTGCCACTTGTTTGAAACTCAGAAATGAGGATAGGATTACAGGGCATCATTTTCTTCTCTCTCAAAACATGACAGGAAAACAGATACCAATTACATGTTGGAGGGTGAAAGACATGGGCTAATGTTTGGCAGGACGTACAAAGCTGAGGTTTCATTTCTTTGCTCTCTAGTATATACTGTGGTCGTGTTCAAGTTTAGGCTTCACTTTCTTTTCTAGTGAAAAAGAGATTTAATAAATAGGTTACATGTACTTATAGCTGCTAAATGACATGTGTCCTCTGTTTTGGGATATCCCTTTTTTGAATCATTTCAATATATTGTGCGTGGATATCTTTCTGACTAAAAAGTACTCATTGAAAGAAAGAGGAACCACTGCTGTGGGACAAAAACATTTTCCCTCAAAAAAGAATGTACAAGCACACAAAAAAGATGTGGGATTTTTATGAATCATATCCTGTAATTTTTCACTTTTTTTCCAGCTACCTCCTTCTCAGAACAGAATCCAAGAAAACCAAAGAAAACTATTTGTGCTGTGTGCAAAACTTTTGCCAAATTGAATTACATAATTCATCTAACAGATTTGATGAGTTCCTGGATGTAATTTATAAATTTTCATTTGGGGCACTAGGAAATAATGCATTTGTTATATATGAAAAACACAGTGTTTGTTACAAGACCATGATTTGTAATTGCTCAAGAATGTCTCTGTATACATGTAGAGTATATATACATGGGCATAAAACTTGGCTATTCACCATGTACATTTCAGGATATTTGCCTATGAAGAGAATGGCCTGTGGAGTCAAATTCATGAATTGGAAAAAATGAAGCATTTCTATTAATTTATATTAAAATATTAGTTAAATATTTGACCAACTTGGAAAACTCCCAGGTAATTATAATTATACTCCCACTAATGTATCATGTTTAAACTCATTATATCTTATTTCCTATTTCTGAAAACAAACACTCTAAATTATGAAGAGATCACATTGGCATGGTGGTAGAAGACGATGCTCTAAGAATTTGTTCCTAACAGAAATATCAGATAAACAACTATGGACTTAACAAAATAACTTCATAGGAGCTCTATAAACAAGTCAATGACCTATGGAAATCAAACAAATGCCCAATAAAGAAAAAGCCACAATCAAATCGTAGAAAATTCTCTTGTGTTTTTATTCATCCACACTTATTCCACTCCATGTACTGAGGTCAGAAGAAAATGATCTGTCTGAGTATGCTCAGTTACTATAACAAAATGCCATAAGCTAGACGACTTAAACAACCTTTACTTATCACAATAGTGGAGCCAGGAAGTTTCAGATTAAGTTTCTAGCGCGGTTTAGTTATGGTGAGTGCCCTCTTCTGGCTTGCAACTGATTACCCTCTTGCTGCACATTTACATGAGGGGAAAGGAAACTCTGATGTTTCTTCCTCTCCTCATAGGGCATTAATTGCACCGTAGGGTCTCCATTCTAATGACCTCATCTAAAAGTAGTTAACTCCCAAATGTCTCATTTTGATAACATCAGATTGGGAATTATATATTAATTTGAAGGTAAACAGACCTTCAAATTAATATGAATTTAGTCCACAATATAGTCCAATTCCTTGATCCCTCACTCAGGTCAGAAAGAGGGAGGAAACTTGTTTCTAAAGTTTTGATCTATCTGTGAGCTGCACAAAGGAATGTTATCACTGTATCTAACTCAGAACCCGGGAAATAAATAGTGGCATAGTTTAAAGGTTGGAAATCATAAAAAGTAGTGGTGGGCATCATGGCATGTGAAAACTACAAGAATACTGTGGACTTGAAAGTACCTGGGAGCAAGAAATTGACTATAGATGGAGAAATCAATAAAATATGTAGACCCCAAGAAACTTGAGTAAGACTCTTTGGAAAATTAAAATATTCAAAGGCAACTGGGACAAAAGAAAAGCATATCTATAAGCTCAAACAGAATCCATGCCCAGAAAAAGACTTGAGAATATTGCTCCCCAAACTAAACTTATGGTTTCCCAAGCTAAACTCAAGTCTCAGGGTCCTACTAATCAGTAAAGGACATTCATGCTAATCTTCAAGGACTGGGAGAGGTGGATATTTTTTCAAACGTCCAATAATCAACGAGAGATCACATAACATACAAAGAAATAGGAAAACATATGAAGAATCAAAATAAATCTCCAGAAACAGCCTGAAGAAACATGTATCATGATTTTTAGACAAAGATTTTAAAACAACTGTCTTAAATATGCTTAAGGCTACTAATGGCAGGCACAGATAAAGCACTAAAGGAAATCAGTGATGCAATCTTTGAACAAAATGACAATATCCACAAAAGGACAATTTTTAAAGGTAAAAAAAATGCTAGCACTGAAAAATATAATAATTAAATTGAAAATTTCACTAGAGGGTTGAACAAAAGGCAGAAGAATGTTTTAACAAATGTAAAGATAGGTCATTCAAATTATTCAATCAGAAGAACAAAAAGAAAAAAGAATGAAGAAAAGTGAACAGAGCCCAAATGACTTAAGAGACACTGTCAAATGAGTTAATATATGCATTATGTAAATCAGTAATAAAAGAGGGTGAGAAATACATAGAAAGGCTGTTTAAATGAATAATGGCTGAAATTTTCCAAGTCTGAGGGAAAGGCACAGATACAAATATGAGTTCAAAACCAGCCTCAGCAATGGTGAGGTGCTAAGCAATTCAGTGAGATTCTATCTCTAAATAAAATAGAAAATAGGGCTGGGGATGTGGCTCAGTGATTGAGTGCCCCTGAGTTCAATTCCCAGTACTTCCACAAAGTCAACATGCTATACTGACATGGTCACATCAATGTTCATAGCAGCTCAATTCACAATAACTAAGCTATAGAACCAACCTAGGTGCCCTTTAGTAGATGAATGGATAAAGAAAAAGTGGTACATATACACAATGGAATATTACTCAGCCATACAAATAGAATGAAATTATGGCATTTGCTAGTAAATGGATGGAACTGGAAGCTATCATGCTCTCAGATATGTGGATGCTGACTCTCAATAGGCAATTGGCAGGCAGGGATTGGAGGTTCACTGGATTGGAGAGGAGGGAATTGGGGGGGAGGGAAGGGGATGGGAATAGAAAAGATGGTAGAATGAATTGGACATAACTTTCCTATGTTCATATATGAATACATGACCAGTGTAACTCCACATCATAAGCAACCACAAGAATGGGAAGTTATATTCCATTTATGTATGATAGGTCAAAATACATTCTACTGTCATGTATAACCAAAAAGAAAAAAAATTTTAAATATTTGAAAAAATTGGCTCCAGGTTTGTGCTATCTATAAGAGACCTACTTTAAATCTAAGAACATAGGGTAAGTTGATAAAGAAAGAAAAAGATATTCCATGCAAAAAATTCATAAAAATAGAGTTATGTGTCTATACTTAACATCAATCAAAATAGAATTTAAGTAAAAATTGTGACAAGAGACAAATATGGAAATGACATAATGATAAAATGGTAAGTTCAACAGGGAGATATAGTTATCAATATCCAGGTACCCAATACCAGCACTCCTAAATATATAAAAACTTTGAGATAATTAAGGGAGAAATAGACAGAAAAACAATAATAGTAGGAGACTTTCATATTCCCTCTTAATAATGAGTAGAACAACTAGATGGAAAAGCAACAAAAAACTTGAACTTGAATAATACCATAGACCGATAAGACATATATAGAACACAAATATTTTAAGTGGTATTTTTTTTTTCATTCAGAGTCTCTCCCTATACCTCTTCCCCAAAATTCCTTTGTCTTAAATTTTCTAGTCATGTTCCCTCCAATTGCCTGGTCATCCAGCCAAACCACTGGCCATAGCTAATGAGTTGGTATATAATCCCCTTTAGTAATTTCTCTTTCCGAGAAAAGTGAAAAAACGGGTGCATTGCTTGAAGTTTTGCCCACTGGAAGGATTTTACTTTATCACTGTTTTTCAGGGATGCCCCAAATAGCACTGAAGCTGTTGAGTGGCAACTGAATATCATGGCTAAGTCTTCTCTTCTTCTGTTAACCAATTGTATATATGTATCACTATAGCATGATGACTTTAGTTCTTCAACTACTGAGGAGTAATATAGTTGGGTCAGCTGGTGGTTCCATGTCTAGTCTTTTGAGGAAATTCAATTTTTGTTGTTGTTGTTTTTTTGGTACTGGGAATTGAACCCAGTGGTGCTTAACCACTGAACCACATCCTCAGAGCTTTTTTGAATATGTATTTTATTTAGAGACAGGGTTCTCACTGAGTTGCTTAGGGCCTTGCTAAGTTGCTGAGGCTGGCTTTGAACTTATGATCCTCTGCTTCAGCCTTCTGAGCCGCTGGGATGATAGGTATGTGCCACTGTGCCTGGATTATTGTTTGTATCCTTGATAACTGCCATTCTGGCTGGTATGAGATGAAATTTCAGTTTAGTTTTGATTTACATTTCCCTAATTCCTAACGATGTTGACCATTTTTTTCATATATGTGTTGGCAATTTGTATTTGTTCTTTTGAGAAGTATCTAATTTATTTGCTCATTTATTAATTTTTGGTGTTACATTTTTTGAGTTCTTTTTATATTCTAAATACCAATCCTCTGTCAGAAGGGTAATTAGTAAAGATTTTCTCCCATTCTGTAGATTCTCTCTTCACATTCCTAATTGTATCCTTTGCTGTTCAGAAGCCTTTTAATTTAATGCCATCCCACTTATTATCTCTTGGCATTATTTCCTGAGCTTTAGGGGTCCTATTGAGAAAGTCATTGCCCGTACCTATATGCTGCCGTGTTGACCTATGTTTTTTTTTTTTTTTCCTAGCAGTTGCATAGTTTCTGTTCTAATTCCTGAATAATTCCTGTTCTAATTCTTTGATCCATTTGGAGTTGATTTTTGTATAGTGTGATAGATAAGGGTCTACTTTAATTCTACATATTCCTGTTTTCCCAGCACCATTTGTTTAAAAGGCTATCTTTTCTCTACTGTACATTTTTGGCACCTTTATCAAGGATCTGCTGACTGTAGAAGTGTGGGTTTGTCTCTGTACCTTCTATTCTATACTATTGGTCTATATGTCTGTTTTTATGCCACTGCCATGTAGCTTTTGTTACTATCATTTGAAGTCAGGTATTGTGATGCTTCCAGCATTGTTCTTTTGGCTTAGGATTGCTTAGGCTATTTTGGGTCTTTTATTCTTCCAAATGATTTTTAGGACTATTGTTTTGTAGTTCTGTGAAGAATGTCAATGGCATTTTGATAGCAATTGCATTGAATCTGTATATTGCTTTTGATAGTATGGTCATTGTAACAATATTAATTCTGCCTATTCATGAACATGGGATGTCTTTCCATCTTCTGAAGTCTTATTCAATGTTGGGACCTCTGCTGACCACGGAAGTGCAATTGCTGGGGAAAAAGAAGTCCCCAGTCTTGTGATTCTGGTTTTGTGATTCTCCATGTACCTGACAGAGCTTGAGAAATGGCTTCCATATACGTGCCTGAACGGCCCCAAGATATGGCTTCCGCAAACACAAAGAATAACTCCCCAGCAACGGGGCACACATACCTAATGGGGTATTGTTTCTGTAACTAGGGTAACAGGGCTCTGTTTCTGCAACTGGGGTGCCTAGGCTACCCCAATCTGGGGGACTCTCCAATCTCTGATTGGCCCCTGCCTTTGCCCCCACCTCCCTTCTCCTCTCTCTATATAAATCCTCTCCCTCCACAATAAACTGAGTTGCTGCAGCCATCTCGGCTGACTCAACTCCAGACTCGGTGTGATTTTTGCCAGGCAGGGTGGCGGGCGGGTCGCGACACTCACCCTCTCGCTCAGCCTGGAGACACTCACTAGCTGGTCTAGTGATTCTCCTCAATCTCTGTCGGAAGGGCGGTTCCAACAATTCATTTTCTTTTATTCAGTGTTCTATAGTTTGAATTTTAGAGGTCTTTCACCTCCTTGGTTAGATTTGACTGTTCTAAATAATTTTTTTTTCCTGATGGCTTTCTCAGCAGATCATTGTTGTTATATAAGAAAGCTATTAATTTTTGTATGCTAATTTTGTGACCTGCTATTTTGCCAGATTTGTTTATTAGCTCTAGCTGTCTTTGGGTACAGTTTGTTTGGATCTTCTAAATATAGGATCATATCACATGCAAACAGTGATAATTTGACTCCTTCTTTTTAAGCTTTTATCCCTTTTGCTTCCTTCTCTTGCCTAATTTCTCCAGCTAGAATGCCTAGTACTGTATTAAACAGGAGTGGTGAGAATAGACATTCTTGTATTTTAAAGGAAATGCTTTGATTTTTTTCCATTTACTATGAGGTTTGCTTTGGGTTTTTCATATATAGCCTTTATGATGTTGAGGTAGGTTCCTTCTATTCCTAGTTTCTTCAGTGTTTTTTTTTTTTTCATGAATGGGTACTAAATTTTGCAGAAGGCTCTCTCTGCATGTATTAAGATGACTAAGTAATTTTGTCTTTAATTCTAGTTATGTGGTAAATTACATTTATTGGTTTGCCTATGTTAAATCATCCTTGCATCCCTGGGAAAAATCAACCTGGGTGTGTTATACAATCTTCTTACTATGTTGTTGAACACAATTTGCTAATATTTTATTAAGAATTTTTGCAACTAAGTTCATCAGGAATATTTGTAGCTTTCTTTCCTTGATGTGTTCTTATCTGGTTTGGGTATGAGTGTGACACTGGCTTTATATAATGAATTTGAAAGTATTCCATCCCTTTCTATTTCACGGAATAATTTGAGGAATATTGGCATTAATTCTTCTTTAAAGGTCTGTTAGAATTCAACTGAGATTCCATCTGGTCCTGGGTTTTTCTTTGTTGGGAGGTGTTTTATTACTTCTTCTATCTCATTACAAGATATTGGTCTGTTTATATCTTTCATGACTTTCTGACTCAATTTTGGCAAATCAAATGTGTCTAAATATGTATATGTGTCTTCTAGGTTGTTCAGTTTGTTGAAATATACACTTTTGAAATAATCCAGAATGATCTGCTGGATTTCCATGATGTCTGTGGTGATTTCTCCTTTTTCATCTCTAATTTTATTAACTTGGGTCTTCTTGCTTTTTCTTTTGATTAGTGTGGATAAGGATGTATCAATTTGGTTATCCTTTCCAAGAATCTACCCTTTGTTTCACTGATTCTTTATGTTGTTTTTTATCCTTGATCTCATTGATATTGACTCTGATTTTACTTCCTTCCTTCTATTGGTTTTGGAATTTGTTTTTTCAAGGGCTTTGACTTGCATTATTAGGTTGTTTACTTGGGATCTGATTTTCTTATATAGGCACTCATAGCTATAAACTTTACTCTTAGAATTGCCTTTATAGTGTCCCAGAGGTTGTAATATGTTGTATCACTATTGTTGTTAGAATCTAAGAATTTGTTAATTTTTCCATTGATTTCTTCTATCACCCATTCATCATTCAAAAGTGTATCATTAAATCTCATGTGTATATGTAGTTTTTATAGATTTTTTTTCAGGTTGATTTTTTATTTTATTCTATCACAATCTGATAAAATGCAAGGGATTATATGTTTTTTTTTGTATTTGCTAAGAGTCAATTTATGGTCTATTCATTTAAGTGTTGGCTTCACTCTTCTAATGTAAATGTAATGTCATAATGTAAAATGCTGGCCTAAGAGTTCAGATAGTGATAATGCACATATTTTATTTAAAATATTCATAAAATACTCTGAATATAATTGCTTATTGCTCCTTCATTTTACATAAAATATGTACAAACATTATAAGGACTTTCATCAATGAACTTGAACACAAATAAAGCAAAAATCTTTAATGAAGTGGTTGATAGAGCAGGTAGGAAGAGATCAGGATTAAAAAGATCTGAATTCTTTTTTCAGTGTATATATCACCACAGTTTACATAATTTTCTTCTACCCCACTATTTCTCTGGATGCAATTTCCCCATGATGAGCAACTGTGAGAATCTACTGAGCAAGTCCAATAAACTCTTACTTAAGACTTTGCCAAATCAGTTCCTAAACCAGACCATCAAGGAAGACATATATTTAACACAAGGAAAGCTGTTAACATTATAATGAACAACACAAAACCCTTAGAAAAGACCATGCATTATGCCCCAGTCCGGCTGCAGCAAAATAACCGGGGGTGACGAGCAACTTGTGTAGATTGATACAGCAGGAGTAGGAGCCGTTTATTGTAGGACAACAGAGGTATTTGTACACTCCACATAGCTTATCTTTTTTTTTTTTAAAGAGAGAGTGAGAGAGGAGAGTGAGAGAGAGAGAGAGAGAGAGAATTTTTAATATTTGTTTTTTAGTTCTCGGCGGACACAACATCTTTGTTGGTATGTGGTGCTAAGGATCAAACCCGGGCCACACGCATGCCAGGCAAGCGCGCTACCGCTTGAGCCACATCCCCAGCCCCACATAGCTTATCTTAATTAACATAAACTAGATACAGCAGTCAACCAATAAGAAATCTCCACACTTAATGGCTCGCTGGCACCACCTCACAAACCACTCCCTCTGGCATTTTGCCAGGCGCCATCCTGACTTGTTTACAGACTCTAACAGCATTAGATGAAAATTTATCTATCCACAGAGTAGTATGAACAAGCAGAATTTACAAACTAGCCATATTTGTGAACACTTGAAGGAAAACCAAGAGAGAGAAAATGCTTCAGAAAAGACAGCTGAAAGGGCAAAGAACAAACTTCTACTTTATACTCAAACTGTGGAAACTTCAAAAGGGTTAGCTATGTATGACCCTTTGCTACAATTAATTTTTCTTCTAGTAGAAAATGGATCTCTGGGGCTGGGGATGTGGCTCAAGCGGTAAGCGCGCTCGCCTGGAATGCGTGCGGCCCGGGTTCGATCCTCAGCACCACATACCAACAAAGATGTGTCCGCCGAGAACTAAAAAATAAATATTAAAAATTCTCTCTCTCTCTCTCTCTCTCTCTCCTCTCTCACTCTCTCTTAAAAAAAAAGAAATGGATCTCTGTCTTTCCAATTAATCTGTACCAAGTCAAGAATTTTTAGTAGAAAAATAAGTTCTTACAGCCATCTATTAACACAGAAATGAAAAAATCTATGGATTATTGACTGATTTATTCAAAGCTGATTGCAGTCAAAAGTAGCAATCTAGTTTTCCAAGAGTCTAAGTTGTGAAGCCTGTGCAGATTAATATATGACAGAAAAAACACTACTCTGCATTAGTTGGGCTTTGTCTGCAAAGAACTTCTGTTCTTTGCAGTTGCCACAGTGGGGTTTTCCTGCCATTAGAAGGAAGTACTGTCTGGAAAGTTAACTTGATAACTTTGATTGTGGTGAGCCAAGTCATACCGAGGTGGGTAGTCTAGCTGGGCTTCTGCATTGGAAGTCAACTATAGAAGCTACTGAAATATCACTGGAAAATGGTCCCAGATAACTCAAGTTTCCACAGGGGACTTCTTATATAACTGGCAAAAGGTCAATTGGCCCTGATTTCCCTGAAACAGCACCCTAGAGAAGAAATCAAGCACACTCATCATTTACTCTTGCCTGACTTTATTAAAAATTTTCTCACAGACATTTGTAGGTTATATGGTACAACTTAGAGTCTCAGGCAGCATGGGGCATATTATCAGATCAGGTGATTTATATTTCTATCTAAAAATGGCAACCTTTTATCTGGTCTCCAGGAACTTATTTCATTAAGATAATCAAAAAAGAAAATTGAAAACAAATATCAGGAAATACTTTGCCTATATGAAAATCAGTGGTTAGGAAGAGGAAGATGGTGGGAAAGAAAATTTAAACATTATGTTGACCTTTAACTGAATAAGAGTGGCTGATGCTAAGTAATAATGAACAATGGAAAATTTGTGAAACAAAAGCAATGTCAATAATTTGAAATATTATGTTGTATCCTATTCAAGTAGTATAGTCCTAATTATAATACAAGAAAAATGGTTTATTTTAGTGCCCTTAAAATGTGTTCAAATATTAACTAAAACAAAAGAATGTTAAATTAAGTAAATTAAATCAAATCTTTAAATATTTCAGATCAGTTTGAAGTGGACTTCAATATTCAATTTAAGATACTTGCAATGCCAATCTAGCCCCAGTTGTGAGAATTAATGTTATAAAACATCTTTATTAGATATATACAGTATTAATGCAATACTAATATTAGTATACTATCTGGAACTAATTCAAACTTAACCAGGAAACAGATAAATATGAAATCCCTCTTAAATAATTGACTTTCCTATTTTGTTAGGAATTTTGGAGGTGGGATCTCAAATTTTGGCCACCAGCCAATCACATATCCTTCTGCCATTTCAAAACTGGTTCCCAAAGCATCTAATACATGGCTAATTTATACTTAAGTTATGGCAGATAAATAATAAGAAAAAAATTATAAAACTGCATGTGTGGAAAATAAGAAAAAAATAAGTTATAGCTTATGAATATTTCAATAAGAATTTAATAAACTAAATACTACTCAGTAGGGATTGTTTATAAGCTCTTGTTGGAAGCAAATGGTGGAAAGAGATGGTCTCCATAGGATCACCGTAAATATCTTTGTATTACTTAAAGAGAAAGACCACATGCCCATATAAGAAGTGTTCCCAGCTTGCTCCCATTGGGCTCTCAAATTAATCAGGTGTTAGCATAAGAGATAGATATTCAAGGCATTGGTTATTAGCACTTATCAGAAAAAAAAATGTCAGTGTTCCAACACAATGGTGGAATGGGGAGGAGAGAGAACATTTCACTGGGAAGGCTTTGAGTGTAGATGTTAGTTGGTTACTTGGGGTTCTATGTGGGGAAAGCAATGACTGCTGGACATGAAAGGAAATAAAAGATCAACCATTGACTATATTTATCCCAAATATCAACACTTTTTATCCCAAAAGGATATGCAAACTGTAGGTTTAGAGGGGCCAAGTTTGCAAAGGGATGATGTCACGGAAGGTGAAAGTGGTAATAACTTCTCTTGACATGGTATGTCCTAATAAAACTATACCAAAGAACCAGATTCTGAACTGTGATGGCTCATTCGGAGTGAAAGAAACAAACTGCAACATTTTTAGATTAGGAATACAGAAATTACATAAGCATTGTTGAAACCAAGAAGAGGAACATATTTTATATAAAGATATCTTTTTGGTTCAGTAATGAGCATAGGAGAGCCCTGTCATACTAGTTTTATGTCTTTTCTCACGTGTGATAATTAGATTTTTCAAGTTTTGAAGAAAATTCCAGCAAGCTGTTATCTACCCTTGGAATGCTCTGGAATTTCAGATGTTTCCTTCCTCCCTCCTTCCCTTCCTTCCTTCCTTCCTTCCTTCCTTCCTTCCTTCCTTCCTTCCTTCCTTCCTTTTTGTACCAAGGATTGAACTTAGGGGCACTTAACCATTGAGCCATATCCTCAGCCGTTTTTTATAATTTATTTGGAGACAGGGTCTCATTGAGTTGCTTAGGGCCTTACTAAATTGCTGAGACTGTCTTTGAACTCATGGTCCTTCTGCCTCAGTCTCCCAAACTACTGGGATTTCAGGTGTGAGCCACTGCTCCAGGCTGTTTTCCTTTTTAGTCCCTTGGAAAATATATAGAAAAATGAAAAGATTTTACATGTTATCTTCAAAGAGAGAAGTCAATTAACTTAGCACTTTACAGTACTAGCTTTAAAAAACAAAATGGCCAAAAATATACTTACTCTCCACAAACTTTGCACAGTATCTTAAATATGAGTTTTAAATAAAGTTTGTTGCATAATAATAACCTCTTGGTGTGTTAAGCTCCCCTATTAATGATCCTTAGATGACATTTAGTAAAATCCCTACAGCAAGGAACATTCAGTTGGAAGGGTTATTTTATCACATTTGACAAACTTTTTGTTTGTTTGTTTGTTTGCAGTGCTGGGAATTAAACCCAGGGCCTCATGTATGCTAGGCAAGTGCTCACCTCTGAGTTACATCCCCAGCCCTATTATACTTTGAAAAAGAGACTAAGAAAAACATAGTGTTATAAGAATTGTTATATCATCCCAAGTCACTCTGTTCAAATAACTATAAGACTCTGAATCCATATGCTTCAAATGCAATGCCTTTTGTTCTTTGAACAATTTTCTTTTTATCTTACATCTGTGAAAAGTTTACATGACTTGCTTTTCTGATTGGATGAAAGGTACTACTTTGTCCATATATGAATACACAAAGAGTAAAACTCTTCATCGTGTTCAACCGCAAGAATGGAATACTAAGTAGAATAAGTTATACTTCATGTACATATAATATGTCAAAAAACACTCTACTATCATGTATATTTTTTAAAAGCAAATAAAAAAAGAAATGAAGCCTAGTTGGACTTGTTTTAATGGGTCAAGGTTAAATCTACTCAATGTTTAATATGGCTGCTTTAAAACTATCATTTAAAAATGGACGTTGTCTTTATAGACAGAATCTGATTGACATAGATTGATTTATTTTTAGGAGCTTGCTTTCACATTGAACTTTAAAATGTAGTTACTGTGCAGTTGACTTGTTAAGGTATCCAAGAAGAAGTCACTTCCCTCTAGTCTTCCAAAAATTCCTGAAATTGTACTAATTCCCATGAAGTCCCCAATTTGTTGAGAAGTATTCCCTGGAACTTAAGTTAGCAATTTCATGAAAGGTGAGCAGTATATATCATATATATAATTTTATATATAATATATTAAAATTGTATATATAATATTATAAAATTATTTATATATAATTTTTTAAATTTAAGTACTTCCTTAACTGAAACCACAATTTCTGAAGAGGACATAGTATACTTTCTCCCCATTTCTCTCACCTTACAAACTGCTTATTGAGTGAGCTGAGATGATTTTATTCATCCAATCAGCCTTGAACATAGGAATAGTAATAACAATCAACAATTCCAATCACAAACATTTATGGGGCATTTAGAAGATGCCAGCTTCTGTGCTAAGCTCCTAAAGCTTTTAATCTTCACAATCACACTATGGCATATGTCCCTAAAATAAATTATAATGTTCCTTTTTTTACAAATGAGAACACTGAGCCTTAGTTAACATGCCTTAAAGAGTCCTATAGCTAGCATATGCCAGAACTGAGAATCGAAGCCAACATCCTGAATATTATACTTCATTTATATTGTGGGACTAAAGTTTCCTTACAAATCAAGTTATTAATAAATCTGGATATCATTTATAACTCTCATACCTAAAAGTTAGGCAGCAAATGAAGGTGGAGATCAAAGTATGTTCTTCGCCAACCAATGTTTTTTAACATTATTTAATTTGAAGAGAAATGAGGTAGAATTATGGGTGTGGAAGCATCTGTCCATTACCTCCAAACACCCAATGACCTTTCCCTACTGATTGAGATTGTTCATGAGTTGCCTGCCATCCCTTGATCTCAGAGTTTTTTTTGGTTCTTGCCCTAGGCCAGGAGGTAAATCTCCATTGGTCTGAACCATTGTAATTATCTTATTCTTTTCGGTCAGTTATTGATTTAGAACTGGTCATGTGGCTTAAGCTATAAGAAGATAAGATAAAGGAAGTTGGCTGTACTGGGCTTCTAGAAAGGCTTTTCCTTTTCCCATAAAAAAAATAAATATAGCATCATAGATCTTTGGTACTTTTCCTTTCTTCTTGTTGGGAATATGGACTTAATTGCTTCCTGTTATGTCAGTCATGTTGGAAACAAGAAATGACCAGCATAAGAATGGAAGTCAACATGTTAAGCATGGCAATGCACAAGGGATGAAGAAGGAGCCTGGATCCCTAACACTATCGAGCATCGGCATCAGCTCCAGGCAACTTACCTTGGCATTCATGTTTATAAGGGTGAGGGATGGTGCTTAGTTGTTTTAGCTATGGTGTGTATGTTATCACTTCTCTTCAGCAGAACATATTGCTAATTGATAAAAGTCTCAAAACATGACCCACAATAAGTACAATCACTACACAAGTTTTCGTTGAAATATTTATCACACCAAAAATTATGAATACCAAACCACCTTTACTAAGCCCACCCCTGGATCCCACCGAGATCTTTGCATTTACTGAGGCTTGAGCTAAACCCAATGCCTTTGTAGTCAGATGAGAGGAAGTAAAAAGCAGTGACTTCTAACTACACAAAAGTATCTGTTGAAATCATGAAATATCTTGTGGACTTGGAGACAGCAGATGGATTTAAGACCTTATGATACAATTTAGAGAAATAAATAACTAGAATTTTGAAGTGAAAATGAAATGAAGCCATGCTAATATTGGCAGAAAAGACTGTGAGTAATCAGAAAAAGAATTTGGAGTGGTTGAATTATGTAAGCATGAGACTTACTGAAGTGAGGTCCCGTACTGATTACACATTGTTATTGCTAGATTTATGAGAAAATTCCCCAATTCATCACAAACTATTTTCTAATTTATTTATAATGTATAATATGATTTGTATTAATCCCACCATACTCCAGGATTGACTTTATTAATCTAATATTTCCCCACTGTGGTGGTAGTAAACCAAGGAAATAGCAAATGGGGTGGGGTTGGGGTTCTCTATGTTTGAAAAAGTTAAGAAAGTAAAACAATTTTGAAATATATTTAAGATTACTAAAAGGCCTCTGACATTTCATCTAATTCCATAGTTCCTGGAAACAAGAATATTTGTGCATGTGTGAAGATTTGTCTTTTCTATGGTTTTTTTTTTTTGGGGGGTTTTGCTTTTTTTGTTGTTGTTGTTGTTGTTTATTTTTTTAGTACCAGGGATTGAACCCAGTAGTGCTTAACCACAGAGTCAAATCCCTAGCCCTTTTTAATTCTTTTTTTTTTTTTTGAGACAGAATCTTACTAAGTTGCTGAAAATGGCTTTGAATTTGCAATCCTCTTGCCTCAGCCTCCCAGGCTGCTGGGATTTATAGGTGTGTAACACTGTGTCCTGCCAAGATTTGTCTTTTTAAAAGAGGTTAATTTCATTTCATTTGAAATATTTTTGTGTAAAACTTTTGGCTTATATAAATACATCCCACAATAAAAATGTTAATACAATGCTTAAATGTACAAAATGTTGCTGATTTTCTGATCTTGAATAAGACACTAGTGTATGAACACAAGCAAGATGAGAGCGTCAAAAGTGATTTCTTTGTCATCTGTAGCTAGAGAAATGTAACTATTTGAGTATAACTAATGTACCCTAAAAACCCCATATTATATATGAAAAAGACTTTATACTTTCATTAATAAGTACTTATATAAGGAACCAATAGGGAATATTTAAAAGCAAAAACACATCACTTCTATGACTATATAAGCTATTTCAATGACATCTGATCAAGAAACTATTATATAAATATATTATTTCTTTCATGTTTTATAAAATATGTGTGCATTTTGCCATCTCTGCATTTTTTTGTATTTTCTTTTCCATCCTTGTTACTTTATTTTTTTATTAGTTGTTCATGACAAAACAATTATCTTGACATATCATACATTTGATTCAAATGGGGTATGAATTCTCATTTTTCCACATGTACAAGTTGCAGGATCACATTGGTTATATGGCCACGTATATACATACAGCAATACTAGTGTCTATTTTATTCTGCTGCCCTTCCTATCCCCCCTCCCCTCCCCTCCCATCACCTCTCTCTACCCAATCTACTGTGACACATTTCTCTCTCTCTCTTTTTTTCCATCTCTACATTTTTAGATATTTTTTAATCAAGTTAACATACCAGAGTCATTTAAATGCCAAATTACCTGTTGAGAATGCTGAGTATCCAAAGTCTATTAAATAGAAGTGGTAATATATAGGCAAACTGAAAGTGAGTACATTGGGCACTAATTAGACACGTAATTTTAGAGAATGAATTGTTGAAATGGAATATGTGATTTTTATATTTGGGTATATACACATACACATGGGCATGCACATTTTCCTTTTCATATCTACTAAGTGAAATTGTCTTCAGTTAACATTACATCCAGTCCCATCATTGCTTCTGGAGACTTCCACAATGAAGAAATGTAAATATATATCTATAAGAAGTAACTGACTTTATTTCAACTCTAATATTCTTTATAATTTTAGAATAGTCAAAGTCATGATAGTTTTCTGCTTTCTAACAGTTGGAAATAAATACTCTTAAAGGAAAAGCATATATATACATATATATATATATATATGTATATACGTATATACGTATATACATATATATATATGTAAAATATAGTTGCTTAAAGATTAACTTCTCTGTGCGTTACCACTTTATTAACTAGGTATGTTATCCTATTTGCAGAATAACCATTTAAGATAAATTTAATTACATAGACTGTCTAGAATTTTGGCAAAAATGGAAAATATCTAAATCAATTTTTATTAATGATATCTTCTTTATGAAGCCATCTCAAATACTTCTCAGGTGTTTTAATATTCCTTTAATTAATGAACATTGCTTACAAAAAAAGTTTTGTCATTCAGAGAAAATAATTTCAAATTTGAAGTCATTAACCACATTTTGCCATTTATTCTAGTATTAGTTGATTAAAACAAGTAGAAGTTATGGATGAAATAATACCTAGAGTTACTTTTGCCTCTCAGTAAGATAAAGCACCTATCTTTTCTTTAATTCATTTGATCAACACACATTTATTAAATTCCTACTACATGCCTGATACTGTGTCTTCAGTGAAATAAACAAAAACTCTTGCCATAGTAAAACTTATACCCTAGCCTGCAGAAATAGGTAATCAGTAATGAAAGCCATAAACACGTTAAACAATAAGTTATATGATGGTGTTTCTGTAAGAAGAAGAAAAAGTAGAATCGGACTAGGGGAATCTGGAGACACAGAGTATGAAAATCGCCATTTTAAATGAAACGATCAGGTGGACATTACTTCTTGCGGCATAAATACTCCCACTGTGGTCAATTTCAAGCTACCAAAGTTTTGAAAAATGGTTTGTGAAGTTCCTGAATATTTAGTAATTGTCTGTCATTGGTAAAAGCATGCTCCAGCACAAACCTTGGGCAAAGACTTAAAGAAAGTCTGAGGAAAGAGCTGTCCAGAGGGAGCTGTGAGAGCAAAGGTAGTCCCAGGGAGGGTGCTGAGGAACCTCTGGACCCTCAGCCTGTTGGAGCACAGGGAAAGATGTGAGGAAGAAAAAGGCAAGTGACCTGATGCTGGAAGCCTTGGAGATCTTTGCAAGAGTGAAAAGGGGATCCACTGCATGGTGCTGATCAGAAGAGTGATACAATGTGACTTATATCTTCAAAGGATCAGTTAGGCTGCTTTGCTAGGAACAGATGTAAAGGCAGAACAAACGTAAAGGCAGAGAGGTCTATTTGGAAGCTAAGCCACTGATGCAGATCATGTTGGCTCAGATCAGGAAGGCAGTAGGTAAGGAACAAGTTACATGAAGATCTTTGAAGGCAGAACCAAGCAACTTTACTGAGGGATTGGGTGCATTATAAGAGGGAAAGAATCAAGGATGGTGCTGAAGTGTGGGTGTTATAAAGACAGAGTTAGATGCTTTTGAATTAAATGGAGAAGACTGTGGGTGGGTCAGTCTTCAGAAGAGCAAGAAATTCAGATTTTAACATCTAGTATTTGTGATGTCTAGCAGACATATAAGCAGAGATATCAGGAGACAGCTTGAAACATAAATTTCTACTTTGGGAGGGAGATCTGAATTAAGTACCTACAACTTGGAGCCACAAAATCTGGATGCTATTTAAAGCCAGACCATTGGAGGAAAACACCAAGGGGAGACAGTAAAGACAGGAGAGAACCAAGAACTGACTTATGGAGTATTTCAACATCAACAGGTTGGAGAGAAGAACAGGTATCAAAAAGGGAAATTGGAAAAGAGTTAGAAAGTAGGAGAAAAGCCAAGAGATTATGGAGTTTTAGAAGCCATTTGAAGAAAGTATATCAAATATGGATTTGATACCTGTTCTAATTGAAGTGCATTTTCTTTTCCAGAATGATTGCTTCTTATCCTAAATAGGTGGCATCTGGGATTTATATAGAGAGAATTATCATTCTAGTGAAATGATATTTTCTATGTTTTAGTAATAATGTCCCTTACTATAACAATGATTAAATTAACAACACCTACTTTGGTTATTTTAATTCAGTTTGAACTCAGCTGAAAAGGGAATCTGATAACTTTTATTAGTGATTCCACTATCAAATCATATTTTCAATTGTAAGTTTTTAGATATACAAAATTGAATTAATCAGATTTCATCATACACTCAACATTGCATGATCTGCTTTCATTTACATAGATATTTAGATATTTATGTTTAATAGCCATAGTTTTCCCATCTTAAACTCAGCACCCCAAACAAAAGTTAGGAAATTGAAAATTTCTTAATCTAACCATATGATTTGCTTTCTATCCCATTCTTCTGACTTTCTATACATAAAACAACCTTTCTCCCTCCTGAGTTTTATGTTTATCATCTTTCCCTTGCTTTACTTTTAAAAATAAATAAATTTAGTGCATCCATATGTACTCCTTAAGAAGTATGTTTTACTTTATTTTAGCTTTTCAAAATTTTATTAGAAAGACAAAATGTTATTATTCTGTAACTTTCATATTACATTAATAACATCACACATATTATATTATATGTGAAAAGTTCATTCATTTTTACTGTTGTATAATACTTCATTCTGTGAATATATTACACTCATCTATTTTCCAGTTGATAGAACTTTGACTTCTCTCTCTCTCTCTCTCCCCCCCCTCTTTCTCCCTCTCTCATTCGTTGTAATGAATTGGCTCATGCAATTATGAAAATTGGCATGTCCAAATTCTGAAAAGTTCTTAATCATTCTCTCTTCAAATATTGCTTCTTCCTTTTTTTTCTTTCATTTTCTTCTGGGACTATGTTTAGGATTTTTCACATTTTCCTCCATGTCTCTAATATTTTCTTTCATATTTCCCATTTAGATATTTTTGTACTACACTGATCTTTCAGTTTACTGTCTTTCTACTCTGCCCTGGATTATAGATTTCTAAGCCCATCTTGAGGTTTGACTTTCAATTATCCTATTATTTTTGAATTTTAAATGTCCTATTTAAAATATCTAATTTGGTTTTTTTGTATTTTCTTTTCCTTTTTTTAAATTTATATATGTATATACAAATATATAAATAGATGTATACATATTCTTGTCTTGCTTTGTATTTTAGTGTGAGCTTCTACTCCTGAGAATTTTATCTGTCTAAATACTTCAAGACATGGGTTCTTCCTGAAAGGACATTGTTATGGTTAGGATCTGTAATGTCCCCAAAACTCATGTTTTGGAAGCATGATCTCTTTTTTTTTTTTTTTTTTTCACCTATAGACCATTTATTTCACCCACTGCTCTGTTTGGCAGCCAGTCTCTTGTCTCTCTCTTCAGCAATGGTGAGTCGGATTCCTTTTCCTCGGGGAAGAGAAATCCATGGTTTGTTGCCTTTGCCAATAACACAAATGTTGGAGACCCGGGTGGCAAAGCTGTTGCCATTGGCATCTTTCACATGAACCACGTCAAAAGAGCCAGGATGTCTCTCTCTGTTGGTAATCACACCAATTCTTCCCAAGTTAGCACCTCCGGTCACCATACACAGGTTACCAGTGTCAAACTTGATGAAGTCAGTAATCTTGCCAGTCTCCAAATCAATCTGAATGGTATTATTCACCTTGATTAGGGGATCAGGGTATCGAATGGTTCGAGCATCATGAGTCACCAGATGAGAGGGATTTCTTTTGTGCCCACAAATATCTTTCTCACTTTGCACAACTTGTACTTGGCCTCCTCAGGTGTAATGCGATGAACAGCAAAACGACCCTTGGTGTCATAGATGAGACGGAAATTCTCTCCAGTCTTATCAATGCTGATGACATCCATAAAACCGGCGGGGTAGGTTATATCAGTTCGAACTTTCCCATCAATCTTGATGAAGCGCTGCATGCAAATCTTTTTTACTTCATCTCCTGTCAGGGCATACTTAAGTCTGTTCCTTAGAAAAATATGAGAGGAAGACATTCTCTCAGCTTGTGGGGACCAGTGGATGAATGAGGAGCAAACACACCAGTCAATCTATCCAGCATCCAATGCTTTGGAGCTTCAGATGCTTCTTGGGACCACGAGCCATGGCTGCTCTAGGCACGGAAAGAGTCCTATAGTTTTTCTTTTTCTTTTTTTTAATTGATTTTTTTATTGGTTGTTCACAACATTACAAAGCTCTTGACATATCATATTTCATACATTAGATTGAAGTGGGTTATGAACCCCAAATTTTACCCCAAATGCAGATTGCAGAATCACGTTGGTTACACATCCACAATTTTACATAATGCCCTATTAGTAATTGTTGTATTCTGCTACCTTTCTTATCCCCTACTATCCCCCCTCCCCTCCCCTCCCATCTTCTCTCTCTACCCCATCTACTGTAATTCATTTCTCTCCTTGTTTATTTTCCCATTCCCCTCACAACCTCTTATATGTAATTTTGTATAGCAATGAGGGTCTCCCTTCATTTCCATGCAATTTCCCTTTTCTCTCCCTTTCCCTCCCATCTCATGTCTCTGTTTAATGTTACTCTTTTCTTCCTACTCTTCCTCCCTGCTCTGTTCATAGTTGCTCTCATTATATCAAAGAAGACATTTAGTATTTGTTTTTTAGGGATTGGCTAGCTTCACTAAGCATAATCTGCTCTAGTGCCATCCATTTCCCTGAAAATTCTATGATTTTGTCATTTTTTATTGCTGCATAGTACTCCATTGTGTATAGATGCCACATTTTTTTTATCCATTCATCTATTGAAGGGCATCTGGGTTGGTTCCACAGTCTTGCTATTGTGAATTGTGCTGCTATGAACATCGATGTGGCAGTATCCCTGTAGCATGCTCTTTTAAGGTCTTCAGGGAATAGTCCAAGAAGGGCAATAGCAGAGTCAAATGGTGGTTCCATTCCCAGCTTTCCCAGGAATCTCCAAACTGCTTTCCAAATTGGCCGCACCAATTTGCAGTCCCACCAGCAATGTACAAGTGTACCCTTTTCTCCACATCCTTGCCAGCAATTGTTGTTGTTTGACTTCATAGTGGCTGCCAATCTTACTGGAGTGAGATGGTATCTTAGGGTGGTTTTGATTTGCATTTCTCTGACTGCTAGAGATGGTGAGCATTTTTTCATGTACTTGTTGATTGATTGTATGTCCTCCTCTGAGAAGTGTCTGTTCAGGTCCTTGGCCCATTTGTTGATTGGGTTATTTGTTATCTTATTGTCTAATTTTTTGAGTTCTTTGTATATTCTGGATATTAGGGCTCTATCTGAAGTGTGAGGAGTAAAAATTTGTTCCCAGGATGTAGGCTCCCTATTTACCTCTCTTATTGTTTCTCTTGCTGAGAAAAAACTTTTTAGTTTAAGTAAGTCCCATTTGTTGATTCTTGTTATTAACTCTTGTGCTATGGGTGTCCTATTAAGGAATTTGGAGCCTGACCCCACAATATGCAGATCGGAGCCAACTTTTTCTTCTATCAGACGCAGAGTCTCTGATTTGATATCAAGCTCCTTGATCCATTTTGAGTTAACTTTTGTGCATGGCGAGAGAAAGGGATTCAGTTTCATTTTGTTGCATATGGATTTCCAGTTTTCCCAACACCATTTGTTGAAGATGCTATCCTTCCTCCATTGCATGCTTTTAGCCCCTTTATCAAATATAAGATAGTTGTAACTTTGTGGATTAGTCTCTGTGTCCTCTATTCTATACCATTGGTCCACCCGCCTGTTTTGGTACCAGTACCATGCTGTTTTTGTCACTATTGCTCTGTAATATAGTTTGAAATCTGGTATCGCTATACCGCCTGATTCACACTTCCTGCTTAGAATTGCTTTTGCTATTCTGGGTCTTTTATTTTTCCATATGAATTTCATGATTGCTTTATCTATTTCTACAAGAAATGCCGTTGGGATTTTGATTGGCATTGCATTAAACCTATAGAGAACTTTTGGTAATATAGCCATTTTGATGATGTTAGTTCTGCCTATCCATGAACAGGGTATATTTTTCCATCTTCTAAGATCCTCTTCTATTTCTCTCTTTAGGATTCTGTAGTTTTCATTGTATAGGTCTTTCACCTCTTTTGTTAGGTTGATTCCCAAGTATTTTATTTTTTTTGAGGATATTGTGAATGGAGTGTTTTTCCTCATTTCCGTTTCAGAAGTTTTGTTGCTGATATACAGAAATGCCTTTGATTTATGTATGTTGATTTTATATCCTGCCACTTTGCTGAATTCATTTATTAGTTCTAGTAGTTTCTTTGTAGACCCTTTTGGGTCTTCTAGGTATAGAATCATGTCATCTGCAAATAGTGATATGGAAGCATGATCTCTAAAACAGCGAGGTTTAAAGGTGGGGCTTTAAGACAGTGGTTAGGGCTCTGGCTTCATCAATGGGTTAATCTACTGATAGTTGAAGAGACCACTGGGAGGTAGGACCTTGTTGGTGGAATTTGGTCCCTGGGAGCCCTGGAAAGGTTTATCACCCCTGGCTCCTCAGTGTTTCTCTTTCTACTTCCTGGTGATCATGAGTTGAGCAGCTTTCTTAACCATGGCTTTCTACCATGATGTTTTGCCTCACCTCAGGCCCAGAGCATAGGAGTTGGCTGATCATGAAATGAAACTCTGACACTAGGATCCCCAAACAAACTTTTCCTCCTCTATGTTGTTCTTATAAAGTATTTTGGTCATAGTGATAAAAAGCTGACTAATACGGGCATATGTTTGATTTTGACAGGCAAATAGGGCAGTATAACGCAGAAAGAATTAAAACCAACTAAACAGATTTTGTCTATTTACAGATTTTTAAATCATTGAAGTATAAATTCAATTTGCACACTCACATAAGACGGATTTATTTTTTTAGCTCTCAGAGGAAAAAAATTGCCTTTTATCACGAAGTAGAAATAGCCCACTTTCATTATAACCCTTTAGGCATTGGGATTAGATTTAATTACAAATCAACCTGACATATAGTAAGGTGCAGCTCTTTGGGGTTCTAGCCTTATTTATATGTTCTTGTATTAGAATCTGTCCAAACATGGGCTCTAGACCATTATCAAGTTCGTTGGAATTAGGTAAATGCCTGTAAGGTAAAGCCAGATGTAGGATTGTACTTATTGTTTGAGTTCCTATTTTATGAGATTTTTACTTTTCATTGTTCATTATGGTCTTATCAGCTCATTGATACCCTAAAAATTTTTTTAATTTCATTTTCAGCCAGCATTTTCTACTGTATCCAGCAAGAGGGAAAACTTGGCTATCTAAACCACTAGACCACTAGAAAGAAGTGTCACCAATTGTTAATCATCTGGGACATATTCAAAAATTAATGGGAGTCACCCTTTGTAAGTGACATTCAGGAAGGTTGATTTTATAAAACAAGAAATGTCCCTTCAATTCCTTTCTCCAGTGTATAGAAGTTTTTTCTTATAAAAGTCTTTTGCCTCTTTGGTTAGTTTTATTCTCAAGCATTTTTTTCTACATTATTGTGAATGGGATAGTTTTCCTGACATCTTTCTCAGAAGATGCAATATTATAGGAAAGTCATTGATTTATTTATGTTGATCTTGCTGAGTGTATTTACCAGCTCTATAAGTCTTCCGGTGGAGGTTTTGGAGTTTCTAGATCTAAGGTAATGACATCAATAGAGATAATTTTACTTCTACCTTTTCTGTTTGTATCCCTTTAATTTCCTTTTCTTGACTAATTGCCCTGACTAGAGTTTCAAGAACTAAGTTGACTAAGACTTACATGTGGTGAGAGTAGATTTCCTTGTCTTGAGCCTCATTTTTGAGGAAATGCTTTCAGTTTTTCTCTATTCAATGTAATGGTGGCCTTGGGTTTACCATATATAGCCTTTGCAATGTTAAAGTAGGTTTCTTCTATCCCTAGTTTCTCCAGCATTTTTATATGAATGGATGCCAGATTTATTTCAATGTTTTTAGACAGTTTTAAATATATTTGGAGGAATAAAAGACCCAGAATAGTAAAATAATTCTTGAGCAAGAAGGTTGAAGCTGGAGGCATCAACATACCACATTCCAAATTATACCACAGAGCTATAGTAACAAAAACACCATGATATTGGCATCAAAACTGACATGAAGATAAATGAAATAGGGTAGAGACAAACACACATAGATATAGTTATCTAATACCTAACAAAGGTACCAAAAACATACATTAGGGAAAAGATAGCGTTTTAAACAAATGGTGCTGATAAAACTGGATATTCAGACGTAGAAAAATGGAACTAGATCCTGTCTCTCACCTGCACAAAACTCAACTCAAAAGTACATCAGAGACTTAGGAATTAGACCAGAAACTTTGTAACTACTAGTCGAAAACATATGCTCTACACTCCAACATATTGATGTAGATGCTGACTTCCTTAACAAGACCCTAAAAGCAGAAATACAACCAAGAATCAATAAGTTGGACGGCATCAAATTAAAAAGCTCCTGCACAGCAAAGGAAACAATTAAATGTGAGAAGACAGAGCTTACAGAATGGGAGATCTTTGCCACCTATTCCTCAGACAGGGGATTAATATCTGGAATATATAAAGAACTTAAAAAACCGAACATAAAAAAACAACCTAATTATTAAATGGGGAAAAGTACTAAACAGATACTTTTCAAAAGAAGAAATGTAAATGTCTGGCAAATATGTGAAAAAATGTTCAACATCTCTATCAATCAGAGAAATGTAAATTAAAACTATGTTGAGATTTCCTCTCACTCTAGTTAGAATGGCAATCATTAAAATACACATAATTGTAAATGCTGCTGAGAATGTGCATGAAAAGGTACACTCGTGCATTGTTAGTGGGACTGCAAATTAGTACAGCCACGCTGGAAAGCAGTATGGAGATTCATCAAAATATTAGGAACAGAACCACCATGTAACCCAGCTATCCCATTGCTTGCTCTTTATCCCAAAGAACTAAAATCAGCATACTATAGTGATGTAGGCTTATAAATGTTTTTAGTAGCACAATTGACAATAGCCAAGTTATTGAACCAGCCCAGGTGCCTGTCAACAAATGAATGGATAAAATTTGATGTATATATGTGTATATATTATGTAATATATATATATATATATATATATATATACACACATATATATAATATAAAACTCCATTTATATATAAATGCACACTTACGTAAAGAAGAAAGAAATTATGACATTTGATGGTAGATGATAGAAATGGAGAACAACAGCATGCTAAGTGAAATGAGCCATATTCAGAAAGTCAAAGATTAAGTGTTTTTCTCACATATGCAGAAGACAAACCAAAATAAGGACAAAAATACAGGGATGAGTCCTACAAAAATGAGAGGTAGATAAGTGGAGCAGAGGAAAGGGATGGAGGGGGTAGGAGGAAGGAGAGGAAAAACAAGGAACTTTGGAATAAAATTGACCAAATTGTGCTTTGTACATATATGAATTTACTACAGCGAATTTCACCTTTATTTATATCTATAAAGCTCTAACTTTAAAAATGTAAAAATAAATAGAAGGAAGACCAGTCAAGTAGAGGAAGGGGAACATGGGAAGGGAGGAGGAGAGGGAAAGAGGAAGTACTAGGGACTGAAGTGGAGCAAATTATATTTCATTTATGCATTATTATGTCAGAAGGAACCCAACAGTATGTATAGCTGTTATACACTAATAAAAAACATGTTCAAAATAGATGTTAGGAATATAATTATTATGAAAAAATACATAATGGGCAAAATTAAAGAACACTGAGCTATTTTTTAGGGTTCTCATTTAGATTTTCTTTCTACATTGTCTTTCAGAATGGCACAGGTGAATATTGATGGATCAGTTATGTCAAAGCATCAAAAATTGTAATAAAGTTTGTCATAGAAGCCAGGATCAAATGCAAGTAGCTTAATTCCAGAACTTCCTAAAATAATAAACACAATGCTATTTTACCCTTTAAACACAATTAAATGCTTCTCTTTAACAAAATAAGTAACTTTATGGGTTATATTGTCATAAGTGCAACTAAGTACAGGTCCTACAAAGTGCAAGTTTCATAATAATATCATATAACCAAAAATTGTCTGCCCTTAGAACACAAGATTTGCCACATGATTCAAGGAGAAAGACTAATATCTTTGGACACTTAAGATGATATCTTGCAAAAGCCATTAGACACAAAACAAATACCATCAAAGTAAAGGAGCAAATAGAGATAATGGAAGCTGAGAGAATAAAAAATTTGTAATATGCTTATTGTAGACTAAGGTCTCTAGAAGCAGAGTTTTTAGGGACTAGCACAGGTGCAATGGAAAGGGAGATGGCAGAAAGAGCTATAGAGGAAATCTAGAAGTAGGCCCCAAGAAACTGTGGTCAACCTCATGGTGAGATCTGAAGTTAGAATAGCCCTCAGAATTATGTAACTTGGATCTGAACTGGACATTTTCTAATCTCACCATGACCAGTTGTTGGATGTGAGCTGCTCTGGGAAATTGTGACACCAGTCCAGATAGTCCTCTGTAGCTGAGGTGAATCCTAAAGGGCTGGATAGGGGAAGACTGTCTATTGACAGACAAGGAACATCCTCCCATGAGGTGGGTTCTGTGCAGTAAGCACATCTCTCTCACTAGCACGGTGCTTCTCCATTCCTGACACCATATTAGGCTCTATGGATGGTTTCATTGAGCATGATGTTGAGAATATGACTCTAAGTCAGAGGTTGGGGACTTAGGTTTGGGTTCCATTTTTCACTTCCCTGAAGCTTTCAATTAAGCCACCCACTACAGTGCTCCAACTCAGGTGTCAAGATTCATCTGAACTAGAGATTAGAATCTCCCATTCCACAGGATACTGATCCTGCTTATTCAACAGACCTTGCAATACTATTCTCTGTTTACATCCTGCTCATCAAGCATATGTATGTGCATATTTTGACAAAGAAACCATATGCCAATAAAGAAACTTCATTGCCTAGTGAATTAGAAAAGCTTAAATTTACCCAGGGAAAAGACAAAGATTTTTTAATAGGTTTTAACTTGGAAAAATGGCATATTTTCTTTTTAGAAAAGAAAATTATGGATATTATAAAAATATTATCACAAGCATATTAAGGGTGCTTACAAATTGAATCCACAGGACTCATTATTGAGTTCCTAAGAGGCACATAAGAAAAACATTAAGAATGTTAATGTCACAAGTAATGTTAGCCCATTCCTTTAATAACATAAAACCTAATTTTATGAATCCGTTATAAATGAATGGCTATTTTAAATTTTTTTATTATATCTACTCCTGACTATGAACTGATATTTAAACAATGCAATTATCTTATGATTTTTCTTGGAGTATTTGGCAAGATTTCATTAACAATGTTCTAACTTCTTCCTTTATATTTTCTTATTCTATGTGTGCCCCGAAGAAACACAATTGTTTCTGGGATTTAAAAAAAAATACAAATATTTCTCTTTTAAAGTCTTTCTCACTAGCACTTGTTTCTGACAATGTTCAATCCTTTCAGCCAAAGAATTTGAGGCTGTATGTATCATAAGTCAGGAAGACCAAGATTTGTTTGCCTTCTGTGACTTTTTCTCAGCCCATGAATAGTATAAGTTAGCATATTGAGGTAGTAAAATCAGGTAAAACCCTGGCTCTTGCATACATCCAATATTTTTGGCTGAGACATTTGTAATCTATAAATTTTGTGCATGTAGCCCCAGGTTTCCAGTAACTGCAGACGTAGTGGCAGAAGTAGCAGTCGGGGAGTATTCAAAGTCTCCTCCACAGCCAAAAAGATTTTCCAGTGTCTTGATGTTTATTGTCATCCTGAAAAATGTTTTGTACTTTAGATAATGTGACTATTTTAAGCTCACCATTCTTTTGTGAAGGGTTTTTTTTTTTTTGCCTCTAGAATTTATCATCTCAATCTTCTTTTTTCTATATCTTGTCTGAAGATTTAAAATTTAAAAAAAATATATATTTTATGAATTGTAGCCAGCCTTATAATATGGTGACTTATTGTAAGAACTGCTAGACTTTGAGCTCTTTTTAAATAGTATTGTGGATCTCTCTGTGAATTATTATTGTCTCAACGTATACCTTACACTGTAACACAGAATGTAATGTCTCAATTGATTTACAGCCCCACCGACAACAAAGAAGTCATGGCAAACTTTCCCAGTTCAGCTTAATGGACCGTTCACTGAGAAGTATAATTTTGACCTTTTAATGATTGGGCCCTCAGTATTTTTTCCAAATAGTATTATTCAAGGGGGAGGAAGTGATTCCTATTAACCTATAGGACACACTTAATTGAGAGAACTGTCTACTTGAGACATCTTCCAGATACTCCATTTAAAATAATGATGCATAATGGCAGTAACTGCCACTTAATTAGAAGAGTAATTCTGCAACATCAGAAACTCACCAAACCAAAAAATGGCATTTCGTTCCTATTAATGGAACAAATTCCTGTGACAACTCCTGTCTCAAATCCTGTGACAATTGGGTATATTTCCCAGTATTTTAGCCCCATTGCTATCCTGAAATTCCAATTATTAATGGTTGACACTGATTAATAGTCTCAACTTAATTGGGAGTATTATTTTACCTGACATATTATTGGAAAATACAAGGGAAAATAGTAATATTTACCAAATGTTTTTCTGTTCAAGGAGTCTATATTGTGTACTGAGACAAATATTTCTTCTGGTTTTCACAATGTATTTCTGTTCCTATCTTACAAATTCAAAAAGTTTGAATAACTTGTCTGAAAGTGTATAGCAAAAAAGGGCCACAACTTGTTAATTAGCTTGACTAGCTATTCTACAATATATTCATAAACCACAATATCCCTTTGTATCTCATAAATACAGCTATAATCTGTCAATTTACAATAAAATAAATTAAATTCAGTAAAAATAAAAGTTAAAATTTTTTTAAAGTGCAAGTGTGTTTCAAACCTTAATATATTTAATTCTTTACAGCTATGGGTTCCATGGTTTTAACAAGTGTTAATATAATGTTAGGATTGAGTCACATTTTTAAAACATTCATGAGATGTAAAGGAAAATAAGAAGTTTGAGTGCTATTCTTACATTCTTTACATTTATCAATATCCATTTCATCTCATGATTCACTTATCAGCAAAATTTTAGTTTCAAATAGCTCAATTCTAGGAGGTGAAGATGAAATCAGAATATGATGAATGGGTTGAGAACTCTCCTGATGCTGTCACTAAAAGTGTATCCTCTAAGAAAGATGAACTACGTAGAGTTTGAAAATATCATTTACCTAAGACCTAAAAAACACATTCCTAACCTAGCACATGATGTTTAAATTTTATTGAAGTGAGCAATCTTTCTCCCAGCCTAACTTTCTAGACAAATGAAATTCTAGATTGTATTTACAAATATTTCAGACCAGTGTTGCCTTATATAATCTTTGAGAGAAACTACACACACACACACACACACACACACACACACACACACACACACACACCAGCATCAACATTATTCCTACTCTGTACTCTTTTAGCCCAAAATAATAATAGCTATAAGACATTTATGCTTTGTCTCTAATACTAGAATGAACGATGAAGTAAAAAGAAAGGAGTCAATTTTCTAAATTAAGTATCCAAAATGTTTTAACAGGAAAAAAAATCAGTATGCTTGTCTGTATTGATCAAATTCTTCAGTTGTCTTAGTTCTGCATTTTACTCTACTGACATCTACAGAAACGCCCAGGGAAAAAAAAAATCACACTCAGCATAATATCTACATGCTTTTGGAATTAAATCACCAGATTTTTCTGTAAGTTTAAACTGAAGAACAGACACAAATTGACCCAGATGATTATATGTATCAATTATCCTCACTCATGAGTTACAGCTTCTCATTGTTAAAGTGATCACTTCTTTTTTCTGATTAAAAAATTGAAATAAATGTCCAGATTTTTCAAGAGTTGTGAGAATTAAACATTAGGAAGCAACTTTTCTGTAACGTTCAACTTAGATATGTCAGGGTTATGTGTGCTTGAGGCTTTTACAGAACGTAAACAGATAGAGATTCTTACAGGAAAAAAACACTTTTCTGAGCAATTTTCCTCCTTTTAGTAAATGTTGCTACATATGTGATAAATATCAGTGTTAATATAGCTAGATATATTGTATCTAGATGTTTGTGCATGTCAGTCTATGTATATTAAAATAGAGAATGACTTTGAATTGGACACTTCAGCACTAGGCAGTGAGACAACTGACACAACCAGGATAAGTGAGATCTATCTATTCAGTATATATTCAAAATATAGCATGTATCTATGCCAATCTCTATGCAACATACTGTATATAAAAAACAATTTTTCTTGTTTATAAGTGCATGTGGCAAGAGTAGACACAGGAGGAATAGGTTGATGTCATCTTTAATTGGAAAGAACCACTATGGTCATTCAATCGATGGTCATTCCGATATGGATATTTGGCAGACATTTTTTTGAAAATTATCCAAAGGGGCCTGTTGCTTTAAAACAAATAAAAATATCTTCTGCTGATGATATAATATAATCTCTTTAACAAAATTAGAAAATTTTTAAAAACTTACATCAGGCAGTCTGAGCTTCTTTGCCAATACTTCGTGCTTCTTGGATGGCAGTATTAATGAATGTCAGTTTTTAATAATGGTATTATAAAGCATTTGGAAGTTCTGTATAACTCCAGTATTGATAAGCATTTTTCAAATGATAAATACCTAATGTTACAGCATCGTACAGTTGAAAAGATTTATTCATAGTACCAGATAAACTAATAGATTTTTAGTGTAACAGAGTTGTAAGAGTGTAATGATGTAATTTCACACTCCACATCAAAATAAAGTTTTAAGAAATGGTCACTGTTGGGTATTGGTGTAATATCAAAGAAAATATTGACAATTATCTATATAAGGCTACTAAAAACTCCTTTCCATAGCTTCATATTTTGAGAGTACAGAATTTTACTATACATAACAATCAAAACAACACATCACAAGTGAATGCAGGAGCCAAATCTTACTGTCTTTTCTTAAACCAGACATCAAGAAATTTTCATTATGGTAACACATGACTTTTACAATCAATAACTTAGACTTAACTGATATATAGAGAGTATATTATCCATCAACGAGCAAATACACTTTTTTTTCTCAGCATATATTATGTCATATATTATGGCCATATATTATGTCACAAAACAACTCTTAGTAAATACAAAAAAAAAAGTATAGATGCTACCCTGCATTCTATCAGACCACAGTGGAATGAAATTAGAAAGCAATGAAAAAATAAAAGCTACTCCAACACTTGGAGACTAAATAATATGCTATTGAATGAACAATGAGTTGCAAAAGATATCAAGGGGGAGATTAAAAAATTCTTAGAGATAAGTGAGAACACTGATACAACATATTGAAATATCTGGGACACTATGAAGGCAGTTCTAAGAGGAAAATTCATTGCATCCATGCATTCCTTCAAAGAAGAATAGAAAACAAATAAATGACCCAAAATTATATCTCAAAGCCCTAGAAAAAGAAGAACAAATCAACCAAACGCAGTAGAATACAGGAAATAATTAAAATCAGAGTTGAAATCAATGAAATTGAAACAAAAGAAATAATTGAAAAAATTGACAAACCAAAAAATTGGTTCTTTGTATTTCTGAGCCTTAGAAAATAATTATTCTTCAGTAAAACATTTTCTTTTTCTTTTTCTTTTTGTACCCAGGATTGAACTCAGGAGTACTTGATCACTGAGTCACATCCCCAACCTTACTTTGTAATTTATTTTGAGACAGGGTATCACTGAGTTGCTAAGTGTCTTTCTTTTGCTGAGGCTGACTTTGAACTTGTTATTCTCTTGCCTTAGCCTCAAGAGTTGCTGTGATTACAGGCTTGCACCACCATGCTTAGTTAAAACATTTTCTAAGTTTTCACTTATAATAATAAAGTAAATGCCAACCCATATAATCCAGGTATACAAATTCCACAGACTGCTTGATTGTTTCTGACCTGACGGTGTAAAAGCGTGCTGAGACCAGAGTTTGAGAAGCTCTGGTTATTGAGATATTCTAACTATCAAGTGAAACTATAAAAGGAGTTCAGCTCCACTGGGGCACTTAAGAAAGGAAGAAGAAAGACTGGAAAATCAGTGAAGTATTTCACTCATGAGGCAGTTATCTTTTGAGCTCTTAAAATTTTTACCAGTTATTTTTAAATCACAATATTTCAGGATAAGTGTTGCAGAAGATAAGCCTTTTAGCTTTGTGTGGTTTCAGGGAGGGAACAAAAGCAGTTATAGTAGAAGAATAAGAGCAAGAACTGATTGTGGAGAAGGCAACAGGTGAGCCTCGAAGGAAAGGAACTAAGTGATGTTCCATTTCTCCAGGCAAGGAGTCAAAAAAAAGAAAGTAGAGCTGAAGTGTAGTATAGAATGAACTCCAACACAAAGAGACAACCTGAAGCTCAAAAAGTTTAAGTAACTTGTTTGAAATTGCATAGCCAAAAAAAAAATCCAAGTGACTTTGCTTTAAGTCACTCAAGTCATTTCCATTCTACCCAATAAGTCAAAGGAAATAAATTACACTTGAAGATGGAGAATAAAGCATGGCTCTGGGGCTTCTCATTTAATGCCTGGGTATTGTGTGGGTGGTTACTAACACTCAGAAAATATTTTTTATTGATTATTTAAAGCATTACATAGCTCATGATATAATATTTTATTATCACCATTGAGGTCTGTCTTTCTGCCTTCGTGTGATTCTTTGGATTCCTACCTGTCAGTCACAAACCAGGAAATCCTTGGTGCTCTGATTAAAACAGGATAACATTGTATGACAGTGCATCTATTTGAACCAATTTGTTTTATAGATAAAGAAACCAACATCTTGAGTGGCAAAATGATTTGCTCATATAGTGGCAGAGCTAACACTAGAATCTTAGCTTTTGAAACAGTAGTTTGCAAGAATATATATATATATATATATATATATATATATATATATATATATATATATCTTAAAAATATCACAAAGAAACCAAGAGATACATTTCATTCTAAATGATCAATGTGAATGCTCTATAATCTAGATTTGAATTCACTGAGTATATCAAAGTTAGAGTAACCAAAACAGACTGCCTTTTCCATATGAGATGTTTTAAAGAGGAATGTCAAACATATGCATGCACATCCTAAATCCTGTTTCATTAATTCCATCTGCAGCTACACTGGCTTTTCCCTATATGGTATAGATCACATGTGCCCCTTTAGATGTATTGCATCCACCCTTGTTTATGATGTGTATGGTAGAATCTCTCAAGTATTACCATGTTGGTCCATTTCTATGCTTAAGTGAATAGGTCACATAATGGTACAATATGCAATCCAGAAAAACTCTTGATTGTCCACATTAAAGAAAGAAACAGCTTGCGGATTACTCAAAAGAGTGACTAATCCAAAAGACATTTAAATTTGAAATGTGCTTTGTGCTAACATTAAACAAGGACTCATTATGTTTTAAATGTTTCCTTCAAACATGAAGTCACTCTGTAATCATCTCACTTTTCCTTGTTTTTCCTGTTCAGTTATCCATACCTTATTGCACATCTACCCATTGGTCTACTTCATCATAGTCAGGCCTGGAGTCTCCAAAAGAAAATTTATTTTAACAACATAAAGAACCTAATAAATAATGTAGTCGAAGTATAGCAAATATTGGCTTCATTTGTGGCTCTTATCCTTCAGTCTTCAGTAGAAATCTCTTATTGTTCGTAGCATTCTTAGGACCTAAATCAGGCTTCTGAATCCTCCCAATAGCTGTGTTGTTGCAAAAGAATTAAAATGTATTTGACAGCTTTAATTCCATCAGTCTTGCTGGTAATGTTCAGTCCTTATTCAGTATCACATAGTCATTTATCTACACAACTAAAGCATGTAAAACTCCTCATTCCAAGTCTCATAATTTTTGTTGAATCTCTTAGCATCAAAAATCTTACTTCTTTAGATTTAAAAAGAGTTCGCTGAGTGTACTTATCTAATGAGTTTAATGTGTGTCATGTGATTGCTACTTGTTACAATGATAGAAAAATTTGACTCTGAAAACTTACAGTGTGGATTATTACATTAGCCTATATTATCATTTGTCTTAAATTGTTCTTATTTGTTCTTGCCTTCATATTTTCAATGAACATTATAGAGACTTGTTTCTCACAATATTTTTTTCATTGAGATAACAGATTATAATATCAATAGGCTCTTAAAGATTCTTTAAAAACACACTTAATCATCATTCAGAAATACATGTGGGACAGTTCTTCAGGTGGTATTACATTTACTGTATTTCCCTCTCATTTACTTCTTTGGGGGGGTACCGGGGATTGAACTTGGGGGTACTAGACCATTAAACCACATCTGGGGCTTTTTAAAAAAAATTTAATTTTTAAATTGTTGATAGACCTTTATTTTATTTATTTATTTTTATGTGGCGCTGAGGATCAAACCTAGTGTCTTACACCATCCTAGGCAAGTGCTCTACCACTGAGCCACAACCCCAGCACCCCAGTCCTATTTTGTATTTTATTTAGAGACAGGGTCTCACTGAGTTGCTTAGTGCCTTGCTTTTGCTGAGACTGGCTTTGAACTTGTGATCCTCCTGCCTCAGCATCCTGAACCACTGGGATTACAGGCATGCCCCACCATGCCAGGTACCCTTCCTTTACTTTTTTAGTGCTCAAAAATAACTATAGAATGCACTACTAATGCAACATTTATGAAAGAAAGGAACAGCCAAGACTGCCCAGACCTTCCCTCCCTAGAAAGAAAGTATCTTTTAGTGCTTTAACCCAGCAAGTCATGTGGCCCTGGAATATAAAATCCTGGAAATGCTGTTTTTAGGGATCCCTCAGTTATGATGTAGATGGGCTACATGCAGTAGAGACTCCATCATCCCAAACAGCTTTCCTGAGTCTTGGGAGAGCAGCTCACAATGAATCCAAAGCTCTTTCGTCCCTTGCTATCTATAAGTAATAAATCTTCTCTCTGTAACTTGTGTCTATAACTGAGCTCTCTCACTAGATTAGGACAAGTTGGTAGCAGTAAAACTGCCTCTCAATATACATCTACATGAATTACATATTTGGGTGTAGCAGAGACTAGCTATTGGTTACAAAAGTTGTTTCTTTGTCCTTGGCACACAGTTATTCTAATACTACTCAACATGTCAGACCTCTGCTAGAAGTTTGCAACAGAACGCAAATCAACACTACTTTCTTCAATAAGAAAATTGTTGGGGCTGGGGATGTGGCGCAAGCGGTAGCGCGCTCGCCTGGCATGCGTGCGGCCCAGGTTCGATCCTCAGCACCACATACAAACAAAGATGTTGTGTCCGCCGAGAACTAGAAAATAAATATTAAAAAATTCTCTCTCTCTCTCTCTCTCTCTCTCTCTCTCTCTCTCTCCTCTCTCAATCTATCTTTAAAAAAAAAAAAAAGAAAATTGTTACTAAATTCAGATGTCCTTAGTCACATAGTATCTACTTCAGAACAAGCTCTTCATCTTATTTAGGATCAGTAACAGTTTGTAGATGAGTAGTCAGTCCCTAAACCACAATTTGAGTGTCCCTGATCTACTCCGTATTCCCCTTGTAGGAAATTCTAACTAATATAATGTGGATGGAATAAGATCTATCACTTCCAGGGATGTTTGTATAAATTTCCATGTGCTATGTTCCATGTTCTTCCCCAATATACAGTGGCTTTTTGAAGCCATGTGTTTGAAGATGGTATGGTTATTCAAAGAGCCTAGATTCCTTCATTATCCCACCAAAATACCTATATTGGTCTGTACATGTGCAAAATATAAGCAACTATTTTGTCAAATCACTGATATTGTGAGGATCATCTTAGATCAGATAATATACCTTATCTATATGTTAAAGATCTTCAACCATTAATCATCTAGATTTCAAATCATTTGGCTTTATTTTTTAATAATTAACCCATTTCAGAAAAAAATACACAAAAATTAATTAAAATTTATTTTAAAGTTAATTAAGAATTACTTGAAGTTAATTTTAACCTTAAAATTAAAAAAAAATTCTTACTCATAAATACCATATTTTATTGTTTTTTAAGCCTTAAATTTAGCTTTTAACTTTTCTCAAGCAGATCTTGCTTGTCAATTTATGCTTGGGACAAGTCAGTTATAAATGACTTGATTTAGGTGTATGTCTATTACTCCAAGATTTCTCTGACCTGTAGGCTTTCTGTGAAAACAAGTCTCCCTTCATCACCTAGAATGGACTAGGCATTGTATAATTATCTGTTGAATGAATGATGAAATGAATGTATTCATTTTTCACATACACAATTTTAGCATACTCTTCCATACAATATAAATAATAATAACCAAAATTTATTGTGTGTGAGATGCCAAGGTAGATGCTTTCAAATTAGTGTCAATAATCCTTATAACAAACATCATGACTAGGCATCATGTGAGCTTGTTGTACATGAGAAAACTAAAGTTTGTTGGGAGTATTTTGTACTAATTCACAATATAAATAAACAAGATCTGTGATTGTAATTCAGAAACCATAATTTTTCTACCATTTAATTCTATCACACATATTGACCAAAATAACTTGTGTTTTTCTATGCATCCCTATTGTGATTTTGCTGCATATATTATGTGTGATCACCACACTTAATTACACTATTAAATAGCCAGTGAGACATTTACCTGATAGTGAATACTTCCTGATGAATACTTTCATTGAATCATGATGAATCCTTCCTCTCCTGCCTGGGAACTGGGTATATTCCACAATTTCAATATAGGGATCCTGTTTCCAGCCAGAATATGAGACTAACATACTTAGGAATGAACCATTAATTTTGTCTGTGATAGGTTCAACCTTTCTGATGAAAAGATCAACAAAGCACTGGGTAGTTTGTAAGCTTTCAGCTAACCTCTGAGACTCTTCATAGTATAGTGATTAACAGTGTGAGTTCTGAAGCCAAACAGTTGCATTCCAGGCAAACATGTCCCTCCACCACCTAATTTGAATCAGTTTTATAACCTCTGTAGGCATCAGTTTCCTAAACTTTTCACTTCATGGAATAAATCTGAAGATTAAAAAAATGAATACATATAAACCAGTGAACAAAGTATTAGGCAAATGGTAAAGGCAAAGCGAATACCATTTATTACTGGTCTACATTTCTTATTTCCAATTTCTAGTGTTTTCTGTGACTCTTTCAGTGGAAGCTGCCCTGTTTACTACAAAGAAGATTAAGGTAATTTTTTTTATCAGGTGACTTTCTTGTTTGGGAAAATACACAAAACATGGAACTAAAGTCCAAGTAATAAAAAGATGGAGAAGACACCAAAATAGAAAAAAATACTGAGGAAAGTGATATAGATCCTTCTGAGTGGTTTAAGCAGCACATGAATTAACATGCCTGTAGCAAACATCTATTATTACTAATGAATATGGGAAAAGTATGTGGATTTATAGCTAATGAAGTAGTGTTTCATATGTAAACAATAATAGTTATTTGCCTCTGGCACAACAGTGTCTCAAAGAAGACAGGATCACTATTTGAAACTCTGACACGGTATTTTCCAAGCTCCCTACCATTAATTTTTAATGAAATTACTCTTTATATTGACTTTATTTTAAAGTACACTTAAAGATGAAGTTACAAGACTTTAATATGCTTTTAATCATTTCTGACATTTATTCTGAATGTTTTCATCAGTTCAAAATTTGAATATTATTTAAAGATCAATTTTGCTAATGACATTTTAGAGAACTCTCTCATCAAGCAGCAATTCATGTTACAATGTAACACTAAAGAGTTGAGAAACTGTCCTCCAATCTGACTATACCATGATGAAACAAATAAAAAATGACAAGAAACAAAGCAATGTTAAAAACCAACAGTTGGCACTGTATTAGCATTAAAATAGTATCCACCCAATGAAATGTTTCAGAAAAAAATTTTAAAACAATAAATTCTGTCATCTTGAAAAGATAATTCCAAATAGTTTCCTGTCTCCTCCACATTGTAGGACTTTGTGTTCTCCAGTGTAGGAGGAAAGAGTAAATCAGGAATTTTGTTTTTTAATGTTAAGCACAAATACAAACCAAATTTTTAAAAAGTAACATGAAAACTTATTGTAATTGTTCAGCCAAAGAGATATTTAACATACTCATAGTCCATCGTTTTATAAGTCCACAGTAAAGCAATTTATTTGTACAAATGACCTACAATGTTTTATAATATACCAATGCTAAATTTGATGATCGTAACAAAAGAATTTTTATAGACAGCACATTTGCACTGTTATAAAACAATTTTTATGAAATAACTTTTACTGAAATGCAGTATAACATTTGGAATAACAAAAATTATAAGAAAACAATACTCATAATCATACCCACTTTTTAGTCTTAACAAGTGTCAGAGTTAAAAATTTTTATAGATATGGTTCTATTTTATTTCCATATGGATATGATTGTCCTTTTCAGTCCTAATATTTCTTATATTGTTTGTTTTAGCATTTTGTATTTTTTGCTGTAATGTATACAATAATTCTTGTATTAATTTATCAACAATCATTAATTTGAATTGCTTCTCCACTAATATATAGTGTATGTTGCTGTATGCAAATGTTTATTTCCTTCTAAGCTATGGTGTGTGAATACACCTTAATGCCTCATAACTAGAAATGTGAGTTTTTGTGTTCCTTCCTTTTTCTCCTTCTATAAACAATTAAGTTATTATATATCCTTGGGAAAAATTCATTGCATACATACATAGTTAATTGTGTAGCATGCATTCCCAGAGATGAAATTGTTGACCAAATGCCTAAGTATATTTTAGGGATTTTGTATGCTGCGACCTCAAAAAACAATGCAATTATATTTCCAGCAACTGTTTATGAAAGCATTGTTTCCCTAGATGCTTGTAAAAAATAATAAAGCTAATATTTAACAATGGTTTATCTCTTCATTGTTCTAGTACTTTAGTACATTCAGCTAGTACTCACAATAACTCTTTTTTAAAAATATTTATTTATTTCTTTTTAGTTTTCAGCGGACACAACATCTTTGTATGTGGTGCTGAGGATCCTAACCCAGGCCTCACGCATGCCAGGCGAGCGTGCTACCGCTTGAGCCACATCCCCAGCCCCACAATAACTCTTGAGGTAATGATTATTACTTGTTTCATTTACTGAAGTAGAAAAGAGGCACATTGATATAAAGTAACTTTCTCAAATTAAACTGCCAGCTTGTAATTCATTATTAGGATTTAAACCAAACACTTTGATTGATACATTTTTTTTCTAAATTTGATCAAAATATAAATCCTTGGGCTGGGGATGTGGCTCAAGCGGTAGCGCGCTCGTCTGGCATGCGTGCTGCCCAGGTTCGATCCTCAGCACCACATACAAACAAAAATGTTGTGTCCGCCGAGAAATAAGAAATAAATATTAAAAACATATATATATATATCCTTTTCAATTACAATTTGTAAGGCTAAGCCTTTAATACATCATTGTTTTTTCTTTATTTATAAAGTTCCTCTTTTTCTAATCAAGTTTATTGAGATATAATTTACATATAACTAAATGTAGCTATTTCTAGTGTTAATTTTAACACACTTGCAAATATATTCAAGTATGTGGTCAACATTATAATAAAAATGTAGAATATTTCCATCGAAAAAATTTCCTCTCCCCAAGTCCAAGTAATCACTGATGTTTTATGTTAATTTAGGTTAATTTTGTCCATTTTAGAATTTCGTAAAAATGCCTTTTTTTGCTCACAAAATGATGTTGAGGGCTGGGGATGTGGCTCAAGCAGTAGCGCGCTCCCCTGGCATGCTTGGGGCCCGGGTTTAATCCTCAGCACACGTACAAACAAAGATGTTGTGTCCGCAGGAAAAAAAAAAATTTCTCTCTCTCTCTCTCTCTCTCTCTCTCTCTCTCTCTCTCTCTCTCTCTCTTTCTCTCTCTCTCTTTCGCTTAAAAAAATATTTTAAAAAAATGATGTTGAAATTATCTATGTTCTCCTGTATGAAAAGAGCCTGCTATTAAAAAAAATACTACTCTATTATGCATGTATACTGCAGTCACTTTATATAGTGGCTTTTGATGGACATTTGAGTTGTATTATACTGACCACATTTTAATGTAACTGCTGAAAACTTTCAAGTCTTACTCCTCTTTCTACTCTCATGCCCCACGTCTAGGAGAATGAAGAAAAAGTCCAGGTGCAAGTAGGAATTTCAAATTATACAAGCCTTGGCTCACACACAGGAATCCTCACCTTAATACCACCCCCTATCAACCATAAACTCTTCTTTTTCGTCTCTTTTGAATCTTTTGTCCTTTCTCTCCCAGAAAACTTCATAATATGATCGTTATATTTTTCCTACTTTATATATGTGACATCATAAATCTTGACACTGAAATAAAATTTTATATGAGGGTTCCACATTGTTGCTGCTGATGTCCACAACAGGTTGTTTCCATTTGGGGGCAATTTTGAATGTAGCTGCTATAAAAAAATTACATTTTAAACTTGTCTAATATATGCTTCTAAATTCTCTTGAGCTAGTGAGAGCATAATTAAAATCTTTAAAATCTTTTAAAAACTACAACTTATTTTCTAGTTATATTGGTTATACACTTATTTGTATCATGCAAGAGTTCAAATTGCTCTATATTCTCTTCAATTTTTTTGTAAGGTCAGTCTTCTTTAAATTAGATATTCCAATAGTAAGTAGAATGCTTCATCAGTGGTTTAATTTGCATTTCCTTGATAACTAATGAACTTTAATATCTTTCTGTATATTTGTCATTTGTAAATCTTTTGTAAAATGTGTATTTGAAGCTTTTGTCCAATTTAGGTTGATTTTTCTTATTATTGATTTTGTACAAGTTATTTGTATATGATAAATACAAGTGTTTTGTAAGAGATATGTATTTTGAACATTTTCTCTAAATCTGTAGCTTGCTATCTAGTTTTTGTAGAGCTATTTCCTTACTCTAATCATTATGTTCCATTTCTTCTTGCTTTTTGGTAGCACCTATGAAATCCAGTATAATATTGAATAACATTGCTGAGAGAAGAAATCCTTGGTTGGTTCTTGATGGTTTCTAATGGGAAAATATTCAATCATTGAATAGTAAGCTATATCTTTGCAATAGTTGTTCTTAATCAGATTAAATTTCCTATATTAAGTCTTCTGAAGATTTTCACATTGATGTTTAATTTTTTCAAGTGAGTGTTTTGGTACATTTTAAAATCATATTAGGTATTTTAGTCTATTACTATTCCCAAGTTTATTGATTAATTTCTAAGTGTAAAATCAACTTAACATTCCTCAGTCATGGTGCATTACATTTTTGATAAATTGTCAACATCAATTTGCTAATGTTCTGTAAAGGATTTTTGTATTTATGTTCATGAGGAATGTTAGTCTAAGTTTTCTAACCTTTGTATGTAGTTTTAAGGTGCTACTGGTTTCATTAAAAAATTAGGAACTAGGCTGGGGATGTGGCTTAGCGGTAGTGTGCTTGCCTGGCATGCGTTCGGCCCAGGTTCGATCCTCAGCACCACATACAAACCAAGATGTTCTGTCCCCCGAAAACTAAGAAAATAAATAAATATTAAAATTCTCTCTCTCTCTCTCAAAAAAAAAAATTAGGAACTAAATCTTTTCAATTTTTTTAAGGTAAGGCTTGTTTAAATTTAGTTATTTTGGTGAATAAGTAGAATGTTTTATTGAAGAAATGTAAAAGTCTAGATGTCATAAACACAACAAATATAAGGCAATTGGGAGAAGAAGACACACAAATCAATGACATTAGGACCCAAGAAATGGCCAGTGTGGTATGGGCAGAGACCTATTGAGAACACTATATTACTGTACCTTATGTCAATGGAGGCCAATGAAGAATCTGGATTTCTCCTGTCACTTGGCAATAGTGATAAAGTACACTCACCTCCTTCACTCAGTGGAGAGGTGTGAGAGGAAGCTTGTTAAAACACAAAATTTAAATAAGATCCAGAGTCTTGTAACATAATACCCAAAACATTCAATAAAAACTCATGTAATGCAAAGACATCTCAAACTTAGTAAGAAAATAAAATTAAGAGATGTCAACACAAAGATGTGAGAATTATTTGATGTCAATTATAAGGTAGTCATCATAAAAATGCATCAATAAGCAATTGCAAATACTCTTGAAACAAACAAGCTGTTTGTCTGTCTCAACAAAGAAATAGCAGATGTAAAGAAGGACCAAATAGAAATGTTGAAACTAAAAATTATAATAACTGAAATAAAAAATTGAATGGATGTGACTGGTTTCCTCTTCAATTTGTAATGAAATCAGAAGCCACTATCCTATCCTTAAAATAAGGAAAAAATAAATTGAACACAATGAAAATTAGTAACTTTTTTTTTGACTCCTTGAAGAACTAAGGTCTATGAGTAAATCACACACTGAATCTGGAGAGACAAATCCTGAAGCAGAAGTCATCAGAGTCATGAATGGTAGTAACACTTCAATTGCAATTGAATTATTATTGAATTACTGGATTATTGGAGTGTGGACCAGTGTGAGTGTGAGAGACTCCTATGGACTTACTCCCAGGAATCCTACCAAGTCCTCATGGTAAGAGCAAAGAAGATGCTCTCATGGCTCTAGCAGGGAAGATGCAGGGTTACCCATTGTGAAATACACTCTTGATTGTAACAGTGGTCTATTCTTCCTACTCCTCATAGTAAAGACTTGACCAGTGCCTTACCCCACTGAGAGAAGGACATCTCTCCTACTTTAGCCTTCTTTATACTTCCTGTTTCTCCTGAGAAACACTTGGGAAGTCATCTCTTAGCGCAAGGACATAGGGCCACTAAAAGATTAACATGTAATCCTAATCTATAGAACACCTTCCCTCCCCTCTTCACCTTACTAACCATAAGATAGTGGATTATAGATAAATGAGCTGCAAGACACAGACTCTCTCTGAACAGTAACACTTGAAGAAGTCCAAGGTTCCAAGATTAAACAAGAGAGACACAAAACAAACAAAAGAAACAAAACAAAAACCCAAGGGAATTTTAATCTACATCTACAGTGAACATAAAATTCTGTTCTAAAGGCCAACTCACCTAAGTACCTACTGTCAGCCACATTATGTCTATCTGTTAACAATAATTTTTAAAATTACAAGACATTCTACAAAAAAAAAGCTAAAAATCCACAAACTGAAGAGACAAAACAAGCAATAGAATAGCTTCCTGTATTATGAAGCACTTAGTGTTTGCATATAGTCAGCTTTATTGAATTCATTCTCACAATTTCAACTTAAAAAAAATTAGTTGTGGATGGACTCAATGATTTTATTTTATTTGTTTTTATGTGGTACTGGGGATCCAACCCAATGCCTCACACATGCTAGGCAAGTGCTCTACCACTGAGCTACAAACCCAGCCTCTACAATCTCAACTTTTTAATTGTGATGTCTAAATTATTGTCAACTAATACAATTACTCATATATTGGGGTTTAAGTGCATGCTCTTTTTTATTTTTTCTTATCGATTATTTATTCATTTTTTCCTCCTTTTCTGATGTGTTTTAAATTATCATTTTAGTTTTCAGAATAATCAGTATGTTTTGTTTATTAGTTATATCTCTTTGTTTTGGTTGTTTTTCTTAAACAGTTGCTCAGGAGTTTATAATATTCATCTTTAACACATTGCTGTGTATTTTCAAATAATATTATAAGACATCACATAATAAGTGAAATATTTACAGCTTTATGCTTCTATTTCCCCTCCCATTGCAAATTATATGTTTTGATTGAATAGAGTCAATTTCTTTAGAATGTGTTAAACTTTGATTTGACTGGCAGTTAAGTAACCTGCAGGACGTTTCAAAGTTTAGTTTTAAACTATATCAGGGCAAGTCTAGAATGCCTTTTACTCTACATCTAGTTTTGATTTACTATTAAGGCATTGTACTTTAGTATTTAGTGCTGAATGCCCAGGTGTTCAACAATCGGTTTTTCTCTAGTTGCTGGAACTGACATATCCTCCATTCCCACATGAGCTCTAAGAGTTGTTCAGCTTACAATACCCCAGTAGCTCCCGACCTCATGAAGTTCCCTCCTATGTGAGCATGGTTTCATAACCTGCTACAGATTCAAGGCACTCATGCAGACTCCAGTGCTCCTTTCCTAGTTGGCTCCCTGCTCTCCAGTATTTGTGTTTTAAATTGCCTCAGCTGCCCAGAACTCTCATCTCTTCTTTTACTCATGAAGCTGTTGTGCTCTTCTTTGTTCCTCCTTCCTGCCCCATAGTCCAGAAAACTCCTTCAGGCAGAAAGCTGGTACCGTTGTGAGGCTTAATTGGTTTATTTTCTTTTACAAAATCACAGTCCTGCACTGTCTATAGTCTAATATCTGAAAATGATTGCTTCATATATTTTTGTCCAGTTTTCTAGCAGAAAGGCAATCTGGGACTGATTACTCTTTTGTGGTAGAAGCTTCAATCTCTGAATTTCTCATTTTTGTAATCTGTGGTGCAATACAGTAGCATAAACCCCAACTCTGCTACTGCCTAGATATGTGTCCATGCCTACCTTATTAAACTCGTTGAATTTCCTTTGCCTCATCTGTAAGATGGGCGTAGAATTTATGCCACTAGACACCTCTGCTTGTTAATGAGTTAACTATGTTGAAAGACCCATTTAGAAGTAGTGTTAAAATGTGAATTCTAGGGGGCTGGGATTGTGGCTCAGTGGTAGAGTACTCGCCTAGCATGGGCAGGACCCGGTTTTGATTCTCAGCACCACATGGAGATAAAGGCATTGTGTTGTGTCCATCTACACCAAAAAAAATAAATATTTAAAATATTTTTTTTAAGTGTGAATTCTTTCCTCCAAGAAAAAATACCATGAAATAAGACCATTTATTACATATCTAAAATATGAAAAGCAAATAGGCTCCCATTTATGTCATCAAATAAAGGATAGGGACTGATTAAAATCTGCCTCCTCAGTGTTGGAACAGTTGCCCCAATCTGTTCCTAACTTCTACCTCTTCTATTCCAGTTGTGGAATTCACTAGCTGCTACCTGCACATATCAGCATCACCTCATCTCCTTCTTCATGATTTTAATTGTTAGCCATTCTGACGGATTCTCTAGTTTACTTATTCTTACCTGACAAGTCACCTGTAATATTATTTCTGCATAAAGTGAAACCTGAGCAGATAATTCTGCATATTTGTGCTTCTTACCTATGTGGACACCAAATATAAACACAATTAATTTTGTGGAGGCTTACTTGGCTTCTTTATGCTACAAGTTGAGATTACAGGAAGCTGTTAAATAAATGCATCATCTCGTACTTTCTCAAATAACAGCACCCTTGGCAGAAAATTTGCGAGCTCACAACATTTCTTTTTAAAAATACATATATTTTTTTATATGTAGATGGACACAATACTTTTATTTATTTATTTATTTGGTGCTGAGAATTGAACTCAGTGGCTCATGTGTACTAGGCAAGTGCTCTGCCACCGAGCCACAACCCTAGCACCCTCACAACACTTCTTAAGAGAAAATAGGTTTGCAACTTAAGAATCAATGTTGAAAGTATTCAATTTCTAAATATCTACTATGTACCAGTAATTATTCTAGATTCTAGAAGGACAAAGATGCCGCAGTCTTGGCTGGGCACAGAATCACGAGCCAGTCAAGCAGGAACAAAACTTTATTTTGAAAAAGCCGCCGCAGGCAAGCCAAACCCGGTCCTCCCATGCGGGCGTCTGCCGGAACCGCGTGCCTCCCGGAGCCAGGGTCCCGGACCTTCCCCGGAATTTCCTCCTACTATCTTTCCCCAACCAATGGGAACTCTCCAGCAGTCCGGTAACTTGAGTCCTGTAGCAAGCCAAGGTGAACAGCAGGAGCCCAATTTGCATATGAATGTAAATCTTAGCATAATAATACCTCAGTGGCTAGTTGGCGTCACTTTACAACCAAAGGTGCCATTTATATTTTGTTTGTGGCTCCTAGCACAAAGATACACAAGATATGATTCCTAAACATGAGGAAGAATCAAAAAAATCATATTTGAAAGACATCATAAATTGTATGGTTAGTTAAGAGGGAAATATATAAAATCAGAAAATAGAAAATGCACTGCTATATTCTGCGACTTTATAAAGGCTTAATATAAATTTCATACTTTTCATGATTCTCCCATTCCATCCAAAGCAAAGAAAGAAAGAAAGAAAGAAAGAAAATTAAGGATCTCTTTTGTTTTTCAATTTCTATTATATTTTTATCAACAAAAAATGTTAAAGAACTTACTTATAGCTTGGTGATTCTATGCATTATGTATTTGAACTTGTTGTTATTAGGATGACTTTCAGCAGGTCAAATCCTTCTGGATACCTATGGATTTTGTAATTGGAAGCCACACAATTATCTATTCTGGTCTCTTTAATTTCCACACAGATTTTATAATTGGCTTGCCAGTTTCCACTAAGAAGTCAGTAGGGAATCTACTAGGGAGTAAAATTTGTATATGAATTGGGCAGTATTGTCATCTTAATAATATTAAGTCTTGTGCACGAACATGAAATTTTCTCCATTTATGTAGATACTCCTTAATTTCTTTCATCGATGTTTGTTAAAGGAGCAAAACAGTCAAAACAATCATGAAAAATTATCAAAATGAGATTCACATTTACTACTTAGCAACCTTAATCAAGACAGTGTGATCCTGACATAAGAATAGACATAATGATCAAATGAGTAGAATTTAGAGTCTAGAAATAAATCCATGTGACTATAGTCAACTGATCTTCCAAGGTCATTCAATGAGGAAATAATTATCTGACAAATTGTGCTTCACACAACTTGGTATCCACATGCAAAACAATGAATTTGGGCCCATACCTCACACCACACACAAAATTAACTCAATATGGATCAAACACTCCAATGTCAGAGACAAACTATGAAACTCTTAAAAGAAAATGTGTGGATATGTCTTCCTTAGATTTTGGCAAGGATTTATTATGTATGATAACAAAAGCACAAGCAAAACCAGGAATGGTGGTGTATGCCTATAAATCCCAGTGACTCAGGAGGCTAAAGCAGGAGGATTGTAATTTTGAGGCCAGCCTCAGCAACTTAGAGAGACTCTCAAGATAGAAAAGACTGGGGATGTAGCTCAGTGGCAAAGTGTCACTGGGTTTAATGCCCTGTACCAAATAAATAAATACATATGTAAATAAATAAAGTTAATTTCCTGTCTAAAAAGAAGTAAAACATGAGCAACAAAGGAAGATGAGGTAAACTGAATTACACCAAAATGAAAACTTTCATGCTTTAAAGGATACTATCAAGAAAGGAAAAGAAAACTCAAAACAGGAGACAACTTCTATAAAACATACATGTAGTAAGAGACTTATATCCAGAACATACAAAGAATACATACAACTCAATAATAAAAGACAAATAGCCCAATTCCAAATCACTGAAAGATTTGAATACACAGTTCTGCAAAAATGATATATGAATGGCCAGTAAGCACATGATGCTTCACAACTTTAGTCATCAAGAAGGTGCATATCCAACTAGAATGACTAGAATCAAAAAGTCAGGCAATAACACAAATGTATGAAAATACTGAACCCCTCATACACTGCTGTTGGAAATGCAAAATGGTGCAGACACTTTGAAAGCATTCAGGCAGATCCTCAAACTGGTAAACATAATATATCATATGATTCAGCAATTCCACTTCCAACTATATATCCAAGAGGAATAAAAAAACAGACATCCAAACCAAAACTTGCACATGATTGTTTATAGAAGCATTACTTGTGGGGCTGGGGCTGTAGCTCAGTGGTAGAGTGCTCGCCTAGCACGTGTGAGGTGCTGGGTTCAATCTTCAGCACCACATAAAAACAAATAAATAAAATAAAGATATTGTGTTCAACTACAACTAAAAATATTTTTTAAAAAAGAAGCATTACTTGTAATAGCAAACAAGTGGAGAGAATTTGAATTTCCATCAGCTAATGAATGGATAAACAAAATGCAGTCCATTCAAACAAGGATCATAAAAAGGAGGGAAATATTGCTTTATGTTACAACATTGATGAACCTTGAAAACACTGTGATAAATGAAAGAAGCCAGTTACAAAACAACAACAAAACCCTACATTATATGATTCCATTTATGTGAAATGTTCAGAATAGACTATTCAATAAAGATAAAAAGTAGATTAGCCGTCACTCAGGGCTAGAGAGCATAGAGGCATAGGGTAGTATATTAGGATTCTCCAGAGAGACAAAAACCAAAAGAATGCAGGCAAATAAGTAGGTAGGTACATAGATAGATACATGAAAAGGAATTTATTAGGAAATTATCCCACATGATTTTGGAGAGAGAGAGAAATTCCATGGTTAGTCAAGCTGAAGAACCATGAAAGTCACTGACATGGCTCTGTCCAAGTCCACTAGCCTGATAATGAAGGGCACTGACCTAACAGTCTAAGCCTGTTGGGCCTGAGAACCCAGGGAGCAGTTCATGCAAAACCCAGAATCCAATGGCCAGAGAATCTGAAGCTCTGATGTCCAAGAATGGGAGAATAAAGGTTCTGAGTCGAAAGAGAGAGAGAGAGAGAGAGAGAGAGAGAGAGAGAGAGAGAGAGAGAGAGAGAAAGGAAGGAAGAGAAAAAGAAAGAGATTTTGCCTTTCCTCTGTGTTTTCATGCTATCAGGTCCTGCTGTTTGGATGATTACCACCCACAGTGAGAACAGATCTTCCCTGCTCCATCCAGCCACTCCCATGCCAGCTCCTCTGGAAACACCCTCAAAGACATATCCAGAAATAGTGCTCCAAGTCTTCCTTAATCCAAACAAGTTGATACTTAAAATTAACCATCACCTAAGATGATAATTGAATTGTTTGGGTTTTGATTTTGAGATGATAAACTTATTCTAAAATTGACTGTGGTGGTTCTTAAACTGTAAATGTATTTAGAATCATTGACTTGTACTCTTTAAGTGGGTAAACAGTATGGTATGTGCACTAGTTCCTAATAAAGCTATTTAAAAAATCTACTTTCAAAATATCAATTGTAGAATTGAATGATATTTAGAAAATGTGAGAGTATATGGCCAAATACTTCTTCCCTTTGAAGGCTGGGGTTAGTCATTCCTCTGTTTCTAATTCATCGACATATAATTCATCAGCTTGGTTTCTAAGGAGGCATTTGATGACCAAGGGGACTGATAAAACCTTTATTTGGTGAACCTTGGTTGGATGTTTTTCTTTTTTTCCTTCTGAATCATGATTCTGGGCTTGACAACATTAGTTTTAACTTAGTTCTGGGATGGTTCATTTCCAGTTCCAAATTCAGATCTCAGGAATTGCAAGGGAATCCTGCATTTCATAAAAATGCAGAACATATTATTTCCTCTGATTTGAATGATGAAGCAGATTACATGTGACACTGATGAGCAAGATAGCAAGTTCAAATGCCTGGAGTTTTTAACCATATGTAAAGTCATACATAACACCCAAAACATGCTTTACTCTAATTCATTTTCCTGTGGTTGGAGCACCCGTTAGGGTGAAGAAGGCTGCCACACAGGTCCTGCTAGAAAGGCAGGAGAGACAGTCATAATAAGGGAGTCTATGGATGCAGTCCCACATGGTAACCTCCTGCTAGGCCCCTCATACATATTATGACTGTGGGAGAATTATTTTTTTATGCTTTCTGAAATGATAATAGTTGCTTAACAAAAGAAGATTAAGTAGTTATTAGGCAATATGATGTGCCACACATTGGTTTAAATCCTTCACATAGATGATCCCATTTAATCTGCACATGCTTTAGGGATAGGCACCAATGTCACCAAACTTAGTAAAGGTGAAAACAGTCACGAGAGACTGGGCAGCTTTCATACCATCATGTTGCTGAGCAGACACAAGGGGAAAATTTAATCAAGGGAACTGACCTTGGAAGCCAAGGGCCTCACCCATATGTAGCTGTGAAAGGTAGATCTCAGGCAAGTGAAGAAGACACATGACCTGTAACTTAATTTAATTTGCTCGTTGGGAACCTATATATTTTTCCATTCCATATTAAAATTCAATCATTACCATTGAAGATGGAGGGAAAAGAAACTTCACTTATTTTTAGAACATATTATGCAACATCTGGGAAGAAAGACTTTCAGCAATATACAGAATGTTTAATTCATAAGGCATTAAAAAAATCAGGTGACACTAGGACCAAAATTGATAGAAATTCTATGAACACAACTAAAGGGCCCTATAAATTATCATAGAGTTAAAAGGAAACAAGTAACCCTGCTGAAAAGTTATAACAGAATTGCTCCCTAAAAATAGATCAATCATATGATTTAAACAATTCCTCTAGAGAATAGGGAGGGGACATGAAGAAACAGGAATATTTAAAATATTAAAAAGTCCTCCTAAAGGCTTGAGAACAAACACAGCTTTAACAATGTGGGCATCAAGCCCAAAACTGCCGAGTTGCCTTTGGGGAAAAAGACATTTAATTGCGTTCCTGAATGTATAACAAAGCAGACTGCCTCCCTCTCCTCCCACCTCCCCTGTAAGGAATGGCCAAGGATGCACCCTGTGAATATGATGCGTCTGAGCTCAAGACCATATGCTGACACTGAGAAACTGCAATGGGCTGACTCATGGGTCTTGTAAATTTTTTCTTCATTGTCCTGATTAACAAGATTAAGTTGAAGTCAAGTTATGAGAAAACCAGTTTAGAAAAGATGAATGATTTTTGTTTCTTTTCAGAAAAATACCACCCAGTTTTTAATCACACGTGCTATATTTACAACAAATGAATATTCAATCCTACTTTACTAACAAGAAGAGTAATGTTTGGACAATGTTTTAGCAGAATATATAAGAATATTGTCAGGTTGTAATTAGCTGTATTGCCTTAGCCCTGTTAGAGTGGCCATTTTGGTCTGGGAAGGATGAGATCATGGTGCTTTCAGCTAGACAGACTTAAAATGAACTTCTGGCTTTGTCAAGTAATGACTGTGGAGCCTTAGGTAAATTATTAAAGCCCCTCTGAACTTCATTATCTTATTTGTAAAATTAGTGTCCTGTATACATCACACTGTAATTTGAGGATTAGAGAAAACATATATGTTGCCTAAAATTCTGTTTAAAATAAGGATGCAGAATGATAAGCACTGCTTAATTTTTATGAAAGAGGCTCACTCATCACTGTTTAGGACCAAAGATATGCTACCACTGCTTCTAGTCCTCTTGGTTCCTTTCCCTTTAGGAAGAAATGTGAGGTATCAGTCTTGGACTAGACCTCTACATGAATCATTATAGAGAAAAAAAAATGACATTTCCATTAACTGATCTTAATAGAGATTTTAAAAAAAACTCTGCTTATTAATTATTTTCTCAGTTTTTCATTCTCTCACTTCTCTTCTTTGGCTATTAAAAACGAGAGGAAGAGGGTAGACAGGGTAGCAAGTTACCAAACAGTATTTGTCAGCAGGAAATGATTTGGGATGGTATCAGTTAGTTCTTTCTCATTCATTTTTCAGAGTTTTTCAGAAAGTCTGAATGCTGGACCAATATAACAGGAAATTCTTTACTAGGCCCACTTCTTCATCTGCTGCCTCTTTTTAAATCTATTTGCTGAAGGACAGCAGTGTCTCCAAGTTTCCTCCATTAATTTGTCAACAGGCAGTTCTTCGCTAGTGACCCTGTATTTTTGGTAGATGACAGATATCCCAAGTCCTTTATTTTTTTTCAGAAATAGTAATATGGGAAAATTCTCACAAAGAGGCAATGAGAGAAGAACACTGTTCTTATATAGTCTATACAGTTATCAGAACAGTACATTTGTATGGTGTTTTTTCCCCAATGTTCTCTTTGAACATTTTCTCCCCTAATCTTTAAGACAACTATTGCAGAAAATGGCCATTATTGTCTGCATAAGAAGTGAAAGAAGGGGAAAACCTTGGCAAAGATGTTATCTGAGTCAATCAACAAACAAGTAGACCTAGAGCCCAGGTCTCCTGCACACATCTACTACATTCCCTTGCAGAAAAGTACATAAGTCCTGAGTTTCTGAGCACATATTTCATCCTTTCTGACAATTTGAGTATATTGGCATTTTTTAAAAATCAAATAGTTTGATTGAAATTACTAATCAATCAAGTGAAAAAAAATTTCCTGGTTGTATATGTGGCCACTGCCTTAGGGTCTGTAGTATATGGGATACAGGTGTGCTTTGTTATGTCAGTGGAATTCAGAGCAAGTAATGTTCTCTTTCTCCTGTCGCCTAGTTAGCACACAGCAAGGCTGGTCTGTTTGAGAATCCTCATGTGATCCTTGATTGCATTACAAAATATGATCAAAAGACTCCACCTCAATGGGCATGATTGTGCTGCTTGCTAAACTCAATGGCAATTTATTTAAATATGATACTCTGCAGGAGAACTCCTTCAAAGAAAAGGCACAACAGGCAGTTTATCATTTCCATGCGAGGCATTTGGAGTTATTGCCTCTTGAAAGCATTGAGGGAAACAAGGATAATGCTGGAGGAAGAGTTAAAATGTGATATGATCATAAGCCACACTCTCTATGCACAATGCTAGTTATGACCTAGAGTTAATGGCTTGGTGGTCCCTTATTAACACAAATCAGCCTTCCAAACAGAAGAAAGGAATGGGTGTGGGTGGTAAAGAAATTAGAAGCATGGATTCTAGGCAATAATGTATCTGAGATAATCGAGTGACGCAAGCACATTACTATTCAGTGTGTGGCAGAGTGCCGCTAATTCACTAAAAAGCTAACTCAGGCAAATATAAATTAAAGCATGTGTAGGGTTTGACTGTAAGAAAAAAAATAGGAGCAATTAGCACTGCAGTATGTGCACATCTGCAATAATCCTGTTTGATGCATCTTCTATTAATTTACTTTATTGCAAGAAAAAAAATCAGGTCAACAGAAGGAAATGCACAGCTTTTGACCACTACAAAGCATTTCCAAACACTGACTAAGTTTGCTATGTAAATGTGTCAAAGCCCTCCTTTAAGACAAGAATAAAAAAAAGCAAACTTCCTCTTATTTGCAAAGCTGTGATTATTAAAATTACAAATTTTAATTTCTAGAAGTGTACTAATGACAAGTTGTACTCAGTTCTCCCTTTGATAACATGTTTTCCATGTTTATGGGGAAAATTATGTTTAAAAGTAGGTTTAATAATTTCATTACTTTCATATAACTGCAACCCAATCAAACCTTTAATTTGAAATAAGTAATGTGAGAAATTTTAATTATGCATCAGAATCTGTAAATATTTTGTTATATAATCTTTATTCAATAATGTTTTAAACATTTCACAAGATTTTCAGATCTTAATTTGTAAGATTCAATCAGTACAGAAGGTATTTCTATAAAGCATCAATTAAATTTAATTAAATTTTACTCCTTGCTTAGTAGATTGTTAAATATTTCTTACTTTGCCAGTATTTACTGAAATCACTAGTGCAGGCAGATGTTATTAGCTTTTATTAAAATTTAATTGTATATTGGGATTTGGTATTTTTTAAATATATAAATTAATACAATTTATAATTAATTTGCTTATAAAATAAGTAGAGCGCTTTTTAAAATAAAAACTTGTATTTGGAGAGGCAAAAAACAAAAAAATGTTATTTTCTTTTTGATTAAAACTGAAAGCTGTTTGTGCTTTCTAACTCAAGTAAATTTATCTTTAACTTTCCAAATCCAAATTTGCTTACTTAAAAAATGAATACATTTGGATATTACCACCCTTCTTTATCTTTCACAAAAGAGCAAATATTACAGTTATAAATGAAGTAATATTCTGTTTATCAATTAATTATCATCATTTATTTCTTTTGATAAAATTCCAATTCAACCAAAATACTTTCAAAAGAATATTATTATCCCTATGTGATTATGACCTTTGAATAATATTGTCAAAGGGAGGTGTATAGTTTGAGAACTGTCAATCTTTTTATTTTTATACATTAAAAGTTTTAAAACATTGTACTCAATACAGAAGGACATTCTGATGTAAATTAAGCTTAATTGTGATGATAAATCACATTTTAAGTAACTTCTCTAAAAACAATACCACTTTTGGTATAAATGTAATTATTCAAAATTCAAGATATGTTCTATGCACTAAACAACAATTAAATATTAAGATAAAAACAATGGGCAATTGTTAAGATTTTTTAAATTAAAATATTTATTTATTCTAATTTGTTACAATTGTAAGATCTTGAAGAAAAATGTTTTGTAATTTAAATGAACTCAATACAATACAATAGCAAATCAGATGAAATGTTTTTATCAGTACAAATCTGCTTTCTTGACTGATTCATGATTTTCAGTTTCTACATGAATATATGAAAAATAATGCTTGAAAAGCAACACTTAAAAATATGCCTTCTACAGTTGAACTTTTGCTTCTATGTTAGGTACAAAAAGGAGATTTTTATTTCTGGAGACCTAATCTGGGTGAAGAGCCTGGATTTCTGGACTTTTAAGTGAGATTAGTAAGAAAAAGTTCAGCTTAAAAGCATAATTTCTGCCATATATACCACATGCACATATTATTCAAATGAATATTACTTCTAAAACTCATTCGAGAACATTATTTTTGTCAAGCCCATATCATTAAATATATCAATATCATCAATTAAAATCTACCTGGTCATATTTTAGACATCTTTGAATTTAGACTTTTAATCTACACATTAGGATAAGAATAGGGGTTTATAAAGAATATTATTTTATATTAAGTAGACGTGAAAGCTAGTGTCTCAGATAAATTGCCCTAACCACGGGTGCCCTCTACCACATCACCCTGCCAATGCAGTGTTTGTTTTTGTTTTAGGTTTTATGTATCTGTGGGCTGGGTACTACCTGTCATTCTTCAGAGGTCCTTAAGTCCCTGGGACAGAGCCAGATCAGAGCTTCTGCATTAACTCTCAATTTCCTGGCTTTTTGAGGGCTTCGACAGACCCATAATGTTTCTTTAACATTGGGGTTTTTTTGTGGTTTAATATTTCTAAAAGCAGTAAATTATTTCCATCATATGTAAAAAAAAAAAGACAAATTTCTCTGTGGTTAGTGACCACAAAACAAAACAAGAAACAGAAATACTCCAGAGTATGGATCCTAAGAAAAGTTTCTAATTTAAAACTCTTAACTTTGATGTAGGTGAAAAAGGAAATTGTGATGAAGAACTACAAACTGTAAAGTACTTTACAGAATACTTCTAGCCAATACACATCCCTGCTACCTGTCATTTCTATGCTCAGCAATAAGCACACTGATCATTAGGTAAACATACACTCCTTGTGTTTCATATGCATGTCACTTGGCTATGAGCTTTTGAATAAGATTAATATTGACTAGTAAAGATATGAATAATTTAAGATAGACACTTAATCTTTAGGCAACTTAAACAAAAGTGTTTAAGTCAAACACTGGTTAATAGTAAATCACATAATGATGTCAAGGAAGAATAGTTCATATTTCAGAGCTCTTCAGCCTAATAATTGTGATGTTAAGGAAAATTACTGTTTGAAGATATGAACTTTTGAATGAGATTAATACTGACTAGTAAAGATGTGAATGATTTAAGATAGACTTATTCTTTAAGCACCTTAGTAACAACTACTTTCTTTAACAAGAAAATAACAAAGTAAAGCTATTAGAAAAAGACTTTTCATAGCAAGGAAATGATACTGAATTATCACTATTTTTGTATTTGTTCTCAGATCTCAAGTTTTTATTTTTATTAACTGTATATCTTGAGATTCAGAAAGAATTTTTGGATTTTTAAAATAATACTTCACTTTAGAACCTTTAAGTTATTTTAGAAAAAGCAGCATTTTAATTGATCCTATATATTTAAAATTTTCCATCTGGCAGTAAAAAACAAAAAACCCTCTTCTGACAATTTAATTTAAAACATCAATTTTACTTTGTATTTTATTGTGGCACTGCCTGAGATATTAGATCATAGAATGACAGAATGATAATGCTTTTGATATAATTCCAATTATAGAAAATATGATGTCCAGATAAATTCAGTTAATTGGCCAAAACACAACTAGTACACAGAAAAGCTTAAACTATTAAACTAAACTTGTTTTGCTCTATACACCTAAACTATGCATATATAATGGAACTCTCATTTAAGGCAAAATGAATAAAGCAAAAGACTTCATAAATTCTAAACAAGGATACATATGACATCAAAAATGGCAGTATTAATGATCTGATTGCTTCAGATATGAAATATAAGCAAAACACCATACTTAGATCATCTAATAAAAGAAGAAATATTTTTAAGCATCTTTCATAATTTTATGTTCTTAAAACTATCTCATCTGTACAGAAAGCACAAAGCAACAAAGATTCGTGAATGAGAGAAACAAAATGCAGTACAAATTGTAGAAGCCCAAATTCAGGCAAAGATAATTAAATTTTTAACATTTTTTCATCATTATTCTTGCTTGTTTATGCATATTTCTTCTGGAGCAGATCAAAATGAAGTTGAGAACCTAGATGATATGCACAGATAAAGAACATGGGCATATCACTTCAAGATTTCTATCCACAGTATAAAAAAAATGCAATATATGGAGCAGCTTTTGCTAAACTTTCTAAATTACATAGCTTAGATCTATATTTTTCTAAACTTAGAAAATTAAAAAGACATATACCTGTGACTTTTTAAAAAATAAATAACTACAAATAAGATGGATGAATAACAGCTTCAATATGTATGATTATTAGAATTGTTCCAGAACTTTTTCTGGCTACATGTCATAATCATTTACCATGAAGAGAAATTCCAAAGTAAAAACTCAAATTTAATATAAAATAAAAGAAAGAACAATGAAAACAAATAAATTTTGTTTTAAAAATGTTTTTGTTTCAAATGTATAATTATTCTCAGATGAAAACTAGTCTCCTTTATTATGAAGTCCTCTCTGTCAAAAATATACATAGTCCTTTCATTAGCTATCTCACTGGAATGAAATACTGAAGTTATTTTACATGTAAAAGCAAAGTTAGGATAACTGGCCCAAACTTCAAAATGAGTTTTTAAATTAAACATAGATCATGATAGGTGTCCCAAGAGGATATTAACACATAAATGTTCACTGGAAAGACACAGAATGGATCCTAAGGAAAGTTTCCAGTTTAAAAACCCTTACTTTGATGGAAGTGAAAAAGGAAATTGTGATAAAGAACTACAAACTAGTACTTTATAGAAGACTTCTAGCCAATACACATCCCTGTTACCTGTCATTTCTATGATCAGTAATAAGCATACTGATCATCAGGTAAACATATACATTCCTTGTGTCTCATATGTATGTCACATGGCTATGAGCTTTTGAATAAGATTAATATTGGCTAGTAAAGATATGAATGATTTAAGATAGACACTTAATCTTTAAGCAACTTAAACAAAAGTGTTTAAGTCAAACCCTGGTTAATAGTAAATTACATAATGATGTCAAGAAAGAATAGTCTATATTTCAGAGCTCTTCAGCCTAATAATTGTGATGTTAGGGCAAATTACTAAGTTTGAATAGTAGAGACCAAAAAAAAAAAAATCTAGGAAAGAATAAGATAGTTATAAAAAATAGAAACACTCCTTAAGTTTTGAAATATACAGGTAACTTAAAGCATACATATATTCATCCACATATGTGTGCATGTATATAGCTACATATGTGTGTGTGTGTGTGTGTGTGTGTGTGTGTGTCTATGTTGCATATAACAAAACACAGTATGCCTTTTCTCCCTGGCTGAGATTAACACATGCTTTCTAACTTCAAAGTGATGAAACTTTAAATCATGCTTCTAATCAATGTTCAAGTAATATTCTTATATTTAGGCTCATTTAGACACATTTCTTTATTTTCAATAAGTCCAAAGCTGTTACTCTTTTCTCCCTTGCATTGGTATGTTTTCTTTTCTGCACCAGGGTGCCTTTTCTTAGAGCTTTTCATTTTGAAAGGAGAAGAAGCAGATAGGTAAGATGTCAGGGAAACACAGCCCTGCTCATGGGCTTCTAATTCTAGCAGTAACAAAGACTGCACTGTGTGCCCTCAGGTGAGTCACTTAACCCTGCTGTGTCACAACTGCTCCACCTGCACATTCAATAATCACCTTTGCCACCCATCTTCCCCGAAGGGTTGTTTTGAGAATGTCATAACTGGTCGTTTATTTGATCCATTCAAGAAACACCCGATGCCCTTGGACCTCTGAATATGCATACCCAAGTGCAGTTCAGTTATGAAATGACATCCAACAGCAATATTTCCTTACTGAAAGAGACAAAGGGCAGCCAATTGAAGAATGCCAGACCCAAACAACATCTTGAAGGCCTTTGAGATTCACAGATGAAAGGCTTTATATAAAAATAAAGTGTTGTTATTACCTAGGCAAAGAAAAATGCATGCATTTTGTGTCAGCATTCAAGAGCCAAATATACTGGTGCCCTCTGCTCCCCTTTGATATTTTGTTTTCATCCAGTTTGATGACAATATAGATAAATCCTCTCTTTGGTGCTGTTGGACCAGGGTTACATTTTGGTGTGTGGAAAATGACGAAATGAAAGAGAAAAGCCTTTGAAAGAAAGTGAAAATAAATGTAATAGCCAAAAGCCAAATAATAGAGTATATTTAAAGTCTATTAAATAGCAGCAGTCAGGGTATCAAATGCACACTCTCTCATCCTCTGTGGTCAGCCCACTATGTGGACCACCTGCCTTAAATTACACAAGTTCACCGCATCCCTGGAGTGAGGAGGGGAGGCAGGAAAAAGATGGGGGTGGAGAAGCAGCATTCTCCATTCATACTAATCATACCAGATCTAAAATCTTTTTTAGAATGCTTCTCTTCAATTCACAATCAATTACATTTCAGTGTCTAAACCACCACCCTTGGCTTTGAAACAATGGGTGCATATCAATAATGAATAACTCAAATTTTCAGTTTTTTGAAAGATAAAGACTGATGAGTACAATTTAGTTATCAGTAATTATGCTGTCCTAGGAGGTGAAAGAGAGAATTGCAGCTGTTTACAGCACAGAAAAATAAGAAAATGAACTTTCATTGGACTAAATCAGAAGAAGGGATGGACTCTTCTGGAACAGGATGCCCTAGTTTGGTCAAGAAGCACATATGGAGAGTTTATTTGGAGCTGTCTTAGGAATCAAGTGGAATCAATTTCACAGACATTAAAATGGACTGATAATAAGTTAGCCAAGTATTTCATTAAACTTCTTTATTGCTTTTGGGGTGCCAAGTTTACCACATATGGTTGTGAGGGATAGTCACTGAACAAAGGCGGTTGGTCCACAAGTCTTAGGGGGCTGAAATAAGCCCTGTTCATCAGGTGAAGCCATAAGTCCTCAGAAAAGGGTGTCCCTTTACTTATAAAAACAAAGAAATCATATAGGCAAATGGCAGTTTGGGTTTCATAGCTATTTTAATTCTAAAAGACTTGAGGTAAAATAAACGTCTTAATCTGATGTTTTAATAACTGTCTTCTGAACATCGTACGTGCTTACTTGGGTTTCTATTCTAACCATAAATTTAAGAGATATTAATATGAATTCCTTCTTCACAAAACTAGGAGACTTCTAAACTAAATTTTTGGTTCTTTTATATGTGGATTCTGGCCTCTCTGCCTTCATTTTCTGTTAGTAAAAGGGGGATGTTATTTAAAATTAACAAAAATGCCATGTGCCAGGTGCTAAGCAAGGTGCTGGGATGACATCAGTGATATGGATAGGCTCCTGTAGGCAAAACACTACATAATCTGGTAAGTGATTGCTAATGGATAAGATGTTGTTATGGATTGGTGAAAAAATAAAAGAAAAACAGTAAATGCAAAATAAAATGTTCCTGGTCTTATTTCTATTCATTTTGTTCTAAAATTTATACTTTCAGAATGTTCATGCAGAGGTATTTTCTTTTCTCCCTTTTATTCTTTCACAGGTAGTGGGTACCTAATTTTCTATACCACCCCAAAATATCAAGAAAAGCAGGGGTAAAACAGCCACTTCAGGGGCCCCCACTGTGCATTAGTGAAATATTTTCAGGTGAGACCAGTTTTCTGGATTCAGTGGCTCCTTCATTGTCACTTCTGAATGGCCCTTACATCTCAGTGAGAAATCAATGCTGTTTGTTGACTGATCATCATTCATTTATTTGAATGAAAGCAGTGTCCTAGTGGCCACCCACACAGCCTGTCACTTGGGGAAATGACTTGGGGAAGAGTGAACAATTCAAAATTGCTTCTGCTGATCTGGATGATTTTTAACTCTGTACAGTCAGATAACTGAGTAGATCATTTTACAGGAGTAAATGAGAGTCACCTGTGGATGTACAATTGAGCAAGTCCACACACTCTTTACCTAAGTTGTTATTTTTCTGAACTGTGTAACCTACAATCTGATGACATGTTGTTCTTCACATCAGAAATTCATGAAAAGTTATTAGGGAAGCATGTTAGAGGTGAGAATGGTATCACAGATCACAAAGTGAAAAGGTCTCTGGGATAATTTGCACAGAGTAGTAAAAAATATCCATAGACCACTCTCCTTTGGTTCTGCCTCAGTCTATAATCACTCCATGGGGCAAACTGCACTCCTATTTTCTGCCTGGAGCACAGTTTCTGCACATGTTATTTAAATTACCTTTCTTTTTCATCACTCTTGAATTCAGAAGAATCTTCTTAGTGGTACTTACTTATCCTTATAAAAGGTGAGAAATCATAGCCTTAGGACACCTTTCTACAAATAAGGCTTTGCATCAGGAATTGTCAAAATCAAAATAAAAGTATTCTGAAATTTATTGTACTCAAAATATTAGAATCTTAATTTCAATAAATATACTCATTTTCATTCTTGGAAAATGAAAAAAATGTGATATCTAAATAGTAATACTCATTTTTGTATCCTGGCCTTTGCATTTTACCAGGTGTTAAGTAGACTCATGGATTAGTGTCTAGTTTCATTTATTAAAAGTCAGTAAGGACCTTGTTGTCTGTTTTGTTGCACAAAACTTTGTAATAAAAGAGAAACTTGGTGAGCTTGTTTGAGTAGTTCTGGTATCTAGGCCAATTTGGGAGTTCACTATCCTGCTTAAAATCTGAAAACCATGTCTCCAAGGAAAGAACCAAGCACTGAACCAAGGTACATTGGCCTTGGGCAAAAATCTCAAACACATTGGGCTTGGGTCCTTCTAATAAAGTAAATGGTTGAATTAAAAGAATCTGAACACTGAGAGAAATAGAGACTATTCCAGTCGTGGAGGGCCTATTGATAATCAAAGAAGATGTAAAAGTCACCAACAGATCAGTGCTAGTACTGGTAACTGCTCAATTTGGGAGGAAGATAGCTAGGTACTCAAAGCAACAGGCATCGTGAAGAAAACCACAGGGGAAATCATTATGACAACAACATCAGACCAACTCTCTAGGATTATCAAAGAAATGGCCCCCATACAGCAGCTGACTGAAAGACTAACTGCAATTCAACAGTTGAAGTTTGAATGCCAAGTTTAAAATATCAATAGTCCTCTGGAAACTATACCTGGAAAAGAAACTGCAGCTTGTAGTGGAAGGAGTAGCTATCAAAAGATTCTACTTATATTTTGGAGGTTATTCCAAGTCACACATCATCAGTCTTGCTCATCACAGCCAACTATAGAAATAACACCACCAGTATCATTTTCCAATGGCTTTACATCTCACAAAATTATAGGCTAGGAAGAATATTTGATGAAACATTTCAGAAGGCAATTTGTGTTAGCTGCTTACAAAAATGACCACACTGAGGTACACCCCGCCCATTTCTTACTGAAATAATGTTTGCTATCATAGATAGTACAGATAGTTTTCCACAGAAAACAAACACACATGAGTTCAACATTGATTTCTCCTTACACAGAATATAGGTGATCCCTTTGGCCACCAGCCTGTCTTTTATACTACTTTTAGAAACTCTGTCAGGAAGAATAAAAATTTCTGTGGCTTGTGGAACCTTTTGGAGGTAGAAGATCTTGATCAGCAAATATGAAAGTATATTGTAAGGTTTCCTCTCGATGTCAATACTTAGTATCACATTTTGAGTTTTGTAAGTGCTCCCATATGTTTCAGAAATAATTAAACTTTTATTGACATTTTGGCCTGCCTCCTAAAGATGAATATCCTTCAGCTGTTAAACATTCGATAGGTTTGAAGTTGGGAAAGTTTTTTTATTTAATATTTTTATGCTCTATACATACAGAAAAGACAAGAGGTGAACTGAGTCTTTTGATGTAGTGATCAAACTCTAGAAAAAAGGCAGTGACTTTCAAAAACTCTGAGACTGCCCTTTGAGAGAGGGCAGGGGAAAATCCTATGCCTTTTTGTCATATGATTAAGCTTATCAAATCAGGATCGGTTCTACATAAACCAATAAACTCCGATCTAGTTCTGTGTTTTGTAATGCAATGTTATAAAGAATGAGAAAAGCTTGTGCATTGGAAAATAAGTTTATTTAGAGAATTAATCCATTCTCTTTTATTCAGGAAACTGGCCTTTTTGTTTTTCAATGGAGTATGCAAATCATTGACCTTCAAGTTACTAACCTGAAAGGAGTGAAGTCCTAGATATATCCCAAAAGACAGAGAGTCAGATACCGTTCCCCCAAATATTACAGATGCATACCTTTTAGGATTCTAGTCAAATATCACTCAGGGCTGAACTTTCCTCTGTAAGCAGACATTTACTAGCAGTGCCCTAGCCCCAAACCTCTTAACCACTGGTGTCCTAGCCTGCCAGGCTCATTCCTTCCTTAATTTGCCTTCACTCTAAGAAAGAAAACACCCCTACCACCCACCCCAATCTATTACATTTAGAAGAAGTAGTAACTGGAAAACTTCCTTTCCTTTGGGAAAAGCGTCTGCTGGAGGCTACTGAGGGTTGGGCCCACCTTTAGCTTCAGGTTGACAAATGCCTTCGGCGCATTCTCAGCTCGCTCAGCCCTAGGGGTCCCCTAAAATCGCGCTAGCGTCCGCCCTGTCTGACCTGCCCCCCTGCCGCGGCGCACATTTCAGCTTTTCAGCTTCACGGTGGAGCTCGCAGTAATTGAGTCGGGAGGGTTATTTTTCCTGGCCTCGCCTCGCTGTCCTGAGCCTGCAGGGAGTTTTCGGAAAGACATCACCTCCTCCCCCTTCTTCACCCCCCACGCCTGACGCCCCCGGCAGCTTCTGAACGCTGCCTGTGCCTCCACCCCTCGGGAACCAGGACTTCGATCCGCTCTGCTGTGGCCAGAGGCTGAAACCACCAAGTGTCCCAATGGAGGGCTTATTCCTATCCTGCTTCACTTTGGGGGTAAAGGAGGAAGTGTTAAATCGCCTTAACGCCAAGCCACCAACCGGGTGGGGAGCAGGTGGTCAATCGCACAAAGCAGACTTACTGGAAGAGCCTAACTTTGCAGGCGGGTGACTCGATTTCCCTCGTAGCTTTGTCATCATATATAGCAGAACCCTTCGCCCTCTTTAGTTAGAAGACGGGAAAGGTGTCCGCAGCTCTCGAAGGAGGCTGGTGCACACTACTGTCAATTTAGGATGACAGACTGGCAGGCGTATTAGGCGCTAGGACTTCCATCCGCCAAGCTGTTGGAAGCAAGTCTCCCCATCCCTTCCTAGAAGAGAAGAGCTGTGGCATCTGGAAGTGTCAGAAAAGAGCCTTTTGCCATAAATCATCCTGAAAAGCATTCAAATCAGACAAGCGTCTAGAGACCGCTTAGACACTCCACCCCTCAAATCCTAGATCAAAGAGCAGTTCCTGGAACCATAAACACCTATTATATGCAAAATCCCACTTATCTGCAGGATGCTAAAACTGAGGGAAGAGGAAGGGATAAGGGGCATTTTTCGCTGTAAAACCCTCCACACAAATTCACAAACTATTTCTTAGCATTGTCTACTGCTTTCTTGGAAATAGCCGCACCGCGCTTCTAAACCCGCCCAGTGTGTGTTTCTAAGGTCCTCGCAACAGCTGGCCAGAGCGTTTAGCACACGGACTGGACATTCGCCTTCGCCGGTTTTTTCAACCAGAGGAAGCAGGTGCGAGAGAGTCTGGGGCTTGGGAGGTGGGAGGCGGGGAAAGAGATTCTATTTGGTCCTCATGCAGAGGACAGCAATTGCCCCTTAGATCTTACACTAGGGCGGCAAAACCAAGTACAAAACACCGATAGCCCGAAACTTAGAAAACCCGAACAGAGAACACCCGCCTAGCCAATTTCAGCTCTCGCTGAACTCTCCCCGCTGTGTTCTGTTTGCACCATATACTTGGCAAATCTCTGCGTTCTTCTCAGAGGAAAGATTATTAGGGCGGGTAAGGACACTAAGACGGGACCTGAAAAAGAGATGTCTTCGATTTTGAGACAGGAACTTTCTCGCTTCAGAACTAAAAAGACGCAACTCTTGCCCTGCTGGGGCAACCGACTGTATTGAAATAGCCTCAAATCCGGAACAGAGATGGCCCAGGCGGATGCCTGAGGAGGAGGTCGTGGGGCGGCAGGGATAGGGGCCAGGGAGGTTCAGGAAGGGGACCCCATATCTTACATTCCCAGTCTCGAGACTCGCTCGCCACGCATTGATCGCGGGAGGGGTCTTTGGGAACAGCGAGGCAGCAAGCAGTCTCCTGGGTTGAGATTACTCGACACGTGTCTTTTACTCCTCACAATCCATTTCTTACGGGTGATTTATGAACGAGCGTCTTTGATCAGGAATGGTTTTATCTGTCCACTGCTACAGATGACAGATGCGGCTGCTAAAATGCCTCATCCCTGCTGCCTAAGAGGTTGCCTCTCCCCCCTTCCCAAATGCTGTTGCTTTTTCTCGGACGATCTCCACCCCCTGCCTCTAGGATCCCCAGCCCTACCCCCAACCCCGTTTGCTATCTTCGTTGCAATCCCTCCGGGTGGTTTAAATCAACAAAAAGAACTTGGCAGGGTCAGTGGGGAGCCTAGGAAAGCAGATTTTAGGCAAGCCATCTGCCTGGTGCCACATTTGTTGGGGTCTTAAGAATTCCCCCAGCTCGGGACCAGGAAAGCGCCCCAGGTGTGGGTGCCCTGCTTGCAAGGAGGAAGGCGAGGTACTCTCAGCCAAATCCCCGTGGGCCTGGCTTTGCATGAAGAAGGCTGGCGCTGGGGCAAGGTCCGGGGATGCGGAAAGCAGCCTCAGTTAGCAGTTACATGCCGGCCGGGGCTCATCAGAACAACCATTTTGGCTTAATTGGGGAAAGAAGGCAGCAGGAAAGGGGGAGAGGGAGAGGATCACATTACGAACCCTCCCAGTCCCTAATAGGTAAAGGAAAAGCGGAGTCTCTGAAGCGGTTATTAATAGATGTGTGTGTGTGTGTGTGTGTGTGTGTGTGTGTGTGTTAGTAGTATTTCATTAAAACCATACCCTGGAACAAAGAGTTGTTCTTTCATGTTTCTTAGCTTTGTTATTGCTCTGACAGGAGTTCTAAAAACAGGATTTTCCAAATCAAAGGATCCTTAGAGTTGTCTGCCCACTCCTAGCTACCCCCCCCCTTCCTTCCACCAAAGTGCTCTTGGTATCATTACCCCCGGTATGGATTCTTTCTTATACTCTTGATTTAGCCAGAGGACATTTAATAGCTGACTGGATTAAATATTGCAGACTCCAGCCTGGGCTATTTGAAAATCCGGGTCGTGGACTGTACCTAACATCAGAGGAGGAAAACTGATCTGAGACATGTTTTAAGTTTCACTCAGTCCGGCTGGGAGAGATGGAAGAGGAAGAGGCATTCTCCATTCCAGGTCTCTTTTATGTGTTACAAAGTTAGGTTTTAAAAGGTGTGTGTTGATGTGAGTAGCAAGAGAAGTCAGGGGTGGAGTGAGTCCAGAAGCAACCATTGCCACAGGCTAACAGAAATTTCATTCTGTCATAATGTGGAAAAGGAATTTATAAGAACACTTTAAAGAATACCGTTTTGGAAGGTAAAAGTCTGCCCTCAGGAATGGAGCACTGACTTCATTAGGGTGAATCCACATTCCTCTCAGAAGGATTATAAGTCATTGCTAAATTTGTAGTAGGGAGATGATCTCTGCTTCAAGTTCTCTTTCAGCAACAGTCCAAGTCCTTGATTGGTGTTAAATTTTGGGGGGAAGGGAGGAAGAAAGGAAAGAAGGAAAAAAAAAGATTGTTTTGTCCAGTTGTATGTTTAGAAAATGGAGGCCTGAAAGTCCCCCCAAAAATCTTTACACAGAGGCATTGGGGTTCAATCCAATGATTCCTTGAAGGTCAGGCAAATCCAGAGAAGCAGGATCTGACCACTGGGTCTAGGTCTGGAATGCTTTGGAGGCTATAATAATATGATATGCACCTAAAGGTAATAAATCAAGGTTAGGTATGGGTGGATGAATATTGATATTAATTGCTATGTAGAGTAAGGACCTGTCTGCTTATCTGGTCCTGGGCATTTAAAAAATTGTCAACCCGTAACGCTGAGGTGATCACTCTGAATGTATTTCATTTCTGACCACATCTGTAGGAAACCCTATGAAGAACAGGATAAACTCAGAAAATAAAATTGGATTTAGTATTGTAGAAGAAAATACCCTTTTAAATTTTGTCTAGAGAGTTATATGTATGGCCATATGACAAGCCAGATGCAATGTCAATTCAATAGAGATGTAGGAATAGTGTTGCATTTAACAGAAGAGCCATAGCTGTTAATATACAGTGTTTAACATACAGTCTTAATATATAAGTCAACACATTTTTAAAAATCTTATTGAGTGTAGAGACCCAGGTCTGTGCCACATGTTAATATTCACAACGACTTTATGAACACTTCTTTGCAACATAGATGAAGAAATTGGACTCTCTTTCACAACTGGACAACTGCTAATTCATTTTAATATTGTTTACAAGCTGAACTTCCTTCATGCATGGAGGGAGGAAAAGTGTCTTGTGTGTACAAGTCATTTTTAAAAATCCTTTTCAATCAGACCGGTCACTTATCTTGGTAAAAGCCCTTCCCAAGGGTTCAGGGATACTCAGAGCGTTGGTTCCTGGCCCCAGGAGGGAGATCACCCGCTCATCTTTCAGCCCATCTAAGTATCTTGGAGGTTTGGGGTCTGTCAGGCCTGGCATTCTTTCGCTCTTCTTATCACTCTCTACCCCTTCAAAAAGGCAATTGATTAGTTTCAGCTTTTCCAAACCGAGATCCGATATGTTTCTCAGGATCAAACGTCTTCAAGAAGCTCAGAAAGAAATGTGGGGGATGGGGAAGTGAAAAAGGAAAACAGACGGGGCGGGGGCAAAGTACGCCCCACACCCCAAACCTCCGCACCCAAAGAACCTAGGCAATGCTAGTACTGACTGGGCACGAGTGGAATGGTGATTTCTCCTGGAAGACCACTTAGCTTTAATATGTTCCCTCGCTTTCCGGAAGCAAATATTTAAAGGAGCAAATGGATATCTAGAAAAGCAAGGTTGATGATTTATGCCTGGATTTCCCTCCAAGCATTTGCCTTCCTTGTATTTACAGGCGTGGCCCCATTCGCAAGTTGTACATCTGTTCCCTTCACGTGACATTTCGTAAAAGCCCTAACATCTGGGCAAGATAAACTTCAGGTACCTGCTTAACTTTTCACTTGTCACACTCGAGTCCCAGGCGCGTCCCTTTCCCCCTCCTGCCTGCCTCAGTGGTGGCGTCTGTGGCGCTCTTTGTCCCAGTCCTCTGCGCTCTGGCTTCCAGTCCAAACTCCCAACCTCGCCTCCTTGCAGTGCCAGCCTTTGGCTAGTGCCAGTTTCTTTACCGCCTCTTGCTCGACTGGGCAGGTAAATGAGGGCATAACTTGAACCCACGGGGGGAAAAAAATTCACATTTCTATTCCGGCTCCAGACCGAGAAACCAAACCAAAACAAAAGCCGCCTCATCAACAATATTCAAACTCACATTCGGTTCAGCAGTCTCTTATAAGCCCATACATTCCTCAAAGAAAGAGTAAGGCGAGCTGCTGACTTTGATGATTGTCTTTTCATGAGCTTTCCCTCTATCTGATAGATGTTTAAACTGCATGTTTTATAGAAATTTAATTTCACTCGCGCGCAATCTCCCCTCCCCCAAGAAGGCTGCCTCTGGAATCAATGCTCTTAGAATTGTTTTTTCTTTTCTTTTCCTAATCTGGAGTTTTGTTCCTCTGGCTTCAGCCTAAATCTCACGCAGAAATCCGACGACACATCCACAGACTTGGGGGTTAAAAAAAAAAACACAGAAGGAAAAGAAAATAGTCCACGTAAACAAGAAAGAAGGCCGTTGGAGGCCCTCACTGCAGGAAACCCCAAAACGATCTCGTTGCCCGGCGCCCACGAAATCCCGGCTATAATTGAGTGTTTTCTTTGAGGTTTTCTGACCATGTGCTTTTTACCATGGCTATTATGACTGATACAAGAAAATGAATATTTATTATGATCCCATCCCAAACTTTCCCCAAGGTTTATCTCTGCCTTTATAAAGGGGGAGAATATAAAATGGGAACGTGTGTGCCAGTGATTTTAACCTGCCCCACCTTCCAGTGACCTGCCCACATGCTCCTTCTTACTTTATAGACATCTGGGAATTCCATACATGCCTTAAACTCCAATTACACACCTTCTTCAAAAGGACACGTGCTTTGATTTGCTAAGAACATTAAGTGGGCTCCGTCCTGGGGCCTTGAAACAAAAGCGAATGGAAAATGTAGCCCATTCACTGACTACTGAGTGTATCTTTTGCTGTTCAATAAATAAATACAATTAATGATGCTTCAGCTTGCATTTTCCGGTGTTCAATTTGCGAAGAGTTGAGAGGTGTCTGAGAAATGGTAGAGTTGCCGGCTCTGAGAAATTATGCAGAAGCCGATTTCTCTTTCCATTTTGCCAGTGCCCTTCCTTTCCACTTTCGCTGGTGCTGGGGGGTGGGGCACTCTTTATGACACATAAGCAGAAAATTCTGGAAAAGTGGCCCCTGGGGATCCCTGTCCCGACCCCTGTTTGTCGCTAATGTGGGCCTGTCTCTGGAAATTTGAGGTTGGGCCTTTGCCTGAATCCATTGCTGCTGCTCCCTCTGCTACCGCTGACACTTGGCGCAGCCGCTTTTAAGCAGCGGCCAGAGGCTGGGCCGGGCCGGTCCACACCATCCAAGGAGGGCACCAACATTGTCACTCTCTCCACGGTGCGGGCCGGGCCGCCACCCACGCAGGGGAGCCTGAGCCGGGGCCCCTCTTCCGCGCCCTCCGCAGGTGAGACCCTAGTTCCCCACGGAGTTCTGTTTGGGTTTCCGTGGCGTTTGTTCCCCGCAGGTTTGTTTGTTTTTCTTCAAATTACAGATGCAGGGAAAACCGCCTGACATCATGAGAGCGGGACAAACGCTCACTTTGAAGGATTCCTGGGCAGAACTTCAAGTGAAATCATATGCCTGAGAAGAACTTGATACCGGTCTAGAGAAAATAACTAGTTCTGACTTTGCCAAACCGTGGAATGTGCAAAATGCTCTACTTTTTTGCAAGAGGCCAAGTGTCCCTTAAAAAGCTCCATTATGAATATAAGCCTGAAGACCGAAGGGGCAAGAAGCTTCTGCCCCTGTCGAATGTGGGGGAAAAAAAGTACTTGCATAGTTTCAGCTATTTAATGGTATTTTATAGCTTGCACTTTGGGGAAGGTATCAGCAACTGTGCATGAATTATTATCTGTGCATATATTTAGCGTGTATATGCACTAAAAGGATAACTATGTGTATATGGGAACAAAAACTTACAAGTATCTTATGACTGAAGGGGATCGATCACTTGAAATTTAAAACAAGATAAAAAGAATTATTTTCACAATAAAGGAAGCAATCTTAATTCAATTTTTAAAGAAGCCACCCAAGATCTTTTTATACAATACTTTCCCCTAGTGAATGCATTCTGGTTGAAGGGCAAAGACCTTGAATGTAGCCACATTAAACGAAAAGAGTTAGCTCCTTAGTGATGAAAAAGTGGCAATTCATTTGATGTGATCTTTAAATAAGTGTAAGTAATAAATAAAGTGAAATGAAACAAAATGAAAAGAAATAATGGTGGAAGGGAAGAAACACAGGTGACTTATTACTACTCTTTAAAAATGAGCATTTATATGATGTGTACAAGGGGTAGGAATGCAAAAATAGTTTGCAAGCTGAAAACTATATTTGAGAAATTAATGTTTTCCACTATGAAGTCTCCTCAAAACTGTTCACCACCTTTCTTTTGTTTATTTATTTATTGCTCTGAAAATCTGGAGAAAGTCTATCTTGAGTTTCGTGTTTAGAATTCTTAAAACAAATGTAGCATTTGTTTTCCTCCAGATTTTTTTTTTGAAAACAAAAATGCAAAGTACTATTAAAAAAAGAAGAAGATAGTAGGCTCTATTTCTTTGAAATATCTAATATTTACATCAAGAAGTAAGGTACAGTTTACCTTGTCAGCAATGATGGTCAGCTCCATTCTGGTGTACATCAAGAAATCTGAAATATCAAATAGTCAGACCAAGCTAGTGAACAAGAAGGTTCCCCCATGAACAATTTAGAAAATGGAGGTAATTGGATGATACGCACGAAAGAGAGAATTATCATCTTGATGTTCTCCCTAATCCTACATACACATACACACAAATACACACACCCCACAAAAAATACCAACACATCCTATGGATATACTTCCCTTTTCATTATTTGATAAAGGACTATCAAAATCCTAATAATCATAAAAGTAATAATAATCCCAAGCCTTCACTAATCCTTTAATGTAAGTAAATGCTACAAGCTTATTATAAAATACAGTCTAAAATATTCACAATAATAAATTCATAATGATGTCATGTCAGCATTCTGAGGTGCTGTGTGAAGAAATAAAAATATTCAGGCAATAAAATAACCTCAACCTTAGTTAAGCAAACACAGTCTGCTCAGATACACATACTTATTTGACATACTCATTATTTGAATTAGGCACCCATATAATTTTCCAGTTTCATAGCTTCCCTAATTATAATTGAACATAGTAAACTAGATGTAAAAAAAAAATTAAGAACTAAGTAGATAAGAATCACCACTTTTAATGATATTAATCATAAAAGTCAGTATGTTCCTGGCCCAGAAATAATCAGAATGAAAGAAAAATCAAGCACCATTTGTCCTCATTATTGTTTTTCATTACTTCATGAGATTATACGGATGTGTGTATGTGTGTGAGTGTGTGTATCTCCATGGGAAAATACTATGTAATTTTGAATAGAATATATTTGTTAAAGAACTAAACTAGAAACTGAATGGTTATGCATTTACAACAGTAATTGTTCCAACAGTTACCAAGGATACTGAAAACTCAGGTTGTTTATTCATTGGACTCAGATGTATAATCTTTATGTGTAAATTAGGCGCATACTTCTCAAATAGATAACAAAAACAAAGTGAAATATTTTCTTTTTAGCAAACATGACACTGAATGTCATACTTATTCATGAAATAAAATTAAACAAATTATAAGTGAAATTGTCTCCTGCTAAATTTATCATTTTCCAAGCATTTGTATTTATTTGTGTATGTAATGTTCATAACACATTATTCTTTCACTGAAATAAACCTTTAAGAATCCTCATCTTTAAGAGTGGAGGGCATGACAAAAATATAGTAACAAGAGAAAATAGTGCTAGTTTTGTACTGTTTATTTGAATGTTTTAGAGCTGTTACTTCAAGTTATAAGAAAGAGAAGCAAAGGGCAAATTAATTTGCTCATTTTTTTTGCTGCTGGAGGATTGATAAGAAATGGAGAGATGCTATTAAGCTCCACTGAAAACCAAACTGGAATAATAATAAAGCTGTCTTTTTAAATAACATGCCTGTGCCTGTCAGTAGCTGGTTTATTTGAGTTTTTCATTGCTTTGTTTATATTAGTGCCCCCTCCCTCCTGGGTGCCTCTGGAGTTAAACAAGCAGGTATTTACCACCAACATAATCCTGAGCTTTAAAAATATAGACCAAACTCTAAGATTCTTAAAATTTTCAATCATATTTATTTATTGCAGAAAAATAATATACAAAGATATTTACAAAACAATCATAAAAATATGAATGCATTTAGACACCGGATCTATTTGCATTTTACCATGGGTCATCAATAAATAAATAGAATGTTTTTTTTTTTTTTGTATTTTAAGTATTTATTTCCCTCAGAGGAATGAAAAAAGGAATTAACTGACTATGATTTTTCTGGCCAGTTTTATCCTCGTACGTTTATTTCTAAAGGTATTCTTAAAATTCCTCTGATTGTTACCATTTTAAAATGGAGAAAGTCCATAATGATGCCTTTCCTTTCAGTGGCTGATTGGCACGACCTCTTGAGAATGCATGCATGAAAAAATAAAAATAAAAACATTCTTCGTCAAGAAAAAAAAAAAAGGAACACAAACAACTGTTCAGACTTCTATCAGAATGTAGAGGTGTGAGGATGGTGCCGCTGCCCGTCTGGGATCACTGTCCACGGGCCTGTCTCGCTTTCTCTTTTAAAAGTGCACCCCACGCCCTGTTTCTTTGAATTTGGGTTCTGCTCTTCTAATTTCCAAGAAAATCTTTGGCATATATATTTATTTTTAGTTATCCAGCTCCAGAGTCTCTAGACTGTCCATTTTCTCCTTCTCTGGAAACAATGACATCTGCAAAAACCCAGAGAGGGGGGAAAGTTGGTTATTGTTTAGGTCTCTGCTGCTGTTTTCTAAAACTAGTGAGCTCTGTTATCACTACCACCGAGAAATTATGCTGAACAACCTGGAAGGATTTCAGCTGAAGGGCAAGAGGAAGTGGGTGGGCGGAAAGGAGGAGGTGGAATTTGGGAACATTTGTTTTAAGAAGAACAAAATTTAAAGCCAAAAGAAAGGGAGGCCCTGGCAAAACCGTCAGTTCCCTTACCCTTGAACCTTGAGTCTTTCTCAGTCTCCCCTCCTGTCGGTCACACACACTCACGCACACACGCACACCTCTCACAAGGGGCGCATACCCCTGGGGACTCTCTCCCTACCCGGGGGCTGAACTGGTTTTCGGGGACACCGGTGGGATGAGATAGCGGTGTCTGCTTAGGTGGGAAGGCTGAGAAGAGAGTTCGAGAATGGGAAGGCGGCGAGGTGGGCAAGGAGCCGCGGCCTGGCCATTCGACTGTCCATCACCTGAGCGACAAAGAGTCGCTGAGGCGCAGGTCCTTACCTAGGTCTCCGGCCCTGCCGAGGGGGTGGGGGGCTCCGCCTGCTAGTGGGACGCAGACATGGACCAGGCCCCCTCCATCCTCCAGACCGAGAAGGCGTAGCTGAGCCGCTCATGGGCCACATAGCTGCAGCTTGCCATCTTGGAGTCCAGCTCGTCGCTCTGGAGGACCTGGTAGAGGAAGTCGATGTACCTGGCCGCCAGCTTGAGGGTCTGAATCTTGCTCAGCTTGTCCGAGGGCAGCGTGGGGATGATCTTGCGCAGCGCGGCGAACGCCTCGTTTAGCGATTGCGTGCGCTGGCGCTCCCGCACGTTGGCCATGACCCGCTGGGTCTGCAGCTCCTCATACGACTGCGGGCTCCCGCCGCCGCTGCTGCTGCCGCCGCCACCTCCCGCGCCGCCGCCACAGCCCGCAGACTTTTTACCGCGCTTGCCCTGGGCCGGGCTGCCTGGCTCGTCGCCGCCTCCGACGCCCCCGCCCGCGGCCCCGCCGGGCCCCGCGCCGCCGCCCGCGCTGCGCCGGCTGCTTCGCCGCTTGCGCGCCCCGCGCTTGCCGCTCGGCGGCTGCTGCCGGTCCGGCTCCTCCTCGCTGTTGCTTAGGCTGTCGTCGGCCGGCGAGACTGGCGAACTGGACGCGTCCTGCATCATCTCTTGAGCTGCGACGTGCGGCCTCGCGGGCCCGGGGCAGAAGGGCAGCCCGGGAAAAAGGAGGGGAGCGGGGCGCCTCAGCCCGCCAGCTTCCCCAGCGCGCGGCGCCGGCCCAGGCGGTGCGGCCCGCCGAGGTGGGAGCTGGAGGAGGGACAGTGAGAAGACCTCCGCGGGGAGGGCGCGCGGGGGAGGCGGGGAGGGAGGCGGGAGGGGGAGGGGACGGTGTGGATGGCCCCGAGGTCCAAAAAGAAAGCGCCCAACGGCCGCACGCACACCCGGCTCGGCCTCCGGGAAACGGTGCCGGTGCTGGCGAGCCCGCGAGGTGTCTGGGAGTTGGGCGAAAACTGCAGACTTGGAGACTCTTATACCTCCGTGCAGGCGGAAAGTTTGGGGGCAGCAGTGTCATTGGCCTGACGTGGGGAGGAGGGACTTTTCGAAGTTTTATAGGAAAGTTTCCGCTTTCCAACCCCCTCCCCCGTCCCACTCGCCCCCCCTTCCTCGGGGTCTAACAATTCGTCCTCCCAAACCATTCAAAAACGACCTGGCCCTGGCGGCCGGCCCCTCCGCCCGCCTCCTTGCTGCCCTCCCCCTTCCCTCTCCGCCAGGAGTGGGGCGATTTCCTTCCGTGCAGTAGAGCTGGGGAGCGCCCCCGCACCCTATTGCAGCGCCGGGAAACGGCCAGAGGGGACTGTGCCGGCTGCTGTAGCTGCCCCAAACAGAGTGGCTGTGACAGCAACGGTGGCAACAGCTTCTACGCAGTGGGTGATGTCTCATCCCTACTCGGATCCCTATAGGTCTTTGGGGCCGGTTTGGGAGTCCTGGGCGCGGGGAAGAGGGGGTAGAGTGGCAAGAAAGTGTCAACCGCGGAGTCCACCCAGTGGTCAGGTAGACGAACTCCTGGGGTCCCCAGGGCTTAACCGCGCGGCCGGGGCTTAAGGTCGTGGGCGTTTCTGAGGACGTGGCTGCGTAGCAGGGGCTGTGGATCTATGCCCCGGCCTGCTCTCTTACCCCTCCGGGAGAAGCATCTGGGCCCTCCTTTTCCCTCTGCAGTGACACAATGTACAGCCTCTCTGCACCCAAAGGACTGTGCCTCTGAAAGTGTTAGAGGCAGAAGTTCATTCTCTCCCCCACCCCCACCCACACGACGAGGGAAGCCTTGTCTTTGGGGAAGGAGCAAAGCTGGAGGAGGGCAGCACATGCCTTCACGGCGGCCCGGTTACCCGGAGCAGCAGCCCAAGGTGGAGAACCCTTTAGTCAGTCTCCGCATGTGACCTTGGAAGGTCAGTTCATCAGACAGTGATGCGGGGATTCGATAGCGCCTATACTTTTGGGGCTGCCTGCTCTTGAGAGTACCCATGTTCCAGCTCCCCTTCCAAAGAGGTCCAGTGGGCAGTTAAGCTCTCAACGCCCCAAGTGCATTCCAATTATTTGAACACGTTTTCACTTTAAGCATTTGTATCTAGAGAATTAAATCAAAGATCCCCAAAGCGGGTGTTCATGCAGATTCTGGTAAACTGGAAGTAACAAAGTTGAGCGGGAAGAGGAGCCGCTGTGGAAGAAAAGCCCATCTTGGCAAAGCTATCCTTGCTCCCTTTTGGAAGGAGTTGGGGTAAAATAACAGTTTCATGTTCATCTTTTACATTTTAAAGCAAACTGCAATAAAGACCAAAGGCAATAGTTTAGGGCAGATTTGGGGGGCACCGAGTTGTGTGCTTCGCCCTGCACAGGCAGAGGTCCGCCCACTGGCTTCCTAGTCCGAACTCGCGGGTGGGAACTGCTAACTTAGCAAGCACCCTTTTCTGGGCTGGACCGAGGGTCTTGGCCACGGACGTTCCGAGAAGGAGGCGGGAGTCCTGGCGACGCGCGGGCAGGCCACGTGGCTGTGCCCCGCTGAGGCTCGCAGCTTCGGTCCCGAAAACCCTGGGGTTTGGAGCTTTTTGGGACGGCTGAAAAGGCTAAGCCTTTGTTGGGACGTGAGGGCAAGAGTTATCTCTGCCGCAAGGGGTAAACAGTACTGTGTTTCCAAGGGATGGGAACCCTGCTGGGGTTTTCCTTCACCATTTTCACAGAAATATTCAGAAACAATTACCGCAGCATGCCGATTGGCCTGCTTCTCGAGCCGCTGCCATATTTTAAAATGACAGCCTGTCAGAAAATCAGATTCTACTTGACCTCCACTTGATTTCAATAGCACGAAGGCGTTTCTTGTCAAAGCAAAGTCATCCCGCGCACCCTTGTATTTGCATCTTCTGCCTATAGGATTTTATCTCTTGGAAACAGAGACAAGGCAGAAATTCTGCTCCATTCTCTACCAAGTGTTCTCTTTTTTTAAAGTCTGAATTGCAGATTATTCAAAAATTCTTATTTTGAACGTGGCTGCAGAAATCTTGAAAATTTTCCACGTTAGCTGTCTTTTTTTTTCATGCTAATATCAGTCTCAAATCTTACTCCCCCCCCCCCCCCCGTAGTTGAGTCTCAAAAAGAAAGAGATCGAATGATTGGACTCTTTCCTTTGTGACCAGGGGGTAAGCAAGACAGGAAAGTGTGGGCAAAGTGTAAAGGAAACCTTACCTGACCAAAGGGAATTGGGGAGGAGGAAGGGTCGTACAAGGTGGAGGAGAAGCAGAGTCCATGATGGTGCAGCAGCCAGGGGTCATTAGCCAGTGTGACTTGCAAAGTCATCAATCTCTAAGACTAATTCTTAAACAAGGGAGCCTAGTACTTCTCTGGCACTAACTTCCAGCGGGTGAATGGCTCCTGGCCTTCTGTAGATGGACCTCAGAGCTGAGGCCAAGCTCTGGATGCCAGTATGCTTAAAGAGAGTTCAAAATGAATGACCTAACCAGAAGTATCCTGGCCATGGAAGCTTCCCAAAAGGTCACAATTGATGACTTCAGTTCTAAGATAAAATTTCTCTTGAACTCTTGCAAGGAGTAGAGGATGAGACCAGTTTTTTGAGTTCTTAAGTGAGGCTGGAAAATTACATTTCGAGCAAAAGTAGTAGTTTGCTAGGTGAATTACCTTTCAAAAAATGCCTGGCGCTTGATAATCTTTGCTTTTGCAAACTGCAATATGCCAGTGGCAGGCTGTCCACTCTGTTCAGGTATAGTGGGCTCTAACATTTTATCTAACAATTTTCTTTTCCACACTTGCTGGAGCAAGAATGGCTTTTTTTTTTTTCTAAATGTGCTGACAAGCCAGATATAATTCTGGATATCTCATATATGCAACAATAATTTTAATTTCCACAATGTTTTGTTTAAGATATGACAGCTTACTTCATTCTGAAATCCAAATTTCAGGCTTTTGAAAATAGTGTTAGGAGTTTTTCTAAGAGGACTGAACTTGGTCTGGAAGGATGTCAGTGGAGGACTACCTTCTTTGGCAATGCTAGATTAATTGGGATTCGATTATTTTGTCTACTTCTAAAATAAGATCCCTGAAAAAAAAAGTTAATTGAAAGCAAAAAAATTTTTCTTTTGCACTTGGATAATTTAAAACGAGCTTTGTTTTCAAACTGCAAACTTGGCATGTTTGCAGTCCTTCCTGAGGAATGTGTGCTGTGTTAAAAAATTGAAAAAAAAAAATACTGTTCGAAGTTACAGAGCTAGAAATCTCATACTGAGCAAATGTAATAAGTCTCTGTATCCTTACAGTTTGAATATGCACTGACATTCTCTTAGCAGCAATGAATTATAAATACTCTCAAATAGGGTAAAGAAATGCACTATAGAATTTTTAGTAAGCTGGTAAGTTTGGGAGTTTGGGCTTGTGCAAAATGTGGGTTCTCCAATCTGTTCCTCTGCTTCGTTCTCTTTAGATGACCTGTCACCTGTTTTTTGGCTTTGAGTTCTGTGAACTAATTTCTCTGAATTGCCTAAGCAAAACCCAGGAACATTCCTACAGAAGGGGGCACAAATTGGAAGGGCTGCAGTTGAGTAGATCTCAGATGAGGTTGTACATCATAGGTTGCATGGTGTTTGAACACTTTACAGAGATTGCCCAATGTGTTATTTAAATGACAGAATTTGATTAAAGTGGAATATAAAGTGTGTGTCTGCAGGAGTGAAGGAATTTGACAACTCTGTGTAAAAGGAGATTCTTCTTTGATTACCCAGGTAGTCTTACTGATGTTTGAACATCTTGCCCTAAATAAGAACTCATTCTTTTTCTTTTAATGAGGTGGTTTAATTTGTGAACATAACTAATCCTACCTTTCTTTTTCTAAATTTCTTTGATCTTACCTTTCCTTTCCTGAATTTCTTTAAGAATAAGGGGCAAATAAAATTATTTAAAAAAAGAAATTGAGGAGCATCTAAAATGAGCAAATGGAAATTTCAAATAGATATTATCATTAAAATGTCTGACATTTTGTTCTCAAATTGAAGATTGAATAAAGAGACATAGGGGGAACAGGACTAAAGTTTGGTGTGGAAATGTATGGGGTCTTGAATAACATTTTGCCTTTTTTTTTCCCTAACCTTATAGGACAGTGCAGCCTGTCCATTGGTATCCCATCTCAGCTGCCAATTAACTTTGTTGATATACATGCCCACAACTTACTACAATGAGCTGCTGGAATAACTAAAAAAAAAAAATGTAAGAAATATATAGTCACTCATAAGACTTATCAATGTTAGTTGTGCTGCCTAGTAAGCATTTGTGTGTCTTTCAACCATCTGATGATTGGTAATTTAAATACAAATCGAACAATTTTGATGTTTTCCTAATTAAAGTTCCCTTCAGAGACTCATACCCTTTATCTTTCTTTGCTGCTTCAGGGGATCTTCTTTTCTCACACGTGGGTTTTCCTGAAGCTCAGAGTCCTAATTCCATTGTTTGGTTTGGTTCTTCCCGCAGAAAACATGTTGTTTTTGCCAGTGACCACAAGAGGACACAATTTCCCAGAGAACTTAATTTAAAAAGCTCATAGAAGAAAGCTAACGAAATAGCAGAAATACCACACAATTAATGAGTGTCACTTTGGAAATGTCTGGTTGATTTATATGAATTTTATTGAATTTTAAAAACAAACATGCATTATTATTGAAGCTTTAGATGTTTCTAAGATACCATTTTTGCCTTATTGTAGGCCCCAAATAAAAGTATGCATTTCTGAAAATATACAAAAATGCTACTGTTGTAATTCAAATAGAAATGTTTATAATATACTAGTATAATTTTGTACAAAATTCTTGATGACATAGAATTTTAGTTAGTTAATTTTAAAGTCATGCTTGGAGATGAAAAAAATGAATATTTCAAAATGCAATAGAAAGTTTGAATTTTCAATTTGGTTGTCTGGGGTGTTTTTATATAGAAAATTTCACAGAAACTATGTTTTGTAGTTTGACAAGTGCATTTAAATGTGTATGACAGGTTAATAACAAAATTATTTGCAGAAATACGAAAATAGAATTTCTTAAGATACTTTCAATACACTTCCCCGAAAATATTATACGCAATATTTTATTTAAGATATTCTTCCTCTCTCTGCTTCCTTCTCTCGAAAGGTTTGAGAGCATTGGCTTACTTTGTAAATTAAAATGAATTAGGTCTTAGATATTTTTCTGGAAGAATTTAATCCTTCTGCTGGATTGCTAGGACAGCTAGGCTAGAGAATCTGCTTCAGTTTCAGCTTAAACTCTTGCTTTACATTTGTTTCTTAGAGCAGATATGTCCCTAATCACATTCTCTGAGACTTTGTTGGAGGAACTGGCAATCAACCAGAGACCTGGAAAAGAAGAGGAAAAAGGAAGGGAGGGAGGGAGGAAGGGAGGGAGACAGAGACAGAGAGAGGAAGAGAATAACAAGGAGGAGATCAAGAGAGATGGAACAAAATCTGGGGAGAGGGTGAAAGAGGGAGCCTGGGCAAGTAAGAGTGATAGAAAGCAAGAGAGAATGAAGCTTGATATGTAAGGGAATGGAAAGCTAAAATATCAGAAGAAAGAAATTAATACACTTTGTAGGAAATAGAAAAGCACCCAGATTATTAACCTCTATGCCCTCAGAGACATTGTGGCAAGTAGTGTGCCTGTCCTTTGGCATAGACATTTAGTTTTAAAAATCTTTGTCATCCTTGCCCAAGTTGTAATAACAAAAGACAGATTGAAATGTCATGAAACTTTTAATTCAGGTTGATGCCCACCTCCTGGGTATGCTCTTCCCTAAATTAGGGTAAAGATGGTAATATGTTCTCATTACTGGATCTCAGGGTGTATCTCATCTAGGGAATACTGTGTTATTCCTTCATAAAAAGTGCTACTAACCTTGATAGAATTTTAGAAATCCTATTTAGTTGCCTAGACTCTTAGCTCATAAGTTATTTTCTTTGACCTACACAATAAAGGTCAAGTTGTTTTTTCCTTGTGGCAAGTGAGGCTCCATGCCTTTGCCTTTCCCATCTTAGTTACCTTAGGGAAAGACAGCTGCAAGAAATGAGACTTATTCTCACTCACTGTAGTCAAGACTTTGAGAAACTGTAAGATTCTGGGTTTTTTGTGCATTCTGGATTCTGGTTTCAACCAGCATCAATTAATTGCTATGTGCTGATTGATTCTTTTGTAATTTGACAAAAATGTGTTGATATCTGTTATTGTAGTTGTGTTTAAGAGTAGAGATATTTTCAGGCAATATGAAGTATATTTAATGAAGATTGAAAAAAACAAAACTATCATGAGCACTTTAGTGGCAATTTTAACTTCACAGCAAGTTTAAAAACTGAGGAGAAGTAATAATTAAATATAACTTAAAAAAAACTAAAGATGTTAATTCTCAAGCAAATAGGCAATAATTTTAATATCTGGGGAACAGATGTGGCAAATGAATTGTATTAATTAATTTATTTTTATCCAGTCCCTCCACCACAATAGACTATAGTCCAAAATAACCTTAGGAAAAATAAACTCCTAGATGTAAGTAACATTCTTTCACTGTTATTTTCATTATATTGATTCTTATATAAAAGCTGGGCATTCAGATATTTTATAGAGAATTATTAGATATTTTAAATACTTTTTGATTTAGCCAGATTTTGTGTTGTTGTGACCAAAAGAACAATTAGAGGAGGAAAAGTTTATTTAGGGCTATCAGTTTCAGAGGTCTCAGTCCATAGACACCTGACTCCATTGCTCTGGGCCTAAGGTGACCCAGAATATCATGGTAGAGAAGCATGGCAGAAGAAAACAGCTCAGAATGTCACAAGCAGGAAGCAAATAGAACTTTACCCTACTCTTTCCAACCATGCACTTACCTGTCTACAGTTATACCAGCTAATCTGTATGAGTAAATTCATGCACTGATTATGTTAAGGCTCTCACAACTCAATAATTTCACTTCTGAACATTCTTGTATTGTCTCACACATGAGCCTTTTGAAGATACCTCATATCTAAACCATAATACTTGGTTAGAAAATTGAAAACATATTTTTAAATTGGAGAGAATTTTATGGCACATTTTGAAAGACAGAAAGCCAATCCAACTTTACATATGAATACATCAGCAGTAGAATCTGTAATCACAGTCCCTAGTTTTACTGTTTCTCTGTGCTAATAAGTATGCCAGAGATTTGATTATTAGAATAATGCCATAGAATAAAAACACAGTTGGTAGACTATTGCCTTGCATGCACAAAGCCCTGGGTTCGATCCCCAGCACCAAAAATAAATAAATAAATTTAATTAAAAACAAAAGGAACCTAGGTAATCTTTAAGGCAATTAGACTAGATTATCATTATATTTTCATTTATCATTAATGTCTTAAACCATTATAATTATAGAACTGGGAAAACTGCTTATAAAAAAGCAAAAACTCAGAGTACTAGGACTATAAAGAGGACTTAGAACTTCTGAATGCCTCTTTCTTTTCTGGCAAGGAAGAGTAACTGTAGAGAACAGTGTAGTGGAGAAGAACCTGAATTCTGGAGACAGTCCACCTGGGTTTAGTCCACTCAGTGCCTGAGTGACCCTAGATAATTTGTTTACCCCTCCATGCTTCCTATGAAAGGGAAGGAATACTGTGTATCATTAGGTTGGTGTGATGATTGGATTAATTGATAAGGGCTAACTCCTTACAATGGTGGCTGGTACTTGGTATATGTTTGATATTATTATTTTGAATAAGGATTAAATTATGCAGGAATGCAGGAGCTTGACATTAAGCAATAGCATTCAATTCTAAGTGCAAAAGGAAGGATTTAAGGGGTAAATGAAATTAATTGATGATCCAGTTCTGTTTGGAGAGCAACTAATTTTATATCCATGCATCATTCCCTAAAGACTCGAAGTTCAGGAAAAAGACACTAATTGGAGGAGGTTCAATAATTTATCCATGTCCTATCTGTCAAGGAATGGTAGCAGGAGGCATGCTATCTCTTCAACTTCTGAACTGTGTGGAATCTTTTTAGCTGTTATCTTCAACTGTCTATGAGCTACCATAGTGAGTTTCTTACAAACATCTCAAATTTATTGCTATTCTCAAATAACCTAGTCTTCCCATCAGTGCAAATCAGTACATTTTAGTAGATATTTGATTGTTCAGCCTAATAATATAGACCATTGTCAATTCTCAGTCTTTCTCAGGCCACCTTTTTCATCCAAGTCCTCATGAGAGGAGTGTAATCTCCCACTAAGACTCATATATATCTTCCTGGATTCTAAAATTACTCAATAAATACCCCTGGTCTTTATCACCTAAACATTATTAACAAATAATTGGGACACTATCCTGTTTTGTATCATAGTGCTAGAATGACATGACACAAAACAAGTATTGGTGAGTTGAAAAACCTGCAATAAAGCAAAAATTAACTGTAAACTCTCTATTTTATACTCTTTGCAAAGAAGAAGTTAAGTCATTGATCCTGAGCTGGAAGAAGAGGGTCTTTCAATTGTGTAATTTAAAAACAACAACAGACATTTGTGTAATAAAGTAGGAGAAAGTGAAGTACCCAGTCAGAGGCTGTGGCCATTAGAATAAAAGAACAGTTCATTTTTTGACTGCTGAAATATCATTTTTGTCTTTTTGATTCCTCAGAATGACACAACCCTTTAAGGAATGGTCCATTCTGATCATAACTCATGAGTATTTACTTGACCACAATATCCTTGTCCAAGAAGGAATAATGTTGACATAGAACTGAGCCAACTTTGATGTCACGTGTGGGCTTTTCTTTGGGAGGAACAGAGAGACTAGTTAGGAGGTCATTGCAGTAATCTAAGTGAGAAGTGACCTAAACTTGGCTAGTAGCAGTGGAGTTGGAGTTGGGGTGGGGGGGAGTGGTTAGATTCTAGATATATTTTGAAGGTAAAGCCAACAGGATTTACTAAAAATAAAACATCAAGTATGGGAGAGAGAAATCTTAAGTCTTTTGATCTGAGCAAAAGAAAAGGGGAGCTGGCAACCACTGAGATAGAGAAGGCTATGGATGGAACCTATTCCAGGGGAGACAGCTCTGTTTCAGACATGTTAAATTTGAGTTGTCAGCTGGAAATCCAAGTGGAATTGTTGGGAAGCAATTGGATATGTGAGTCTGAAGTTTGTGGAATGGAGGTAAAATTTGGAATTCATTAGCATATAAATAGAATTTTAAGCTATGTAACTGAGAGATGTCACCACAACTGTGAGTATGTGTGAGGAAAAGATGAGGACTGAAACTGAAAAACAATGATGATCACTGCAATGGAGAGAAAATAAACCAAAGAAGGGGCATAGGGATTTATGGAAAGAGGACAATTTATGGTAATATTTGTGAAATTAGAGATCATTCATTTTCCTAAGAAAAAACAAGGACAAATTGAAAACAAGCAATAATCAATAGTAAATGACAGAAAAAAAAATCCAAATAATAACAGAGTTCATAAAATGGAATAACACACTAAATTCTGGGACAAGTTCATGAAAGCAGATCTATAACCATAAATATTCTCAGGATATTTTTGACTATTAAAGATATTATTTTATAGGTATCCAGGTAAGGAAAATTAATCATCTACAAAGGAATGAAAATCAGGTTACCAAATGGATCTTGATAAGAACAAATGCCAAAGAATATTGTAGTCTAACAAGTTTATATACCCAGCTAAGACTGCATGTATGTGACTACATGAAGTAAAAATATAGAAAGACAAAGGAAAAAAAGAGTCAAATACATTTTTAGCTTATTGAGAAAGATACTTCCAAGAACTGTGATACATAGCCATGCAATAAACAAAGAGTGAGGTGTAATTAATTGTTTTAAAAAATGGCAACAAAAGTACAAAATAAAACATTCTTAAACAAGAACATTTTATAAAAATGTTCATTTTTAAATACACATTTAAGTACAGAAAAAGAATGGAGATAAGTGATGTCAACAAAAGAAAATCAGGAAGACATTAACAAAACAAAGATAAATTAATTAAAAAATCAAACAGGATAAAGTAAAACTTAACTGAGTTAGCAGTAGAATGTATGTACAATCTCTTAATGTATTTTTCAGTGGTGAGTCCAACACTTGACTCTAAATCTACTAGATAATGTGAACAGGTATTATATACCATTGTTAAGATTTATGGAATCCATAAGGAAACAAACACACAGAAACACACACACATACACTGTCTGAAAGATGCCCAACTGTTCCTGGTATTATGACCTGAAACAAATTTTTTTACTTAGCTTCATGGAGGAAGAAGCATTAAAAATCATAAAGGATAATCTTCTTGATAATATGTGTATATTAAAACTCAGAAAGTTTTATTGTTTTTTTTTCTAAAAAAGTAAGAACTTTTAATGTATGTTTATGGTACTATGGTGGCGACAAAACAATTGATTTACTCAAATTTTACTAGAGGCAAATTTCCTTCTGCTCATATGACAGAATCGCACTATATATAGGTTTTCAAGATCTAAAAGAATACATATACTTCTGGTTATCTTCTGTAAATATCATTTTTCTTAACTGAGATATGGGAAGTTATTGAGAAGTGACTTGAGTTTGTGTTCACTGAAATTTGATAATAAAATGCAATATTCTAAGTTACCAATGAAATGATGATTTTTCTCTTAAGAAGTACACTGAGTCCACCAAAATATTAAAAGGATGTATGCTTAACTGGGATGCTTTGTTACCTCTATTTGGAGGTAAGGTTATAACAATGATCATTCAGTCATCATAAGCTACATTTCAGTAACATCAGCCCAAATCTCTATTGTCGAAGACAGAAAAATCACTACAGAGATGGATTCAGTCCTTATTATTTTATATAGTTAGCCTGTTTTCCCCTTCTGAAAATCAGAATGGTGCCTTGTGAGATGAAGCTAGGCTGTGAGGAACTGAAGTGTACTATAAACTAGTGTGTGTAGCACCTCCTCCCTCATGTCATCCTAACACACAACAATTTCAGCTTGGCCCTTGTCTCTTTGTACTCTGCTTTTATACATGAAAATCTTTAATGTAGTCTGAGACTACTCTGTCCCTTGGGAGTTCCTAATATTAATGAGAACACAGTGTGTGTCAGATACTTGAGATAAAGTGATGGATGAAGTAAGATATGGCACAATAGCAAGGAAATACAAAAAATATATATATATATATATATAGTGAGTTAATCAAGGTGCTTGTTTCTTTATATTATGAAGAGTTTGAATATGTGTTGTAGGCTTGGCTCAGTGCCTCAACCATGATGGAGATTTTACTTACTGCTTTGCCATCCTGAAAAATATGGCTGCAATTTCATGGACAGAAATGACCACTCCAGGTCTCATGCCAATTTTGTATTTCATCTGGTGGGAAGAATGAAAAGCAAGAAAGTCAGTTTTGTCCTTAAGATTCCAGTGTAGAAATTTTATCTGAGACTTCTGCTGATACCCCAATACTAGATTTTAGTCATATGGCTACAACTAATGTAAGTGAGACCTTGAAACACATTCATTAGTTAGATGGTCATGTTAAATGTTTAAAATGTTTGCCCTGTGGATTATATCCTGGAAGCAGGTAACTTTATTTATTTATTTATTTTTGTTTCTTTTTTGCAGGGACTCACAACTATTTGCCTTTAGTCTTAGAGGAGACTTTGAACTTAGACTTGTGTTAGTGGAGACTTTGAACTTAGACTTTTGAGCAATGCTGGAATTGTTAGGACTTTGATGACTCTTGGGGTGAACTGAATGCATTTTGCCTTATGATATAGACATGCACGCAGTGGACATAGTGCAGAAATATAGTTTGGATGTGCAAAGTAACCAAAAGGACCATGTGTTAAAAGTTTGGTTCCCAGACTTTGGCAATATTGGGAAATGATGGAACTTTTAAGAGGTGGAGCATAATAGTAGGTTTTAAGTCAATGGGGGGTGTGCTTCCAAAGGGGATTATAGGACCCTAGTTTCTTTTTCCTCTTTCATACCTGGCCATAGTTGAATGGAATTCCTCTATTGCACTCCTGCTATGATATGCTGCTTCACCACAGGTCCAAAAGCAACAAGGTCGATTAGTCATGTATTAAAACCTCCCAAACTGTGAGCCAATATATTCTTTTTATAAGTTGATTATCATAGGCCTATTTTACAGTAGTGGAAAGCTGACTAACACAGCTAGAAAACCTCCTAGATTGTACTTCTGAAAAAAAGAAGAAGAAGAAGAATGGAGAATGGATATTGGCAAATCAATATCAGACTCTTAAAAATAATGAACAGGAGTGATTCTTGGTTTCAACTAGCTCTAATGTTAGAACTTACTCCTTGGCATTTAGTCATGATCTGCACTCCAGTTCTATGTCAGTTTTGCTCAACCTGTTACCTGTTACGATCTCCAGTAGCCTCAACTTATGGATATTGCAGTATAAAACACTATAGAACTTACAATACATGACTTATATTCTCCTATCTCATCATAGTAGCTCATTTTATTGTTTCCCCATATATCCTATCCAATATCTGCATATATTGGTCAAACTTTATGTCCTTAATTGGACTATGAGCTGATTTGGGGCAAAAATTCTTACCCAAATAGAAAACTGTTAGAGAGTGGAGCCATGTCTTTAGAAGGTATCCAGTAAATAGATGAAAGATTTTTATTAAATTGGTAATGAAAGTTAGCACAAGAGTTGGATATTGAACACAGCAAGAAAACTCAATCTGATCCAACCCAATTTAAATGTAAACTGAGCCTGCATTGTTGCTACTTTTCACTCTCTCCTCACCATGACATTTATGTGCTTGTTTAGTTTAGGGCTGCACATAAGAATGACCATGAACATTTGACTTGGGTAAGGGGAGTCAGGAAATTGTTCACCTTCTTGATCATTTTGTCAACTCCTATTTCCCAAAGGAGACATTTATGTAGACCAATAACTTCACAAAGCTAAAATAAAATATATCTTCATGTTTTGTTCCTCTGTAATTTCTGTAGGAAGCATACAATTTGTGTACACTTTTACAGAAGGAAATAGTCTTGAAAAGAAACTTAATTTTACATGGTAGCATATTAAATTTTGTCAATGAATTCAACTGACAATTTCTGTATAAAATGAATAAAAAAGATGGTGGGTAAGTAAGAGGGAGAAAGAGAGAGAGAGAGAGAAAGGAACTGGGAGAGAAGAATAAGAAAGTACAAGAGAACTATAATGACTTTTTAATTTGTTCTGTTTTAGGTAGTCATTTGTGTCATGGATGATAAATGAACAATGAATAGAACTGTGAAATAGAATAATACGTGGAAATCCAATAGCTAATGATATAGAAGCAGGAAAAAGCAACTACAGATAAATTGTAGGAAATCAGAGCACAAATGAAAAATATTACATGTATGAAAAGAGTATACTTTTTAAGGAACATCCACAAAATCAGAAATGTAATAATGAACTTTAAGCTGATGAAGAAATTGTTATAAATAACATTGTTTGATTTGGAAATTCTCCCAATGCTTGAAATCTTATTTTAAGAGAACTTCATTTTTTAATTAAAGGCCATAAATCTGAGAATTACATTTACTTTTGTCATTTCGTCCATTTGCTAATAAATTTAATGTAAACCTTCATGAAAATTTTCCAGCCATCCTCGGACTCACAGTTACTGTCAGTCTGAGTAGTGTCTTCTTCTGTGAAAGAAAGTTTCCTTGGCCTTTGTACACACTGTGCTCTTGGCCAGGGCCTTAACATTCCTGACCTCATTGCTGCTCTTGTCATTTATTTGGACTCCTTGGCTGTGACAGTATAAATTAGCAAACTACTTCTTATACTAGCATTGCACATGGACATGACCTAGGCTTAGTTTAAAACCCACAAATTGCACAAATCTTTATAAATTTTCTTTGTTTTAATGTTAGATTTTTATATTTAAAAAATTCATCTCATTTAAAAAAAAACAATTTTAAAGAGATTGGGGGAAAAGAGAATAAACCTGAAAGTAAGTAACTCTGCCCAGTAGCACAAGGGTATTGATATCCATTTTGACCATAGTGGAGATAGACTTGAGCTAAAACACAGGATGTAGATTGATCTAATGGTCATATTCTCTTCCTTTCTTTCTCTCTCCCTGTACTTTCTCCTTTTCCTGCTTCCTCTCCCTCTGCTATTTCAAGTATCATAAATAGGATAAAAATCATAAATAGGATATTTTATCTGACACCCTATAATATGATCGATTATGAAGCAGAGACTTTAATGAAATATATTGCTGGAAGGAAAGACCAAGGGTGGTGTGGTCTTGCATTAGTAGCCTTTTGACTGTATCATTCACAATAGGAGATATGTATATGTGGCAAATGCACATGTGCATGCGCGCGCACACACGTGCATTTCTGAAGCTTAGAAAAAACAAATTCAGATTCAGAGAACTATTTCTTTCTCATTGTATGAACCTGAAGCAATAGTAATATGTAAAATGAGATTAGGGAAACCTCATACAAATTAAATGAAATAGAAATTACCCCAGTTGCAACACATACTTTTGGAAAGATGATATAAATTGAAACAATAGGAATAGTAACTTTATAGAGAATTTTTTTCAGTTAGTGCTTGTAAAAGTGCTCATGGTCCACCCCCACCCCCAACAATGCTGAGTCACTTTTGCAAGGATTTTATGCAAGCTGGCATCTCATTTTCATGGGCACTGGCTACAAAAGAGCAGCATTTGTCAAGGTTACCTCTAGAGATAGAGGCAACTAGATCACCATTGTCTAAATTGGGGCATGCTGTTTTAATTAATTCAAACTTGTTTCCTTATTTGTAAAATAAATATATTAATACCCATATTGCTATTTTGTAAAATCTGAGTGACATAATTTATGCAAACAGCTAGTACACTGTAGTTGTTCAGTAAATGAATTGCCATCTCCATTGGCTTTGAAGTACCTATCTCTGGGCTGTCTTCACTGAGTGGAAGGTTGCAATAACTCTGTGGAACAGCCTGTAGGAAAGAAGGTGCCTGTGCAAGTGGAGGCAAAACACCAGCCAAACAAACAAAATTGGATTTATTGATCACCATTTCTGAATTTGCCCTTTGTATTCCTTTTATTCATCAGTGAAGAGTTGAATACAGTGGAAAAAAAATAATGCTGTTTTCTTTTGGGAATTCACCAGAATTTTCATAATCTCAGTGATCAATTTTCACAATTGAATATGAACAAAGAAGAATTATAAATACTATGTAACTGCGTGAATCAATGGACAGGGTTTTGTTTTGTTCGAATTAGCTCTCTTGGGGCTAATATGACCATATTCTAGGTATTAATTTAGCTTAAGTGGCTCCCACTTAAACTGTTTTGGTTTCTATGGAGACTTTTGCTCCAGTTTACTGGTATATAGCTGTTTCCTCACCTTTTCATTTCCTGAAATAGCACCAAGTACAGTATCTAAATTTTGACTAATATAAATCAAAGCACATGCTTTCCTTTCAGTAAAGTCCTCTGTTTCAACACGTGTGCAGGATTTTCCTTTTTAATGCATTAGACATCTGTTATTGCTAATGGGGATAAAATGTCACATGTTAAAAACAATAAAAGTTATTAAAAGCAGCTCACGTTTTAAGTATTTTGAAATTATGTATGTTAGAAATGTGTTTTTTTCTTTTGTTATATGTCAAAGTTTTCAAATCATGAATATGCAAAATATGAGAAAATACATATGCAAAAATATATGAATATGTAAAACTTTTGGGTTTTTCATTTACCAGGTACTAATGTGTCTTTTAAAAAAGAAAATTGAATGTTACATTTTCTTTTTTCAGCTTTTGTCTCTATCTTCATCCTCTCTCTCTCACACACACTAGATTAAATAATAAAAATAATACTATTTATTATAAAACTATTTATTTATTATAGTACTATTTTTTTGCATAAAAACTAGAGTTTTATTAGAAATGCTAAATGTATTCCTGACGAGATAATAAATGTCTTAGGATTAATTTAGATTATTGTTAGCTATCTTGAGAAAGAGAGAAACTGCATGTGTGTGTGTGTGTGTGTGTGTGTGTGTTTAAATTATGGGTAAATTCAACTGTGTTTTAGAAGAAACCCTCAGTATTTTAGTTGAGTTTTTCATTCTAATGTCAGTAAAACTGAAGTGAATTTTTGCCAAGAACTTTTTCTTTATAATTTTAAACTGTTATTCAATAATAAATTTAATCCATAGCTTCTTAATTAATTTCAACTTTGTTTTATTGAGAGGGCCACTAGAATACATATTTTATTAAAGATAGATTTATGAATTAAAATTAATCTTTTAAAAAAACCTCAAAATTTTTCTTTATATGAAACAATACAAAAACTGGGGAATTAATGTAGGCTGTTAGAAATCAGGATACAGAAAATCCTTGCAAAGAGAAAGCAGCAATGACTGGAAAGGCCTCTTTTGTGCTGGGAAGGTTCTGCTTTCTAGAACCAAAAGAAAAATGTTACAGAACATCACTTTTAAGGACCTTAAATACTTAGTTTAAATGTGTTAAAATTAAGAAAGCAAGAGTTCTCAGTCACAGCATCCTGCCCTTCCACTAAGAGTGAAGCTCATAAATTGCATGGTTGTATTGTCCACTTAATTTAAAGTAATTATATAATTTTCCTAATTACAAAAGAATGATAGCAACCTGAAAAATACAAACAAGCACAAAAATACAACCAATTCTCTAGAATGTATAAAATGAGCATTTATATTTATAGGTATAAGGGTATGGACATATATACATATATACTTGTACACAGTCTCATGTGAAATAGGAATAAAATCAGGCCTTACATATTGTTTTATAAAATACTTTTCTTACCACTTGTTTAATTATCTTCTCCAGTATAAACTATTCTTCTGCAGTATACTTTTAATGGCCATAATAGTTTTAAATGGGGTCTCACTTTTTAAACATTCCCCCCCAAAACAGCATTGTTTTTCTATGTTACTTTCCATATTTGATGTTATTAACAATACTGAGATGCATATTTGATAGTTCAATCTTTGTGCATAGTTTTGATTATTTCCTTAGGCTAAATTCCTGCAAGGAAAATTTCTGTAGGCAAGCTGTAAGAACCCACAAAATGTCATAATATTGTAAAATATGGCTTAGGTCTTCTCAATCACAGCCAAGGTTCAGAGAGGACTGAATCATTTCTAAACCTTTCTGAAATGGTAAATTACCTGAACTACAGATACTTTTGAATCTCCTCAAGAGGAAGCAGCTCTGCTCCCAGGGAAAATTCTGTTTTTCTCGTTGAGTCAATGACCCTCGTCTAATCAATGAGCGCTCTGTGGGTTCTCAAATGGCAATTCCAGACACTTTCTTCTCTACCATTGTCTGGTTGCTGGTGTTAGTAATTATATTCAGCCTTGATATACATAAGTGGGTCCAATGCTTGATGAAAAGTTAGAGTAATTCCTGTGCTTGGTTTCATTATGTGAAAAGATGTTGATGCTCACTTAAATGACTATTTCAGTGACAAAAGATGGGTAAATTCAATAATCATTAATATTATGACTTTTGGAGTATCAAGAAAAAACACGCCTGTTAGTAGGAAAAAAATGGTGAAATGACCAAATCATGATGGAAAAAGAAAAAAAAATTAAAGGTTTAAACTAGGTGTAAAATATTTATATATGCACAACTTATTTTAAAGTACATGTGAAGGTTTTTTGATGGAAATAGTTTTGCATGTATTCATGTTTGCTTATATGTGGACCATACAATGGAGTGTGGGATTGGATTTATAAGTAGAAGTCTGAGGGTATCCAGAGTAAAGACCCTGAGGTTTGGATTGAGATATGGTGCATATTTTCATGTGGATGTAATTTGGAAAGATTTTGTTGTGTTTTGTCGTGCAATGCTTCTGAGTTTGGGGCATTTTTCAGCCTGTTTCATGTTAACTTTAGAAGCAGTTGACTTCATTTGATGAAATGTAGTATACTAATAAGGAGTATAAAGTTTAACTTGTGGTTGTGTCATCCTGAAACAAAGTGGCATCCAATATATATTTTAGCTGAGCTCATCTGCTCTAATTTTAATGGGCTTTAGTGAGATTAGGCAAATGAATAATGATGAAAGAAATGGTGTGGCATGTTCAATAAGATCTGCACTTAGCAAAACCACTACTTGTCAAATGCTTGTTAACTATAGTCACCACACGTTTTTGGCCAAAGATATGAACCCATAGTCAGAATATTTGAAATTGGGTACGTTTCCTAAGTTGGAAAAATTTTAGTAAATTTCAGATGGTCCTTTACCATCAGCCCTCAAATGAGCTACTTAAAGTTAAATCAAAACTTTAAAAGGGAATAGAATATTTAATAATTCCCCTTTTAATTTTACAGGTAAGGAGGAAACATTATTATATGAAATAGTACATATGAAAAATATAGAGCTACTCATTTATAAATGTTGAGAGATTATTTGCACTCTAAGGCCAACCTTATCTTTTAAAAATGTTGTTTAGTTTGCAAAAGAATATGGACCAGAAAATACAAACCTTTTTATTGTGTGTGTGTGTGTGTGTGTGTGTGTGAAATATTATATAAATATACTAGTGTCAGTGTGCAAAAAAAAAAGTTCTGTGTGAAAAAAAGAGGGTAATGTCAGGTGTCTACATAAATGGCATATAGGACGTCAGGATGTCCAAGGATGTACTTTGGGACCCATATTCCCTCTTTGATGCTTCAAAGAGGGGCCCTTTTTCTTTTCATCCTTGATGTCTTTTTGTGGGAGACAGGTAAAAGCCACTTAAACATCTCAGGTAGGAGTTATTTGCTTATCTACCTGAAAAGAGAATTTCAATATTGCTTTCATGTATGTTCTCATGAGCCCTACTACAAAGCAGAATCATTTTGTCTTCTATACATATTCAAGTTTGAAATAATATATACAACAGCAACAACAACATTGGTTAAATATTTATTCTATGTGAGGCACTGTACTTAGCTCTTTATATTATCTTTTCTATTTATTTAAATAACTGTATTTATGATGTCTAACTTATAGATCAGAAGAGATAGGTTTAAGTTTTAAGTGATTATCTAATTCAGTAAGTTGCAGAACTGGGATGTACAAATGCTATAAATCTATACTTGAGACTGTATTGGCTAAGCATGTCAGTCCAGACCAAGGGACCCAGAGTCAGACACTCAGTTTATTAGTTGTACCCTTTAGGATCAGGTCAAAAAGCAATTTCCATTTTTTTTATTTCAGAATCTGTATAATACCACATACAAAATATTAGTTTCACTTTCATGAAACTCTTCAAGCAAAGTTATAAAATAAGGCATGATTCAACTCTCTGTGGATGGCTGTTAAAATTAATGATAATTTAATGATAATTTTAAATTAATGATAATTTATACTTGTATGGTGCTTTACAAGGTCAAAGGTTTGGCATAATAGTCATTTGATTTTTTTCATTTTTTTTCTTTTTATTTTGAAATAATTATGAGATCATAGGACAATGCAAAAATGACTAGCTGTTCATTTCTCTTTATATAGCATTGCTATTTAAACATAATGATCATATAGACTTGTTTTCAAATAATAGTAGCCCTTCAGATCTGATCTCTGAAATCCCTATCTTGGTATAAATCTTAGCTTCACTATTATGTAGCTGATTGAGCTTGGGAAAATTAACTTCTCTACTTCATAGTTTCCTCAGCACTATGGAAGAAGCAAGTGTCTATACCCTAAAATTATTAGGAGGACTTTAAAAGTCATATACAAACTCAGTAGAAGGTTTAGAACATGTGCTGTCAAAAGTAAGCAATACAACAGATATATTATCATAGATATTACTGCTTATTATTATGGATATTGTTACTTCATCTAGATCTAATGATCTAATTATTTGATTATTCCTTGGAGACTACTTCTGGTTTCATCAACATTTCACTAAACTCTGGGAACTGATATAGTTTACCAGTTCATGGTTTGACCAGTAACAAATATACTTGGGATTTTACTACTACTGGAAGAAGATAAAAAATTATCCGCAGTACACTAAGAGTGTGATCATCCATTCAGTCATTTGAACACATGATGTTTTTGCGTTCTATTGTTCACCATTTGTTTGATATATTTCCATATTTTCATAGGCATTTTCTTCCCTTTTGAAGAATGGAAATCATATATATTACCAAAAAAAAAAAAAAAACCTGTCCATAACAGCTGCTTTGAGGTCATCTACATTTGTTGGCTGCAGGTGGAAATCTCCTTCACAGAGCCCTAAATAGAAAGTTGTAAAATCTGGCCTTTAAGGAAGCCAGACCCTACCAGCCTTTTGTATAATTTATCATCCACAGAACATGTTAAGGTGCTTTTGATCTTTGAAGGCAATATCTTTCAAAGTGATGTGTGCTTATATGTGACCATCAGTCCTCTTTTAGGAAGTTCAGCATCATGCTGTTTTCAATGATGAGAGAAGGAATGTGTAAGATGGCACACGGATGATTCAATTTAATTGAGAGTTTCTAGATCTTGTGGGAATTCAATGAAGAAGATCAAATTAGAGAAGCTAAGTGGATGGCATTTTGAAAATAAGCACTAAGAAATATAAGGCATTTTATTAAGATGATTTCTATCAGTCTTATTTTTCAAATTCATGATTTTACCAAATAAAGTTAATTGCTTTCTGCCAAATAAAGGATGATATTCTACCAAGTATCAGCCATAAATAATGTTTTAAAATATATCTATGCTTTTCTTTGCATTTTCTTTTACTTCTCTACGGAATGTGTTCTAGTCACAGAATGAAAATTTGGTGTCATAAAGTTATAGGCTTTGGTTTATAGAGACTTAGAGAAGTTTTTCCTTCTTTCTGGTATTTTATTCCTGTCAGTTTGCATTGCTTCTTTCCTTTCCTTCTCCTTCTCCGCCAGGTTTGGTTTTGAGCTTTGGATTCAAAGAAACCCCAAAGTCAAAACAAAATGGTCAGAACTGCTGACTCTTGTTTTGTAAACTTTTTTTAGGCCAGTATTCACAGGAAGAGATGGTGCTGACCAGAACTTGGGCCTAACTTCACCCAAAATGTTGGCAAAGTTCAGAAATCTTTGAGTGAATTTAAGCCAAGCTATAAGATATATAGCAAAACTTCACCACTTACCGAAAAACATTTTAAACACAATTTAATGAACAATACCAATCCGTAAGAAATCAGCTTAGTATTTAATATTCAATATTTATCTACTAGTTCTTTTTAATGAAAACAAAATAATGATCTAATTTGTATTAAATGAATCCTCTTGTTTTTAAAGTTACAGGTACATTTTGGAACTGTAAAATGTATTTGTGGCTTCGTTATGTTTGAAGTTTCTTTTAAAGATTTGTAATCAAGAAGAAAATATATTCTAAAATTTTGCTCACCAAGATTCATCTCACAATTTTGATAACCATGTCATAATTCCACAAGAGTGTTTTATAATGGGAATGCTGACAAGTGTGATAATGAACACCAACCTACAGGCCTTAATTGTATGTTCATTCAGGAATCATGCATACTAGCAGAATATTTGGCTGAACCTCCAACACTAATTTTTCCCAGATCTGCTTTCAAATTGGGCAACTAACTGTAGAAGATAATCAGTCTGAGTGGCTCCCTGTTAATGAAAAAGCTTCTGATATATTTTGCTTTCTTTGAAAAGTTTAATTATACCTTTCAAATATGATTTTATTTATATCTTTTCATGGTTTGCATGTCTGAATACTAATAGTAACCTGAGAGTTATGTGGAACTTAGTTTGAAACCAAAAGGCAGTTTTTAGTGAAAGAGAGAGAGAAAATGAGAGAGAGAGAGAGAGAGAGAGAGAGAGAGAGAGAGAGAATGAGAGAGAGAGAGAGAGAGAGAGAATAAATTGCCTCCAAGCAACATCTAAAAATGTAGATTCTAAATGTTCAAGTAACTTTGAGATTTCAAGAACCAATTATCATAATCTTTTAAAGTAACTGACACCATTAGGATTAAAAAATGGTAGAAATTATTAAAAAGTCAATGTATACTGATGTTTCCATCAATATTGACTAAAACAATTATGAAGAGTAAACCAACAACCAATTTTAACTTAGTATGTGCTGTATTATAAAAAAAAGGTTTTTATTACAAAGTACACTGATTACATGGACCTAACATGGGGAGAACTAAAACAAAACACTAGTTAGAAAAGTTGTGTGAAAATATGGTGGTGCATCAGATTTAATGTTGGGATGTGGATCATTTCATTCTATTTCTATTGATGATGTGGTGTAAATAATAAAAATCAATTAATTTCTCTGTGTTTCTGATCCTTACTAGGCTTCAAATCATTTTAGTGGTAGAATGATTATGATAATGACTTAAAAGATCACATTCTGGGACATGTAAAAACTTACAAAAAGCAAAGAATTTGTAATATCTAACAGTTATAAGAACAGTGAATGTAATTTTTTTTTAGTGACAACAAAGATAGTAGAGTAATAGCTTTCCATTTAGAAATTCATTAGATATTATTTACTATGCTGAAGAGGCATTCACTATAGGAATATTATGCGCTTACTCAGATCATAACAGTAAGATGAAATATGAGGAAGAGGAATAAGGAAAATGAATGGCTGTATTTACTTTTCCGGACCCAGTGATGCTTGGTCCCTTGTATACCTAGTTCTGTGTTATTTCTGATTTTCAAAACTGGTTCTTCCAACAAAATGTTAAGGACTCCAAGAATTGAATCCCCATATCTTTTTACTTATTCAACATTTGCAGATATTCAGAAAATGATGCTTAATTTCCAGAAGAACTTGAAGGAAGGCTTTTTCAATTTTGAAACCATCCACACTATCTATAAAAAGTCAACACTTGATTGAACGAATGGACAACTGGGTAAATTAATGTGGGGTTTTGATGGAGCCACTAGAGATTATGAGGAGTTGAAGAACAGAATACTGCTCAGATTGGGAAATAACTATTTTTGTTTCATGTATCAATATGAGTAATTTTAAATGTATCTTAAAAGATACGAATATAATCATCTAGGTAACTAAAACGTTGTCTAGAGAAAGAAGAGGAAAACAAATAATTTTACTTCATAAAACAGATAAATAGGTCATTTCCCAAATCTCAGTTTATCTTAATGAAAGTGCTAGAGATAGAGAATTAGAAAATAATTAATTTCCTGGTTTTGTTATTGTTTGGTTAATTTAGTGTTTATATTTTTTCCTCTTACCTGATTGTTCTGATATGTTTATAGCAGAGATGGAAAGAATCCTAGTGGAAAGAGAGAGTTGAAAAAAAAAGGGGGGGGGCTCATTTCAGAACTAATCCAGTTCCTATGTTAAGGAGAACTGGGAAAAGTTTCAAGGGCTCTAAGTACTGACAAAGTGGCTGGGGACAGGACAAATCCTTGTTGTGCTAGTGGGATGGAGTGTGAACTGGCAAAAGCAAATCTGGCCATTTGTGTTCACAAACCTATATGTTCATTTTACCCAGAGATTTCAGCTCTAGGAATCTAATATTAGAAAATTATAAAGAAGAAGCATTTATAGGAACACTTTTTGTGGCACAATGTACTTTTTGAAAGGAAATGTCTTCTTCGCTACCCAACTGTAACCAACTGTAAAGGATTTGGATTAAGTTGTGATACATCCACATGACAATAAAATACAGAAATCAAAATCATTTTTGAATAATAAAGTCAAGGGAAAAGTGCTCATTCTATAATGCCAGGTGAAAATAAAGTCAGTATCCTAAAGTATCCAAAATTTGTTAAATGCATTGAATCTATAAGTACATTGGAAAGGGGGGGCAAAGGGGAGGGGGAAGGCGGAAGGAGGGAGGGAAAGAGACACTGACTAGAAGAAAACAGATGAAAATACTAACTGTTTTAGTGTGGGGTGATTCAAATTTTCTTTTTTGAACTTTTGTTTCACAAACTTTCCAGAACACGTATATGTTGCATCTTCATAACACGAATTCTATTATATGAAGCATCTTAAAAGTGTGATAGAGAATTGTCTATGTGTGCTTCCACACCTGAATATGCCTATGCACAATGAAAGGCAAAAAGAAGTGCCAGAATAACCATTGGGGGTTTATTCTTTAGGAGCAGTGAATTTACAGTTAACCGGGCATCATTGCTCCAGTTCCTCTCTTCACTTAACCTCTCCTTTCTTAAAACCCCCAGTTCAGGTGCTAGCAAATCACAAAGAAGGAATTGTGGAGTGACAAAGAGTTCAACTGGAGGCGCCTCTCAGCAGTGAACCTGCTTCAACCTCTTTTCCATCGCAAGCATTTTGCAGAGTCAAAACGTATCTCTTCCTTTAACTATTCGCCTCCCTGGGTACCCTTAAAATGAAAGCAATCCCCTTTCCCGACAGCTGAAGATTTTTAAACGCTTTGGGGCATCGTAGCTCCTAGAAAGACTCAGGCCCTTTGAGTGCGGCGAAAGTTGGAAGCGCAAGGGCGGTTAGGGCGTGGGCGCGCTCAGGGCCTCCTACAGGTCTGGCAGAGTCCCGAGCTTTAGGGCCAGAAGTACCGCCAGCCCACCTCTCCCAAGCAGGGCCGGAAGTGTCACAAAGAAGGTTATTGTTTCTGCCAACGCGGCGATTTGCACGCGAGCTAAGGCGCAGCGTAAATGCCACTGTGATCTGGCTACATGCTGCCTTGCTACGAGCTAAGGTCTCTATGGGAATATCAGAATGGCAGCTCATCTCGGATCACCCAAATCAGCAAATCAGGTGGAGACGGGAGGGAGAAGGGCGAATGAAGAGACAGGAGAGAGAATGATTCTTTCTCAGAGGTTGGTGCACTTGTTGCACGTTGTCCACCCCATGGGAGGTCGAGAGCCCCTTGACTAATCAGAAAACTCAGCACCATCGCACCCCTAGTGGTTCTGTGCCCACCAGCACAAGCCAGACAGGACCTCCTGTAGGGGATGGTTCAGCCCCGACTCTTGAGTCTTAAAAAAAACTTTTAAAAAGTAAGATTTTTTAAATTTCTATTTTAAAAAAGGAGGAAAGATTGTACTCCATAGAAGCTCTGAACTCTGTAGTTTGAGAAGATGAACTTTCCACCCACTCAGCCCTCAGAGGATGCTGGGCTTGAGCCTCACACAGTCGGACTCCTAGTTAACAGCCCTCTGGCCCCTAATCTCCATTCCTTTGAGGTCGACCGCATATATATTAACTCTACAGCTGCCACACTTCCCGAGGGCTGTGGGGATTTTACAATACTGAACCCGATCTTCGGAAGGTCAGCCGTTCCGTCTTGGGGCGTCCCTACTTGCCTTTCAGCGACACTCACTGCTGGGTCCTGAAACACCCCAGACCCACGCGCGCTCAGGCGAGGAGGGGGCTGATGACCCCCATCCCACCCGGCTCAGCCGGTTTCCTTCTTCTCGCAGCTCTCCAAGAGCTCAGTCATGAAGGAGATGTAGACGATGGCCAGGCGTAGGGTCTCGATCCGAGACAGCCTCTTCTCGTAAGCAAAAGTGGGCACCTTCCTCCGCAGCTGGTCAAAGGCTTCGTTGAGGTTGAACATCCGCTTTCTCTCGCGGATGTTGGCGGCCTGGCGCTGGGCATAGGTGATCACCCTTTTCCTCTTGGGGCGGCCTAGTACCGAGGGTCCTCTCCCGCGTCCCTCCTCTTCCTCCTCCTCTTCGTCCCCATCCCCTTCATCTACTTCGCAATCCTCTTCTTCCGGGGTCCCCTCCTCAAACTGCGCCAGCCTCCTGGGCTTTCCCTCTCGGAGCTCAAGTGCCGGGTCCCCAAAGGGGACGCCGGGCGAAAAGTCGCAAAGGAGAGGGTGTCTCGGGGAGGCCAGGGACAGGTCTGCGACGAAGTCCAGCACAGTGGCGTCCACGCAGCTCTCGGGATAGGCCGCCATCGCTTCAACTTGGCCCTGCGTCTCATCGATTTTTCGCAGGGAGGGGCGAAGCTGCTGATGGGGCTTCTTAACAGCCTTGGGTCTGATGGAACACCATCACCGGCTGGCTGGGGGACATTAATATTTATTACCAAGCTGATAACAGGATTAGTCGCCCCGATTGGGAAGACTCTGACAACGTCCCTCCTCTGGAAGCTGATGAAGGAAGACAAGCCTGAGTACGCCTGGAGGGCGCAGAAGGAAAGGCCTCCACTTCTGAGATCTTTTCGCTGCGCCACGCGGACAGTTCCTTCTTGGCAACAACCCCCAGTTCTTACCTGCTGTGTGCTTTTTGTGTCTCTCTTCACCCCCGCAGCCAACTAATGTTCTCCAGGTTCCTTATCTCATGTAGTTCTTTAATTTCGATTTGGATTTTCAAAGCCAAGGTATTTTCCAGCGCGATGGTTTCTCCTTGGCATCAGGGTAGACAGCCTCTTGAATCTTGCCACCATTTGCCAATGGATGTGAAGCAAGTGCATGTGCTTTTAATGATGTCCTGAAGAGGGGCCCTTCCTGCCAGGGGTCGAGGGGAGCTGTTTGTCTGGTATCCCAGTGCAGCGGCTGCTGAAAGGCAAGACCTTCTATTAGCTTAAGTAAGCATGGCAGGGGGGCCTAGAGCACATTCCCCAGAGTCGCTGTTGGAACCGGCTTTCTTCTTTTTTTTTTTTTTTTTCCTTCTAGGGCATCTCAAACAACTCTGCTGCGTAGTTACAAACCCTGACTTCTAATGTCTGTTTGTAGCAATCAGCCTAACAATTGAGATACTTGACTTTCCTTTCCTTACCCTCATCTTCCACTCACGTGGAGATTTTATTACAGGGAAAAAGTTATCATGACAACAAAATGAAAAATGGTAGTTCACAAATTTTTCTCTAGTCGGGCTGTATAATTGTCAGCGTTGGGGACAAAGCAAACCCTCCGCCACCCGCCACCCCCCAACAAAACTACTTCAATCTCCTTTCAAAAGTACGATTTATCCTTGGTTAAGCCAAAGGGTAGATCAGTTCACCCCTCTGTTGAGGAGTCTTTGGACTTTTAAATTGCTGATCAAGTATTTACTTGTGAACAAAGAAAAATCCTGACACTTTTATTGGGCTTATTTTCATCCATTTGTTTGGTTCAGTCTACAGTAGGTTTTAAGAGTGGAAACTATACCTTAGTGAATTTATTGGCTGTCTTTAGATTTTTTTTTGAGAAAAAATTTTAAATTTAGTATGATTAAAATAAAATTTTACTAGTTTCATAAAATCCCTAATTTTAACAAAGAAAGGCTTTCCCCCCTTCTTTGTTTGCCAATAGCTATAGTTAATTATTCATTGTAAACATATTTAAAAAGCCAAGCGGAGCAGAGCAACACTTTGGAAAATAATATCAAAGGTGAATTAGAAGAAATAGCTTGAATCCTGATTACAGAAGCACCCTAGTTTCAGAGAGAACCAATGAGGACAGCAGCCCTTATTAAGGGGGTAAATTGTGGCTATGAAGTTCACTCAGTACATTGGACAGCTCCCAGAAACCTTCCCTTTCTAACAAGTAAGCACAATTCTTTTCCTTCTTTCTAGTCTCCCAGGGGGTAATCAAAGCAAGAATTTCTGGTGTGTTGTTGCACAGTAGAGTGACTATACATAATTATAATGCACTGTACATTTCAAAAATCTAGAAGAAAATATTTTGAAATTTTGTACCATAAAGAAATGACAAATGTTTCAGAAGATAATGTGTTTAACCCGATTTAAACATTGTACAATATGAGCTGAGACATGAATCATACTTCATTAATATGAACATTTTCTGTGTTTCTCTGTACCGGTTAAAATAAATTTAATTTAAAAAGATGTAATATGACCTTGAATCTTTCTTCTGTTGTAAACTCTTGATTAGGGGTTTTCCTTTATCTTTGTCCTTTAGTAGATTTTCTCTTCTGCTTGTGTTTACTCTTCATTATCCAATTTATTTTGTGGATACACAGACAAAAAATAAGTGAAAATTTTCTCCTTCAAAGATGTTAATGAAACAGAAATCTTTGTGATGATCACCTATTTGATTTTTATTAAATTTCTTGCAAAGGGAAAATTGAAAAATAAAAATGGTTAATGAAACAGTAATTAAGGAACCAGTAAGTGGGAGAATTTATTTTTGTTTTGAAAAGCAGTAATATGATGATTTCTGGTCCCTGTTTAACTGTGTTATTAAACATGTGGACAAATTTTGAATTTTTTTTTTATCATGTTAAGTGTTTCTCCATGATTTATTTTTATTTTATTTATATAAGTGGATATATACTTGAGTCAGGTGAGAATCCAGTTCTGCAATAAAATATATTGGGACACTTAATGAAGGAAAACATACTAGACACTTAAATGTAAAGTTTAATAAAATAGGGATCAGAAGCTGTAATGAGACTCTAAGAAGACAATTTTTTTCCACTAAAATCACTTATGATTTTAGTAAAGGGAATGAATATTTTAACTATAACAAAATTAATAAAATCAGCACTCAAGCTTTGTTGAAATACTAGTATTAAAGTATTAGAAATGTTGAAAAATATGTCTTAATAAGTATACTTGTAACAATTATTTAAAACTTTAAATTCAAAAAACCCAAGATAAAAACTTAAGTTCATGCTATCGTAATTTGTTTATATTATGAGGCTCTTTCTTTTTTTTTTTTATTTATTTTTTAGTTCTCGGTGGACACAACATCTTTGTTGGTATGTGGTGCTGAGGATCGAACCCGGGCCTCACGCATGCCAGGCGAGCGCGCTACCGCTTGAGCCACATCCCCAGCCCCAGGATCTTTCTAATCATGCCATAATTAGAGCAAAAATGTCATAAATCTAAGTTGTGATAATGAATATTTTCATTTCTAATCATAAATTATAGGAATAAACAAAATAATTTTTCTCTGCTTAGTTAGGATCATACACTTTAGTTTAAAAAAGCTCTTTGCATTTGTTTTCACAGTAAACATGCATAGTATATGCAGTAATTTATAAAATGCTAAGTGATTCAAAGCAGTTGATCCTATTAAAAGGAATCATTATTTTCATTTATAGATTTGAAAATTAAGAGAGACACAATTTTTAAAAACCCAGTTAGGAATTAAAAGAAGCTACATTTAAACTTAATTCCTCTGGGTTCTAGGCCTATAGTTTATAATTATTCAGTGGCCTATATACAGATTTTCAGAGAGTCTGATACGTTCTCCACATTTTTTTTTCTCAATATATATCAGGAAATAATCAGAAAATGACAACTGTGATATTCATGTTTTTCTTTTTTTTTTTTTTTCCCTTTCTTTGTGTGTCTGTGGTGGGGTGGAGGGGTTACTAGGGATCAAACCCACTACCTGGTACATGCTAGGCAGCCATTGAGCTATATTCCAGCCTTTTAATTTTTATTTTGAAACTGGGTCTTGTTAAGTTGCCTAAACTGGCCCTAAACTAATTCATGTTTTTTCTGCCTAAATCTCCCAAGAAGTCAGGTTTAGAGGCATGTGCCACCACACTTGTTATAATGTTCAGTTTTGTTTATTTGATGATAAATTTTTCTCTATTGGTCAACTCCATTAAACATTTTGTGTATACTAGTATCTTAAATTTAGAATTGAAGCAAAAAAAAAAAAAAAAAAAGGCAAGTGACCATGAATATTTGAGCAATAATTCTCAAGGGGACTGGAGAGGGGCTGGGCACGGTGGCACATGCATGTAATCCCAGAGGTTCAAGAGGCTGAGACAGGAGGATCATGAGTTAAAAGCCAGTCACAGCAACAGTGAGGCACTAAGCAATTCAGTGAGACCCTGTCTCTAAACAAAATACAAAATAGGGCTGGGGATGTGGCTCAGTGGTCGAGTGCCCCTAAGTTTGATTCATGGTACCAAAAAAAAAAAAAAAAAATTTCAGTGAGTAAAGTAAATCTCTAATTCTACCAAATTTGTTAAAGCTCTCCCTTCCCCTCCCCTTTTCATACTCCTTCCCTTATGCTTTCAGAATCATTATATATTTTTAACTTTTCCTTTTTTATTTGTTCTTTTTAGATATATATGAGAGTGGAGTGTATTTTGACATATTGTACATACATGGAGTATAACTTATATCTAATAGGATACTATTCTTGTGGTTGTATATGATGTGGAATTTCACCAGTGGTATTTTCATATATGAACATAGGAAAGTTATGTCTGATTCATTCTACCATCTTTCCTATTTTTATCCCTCCTCCCCTTCCTTAATTGCCCTTTGTCTAATCCATTGAACTTCTAATCTCACCCCTGCCCATCTTATTATGTGTTAGCTTCGAATATCAGAGAGAACATTTGAACTTTGGTTTTGGGGAAATTAGCTTATTTCACTTAGCATGAAAGTCTCCAGATACATCCATTTATCAGCAAAAGTTATAAAGTCATTGTCATTATTTTTTGTGGCTGAGAAATTCATTATATATTTTTAGGACAAATGATTAAAAAATGATGTAGGTAGGTATTTAAGATCTTTGCAGGGAAAATGGCTTAAGAAGTATTCAGCTGACAAGAGAAGGGACTTATATCCTCTTTCTATTCAATTTCAGTTTATGCATATCTATAGTCATGGCTGATTTTAGAGATAGAGAAATATATCCATTTTTAATTTTTCCATTTTATATTTTAAACGTTTTAAAAGTTCAGTAAATATGTCTTAAAATTCACTAATCAAATATATGTAGGTCAATTATTTTTCATAAAATGAGCATACCCATGAAGCTAGTGCCCAAATCAAGAAACAGTATGCTTTACTGAAGTCTGAGTCAACGCAAATACAGATGACTTATGTGGATAGTTTGAGACTATCTCACAAAGTAAGCTCATCTTTATAACCAGCACTCAAATCAAGAAACATTCCAAGCATCCTAGAAGCCTTCCCCCATAATCTTGTGGCTGTATCTGTTCACTAATCGCTTCCCAACATTTCAGTATCTGACAGATTAATTCAACCCATTTTAATATAATATAAAAATAAATAATATATAAAAATAAATCATACTCCATACTTTCAGTGTCTTTCACTCAACATTTTATTTATGAGATTAGTGCATATCATTCTCATTGGATAGGATTCATGAATGTGAATACAACATTACTTATTGCTTCTACTGTTGAAGGGCAGTGTTTAGCTATTAGAAATTAGCATTAGAAATAGCATTTTTATGGATATGTCTTTATGTGAGTATATTTATTCATTCAAGTTTAGGATATATCTCAAAGTGGAACAGTTTATAGATATGTTTAGCTTTAGTGGTTACTGGTAAATTATTTTCCAAAATATTTGTAATAATTTACATTGTCACAAGTGATGTACTAGAATTCTAATTTCTTCACATCCTTGTCAATACTTGCCATTTTCTATTCTTTTATTTAAGCTCTGCTCAAGATGTGTATGAGTATCACATTGAGGTTGTAACTTGCATTTCTCTGATGGTAAGTAAAATTGAGTACCATTTCATATTAGATGACCAGATTCTGGCTCCTTGGTATAAAGTGCCTGCTCAACTGTTTTGCTAATTTTTTTCTAATTTTTGATTTTTTTATGAGTCCTTTGTGAGATTTGTTTATTGTAAATATGTTCTCACAACTCTGTGCCTTTCACTTTCACTCTCTCTATGGTATAGTTAAAAATTTACTTCTAATGTTTTCCCATTTGTATAGTGATAAAGTACTCTTAAAAAACATTGTCTTAACTTTTTAAGTATCAGTGGTATAAAATACATTCATAGTGTTTTGCAACCATTACCACTACCTTGCTAAAACTCTTATCTTTTAAAATGGAAAAATCTATACCCACCAAACTAGAACTTCCCATTCTCTTCCCTCCCCAGCTGCTGACAACCAACATTCTCCTCTCTGTCTCTATGAATTTGACTCCTCTAGGTATGAAGTTGAACACTGAGATTGGATCTTGTTTCTAACTACCTATTTAACCTCACCTGACCCTTGTCTTCAACAATCAGGGGAAATATGTTTTCTTCCATTACTGTGAGTTTGGTGATCACAAGAGGTCCTTAGAGGCAGTCACCCTCTCTAGCTTGTCATTGTGTAACACGTCAGAAACTGTACACAGGCAAGCTAATCAATGACAAGAATAGTGTGGGAAAACATTCAGCTTTGTTCTTGAGATATGCAGAACTGAAAAGCATCTCCTGACTAGGTGATTAGGATCAGATTGTGCATCACTTGGCCACAAATTTCCACACATGAAAATGTGCCCACCAGTCTGCATCACCTCTCTCCCATACAAACCACCCCTAAATCAGTCTCCTAGCAAGATGTACTTTGGACAAGAGTCCTTTTTCTTGTTCAGCTGACGATTTAAATAAAGTCAGTGTTTTGAATATATTTGTCTTCCTTGTCTCACTTGACCTGTTGTGCAATAGACTTGAATCTGGTAATAGGTACTGCATATAAAGGAAATTATACATTTGTATTTTTGTTACTTTGTTGATTTTTGTTGGCTTACTTCACTTAGCATAATGTTCTCAAGGGTGATCCATGCTGCATTATACATCAGAATTTCCTTTCTTTTAGGCTTAATAATATCCCACTCTATGCTTATATATTTTGCTTATTTTTTTATTTACTGATGGACATTTGAGTCACTTTCTTGTTTTCCTCTTGTGAATAATGCTGTTTTGAACAGCATTCACCATCCCTTTGAGGCCTCTGCTCTCAAAGCTTCTGGATATATACCCAGAAGTGGAATTACTGGTAATATTATTCTTCTATTTTTAATTCTTGAGTAAAAGTGCTGCTTTTCATAGCAGCTGCACCTTTGTAATGTGCTACCAACATTTATAAGGGTTCCAATTACATCTTCACAACACTTGTTAGTTTCTAGTTTTTGATAGTAGCCATCCTAATGAGTATGAGCTTGCATCTCATCATAGTTTTGATTATCATTTTCTAAATTATTAGAGATGTTGAACACCTTTTCATGTACTTATTGACTATTTGTTTATTTTTAGAGAAATAGTGAAGTCCTTTGTCCATTTGGGAATTGGTTTGTTTCTCTCTTTTTTTCCAAGCAGCTTTATTGGATTTCTATTGTTTGGACTATGTATTATACACTTTGAAATATGGTACATATAGGAAAAGTATTTTCAGAAAAATAATTGTTTCTCTACATTTATGTAAAAGAAATTCTCCATATATTCTGTATATCAATCCCTAATTGGTTAAATGATTTGCAATATTCTTTTCTCATTTTGTAGGTTGCCTTTTTACACTGTTGATCATCTTTGGGTATGCAAAATTTAAAAATTTTCATGGTCTAATATGTTTACTTTTTCTATTGTGGTTGCCTATGTTTTAGATGTCACATTCAAGAAATTACTGCCAAATCCCATATTTTAAAGGTTTTGTCCATGTTGTCTTATAAGTGTTTTATAATTTTAGGTCTTACATTTAGGCCTATCATGCATTTTGAGTTAATTTTTATATATGGTGTTAGGTTAAGGATTCAACTTCATTGTTTTTGAATATGGATATACAATTTTCCTAGCACCATTTGTTGAAAAGTCTGTCCTTTCTCTATTGAATAGTCTTAGAGCCCTTGTAAAAAATTATAATCATATATGTGAGGACTTATTCTTGTGCTATTTTATGACTTTGGTCTGTATGTCTGTCTTTATACCAGTACAAAACTCTTTTGATTATTGCAGATTTCTAGTAAATTTTGATATCAGGAAGTATGAGTTCTTTGATAATATCTTTTGATGAGAAAAAAATCCTATTTCTACTGTAGTTCAAATAATCATTTTTTGACTCCTTGCCTCTCTTTATGTCATGTTTAAAAATCTGAATCTATTCCAATATCTTGAAGTTATTTTTAATATTTTTTTCTAATAACATTTTAGAAAGCTAATTTTATAAAATTTTAGTAATTTTGTAGAAATTATTTTTGTATTGTGTATATAATAGAAAGAGTGGTAAATATTTATTTAATTTTTTGTTAGATATTTAATTGGCACATCACCATTTTTTGAAAGGTCATCCTTTTCTTATTAAACTTATTTATTTTATTAAATTATTTCTAAGGATTGGGGATGTAGCTCAGTGGTAGAAAATTTGCATAGCATGACCAAGGCCCTGGGTTTGATCCCCAGTGATACCCCAAAAGCCCAAACAAAACAAAAATATCTAAGCTACATGGGCATATTTTCTGTTCTTTAAAACTCCAGGTGAAAAACCAAGGAGGGTAAATCAATTCTAGAGTTTTTTTTTTAATATTTAAAGTTAAGAAATTTTTGCTTACATTCAAATAATATCTTGCTATTCTGATTATAATCCAGAATATAAGTAAATAAAGGCTCCCTAGAATGTTGTACTTCAATGACTGGTAAATTTCTCTTCATTGGCTGAAATGGTAAATAATTTGAGTTTTATAGGTCAGATCATCTGATTTGCAATTACTTGATTCTGCTTTTGTGGAGCAAAAGTAGCCATAGATAATATGTAAATGAATGAGCATGGCTGATGCTATAGTTTGGATCTGGAATGTCCCCCACATAGTAGAGGTTTGGTCTCTAGCTTAGTTGTATTGGAGGCTATGGAAACTTTAAGAGGTGGGGCCTGATAGGAGGTTTGAGGTCACTTGTGGGTATATCTTTGAAGCGCTTCAGTCTCTGGTGTCTTCCTCTTTCTCTATTTCCTTCCTTATCCATGGGCGAGCAGTTTTGATCCACCAAGTGCTCCCTGCCGGGAAGTACCGCCTCACCACTGGTCCACAATCAATGGGCCAACCTCCAACACTATGTGCCAAAATAAACCATTGCTTTTCTAAGTTGATTACCTCAGGTATTTGTTATAGCAACAGAACGTTACTTACCTGGCTATGGTCTCAAAAATTTTACTAACAAAAAGGCAAAGAGCTAGCCTTGGCCCTTGGGCCATAGTTTGCTGACCCCTGCCCTATGTAATAATCTTATCCATGGTAATCCTAATTTGGAGATTTACTAAGGGTAAGGAGTCAAAAATACAAGTGAGTATGAAATTGTTGAGTGCATATTTTGTTTTCGTGTGTACATGTGTGTGGCAGGGGTAGAGGAAGTAGTGGAAAGGGAGTGTACATGTGCTCCTGAACCAATTGAATCTGTAGCTTCTGTCCTTGAAATTATGGGAGGTGTTGTAGAGTCTAACAAGAGGAGGGATACATACCACATTAACATAACTACTGCAGAGATTGAAGGCTTTTCTAATCACTGACAACAAATACCAAATCTGATGACCTGCTCCTTAAAATATCATCAGGTTGTGGGTGAATTACATACAACTAGGCCCAGTTCTTGGACAAAGCAGACTTCTACTTTGTGAAGTGCTTCTCATGCTCAAAAATCTCAGTGTGGTTTTGCCTGATTCAGTGAAGTAGACAGCTGCTTCTAGAGGCTTATCCTTTTCACCTACACCACCTTCTTTTTGCCATGGGTAAGCCTAAGAGGGATGTGCACTGCTCCCCAGTTTTATATTCTCTTTTTGCCTTTTAATAATGGATTCATTCACATATATTTAAGATGGGCACATTTCTTTTTTTTTAAAAAAATTATTTGTTCTATTTAGTTACACATGACAGTAGAATATATTTTGACCTATTTGTACCAACATGAAGTACATCTTATTCTACTTAAGATAGCAGTCTTGTGTATGTACGGGATGTGGAGATTCACTATGGTGTATTCTTACATGTACATAGGAAAATCATGTTGGATTCATTCCACTATCTTTCCTATTTCTATTACCCCTTCAGTCCCCTTTTTCTAATCAACCGAACTTCTATTCTCCCCCACCCCTTGTTGTGTATTAGCATCTGTTTATCAGAGAGAACACCAGACCTTCAGTTTTTTGGGATTGGCTTATTTCACTTAGCTTGATATTCTCCAGATCCATTCATTTACCAGCAAATTTCATAAAGACATTTGTTTTTGTTGCTGAATAATATTTCATTGGGTATATATACCACATTTTCTTTATCCATTAATCTGTTGAAAGGCACCTAGGTTGGTTCCATAGCTTAGCTATTGTGATTGAACTGCTGTAAATATTGATGTAGGTGTCACTGTAGTGTGCTGATTTTAACTCCCTTGGATATATACCTAGAAGTGGTATACCCCCATCAAATGGTGATTCCATTCTTAGTTATTTGAGGAATCTCCATACTGCTTTCCAGAGTGGTTGCAAGGTGGGCACATTTCTGATTCACTACCTTCCATCAGTAGAATATGAGCTGAAGTGATATGTGCCCTTCAAGTCGACATTTTGGAAAGGAAGTAGTCTCCCCTCCATTTGGTCTTTGTCCTTCTTCCCACTGCCTGGAATGTGGATAGTTGTGGTGAGCTAGAATTAGCCATGTAGACAAGGATAGCACCTATAGCAGGTTTGGAAACCTTTTCTGTAAATGGTCAGATTCTAGGTGTTTCAGGCTATAATCTGTCACAAATACTCAAGTCGGCCATTGTAGTGTGAAGATGCCTTATAATATGTAAATGAATAGCTGTTATTATTTAAAACTTTATTTACTTTAAATGGGTACAGGCAGAACTTGTTGCTCAGACTGAAGTTTGCTGACCCTGGCCTTAGGGGATGGAAGAGCAACAGGAAGCTGGGACTCAGAACTTTAATTCTCAAAAGCAGATTAATAAGTGAGCAACAATACAATTCCAATGTGATTTCTGCTGGTACCTAAAACACTAAAGATGATTTGAAAGATGAAACATACATGCACCCTTACATCTTTTTAAAGTATCATTTGTAAAAACTGCTTAAAATAAATTACATTTTTCTTTGCCTTAAGCTTTTCTTCTTCATATGAAGTAATTCCATTTCCACTAGCCTTTGGGATAAATCTATTTTCCAAATTTTCATCTATATTAGTTATTACATTAGTTGTTGTTTGAACCTTCTCCAAATTCTTCACTTTTTGAGAACATGTGGAAAATTAGAGAGGTGTGAAGGAAAAAATATCCCTCAGGATGCTATAAACTACTACCCTCAAATAATTTCCATTTTTTCTCATTTCCTATACTATATTTTTGCACATTATTTTTAATGGTGACTTTCCTTTGTAATAAATTTTATAGGTCTTACATTCATCCTTAAAGCCATAAGTTCTTTGTATATTTGTAGATTAAATACTATATGTGTGATTTTGCAATTTAATAATTTTTCAAAATTTTTTTCTATTATACTATTCATTTATGATACAAGGAAAGTATTAATATTAAATTGAAGCATATGAAACTGCCAAAATCAAGCCATTTTAAACCTGAAATATGGGCAGTTTCATTTGGCATTAAGTTAATATATTGAAAAACATTCCTATTTATAAAAAAGTGGAATTAAAATGTAATCAATCATACATCAACATACAACTTGTATTAATGTATAACAGATATGGATAAGTTATCCTATTATACACTAAATTTATTGCATAATAAGTTTAAAATGTTTATTGAATGCTTATGATGTGCTGGATCTCTGTGACGTTGATCTAATGGTTTAGTATATATCGACAAACAAAATAGGAAACATGATTTTTAAAATTCAGTATTGTGCTGTGGGTGGTAAGTGCTATAGAAGAAAACTTTCAGCATAAAGGGGACAAGGAACACTGGAAAGTTGGGGGACAGTTACTATTCTCAATAAGCTAGTAAATTAAAAGAGTGATATTTGAAAGAATACTTAAAGGTAAGGAGAAAGTGAGTTAAGTGTGCATCAGGTGAGAAGGTTTCAGACAAAGAAAACTGACATTTCAAACAAGATAAAGTGGGAGAGCACCTTGGATATTGGAGGAACATCACAAAGGCTACCATGACAGAAGTGAGGGACAAGAAAAGTTCTCAATCCATGTGGTAATATGGGGGCAGGGTTGTATCATGAAGGGCATCTTAGCTTTTCCATTAAGATGGAATTCATTGGAAATTTTAGAAAGTTTACTAACATTAAAAAAGAAATTCCTCTAGCTAATGTGTGAAGAATAAATTCTATGAGAAGCAATGAGAAGGTAGGGAGACCTATTAAGGGGCTATTTTAGTAACCGTGTTCAGTAGTGGTTGCAGTGATGTGAAGTGGTTGCACTCTGGTTATATTCTGAAAAACAATCAGCAGAGTTGCTGATGGATTATATGTAGAGCATGAAAGAAAGAAGGGAGTCAAGAACCATCCCAAGGTTTTGGCCTAAGCAACTGAAAAGAAAATTGCAATCAACTGACAATGAGAAAGACCCCAAGATGAGGTGATTTGGGGAAGGGCGAAAATCAGGAGATCAGCTTTGAACATCTTAAGTTTAGTGTTTATTAGATGGTCAAATGGAAACACTGGGTAAGTTTCCATCTCAGTGTAAAAGTTATTACTCTGTCTTACAAGTTGCTACATTTCCTGCCCAAAACTTGTGAGGACCTCATCTCATTATTTTCCTTCTCCTTCACTCTGCATGAGCTATGCTAAAAGAGTACCTTTCCATCTCTTACTGAAATACATTTTCTCAAATACTAGGTATTTGGCAGTTTCCATTACCTCAATTAGGTCCTTTGGCAATCCCAGTTTATCAGAGAGCCACTCTGTGATCTGTAGGGTGGTTTATTAACCAATCTAAATAAATTAGTACTCTACTTTCTCTGTCTTCACTTCCTAACTCTCTTGCTTTGCTTTTTCTCTACGGCACACAAACAACATGACACAATCTATATTTACTTCTTCACTTGTTTACTTCCAGTTTCTTTGACTAGAATATTCCAGTTTCCCAGCTGGTAACTATGAAAGTGCCTAGCTTGGATTTCTCTTTTAGCTTCAATGACTGCAATTAGGTATTTTGATTTTTCTGCAGTGCCTTAAGGAAATAATGCAGGATTCAGAGCTAGACAAGACACTTTTTGGACAGCCCCACAAAAAGGAAATACTAGGCTTTGGCTCTTACTACCCAACACAGACTTCTCTACAGAGGATATTTTCTCCAGAGCTCCCAAGATTTTTTCTGAGATTTTTTTCAGTCTAATTCCTGTTCTCTTTCCTTTTATAGATATTAGATTAATAGTAGGATCTCAAGCCTTTCCCAGGTCAATTATTTCTTTCTCCTTTTATCTGTCACAGTAGTTGCCATCTTCCACTGCCTTCCCCTCTCCCTGCAAAACAAAAACAAACAAAAAAACAAAACAAAAATTCCTACAGCATTCTTGACTCAATCTTAGGTCTTACTATCTCCTTTGTGAAGAACCTGAACTGATATTGTTGTTATGGGTATATACTAAATTGGAATTTGGGAAGTGGATCACACCTCCCATGACTGCTCATGAGGACCTCATCCTGTGTGGTATGTGGGACACAGGTAGACTCTGGTACAAAATGGCGGTATATTTGCTAAGAGTTTCATTGGGGATAACTTGGTGGTATAATGATTCAGGCTGTTTTAATAGTATGGGGGATGCAAATAACAATGGAATTGACTGGCTGTTAATAAATTTAGATGATATCCTAGTGAAGAATGATGAGAAGTTGAAATCAGTCAGTGCAGAAAAAAACCGAAAACCAACTTCAGGGCTTAATAGAGTTGTTGAGTTTCAAAGACGATTGACTAATATTCCAAGACACCAAAGGTACCATTCGGTTACAAGTTATGGGTCCCAGGTAGATATTTTTGAGTCCTGTGTCCAGGGAAAACCAGGCATGAAAAGAAAGCAGAATGAACTAGGAGGAAAATATAAGAAACTCAGATGATCCATTTTGGGGAGTCTTGCAATTCCTTTGCATAATTCTGACTGAGATGAATATGGTTATCCTAGATAACCTAGATAATATGGTTATCCTAGTAAAGATAATGGCTGAGGTGGCAGAAAATTGGAATGTAGAGTGGAAAAGGAAGACAAGAAGTACCATTGTAGCCTCAAGAGGAATTGCTGTGATGCGGTGATAGCTGGTTCCATTTACCTCTCGTTTTAAAATATTTGCTCAGAAAGATGGACCAACTGGAACCTTGAAGGAGCCAGTGCTTAATGCATGTAAAGGTGACCATGTGGTACCAAGAATGAACTGTAGTATTCATGAAGGTGAATACTACAAACTCCCTTCTAGAAAGAGTTTGTTCAGCTCCCAGGAGTGTTGTTAGCTCACAGCCTTCTACTGCAGCATCTACAACTTGAAATTGAAACTTCTGAGACCAGGACATGATCTTCCAAGGCAGTCTCCAGTCAATGACTGGGTCTGGTGGTGATGGTACTAAGACCTGGCTACTCTTGCCCCATGTGCAACTCTTCTAAGGAAAGACTATAGCTCCCATTGTACTGCTGAGACACTGTCATGTCTGCAGTGTAGTCTGTGTTCTTCTGCCCAGTTCTTCTTCCCCATTTCTTTCCTGTCACAGGTTATATCTGTGTCACAGTCTGAAGACTTTCTTGCCCAATTGTTACCCCTCTTTACCTTTCATAAACATTGTCCCCTTACATTCCTAAATAATCTCATTATGAGCACATAATTTTATCTTTTTGATTTTCAGCTGAATCCCCAGGGCCTTTAACCGTCTCTCCAATTTGAGGACATTGAATAAGGAAAATTTGAAAGTTGTAATATGATTACACTTGACAATTATGTCCTTTCTCATTAGACTGTGGACTCTCTCAAGAGTAGTATAATAATGTTCACTTAATAAGTGATAAGTACCTATTACTTGTGTTATCTTATTTCACACTATAGCTTATACAGAAGTTTCAATCATTTCTCCATTTTCCAAGTGAGGCCCCAAATAGTTGAGTTCATAATGTGTAAATCAGGATTCAAGTCAGGATTCAAGAAAGTGAGCTCAGGAATTTGATTCACAAAATACACTACTTCCCACTAATACCTGTTAATCTTTCTGATATCAGCACAGAGCCTACCACACGAATTCTTCAACCATTTAAAAAGTTCTTCTATGGGGCTGGGAGCAGTGGTACATCCCTGTAATCACAGTGACTTGGGACGCTGAGGCAGAGATTACAAGTTTGAGGATAGCCTCAGCAATTCAAGGAGACCCTCAGCAACTTTGTGAGACCCTGTATCAAAATAAAAATCAAAAAAAGACTGGGGATCTAGCTCAATGGTAAAGCACCCCTGGATTCAATCTTCAGTACCAAAAAGCCAAAACAAAAATTACACAGCCCTTCTGTGAAATTTACATCATTAATTTTATTTGCCTTTTCTTCTTTTTTTTGGGGGGGTGGGGTACTGGGGATTGAACTCAGGGGCATTCAACTACTGAGCCACATCCTCAGCTCTATTTTGTATTTTATTTAGAGACAGGGTCTCACTGAATTGTTTAATGCTTTGCCATTGCTGAGGGTGGGCTTTGAACTTGCAATCCTCCTGCCTCAAGCCATTGGTATTAAAGGCTTGTGCCACCGTGCTCAGCATTTATTTGCATTTTCTTTAGACACTTTTTAAAACTGTAATTATTCAGTCGTATTAATTGCAAAATTAATAGTCTTCACCTTGACATCTCCACACATGTATATACTGTGCTTATCTTTTTCTTCAGTGAAGAATATTGCAGTGGGTTCACTAGATATTTTTATTAAATAACTTTAAGTAATGACACCAAGGGTATCATTTAGATTTATTTCTGTCCTATATTATCTCTTCTAAATTTAAGTGATTTACTTAAGCTTTAAAATGCTGGCTGTATCAGAACTAACAGCTTTGAAGTGAAAGCTTCCCTAACCATTTTCCTGCTTTTTGACTCTCCAACACTTGGACGGGATTTTCTGGGTATTCCACCACTGTCTTTAGCCTCTTTGTGGCTTCTCATAGCTATCATTTGAGGATTACAGAAGCTCCATATTGGTTTGTATCATGGATAGAGAAAATTATTATCGTGGAGGAGCCATTACTGTCTTTATCTCTTGAAAGATGGTGTCCTTCAGGAACACTCTCACAAGTATTGCTCTACGCCAAAAGAAGATTCTAATTTTTAGAACAAATTTTCCCTTGTTCCATCCAAGTTTACAGTAATGTCATATCAGTCACTTTATTTGACAAAGTGGTTTGACATACTCTCTTGTTTTCTCCTTCCTAGAGGAAGACCTTTTTCAATGCATTCCGCTGGGCATTTCTAACAGCCTATTTGGGGCTTATTTTGCTCTTTCCTTTATGGCCACACTCACTCACCCACACATCAGTGGCTTAAAGATTCTTGAAAAGTAACATCACCTCATCCACAGTATCTAAGAGGAATCAAATTGCTCTAGAGTCTTCCATCTACTTGATTTTATTCCACATATGGATGTAGTCTCAATCTTTCCCCCTATTCCCCAGGCTTCACCATTTAGTATGCTACTCCTACTTGGATTTATGATTCTATTCCTTGGATTTGATCTGCTATTCTCTAACTGACTTTGAAGTGGATTTTGGGACCATTATCTCCAGACTGGTTTGATTATCATCAGTCCAAAACCTCCATTTGAGGTTCTACTTTACAGAATTATATTTATCATGAGCTACTTGAGCTCCGACTCTCTTGGAGAATGTGCTAGGAATTATATGATTGATTTCTTTTTCATGACAAGGTAAAATTATAAGATGATCGATTCCTTGGAGACTTCAGAGAAAATTAGATATAAAACTTATACTTTTAAGATTATAGAAAAAAATGGTTAAATGAATTTTAAAGTTTCCAACAATTGATCCATCCTTAGTAGATAAAACAAGACTTGAAGGATTTGTTTTTGTCTAACTGTAACACATAATCTAGTCACTTTGACCAGATTTGCTTGATTATCAAAGCAAAAACTGTGTAGGAAAAACAAAAATAAAAACAAACAAACAAACAAAATATATAGGGAAGCAATGATTTTAGACTGAAAAGAAAAATCAGTTGTTTTTCTATAATAAAAATTGAAATCAAATCCAACTCAAATCTAAAATTATAGCAATGTAATATATTTTCTTCCTCATAAAACTCAGTTTGCTGAGAATATTTGTAAAAGGCAAATACATACGCATCAATCTTTTATAATTTTTCCTTTGTTGATAACTAATGATAGTCATGAAGATATTAATTTATTTTATTTTTTAAATCATTTTATTACTCTCAATTTACTGAATGCTTAAGCATGAAAGTCAAAAGATGAATAGAGTTTTTATAGTTAAAGTTCTGATCCTAATAAAAATTTTATAGATTAAAATAATGCTAAATATAATAAAAAAGATTCATATAGTATAGAAAAGTGATATAAAGCCTTATATTTAGGGTACCTTAAACACATAAAATATTTTTGAGCTCTAAGCAATATTTTAATTTATAAAAGACAATCATTTATATAAGGCAGAATTGAGAAATGAAATAGTTTTAAGTTGTGGAAGGCTCTAAAATTAGGAAAAGCAACTTCTCTAATTTGAATTTTCATTTTTACAAAGGTACTCCAATCCCATGTCACATTGATTCAATATCTGAAATTATCTCCTAATATACTTGAAACTCATCTTCATCTCTTTTAATCCATATTATCATTAACCTAAATGACATTTCTTACATTTGATTTTTTGATACTTTTGTTAATGTGTATGTATACAAACATTATGTGTATGGGTATATAGTTAGAAAATGAAATCCTTTGAGTGACATTAGAGAACCTTCAGAATCCCCGTGTATTCTAAATTACCATTAAACCTCACATGCTTTCTTTTAGCCTTTCCAAGAACCTGCCTTCTCATTCTGATTATTTGCCTTTGATCATGGTATACCTGGGCCTCTCATTTTATCCTGCTGCTCTCCTTACCTTATGGTCACCTCTCTGTCCAAAATTTTTCACATTTCCTAACTGGTCTCTGAATATCCTGCCCTATAGTGACACATTTTTCACTCTGAAGCTTAAAGTAGTTCTTTTAACATTGCAAATCTCAAATCCACCCCAATTTTGTTTTTGTCAACCTTTCAGTGACTTCAACCATTCCCAGGATGGAGTAAGAAATCTGTGATTTACTGAAAAGAGCATTCAGTAATCTAATCACTGTTAATCTCTTCAGACTTTTCTCTCACTTCTCATTGTTCTAGATTGTTCTTCATGTTCTGGGATAGGCCATAGTACTCTTTAGGACTTATGAGTCCCCTTACTACAACATTCTGTTTTGTATTCAGTTCTCCAGGTAAGAAATAAATATAAAAATTTTGAAGTTGACATCCATTTTTTTTTTTAAATAAAGAATATGGGGGGAGGGGACTGGGTTGAGGCTCAGAGGTAGAGCACTCACCTACCATGTGTGAGGCCCTGGGTTTGATCCCCAATACCACATATAAATAAATAAAATAAAGATTTTTTTTTTTAAAAGAAGAATAGGGAACTTTCACTTTTAGGACAAGCTGGAATAATAGGAACTGAACTTCCCTTACTACTTGAAACAAAGAGAAAATGGACAAAAATACATAAAAACTTCCCAGGCATTAGAATTTTTAAACAGTCCTCAAATTTGTTCCATCACTCAATCTGTAACTGGAATTTTTGGTTCTCTAATTAGCCACCATGAATTTCTTCTGTGACCCTACATCAGAAAATTTAATTTTATGTATATTGAATGTAATTTATATTTTCCTAAAAATGGGTCATAACTGTAAAACCTCAAACTATAAAATTTTAGGAAAAAACACAGGAGAAAAACCTTAGTTTAGTGATTTTTGAGTTATGCAAGGATTTCTTAGCTAGGATTCTAAAGCATGATTCAAAAAATTTAAAATTGTGTATTAGACTTCATCAAAATTTAAGCATTTGCTTTTCAAATGGCATTTAAGACAAATCATAGACTAGGCAAAATTATTTTCAATTTGGATAACTGAACTTAGGAAGTATATTTAAAATACACTAAAAGTACCATGAAAAATTAATAAGAAAATAAACTATCAAACAAAAATTAGACAAAGTTTTGCATAAGTTCTGCATCAAAGAAAATATTTTTATTATAATAGCACTTGAAAAAAAGCTTAACATCATTAAAGAAAAATATAAATTAAAATCATATGAGATACCATTACACAGTTATCAAATGGATAAATTTAAAAGACTGACTAAACCAAGTGCTAGCTCTTGACGCAGTGGTGCACATGTTATCTCAGAGGCTCGGGAGGCTTAGGCAGAAGGATTGCAAGTGCAGACCTAGCCTCAGCAATTTATTGAGAACTTGTTTCAAAATACAAAGGGCTGAAGATGTGGCTCAGTGATTAAGTGCTCCTTAATTTAATTTCTGGTACCCAAAACAAAACAAAACAAAACAAAAACTCCAACAACAACAACAACAAGAAAAAACAAAAAATAAAATCAAAAAACCTAAGTGCTGGCAAGAATGTGTAGAGTTTAGACATCTTATACATTGCCAGTCATAATGTAAAATGTTATGACTACTTGAGAAAATAGTTCAGTAATTTCTTAAAAAGTTAAACATGCACCCACCTTATTATCCAGTCGTTTACCCTTAGGCGTTTAAGACAAATGAAAGTATATCTGTTGCACACAGATGCTTTACAGCAGCTTTACTTGTTACAGACCCAAATTGGATACAATTTAAATGCCTATCAACAGACAATTGGATAAACAACGTTATTACATCTTTACAATGACATACTATTCAGCAATTAAAATGGAATGGACTATTGATACACAGTACAACATGACTGAAACAAAAAATAATTACACTGTGTGAAAGAAGATAAGCAAAAATGAGAGTATATATTTTATGACTTCACTCCCTCTATATAAAGTTCTAGAAAATGCAAATTCTAATAATTTAAATCAGATAAATGGTTGAAAGAGAATGAGGGCTGTATGCTTGAGAGGGAGAAATTTCAAAGGGACATGAAGATATTGATGGCAGTTATAGATGTGCTTACTTTTTTGTGTGTGAAGCTTCACAGTTGTATATCAAAATATAAAATTATATGTAGTTTATTATATATGTTACATTTCAATGAAGCTGTTTTATTTTTTTTAAAAAAGAAGTATTTTTAGTAGGCAAAGCTTCTTTTAAGCTATTCTGTAGCTTTCTTGAGTTGGTGAGAGGTGCATTCACTCAGCAGACTTCTTGGTACCCAGCCCAGATGAAAAATCAATAATGGAGGGGTTTGAAGAATGTGGCCTTTGGTGGCTTGAGAACAGATCTGGGTTTTTTGGATATAGACCTGGTAATTCCCAAAACCTTAAAAGTTTTGGTATCCGATTAGCATTCTAATCTATGATTCAGGTATGCTTTTCTTGAGTTCAGTCTCCCAGTTTTGTGTCACCTGCAATTCAGTAAGATTGCTTTGAGCTCTGTTTTTTAGATTATATGTGTAACATTTAATGCAGGTAGAATATTTTAAAATTCAGTTTGTAAATGCTTTATGTGATTTTGGTAAACCTCTTGGAAAGGTTTCCATATAATAATTTTAATAAATCTTTTTAATGAGGCACACATACTGTGCATGCTTTAATAAATATCTTGCTTACATTTATTATCAGTATGAAACTTAATGTAATCCTCATCCTAAACTTTGATACAAGTTAATGTGATTCCATAATTTTGGAAGGTTGGAAAGACTCTTTTTTTTGTGGTGAACAATTAAATATAGGACCAATGGTTTTAGTAAATAGACGAAAAAATATGAAAACCACATAACCCAAGTAGTTATATAATACGAAACAAACTTTCAGAAACATATTTTTAGGGCTATATTCAGTCCAAGATATGTGAAATCAGCAGTTTTCCCATGGATTATTTTTCTGATGGCTTAATATTCTGGTGCTTACATGACTGAAATTACAGTTGGAGAGCAATGGAATTTACGTCACAGAAAGTTTGCTTTTTTTTGCTGTTTGATGAGAATTGTTTTTGATCAATATGATGATTTTAAATATTTCTAGTGTTAGAAAGATTATTTAGTTTTTATGTAGAAAAGCATCCAAATAGTTGTTCTCTTAAAACATGTATAAAAAATTAGTGTTTTTATTGACTGAGAAATAACAAGAAAAATTACACACCAAACATGAAATCAATATTATTATTACCTGGCTCACATAGACACTATTCAGTATTATCTCCTGAAAAAAATAAATAATGAAATTCTGTCTAAAGATTTCTAAGTAGTTGTTTATATTTGAATAATATGGCTTATATACATTCAAATTGTAAGGTTAAAACATGGTTTTATTTTATGGTTTAATTAATGCTCTTTATGCCACTTGAGAACTGGACTAGTAAGTAGTTGTTAGTGAACACAGGAACTGTTTTCTCATATATTACTATTCTAATAATGACTTAATTGTGCAAATTAATGCTATCTTTAATTTCATATTGGCCTTTGCCAAACATGTCTAAAGTCTAGCCAATTTTACTTCCAGTTGGGGAGCAGGGGTCATACATACCTCTTCCTCTCTATTCTTTTATGCAGTTGTGGGTTGGGACTTAAACTGCCTTTCAGGGTAAGAAGATTCTAACCTCTAGGTAGACTTCCAGACTTTCTTCAAAGCAATCATTTTGTCTTAGTGGGAGGGTCATATTTCAATATCATTTTGAAGTGCCAATTCAAACATTTTATCTGTCTCTTGAAGCTTGAACCTGTTTTCAACTTTTAATTATACTTAAATATAATTAAAATATTTTGTCATTGTTTTCAAGGTTTCCAAATTCTTGCTCTTTCCCTATCTTCTCTGTTTTTATATGGTATAGCAGCACCATCTAATAGATGTGTTGCAAGTCAAGTGTGTAGTTAAAATTTTTCTACACCTTTTTGCTAAATCAGTCTGAGTCCAATTAGGAGACAGATATCACACTGCAATTTAAACCAGGGAAGTTTAATATACAGAATTATTAAGCTAAGACAGAAACTATGAAAATAGAAAAATAACTTTAAAAGGAATACCAGGGTTGTTTGGAAAACTAAAGGAAAAATACCGTTCAATGGGAGACCCACTTCAAATCAAGGTTCAGGGCTGGGGATGTGGCTCAAGCAGTATCGAGCTCACCTGGCATGCATGCGGCCCGGGTTCGATCCTCAGCACCACATACAAAAAAACAAAGATGTTGTTGTTCTCTCAAAACTAAAAAATAAATATTAAAAAATTCTCTCTCTCTCTCTCTCTCTCTCTCTCTCTTAAAAAAAAATACCAAGGTTCATATATCTTTGAAAAAAAAAGTGTGATTTTACCCAGTTGGATGGCCGAGAAGTTTGCTTAGCTGACTGGTCCAGATATGGTCCATAGTCACTGAGCAGCAAGAAACAGTTTGCATAGAGGGGTTGCAGTGTAGGCAAGTTGGGGCCTATAGGCTGGTGTCCATAAAGAGTCAGGGTAGCCTTCTGGGTGTGAAGCCTGAAACATGCTGTGTCGGTAAGAGAAGGGTGGTGAGAAGGGGATTGTTGGACCTGAGGTGGGCTGTGAAAGTGCCCAGGGACCTCATGCTGTGGATACATGCTGGGCACAGTTCCACCAATGTCTTTAAATACCCTCACTGACCAACTGTGAAATGGGAGCAAGATAGAACTCAAATGCTCAGCAGAGAACCAGGAAGGGGAGTCTATGTCATCGTGCAATGTGTCTCTAGAACTATCAACTGACAATGCTTAAAGTTATGTAGTCTATAAACAAGAAATGTTTTAAGAATCTAGCTCATTGTCATGAAGCAATGAAAGATGACTTTGAAGCTCATGGGAAATAAATTGATAACAGCCAGTCACATTGTATAGTAAAAAAATCCAGGGGAAAGCAATTTTAATGGTATATTGAAAGTAATATATCAAAATAATATTTGAACATTTAATCAAAGAAAATTATTAATAAGATACTTTACATTATTTTATTACTAAGTATTTAAATTCCAATTTATATTTCACATTTACAATGCACTTGAATTGTACTGGACACTGGGTTTTCTTCCTTTTATTTATTTTTTTGGTATCAAGGATTGAATCCAGGGACATCACATTCCCAGCCTTTTTTTATATTTTATTTTTATTTTGAGACAGGGACTTGCTAAATTGTTTAGGGCCTCTCTAAGTTTCTGAGGCTGGCTTTGAATTTATAATCCTCCTGCCTCAGCCTCTTGAGCCTCTGGTATTATAGGCATGTGCCGCCACCCTGGTTTGGACACTAGGTTTTCATTGCAAACATTTATCTGTGTGAAAGTTTCATAAAATTTATTATAAAAAATAGTTTCACTTACCTAAATTATTCCAAATATGCTTAAAAATTTTAATAACTGAGAATTCAAAATAATTTTCCAGTAACATTAATTTCCATATTGATACTATTGCTTGGTAGTTTATAGTGTGAATGTGTACTTTTAACTATATCTTTTCTCAGCAGTGGACTCCTAGATCTCTAACTTCTCAACATCACAAACATTCTTTGTACAACTCCCTTGTGGTTGGGGTCATACATTTTATTCATCTTGAAACAGGTCTGTTAATTCTGTAATTTTGGACAGTCTACATTTATATATGTAACTTTAAAGACTCATATCTACGTTTGTCCCTGGGGATTTAAGTTAAATGCCATAGGAAGAAACCTTTTAATCCCAAATTTAGGGGCTGCTGATCTTCCCACAGACTTTCTAATGAAGTGAATCAAGCCATTATAGAGTAGTTTAAATTCTGTGTGAATATCAAGTACTGTTCAAATAGTCATTAAAAAATACTTATAGAAAAAAACATTTTCCCATGGAAGTACATGAAAATTGTTGCTATCATTATAAAATCATTTGAAAGCAGCATATTATTTGCTATGCAGTCTTTCATAACTTCTTACTTTAAAAAATAATTTTGAGTACTGTGAAAGAATTGCCATTTTCTGCCCTATAATCATGAATCTTGGCATCTTTGACAATTCATCTGGGCTGAGTTGAAGTTATCCATAAATAATGCTATCCATCACATTTTCAGGCCAGTGGCTAACATGAATAACAAGTATACTTGGATACTGGTCAACATTATGTGCTATTTTTTAGGCTAATTAAAATTTCTAACATAATAGAAATTACTTTTTTATAAAAATGATTAAGCATATTGAATTTTAGAAATTTGGAAAGTTAAATATTATTTGATAATGTCTTTATTTCCAGCTAAGAGCTTAGTATGGTAGTTAAAAGTGGCCACAAATTATTTTACATTCTTCCCATTGAGAGAGAGTATCTGTGCCCACCTCTTGGACCTGAGTGAACTTGTGACTTCTTTGAGCAATAAAATATGATAATGTGATATTGTGTCTGTGTGCAAAATTACTTTTTAAGAAACTGTCAGTTTCTGTAAAATACCCTCATTGTTATACAAAAATTACATATAAGAGGAAGTGAGGGGAAAGGGGAAAAAACACGAGAGAGAAATGAATTACAGTAGATGGGTTAGAGAGAGAAGATGGGAGTGGAGGGGAGGGGAGGGGAGGGGGGATAGTAGAAGATAGGAAAGGCAGCAGAATACAACATACACTAGTATGGCAGTATGTAAAAAAGTGGATGTGTAACTGATGTGAATCTGCAATATGTATACGGGGTAAAAATGGGAGTTAATAATCCATTTGAATCAAATGTATGAAATATAATATGTCAAGAGCTTTGTAATGTTTTGAACAACTAATAAAAAAAGAAATATTGACTGAAATCAATTTATGTCTTTATTATGAAGAATAATTAGAGAATGCCTGCAAATCTCAAGGGAGTACCCAGTAGATTTAAGATGCTAAACTTTATTACATAATACTAATAACATATGTAAATATCACTATTATCATGTCAAATGCAAATGATTCTAATAGTGAATAAAAGATAGCAAGCAGCAAGAGAGATTGTTCAGAAAGGGAGTAAGTACACAATTCCTCCATTTTTAGGCAAACTTCAGCAGAGTCCAGAGTCTAGTAGAATCCCAGTCCTTGCTATTGACAGTGGTCCTAAAGATCTTGCAAAATATTATGTTAAGTAGCAAATATTGGGACACCAATGAAAATGTTCACTTTTGACCTACTTTTTAAAAAATAAATTATACATTTTGAAAGAACATATGCCTGACAGTATGAACAAGAGAGTGGAGGACTATGCAAGTTCACTGGGGCCCCTAGAAATAATTAAAGAATTTCCTGCCTAACATAGAACTGAGTAATGAATAGGAGAAGTTAAGTTGATACAATAGTTTCTTCTCAGGGAGGTGGAGATGAGATTAGAACAATATTGTTCATAATCTGGAGGTATTTTTTAAGCCCCTTATGCAATAGTTTTCCTCATTGCCTGTCCTCATTCCCTCCTTGTAGATGACATATATTTGCTGCACTTTTTTATGTGCTGCACAGCCTTCTACCAGGATCATTCACCTCTTATTCCTTTTCTGACTGATGCCTAATGTTTGTTTTCCAATCTGTTCTGTTCCACCATGGTCCCCTTTCCTGGCGTTTCTATGGTGATGTTATGGTTTGGTTGTGAGGTGTCCCCCAAAAGCTCATGTGTAAGACAACACAAGATAATTTAGAGAAATGATTGGATTATGAGAGCCTTAACCCCATCAGTGAATTAATTCCCTGATGGTAGTAACTGAAGGCAGATAGGGTGTGGCTGGAGGAAGTGGGCATGGGGGTTCTGACTTTGGAGTATATATTTTGTATGTGGGGAGTGAATCTCTCTCTCTCTTCTTCCTGATCATCATGGAATGATGCTTCTTTTCACTACACTCTTCTGCCAGAATGTTCAGCCTCACTGCAAGCCCTGAGAAATGGACTGAAGCCACTGAAACCATTAGCCCCCAAATAAATTTTCCTCTTCACAATTGTTCTGGTCAAGTCTTTTAGTCAGCAAAAAGCTGACTAAAGCTGTGGCTACCTGAGCTTTGTTTAATCTAACACTTGCATCATTATTCTGAAAGTATGAGTGCACTTGTTTGTTTTTTCCCCTAGATTGTAAGTGCCTTGAGGGAATGTACTGTTTTATTTTTATTAGTATGTACAGAAAATATTTGGTGAATTAATGAAAAAAGAGATATCTAAAGCCAGCGGATCAACTCCACTGAAGTCTGTTTGAAGGAAAAAGAGCATGCTGCCCCAGGCCAGGGATCTCTGACCTATGATTTCCATTCTCCTTTCTCCAATTACCTTTCAGAGCTGGTTAAGTTTTATATATACATGTATATTTTTCCTTTCTTCATATTTACTTCAGCTTTTGTATTTCCATATCTATATACGTTACATCACATATTATTTAAGAGCTTGTATTATCTCTATGTTAAGTATTGACCTGTTTTTCTTTTATAACCTAAAAGATGAAATTTTCATTGCAAGCATGGATGTTCCTTTAACACAAATTAAGACCACATCACACTCTATAGTATTCCAAAAAGGAAGGTGACCTGTTTTCAAAGGTAATAAATAGCTTTAACAACAAAGGATGTAAACACCTCATGAAACAAAAAGTCTCTAGTCATATGCATGACTTGTGGCTAAACATTTCAACAGGATCAATCTTTGTTTCTTTGATCTTGAGGTTTTTACTTTTGAATGTCCACACCTGGCATCTGCAGTAAAATACACAGCATCTGGATTACAGAATACAAATAACATCCATTCAGGCAAATCTCTAAGAATAATTGCTTGGAAATAATTGATTTCGATTGTAGTAGAAATTTTCTCTGATTTGGAGAGGTCAACTTTTAACTTCGTTGTTGTTTGTTGATGGACATATTATTTCTCCTTTCTCGGTACTGAACAGAATTCTTTTACTAATTTCAATATCATTTTAATGCTAAACATCATTAAACTGGTACACTTAGTAAAAACAACTACTGTTTTTCTTCTTTGAAGTTCAACATTCTGCTTCAAATGATTTAGAAACCCTGAGAGAATGATTTAATACATTTTCCTTATGCTATTTATTGTTTGTGACTTTTAGGTATCTTGAAAGAATGTAAAAACTTGAAAAAAACAATTTTTTTCTCAATTTTACACCATCATGACTTCCTTTTTTTCTAAATAGAAAAATGGAAATAGAAATAGGAAGAAGTGCAGCATTAGCAAGATACAGGGAATAGAAAACATTAATTTACGATGTAAAATTGAGTAATGTAGAAATTTAAATACAAAGTGTATCTAAGTCATTGGAGGCAAAATATTCTGGGATGGACTTTTTATTAAATAGACAACCATATGAGTTTGTGCTCCAAGAAAACTTATATATCATGCTTTCCTTACATAGATTGTTAAATTTATTTTTAGATATAATTAGACCGATTTCAGGTTGCAAAAGCAACTTGTATAATATGTTTTAGGTTGTTTAAATTGTTTAAATTTTAGGTTGTTTAAATTTAAATTGTTCTAATTGGTTATTGTGCATGCACATATAAATAATGCAATTGGGTTATGGATTTTATTTTTGTCATAATATGGCTATTGTTTAAGCATGTGAAGAAAATATATTCAAAGTGAAGACTTATACAATTAAAATCAATTCATTCAGACAATGCTTTAGCTCCTGCTAATTTTTGCCCTATTTCTATTCATCTAAATATCCAGATGTTTGATGTTACAAGTGATTGTATGAAAGTTTTGATCTGAAATCCTATGGCTTACTGGATTACCCTTTACCCACATGGTTTAAATTAATAATAAAAAAATGAACCAGGGCAATCTTGCAACAAAAGAACAAGACTTTATTGTATAACAGAATTGCAGATGTGGAAAGGTGCTCATAATGCAGACAGAATATTTCTGTTTCATAGAGCATCTGGAATGCCACAGAATCCTAAGTTATCAGGAGCTAATATTAGACAGCCTTGGCTTGTGATTAATTTAATATTCAGAGAGACTTTTTTAAAAAAGCCCTGTGCCATTCATCATCATAATGTCATTTCTGCAATCCTAAAATGATTTACAAAGTCAACTCCCCCCCCCCAATTTCTAAAATAATATTAAGACATCAAAAAGTTTCAGATACAAACTTCAAAGGGCAGCCAAATAAGAGATTTCTGGCTAAGACAGTTTAGATCATTTAATATCTTTTGGTTTTCCTAGGATTAAATTACAGCCTATAGAATTCTTGGAATCTAGCTAAGGAAGTATTATATAATATAACATGGCAATTTTGGGAAGGCTGGCAAAGACTACACAGGAAAGGAGATGCCTTCCATCTTTTCAATTTATCAACCTTTCAGTGAGTGCTTGTGAAATATTAGAGGTCGGAGAAGTTATCTCAGTGTGCACAACAAGCTTTGATAACCAGAGAAATGTTTGTATATAAACTCAGGATGACATTCATTTGGGGTCACTTGCTTTCTATTTTCTGGTCATCACATTTTAGTGAAACTTGGATCCAAGTAGTGAATGGATGTCTCATTAATGAGTATCTGAGGGGGAACAGACACCAAGACCCCATTCTGGGACAGCCACAAAGAGAAATACTTCAAACCACTGTGGTTTGCTAGGACAGTGGTGACTTCTATTTGCTTTTGTAGCAGTATGACATGGAATGCAAAAATCACCAGACACATCATCCTGGCTGCTGGAATAATCCTGTGTGGAACTGCCAGGTTATTTGGAGGAAGCACCATTTTTCTAAAAGAATGACATTCAGCTTGAAATTAAACTGATAATAAAAAAGTAAAGCTCTGTGAATAAGTTTTAGTGTTATGACTAAACCAAAATAGAAGTGATTGTTACAAGAAACATCCTGTTACAGAGGTGCTTCCTCTGCTAACACATATGCTGCCAGAAAGGTGAGCATGTTACAGGTTGTATAAAAGAAACCTGGATGTGTGTGCATGAGTGTATGCATTTGTCTCCAAAATTGGTGACCCCAGGTTTCACTATTAGTTTGATAATCAGGTTTGTTTCTAGGTCTTAAGTTAAAAATAAATCATACACTCAATTTGTACTAATGTTCTCATGATTTAGAGAGAGAGAATACATAGAAATTATAGAAAAAATTTATAGAAAATAATTTTCACAATTTTGATTAAGATTAAATATGTATTTGCTATTCTTAATTTCAATATCTTGTGCCTATGCACAAAAGTTTTAGTAACTTAAGTCTGATAAGTATGATTTAAATTGATTAAGTATGAAATGTACTTCAATATTTAATGCATCTAAACCATAGTCTTAGGAAACCAGAATTCACTTTGTAGGTATATTTCAGTTTGGCGTAACTAAATAGATCCAAGCTCTTGTTAGATCAAGCTACAGTTTATTCTGTTTTTAAGGTCCTCCCAGTATATTTTCACTTTTAATTTTAAATTCAGATATGTTAATTCATCAGAATGTGGCTACTCTTTATTGGTTTTAAAGGGATGGGACATTATTCAGCTTTAGCCTGAAGCCTTGCATAAATTGCTCTAAGTCACTTTTTGGTGTTTATTTTTTCCCTTCCACCCTCCTGTGTAATTCTACAATAAAGAAAGGCAAAACAGCACAGAGGTGCGGTGGGCATGATGATGACATCAGCAGCACTTTTCATCTTCTTTTCATAGTACTTTGTCCTCATTATAAAAATAGATGAAAGCTAGAAAAGAGGTATTAGGGAAAGCATAGAGACACAAGATTAGAAAGAGTATTGACAGGTGATGTATGTCAAAACAGATTGAAAGATTCAAAAAAAGAAAGGGGCAACATAGCTATGGTTTGAGTTTTGTCTGAAAACATTCAAACCATGGTGCTAGAACAACTGTGGATAAATTAAAGTGCAGATAAAACTGAGAGTGGCTTCAGAGAGTTCATCAACGATAAAATGTTATCCCTTTGTCTTGAGGCAGATTCTTTTTCCACCAGTTTATTATGTATCTGCCAGCATCTAGATTATTTTATTTTAATAATTGTTTTACTCTTCTCTTTAGATCACACAGTAATACTTAGTAGGGACTGAGTAGATAAACAAGGTAAGGGTGTCCTATCAGGGATTATGGCCAAGTGGAAAGTATTCATTCTTTATAAATGTACCTCAATTCTATTGACTTGTTGCTACCAGGGAGTATAAGGCCTGTGTCACTATGGTAACTCCTTATCACATCAGCAAAGAAACCAAAATTTCATTTTCCCATTATTTAAAAAATACTTAGAAAAAGTCATACTTAATACTTAGTATTATGTAATTTATTCCAGGTATCTTCAAATTAAGGGGAAAGCTCTTCCTCAAGGGGCTCCTTAAAAATGGTTAAAAACTATATTTCCACACCATCTCACAAGCAGTCAGGCTATAATAGTTTCTTGCAAATAGAAAAATCTTACTACATTCTATCTAACAATCAAATATTTGCATCTGACATACATGTATTTGTCGGCAAATATTCAATATTCTGAGACATAATCTGGAATTCACACAATTGACGATGTATTTCTAGGGCAGAATCTATAAAATCAGAGGACTTAGAATAGTTCTTAAAACTACCTCAATGTAATTCCTGGATTTGTCATTTTGCTTTAATAACATTGGTAAGATTCTTTGAAAAATGTTGACGGCTTCGTAATTCATATACTATCTATATTCTAACATCTCTCAATGGTGCATTAGAGCCAAATGTAAAGAGAACCAACAAAGTGAGAAGAACTGATGGAATTGAGGAAAGATAGGGGCTTAATTCTCTCCCCTGAAAATGCATGGTCTTGCAGGTCCACACTGGTGGTGTTGTCTTCTAGACACATCCCTGCTGACACATGTCGTGTTCTGCCCTGCTGGAGCTGTCAGTCAGTCTCCCCTATAATTGGGTTTTCACTTTTAAGAATGGCTATCCTCCTGCTCTTCCCAGTGATTTAGTGGTCAGTCATTATTTGGGAGCCAAGGATATCTATAGCTTCAATGTCTAGAAAACAAACACTTTCGTGATTTCATGAATCATAACAGCAGGGTTTTAGCTTTGTTTTTTGAAGAGATTGAACAATTTCTATGTAGTATTTAAATTACTTTAAAGGTGATATATTTTGGCTTTGAACCCTCTATAGATACTGCCAATTATTTTTGAAGATTAAATTTCTATTTTAACATGCTCTAAGAAACATTAGATTTTTAATATTTTTTTCTTTTTTCTTTTGGTACCAGGGATTGAACTCAGGGGCACTTGACAACTGAGCCACATCCCCATCCCTATTTTGTATTTTATTTAGAGACAGGGTCTCACTGATTTGCTTATCACCTCACTGTTGTTGAGGTTGGCTTTGAACTTCTGATCCTCCTGCCTCAGCCTCCAGAGCCGCTGGGATTACAGGTGTATACCACTATGCCTGGCAGATTTTTAACTTTTTTTGTTCATGTCAATTACATGTTATAGAACCATATTGAATGGGGATATGTGATTAAGTGGTATTATGTGCTAAGTATAGCATTTTATTCTTTACATGTATGGCTTGGTAAAATCTGCATGTATGTAAGTATATGTATGTGTGAGTATATATATACATGTATACACACATGAACATGTATGTACATATTTCTATATAATTTATATAGAAATTTTCTCTAACTTAGAGATATGTTTTCGGGGCAATATTTTGGACAGCCTAATTGTCTTGGAGTCTACTAGTCACAGCTTCTAATATGTTCTTTAGGCTTTTGATAGAGTTGAAAAATATTAGAACATAAACGAATAAAGATGATAAGGCTAAGCTGTGTATCATAAAAACATAGTAGTAGCGTGGTAGGCAAATGTTCAGTGGATGGGAAATTTTCCCAAGAAAGAATTGTAAAATAGGATAGAAATAAAAAGAAGGTGATCAGGAATAGATGCCTTTATTTATCCCTTATTACCAGCACACTGTGTCCCTTTCTTAATTTATCCGAAAATAATTATTATGTGATACTTAGTTTTTTAAGCATGGTTCTCTCATCAGTGATAGTCACTCTCCCCTCTTCCTTCATCAACTCAATGCGTCGATAGAGCGTCTTCTCATTCTTCTGTGCAGGATCCCTTGTTCCTCTTTGTTAACTTCATCCTCAAGGCACTGCACTTACTGCTTCTATGTGTGTGTTCCATGACAGTCACTAAATTATGCAAAAGATTTTTGTTGCTGTGGTTGAACAGCAGGTATTAAAATCTCTTTCCAGGCACTCTTCATGTTAGAAAGTCTGCCCAGACGGGAGACCTGAGAAGGAGAAGTATGTTCTTATAGGTCTGTACTTTCAGTTTGAGTGTCTAATGAGGTAGAGTAGCAAAAGCATTATCTTGGAAATCAGGATTTCTGAGCTAGAGAACTGGATGTGTTACCATTATGTGCTATTAAACAAGCCTATGTATATATTTTTTTGGCCTCACTTCCCTCCTCTATAAAATAAAAGGATTTAGTTATATGGTCATGGATCCCCTGGATTATAAAATTAATTCTATTATTTCAGGAATAATTTCTCAAGGAATTGAACATCTGTTACCTATTCATTTGGTGGATCAGGAACTTATTTAAACTCATTTGTAAAATGTGAATCAATGGGCTCAGACAGGACTCCCCAAGGTTATCTACTGAATTCATTTATGAGAATTCTGAACTCACTAGAAAATGTAACCATTGAAAATTTCAAGATTCATGAATAGACTATATGTATATTTTTAAATACTATAAATAAAATTATGTTATCATATATTATGGTATCTTAATGTTATTATATTTCAGTAATTATCAGAAACAAACCTTCCTGGAGTCCTTCCAATTCACTTCCTTGTTTTAAAGTTCTCAAAATGTACAAGGAACTACTTGCTCATGTAACAATTATTTTAGAGAGGGTTTTATGTAACAACTATTTATTCTTATTGATCCGCTTTATGAAGGCATACCCCAGCTCTTTTCTCCTTAGCATAGTTGTTTCTTTCACTGCATTTACCAATTTGAAGAAAATTCAGTGAAGCTAAAATGAACGTTCTGCTTAATTGTTACTCAGTGTGTTTCACTGTATCACAGGACATAAAACAGAAATATGATCTCCTTAATCTTGATTCTATTTTCTACATGTTCCATAACTTACACCATCAATACAACCAAAGCAGCTGAAAGTTAGGAAACTGCGGGACTTGTCTTCAAATCCCTTTACACTTAAGTAGTGGGTGTGAAAACAGAAATGCAAGAAACAGAACATGTGTGATGTATGAATCAAAGTGTAGAGGCTATTTGTTGTGAAACAATGTGATCCTTGTAGCTCCTGCTAATGCATCATTTGGCAAATGTCTGAAGAGTTCAGAGCTTTGAATGGCAAAAACAGCCTCCTGGAAATAGACCCTACGTTCAGTCCCTTGCCTGAAACTTTACCAGATGAAAACAAAGGAATATCTTTCTCTTGTGAACTTAAAATAGGTGTCTGAGGTTGGATACATAACGAATACATGGAAATGAATTTGTTCACATCATTACTGTTTTTCCGCAAAGCTAGTTTCTCTCCATTTCAGTGAAAATTCTCAACCATCCAAGGTGTCACATATCGCACGTGGAAGCAGAAATAAATGTGGCTGAGGCATATTTTCTAAAGGTTGTAACATAACTGACTTTGCTGACCTTGGACTCAAAAATACAATTACAAGAATTAGGTAGAATTCACCCAGACCAAACATGTGAATATCTATCAATACTTGAGAGACTTTCACATTTAGAACTTTAGGAAGGTAATAATTGGTGAGAATGATATTAACCATACAGATTTCTACTCAGTCCATCTAAATATTATTATGTATCAAATTTCAGAAGAAATATTGCAGATCTTGAGTAATTCTGTCCAGAAACTGGTGAAAACAGACATGGGTAAGAGAGAGTATAAGTGAGAGAATTATACAGATCTGGCCTTCAGCTAACTGTGATATTTTTCTGTGTGTTCCCAGCTTTTCTTATCTGTTTCACTTGAATGCCTACTTTATCTTTGTTTCAGTGGCCTTGTTTTTATTTGCAGAAAATTCTGACTCTAGTACTATAATTGGCTCTGAGGTCTCCAAATATGATTAGTACCATTACTATGAAAATTTTACTTTTTTTTTCTCAATAAGTCTCCCGAGTACCATGAGTGGTTCATTGTTGAAACATTGACTTCACTCACTGTGTTTAGTACTGTGGTCAACTTCCCAACCAGATTGTCCACCGCCTGCTCAGCTTTGAAGTCAGTGAGAAGGGTCAGGGGTGAGAGTGTTCTACTCTTCATGGTTAGCTCTAGAGTTGAAAGTGGGTCCTCCCTGGAGGGTCCTCATGACATTAACTATGAAATTCTGTTAAATGAGCCCTAACTCTCCATCCTCCCACATTCTAAGCCCCACCCAGAGAATTTCAGACATGTCACCACAGAACAGTTTCACCTCTGGTCCAAACACAACCTCCTTCCCCAGAGCCAGGCCTATGGATTACTGAGTTCAGACCTGTTTACATCATTTTGGCAGTTGCTTCACTTTCTTTTTCTATGGATGTTTGGCCAGTGTTTTCTGCTCTTTGGTGGAGTCTTTTCAGTTTTCCCTGCCTTGCCGTCTGAGTCCACAAACTGGTAGCAGAGCAGGGCAGGTGACAGATGCTCTGTTGGAATGTTTTTATTTCTTTCTCTTACACATTATTTGAACTTGTTGTCTATCTAATGCTGAAGTTATGGGTCTTGTGTGGATTAATTCTTACACATCTTGATTTTACTCTTTTGAATGACTGAAGAGAATATTTGAAAATTATTGTTTTTGCTTTAAACCTCTAGAACTTGTATTTTAATAAGGACATACCAACTTTAAGCATTATAGACGTACTGCATGATGTGTCAGGAAGGCAAAGTTTAAGCACTCCATCTAGAATACAGCAGCTCATTCGATAAACAAATTTTAATTTTCTTCTATTTAGAGTTGAAAGTTTTGAGGACTGATTGGTGTAATATATGAGACATTTGTAAACGTTTTGACTTCATAATTTGCACTTGTCATTGGTATTACCCATAATAACAATGTGTATTCTGCTTCCCACTCTGGGCAAGTCTAAGACCAGATTCTTTTTCACAGAGTAAGATTCTTTTCTATTAGGCTTTTCAATGGAAAAAATTTAAAGATACCAAAGGTGGTGTGACATTTATATATGATATATATGTATATGTATGTATGTATATGTAAATATGCAATATATGCATATTAAAATGCTTTTATGAATATAAGAAAAGTCCTTAGCTATTAAAATGCTTCAGGTTTTTAATCTCAGCCCATCTTTACCTCTGACGAGCTATGAATTTTGAAGTTACGAATTTGTAAGGTTTCATGGATTATTTTTTGGAACATATTATGTAGAACATGAGCAAAGAAACAAAAATAATTAATGGGTGTTTCTTGTACCATCTTAAGAAAATGAACTTATATTAACTTATGGCTAATATAACAAATTCTAAAATCAGATATGATTCTAACATGACAATATATTAATCTCAATAATCTGATGTCAAGGTGCTTTTAAATATAATAAAATGGTGAGAAGATTTAGAAGAGAAAAGTATAACTATTTCATTTTCATGTATTTAATTTAAAATTTATGCTAAAGTAAGAATAGAATTAAAAATAAATTGTTCCATTATTTTGACTATATGTCTGTAAGTTTGGTTTTACTATAAGAACCTCAAGACCTTGATAAAATTTTTACTTTATTATTGTAACATATGATCATATTTATATATAATATATTACACAACCACAAGCTAATTAACATTTTTGTGGAAAAAACATTAAAGTATAATAGTTATTAACATATTATAACATTATAGCACTTATGATAGTATAGTTCATAAAATATGTAGATATGTTTTAATCATAACATTTTTCACTATGGACTGTTTCCTCTGTAATGAGCTATATACTTATCAGTATTACCCACCTGACTTGAGTTCTTTGAGTATACAAACTGTATGCGTATGTTTAGTTCAGTGTTCTGCACACAGATATTCTCTGAATTTCTGTTCCTTAAAGTACATTCCCTAGCATATATGTTTCTTGACATAGTAATGATTTTTCTCCTCTCCAAAATGTGTTCTGTATCAAAAATATTTTGTAACTCCTAGGTTTAGGAGGATTCTTTTTGGCAGGACATCTCGGGCCCTGGCTTAACTTATGTGTATTGTGAATTCCCTCTTGCGTGTTATAGTATGAGGGTTTACATTAATTTATTCTTGAATTCTTGCCTCAGTAATTTGGTTTTTAGCTTTTTCCAACAATGTTCCTATTTTCTCAGACTTAAAGAGTAAACAAGAAGGCAGAGTCTTCTCCTTAGAGTTCTCCTTTAACATAGAATTCTTTCTCAAGAAATGTCTCCTAGGAATATCTACTACTCTGCTCTTAACCTTTTAAAAATCAATATTATGTATATTATAACATATATTTCTTCATTCCAATGCTTCTGTTTTCACAGCTGTTTATAGATACACAGATGTCCAACTATTACTATGAAGGCTAACACCAAGTACTTATTACATACCTATATGCTAATTGATGAAAATTAAGTTTACTAAATAGTAGCAAGTCAAAATTGTCCAATCCTATCCGTCTTTGACACTACTTTCATCCTAATTTTATTTTATACTATTTATAATTTCATTCCTGAATTTCCACTAAGCATAACATTTACACATGGGATTATTTCTTTGGATGTGTATTTTCTTTTAAGTTTCCAGTCACTGCAGAATTACAGAAATGCTAGAAAATTAAGGGTTTGATTATTTTGGTGCCTGATCATGTTAGGAAATAATTTTGTGTTCCAAAACCAAGCTTGGCCAAGAGCAGAGACAAATTGCGTGGCTTATTTGGAATCTTGAAATTCCCACAAAGAGATTGTTGCTGGAAAATGATGGAGAACAAAAAGTAGAGGCACTAGACCAAGAAGATACTTCATCACCAGAGAGAGAGAAACAGGCTCCAAACAGTGGCCGTCCATGGAGAGTTGTTGATGGCCCTTGTGTCAAAGTTCTCACTCCTAGTCTTCACTGACAGGGAGCTGGCATGTATCACCGCTGTGTCAGGAAATGTGTTTTTAACATTTGAGAGGTGAGAAGAGAGTCAGGAAGGAGACTTTGGGACCTTTTAAATGATTACACAACTTAAGCCAGATACTTATTCTATAGAAATAGTCATATAGAGTTGTAAGCAGGAAAATCTGGCTCCACTCCTTTATATTCTCTGAAGGGCTTAACATTTCATCTTATTTTATCCAGCAACAATAATGCGTTTCACCTGCATTTAGCATTATGCAGTAGATATTTAGTAGGATTAAAAAATTGTGATTTTAGGCTCTGATCTATCCACTAATAATTATAAAAACCTTCATAATTGCTATTTTGTAATTAGTTTTGATCTCATTGGCAGTATCTGACCAGTCCAAAAAGCAAATTGTACTTTTACCCTTTCTTTCTTCAATCAACAGTTTTGTGGAATAAAAAAAAAATGATCTATACTGTTGAGGTTGAGTGTTATTTCAAATTTTGTTTCTAAATACTACAATAATTAAAATTGCTTTGGAATTGGGATAGACCTTTGTTTTTGCGCAGTAATTTTGGCTTCTTTCTCAGTGAGGGGTTATGGGGTCAGTAAGATAATCCCTCACACTCCCTTCCCATGCTGTGCTCAGGATATAAACAAGAAGGGTGCTCTGATTCAGGGAAAGCTTGATGTCTACTGGGCTGCTGCCTGCTCTGCCCCTTCTGGGCCTCTGAAGTCAGTGCCCACGATTTTAGTTGGTTAGAACAGGCTGGGGAAAGCTTCCTTCCACAGAATGAAGGCAACACATGATAGAAGAGTTTATAAATTTGACAAAAGACTGGGCATGATGAATTTAATTTATAAGATGTAGTTTTCTAAACAGCCAAATTCCAGTTTTAAGTTAAGAATAACACAGAACAGCAAGTCAACTGATGTTTGCTACCTGCTCACCTCCTGAAATTCTGGTGGGGGCCGCTATCCCACAGGCCCGCTCTGATCATCATCCTGGTTTTGGGTCTTCGAATCCCTGGTGGGTGTTGGCCCACTGCACTCACAAACCCATATCCTACCAATCAGTTCCTTGAATGGGAGCCTATATTCTCATTTCCCAGAGCTTTGTTTGTGTCTCCAATTGTTCAAACACCATCTATGGAACTTCCAGCTGTTGTGCCTCTATTTCTACTGGCTCCAGTTATTTCTCTTCCTATTTACTATGGCACAAATAAGTAAAAATTTTGAAAAACAGATGTTTTTTCAGTGTGAATGATTCTGATATTAGTCAAAATCCCGTTGCTCCAAAAGTTCTTCTTTTCTCACTAGGGTTTAATGGGATTTTGTTGGCTGAGAGATGCAGAAAAATTTAGGCAGAGAAAAGATATGATGTTAATTTGGGCTGCCAGTAGAGTTCAGTGGTGGAGTGTGTGCAGTTTAGTATGCCCAGGTCCCTAGTTTGATCCCTAAAACCTTTCCATTATGCTTCCTCCAAAAGAGTTAATTTGCATATTATCAGAGGACAATGTCTTTCTTTTTTTTTTCTTTTTTTTTAAAGAGAGAGAGAGAGGGAGAATTTTAATATTTATTTATTTTTTTTAGTTTTCAGTGGACACAACATCTTTGTTGGTATGTGGTGCTGAGGATCGAACCCAGTCCGCACGCATGCCAGGCGAGCTCGATACCGCTTGAGCCACATCCCCAGCCCCAACAATGTCTTTCTTAAACTATTCAGAAACTTTTGTTTTTCAGAGTGTCTTCCACTCCTTCTACCAAATCCACTGACTAGTACTTTTTTTTTGGGGGGGGGAGTGGTACTGGGGAGCGAATTCAGGGGCACTGGACCATTGAACCACATCCCCAGCATTATTTTATATTTTATTTAGAGACAGGATCTCACTGAGTTGCTTACCTTCTTGCTATTGCTGAGGCTGGTTTTGAACTCATGATCCTGTCTCAGCTTCCCGAGCCCCTGGGATTATAGACATGCACCACCGTGCCCTGCCTGACCTATAGTTTTGCTAAGGAGATGGGATGTTGAGTATCATCAGGAAACTGGTTGTTACAAACTGCCTCAGATTTAGGATCCTAAGTTATTACTGTTCATATGAAGGGTATCAGTAGGGTAGAATACCAGCTACTTTTGAAGCCTGGTGATGTTGTATTTTCTCCTGAAATAAAGAGAAGCTTAGGGGAGCAATTAATGTTAGGCCTCCAAAAAGTCAAGGATAAGACTCTGTGCAATGATGAGAAACTTCTACCTGATATATATATATATATATATATATATATATATATAATTTTTTTTTCCTATATCATGCTTCCAAGTCCTTACTTTGTCATTTTTCTTCAAAGAAACTTTCTTATTGAGGCTTTTTGGGATATGTCTCTTGAGGGTTAGAAGTGGTGGCAGGAGGAGTGTGTGTCTGTTTTAGCTCATGAGCTCTGACCATTAGAATGGAAGGTAATATTTCAAGTGGGTTTGGGAGATAAAGGAACAAATGGCACCAATGGGCTGACGTGATGGTTTTATTTGAGTCAGTGGCAACTTGAAAGGTTTATAGGTGATACGGCTAATGCAGGCCTGGATTGGAAGTCTGAAGATGTCAGGGTGGCTACCAGCTTGAGCTTTGTACCAGTCACTTAGCCTGTCCTTCCTCTTCCTCAAGAAGAGGGTAAAATTACACAAGCCAAGAAGGGAAAAAGGGCTGGCTAATTTTGTAGGGATAGTTAACAGAATCACAGAAAATGTGTTCCTTAAAGGCTCTATTTTCCCTGTATTATCTTTTAAATTGTTAATCTTTTCTTTGTTCTCCAGAGTTCTGGACTGTGTTCCATTGGAGCCCATCAATTATGATCCTACATCTTCAAAAAAAATTTCAAAATGAATATTATGAGGTGACAAGGTAATGAAAGCAGATAAAGTCTGCTTCTGATAGAAAAAAAAAAAAATATATATATATATATTTAAGTCTGTTTTGGTTTCCATTAGCATTTAATAATGTCCTTTAAAATTGTACAAGGAGTAATAAAGAACTGATATTTATGTGGCATTTTATTGTTTTGCAAGTGCTGGCACATGTTATCTCACTTAAACATTATGACAACTTTATGTGAAATTGCCTGAGGAATTTGGGTTTCAGAGCCACTATGTGGCTTGCCCTACAACATACAGCTAGCAAGAGGTCAATCACCCTAGAGACTTTCCAGCTTCAAATCCAGTACTCTTTCCAATATCCACCACAATCTCATCAAAGACAAAGAAGAAATTATTCTTCACATTTACATTTGCTGAACATCATGATCAATATGAATCACACTATGAAAAAAACCTACCTGGTGAAATTAATAATAAAATTAATGATTTGATTCCCCAGACAATCCTTATCCCCAGTTTTTAAACTCCAAACCTTCCTATTATCTTTAATAAGCAAAACACTCTTCTTAATTTACTTGAGCACTTTGGAGATTATATGTCCTCATGCATTATGAAAAACGAATTCGTGTGTTTTTAAAACTCAATCTAGATTTGTTACTTCTTACGTGATGTTCTCATATATCACAAAACAAATTCTCAAACATATTTTGGCAAAGAAATGGAGGAGTGATTTGAATTATAATACAGCTGGCAAAACTGTAGGCATCGTTGGTAATTAAGTCCAATTTGACATGTTTATCATATAGTGCAAACAATGTTATCTGATCCAGTTTCCTTAGTTCTTGATATTTTATTATGCTTCACCTCTCTGGTCTACTTGCTGGCATTGATTATTAAACACTCAATTCCGTAAATTGGGGAAATTCTACGTAGCTATCTTATACCTTTCAGACATTTACTTATGCATTTACCACATGTGCTGTTTCTGTGAGTTCTGTTACTACAAAGAAATTGAATGACTGCCATGAAGTCACGTGTGCTCGGTGTTTGATGGGTATTCTCTTTTCTTTATCTGCTTTCGGCCTTTTAAAGTGCAAAAGCGCCATGATAACAACATTAAAGGAGTCATGAGAGAGAAGACATAAACTTCTGCCCTGCTGCCTTTCATGCAACAGATTTTTCCTTCCTGGTTTGACCTTAGGGCTTCATTTTACTTCACACAGTTCTGAATGAGCAGGTCCAACTCAGAACCCTATCAAGCTGCCTCTTGCACTGTGTTGTGATTGACTTTTCACTTATTGGTCTCTTCTCATTACAAACTCTTGTAAAAATAAGAGGGGGTGCTTTATTTTGCTAGCATTGTTACTTGCAGATCATAGAATAGGGTCTGCCATGTACAAGTTCCTTAACGAGTGTTTGGTGATTAAATGAATAGCAAATCAAGTGAACTGAGATACCCTCTCTATTCTGCTCTGTTTTCCTGGAGCATGATGCTCAATATCTTTGGAGGTGATAAGAGTAGTATTCTCAGAGACTATTGAAGATTTAATTAGATATGCATTCATATTGGGATGTACTCTTCAAAAGTTGTTAGGCTAATCACCAAAACTTTGCTGTTTTATTTTCTGTGAATATATCATAATCATGTGTACATGTTGCTTTAGTTCAGGTCGGGATTGTTCCAATAGCAATGTAAGTAGCCTTTGTGCCATAGTTCCTGCTTTGTATTACACACTGAATCCAGGTTAACTATTGAAAACCTAAAATAATATGTCAATTCCTCATTTCACAACCTTCAGCAGAAACCTGTCTGATGTATTCACTATGACATCACCACCTCCATGATATCTGTGCACATAACCCTTTGATAAGTTTTTATTCAACACCTGGAGGCTTCCTAAGAAGGGCATAAAAGAAGCTTTACAACATGCCTCCTCTTGTCTCCTCAGCCTCCAAACTCCATGAACAGTTGAACATGTTCCCATAAAAACAACCAGGAAGTCCTCAAACAGGCTGTGTTCTTTCATACCCTAGTGCCATTGCACATACTTTCCTATTCTTCCCAACAGGCAACCTCCCTACTCCACTGGGGTACTTGACAAGTATTTGTCCTTTATAGCTCCGCTTAACATTAAACACCTCTTTGAACTGTTTCCCTTTTACCCACAGCAACTTCCTGTCATTTGAGCTCCACAGCACATCGCATGTAAATATTGTCTACACAATACACAAAAAGCCCTGTTAATAATTATTTATATGTGCTTTTCTTAACTAGTTAATGAGCTCTTTGTGTGGAGCCTGAGGTGAATGTCTGCATTTCCTGCACCTAACATGGTGTTTGATATTCTATGAGCACGCATTAAATGCTTCTGAAATGAATTGTACAACTTTGTAGTTATAATTTTGTTGGCAACAGTATATTTGATTATGTTCTACTAGAATTTACTTCATCAATCTTATGTGGAAGTTTTGGTTATTCCCAATTATTCAGCATATAGATTCTTATTTTAAGTGAGATTTTCAGTTAGTATAAATTCTCATGAAATATAAATGTAAGTGTAAATTTATTCTCAGGAAAGTAAATATTCAATGCTTATTTTCTTTACAACTGTTAGATTAAAATAGAACAAAATTATAGTATCTTCTGTAAGTCTATTTTCAAGCAGCTGCTTAATATATATAGTCAACCACTCAGTTATCTGTGCAAAATATTTTGTGTAACTTGTAGACATGTAACTTTCATTCAGATAGTTAAGTGTATAAAACAAGAAATTAAATAGAAATAGGTAAATAGTCTGGCTTGGCAATTCATAGAAGAGGAACTAAGTCAGTGAAATGATGCTCTATCTTATTAATATTGCAAGAAATGCAAAACAAAGACAAAACCAAAACAATAAGACCTTATTTACTTCACACCAGTTGGAATGGCAAAATCTATGGAAAATGTTACTACCAAGTGTTGGAAAAGATTTGAGAAGACACAATTTCTTGCACTGCAAAGTAGAAGTGCAAACTATGTGGTCATTCTGGAAAGCAATTTTATGGTACTTAGTGAAATTAAGGCTGTTGTTTTTGGTAGCAGGGAGATGAAGCCTACCTAGAGGTTAGCAACCCACAGAAGAAACAGTGGATGCTGCCTATGGAGTGTGACAGGGCAGTCGGAGACGAAGGAACCGATGTTATAAGAAAATCATGAAAACATAATAAGTGGGAAAATAAATAAAATGCCACATATATTTACATTTCTAATACATTATTTACTTTCTTATCTATTAATGGCAATGAGATAATGAGATTGTTTTTTTCTTGTCTTGCTAGCAAAAAGTATACTTCTATAGCAAAATTAATTATGTAACATATTCCAAAGCTACACTTACTTGTTAAGAAGCCAGATGTTAAAATAAATTTATTTTTTATAAAAAGAAAGTAGAAATTTCTCCCACAGTTGGTGACTATAGGAAAAATAATTTTATTTTAAATGAATCATGCTATTATTTTAATATATAAAACTAGATTTATTGTAGTGCTTCAAATATATACATAATACACACATACACACATATGAGTATATATACATATTTTTTTAATCCTTCTGAGAAGGAGATGGAGATCAAAGGGACTAAGAAGAATAATTATAAAGTATTACAAACTCTTAGTTTAAGAATCCAAGGGGTCAGTTCTTTCCTTTTTTGTGGCATTTTCACATGAACTACTTTGTTGAGTACTTTCTACTTTCTGTTAAGATTCAGGGAAGATGAGCAGAGATGTTAAACACACAGATTTTTCCAACCATGAGGGGAATCTGCGTGGTAAAGATTGAGTGCAGAGAGCAGAGGATACTTCAAAGGAGAGAAGCTGACACCTGTGCCATTTTACAAATAAATCTGGAAGTTTCTATATGACTCCCTGTGTCTGCCCTCCATGTTTCTCCAATTAGAAGCTGTCAGGGTTACCTTCAACTAGTCTATTTTACTTGCTCTTAGATGCATCCAAAGTTATTAAGTCCTGTGAAGTCTCCCTCCTGTATTTCTAATCTATCTCCTTAAAAAAAAACAGTATTTTTATTAGTTGTTGATGGACATTTATTTATTTATTTATGGTGCTGAGAATCAAACCCAGTGCCTCACACATGCTAGGCAAGTGCTCTACCACTGAGCCACAACCCCAGGCCTCTCCTCCATTTCACCATAACTTTCTACTTAATATCTTCCTTAAATCAACACACCAGACTTTCTATTTTGTAGTATCTCCTCACTGCAAACCATCTTCCCAGTTGTCCTTTAAAAATTGTCACTAGGTTACTTTAAGATAAGTTTTCCTGTTACCCATCAGAGTCTGGCCGGATGCCTTGGGATGACATTCAAGGCCCTGTGCAAAATTGTGATATGCTCACTTTCTGGTTCTGTCTTCCAGCACACTTCCTCCACCTTGATTCCTGTACAGGTGAAAGAAGAATGTTTAACACCAACCAAAAATGATCCTCCCTCTGGGGAACTGCTCCAAGAAAAGTGGGGCTCATCCTGTGTGTTTCACTTGTGCTGTGTTAATGTGTGCACTATAGCACTTACCCTCGTAAATTCTACATGTTAATGTAGGAAACTATTCCCCAAAGACGAGCCCTTACGGAGCTTGACAAGGGTAGTACAAGTAAGTAATATACTTTAGAAAACAGAGTAGCAATCCCATTTGAAAATTTAAAAGAAAAAAATACTAAGCAGTATAGACCTTTATTTATTAGAATTGAGCTATATATATCATCTATACATTTATCTATATCTATTTATTTTTTTTATCTCTGTTTCCATTTCTTCCTGAAAAAAAGTTCAGAATAGAAGATGGGATAGAGAGGGATATTTGAAAAAAATTTTCCCCTTCCTTTCTTCAAATATATATAATATATCAACCAATGCTACAAATGTATCTGTGTCCCAAACCCAAAGTCATTGCATTTATAAGGAAGAATGCTGTCATTTATAACACATTTTTTTCACATTAAAATTCATGATATAATAGCCAATTGGGGCTGTAGACATACAAACAGGGTCAGATATTTGAAAGCTGCACTGAGTTCTTTTAAAAATACCATACTAATGTTACTTATAATGAACTTATATTAAAGATGCAGATGTAGGCATGAAGGAATGTCCTCACTATTATTATGATTTTGAAGTATAAACAACAAAATTGGGAATCAAACCATGGAGTCCTTGTGCTTTGGTCATTTTATAGCTCCTTTTGGGTATAAATACATTGTTTTTATGTAATTTGGAAAGTTCTCTACAACCTCAATAGGGGAGACTTTTTTCCTATCATTTGTTTAGAAAAAGAGACAAAACTGGTAAATTTAGGATTTCTTTGTAGAAAGTCTCTGTAAATGACACTAATTAATCTTGATTCAATAAACTTGGATGAATATGTATTTTGTCATAGTTGAATGATCTAAGTACTCTGAAGTCAGATGTGCTTTCAAAATACTCCCATAAATGTAAATTCTTAATTATGATCATTTTAGGACATTTATCTGTCTCCTGGTGGTTGTTGCTACTTTGGCCCTTTTTATATGTTTTGGACAGGGAAGGAAACACAATGCTTGCATTCCTGTGGTTGCTATAGTAATGAGAAAAAAACTGCAGCTGTGATTGTAGACTTGAAGAGAAAGACTGAGGTCATTTCAGCCCTGGAGACTTAGTAAATATTAATTGTGAAGAAGAAAGCTCTTGTTCCCATTCTTTAATAGTTTTTTTTATAAGAGCCAGAAGTCATTATATTGAGATAAATTGTGACTCAATGTTACTGCCCCTTAATTGCATTCCAAAAGTAAGTTGAAATGTTAGCTAAAATTTTAATCAGTAGGATTTTTGCATTCAATTTAATGAATTCTCTGGCTACAGCTAAGATATTCTAAGATACAGAAGAAAAACGTGTGGTTTGATTAGGAAAAAAATAACAGTTGTATATTCTCTTCTACAGAAGAAACTAGTTTTCTCTCCCAGGTGTTTCTTGATTAAATATGTTTCTAAATAAATATTCCATTTTATTCTGCTTCTTTGCTCAGTTACATAGGACATGCAGACCTGCCTCAGAACAAAATCTTCTCTCTGTATTTCATAGAACCCAGACACAGTGACAGTCTAGGATAACCAAGGTTGAAATCTTAGTTCATGTTCAATATGCATTTTCTATTATTATAATTATTTTTGTAGCCAGAGATGTTATAACATTATTAATTTTGTTTCAGGCATAGCATCCCGATTGGTGACCAGGGTGCAGAACATGAAGGTGAAATAAACTGTCCTAAAGACAACAAATGCCAAATGAATAGAGAAGAGTACCTAATAGCTGTACTGAACCTGGGGAGATAGGTGGGTTTTCATCAGCATATACTTATTGACTGTTTTCCACGTATCCTGTCACTGTGTTAGGAATTTATGGGTGAAAAGAGTCACAGAATAATATTCCTTCCTGCTCAGGATAACCATATATATATTTATGTATATGAGTCTATACGTGCATATATTGCATATTATGTAAAATACGTACGTAGTATTTTGGCTACGGTGGTATATATTTACCTATATTGTGAGAAGCATTGTGACCCAGGCATGTAAAGGGTGCTATATAAGCACACAGGAGAGAAAATACTTTATAGAAAAAGTACTGAAGCTTGGTTATTGACAATGAATACTGAATCCAGGATTAAACCTCAATCTTGTCATTTCCTTTCTGTATAACATGGGCTATGTTATTTAATGTTGCTTTATTTCTATTTCCTCTTCTGTAAAAGGTGAGTGATAAGAAGCTAGTTGACGGGGGTAAGAAGAATGTTCGTTAAAAGTGGGGATTAAATGTCATACATCTGCCACCTGTCACCTATCTACCTATCTATGTTAGTGTAGTACCTGGTATTGCAAGTGCTATATATATGTGAGCTGTTATGTGAAGCATGTTGGGTCAGTAGGCCTTCTGCTGCCCACTGATTATATCCTGAGCCTTCTGGTCTCCTGGATTCAATGTGCAATTTTTCTAAAACACAGAATTTAGAGGTCATATAGTGAATGTACTGGATACATACACACTCTAATCTTATTGGGCTGGGTTTAAAAATTCACTAAACACTATTTAAAACAAAACAAAACAAACAAAAAACAACAAAACCCTGCTTTCACAATTCTGGATCAGACTAGGTAGAGTTGCATGAATGAGAAGCCATTCAATGAAATCTCATTTTTCAATTTAAAGCACTTATAGTTAAACTTTCAGTGTGAAACAGAAACTTATATTACTGATGTCCAGAATATTTTTGAAAATATGACATGTTCCTTCTAGTTGACAGACATATGAACATATTGTTAAACTATATTGAAACTTCTCTGAGGACATCCCAAAGAAAATTTATGTCTGTTACAAACTTATATTTTAACTGAAATTATATAATTGGAGAAACTATATCCATTCTTTTTGTGTATAATTCAGAAAAGATAAGTATGTGTGTGCTCACATGGGTCATTTGATTATTGTGTTTTATTAGTAGGACCATTGGATGGGAGACTTAGAAGTAATTCTATAGATAACGTGTGGGCACCCTTCTCTGTCTCCTGCACTGCTCCTGCCAGGAATGTGATATACATTTATATTCATAAGTAGCTTTAGGCATTATAGATTAAATAAAGAAGTAATGTACAGTGAACTAAGGAATATTTGGCCAACATTGGAAGGTTCACTAAAGCTTAGTAAGGCTATCATCACTCAAAATTTAGTACTTTGTCTTTCAAGTCTCATAGAATGATTTAGTTTTAGTAGATTCTAGAGGCATTTATGTCACACATAATTGATTCCATAAACTCAGTGTACATGAGTCTAATTTTAAGAGTTAGAATGCAAATTTGCTTCCCTTGCAAAGAACTTCAATGGCTCCTAATTTCTTATTGGGTAAATTCCAAATCTGTCAGAATTCCTTGCTCCATGATCTAATCCAAGCTCCTTTTCAACCTCATTATAACTTTCTTCCTAAATTCATGACCTTCAGCTAGAAGAAAAGAAAATGTCACATATATCCTCAGATCCTCCAGTTTTTCCAACAATGACTTTACAATTCTTACAATTTCATCTTCCTTCTCTGCATTCATTCAATCCTTTCACATCAGTTAAGCATCATCAACTATTGATAGCAGTTATTGGGTTTGATAACTAATAACTGACTTTTATTCACATCTCATATATATGGTCCAGCAACATATCTCACATCCTAATTGGCCACAGCAGTACTTTACTAAGCTGTGTATATGTTTCTCAGCAGGAAGCTGTCAGTTGCTACTGTATACCTTTTCTTGTTAGAATCAATGATTTTGAGATTTTTTTCAGCATTTTTAACCATTTTTTGAAGAATGGGATGTCATTTATTTTATTGCCAAGAACCAAGATGTTGCCTCAATGGAAACAGTTTCAAATATGCTGTGTTGTTCTAGTTCTTCAACGTAGAATTTTTAAAACTTATTTCACAAGTCTATCTCAAGTTATTTTTTTTAAAAACTGATCAACTTTTGAGACTGGCTGTGAATTACCTTCTGCCTGGAAGAGGTTAATATTTTATTCTATTCTTTTACTTCTTTTGCTTTGGCTAAATAATTCTTCCATGCTGTCTAGCTAGTCTCCAGTATCCTTAGTGAGATGGAGAATACAGAATTATTCAAATTTGTGTATTTTCTTCTGTAACTCAGAGATCAGCCCACAGAATTACTGACCTGACCCATTTCAAGCAGAAAGGTGTGGTTTTCTTGGTGGCCACAGGGCTGGAACTTATTTGAAGAAGCCAAATTGATTAATTCATTCATGATGTATTTACTAATGCATTCAAACAGTCATTGAACATTTTTGTATCCTCATCACTGTTCTATATGGTAGCAATGGTGATAGAAAAAGATTTTGATCACACTTTAGAGCCATAAATTCATGGGACAAATACATAAACCAATATAACAATATTCTATAAATACTATTAAATCATTCAGTATGATCTTTTTAAAGTCCTGAGCATGGAGAACACTTTTTCAAACTAGATACTTATGAAATAATCCATCAAGAATGGCCAGAAATATTTTTCAATGGAGAAAGAAAGGGAGGGATTTAAGGTAGATTGAACAGCATATTAGGAGAGAGAAAATGTTAGTAGCGACCTGTATATTCGGGATCTCTAAAGTGTTGGTTATGCCTAGAGCTTAGGGGACAGAGACAGAAGCAAGAGATGAGATGTGAGATGCAAAGACAGTGCTCTGTAAGGCTGCTTATACCACCCAAGGACATAAAGCTTCATTCAAAGGAGTCTGGTTTTGAAAGATATCAGTCTGATGGTTGACGAGATTTTTCTAGAATGAACAGTCTTTTTTGGAGGCAAGTCAGAGAGAGACTGCAAGGATCCCTAGTATGACAGCTTAGAATAAAGCAGTATCAGAGGTGATAAGGAAGGAAGAGACCAGAAATGAGACATTTCATTGATTGGATCAGTAAGAAGCAATGACTCCTTGGATGGTGGGCATGAAGGAGAGGGGGCAATGTCTGACATTAATAAAACATTCCAGTTATGGCTTGGATGTCTGAATGGACGGTATATCCTGCAGGAGTGACTCTTGTCTAAGCATACTTCCTTTCAAAAATTGGAAATCATTTTTAAATATTAAAACCATCTTAGTATGCATCTGTAGAAAACCAAAATGTCTATATGAAATTGGGGGTTGTTCAACCTCTTTGTGTCTCTTTTTGCCTATTTTAATTTTAAATTTGGTAAAATATGTATATCAGGGTTTTCCACCTTAACCATTTATAAGCATATGGTTCACTAGAGTTAAGTACAGTCTTCTGAACTCTTTATGTTGTATAACAGAAATGTTTATCTATTAAACAATAACTTCCTTTCTTCACTGTCTCCAGTCCTTGGTAGCCACTGTTATACTTTTTGTCACTATAAATTTGACTATTTTAGATATCTCATATAAGTGGAATCATATGGAAGTTTCTGGTATGCTTACTTAGTATAATATCTTTAAGGTTCATCCATGTTGTATGAGTTTTCTTCCTCTTCGAGGCTGAATAATATTCCATTGCACACATTTGCCACATTTTATTTATCCAGTCATCCATTAATGGACACATTAGCTGCTTCTACCTTTTGACTATTTCATAATGAATAATGGAATGAATAATGCTGCTGTGAACATGGATGTACTCAGTTTAATTATTTTTCAAAGAGGATTAATGGTAGCCCTTACACCATGGGGAGTTTGTGGAGAATTAAATTAGTTAATAAGTATTTAATGTTACAACTTGCCTGAAGCAATCATCTAGTGAATTTTAGTTATTTTTATTGCATCTAAGAGAGAAATATAAAATTGGCTTAGGAGCATGGAAGGAGAGAGGTTGTATGAACTGTAAGACTAATGAAGGTCATTACAGAAACAGGATTGAAGCAGTCTAGTTGGGGCGCACCTCCACCCACTTCCTCCTCTTGTGTTCTGATCTGTTTCCAAGCTTACCATACAGCAATTTCATTACTCATGCAGCCTCTGATGTAAACCAAAGTTTGACTTTTAAACTAAGAAGTAGATCACATTGCAAAGTATTTTGAGTGTGGAGGAAAGGTTATCTTACATGAAATTTTAGGCTTTTTCATTTTATGATTCTAGCACATTAGTGGTTGCAAGACTTGAAATAGGCATATTTCTATGGAAAAGCAGCTTACATGGTAGTTGCTTTCTGGCAGATGGAGGAATTTAGTTCATATCTAAATATGAGCTTTGTTTATTTTTATCAGATTACCAACTCTGCAAATTGGATTAATGTGTAATTTTAAGCACGGCAGGCATACAACTTCATAGAAGGGCTTTCTATTTCTAGCATTTCCATCTTATTGAGTTATGTTTAAATTTTCCCTACTATTGATATAGGAAAAAGACACATTTTTATTCTCTTTCCAGTAGCATGGATATATAAAATAGTGTTATTTTTTTTGACAGATTCCTTAAAAGAAGTTACCTACAAATCATATCTGTGTAGTGTTTTGTAGCTAACTACAAGGACAAGATGCTCAAATTGTGATACTGAGTTGGTAAAGACTAAAAAAAAAAAAAAAATCTCATGCGGTACCGAGGAGGTTGTATGCTTCCCCATCTGCAAGAATCCAAGATTTTAGACCTGCAGGGGTCACAGTGGACCCCTAAGCCCAACTTAGCTCTGGGCTCAAGGCCAGTGATTCCTGGGGCCTCTGCCATCAGTCTGTCTTTTGGAATAGATAAATATCTGAACTCAACATCTAGTTCTTTCCTCTAGCTTCATGTGTTCCTTTGTGACTTTCTAGAATTTCCTGTCAACTATTCAGATATCAAAGTGATATTATTAGGTATTTCTGTGTAGAGACCCCTGGTCTAGTCACTAGTGATATGCAAAGACACGCCCCTCCCCCGAACTCTAGCAGGATCCCCAGCCCCAGCTCAGCTCACAGAAACAGGGAAGCCTTCTGTGGCACAAGCAGAAGGGAACATGAAAAAATAGTGTGTGTGCGTGTGTTGGCGGGAGGCTGTGGAGAACAGAAAATGCATTGGAATGCACGAATAGCGGGCCTTTCTTTGAGAGGCATTCTTAATTTTACTTTTGTTGCTCATCTGATGAAAACCCAGGAACGTAAAACCAATGGAACCAAGATCTCTAGAGTGAACACACATGGTTTGATCTAGCTCTGTCGCATTTCCCTGAGATGTTATATGACAACACTGTAAGCTCACACTGTGAAGTGGCTGGCAGGTGGAGTGGAGAAGCTCCCGCATTCCTCAGACCGTGGCACCTTTGGGGGCATTGTTTTTCAGACCTCCTCTTCTGCCTTCTTACCTCCAACTCAGAATGTGCCAGGGAGGGATTTTATTAGGCTGACTTTAGTCTAACCATTGTCCATGCTTTCCTGAGACCATCGCAGTCCTCTGAGGATCTCAAAACCACCTCAAACATCTGTAAGATCCCTGGTAGCTCCAGGTTCCAATCACGTGGTGCTTTACTCATGGATGCTGTTTGCACCTGGCAAATATGCTCCCTCCCTTTAAAGTAGGAACTTCTTCAAGCTGCTTGGCCCCAGCATTCCGTAGGCAGTCGCCAGGCGCAGCGTAAGGGCAACCTGCGATACCGCTAAATAGACCACGATGGGCACCAATGACAAATTCACTACGTGTAATTCAGTTATGATTCTATAAAACAAGGAATTGATTTATGTTCATCTTTCTTATTGTAGCATATTTCTATGAGGATGAGAAGTGACATTTTATATTTTTTAAATCAATGGATTAAGGTTATTAAAATATTTTTAAACAATTGAAATCATCTGGAACTAGAGATTCTGATTAATTTCTCATTCAAGGAGTCAGTATTCTTACTTTGGCTGACATATAGCCTTATTTTGTGTATATATATTTAGTAACAGAACACTTAGTTCAAACTTTAGTAGATTCACTAAAAATAAACAGAAGCAACTACAGTGCAGTGAACAGGTATTTCCAGACAATATTTTCTATTTACTGTCTATTTATTGGCTTTTTAGATCCTTTCAGTGAGTTAAAAAAGAATATTTTCTTCCTCAAATGTGCATAAAATACACCTAAAAATGATTATCACATTAATTTTCTAGGAAAAGTTAGTAGTTATAATCCTAGCAAAATATTCAACACTTATTCTCTAAAATGCTTTATTCACTAAATTTGTTTTCCAGACTCATCTAGTAATTATTCTCAGTAATAACAATTATCTCCTATGACTATATAAGGAAGTGAATGTTAACAGGATAACATTCTAGTTCTACAGTCAATATTAATCCTTTATGACTACCAAACTATTTCCTTTATTTGCACTCACTTTGTAAAAATTATGCTGCATTTTGAATTGGTTTAATTTAAGATTTGCATACATGCCTTCAGTGCAATAACTGAAGGTAGTTTGTGAATCTTATGTTTTAAATAATATTCAAATTTATTTGATATTTGTTTTAATATTTTGCTTTGATTATAAAAATAATTTATATGTATAAAATTTAAAATGTATAGAATAAAGAGAAAATTAATATAACTTGAAAAAATTGATTGTATTTGCTTAGCATTTAGATGTGTTTTTATATATTCATATAGGATAATTTTTATGAACATCCATAGATTTATGTCTCTACTGATCTATATGCATTATATGTGTTATGGAATTCTTGGGGCAGCAAACTCAGAAGGTATTTTCTGTAAATGTATAAGTGTATTTTTCCTAGGAAAAATAATCTTGAGGAGAGACTTCCTGTATCTACATCCATATACTGTAACTTTCTTTGTAACCCCCAGCCCTGAGTCTCATATAGATGATTAGATTATGGTAGTCAGCTCCCCTAAGCAGTGTAAGAATTTTTCTTAGTGGATTTGAAATCGAAATGAGCGTATTCTCACCTCATACTGCTTAGTTTGTTGAATAGAGGAAAACCAAATATATTCTGATACATGGAACAGAAAGCAGAGGACAGGAGGATGTATCAGGGGAGGACAGCAAGACAGGCCAGCAGAAAGGAATAATTCAGAAATAAGGACTTAGTCCTAACTACTGTGCATCCATAGTCTGTTTATTTCCAAATCTTGCCCAAATTTTGGCCTTTGGTTTACATTGTACCTTTTTAGTTTTGCTTAACTGAGCCAGAGTGAGTTTCATTTATTTTAATATTGAAAATAACAATATATTTAAGATGATTTTTTTAATTTAGCAATATATTATGGATATTTTCCTGTCATTACATTTTTTGGTAAAAATTATTTTTACAGTGTGCCTATTTGTTTATCCAAATTTTTATAAATGGAGGTTCTAGGTTGAAGTATGAACATTTGCATAGCTATTCATCAATTTATTAATTATCTTCCAGAAGCATCTAGAAACAGCAAATTTTTACACTTTTAACAGTGCTAGGTATTGTGAAATTGACATTTCTTATTAATAACAAATGTATTTTAAAATACAATAGTAGAAATAATGTATCATATACAATTTCTTAGCAGTTTAGAGTACTTATAATTTAAATCAAATTTTTATCAGAAATATTAAATTTGTAAGTTTTTATAAGAAAAAGGGAAGCCCAATGTTATGTGTTAGATTTTAAAATGTCTGACACAGAACACATGTTAGGCAAGGTAGTGGTGAAATTGGATTATGATATCTATAACCTCATTATCGGATTAGTCTACTGGATTAATAATTTGAATTAATTACTGGCTGGTAATTATAGGCAGGTGGAGTGTGACTATAGAAAGTAGGTCATTTGAGGATTTGGCCTTGGACTATATCTGTCCCTGTCCCCTTTCTCTCTTTTTGCTCTTTCCCTCCTTCTTCCATAAGTTGAGTTGCTTTTCTCTACCACAATCTTCTGCCATGATATTTCTGCTTTAGGGCCTGCTGACCACGGATGGACAGGGACTTTTGAAATTCTGAGCCCAAAGTCACCTTTTCCTCCTCTAAACGTTTAGAGGAGGAAAAGGTGACTTTGGGCTCAGAATTGTCAGGTGTTTTGGTCACAGAGATGAAAACTAATACACCCAACAATAAGATGTAAAGAATACCAATCATTTTTAAAGTCTTGCAAAGAATATAAAAAACAATAGTAAGCATTTTTTGAAATGTAGTATCAAGTTTCACTGTTGAAATCCAGGTATTTTTTTCCTCCGGGTGGACAGAAATTATACTTAAAATGATCAGACTCTAGTTGATCATCCTATATTTTCTTAGATATGTGTTAAGACCTCACGCACAAGACAGCTGCCATTAAACCAGGGGACATCTCCTGCAGTGGGACCTCTTCAGAATCTGGCCAGAAAGAACCACTACTAGCCTCAAATCACTAAAACCCCTCTCCCTCCTCTTCACTGTGAACAAGGGGAAATGGGCTGGGGAACTGCACCTAGCCCTGATAAACTCTGTGAAGCCTCTTCTGCTGGCTCCACTCAGTGACAGTAATGAAGCAATTTGGGCCCTGAACTTAGGAAAGCAGATTCATTAAACCTCAATGACTGACACTGGGGGAGGCACCATGGGAAGCCTAGGGACAGTCCCTAGGATCCCGAGGGAGTTTGTACCAGAGGGAAGCTGCCTGGATATTCAGTGACATAGAGACCCAGTGAGAAATTACCAGTCTATGCAGAAGGAAGGGGCTGGTCCCATCTTATCTGGTGCACAGCCTGAACAATGATCACAACTGACTAGTGACAGGGCTTTGTTTGGATACTTGCAGGACCTTGCATCAAATTTAGTAAACAGAGGGAATCAACACTCTCCATTCACAACCTGGACCAGTGGAAACTAGTATCCATGTTAACCACTTGAGACCTTCACTAAAGTGCTTCAGAGAGCAGTGTAGCTGGGGGAATACTTCTGCACCACAGAGAACCCACAGCCAGATGCTGACAGCCAGCCACCAGGATCTTCACTACCATGACAAAGATCCTGTAGAGGGAAGCAGGTACATTGTGACCCATAGGAATCACAGGGACACTCCAGAGCCTGCATCCTGATCCTGCACACAATAGAAACAACCAATTCACAACATTTCACCCTCCAAGCAGTCAGCTGCAGACCCTGAGCTGACAAGTCAGAAGCTGCTGGTAAGAAGTTCATAGCAAACTGGCTCCTGTGCCCCAGCAGCTTGGGAGAGATCTACAGTCCCAAACTGATAGACGTCCACTAAATGTCCTTAATGAAATCATAATGAAAATTAGGATTAACCTTATTAACCTAATGAAATCCAAACCAATATTCAACAAATTTTTTTCACCTCTGACATGGTTTATATACTATAAATAACTCCAAAGTCAATTTGATCATATATATAACTCTTTTACTTGAATAATAACTATTAACCCAAAAGCCAACATTATACCTTCAACCCATTTGAATGCATTTCATCTAATGGTTTAAAGCATTAATTGGAATCAATCTTTGGTTTGTTTTCCTAGCTGTAGTTAAAAACTGCTCCTCTTACCACTTACTCATCCTCTTGCATTATTTGCTACTGCCTCAAATACCAACCATTCGTTTATTGCTCCTTTCTACCTTGGCATGAATTTTCCTTTTACCCCCTTTCTTTCTCTATTTTCCCATCCCCTATATGCCCAATATTTCTTCTTCCCCCATTTTAATCCTCACTTAAAGTCATGGTAAATCTACTAAATTTAACAACTTTATCAACCTATTTCAGATATTTATTTTAGGTTTATACTTGAGTTTGAGGAACTTCAAAGAATAATATAAGGTTGAATAGAACAAGTCTTGGCTCTGAAGTGCTTATAGTAAATAGGGCTTAGTGGCAACTCTTAAAGTGATGCTGATACTGGGTTCAGCAGAGGTCACAGATTGACTTAAAATATTGTTGTCTGGATATTCACCCAACCCAGGACTCTTTAAGAAAAAGAAATTCACAAAGTAGTCTCTCAATAATAACATAGAATGTAAATGGTCTAAAGAGTCTAAACTCTTCAACCAAAAGACATAATTTGGAAGTTTTGGATTAAAAAAAAAAAAAAACAAGAACTAACAACATGCTGTCTGCAAGAGACTCACCTGATAGGCAAAGACATCCACAGACTGAAAGTGAAAGGATGGGTAAAAACACACCAAGCAAGCAGGGGTTACTATTCTCGTATTAGATAAAATGGGTTTCAAGCCTCTCTCACCAGTGGAGAGATCATCCAAACCAAACAAACCTAAGTAAAGATTCTACAGAACTAAAAAAATATAATTAATAATATGGATATAATAGACATCTATAGAATACTTCATCCACTAAGATATAATTCACTTTCTTCTCAGTAGCACATGGAACATTTTCTAAAATAGAAGCTCACAAGAATAAAATCTTAGCAAATACAAAAAAATAGAGATAATACCTTGCATTTTTATCAAACAATAATGGAATGAAATTAGAAATCAACAATAAGATAAAAAACAGAACAAATGTAATAATACCTGGTGTCTTGGTTTGGATGTGAGTTGTCCCTCAAAAGCTCACATATGAGGCAATGCAAGCAAATTCAGAGAAAAAATGATTAGGTTACGAAAGCCTTAATCCAATTAGTGAATTGATCCCCTGATGGGATTAACTGAATGGTAACTGAAGAGGTGAGGCATTGGGGGTGTGGCTTTGGGATATATATTTGTATCTGGTGAGTGGAATTGCTCTCTCTGCTTCCTATTCATCTTGTGAGCTTCTTCCTTCTGCCACATTCTTCTTCCACATTACCTCCAGCCCCAAGAAATGGAGCTGGGCTTCTATGGACTAAGACCTCTGAAGCTGTGAGTCCTCAAATAAACTTTTCCTCCACTACAATTGTTCTTCTTGGGTCTTTTAGTCACAGTAGCGAGAGATGTCTGGAGATTAAATAATATACTTTTGAATAATGAATGGTTAGCAGAAGAAATCAGGGGAGAAATAAATAAATAGAGGTAAATTAGAATAATGATACAGCATATCAAAATCTCTGGGACAGTATGATATCAGTTCTAAGGGGAAAGTTCATAGCCATGAGTCCATACATCAAAAGAATAGACAGATACCAAATAAATAATCTAAAATTGCATCTCAAGGCCCTAGAAGAAGGAGGACAAACTAACACCAAAATCAGCAGAAGGCAGGAAATAATTAAAATCAGAGCTGAAATTAATGAAATTGAGATAAAAAAATACAAAAGATTAACAAAACAAAGTGCTGGATATTTGAAAGAATGAACAAAATTGCTAAACTATTTGCTAAACTAACCAAAAGAAAGAGGGAAAAAACTCAAATTATCAAAATCTGAGATGCAAAAGGAAATATCAACACAGACACTATTGAAATCCAGAGGATCATCAAAAATTATTTTGAAAACTTGTATGCTAAAATACCTTGGATTTATGGACAAATATGTAGAGACATATGATCTACCCAAATTGAGCCATGAAGACACAGAAAACTTAAACAAATCAATTTCAACTAATGAAATTGAAGCAGCCATCAAAAAGCCTTCCAACAAAGAAAAGCCCAGGACTGAATGGATGCTCAGTCAAGTTCTATCACACATTTAATAATAACTAATACCAATCCTCCTCAAATTATTCATGAAATAGAAAAGGAGAGAACACTTCTAAACTCAGTCTATGAAGCCAGTATCACCTGATACCAAAAACAAACCAAGACACATCACTGAAAGAAAACTTCACACCAGTATCATTGCAGAACATAGATGCAAAAATTCTTAATAAAATATGCCAAACCACATACAAAATAAATTAAAAAGATAGTGCACCATGATCAAGTGGGTTTCATCCTAGGGGATACAAAGTTGGTTATACATATGGAAATCAATAAATGTAATTCACCACATAAATAGACTTAAAGACAAGAATTATGTGATCATCTCAATAGAAGTAGAAAAAGTGTTTGACAATGTACGGTACCCATTCATGTTTAAAACACTAGAAAAACTAGGGATAGAATGAACTTACCTTGACATTGAAAAGTCTATATATGATAAACTCAAGGCCAACATTATTCTGAATGAAGAAAAATTGAAGGCATTTTCTCTAAAATGAGGAACAAGACAAGGATGCCCACTTTCACCACTCCTATTTACCATAGTCTTTGAAACTCTAGCCAGAGCAATTAGGCAAGCAAAGGAAATTAAAGGGATACGAAGAGGAAAAGAAGAGCTCAAATTATCTCTGTTTGCTGAGGGCATGATCCTATATTTAGAAGACCCAAAAAAACTCCACCAGAACACTTCTAGAGCTCATAAATAAATTCAGCAAAGTAGTAAAATACAAGATCAATACCCTCAAATCAATTGCATTCCTGTACTCCAATGATGAATCTCCTGGAATAAAATTAGGAAAACTATCCCATTGACAATAGTCTCAAAAAAAAAAAAACCATACTTGGGATTCAATCTAACAAATAAGCAAAGGATCTCTGCAGTGAAAACTATAAAACACTAACTAAAGAAACTGAAGAAGACTTAGAAGTGGAAAGACCTCCCATGTTCTTGGATAGGCAGAAATATTATTGTTAAAATAGCCATACTACCAAAAGCACTACATAGATTCAATGCAATTCCTATCCAAAATTTCATTGATGTTCTTTACAGAAACATAAAAAGGAGTTATTAAATACATTTGAAAAAATAAGAGACCCAGAATAGCCAAAGCAATCCTTGGGGAGAAAAAGAGAAGCAGGAGGCATCTCAATACCCTATCTCAAATTAGCTACAGAGATATAGTAACAAAAACAGCATGGTACTGACACCAAAACAGATATTAAGATCAATGGGATAGAATGGAAGATGCAGAGAAAAACTTACAAAAATATAGTTGTTTTGGGCTGGGGATGTGGCTCAAGCGGTAGCACGCTCGCCTGGCATGCGTGTGGCCCGGGTTCGATCCTCAGCGCCACATACCAACAAAGATGTTGTGTCCACCGAGAACTGGAAAATAAGTATTAAAAATTCTCTCTCTCTCTCTCTCTCTCTCTCTCTCTCTCTCTCTCTCTCTCTCTCCTCTCTCACTAAAAAAAAATGCACTTCTTCTTCTTAAAAAAAAATATAGTTGTTTTAGTCAGCTTTTCTGATACTGGGACTGAAAGACCCAACCACAACAATTATAGAGGAGGAAAAGTTTATTTAGGGACTCATTGTTCCAAAGGTCTCAGTCCTTAGGAGGCTGGCTCCATTTCTCAGGGCTCCAGGTGAGGCAGAACATCATGGAAGAAGAGTGTGGCCAAGGGAAATGGCTCACCTGATAATCAGGAAGCAGAAAGAGAGGTCTCCACTTTCCAGATACAAATATATACCCCAGCCATGCCTCCAATTCCCACATCCTCCAGTCATACCCCACCACTTCAGTTACCACTCAGTTGATCTCTATCAGGGGATTAATTCCTCTGAACCTTCTTGCATTGACTCTCACATGAGCTTTTGGGTAACACCTCACACCCAAACCATAACAACAGTTATCTCATACTAGACAAAATTGCCAAAAAAATACATTGGAGAAGATAGCCTTTTTAACAAAAGATACTGAGAAAACTGGAAATCCATATGGAGATTTACCTTATCCATTCTTTCAACCAATCTGAGCCAATCCTCCAAATATTTTTTTCAGCATTTTGTCAGGAAGAAATATTTATTTTTCACTATTAAAAGTACCCTGCACAAAAGTCAACTCAAAGTGGATCAAAGGCCTAGGAATCAGACCATAAATTTGCACATGCTAGAAGAAAATGTTGGTTAAACACTCCAACATGTTGGCTCAGAACTTACTTCCTTAAAAATAGATCCTGAAGTGCAAGAAGTAAAAAAAAAAAAAAAAAATCAACAAATGGGATGGCATCAAATTAAAAAGTTTCTTCACAGCAAAGGAAACAGAATGGGAAAAAATATTTGACATTTGCACCTCAGAGTGTTAATATCCAGGATATACAAAGAACTCAAAAAACTTAACACCAAAAGAACCCAAATAATCCGATCAATAAATGGGCAAAGGAACAAAATAGATACTTCTCAAAATAAGAAATACAAATGATCAACAAATGTATGAAAAAAATTTCAACATCCTTAGCAATTGGGGAAATATAAGTAAAAAACTACACTGAGATTTCACCTCACTCCAGTCAGAATGGCAATTATCAAAAATACAAGTAACAATAAATGTTGGTGAGGATGTGGGGAAAAATGAACACTCATACATTGTTGGTTGGGTTGCAAACTGGTGTAACCACTCTGGAAAGCAGTATGGAGATTCCTCAAAAAACTAGGAATGGAACCACATTATGACCCAGGCATTTCACTCCTCAGTATATACCCAAAGGATTTAAAATCAGCCTACAACAGTTTGGCAGCCACATCAATGTTTATAGCAGCACAATTCACAATAGCCAGGCCGTGGAGCCAACCTTGGTGCCCTTCAACAGATGAATGGATAAAGAAAACATGGCATGTATATACAATGGATTATTATTCAGCCATAAAGAAGAATGACTTTAAGTCATTTGCTAGTAAATGGATGAAACTGGAGACTATCATGATAAGTGAAATAAGCCAGTTCAAAAAAGTCAAAGGTAGAATGTTTTCTCTGATATGCAGAAGCTAATCCAAAATAAGCAAGGGAGGGAGGAGAAAACAAAAGAATAAAAGAAACATCAGTGGAGTAGACAAGGGGGAATGAAGGAAAGGGAGAAAGGATGGAATAGGTAAAGAGAATGGAGTGAATATGACCCAACTTTTATATGTATACATGAATATGCCACAAAGAATCTCACCAACAAGTATATCCACTAATTAAAAAAAAGTATAAGTAAATAACAGATCAGAAGACTAGAGGGAAGGGAATGGGGGAGAATAGAGAAGAGGGGAAGAGGAAGTACTGGGGACTGAATTAGAACAAATTATATCCCATGTTTTTATAATTATGTCAAAATAAAACCTATTGTCATGTGTAACTAAAAGGAATCAATAAAATAATTGATTTTTATTATTAATAAAAATATTATACAATGAAAAAAATATAAAAATCCTTTGTTTTTAAAATTATTCTCTCTGAGACTAAATCATTCAATTTTTCTTTATAGAATTATAGAAATGGAAGGAACTTTAGAAACTTTTTAGTCCTAGAGATTATACAGATTATATAAAGCACTGTCATTTCCTCATCTTTCCTCTTACCTATTCTTGAAAAACAATGGCATATGTAACTGTTTCTTCTTTAAGTATAAAAGGAATAAAATACCAATTCTTTCAACAAATATGTATTGAACTCCCAGTATATGATTAACACTTTTCTAGGCCATAAACAACGAAAAAGTAAAGTCCCAGTCTCAGTGGAGCTTATGTTCTACTGATTTGGGGAACCTAATAAATATCACCTTCTTATCTCTCACTTATTTGAAAACAATGGATAGGCCCAAGAGTTTCGGACACTGGAGATGAACGTGTCTCTATAAATGCTGACAAAAATATTTGGATTGGCTCAGATTGGTTGAAAGAATGGGCTTCATAATTTTGTACCAAGTCCTAAGCAAAATTATCTGTATGGGCATAAGAAATGCTGAGAATGGGCAGGGCAGCAACCTAAAATGCTGCTTATCAGGGCATAGTAAGTGCACATGTCCTCTGAAGCAGGAACATCCCAAAGATGGGGTTTGAGTGGCCGGAGGCGTGCATTCCCAGGCTCTCTGTCAAATCTCCATCCTCCAGAAGGGGGAAAAAATGAACACTAAGCCGGAGGCCAGAAATTTACTCTGAAGGAAGCTCCTTCACAGAGAAACAGAAGCACTGGGGAATAGAACTTCTCCCCTAAGGATTTTTACCAATTATCCCACAGTAAGATTAAAAAAAAATCTTGTCTTGATGGTGCTGCATTTAACCTTTCAATTTGCTATATACCTCTTATTCTAGAACATTTTTTATGCCATTTTCAGACTCCCATAGCTTTTCTTAAATATAAATACAGAGTCCTGCCTCAATAAAGAGGAACATAAAGAAAATCCCACAAGAGTGGCCATATGTTATAGATTATATAGATATCTGTTTAAATTATATAATTGTTTTGGGGATTAGAAGAGTACAATAAATACTACTATTATTTTCCTGGGTTTGAAACCAGTTAAGAGAAAGACAAAAATATTCGAGCAGATGGATATCCAAGTAGAAGCTTGATGTAGATGAATGGTGTATGGGAGAATTTGATAATAATGAGACTCTCAACACCAAACCTGAGAATTTGGTTTATCCCCCATGTTACAGCCAGCTTTAAACAGCCACAGGCTTCCCTATGTGAAAGTGAATGTTCTGTAAACTTTATAGCTTGGAGGAAATAACCAGAATGTACACTCCCTATAGATAGGTAGGTTCTCAGAAGAAGGAAAGGAATGGGGATTGAGCTGTGTCTCAATTCCTTGTTCCACATCTTGTCAATCAAATGCATCCCTTTGAGCCTTCCTCTTCTTCCAAGAGATTGAGAGAGATTGGGACTGTTCATGGAAACTGCCTCTCCAGGGAAATTTTAATAGTGAAAAATAAATATTTCTTCCTAACAATATATAACTTAAAAACTAAATTTTAAGCCAGGTGCGGTGATGCATGCCTGTAATCTCAGCAGTTCTAGGGGCTAAAACAGGAGGATCTCAAATTCAAGGCCAGCCTTAGTAACTTAGCCAGGCTCTATCCAACATAGTGAGACCCTATTTCAATATAAAAAAGCAAACAAACAAACAAAAAGGGACTAGAGATGTAGCCCAGTGGTAAAGCATCCCTCATGTCAAATCTCCAATATTATTACCACTATTGCTGCTACTACTACTACTACTACTACTACTAAATAAAACATTAAATCCCATACTTATAAAAACCATAAATTATGAGAAAGCATGCTTATTAAGTGCCTTTTAGGACCAAATTAAATAATTAAACTAGAGCACAGAATGCTAAAAAATGGTGTTAGAGGGAATGTGAAGAATAGGACAGGAAGTGAATAAGATCATGTGTGCCCAGGAATGTCAAAAATTAAGATTAAGTTGCCAAACCTTTTGTCATCTGTAAATAAGAACAAATACTTTTTACTTGTGCTAGTCAATTAGTATATGAATTTGATAAATTTCAGATTCATGAAGTCTGAACTTGTCAATAACTTTAAGGATAGTCTTATAATTAATGAAATGTAAATTTCATCAGCGATGACTTATTAAGAATTACTGAGATTTGCTACATGCTAAGCCACAAGGATACAGGAATTGTTAATTGTCATACATAATTCATTTTGTTCTGTAATGTTTTTTTTTTCTTTTCTATCCCTTTGAGGATTCTTCTACAGATGTCCCTTTTCTTTAACTTCTGACAAACAATCCATCCTAGACTGAATTAGTGTAGATTAGTGGAGTTCAGATTTTCATAAGAGGAAAAATGTCCTTAACCCTTTGTGAGACACACAAATGTTCATAAGAATCAACTCGTGAAACTTGTTAAGATGGGTAATACCAACTTCCACCCTAAAATATTCTAATTCCATAAATCTAGGCTTGATCCATGAAATCTTCCTCTCAATATGTTACTGATGTGATTTTTGGACTGTGTCTTGAGAAACAGAATCAGGGCATGTACACATTCTAATCTTGAGACTGTTGGAGTCTACTGACTACTGCATGCTCATTAACTACTGGTCCTTATTAACCATGTGACTCATTCCTTTGGGCAGCCTTGAGAAATGTGTTCCTTGCCACTTTTCCATCCACAGAGGTGACTCAAGATTTACCTTCAGTAGAGCACTTTTCTTCTCTTTGAGTTTGGGAAATTTATCAGTAGGTAGAATATTTTTAACATTGGAATACACTTAGAAATATCTAGAAATAAATTTTCCTATTGTGAAATCCTCTGTTCTTGGTCTCTTTTCTCATGGAATCATTTTGTTCTCTTCAGGAGGAAAGCAGATGATAACTTGGTTAAAGGAATCATGAGGGACAAAGTGTATGCTTTGATATTTAAAAAAAAAATGATAGTAGGAAGTAGTACTAAGAGTGTTAAAGGGATTTTGAAAAATCTTAACTTAATCAATACATCCATGAACAGAACAGATAGTGGGAGAGGAAGTCGGATACAAAACGTCTTGTAATGTGTCCTGCAAGCATGCAGGGATGCATGCAAATACCAAAGAATATTTATTGACATCAGAGTCTGCTCAATTAGGCGTAATTCAGAGAAGTTTCACTCTAGCACAAGCTCAGGTTTGTACTCTGAGACTTGGTCACACTTGGAGAGTGAGGGCTGCCAGGTGGATGAACCCCACAATTTCTCTCTTTGATTTCCACAGTCTGTTCCTCCCATGCAGAAGATCCAGGAATTGCTGGACACTTGTGGGGAAAGAAAGGGAGCTGCTGATGCAGAGTCATATATGTCTCTAAGATTCCCAGGTGGCATCATAGAGAAAGATACTAGACGAAAGAAATCAGAAGAGAGACCAGGAGATTCTCATGAAAGACAGACTTAATTAATAGCTAACTAACGAACTAAAGAAACCAGAACAAACTGAAGGAAGAAGATTTCATTGATTAAAAGCTTAAAAAAATTTCCTCACTAAACTTTTATGAAGCATGAAGGGGGAATATAAAATGATAGCCTACTTCTCAATCCAAACATCATGAGGCTCTATAATTTTATTCAGTCTACTCTGATATTTTGCAGTCTTGCCAGTCATGAAGTGGGAAATTCACACGGATTAGACTTCAGAGCTCTCAGTTATTTGCAAAAAGTCCCAACATTCAGTACCAGTGGGATGTTGGCATTTGAAGAATGCTACCACCACCATACCACCAGAGCAGTTGCCAGGAGTAAAGTGGCTTAATAAAAATGCGAATTTGATCCAAGGAGTGTTTCCATCAGCTTTCTCCTATTTTAATCTCAGCAGTTTTTAAAATAACATGAGATTGAGAGTAAAACCAAATTGAATTTATAGGAATCCTAATACATGCAAAAAACTCTTGAGTTGAAAGACGAAGGCCTATATTCTTTGACTCTATGTTGATCACTTTAAAGCCAATGACATTATCTCTTTTTCAAATATTCATTTTCTCCTATTCATATAAAAAATAATGATGTTCAAGATTTGGCCAAACTATTCATATTACCAATTAATTTTTTATTTGTTTTAACTAAAAATACATGTTTGTTTGTTTATGTATTTATTTTTGAGTTACTGGGAATTGAACTTGAGGGCAGGGTGTCACTAAACTGCTGAGACTGGCCTTGAATTTGTGATCTTCTGGTCTCAGCCTACTAAACTACTGGGATTACAGGCATCTACCACCATGATGGGCTAAAATCCATGATTTATTAAATGGACAGTGTTAGGGTTTTGATATTAGGTATCGCTCAAAAGCTCATGCATGAGGCAACACAGCAAAGCTTAGATGTGAGATGTTATGAGAGTATTAACATAATCTGTGTGTTATCTCCCTGATAGGGATCAACTGGGTGTAATTGTAGGCAGGTAAGTTGTGGCAAGGAGGTAGGTCCCTGGGAGTGTGCCTTTGGGATATATATTCTGTCCTTATTGAGCAAACCCCCCCTCCTCCCTCGCTCCTTCCCTTCCTCCCTCTCCATCCCCCTCTCCTTCCTGGTGCATTTTCCTGAGCCACTTTCCTCTGCCACACCCTTCCACCATGATGGTCTGCCTCACCTCTGCTTGGAGGAATGGAGCTGGCTACCTATGAAACTGTGAGTGCCAAATACATTTTTCCTCCTCTAAAAACTGTTCTTCTCAGGTCATTTGGTTGCAGTAGCAAAAAAAAAAAAAAAAAAAAAAAAAAAAAAAAAAAAAAGCTGACTAAAACAGACAGCCTCATTCTTTTGTAAGCAATTACAAAGAAATGGGGATCTAGACATACCACAAATTTACCAGAGCCATAGTATACTTTTAAAGATTGTTGCTCCTGGAAATAATGCTTTGTTCTTACTAAGTTTAAATGTTTCAGCCAGACACATGGTATAGACCGTAATCCTTCCTTCATTTCTTATGATGACAGTGGCTACCTTTAAATTGTTCTTGCAGTAGTTTTGTTTGCTTGGTTATAAAAAGGCATATATTCTCCATAACATAGGGAATCCAAGGTGTTTGGAAAATTCTGTCCTTTTCTTTTCAAATGTTCATGCATTCTAGATCTCCAAATTACAAATGTTGGGAGTTTTGGAACCTTAAAAAAAAGAGTATGACATTTGCTGACTCTAGCAGTTGGTTCTGTTTATTATAATTGCACTGATCAACTTGCAAAAAGTTTCTGTTTTTATCATGTCATATAAAACAGGGCAATGCATGCTTAATTTGTGACATATATGAAAAATATACTTACATGATATTTACTCTCAGTTTTTTCTTTTCTTATCCCTGAAATATGACTTTTCTTGAGTTTTTTTTTTGCATTTTTGACCATGATGCATGTGATGATTTTTATATTTTATTTGACTTGTCTCAAATTTTACTCAAAATTGCACAAAATGACACAGGTGAAAATGCCTTTAGATTGGTAGAAAACTATGGAAGAATGATGTTTTTGATTTTTACAGTTCTTGTCAATGGACCTTACGTGGACTTTTCTGTTGCAATGGTATGTGTTTTAGTCAGCTTTTTCAATGCTGTGACTAAAGGACCCGACCAGAACAATTGTAGAGGAGGAAAAGTTTATTTGAGGGCTTCCAGTTTCAGAGAGATTAGTCAGGAGTAGGCTGGCTCCAATACTCAGGGCTCCAGGTGAAGATGAACATCATGGCTGGAGAGATTGGCAGAGGGAAGCAGCTCACATCGTGGTGATCAAGAAGCAGAGAGAGAAAAAGAGAGAGACTCTATTCTACAGATAGAAATATATACATCAAAGCCATGCCCACAATTAACCATTTCCTCCAACCACATCCCACCTGCCTCCAATTACCACTCAGTTAATCCTATCAAAACTCAGTCATTTCTCCTTTGAACCTTCTTGCATTTTCTCACATGTGAGCTTTTGGGGGACACCTCACATCTAAACCAGAATATTCCATCCCTGGCCCCCAAAAGCACACACTCATCTGACAATGCAAAATACATTTTGCCCATTCCCAAGAGCCCCATAGTTTCAACAGTTCTGAGATAGCTCTAAGTTCAAGTTCAAAGTCTTCTTTGAGGCTCAAAGCAATCTCACATTGTAAGTTTCTGTAAAATTAAAAGCAATTTACAAGTATCCGATATATAATGGTACAGAGAAAACATTTCCATTCACAAGAATACTGACATAGAAAGAAGGGATAGGACCAAAGCAATACTGAAATCCAGCTGGGCAAATAAGTCCTGTAGCTCCATGTCCAGCATCTGGGGAACATGACATTGTGATTTTTTTTTCCAAAGGGCTTATATAGTATGATAACTTTGATAAGGAAGAAACTAGAAGGTCTTCTAAATCTCATTTCAAATCAGAACCAGTATATTAGAACAAAATAGTTTATTGTAATAATTTGGGTTACTTATCTTAAATGCACTAATGTACATGTTCATATTGAAATACATTTATCTCTCGTTACACAGCATCAACACATCTTCCTTCAACTTATTCCCTACACTTTTGTTATGTTTCAGTTGTTTATAGTATCATCTGCAAACTGAAATTTTACTACTATTCTTGCTCTTGGAAGATAAACAGGTATAAGCACCTTAATTCCTTCAGCTCAGTTATATCCTCCACAAAACATGGGGTGGAATAGGAAGAAACTGAGATCTCATCTAGCTCGAAAGTATATGATGTTCTTAAAGTTGGAATTAAAATTTCTTTGAAAAGTTACTATTTCAATTTTTCCATCCAAAGAAGTATCTATTTTGAATTTTTGTTTCCTTTTAAAAACATTCCATGTATGTGGCAAATCAATTCCTTGTGAATAGTCTTTGGATTGGCATCTTTTCTAAGAATCTTTCTAAAGCACACTAATAGATTAATCAGCTTAAAATTTCTGCTGACTGGTATTTTGTTGCTTTCAATTTGTGGAGAATATTTAAGTTGTTTGAGTTGCAAATCATCAGAACAGATATTGTATAGAGAAAGGAAAATTCTTCTGTACTATAATGCAGTTGTGCAATTTATGTGTGAAGATTAGAGTTATTATACAAATGGGTTTATAGAGGTGTATGCCATTCAGTTTTTGAGCCCTCAAAGACCATGTCTTTTCCTATTATCCTCAGTGACAAGGATATTATAGTTACATAGTGTATGTACAATATTGGTATAATTGAATTAGATTATTCATGCTGTTATTTTTCTACTGCCCATTTTCCATTTGTGAATGTGCCTGTGTACACTCTGATCAAGATCTATCAAGGTTCAATTCTACCAACTTAACATTCTCCTGGTCCATCATCCTTCTTCTTTCTCCATGTGGTTTTTGAGACTATACAATAGTAGTTTTCACGGGGCTCACTAGCTCTTAGGAATCCTTAGCCATTGGCAACCTACACTTCTGGGGTGTCAAGCATGAACAGGAGTCACTATTGGAAACACATTGATTCAGAAATGAACTTTTTTTTTTTTTGTGAGACCTCTCTCAGCCCATTATCTCACTCTCTCAAGAAATTTGTCTACGTCAATCATAAACTTCTTTGACTCAAAAGGAGGAGTATCACTTTATCAAAGACTAATTTTACCTGTGTTCCACATACACACTGGAACCTCTCCCCCATGTCCTGCGCAGGCAATGGATATGAGGTTCCCATTGGTGGAATGGGATGGCTGAGAAATAAAAGCTAAGGCAATAGAATGATGAAAAAACCACAGGACACAGAATATAATTTCAAAAAGTGGGGGCAGGAAAGGCAAGCCGATCATAGAGATTGAGCTTCTATACTCTAGCAAAATGGAGCCCATTGACTGCTTTATTTATATCAGGGGACATCAAAAGCCTTCTGTAGAATATTCTCCAAAAAAGGTTAAAGATGGACTGTCCTGTTCCATTTGGGTTATGCCTGTCTTCAGAGAGACCACGAGATCTTCCTAGCAGAGGGAAGATAAAGGTCCTGTGCCTTGGGCAATCTATTTTGTGGGAGAGCCATGCATAGTTCCCAAGGTTAAACCTAAACTCTCCCTGCCTACATGCAGAGAGAAGATCCTCCTGTGTTTTCAAGGATGGCTCCCTGCAGGAACTTGCCATTTCTTTTGCCTTCTTCCTCAACCTCTTCTTTCCTTTTGTTTTCTTTTTTGGTTTCAAGTTATATGTTCCCTAAAAATAACTAACTGGAATAAATCAAACTCATTCTTAACACTCGCATATAATATTTCTTCTTAATGTTTTACTTCATGACCTGACACGAAGTAGGAGTCATTTCAAATTTTCATAAATAATCTGGCTGCTTTCCTCTAACCCTCCAATGAAAGCAAACTCTTAAAAGATGAATAGAACCTGTGTAGCAATCCCAGAGAGTTTATTTTTTATTCATTGCCCTCTTCTAATCATTAAACCACGGTGACTCCCTTGTATTCTACAACGTTTTTTATCACACCTAAATTCATTGCTCCTTTTCCTTTCTCTAAGAGAAGCAAGAGAGTAAGGAGGAATCTAGTAGCAGGTGATAGTTAATGATATGCCAACCCTGGTTTTACATGTTTCTATTTTTATTTTTTAACCTATTCTCACTTTTATTTTTCAGCATAGTTCCATGAGGAAGATATTTTTCCACTCAAGAAATTCTAGAAATTTTTTCAAAGTCACCCAGATCTTGGTGAGACACAAATGAGAACCCATATTCCTTTCTTACTCTGTGGTATCTTGGTGACCTTGTGTGTCTTTACCTCACTTCACCATAATGTGTAGACAGGCATCTGCTGAAATTTCATTCCATACTTTGTTTAATTTAAGGTGTTTGCATATGGTGTTTATGTTTATCTCTTAGAATTATACTCAAATGGATCTAAAATATATATTTTAAGCCTCTCAGAGATGTGACTTGATTTTCCTTTCCTTCCTTTCCTCCCTCCCCGTCTCCTCCCTGCTTTCCTCTCTCCCTTGCTCCTTCCTTTCCTCCTTCCCTCTCTGCATTCCTTTTTTGCTTTCAGCCATGGTAGATATGTCATGGTATTACTCTCATTGCACACTTATTAGAAGCTCCGTTTTAAACAGGAGGAAACAGAGGCTTAGAGAGTTTTGTAACTTGGTAAAGGTTAAATAGCTAGCAAGTACAGAACCAGGCTTGGAGCTGACTTTCCTTTGAAATCTTTGCTCACCCCTGCTCCTGTGGGAACACTTGCTGTTTTCTGAACATGGACTTTTCTTTTTCACTTCTTGCCTTGGTTATGCTGTTACCTCCTATTCTCCCTACTAGAATTCTATTGATTTCACAAGGTAATTTTCAGTGGATCCTTCCTGAAACCCTTTGACTGGATGTGTTGTTTCCCCATCCCCAGCATCATAACATTTTGCATCCCATGTGCTCAGTTTCTGTAGGCACTTATGTATTTTCCTTCTATAACGTACTTGCTCATTGAGGTGGAAACTGTCTTTCAGATACAGTAAGTGCTCTCAATAAATCTTGTTAAATTGTCACAGATTCCATCCTGGCAATGCATTGTTTCCTTAAAAACAAAACAAAAAATGCATATGGCAATTATAGATTTCAAAAACAGGATTACTAAAATAACTGATTTTCATCATAATTTAGAGATTAAAAAAATAGAGACTGTATTAATATTTGTTTCTTTCTTCATAGCTATTCAGTTTGCTAAATTTATTTTCTCACTTATTCAAATTCTTACTCTCATCCGCAGGACAGAAACTGCTAGGAAACCTCCTATTGCTAACATTTACAGTGTGTCGATTGCAAATAATTTTCAAATGGCAGTGAGCTCATTATAGTTGATGGTATTTTAATGTCTCTTTATTTTTTTTTTTGGTAATTACCTTTGAATCCAATGAAAGAATTTTAAGCCTTTTGTCTAATTTCCCTAGTATAATTAAGCAAGACAACTAAACGGGTTTGATCCAACAAGATTGTTTTGAATTTCCTGTTTATTTTGTTTCTGGATTCTCCAGTTTCCAGTTTGAGAGGTTATACTTCAACATTTGTATGGATGGAATTCCCACAGAAAGCTACTAGAGATTGGTGTGTGAAGGATTACAGCCTGGGTATAAAGGAATCATGTTTCGCCTTTCTTTCTTTATTCTCCAGCTGCTGTTCCTTAAATAAAACTTTAAAAATAAATTTTATAGGGTGGTTAATACATTCCTACCCTGTGGGGACAGGCTAGGTTCTCAGCTGCCCCAGATTTCAGGCAAGCTCTAGTAATTTGGGTAAAGAAATGTACTTTTGTCTGGAGTGTTGAAGGATTGCTACAGGGTCAAGGCAAGAGCAAGGGAACATGGCCCCTGATGAACTTGTTCTGCACACAATTTCCTAGTGGTTATAAGGGAAGAGAAATGCAGAAATCAGGTGATGAGGAGTCCACAGCATCATAGGAGTAGTCTGAATTTTAGGGGGAAGAAAGAAAGTCATAGCTCTTAAACTTAGAAGGTCTTATGCCTTCCTCAAGTACTTTCTTGTATTGTTCTTGAACCACCATTTATTGAGTTATTCTTTGATATTTGGCCACTTGTGGTAGCATCCAGCCTCACTATGACTACTTATAGAATTCATGCAAGCTTAAGCTTCCCAGTTTTCTTAGGGAATAAGCTGCACTTAGGTATATTGGGCAGCCCCGAATCCCTGTGATCCTTTGTATAAGAACTGTTACCCCCTTGGGTCCATAGAAAGAGCAGTACTGTGTGCTGTCATCTTGTCCTGCACACCTCAGCAGAAATAGTGTTGAATCTGTGAAGCCAGTGGTTTAGCCATTTGTGCTTCAGAATCTACTTACCTCTGTGAAAGAGATTTAGCTTTCTTGGAAAAATCCAACTGAAAGGTGGGAAGGATTCCAAGAACTAGTAGATGTTCAATGAGGTTAACCTCACATAAGATGGAACAAGCAGATATTGTTGTACCCATTTATAAACTTGAAGAGTAAAATCCAAAGAAAGACAAGTAATTGAGTCATTAATGAAAAATTATTGTGTTACTTATGTCCAGGTTTGTAATGTGCTAAAGAGGGGCAGTGCGCAGTGCATTAATATTAGTATCACTACAATGTAAATTTATAAATACATGGCCTGTATAGGTTAAGTATCCTAATCCAAAAATATGAAATGTAAAATTCTCTAAAGTCCAAACTTGTTAAATGGCAACCTCTGCTATGAGTGGGAAATTCTACACATGACCTCATAAAGGGGTGATAGTCAAAACACAGTCACACGAAAAATACTGTATAAAATCACGTCCAGGCTATGTGTTTAATGTGTATATGAAACATAAATGAACTTTGAGTTTAGATTTGGATCTTATCACCAAGATATTTCATTATGCATATGTAAATATTCCCAAATCCAAAAGAACCCAAACTTCTGGTCCCAAGTATTTCAGATAAGGAATGCTTGACCTGGATGTGATAACATGATGTACATTATAGAGCAGCAGGTAGTTTTACTGTAGTAAATTTGTATTTATCCATAGCCTGAATATTTCATTCATTTGTTTTTTCATTTTTGTGTTATAAGGAATACAACTTTTATTCTTTGATTGCTAATTATGTTCTTAAATGAGATTCTTAGAATTTAAATTACTGGGTAAAAGGGGCTGGAGGACACTTATTATCTTTATATGCATACCATCCATTTCCCTTCTCCTGGAAAGGCCGTCTGGGTTTTCCTTTGTGAACCACCTCTCCCTACTCTGTCTCTGTGATTCAGGTACTAATTCAGACAGGACAAACCCCAGTGCATATGTCTAAGGGAGCTGAACTAGTTCTCTAATCATAGTGATTGTTTCAGAGAGAAGCATGTGACCCAAGTTATGCCAGGAAGATACCATGAGGTATAATATTGGTGCATTACAGAAAGTCCTGGGGAAGTTGGAGTCTTCTTTCTTCCAGCTCATTCAGCCAGTAGAATGTAGGCCTATAGTGCAGGTTGCCACTGTTTATATGGAAAGAACCACCTGCCTGAAAAATAAAAAGCCATCACAGTTGAAAGCAGAAATGACATGCAGAGAGAGATTCGTAATTACATATTTGAACAACGGGCTTCAACACAAGCACTGCTGGAATTTCCCCCTATGTGAGCCAATTCATTCCTTTTCTCATTGCAGCATTTTGAGTCAGGACTTTGCACTTGCAAGCAGGAGTGCTGTTTTAGTACAATGACTCCAAAGGGTCTGAATATATTTGAGGGTTCTTAGAGATGTTGCAAAATTAATTTCTAGACAGCACTACCAGCCATGGAGTACTTACATCTGGGTGCCAGTATTTATATGTGAAAATATTTCCTTACATTTTATAATTTTTCACATTAAAGGACATTTTACATTTCTTCTGTGATTTGTCTGTTCATGACCATTGATTGCTTTTATTTGGATGGTTGCCAATATATTTCTTCATTTTTACAAGTTTTTTTTTTCATTAAAAATATAATTCTTTTGTAAGTTTGTGTCATACTTAGTGAAGATGTTTCCCATTTTCCATTTGTTCACAAATTGGAGTGATATTGTATATGAAACTCTATGTAGTTTTCCTTGTAACTGTCATAGGACTCATTATTAGAATGTCATTTACCTTCTCAAGATGAATTAAAAGTTTCATCAATATTTTCATATTTGCATTATGCTTCATTTAAAAACTTAACCTATTTGAATGCTGGAATTTATTTTGGTAAATTAATTCATTTCTAGAGCTGTCAGGAGGTGGGGTGTTCTTGTGAAGAGAACAGGGGTATTTCATGGAGCCCCTGTTCTGGATTCAGCCACACTTAAGGGAAATACAGGGACCCAGGGTGGACCTGCTGTTGAGACTGTCTCTGTTTCTTCCTCTTTGGCCTGGGTTCTCAGTGTATTTCCTCAAATGTCTCACTTGTTTTTGCGACTTCCCTGTCCCAGTGGGATCCATCTAACCACCCAGAGAAAGACTAAATCTGGCTTTCACTTCCAATCCAAATTCCCAGTAAAATGACCCTGTTTTTCTAATTTGGACACGGTACTGAATGTTGCCCTGAAACAAGGTCATGTTGAATGAACCCTGGCTGCTGGAGCCCATTCTCTATGGATCAGATTCCTCACCAAAGAATCAGGGGAAGGGTAGTTACCAGAGAAAGGGAAAAATTTTGAGCTGGGGAGAGATGAAGACATAAAAAATTATTTTTCAGGTCAATTACTTCGTCTGAAACAGAGGCCACGTCTGTTCTCAAATACTGTGCTTTGGGCGCGGCCTGAGACTATCCCATGTTTAAGTTGGTTCAGGTGGCCCAGGGAAAGGCAAAACAGTACTTTTACAGATTGCAGAAAGCATCTGAGAATAAACGAACATCTCAGAGGGAAGAAGGGACTAAGTCCGACAGATTGCAACAGCAAAACAGGCACAGAGTACAGTTTGAACTGCTGAGAATCATCACTGAGGGGAAATCTGGTCTAGCAGGAGAAACCAAGGCTAGCAGGAGAAACCAGGAGCCTAGAGGCAAGGCCCTCGCGACTGGGCAGCTGTAAACTGCAGGCCCACCGGCGACAGTTCACCCACTGCCCGCGTAACTGGGCGGTAGGAGAACGCCCTCCCTTTGGTGACGGATCACCTGCCCGCGGCCTGTGATACTGGGCGGCTGGAGTCTACCCGCCTGCCACGACCGGGAGCTGAAACCACACAGAGACAGTCCAGTCACACACCCCCATTAGGGCACCCCGGCAAGGAGACTGGGGCCCGTCATAGCAGAGTAGTGTCGTCACTGGAGCTCGAACGTCGGAATTCCTTCCCAGCGGAATCCACGTTAGCAGTCATACTTCAACAACACAAAGGAGAGACATCAGAGTAATACAGAAACAAAACAAATCTATAGAGGAGAGCAGAAACACGACAATCAAAAAGAGCTGGAAAGTAACGTGGACAACATGAGAAAACAAGGGAAAAAAGGATTACAAACAATGCAAGACTACTCAATTCTACAGGAGGACATAGAAACTTCAGAAACAGGTATAGGGAAAGAACTCAAGGCATACCTAACTCGAATGGAAAGGAATATTAGAGAAGACATGAGACAGCAAGTCCAAGAAATAAAAAATATATTTTGAAAATGAATTAAACAAACAAATTCAAATGGCAAAGAACGAGCTCTACCAGGAGATAGAGATATTAAAAAAAAATCAAACAATAATCCTAGAATTACAGGAAACTATAAACCAAATTAAAAACTCAAACGAGAATATTACAAATAGACTTGATCAAGTAGAAGTCAGAACATCAGATAATGAAGACAAGGTTTATCAACTTGAAAAGAATATAGTCAACACAGAAAAGATGCTTAAATCCCACGAGCAATCTATTCAAGAGATATGGGATGTCATAAAAAAACCAAATCTGAGAGTCATAGGGATAGAAGAAGGCACAGAGATTCAAACCAAAGGAATGGACAGCATATTAAATGAAATAATTCTAGAAAACTTCCCAGAGATGAAAGATGGAATGGATTGCCAAATCCTGGAAGCCTACAGGACCCCAAACATTCAAAACCATAATAGACCAACTCCAAGACATATAATTATGAAGATAGCCAACATACAGAACAAGGAGAGAATATTAAAAGCTACGAGAGAAAAGAGGCAGATTACTTTCAGGGGTAAACCAATTAGGTTAACGACAGATTTCTCATCACAAACTTTGAAAGCGAGAAGATCCTGGAATAACGTATTTCAAACGCTGAAAAATAATGGATTCCAACCAAGAATACTATATCCAGCAAAATTGAGCTTCAAATTTGACAATGAAATTAAAATCTTTCACGATAAACAAAAGCTAAAAGAATTTGCAGCAAGAAAACCAGCTCTGCAAAGCATTTTGAACAAAACACTACAAGAAGAGGATGTGAAAAATAGTGCCCAAAACTAACAGCAGGAAGTATCTCAGTAAAGGGGGAGGAAAATAACCAAAAAGCAAAACTAACCAAACTAAAATAAATAAATAAAGAAGCATGACTGGAAATACAAATCATATCTCAATTGTAACCTTAAATGTTAATGGCCTAAACTCACCAATCAAGAGACATAGGCTAGTAAACTGGATCAAAAAAACAAATCCAACAATATGCTGCCTTCAAGAGACTCATATGATAGGAAAAGACATACACAGGCTGAAGGTAAAAGGTTGGGAAAAATCATACCACTCACATGGCCCTCGGAAGCAAGCAGGAGTGGCCATACTCATATCGAATAAAATCAACTTCAAACCTAAGTTAATCAAGAAGGACAAAGAAGGTCACTATATACTGTTAAAAGGAACCATCCACCAACAAGACATAACAATCATCAATTTGTATGCACCCAACAATGGAGCTGCAACGTTCATAAAACAAACTCTCCTCAAGTTCAAGAGTCAAATAGACCACAACACAATAATTATGGGTGACTTCAACACACCGCTCTCGCCATTAGACAGATCCTCTAGACAAAAACTGAATAAAGAAACTATAAAACTCAACAGCACAATCAATAATCTAGACTTAACCAACATATATAGAATATATCAACCATCATCAAGTGGATACACGTTCTTCTCAGCAGCACATGGATCCTACTCAAAGATAGACCATATATTATGCCATAAGACAACTCTTAGTAAATATAAAGGCGTGGAGATAATACCATGCACCATATCTGACCATAATGGAATGAAATTGGAAATCAATGATAAAAGAAGGAAGGAAAAATCCTACATCACATGGAAAATGAACAATATGTTATTGAATGATCAATGGGTTATAGAAGACATAAAGGAGGAGATGAAAAAATTCTTAGAGTCAAATGATAACACAGACACAACATACCGGAATTTATGGGACACAATGAAAGCAGTTTTAAGAGGGAAATTCATTTCTTGGAGTTCTTACCTCAAAAAAAGAAAAAACCAACAAATAAATGAACTCACACAACACCTCAAAAATCTAGAAAAGGAAGAGCAAAACAACAGCAAATGTAGTAGAAGACAAGAAATAATTAAAATTAGAGCAGAAATCAATGAAATTGAAACAAAAGAAACCATTGAAAAAATAGATAAAACTAAAAGTTGGTTCTTTGAAAAAATAAATAAGATAGACAAGCCCTTAGCCACGCTAACGAAAAGAAGAAGAGAGAGAACTCAAATTACTAACATACGGGATGAAAAGGGCAATATCACAACAGACACTACAGAAATACAGAAGATAATTAGAAAGTATTTTGAAACCCTATATTCTAATAAAATAGAAGATAACGAAGATATCGATAAATTTCTTAAGGCATATGAATTGCCCAGATTGAGACAGGAAGACACACACAATTTAAACAGACCAATAACAAAAGAAGAAATAGAAGAAGCCATCAAAAGACTACCAACTAAGAAAAGCCCTGGACCAGATGGGTATACAGCGGAGTTCTACAAAACCTTCAAAGAAGAATTAATACCAATACTTTTCAAGCTATTTCAAGAAATAGAAAAAGAAGGAGCTCTTCCAAATTCATTCTATGAGGCCAACATCACTTTGATCCCAAAACCAGACAAAGATACTTCAAAGAAAGAAAACTACAGACCAATATCTCTAATGAACTTGGATGCAAAAATTCTCAATAAAATTCTGGCGAATCGAATACAAAAACATATCAGAAAACTTGTGCACCATGATCAAGTAGGATTCATTCCTGGGATGCAAGGATGGTTCAATATACGGAAATCAATAAATGCTATCCACCACATCAATAGACTTAAAGACAAGAACCACATGATCATCTCGATGGATGCAGAAAAAGCATTTGACAAAGTACAGCATCCCTTTATGTTCAAAACACTAGAAAAACTAGGGATAACAGGAACTTACCTCAACATTGTAAAAGCTATCTATGCTAAGCCTCAGGCTAGCATCATTCTGAATGGAGAAAAATTGAAGGCATTCCCTCTAAAATCTGGAACAAGACAGGGATGCCCTCTATCACCACTTCTATTCAATTTAGTTCTCGAAGTACTAGCCAGAGCAATTAGACAGACAAAAGAAATTAAAGGCATAAAAATAGGAAAAGAAGAAATTAAACTATCGCTATTTGCGGATGACATGATAATATACTTAACAGACCCAAAAGAGTCTACAAAGAAGCTGCTAGAGTTAATAAATGAATTCAGCAAAGTGGCAGGTTATAAAATCAACACGCATAAATCAAAGGCATTCCTATATATCAGCAACAAAACTTCTGAAATGGAAATAAGGAAAACCACTCCATTCACAATATCCTCAAAGAAAATAAGATACTTGGGTATCAACCTAACAAAAGAGGTGAAAGATTTATACAATGAAAACTACAGAACCCTAAAGAGAGAGATAGAAGAAGATCTCAGAAGATGGAAAAATGTACCCTGTTCATGCATAGGCAGAACTAACATCATCAAAATGGCGATATTACCCAAAGTTCTCTATAGGTTTAATGCGATGCCAATCAAAATACCAACGGCATTTCTTGTAGAAATAGACAAAGCAATCATGAAATTCATATGGAAAAACAAAAGACCCAGAATAGCAAAAGCAATTCTAAGCAGGAAGTGTGAATCTGGAGGTATAGCGATACCAGAGGTCAAACTGTACTACAAAGCAATAGTAACAAAAACAGCATGGTACTGGTACCAAAACAGGCGGGTGGACCAATGGTACAGAATAGAAGACACAGAGACTAATCCACAAAGTTACAACTATCTTATATTTGATAAAGGGGCTAAAAGCATGCAATGGAGGAAGGATAGCATCTTCAACAAATGGTGCTGGGAAAATTGGAAATCCATATGCAACAAAATGAAATTGAATCCCTTTCTCTCGCCATCCACAAAAATTAACTCAAAATGGATCAGGGAGCTAGATATCAAATCAGAGACACTGCGTCTGATAGAAGAAAAAGTTGGCTACGATCTACAAATTGTGGGGTCGGGCTCCAAATTCCTTAATAGGACACCCATAGCCCAAGAGTTAACAACCAGAATAAACAAATGGGACTTACTTAAACTAAAAAGTTTTTTCTCAGCAAGAGAAACAATAAAAGAGGTAAATAGAGAGCCTACATCCTGGGAACAAATCTTTACCCCCCACACCTCCGATAGAGCCCTAATATCCAGAATGTACAAAGAACTCAAAAAATTAAATAATAAGATAACAAATAACCCAATTAACAAATGGGCCAAGGACCTCAACAGACACTTCTCAGAGGAGGACATACAATCAATCAACAAGTTCATGAAAAAATGCTCACCATCTCTAGCAATCAGAGAAATGCAAATCAAAACCACCCTAAGATACCATCTCACTCCAGTAAGATTGGCAGCCATTATGAAGTCAAACAACAACAAGTGTTGGCGGGGATGTGGGGAAAAAGGTACACTTGTACACTGCTGGTGGGGCTGCAAAATGGTGAGGCCAATTTGGAAAGCAGTATGGAGATTCCTGGGAAAGCTGGGAATGGAACCACCATTTGACCCAGCTATTGCACTTCTCGGACTATTCCCTGAGGACCTTAAAAGAGCGCACTATAGGGATACGGCTGCATCAATGATTATAGCGGCACAATTCACAATAGCTAGACTGTGGAACCAACCTAGATGCCCTTCAATAGATGAATGGATAAAGAAAATGTGGCATCTATACACAATGGAATATTATGCAGCACTAAGAAATGACAAAATCATAGAATTTGCAGGGAAATGGATGGCATTAGAGCAGATTATGCTAAGTGAAGCTAGCCAAGCCCTAAAAAACAAATGCCAAATGTCTGCTTTGATATAAAGAGAACAACTAAGAACAGAACAGGAAGGAAGAGCATGTGGAAGAGACTACAGTAAACAAAGACGAATGGGGGGAGAGAAACGGAGAGAGAAGGGAAAGCATATGGAAATGGTAGGAGACCTTCAAGGATACATAAAATTATAAGAGGCTATGAGGGGCAAGGGGGAGGGAAAAAAAAGGGAGAGAATTGAACAACAGCAGGGGAGATAGAGAGGGAAGATGGGAGGGGAGGGGAGGGGAGGGGGGATAGTAGGGGTTAGGAAAGGTAGCAGAATACAACAGACACTAATATGGCATTATGTAAAAATGTGAATATGTAACAGATGTGATTCTGCAATCTATATTTGGGGTGAAAATGGGAGTTCAAAACACAATTTGAGTCTAATGTATGAAAGATGATATATCATGAGCTATGTAATGCTTTAAATAATCAATAAAAAAAAATAAATAAATAAAAAAAAAAATAAAATAAAACACCAAAAAAAAAAAAAAAAAAGAAGGGACTAAGTGATATGGAATCAAAAAAAAAATTATTTTTCAGATGGCCTGCTAATAAAAATACTTATTGGTACTCTATTCTTTCATTTTTAATTTTTAATGTTTGCTCTGTCCTCTATTAAAGTCTTGAGACTATGTATATGTGTGTTTCTGGGTTAAGATTTTCTGGTATAGCCGGGTGTGGTGGCACTTGTGTGTAATCCCAGCAGCTCAGGAGACTGAGGCACAAGGATAGTGAATTCAAAGCCAGACTTCGCAACTTAGCGAGATCCTTAGCAATTTAGCAAGACCCTGGCTCAAAATAAAAAATAAAAAGGGTTAGGAATGTGGCTCAGTGGTTGAGTGCCTCTGGGTTCAATCCCTGGTAACAACAACAACAACAACAAAAATTCCATTTTTATACTAAGATATATTTCCCTTTATTCTCTTTCCTTTAAAATTTGTTTGACATATATTCTTCCATTTATTCTTCTAGGAAAATTTTGTTGTATGCTGAAATAAAATAACTACTTATAATAACTATTGTAACTTATTAAGGAAAACTATTTTTTTTTGCTTATTTACCATATAATTAAATACTTTTCCAGTTTATGGTAACTCTAAGAAATTTCCAGTAAATAAATGTTATTATTACCAATATTAATAGTAATTTAATCTTTTCCTTTCTTTATGCTACTTCCATTTTATGTCTTATAGAATTGGTCAGATTGTCTGATAAAATAATGATTGAGTTAATACTCAATGTCTAGTGAAAACATTCATAAGTCAAATGTAGCCTTAGAAATTTATGGGAGTTATATTTTTTAAAAATTTTTTTGGTACTGGGGATTGAATCCAGAGGCATTTTACCACTGAACCATGTCCCCAGCCCTTTGTATTTATTTATTTTTTAAATTTCGAGACAGGGTCTTACTAAGTTGCCGAAGCTGGCCTTGAATTTGTGATCCTTTTACCTCCGCCTTCTGAGTGGCTGGGATTACACACGTGCACTACCACACTTGGCTATGTGATTATCTTTTTTTTTTTAATGGTTTTTTAGTTGTAGATGGACACAATACCTTTATTTTTTTATGTGGTGCCAGGATCAAACCCAGTGCCTCACGCATGCTTGGCAAGTGCTCAATGACTGAGCCACAACACCAGCCCATGAGTTATCTTATGTATCATTGTTTTGCTAATCAAGAAATTGGGGCTTAGAGAGGAATGTTCATTTGACCTGAGCATACAAACATGGGTCTGTCTGACTCATATTTGTAAAGATTATCCATATGATCTTCAAAAAGGGAAAACAAAGTTATCATTATTTGCAGAGATATGGTTATACACTTAGAAAGCTCAAAATGGTTTTACAATAACCATTAAATTGTTTTTGCAGTCTAAAAAGGTCACTGGTAAGACTTTCCATCTTTGGAGGCTTTTTAAAATATAACTGATAATTTTGCAACCTTCTGTATGGATAACAGCCTATTCGAGTTTTCTATTTCTTTTTCCTTTGGTTGATGTTGATAACTTTTTCCTCTAGAAAATTATCAATATTATTGAGGATTTCATAATTCTTTTGAATAAATCTTCTGAATTTTAATTTCAAGAAATAGCTATAATGTTTAATTTCAGAATCAGTTACCCTGCAGACAGGGTAAAGTATATGGGTGACAGACTAATCTCAAAAATATTCTTAAAAATGAGAAGACAGATGATAGCTTATAATTATTAAATCATATGTCAATGGATTTCCATTTTTATTCTCTTTATAGGAAAGCAAACTGGCCATGGTGGTACATGCATGTATTCCCAGACACTTGAGAGTCTGAGGTGTGAGGTTCACCTGAGCCCAGGAGTTTGAGGGCAGCCTGGCAACATAGCAAGACCCTGTGTCAAAAGAAGGTAGCAAATGTATGCAGAAATGTCTAAATGAATGTAAACCTTTTACCTTTCTATCATTTAAGCACATTTTTACATTACATTGTCATTTGATTTTTAAAAAATGAATTTTAACTGTATTAATTGTGGAAGGTTTGTGTTGCTATTTCATCTTCCAAATAGTTTAACATAGTAACTTTGTAATTCGTAGCCTCTAAACAACCTATGTGTAGTAATTTCAGTATGATGGGAAACAGACAGATTATGCGTGTAGGGTAAGCACTCATTAGGGTATGCCAAAAATACAAGGATGTAGGTTATGTTAGCCTCCTTTGAGATATCCTTTGTGAACCAGAGTGAAATAAATCTCTAGTGGGGCCTGTTAGCATCCTTCAAACAGGAATCTGCAAGCACAGGTGAGTGAGTAGGATAGGATCAATGGAATCATCAGTGAGACAGATTAAATTTTCATTCAATTTTGCAGCTGCCCTAATTTTATTCTGGATATAACCTTGTTGTTCTTTTGTTATATTGATTGAGTAGGTTGTGCAGTTCAGAATAGTAAACTTGGAACTCAGTTCTGGTCTTATTTTGATGCTGGTTTTAAAATTTCAGACAAATACTCTATTTCCTTGAAATTTTTGCTTCCTTTATACAGTAAATTCTATCTTTCCTATAGTTCCAAAAAGAGAAAATCTCGTAAATTATGAATTTTTTTATGGAAAAGTCCTAGGAGTGTTAAATGCCTTTCTCAGGGTCATATTGGAGATAAAGCTACAACAAAGCTCCAACCAATGTCCCCTTCCACCTTCAGATTCTCACTAATAGTAGCATCAACACGCTTTTAACAAAGATTTCATAGCTGTACCAGGGTTAGCTAGGAGACTGGTTAATGATGTTATTACTTTTATAAAAATACATGCATATGTATGTATTTCACAGATTTTAAAATATGGATAGTGACTAAAAGAACTCTAATTAAAATAGCAATAAAGTGACAACACATTTAGGTAAGTATTAATTTTTTTTGCTATATAGTAAGAAGAATTGGGGAAATAAAGAACAAATAATTAAATATATGTGGTAGGTTATATTTTCCAAAGATGGTCACAATACCCATCTTCCATACCATGTTTTGGTTACATTGCTACTTTGAGAAGTGAGTCTATGTTCTCTCACCTCAAACCTTAGTGGTTCCCTGAGCTACTGTATAAGCAGTCCATCTTCCCAGAGGCCACTATGTTGTGAAGAAGCACAGGCTAATCTATGTGGAAAGGCTACATGGGAAAACTTTCAGAATACCTAAAGAGAGAAACAAGGCCAGTCTCACCTGTTATAGCTTTACTTATTGTCTGATTGATAACCTGACTCAAAACAGCCCAGTGGAACTTCTAAATTTCTGTCCGTGAAAACTTGAGAAACAATAAAATGATTGGTATTAAGTTATGTTCGATTTTAACAACTGGCTACTACTCTCCTTTCTAAGAAAAGTAAAGTTTTGGTTAATATTTTAGTGATTTTTCTAATGTCTAAAGAAATATTACATTAAGTGCTGATATTAGAAATTTTTTAGTGAGGGGCCATCTTTGTTTAAGAAAATTTTATGGTAAACTGAAGGCTAACATCCTGAACATGTGGATTAACAGAACGCAAGGAATAGAGATATCAAATCTGTCTTTACCTAAAAAGAACTGAGGTGGAGAAAGAGAAACATTTACTAGGATGTTGTCTGAGAAATATGTGAATGGAACCTTTTAAAGATTATCGTGTCTAATTTTCTGTGTAAAGTTATTTACATTATTGGAGTACAAACGTTTCATTCCCTGAGGTAAATCACTTCACTGACTTTAGGAAGTCCACATATGCCCTCATTATTTTGAGTGAGGGGATTTCATTTTTATCTGACAGATATTAAAGAAAACTCCTGAATTACACACCTGGGGTGATACAGTGGAGATAAGGATAGCATGTTCAGAACATTCAGAGGACCTAAAGCTGAGCTTATTAAGTGAAAGCAGTTGCTCAGATGGACCCCATTTGGGATTGGTATTACTTGTGTACAAAATATGGAATCTCTAAGTGTTGGAATAATCTAGATGGGATCTTAAGTCATAAGTGGATACTAGTTGACATCTGGGCCACACATGTTACACAACTGATGTACATGTACAAACTGTTATTTAACAATAGCTGAATGATTGTTTAGCTGTTACTGCATCCTGGATATTGGGGCTGAGGTAACATTTTTTTTTCCCCATGACTTTCTGTAAAACTGACCATATTTGAATAGAATAAACTTTACTTTAACCATGTTGTATATTTCAAAAGTATTTAAGAATTTAATCATAGAAATGAAATTTTAAAATATATTATTTTTTCTAAGCCTACAAATAGAATCTTGCATTTGAAATATATAATGTAAAACATAGCAGCAAATATTCAAACATTACTGACTAGTTTTATTAAAAATTATTTTTTCATTTTAAGAGATGTGTGCAATAAGAGTCACTCATTTCCATAAAACTTATTCCACCATCCTCAGTCAATAACAAGTCTGAAATATCACTCCAGCTTATGAAGTCCTTCATAAGAACAGTAACATAAAACTAGAAAAATGAAAATCTTCTCAGATGTTTAATAGTTCTATAAATAAAGAACTAAAGTTATTTTAAAAAGCTATTATAAAAATGTCAATAAAATACACCCCAAACTACATTACATCATTTCTGAGGAAACACTAACCAAGCAAGCTTTACCTGAACATGCAAAATTAAAATTAAAATAGTAACTCTGGATGGTGTTGATGGTTCAGAGGCTAAGCACCCAGATCATTCTTGTAGGCAAAGACATTTATTTCTATATGGCCTGTTTTTGACTTTATGGAGCAGCCTCCAATTCTTTGCATTTCTGAAACATACAAGGGCCTATGCCACCTGTTACTTTATAGGGTACTATATGAGCTTCTGGCTTTTTCCTGAATTACATTTCCATTTAGAATGATGTGATGATGTGTGGCCTATACGTAACCTCATGCTATAAGTTTTCTTTTAAAGTTTTATCTCATTTAATGATCAATTTTTGTACTGGAGAAGTTGATGGCTAAGTAGGTTCCTTAATTGGATTTTCTTGTTTTTGTTCATAATGCACAGTCAACACATTCATCCAACCATCACATTTCTATGCTTTAAATTTGTCTACACCCTTTATTTTCTGGCAAAGGAACCATTGCTTTCTTAGACTGTTCTATTTTCTTTGTGCTTCTATCAACAAGACTTGCTCTTGACATTCTTTGGGATTTTCCACAGAGACAATGTTTTACTCCCTTCACAAGATTTATTAAAAACCTCAGGAAAAGAAGACAAATGAAAACTTGAAACTGCTGCATTGAGGATTGGTGGGTCCCGGGGTGAACCTTGAGGCTCCCTCTATCACATCAGCCCCTGGGCTCTTGGGATTTAAATTCGCAACTCAGAAAAATCTACTTCAGTTTCAGAGATGTTTAGGGTGGTTTTTCAATGTTTCTTATTAGTTTAAATGGGAAATGTCAATTACTCAAATGCCAAGGGGTCTCCAATAATTTAAGTTGACTCATAGATCATGGGATTTGACAATCACTGGGAATAGCAAATAAGTTTTAGAGTCATTGTCAGTAGTCGATATCTAAAGTCTGTCCCAATTGAGAAATCGTTTCCCTTTGCTGTCATTTAAAGAGAAAGAAAAAACAAATTGTGCCTTCTAATTTAATCTAAAATGTTGGAAGACACTCTGACCACTTTCAAAATTCTGGTTCTGGGAGTAAAAATGAAAGTATTTTTAATTTCACACTATACCAATTATAGGTGCAACTTTGAAATTTCCCCTTCTCTTAGATTTGACAAATGTTACCTAGTGTTTTCATAATGACATAATAGTTTTGTGGAGTACACAATCAAAATGTCATTACTGCACATTACCCAACCACTGAACATGCCATTCTCTGCCAGAGAATCTTTTCTTAGTACATGTGTTTCAAAAACACTTACTCTGTAAATGAAAGATTAAGGCTTAGCTGACCTAGATGGAGCTGTGGGGATTTAAAATTCAAGGATCAATCGTCTTGGGTCTACCTCAGTTCAATTCTTTTTTCAATTTTTTGGATGACTTGGTGGATTCATTTCACTTCTGTGAACAAAGAAAATCTTTCATGCTTGCTTTAAAAAAATAAAATAAAAACCCAAACCAAGCCAAACAAAACAGAGTGAAATAAGCAAGCAATCTTAATATGATTCTCTCTTTGAATAAGATACCATAAGTAGTGTTCATTTCATATTGTTAAGACAAGCTGGAAATTCTATTGCTGATCCTGAAACCTCTCAGGAGATTGACAGAAAAGTCCCAGACAAATGTATAAATTTATTTGGAAATAAATCTTATTCACAAAAACATCTCTTAAGTGTTTCATGGCATTCAACCTCTTACTCCTAAACTCTAAGATGAGCATAAAATTATTTTATCTGCTATTTATGAAGAACCAACAACAGAGAGACCCAACATAGTCAGAGATACTGTACTTCCTTTTTAAGTTCTGTAAGTAAAGAAATAACAAACATAAAACCTTTGAAGAGTGCCTGGTAGGTATGGAATTTTGAAAATGTAATCTTACATGGAGAAGTTCTTTTTCAAAAGTCTCATGATTTCCAATTCTGCTTACTTTTGAGGAAAAGAAAATTACTGAAAATATCTTTAGAACTTTAAAGACTCAATTTCCATTAGAAATTGAAAATACAGTTTAAGAACATGTTTAGTTCCAAAAGAAAACCAGTTTTAGGTAGCAATCTGATTATACTTTAAGACATATTAAAATATACAGTTAACAAGTTTCCAAATGCATTTATTTTTATAACAGGTTGCTATTGCTAGACTATGGAGTGTCCCCTCTAAAAGTCATGGAGTTTTAAATATATTGTGAGGTGTTAAGGGGTGGAAAATGAATCCACAACAGTGTTTAGAGATGGGGCCTCTGGGAAGTGATTAGGTTTAAAAAAAATCATCAGGGTAGAGGGCCCAGACTGAATTCTTATGACTTTATAAGAAGAAAGGAAGACACAAGAAAACACACATTTATGTTTGCTCTCTCTTGCTATGTGATACCCTGCAGAACTTCTGGAGGCTGCCAGCAAAAAGGTCATCACCAGCTGTGGTTCTGTGATCTTGAACCTCCCAAACTGTGAGCCAACTTAGCCTCTTTTCGTTAAAACTCACCCAGGATATGGTATCGTGCTATTAGTAACAAAACATAGATTATAGTAGGAAGGTTTTTTTGAAAATTAATTGCATACCAACTAGCAAGACCTTCAAATAGAAGTTTAAAAAAATTACATTTTTAACATTCAATAACTTGCAGACAAAAATAATAGTATAGATTTGCTTTTTCTTTATTTTATTATATTTGGTATCAGGGATTGAACTGAGCCATATCCCCAGACCTTTTTTATGTTTTATTTGGAGACAGGGTCTGACTGAGTTGCTTAGCGCCTCACTAAATTGGTGTGGTTGGCTTTGAACTTGTGATCCTCCTGCCTCAGCCTTCTGAGCCTCTGGGATTATAGGCATGCACCACCACACCCAGCAGATTTACTTCTTTTACTCTAATGGAATAATGGGACCAGATTTACTTTCAAATATTTAACAACTCGATAATAGACAAAATATTAAGCATCAATTTTCAGACACTGGCTAAAGGAAATCACAAGAGCATAGATCCATAAAAGAGGCTGTTAGAACAAGAAATCACCAAGAGTACAAGTAACAGTAAATGTTGGCAAGGATGTGGGGAAAAAGATTCACTCATATATTGTTGGTGGTAATAAAAATTGGTGCAACCACTGTGGAAAGCAGTATGGAGATTTCTTAGAAAACTTGGAATGGAACCACAATTTTACCCAGTTATCCCACTCCTTGGTCTATACCCAAAGGACTTAAAACCAACATGCTATAGTGACACAGCCACATCAATATTTATAGCAGCTCAATTCATAATACCAAGCTTTGGAACCAACCGAGGTGCCCTTCAACAGACGAATGGACAAAGAAATGTGGTATTTACACACAATGAAATATTACTCAGCTATAAAGAAGAATGAAATTATGGCATTTGTCAGTAAATGGATAGAACTAGAGACTATCATGCTAACTGAAATAAACCAGTCCCCCAAAATGAAAGGTTGAATGTACTCTCTGATATGTACATCTCATAACCCATAACAAGGGAGGGTAGGGAGGGGGAGTATAGAAGTTCATTGTTGTTAAATATTTGAAAGTAAATCTGGTCCCATTATTCCATTCATTGAAGTTGAAGGCCTAGCAATGAAAGCTATTGAAAAATGAACTACCTGGAGAAAAAAAAAATCTTGAAGAAAATAGTTCAAAATTTACTTGTGGGAAAATACCAAGTGTTTAATAACACATGTGTACTACAAAAACCCAGAAGGAAGAGGAAGGGGAACAGAAAGTATAATAGAAGAAATAATGGCCAAGAAGTTTCCAAATTTGTTGAAAATTGTAAAATCCAATAAATACACAGAACTCAAGGAACTCCAAGAAGAAATATGAAAATGACACCAGGCCTATCTTAATCAAATATTTATGAACTAATGATAAAAAGAAAAACTTACATGTAGACACAGGAAAAAAGGGCATTCCTTATAAAGGAATATATTTTAAAATATCAGCAGATTAGTTGTCCTGAGCTAAACACGTAAAAAGATATTATTGTGACATCTTCAAAGTACTGAAAGAAATAATTATCATTGTATTATATTGTATATGCAATAAAATATCTTCCAAAAATTAAGGAAAAATGAAGACTTCTAGACAAAAATAGAGAGATATCATCAGCAGACCTTTACCTAAAGTTTTAATTCATTAATTGTTAAATTCAGACAAAGTGTGATGGATGGAAATTTGTAAAAACTGAAGATCATGTGAAATGATCAATACATCATCACATATGAAATACTAAATATTTCATTTAAATTTTAATAATGATGATCAAATATGTCATTCAATAGGAAACATTTTCTTTACATGTTTTAAAAGCTCTTTAAACATAACCGAACACTTAAAACTAATAATAAATAATTTAGAAAACTATAACATTGAAATGAAGTATATAACAACAGTAGCACAAAAAGGTGGGTGGAAGTAATTAGAAGTTTAAGGCCCCTTCATGTACTGTGAAGTGGTAGACTATTATTTAATGGTAGACTCTGACAAGTTAAATATTTATGATGTGATCCTTAGAGCAACCAAGGAAGAAACAAATCAAGTGTTTAAACAATAAGCAAATAGTGCTGGTAAGATAAAATCCCACATAAAATATTTCATTCCAGAGAAGATAGGAAAAAGAACAGTTAAGACAAGTATAAAAATAGTAAAAATGACATATTAATATTCTAAAAATTCTATTTACAAGACAGATTGCCAAATTGAATACAACACACACACACACACACACACACACACACAACTGTATATATAACCCAGAGAACCCCCCTTAGATGGAAAGTAAAATTATAGACAGCAGATAAACTATATATTTACAAAGAAGTTTAGGTTTAACTTTCTTCTTAATTGGAAGTGTTTTCTGTAGAGCCCTCTGCATCTTTGTGGAGAAAATCATACTGTATATAAGCTTCTTATAGCTTCAACTTAATTTCCTTATCCCAGTTTATGTATATGTATTTGCTATTCAGTTTTGGAAAACTCAGCATAGATATGGCATTAAAAAAATCCAATCTTGACATGTATCATTTAATAGGAGGTGCTTATAATTACTGATATAATTTTATTAGAATAATTTTAACAATTTTATTTTGTGGTTTGTCTTTTCCTGACCCTCATTAAACTTTCCTGCTTTTTATTTATATTAGTATTAAAGTTGAGCAGCTGGTTCTGGATTTAACAGGTCTAAACTTAATCACTATTTTTTATCCTTCTCTAGAACATTGAAAAACTCAGGAATTATATAGCTCTTCTTTCATGTTGTTTTATCAAGTTATCAGTTCTTTTTTATATTTAAATCACCCAAAGTAGATATTATCATCATCATTATCATCATCATCATTATTGGTGAATACTTATTTAGATTTACTTACATTTTTACATTTTTTTTTTTGGTTCACCATTGAATACCACTCCTTTCCTTGGGTTAAATTTTGTTCTTACCCAATTGTTCTCTTAGGGAATATCATGAAGAGAAGTAAACTTTAAAATAAAATGTATCATTATGTTAACATTTATTTAGTGTTTTGAAAATAAATGGATATAACTATTTGAGATAAGTGAATTTTTACCAAAACCAACCAACCAACCAACCAACCAACCAAAACAACAACAAAAGACAAATATACAAGAACAATAAAGATAAAGGAAACACAAAATAATATAAAATCAAACTTTATACTTGTGCTTGACTTCTTTGAATTTTGATTTCTCTGATTTTTTTGGATATATATTTATTTATTTCTCCCTAGACATGAGTTAATAATTATGTTCCTTTTTTATTCTAATATTATTTTTTTCAACCCTTATTCCTTGAAGCAGGAGAATATCTCCTCTGTGTCTGTTCAGACTGTCTATCACTAGACCACTCCTTCCTGGCTCTTAGGATCAATTTAAAAAATGACTTAAGCTTCAATTTTTTGTAAAGCTACTTTTCAGTATGGTGACAAAAGTACTGTTTTTTCTCTTGGTAAAATGACAGAGAACTTTCAAAAGTAGATAGTTTTAATAGTAATTTTTTTACAACATTAAAGCAGATACACAAAACTTGAGTCTTTGGTTATGATAAAATTGGTATGTCTCAGCCTTCTTAAAGGCTATTTAGAGGAAGAAGTCAGCACAAGCAGCAGTGTATCAAGAAAAACAGGAATTTCCCAGTTTTCAGAGGCAAAATTCCCTGAAGTCAAGTTCATAGTCACATCAATGGTAGAATCTCTGGTCTAAGTTTCTGGGAACTTTAAAGCAGATACCCTTCTTGGTTTCGAGTAACGATTCTCATATTGTTCTATGAAAATATCCCTATTATGCTTTACTTAAGAATATGGTGACTTCTGCTGTAACTTCACTGTTCTGTGTATTTGTTTATTACTTTATTTTATTTTTTCCCACAGATTATTTAAAAAAAATGTAATTAAACTTGTGCACAGATGTCTTACAGTTATTCAGTGGCTTTATAAATTCTCTTGGGATTTCCATGTGCGTGCATGCGTGCGTGTGTGTGTGTGTGTGTGTGTGTGTGTGTGTATTCTTGATTGAAACACATAAGTTAGATCAGAATACCTTATGAGAAACTCAACAATGCCAACTTCAGTAAGATGACCACCTTGCCATCCTCTAATAAGGGTCACTTTGTTATTCAAGTCTTTTTAGAAATTGAGAAGAATGCACACATACTTAAAAGCTTAAGAACTTAGAAATCATCTACTCAAGTGAGTATATAGGAAGAAGAGGAAACAGTCTAGAACTTATTACAAAAGTATTTCTCTTTAAATATTTGTTGAAGAAAGTACATTACACAGTTGAAGCATGAATTAATAATATTTTATTAAATACTTCTTTGTGCAAGGCATTGCTTTATATCTCTGAATGGATTAACAATATTCAAAATACACCTATTACAAATTATGCCCATGTTACAGACGAGTGATCTCAGGAAGAGGGAGGGTGAATAACTTGTATAAATTCATATGACAAACAAGTATCTGAACTAGGATTTGAATATAGTGCAGTATTCAGATACTGGACTGTCACTAGTTCAGAGTAGAACAAGGGGTCTGGGGTTGTAGCTCAGTGGCAGAGTGCCTGCCTAGCATGTGTGAGGCCCTGGGTTTGATCCTCAGCACCACATACAAATAAATAAATAAAGTAAAAATCCATTGACAACTAAAATTTTTTTTTTTAAAAAAAGAACAAGGACAGGTAGAGGTAAGACTCCTATGATGCCTAATTCCTGATTTAGCCTTGTCTAGGATGTTCATTTCTTGGAGATACCATCTAATATAGATCTAATACAGATTGTTGATGTCCATTAGTTTCATTTTTCTAAGTTGAAAGGTAATGCAATTCACAGTTAAATACTTGGAATATGGAGGGCCATACTAGCACTTAAACTTTTACCTGTTTGACATGGCAGTTATGATGGGAATGGTGAGAATTAAGTTGTCATTCATTTCTTAGACTCCGATTCTGCACTAACTGCTAGGAAGGCAAAGCCACTTGGGTTCAGTGATTATATTTTTAGTTTTTCATTGTCCACATTCATTTATTTCTAGGTTTTGATATGAATGCTGAGTGTTCAGATGGATTTGCTTTGTGGGATTTCATGGCCATGTTTCATCTGTTGTAACATAGATCAGGATTATGTCAAAATTTGAAAGCAGTTCTTTACAAATTTCCAGTATAGACTACCATAAAATCACTAAGTGATGAGAAATTGATGGTTCTTTGCATTTCATTGAATTGCAACACTAAGACTGAGTATGTCCTGGGCTTTCCTTCCTGATTCAGTCTTGTTTTCAGGAAATAGATGGAATTTTTAATGGAATTCTGAAATTGAGCAATACGGTTTTCCAATAGATTTATTGTTTTGTTATTAGTAAATTTGTCAGATAAATACATTTCTGGGTTATTTCTCAATGTTCAAGTTTGTCTGCCACGTTTAATATATGAAGAGTTGAAATGCTCTAAGAATAAAAGTTAATGTCTAAGATGGATTGAGTCCACAGTGAGCTGCTTCCACAATTGCAGGGCAATCGCACATTGGCCTACACACTAGTGAAAAACATTTTTGTTAATTGGGATTCTTGTACAATTGGTCAAGTTTTGGATACTCCTTCCCTTGAATAAGAGGGATTTTAGCTTTATTTATGACCTTGAAAATGCATCTTTTCATTCTCAATTGTAAACTGGTTACCACAAATGTTATGTTCATAAGATCCATAACCATTATGGTAACAATGATGTACCAAGAAAATCCATCAATGCCAAAACTGCACCACAGATGTATCATCTGTTTAAATGAGGGCTCCAAACCTTTTTATTTACTTTAAGAACTTGGAACAGAACGATGGCCTTGAATTGTATTGTTACAAATGCATTTTGGTGTAGATGATATAGTTGAATTTTTGGAACTTAGGAAGCACTGAAATCCCATTTGTTTACTAACTCAATAAGAAGTTTTGATAACAATCAAAACATTGATTGATTAAGATTTAATATTTTCTAAAATGTGCATGGTTCTGTGGTTGATTGAACATTATTATAAATGGGGTTTGATAAAGATTAAGTTTAAATCTGGGGGTTTGTCTTCATTAAGAAGTTTTGAATTAAGTTTTGGGAATAAGAAATTTTAAAATTTTATCTCAATTTATTTCCACATCAACATTATTTCAATTTTAGAACTAGGGCATTTTCCTTCCTAACTTTTTCAAATATTACAAAATATTTTTCGTAGAGACCTAAAACTTAGACACAATGGATTTGAAAATATGTTTGATTTCTCCTAAGTTTTTCAACTCACCAATATCTGATTAACTAATATATGATAATTATTTTAACATGGATGACATACCAAGATGGCAGAATTAGTGGGCAACCTGGATATATCATATTAACTAAAGGATCCTAAAAGGAAAAATTCTCATCTTTTCTCCCCGTGGGACTCTTTTAATAATAGGCAAGCAAAAAAAAAAAAAAGTGAAAATTATATACTTACACAGAGTCTGACCACATAATTACTCATTTAAACCTTTGGCTTAGGAAGTGGCTCGGTGGTAGAGTACTTGCCTAGCATACACAAGACCCTAGGTTCATTCCCACCATGGGGAAAAAAATTAGATATATTCAAGAGTGAAATGAAGCTTGATTAGTAATGACACTGGGATAAAAGGCACAATGTAATAGCATAATAGATATACAGTTGTATATAAATCTGATGTATCAAAATGTTTGCCTGTTATATGCTCAGATCCCTGCACTGAATAAAAGACTTATTCAAAGCAGTGGCAATTGTCCCAAGCAGCATTATATGATGTTTAGTCTAACAGAATCCAGGGATGTGATTGACTAGATAGGCCCCTTAGGGTTCTGCCTAATGCATCAGACCTAAGAATGAAAGTTCCAGGCCTTGCTAGAGTTCAGTTAAATTTACTCATAGAACGGTGGAGAATGCTTTAAAACTAGTGTATGTGAATCAACCGAAGAAAATTCTGAAACAGCCAAGTCTGAAGTGGATTCTGAGAGTTTACAGTGACAAACTGCTACTAGACTTTGGATCTTATTTGAGTAATAAAGTTCTAAATGAATTTAGGTATTCCATAAGTCTTGGTCACCTCCCACTTCACCAGCAAAAGCCCATTTCATCACTCAAACTAAGAACATATCCTCAGTGTCACTAGTAAGACCCCATTTTAGATACACCATAACCTATTTGTAAAACATTGGCTACTATTCTGACAGAAATTCAGGACTGTGCTAGCCACCTCTCTCTGGTAACAGGACACAATGTGACTACATCAAGACTATGCATTCTTAATTAGCATGCCATTGAACCACTCCTCAAACAACCTTTCTTGATAGGTGTGTGGGTGCTTGCTGACCTTACAAAACACACACGTTTTATCACCTTGTTGATGCTGAGGTGTTTCAGTGTGGATTTCAGGCATTGTGACTTTTTATCTATTTTGCTTTTTATCTTTCCATAGCTAATATACACTATGAAATTTTATAGTTGTATGATCATTTGATACTAGCATGAAAGAAAACACAGATACCATAGGCTGACCCAAGTGTTACTTAACTCAGAGACTCACAACACAAATACACTGGTGTCCTCCCGGCATAAGTTCCTGTTAAATCTGTAAACAAGTCAAGATGGCGCCTGGCATTTTGCCAGAGGGAATGGTTTGTGAAGTAACGCCAGCGAGCCATTAAGTGTGGAGATTCCTTATTGGTTGACTGCTGTATCTAGTTTATGTTAATTAAGATAAGCTGTGTGGAATGTATATATACCCCTCCTGTCCTACAATAAACGGCTCCCACTCCTGCTGCATCAATGTACATAAGTTGTTTGTCGCCCCCCGGTTATTTTGCTGCAGCCGGACTGCGGCAAGTTCCTCCAACTAGTATTGAGAATCTTAATGGCCATCTGAGTTCCCCTAATAGTAATGAAAGGTACTTTTTTTTTTTTTTTTTTGCCTTTACAAAATGTATTCCTCAAAAGGTAAGTGAGATTGCCCAGAATCTTGCTCCCATTGTAATGTTAGGCTTTTGGACCTAATGATTCATGACTGTATAAACCAGCATGGTTAATTTCTAGAAAATTATTTAGCCTGAGTCACAAAGTTTGATTGAAGAAGCTCTGTCTCTGACATTTTTATATTCCTAAGGCAGTCATTTAATGTCTTTGTCTTTAAGCTTTTATTTGTAATGTAACAAAACACTATAACTGCACTGTTGGGATGCCCAAGTGAATTAATATGCATGGTATGCTTTGAAAAAAATAAAGTCTAATAAAAATAAATAAAATTATTATTTCACATTTAAAATAATATTTAACTCACTATAAATCATCACAGATCATTTTTTGGTGTGTGTGTGGCCATACACCCTCTAGGACATTAAAGGAAAATCAAATTATTTTCTATCTCTGAATATTTTAAAGAATTAGTGATGTATAATGGATGGGAGTAAAACTAAATGTATACATGTAAATCATAAGGACATGTTTAGATATAGCTATTCAGTTCTCAAAACTGAGATTGCAGAGAATTTAGAATAACAAAGCTTAGATATTCATTCCTAACATTAGAAAATAGAACCATGAAATCTAATTTTCTTTGTTTCCTAAAGAAGGAATTACTATCTTACTTCTTTCTCTTCTTTCTTTTGACGCTCTTGCCTGGACAAGGGGTGTTTGTGCCATATAAATGACCATTTGTTTTAGATTTCAGTGGATTGAATATTTTCTTTTCTCTTCTCTTTATAACTGGGATCACAGACATTATGGAAAGTCTCTTTGAAGTTTTATGCTGGTACTTTCTGCTAAAGCTGTCATTTTCCTCTGCTTTACTTACAGCCTTTCCATTATGATAAATCACTGAAATCTCATAGGCTTATTCTTACAACAAAACTATCATTCCCTTCTTTCCTTTTTTATTTTTCTTTTCCTTCTATGAAGTTTGAGGATTTACACGATTCAGACTACATATGCCATGTCAAATAGTAATGTCACCCGTCCAGCAATTTTGCATCTATGGAGCCTGTAGTCCCCTCCAAAGCATGTCACCTATGAATCACATGGCAATTGTGAAATAAATGTTAAACACTACTAAAATGAAAGTAAAATAAATCATACTTAAATTCATCACAATCTCACCTTTCTATCTTGTCACTGTATCTATCAATTTTTTTTTACTTACCGTAAAAAAAGAAATACTGACCTGAATCTTTAAACTCCTTTATGCTATGCCCTGTACTAGACCTTAATGTTTCCCACGTGCATATTAATTAGTGATACTGCTGCAGTGTATAAAATCTGACTTTATTTATACACGTTCCCATACTTGTGCTCTTCAAAAGTTCACAAATTTATCTCCACTGTTGTTTAATTTAAATTTCTGGTCAATTTCTGGGTGTATAGTTGTGTGTGTCTCAAAAGAAAGGTCTATAAAAATTTTTCAGAATTTTCAATTTGACTTATATTCAACAATATTTGCAAAAATTTTATAAAATAAACCAAAGTTATTATTGCATTTTAAATACTATATAATAGTTCCCTATAAACTTTTGAATAATAAGCTTTAATATATAAACAACCAATTGCTATTACTAAATTAGAATTCATTTTCTAAGAAATCAGTATATTATTAAGTTCATACAATACCAAACTCCATGTTAGAAAATAAAGAATGGATTTCATCTTCCGGGAATTAATGTGTCATAAATAATAATATCTTTTATTAAGTTGATATAAAGAAACGTATCACCATTTTTTTTTCCAGAATTCTCCTTGAATTGGATTGAGAGGACAATTACTTCTGTGAATTGATAAATCAATTTTCAAAGGTGTAAATGTGATACAGAGTGGATGCTCTTAGCTTGGTATACTCTTTTTTTTCCCCCACAGAAACTATATTTATTGCTGTTATCTTTGAGATTCTGACAGATGCTCAGTAAATACTTGATGAGTGAAGCTGTGTTAGTTCAGGGTACCCAAGAGAATACACAGTTGTTATTATTTTTTTTCAATCACACTTGCTTCTTCCTTAGGGAACAGAATCCACCTTGCAATAAAATTTTCACATACAAATTTGAATATTTGAGTGATATATTGCCTAAATGTATCTACCTGTAGTGGTCTATTGGTTCTGTCATTATTTTATATATTTTTACATTACACTATGCATCAAAAAGAATATAATGAAAAGTACATCAGCCTAAAACATCACCTTTTATAAAAGTATTATTAGTACTGATCTGAATAATAAAATAACTATTGTAGGTGTTTTGTTAATTAGAATCCAAACAAATCTGATGTCCTGGGTGGTTTTCACCCACGAGCCTTGCCGCAGTCTTGGCTGGGCACAAAATCATGAACCACTCACAGCTTTGTAGATTCAAACAGCAATTCTTTATTCCCGAACTCACACCGGCCTCTACACACACGTTCTGGGGAAATCCAAGTTCTGCCGCACAATTCACGTCCCAAATACTTTCTCAATTCCACGAGAACTCAATGGGAACTCAGGCAGCAGGATACGTCCTATTCCCAGCAGCAATAACCTTAAACCTGGAACTGCCTTAAATCCAGATTGTTCTAAACCCAAATTATCCTAAACCGGGATACTTCCTAAAACCTGCAGGATACACCCTAAACCTGGATCCACCCTCGTCCTTGAGCAGGGTCACCTTTCTCAAACACACATGCAATGTCACAGCGAATTTCCAAGGCAAGTCCATTTAACATGGGGTATGCTGGCAAGGAAATTTCGATGCGTCATTCCTACTTGGCAATGGCCCTCAGCAAGCCTTAGTTAATGACACACTCTGCCTACAAATGGTCATTTTTAAGCAGCAACAACAAAAATCCCAATAAGAATCATAGAATGAACATTAATGAATTTATCCCACAATTAGACTAAGAGGGACTAACATCTCCCTCCATGTTACTTCTCTATTAGACCTCTCCTGGCCCTTCCCCCAGAATTATCCTGAAATTTATATTTGTAACTGTTTTTTTTCCTTTTAATTCCAAGATGTATACTTAAAGTTATTATATAAATTCAAAAAAGTTAGTTATTATGTGGTTTGATAAATAAGCAACACCTGATGCTTTGTGATGGACCAGAACAAGGATCAGGCTGAGCCCTCAAGAGTCAGCGGGATTTACTTAGTTGATGGGAGTTGACATTCCAAATTTTTTCTGTGTTTGCATGATGTTTGGAAAATCATTGAAAATGAGGGTGGAAAGCAATGCAGAGCCAGATGGTGGAGGAGTTTGTAAGCCATACGAAGTGCTTGAACAGGTTATAGGAAGTGTGGGAAGATTTAAAGAAGATGGAATACATGATCAGTTTTGTTATTTAGGAAACCACCCTAGGAGTAGCATGGAAGCAGAAGTTACAAATGGGAAACCAAAGGTGGCCACTAGAGTGTGGCAATGTTTTAGGTAAAATGTTGAGGACTTATGTAAGATAGAGGCAATGCTGATGGAAAGAAGTGAGAAATTTATAAGGAATTTAGAAAAAAAATCAACTTGTTTATCAATGTGAATGAATGGTGGGAATTGTGTCAAAGGTTGAGATATTTGAGATTCACAGATTTCCCAGGTAACCTGTTGCATTACTAATGAGGCTATGAACCCAGCCTAGGAAATTCCATGAAAAGAGAAGTTTAATGCAGGATCCAATAAGCATATGGAGAGAGAGTTTATTCTACAGCCTGTTGAATTTTCTACAAGCTATGGGACAATACCTAAATCTACAGATGAATACCCAAACGGAAGAGACTTCATTAAGAGTTCTAGAAAACTTAAAATCAAGCAGTTTTCAGTCTCAATTTTTACTCTCAAGGTAAGAACAATTGAAGTATATCTAAGACAAAGAAGAATATCCTAGGTGGCATCAAACAGGAACAGGCAGTGCTAAGCCGTCTTCAGACCAGGGTGAGCATGAGTATTTTAGTTAGCAGAGATGGTGGTGAAGAAAGGGATGACCAAGGAAGTCATGGCAAAGCAGCAAGATACAGACACAGCAAGCATGGAGAATATTTATAGAGAGTCCAGCCCTTCATTTTAAATTATGGTTTAAAAAGAAAATTATTAAATAATGAATCTGAAATAAAAATGGGACCCAGATTCTGAAGAGCTTTGAATACTAGGCATTGTAGTTTATTTAATTGGCAAATGTATTGGGGATTGGAACTTTAAGCTTGAGTATGGTTTTAAGGGTAAAATGACCTATCAGAGTTTCACTTGAAGAAAATTAATGAGGTATAAACATATGGGATGGACTGAGGACACAGATGAAGTCTTTGAGGACCTTATGTAGGAGCCTATTAAAATCATCCATGAAGAGAAATTGAAAGCCATTATGGGCAATAGAAAAGAAGAAAAGAATGGATTGAATTTCATATTATTTTCAAATTTTAAGGACTAACAGTAGGAGTGAGCCAAGAATAGTTTTCAGAATTTGCGTCAAGTACTTAGGAAAGCTGAGTATGTGGACCTGATGATTATCATCATCTCAGATGATTACATATTAGAAAAAAAAATCAATAGGTCTGGGTGATTTGGAGGAACTAATTTACCTGGGAAGAAATGGTTCCTAAAGATAGCAAAGCCAGGAAAAATGAAGAGTAGGGGGAAATTATTCATTATCTCTGAATAAATGCATTTATTAAAATTGTGGGCATAGAGGAAAGACTATGGAGTGGCATAGAGTTTTCTCTATTAATAAAATTATTTAGCAAGAATAATATCCCACAAATTTCTTTCCAACTCTAATGCTCTGGAAGTCTAAGATTCTATGAATGCTAATATTTTCTTAAGAGATTGGGGAGTGAGTAAATACAGAGACTGGGTATAATAGTTGGATTTTATTAGTAAAGGGTAATGGCCAGCAGGACGAAAGATTGTAAAGAAGCAAAATAATGATAATGATGAACAAGACCCCTGAATGAGAGCCACAGTAGAGCAGCAGGCATTTGCTGGGGAAATTGGAGCAGCCCACAGTAGCAACTAGGGAAGAAATGATGGACAAAGACAGAGAAAGGATTTGAGGGAGGGATTTGAGGGAGGCCATTTGATTGACTCAACCATGTGGTAAATTAACAGATGAGGGTGAAGGAGTATGGAGAAGAAACTGGAGGCGTCTGCTCAGCATCTTCTGGTACTGCTCTCAGGAGTGTGATAGACTGAAAACTGCCAAATAGCAGTGGCGATGCAGGTGGCTTTGGGTCTACACCCCCCTTTGCCTGCATGGCCTCTCTATTTACTAGAGCAGAGAGTGATAATTCAGAATGTTTAAATGGATGCTCTTTTTCCATTGGTTGTAGGTCTATACGGACATGATTCTTCTACAGCCCGCATCAGTGAGGTTAATTAAAGCTTAAGAGCCCAGGAACAAGTGGGGGCCTCCATGGGGCAAAAGGCAAGTGATTTGGGCTGGAAGAGAGATGATGCTTCTTTGATCCACTGCTTTTCATTTAGATGAGTGGGTATACATAAATTATTAGAGGGGATTTTCTAAAGTACGTCTTAGCACAGACTTAGCCCAAATTACCATGGCCGACGCTCTCTTAGCTTTCAGTGGAGGGCAAAAAAGCAAAGAAAAGTGAAAAGTCCTGAGCTGAATCTCTTGTCTAACTTTATCCAGGTTTAGAGAATCCAGTGCAAAAAAGAGACACAATGTTTTAAAATACCATTTACCCATAAAAATACCAAAAGAGGGGTACTTAGGAAAGCGTATTTATTTATTCACCCACAGGTAGAACACAACAGGGGCGACACATATGATGCTTGGCCACTTTCAAAATGAGTAGAGAGAATCATTAAGTGAACTCTTAGAAAACTCTCTTTGGTCAGTAGTTATCTATGGACTTCCTTTACTTGGAGTCACAGCTGGGAAACAGAGGTGGGGTCAGGGGCAATGACATTTTTTAGCACCAGCAGATCTCTGGTAATTGGACTTCAAAACCATGCTGAGTCCTTGTTTCTTGAAAACCAAGCTGAGACTCGTGTAGCATTTTACAACAAAATAATGATCCCTGGCCAAAACCGGAATCTGCAAATCCAGGCAACATACAATCTGGACCCATTCCACCTGCTTTCAAAAGCTGCCAAGTGTTTACTTTCCTCTCATTTTGTCCTGTGTTGTGTTTTCACTCATAACACATATTTTGCACCAAAAATAATTTAGTGGCTTAGTGGGAATAAAGTCAAAATGAGGAGAAAATGGAGAAACTGCTGGCTGCTGGAGCAGCCCAGGATTAATAAATTGTGCAACATGTGACTTGGCAGCTCTTTGATTCACCAGTAGAGTCCCCTCCCTTGTAAATTCTAGTTGGCTTTCCCATACATTATTATGTGGATTCCTTAGAACCACTTCCCTTTCTGATTTTCCAGAGACAGGGTATAAAGTTTCCCTAAACGCCAATAAAATGTGAAATCTTATCCCCCTCTTCAGGCTGGCTTTGTGCAGTCATCTTCTAAAATAAGAACAGCAAACGTCTGAAAAGTTGCGATTTTCTATTTTTATGTTCATTCAATAGTTACCATTCTTCACAATATCACCGTTTTCATCTTGACAACAGTTCATTAAAACTATTGGGCTGAATGTTGAGAGAAACTTTACCTATTTTCTTTTCATCTTGAAAAAATTAATTTCTCATCCCACAGTGAAGAAACATACACACTGTTCAATCACTAGATGAGACACCAATTTCTCCACCTATTCTAAATCTATATGTAAATGCACTTCAAAGAACTACAGTAACTACAGTAACTTCAAACCCTTTAACAGGTGATCTTAGCTTGCGGACATATTCCTGAAGCAACACGAAAACACTGAGGTTAAAAATGTTGATTTCATTTACGTAATCAGAGAAGATGGTGGCAATGGATTCAAACATTGTTGTTGATTATTACACATTAAATGAAAAGGATGTTTTACTACACTTTACTAGGCCAAAACATTTGTTGACAAGTTTTCAAGAGGAGGTTTCCATTTTGAGTAGTGGAGGAGTAGAGGGATATAAATAGCTTTCATCAGTGTCTTCTGAGAACTATTTTATTTATTTATTTATTTTAAAGTCTTTTCTTTTAACGTGGAACTTTTGGCAAGGAAAAGCCTGAAATGCACACATAGCATGACATCATTTGTATTAAATCATTTTGTGTTTTGAAGGCCTTCTAGATTCAGAGAGTAGAAACTAGTTAGAATGAAAAGATAAATCGTCTCAAAGCCTCAGAATCCATGTTCCCCAGTATCAGAAAAAGTTCACGGCATATTTATATGAGAACTGAAATGTGTAAATCTAAGTGTTTTAAATGTTGCCTTGGAATAAAACTGGAGAAAAAGGATTTTCAAAATAAGTTTTGTGAGTTTGGGATGAAGGGAATGTAGCTTCATTAAATTTTGATTTTTATAGTTCTCAACAATACTTAAATAAAGCAGATAGTATTTTGGAAATTCTGATGTGCTTTTTTTTTTTTTTGCATTTCTAAATATATGACTAGGATGCAGATGGACACCAGCAGAGACCTGGGTATGAAATGTAATAACTGAGGGGGAGAAATTCATTTGTCTGATGGCTGTTGTTCCTGGGAGGCAAGATTGGCATCTCCACCCAAAAAATGGATTACTGAGTGGATAATGAGGTAATCAATTTTGGAGTGTAGAAACAGTTTAGAAATGGAAGTCATAGGATGCCCAGAAATCAGATGGTTTGGGAGCATTATGCTATTAACAAGTGTACACAGCTAATGTACTTGTAGAGATCAGTTTAGAGAGAGGCCTGGTGTAGGGGTTACCATAGGAAACATCAGCTAAAGAGGCCATTTCATACATGAACCGGAATGAGTCTTTAACTGGATAAAGCTAGAATTTGAATTTTTTCCCCACTAAGCAGTAAGTGGGGATTAAGAGGGGAAAATCAGCTTATTTTTAAGGCTAACTAAACGAGCTACATTTTTCCAGCATATTTGAAGACTACTGATCCACCCTATTTTGAGCAAAGCTCTGGATCCATTGCTAAAATTGCTGGTTGTCTACTGAGCAGCATCACTGTTCCTGAATGACCAAATTTGTCTAGTGATGTCATAGCACATCTTTTATTGCATTTAGGAAGTGGCAGTAAAAACTTCCCTTCTGATGCTTTCCATAGCTCTTCTTTGTAAACATAGAAGACGTAAACTATTTAATAGTCTTTATGTCATATCAAGCTTGTAGATATGTTTTATCTGATCCATGCAATTATTTTAAAAACTAAAATATTATTTTAAATTTCCATTATTTTCACAATATAATGGATTTCTGGATATTGATGAAAAGATTTAGAGGTCTGGCAGCACTGTATCTACTTTCCTAAATGTCAGTAATTGCTTGTGCTGAGTTTTGGGTGTTTGAGATGACAGTTCACTTTGCCATTGGCCACATTACTATCACTGCTGAGTGTAGTTCTACTAGATGCCCATGCCTTTTTAACTCTTGGCTCTTTTTGACACTTGGTTTCTTTCTTTCTTTCTTTTTTCTAAATTTTTGTTTGGTTGTAGATGGACACAATACCTTTATTTATTTATTTATTTATTTTTATGTGGTGCTGAGGATTGAACCCAGTACCTCACACATGCCAGGCAAGTGATCTACCCCTGGGCCACAACTGCAGCCCCCTGTCATTGTGTTTCTGACTGCTACATTCAAAGGATAAGTTTGGGCTTTATGCCCAAGCCCTCCGTGATACCCACTAAACCTGTATTTTCAGCCTCATCTTTCATTCTATTTCCTTATGTTCCCTCCTCTTCAAATACAGCTGCAAACTCTTCATTTGTGTTGCCTGGCTCCATTCCTTTCTTTACGATGTTTGAGGTTCCCCCACCCCTTGCTTCTTTTAAGTATAACCAAACCTTCAGAGTAAAAGCTTTAAGTCAAGCCAAGACCACAGACATTTCCTTAAGATGCCACTGTATGCAAGGCAATTGTATTAGATGCTGCCGGGATCCATTCCCATAGGAGATTACAATATCATTGGTAGTATAGTGCATAAACATTTAAAAATTAAATTAAACATATAATACACTAAATAACAGATCATCAGAATGATAGAAATGATATCATAAGGCAGAATAACCCATGGCGCCACAGAAATCTAAATGAATTGCCCACATCATCTGCATCTCCTTAGGACAGAGAATCAAAATTCGTGTTTTCTGTCATGGAAGAGTAGCTTTATTTATTTCCAGGGTGTTGCTGAATCTCAATGTTAAAAACTTATTTATTTACATTTAAAACAATGCCTAAGAACTAACACAATTTATACCAATTTGCATCTTGATTTCATGCATACATACCTACATAAGTATATAATATACATTTCTTTGAAGTTAACAATGATTAAAAATGTGCATATATAATTCATGTTTCTTTCCAATTTGGTAGTCAGTGGTTCTTCAAAATTGTGCATTTTAAATTTTAATGTTAAAACAAATTCATAGTTGTTTTTTTTTCCTTAGTTCGTTTAAGTACAAATTTTTTCTTAGTACTAATTTTTCTTAGTACATTAGAGTTTCCCCAGAAGAACTAATTGCTATGGAAAATGTACTCTTCAAGGGAAAAAAAAATTTGTTTTCTGCACTGACACTGTCAGGACTTACCTCTCTATGCTCAGACCAAACTAAGAAATCACAAAAGTATCCTTCTGGTAAGCAAGTTAGCTGTTAAATAAGGCTCCAGGGCTAAAGGTTAACAGGCATGGCTTCCACCACAACTTTTTATAATAGACATACGTCACACCAATTAACCTAAACACCTTATTGTATTTATCATATTGATTGTGTTTTATTTCAAATTTCACCATTCCCACCTAACAAAATTGTTGTTCCCCTTATATTCTTGGGGGAAAAAATCACTATTGTAACGTTGAAACTCTTTTTCTTTATTGGTCATATTCATATTAGTCACTTAAATTATTATTTAATTAAGACCAATCAGAAAAAAGTTCTCAAGGGAGTTTTACTTAAATAAACTGAAATAATACTGCTGATCTTCCTTTTTATTGGTTTTCATGAATGATTTTAACTGGTGGAAATGAAACGGTAACTGCCAAAAGACAATTGTATGAGAAGATATGTAGCAACCCATTAATTTCAAACAGCTTGGTGATTAATGAATCTAGGTTAGTTAATTAACCTTGTGGTATGGTATCCTGTGAGGGTTGGTCATGGTCATCTATCTACACTGGGGAATTGGAGGGTTCAGAGTTTTCCATAGTCATATTTTCATACTGTATAGAAAAAAATATTCATTTTACTATTTGAATAGGTCATCATTTTCAGATCAAAAGAAGGAGAAGGGCTGGGAGTGTAGCTTGGTGGTAGAACTCTTGCCTAGCATGCGGGAGGTCCTGGGTTCTATCCTCAGCACTGCAGAACAAAACAGAACTCCTCCCCCACAAAACATCAGTATAAAAGAGACTCACAGAGAGGGAGAGTGTTCTCTATCACTTTCCCAGGACACTACTGAAAGCTTATCTGGTCTTAGTTTAAGTATGCCTGGTCCTTGCAAGGGAACCATTTTCCTCTTTCCCTTACTCTACTCACCTTGCAACCTAAAAAAATCCACAAATTTATCCCATATGTGCAACATAAACATAAGGGTATTCAAACTCAGAAGATTTTCATAAATTTCAGTATATGTCAGGAATGGAACTAAATGTTAATGTTATTCAGGGTATCTCTGATGAAATGGATGTTATGTGAGTTTGAGTAGCAACATTCTATTAGTTAGAAATGATTATTTTTATTTAGTGGTCCTTGATTCCCAAATTAAAATTTCTTTCCTGTATGAAGGAGATCTTACAGTTCCCTTTTAGTGAATCACTGAAAGAATAATTTTATAATTCTCAAAATCTGGTGCTTAAAATAGGGATATAGTCGCATTTTCTTCACAATAGCTCAATTTTCCTTATTTTAGGAATATTTCCATGATTTCCATTTTATTTATAGGAACATTTATTGTTTTAAAACACAAAGTTATAAAGATTTTAAGAAAAAATATTATATTTACATGTATAGTTAGTAGTTTCCATCTTTTTCTTTTCTTTCAATTTAATTCTTTCTAAACTTCCAAGTTTCTCTAAACATTTACTTGGGCAAATTGAAAAATAAAAGACACAATTTGAAAGAAACACTCAAATGTACAAACACATCAGTATAGTAAAAAGTGTTCTGCTGATAAAGTTGTCTTATCCAAATATTTATAAACTGTTCTGTCAGAACAACAGCCACTACCACAACACAAAACCAATGGAACAAGCTTCAATTTGGGGACACAACGCTGTGTAAAGCAGGCTTACTGATAATTACAAATTAGGCAAAATTGTGGTTAGCTTAATGAAAAGGCTTATGTGTGCTAGGCCAATGGCAAAGGACCTGAATCTAAGGACAGAGGAACTTTTCTTGATTACTGTGATTACATCATGGTCATTAGAATTTAAAGCAACTAACCCAAACACAGACATCATATCTTCATTTGATAGCTGTAGTCTAGTAAATAGTGGGAAAGGATGTTATGTATGGCTTAAGCTTGATGAAATGAAAACAGACATTCTTTTTGAACCTGTCTGGCAAAGAAAATGAGAACTTCAGAATCAGGCAGTCAAGTTAACTTTTTCAAGCTCCAGCTCTTTGATTGGAAGGGGTCTGTGTAGTGTTTTTAGCTAGTCTTTGTTTTATAGGGAAGCCACTACAACAACTAGCTATGGATGACCGTCTTTTTCACATAGGGACTTCCTTTTTGAAAACTTAAGCCAATTAGAACTTCCAAAGCATAATGAGGTGCTAGCAATATTTCAATATTTTATTTTCTCATCTAAAGTAATATAATGTAACTTCACATGTGAGTTTTAACTCTCCAAATGTCAGCCCTCAAAGGGTCTGCAGGGTCTTACCCTGCTCTGCATGTAGACAATTCATGCTGAGCAGACAAATGCTTTGCTCAGGGGAAAGGGATGCATTGGGTTACAGTTAGAGCTACATACATGAAAGCTAGCCCAGTGGCCCCTGACCCTAAACTACACTTCATAGCACTACCTGTGGGAACCCAGCCTGAATAGAAGTATTTAGGAAGATCGGGGGAGTCAGGCAAAGGAAAACAAGCATTGAACAAAACCCAGCAGGATGGAGTTTCTTCATGTTACCTGTCCTATGAATAGAAGATCTAACTTGGCTTAAGAAAATGCAGATTTTTTTAAAGGGTTTGTTTCTATTTAAAACAAAAAATGAAGACAAAGAAGCAGGCTAACAATATCTACATTATCCAATTTTAAGAAAAAGCACACTGGTAAGACAACGTGTGTGCGAGACATTAAGTGGAAGTAAAGACAAGAACACCCCTGTTACAACTCCATCATTATCATCATCAAAAAGCATTTATTGAGTGTCTGGATTCACTGAGCATCATTGAAGCTACTAAGTTTAAAGTACTTAAGAAAGGAAACTAAATCTTAGTGTAAACGTAGCTCAAGTAACATGAATTGATATCAGCTCCTTAAATTGCACCTTGAAGAGACCATTAGATCCTTTTTAAAAAAAAAAAAATAGAGACAGACTACATATGAAACTTGCATGTTTTATCACTCTGGTATTTACGTCGTTTCGTTTTCTACTTTGCTGACATTTCAAGATGGTTAGAGGGACTCGCAAAAGTTTCACAGCAATTTTCAGATAAGGTTTTATTATTACAAAGAAAAAGCATGGATTAAATTAACCTTCCAAAGTGCACTTTCTTGATCCATTTGGTCTTGGGCGGGGATGGGGGTGGGGAAGACAATCAAACTTGTAAAGTTTTACATTACCTGTTGTTTTAGCATCTGCCTCAGCCTCTGCCAAGGAATTTCCCTCAGAACCTAGGCAACGTGTATGTATAATGTTATTGTTCAGGAGTTTTAAAATCTAAGACATCAAGGACCTGAAACCTAATCTGCTCAGACAGAAGCTAGGGAGGTGGCTGTGTCATTAAAAATGCATGGAAGCCTCAGGGAGAAAAAGTTCCACTTCTTTCAGGGCAGCAGGATTCGGCCAATTTTGACTTAATTCTTTTGGGCCAGCACCAGGCAGAAGTATTTTATCAAATCTTCCTAGGTGATTCAAATGTTCAACCTCCTAAATACCTACAAACTCTGGTCACTCTTATTTTGCCTCCTTATTCCTATGGCCATGCCATGGGAATTAATGGGAGAAAAGGAACTAGCCATATTGAGCTTCCTAGATACTGGCATTTTTCTTATCAACTTGAGACAGACTTCACTAAGTTGTCCTGGGAAGGATGGGATCCCAGCTTTTGGGACACTTATCATTTAAAAATTAGAAAATTGGAGTGCAGATCACAAAAACTGATAATGTTTATGGATAAAATTCAAGTTGGATCCTAGTTCTAGGCCTTCCTAGGTATCTATAGGCAGATGCACTATTATCACATTGCAGGGAAAACAAATGAAGGAACATATGTGTATGTATGTATATATATACGTACATGTAGAGTTTTAAAAAGAGGAGAATTAAGTACTGAGGATTGAGGAACTCAGAAGCTGGTAAGAAAGCAGCGGTTAAGAAACAGATTAACAAGCAAGGAGGTTGGCATAAGTAAGTGCTGAATAACCTGGAAACAGAGGCCATGTTCTTCCACTTAGAAATGATGCATATTCTTTTAGAGCTGGAAACTGAGCTCTGGCAAGCAAAATAAAGAATAAATCAGCCCCAGCTTTGGGCCATTTGTTATTTCAGAATCCTATGGTTCGAATAAAGACAACAAAAGTATTGATGAATCATGTGTATCTGCTCATCATTCTATATTTCATATATTTTGTCACATTTAGTTCTCATAATAATTACAGATAAGAATTATCTTTTTTTTAGAAGAAACTGGGAATTCAGAGATATTCATTAACTTGTCCAAGGAATAGACCTCTTTAAATGATAAAAATCAGATTTGTAATAAATGTTAGGTATTTCTCTTCCCTTTATTTGCTTTGCATTTTATTCCATCACAATTTTGTAATCCAGAGTAGACAGTTCAATATAAGTCACCTAATTTTGATGCTTTTTTAAAATCACTTGTGGAAAAGCAAATTTGTTTTTTGTTCATTTTTGATATTTTTATATTTCATATGCTCATTTCCTCTTCTCTCAGTTGTGTAAACTTTACTAGATATATCTGAAGTGCTAATATTTGTCAGTGTATTTTTAAATTTTGTAACAGTTTATAATAGCTTCAGTGGAATTAAATATATAAAAACAGTGCTTAACTTTATTATGCAGTGGGTATATTTTTAACAATTACTTTAAATGGGAACATAGGGTTTCTGCGAGTTCATGACTCTGGGAAAATTTAATGATAGGCTGTCAGGTTTGTTTGCATCTAAACACCAGCAAAAATACTGAGGTTATTATTATTATTATTAAGAATACAAAATTTAAAATATAATTATATACTTTTAACCTGAAGTCATCTGGATAGAAAATACTGTAGTGTTCATGAATCCAAAACCTAACCTATGATGATTAGGAGCTTACGTTTTATATGAGTTTTTAAAATTTTTCTAAAATGTTACTATATTCATAAATTTAGGAAAAATTCATGAAATCTTTGAAAAGTCACATCATTATGTGTTTATATATGCTATGTGTGTGTAGGCATATATATCTTTATGTATACATGTATGTATACATGTATGTATACATAAATATGTATATATACATATATATTTTAAATGTCTGTTGTCAAAGTCAGTATTAATAGCAAATAAAAAAATCAACAGAAATTTATTAATCCTTTTCAATTTGATGAATTCTCTTACATAACTAAAAGAAGGGTTCTAAGACCTGGTTCTTGATCTCAAAAAAAAAAAAAAGAAAACTTAAGAAAATACTAAGGGAATAACAGAAGACAGTATTAAGTAAACAGCATTTTAATGTGTTGTGGATACTTTGTATCCAAGGCAGGAAGGAAACAGGAAGTCAGGCTAGTAGAAGGGCTTATTGAGGACCTGGTATGGAAACTCCATGCTCAATCACCAGGTATCCTTTAAAGCAAAATTCAGTGGTTGTCAAACTTAAAGGTAGGATGGAAATAAGAATATATCAAGGCTAGCTGGGGCAATGTGCTCATTTTAGAGAAGTGATACTGAACAGAAAACCTAAGCCAAATATTGTAGAGTTTTTATTTTTCTAGCAGTGTTTTAGACATAGAACAACTTCCTAAAGGCTTTTCAGGTGTTATCTAATCTTTATTTTTTATATATTTATTTAAACATCAACTGGATAAAGCTTTACAGATTAGCCTGGAGAGACTACATAGTTTATGGCAAGCTTAATGACAAGGAGCTGAAGACGTAGAAAAGTGGAGGGAGAAATTGCTGTATCACTGGGGATTTTCCATCTCTTTTTTTGCAACAATAAAGTAGTAAGGATTATTTTGAAGAAATGAGAAATACTACTTCTAATTTCTCTGCACAAATACAAAAATTTTCGCTTTAGAGAATATCTCCCAGTCTTGATTGCTATGTAGAGACATAATAATATTCACAGAAATATTTAACTTTGAAATATTATGTTTTTTAAAAATCCCCATTGTGGTTGAAAATCATAAGGAATTTTGAAGAAAAAACTAGAAGATTGAGTACCTGAATACTGGGGATGTAAATGATAGAAAAATTAATTGTGACTCTAAAAAGCATTTATAACAGTGATACAAATACCAGAATGGAAGCTGGTTAGTGAATAAATATTCAGTTTCAATTTTCCACATGCTAAGAGTAAACTGAAAATATCTCAGAGACACTTGGAAACGAGATTATTGGTCTGGTCTGGAGATGTGGATTTGACAGCCAGGAGACAGGGTGACATAGAGACTTTATGGTCATACAGACTCTGGGTTTGTTATGATCCTTTCTGTTTACTATCTGGCTGACTTTGGTCAAGTTATCTAAATCTCTGGGGTCATGGCTTTTCTTTGGAAATAACAAGCTGTCCTTCAGAATTCTGGTGACTAGCACTATTCTAAAGAAATAATTATACAAAATTTGCTGTGATAGATCCACTGCTGTTTCCTTCTAACAAAAGAACAAAACACATCATCAGACATGTTAGATTGTTTGTTCTTAAGTCATTTTCTTTCACTACTATAGAACCTTTATGCCAAGAGACACAGCTGATGTGAAACACCTATTCTTGCAAAAGCTGTCTGAGAAATGAGTAATGAGAAATAGTGATTTCTGTGTAGCCAGAATATGTCTATCAGAAATGATACCTGATGAAATGTGAAAACACTGATTAATGAAGGAGAAATTGTACAGGTCTGGAAATGCAGATAACTCTGAACTCCAGGTTGCATCTGGACTCAGAACTACAGAGAGAAACATTTTTTTTCTGCCTGCAAATAAAAGAACTTCAGTCTCTGTGACTGCCCATCTGGTATTTTTCACCAGCACCAAATTCATTAGCAATGATTAGTCCTTTTCTCCAATCCCTTCACTCAAAATAAGTAAATAAAAGGAAAGTTTGGGTAGTAAAAGATCATGGGACAGTATCTCTATTTTGAGATGTTCTTAAGTTATCCTGCTTGGTCAAGACCTAAACAAGAATTAAGGAAAGAGCTATGTGATGAAAAGATGAATTTCCCCTAAATGTATGTTCCATTTAAGCTAACATAGAGAATATAGTTGAAGTCACTCACATAGATCGACAATTGATCATGTAAATTTAGATTGCAGATGACATGGTATTATACTTTGGGCTCTTTATTTCATTTCCCTAACCACATAGAAAAAAATATATACTCTCTTTTACTAATAGACTTATCTATTATAGAAATTCTTGGAATATACATAATTTCGAGCTTATCACGTTTTATGTACAATATTGGCTTAAAAGTTATGTTTAATGCATTAAATGGTTGTTTGGGTCACCCAAACATTATGTTGTTTTATATTGTAAAGCCAGTAGGATTCCTTAAATACTTTACTAACTCTTCAACATTTAGATATCAGCAAAGTCAACTCTCAGTTCTTAGGACCCAGTTTTAAAAGGAAGAGAGGGAGGGGGAAGGAAATTGAAGAATAGATTTTCCCCAAGAAAATCTCTAAATCTTAATATTCCTTAATTCTTCTCAGAAGGTGCTGTTTTACAGAGTGCTTTCAGAAGTTCATATCATAATGTGGCATGCCTCAACTAAAACCAGGATTTACAAAAACAGTGTAAGCCTTAATTTTCTAATGAAATGCATATAATATTATAAATCAATTAGGATAAATGAACTTGCAACTACAATGTGGCCAAAATACTATAATATGATACTATTTTTAATATTAAATTTAATGAATATTTTAACTAACAATGCTGAGACATAATGTAAGTGGCTTTCTGAAGTCTCGTAGTAGAGTGTTATTTCTTGACTATATTCTCATTCCTCCCTAAGCAATTTCTGTTATTATTATTATTATTATTATTATTATTAATTTATTGAGACATAATGTTTTAATATCTCTCTAGAGTACACTGTGATAATTAAATACATGTATACAGTTGTATAATGATCAAATTAGGATAGTAAGCCCTTCCATTTTTTTTAAGCATTAGTCATTTTTCTGGTTATTTTGAAATATATCACTGATGGTTTTAACCAACAGTTTGCCTACTATGTGACAGGAAATCAGAACTAATTCATTTTCCCTAACTGTTTTGGTGTCCCTTACCTAACTTCTTTCTGTCCCTCTTCCTCTCTCCTTCCAGGTCTCTGGTGACCACTATTCCACTCTGCTCTTCCATGAGATGGACTGTTTAGTTTCCAGTTTTGAGTGAGAACGTGTGGAATTTGTCTTTCTGTGTCTGGTTTATGTCACTTAAAATAATGACCTCCAGTTCCTTCCATGCTGCTGCAAATGTCAGGATTTTATTCTTTTTATGACTAAATAATATTCCATTCTGTATGTATACCACATTTTCTTTATTCACTCATCTGCTGATGGGGTTTATTTTGTATCTTAGCTATTGTGAGTAGTGCCACAGTAAACATGGATGTGCAAGTATAATGATTTCATTTCCTATAGACCCAGTAGTGGAATACTGGGTCATAAGGTAATCCTATTTTAGTTTTTAAAAGGTTCTCTGTAATGTTTTCCAGAATAGCTGTACTAATATACATTCCCACCAACAGAGTATGAATTCACCTTTCTCTGAATCTTCATCAGCATTTTTAAAAATCTTTTGTGATACCGAGTATTTCCTCATATACTTGTATGAGAATTAATACTGAGAATTTCTCATATACATACCAGTTGTATGTTTTACTGTTATTATTTGTTGCTATTCCTAAAAAGTTTGAGTTTGTTTCCTGAATTAAATGTGTTTGCAGAATTATAGTAACCACTAGTGTTAGGTGAATAAAAATCACTTTTCCTATCCTTGGCAGCCAGAGTGTTTCTATCATGTAAACCTTGTGGTAATGTAATAACAACTTTTTACCTTATTTGCATTTGTTGTCTGAGACAAGCTCATGACTAACTTCTAAAGAGATTAGAGGACTTAATGGTGCTCTCTTCACACATTAACCGTACTTCTCATATCCTTATTTTCCATTATTTTCTTATATTGGTTATATTTTATGTTTTTGGAAAAGACTTACTTGTGTGACTGAATATTTAACATACTGGATGTACACTCTAAGACTGGTAACAACTTTTACCACATATAGAACATGCATTTTATGAGAGCCCCCCAAATTTTTTTCTTTTCTGACTTATTTGTACATAGGTTTGTAAATACAATAGTTTCAATAATTTTTGAAAAAAAAATTTAAAAATAAGATGATTAACTGATCAGGGAACACTGAAATCTGCCTTTATGATGGTATTAGCAAATTAGGAATTTACATTTTTTTCTTTCAAAAAAGAATCATTAAATGCCCAGAACGAGGACTAACTTAGTAAAATTCTAGTGATGAATACTTGTAACTGTTTCCTTAACAAATCATTTATTTAATAATGATAGTGGCAAAATTAATTTGTCAAATATTTGTAGTAAAGCCTGTGCTAATTCTTATTTCATCTTCACCCCTATAAAGAACCTCCTCTGCTGCTAATACTCTGTCTTCATTGAAGAAAGCATCTGTTGCCTAAAGTGAGAATAACCCAAAGAGGTCCATTTGAGAGTGAGGGACCTCTGAGCCTTTTATTTATCTATTTTTATTAGGTTAATTAAGTATTACAAATAGGCAATTCATCTTTGAAATGGGAACAAGTTGTATAACGTTATCTATTAACGAAAACCAGAAGTCTCGGAACTATCCTACCACTTGGCCCTTTCATCAAAAGTTCTAGAGGTATACTTTTCTGGCATCCATACTCAGTTGATAGTGTATCTCCACAGGAGCTGTGATACCGTTTTGCAGATGTGGTAGAAGGAAGAAGTGGTAGTACTTAACAACAACAACAACAAAAACACCTTGTTTTCCATTTGGGCAATATGGATTCTCCATTCACACAGCTGCAAAACACCTAGGAATAAAAAGGTTCTGATGTAAAATCTCTAATGAGGGAAAAGTCTGGGATACAGCCTCTTGGATTAGAAGTCAAGGGACTAAAGTTCTTATTCTAGTGTAAGGACCCCTACTCCCTTGATGAAATCATTTAGCTTCTCAGAGGCCCTCCTTTTCATGGGATAAATAAATCCCTAAGTTTCTAGAGATGTCTCCTACCTCAGCTCAAGGAATGACCCCCATCCTAGCTTTGTTGAAGACTAGAGTGCTTCCATGGTTCTCCCACTGGTGTGAGTACTCTCTCGCTTTGATATAATGTAAGAATAAATGAGTATTGGCTGGGTTAGCTATACTAGATAAAGGCTGAAATTTATGAAACTTCTGCATGCTTAGTTGTTTTGGCAGCACTTTTTTATAATAATATCTATGTTTTATTAAATACTGATTAGTACAGACGGGACAACAAATTTTTGTTCTCTAAATATTTTACTTACTATATTCTTACTCTTTATAGAAACCAGTTACTTAGCTGGAGTTGAAAACAAAAGGTGGTTTGTTTTATGTGAGAGGTTTTACTTTAAAAAAAAAAACAAAAGTAATAAAAAGTTCAACATATATGAGAATAACAAATAAAAGGATTTAAGATAGCATACTTTTATCTGTATTGAACTTAGTCTTGTTTATGAAGGAATTTGGTATCACACATAGTTGGCTCAAAGGTGATTAGCTGGGGGAAGTGAAGTTTTATTCTGATCAGTGTATTATTTATCAGTTTGTTTCTAAGCTAAGAAAGGTAATTCCTAAGAAAAATATTCAAAAACCAAAAATAAACAGGAAAAACTGAACTCAATAAAATTATACTCAGAGTTTATTTCTATCATGATCAAAAGTTGTAACTTGAGTATAGAAGGCTATGTCTGTTGTTGTTGTTGTTTGTTTGTTTGTTTGTTTTTTTGGTACCAGGGATTGAACTCAGGGGTACTGGACCACTGAGCCACCTCCCCAGCCCTATTTTGTATTTTATTTGGAGACAGGGTTTCGCTGAGTTGTTTTGCTTTGCAGTTAATGAGGTTGGCTTTGAACTTGTGATCCTCACATCTTAGCCTCCAAGCTGCTGGGATTACAGGCTTGCACCACTAAGCCCGGCTGTATGGTTTCTAACGCACACATTCCTCTGATGTACCTCTCCCCTACTTCCCCATCCACCCGGGAAGAAGTCAGTCGATTCTAGACTATGACATTTGTGGAGACTTTAATTTTTAAATCAAGTTATTACAGTAGGTTTGCTAACAGTCTCTGTCACTCTGTTGAAACTCTAAATTGATACTCAAGAATAATTCACTCAAACTTTAGGGGGTTGGGGGGGGAACCTTTTCCAGTTTTGTCTTAAATCTTACAGCTACTTTGAGTTTGTTCCAGGAAAGAAAACAGATTACGACTTTTGATAACATAGGAAGAAAATATTATTATCACAGCTTGAAATCTGTTAACAGGAACTTTCTTTAGGGAACAAACATTAAAGTACAACAGAAATTTAATTACAAGGAGATTTTCCACTTGTCAGAAATACTTGCATTAATGTCAATAACAGCTCCAAGAAAGAGACGATTGTCTGGGGCTGCAAGACAATGACAAGATAAAAAGAATCCCTGAATCCCTGTTACAGACACACTACAGGCACATTGATTGTTTAGATTTTCTTTTGGAAAATCCTAAATAAGATATTGAACAAAAACATTAAAGCAATGCTCATTCATCAGTATCATATTGATTGTCAATGTGTCACCAGGGAATGGTCAGGGCTGCTATTCGTCCTTCTGGCCTGCTATGGAAGTAGGTGACAGAGTATAGTATTTATGAAGAAATGTGACAATAACAAAAAAGAATATTTGCATCTTTTATTGATTATTCATTTGTGTTCCACCCCTGGTTCAGGACACTGCTTATAGGAAGAGCTTCATGAACTCTCTATGAGATCCAGATAGGAAATTTATTTAGAACCTGCTTTCAGTGTTTGTAAGGACACTGTAAGAATCAGGAGCAATACACCATCCCTAGCAGATCAGACGATTTCAAATGCTGTGGTTACAGGTGCTTTTGCCATCGGGAACAGAAAAACTTCTAATGAGATGGATAAAATGGAGAAAACCAAGAAGGGTCTCATGAATCAATTTTTGTCATCCATCCAGCATCTCTTGGAAAGAAAGTAGCTCTTTACAGGGCTCTTACTACGTGTGAAACTCTTTACATCCTCACAATGTTTTCATGATGTGGATACAATTATGCTCTTTTCAGAGACTTCAGAGAAATAAAGTACATTTCAACCAGAACACAGTGGGGCCATGATTCAAACGTGAGTCTGTGGAGATGACATCCCATGCACTCAATCACACCATTTTTCAATGACTTTGGTGGGAAACCTGAAATATCCTCTGAGACAAATTTCAGGGCCAAAATAATGAAGGCCAAGTTTTTATCCACTGTTTCCCACCCTATGGATCATGAATTCTTGGGGAACCTCCAAGTTAATATCAGGCATTCTTGAATCCAAATATACACAATGCATTATCTATAGACAATAAAGATGTCTCCTAGTATGAATATATTCTTTGTTAACAATATGTGTATGTTCAATGATTAGTCATCATTGATTATAGGAGTTTCATTCATTATCATTTTCTGGCCAGTTAATATTAAGAAGAGATTATTCTTAAAGTGAAATCCAATAGTATTTTTATTATTACTTACTTTGAAAATGCTAAAAGTAGTTATTTGAAATCACTAAGATCATTCATTTGTCTATTCATCCATTCATTAGTTAACAAATTCTGATTGAGTATCAACTGTATGCCACTGTTAGTTCTATTAACAGTAAAGAAAATGGACAAAGGTTCCCCATTTTGAGGAGCTTAAACTTTAGTGTCATTGTATTGTGTTATAATGTATGTGTTTTATCACAACCAGAACTGTTGTCTAAAATAATCTTAACACTACCTGAATATTATTGTCATGGTACACGTTCCCATAGAGTTGGAATGGGAAGTAATTCAGGCTATATCTCAGAGGTTCTAATGGGGTGATTTTGGATGTTGGGATTGGATCATGTGTCAATCAGAATCAGCTGGATGCAATGCCTATGCTTTAGGATAGCCAGACAATATAATCTTTGCAACCCAACTCTTATCAAAACTTGGTTTTTAAGAAGTTATATTAGAAAAGATAACACAATGGATGCACAGCCCAGTCCATGTGGATTGCTAAATAGTATTTAAAAATGTATCCCTGAATAAAGCTAGGCAATCAGAAAGCTGTGGGCTTAGACTGTGTGGTTTTGGCAGTCCTTCTGAATTGCATTTGCTAAGCTGCACTTCGGCATGAAGTCCCTGGTGAAAATGGTGGGGCAGCCACAGTGAAAAACAGCTCTGTGGAGCTGTCTGTGTGATGCAGGGATATTATTGAGGATGATGCCCCTACAATTCCCAAGTATCTCCTCTATGAAGAATTTTGGGAGAATTTTGTTTAGACTCTAGGATAGTTAGTAGGATTTTTTTATCTTATACAGCATAATTTTATACCTTATCATATTTCCCACTTCAGTTAATCTGATAGAAGACTCAGAGCTGAATTTATGAGCAACCTTTAATTTTTTGCAAAAATGTATACATTTGTCGTGTACTTGTAAAAATGTGTATATATATTTACATATGTAAATGTATACATTTATCTCAAGTTCATATTCTTGGGCTTCTTCATAATATACAAGCTTTGTTTTCTCTATTCCCTATTTTCCCTAATTTAAACATTTTTATTTTACCATGTATCTATAAGTACTTTTGGGAATAAGATAAGCTATATATTTATTAATGAAATAAGTATAGAAAGAGTTGAGAGATCTCAAGAAATAGTCTAACCCCCATGTTAAAATCAGAACAAATGTAAACTAACCCTGACAGTTGACTGTCTACCATTTTCTTTAAAGCTTTTCAAAACCAGTTCCAGGGGTTGGGGTTGTGGCTCAGTAGTAGCACGTTTGAGGCACTGAGTTCGATCCTCAGCACCACATAAATGTAAGATAAAGATGTTGTGTCCACTTAAAACTAAAAAACAAATGTTTTAAAAAAAACATCAGTTCCCAGAAAAATTTCTTGGAATGATCTTTAGGTTCCTGCCCTCACCCCTGGCCCCGTGTTGGCTGTTCTGAATAGTTTCCGGTTCTCCACAGAGCATTTCAAACAGAACCCTTCACCTGAAAATGAGAATTTAAGTAAAGGTAGAGATGGATGATATATTTGTAATTTTTTACTTGAATTCTGCCATCTGTGTCTTTAAGGACCTCACCATTTTGTAACTCAGATCAGGATAGCATCCTTATTCCACCTAACATTTGGATAGAATGGTTTGATACCTGTGAGATTTTTCCCTTCTATTTCCCTCCCCATTAGGTTAATTTGTATAGTCATTTAATTTTAGTCTCCTATGAATAGGAATGTTTACTTATTTAACAAAGAAGGTTTTGTTTTGTTTTAAAACATATCTAAGTTTTAGAGAAAAAGTTATATTAAGAATTTAGAGCTATCTTCACTCTCTAGTTGGTCTAGTCTGTCTTCATTTTAAAAATCAGCATGTCTGTGGTCAGTTTTCTAGGTTTATTAACTGTAGAATTTTTAAGTAACTGATGCTCACAGAAGGTTCCTGTTTGAGTTCATTGGAGTGAGGATGGCAGATCTCTTAAGAGGAATTCAGATTAGGAGATGTACAGCCCTCGAAGGTCATATTAAGCTGACTTTTCCCACATCTGACTGCAGTTCTTTTCATAGAGCACAATTCATACTCCTCCATGGTCCCAAGGAGATTGTACAAGTAAACAGGAATTTTCTCTTGTGGAGTGAGAGAGAAGTCGAGCAGGATATGAACCAGGCTAATAAAATGTGAATTTATAGGTGTTCTGCTTCTGAGCCCACTTTCTGTGTCTGTTATGACCAGCTCTGCTTAATCCTTCCCACTACAGGGAGGTACTGTTCCTTTTGTTTTATATAGAGAGATAATAAATATGAGAGTTTGTTCTGAGAGAATACAAAGATTACAGAGATCACAGCTGCCTAAGGCAATCACATCAGTACTCAGGTGATTAGGAAGAACCAAAACCCAAGCTGAAAATCTCTTAGAGCTTGCTAATATGACACTTAATTCGGCCCTGTACTTGAAAATAAAATCCATGACTTCCTTCACAATTTCCCCAAATGTTTTAATTAACTCTGTAGAAACAATTATGTAGTAGGTATTACCCCAGACCAATCCAATAACCATTTAAAAAAAAAACTTTCTATTCAGCACTTAAACAATCAAATATTTCTTGTGAAAACAAAAAAAAAAAATACTGAGCACAGCATTTCTCATACAGTCACAGATAATAAACCATGTGGTTTATCTAAGATATTTAACACTTTTCTTGAAATGAAAAGGTTTTCAAAGTTAAAGTCAAATATTCTTGTGGAGGGGTTCTTCAAACACATAAGAATGTAAATGGTCAAAAATTGAAGCTAACCTCTTTTGACAATTCTATAATACCTACCATTATAGATTCAAATCAGGGCAATAATTCCATATGAAAAGTTGGCTAGTTTGGTCTTACAGAAATTTAGGATAAAAAGCTGTGCAGGATGCTCCCACATAGTATTTCATAAAATTATGATTTGATCTGATCGTCATAGTCTGGAACATATTTTTCTTGGTATTTGGCTTCTTTCCCCTCACGCCTGAAATAAATTTTCTGGAGTCTACGTCTTTGCTACATACTCTGTATTCAGAACAAAAATATCTTCCTTCTCTAGGGAGTGACTGAGGCGAACGCTTCTTTACACAAGCTATTCACAGCCTGCTCTCTTTCAGGTGCTTTGGCTTAGAAATGTCATTCAGTTCATTTTTACCTCTTCCATTTTTTTTAAAGTACACTAAAACCCTCCTCCTTATCTTGTGCATTATTAACTCTCTAGGTCAAGTTCAGCCTGCTGCTTGCACAAGACTTAGATCTGTCTGGAATACTGACACCTATTTTCTGCAGTTTCCCTTCTTCACTTTTTAAAATAAATAAATTAATAAATTAATTAATTAATTTCTTACATACATGACGATAATGGAGTGCATTACGTTCATAATTATCCATTCACAGCACAATTTTTCATAACCCTGTATATAAAGTATGTTCACGCCAAATTATGCCATTATACATGAGCTCTCTCTTTGTTTTTGCATTACAATTCTTAATACACCTTTATAACACAATTTATCATATCTCTGTTTGCACACAAGGTATGTTGACACCAAATTCACATCTTCATACGTGTATTTTGTATAATGATGACCGTCTCCTTCCACCATCCTTGCTATTCCCCCTTTTTCACTTTTTTGTTTGCTTCTACTTTTCTTAGTGCAGGCTACTTGGAGATGCCCAGTGAATGATCAAATAAACAAACAGATCTGTTGTATCTGCCATATTCTTCCTTGCATTGTAAATAAATAGTGTACATACATATTGAGTACAACATTTTGTAACGCTAGACTCTGTCCCCCTCCTCTTCTTACATACATGTGTGCATACCCAACACATACCCAGTGCATACCCAACAGTACCTTGCTCAGAACTTGGCCATACTAGGTTGTAGATGTCAAAATATTTATATTGAATATGTAAATAAAAGGAGGATATTGACATATTTAACATGGAATATGCTGACAATACATCTTTAATGTGGTACTATTCTTTATTTATTCATTCAATAAATCTTTATTGGGTTCCGTAGTATGTCAGACACTCTTCTATGCACCTGTACATTGGTAGTAACAAGGCAGAGTCGTGACTGAAGCTTTTACATTCTAGTTAGGGAGACAGACAACCACAAACTTAGGTGAATGAACATATGACATATCATTATCAATAAAATACCATAAAAAATAAAGCAGAATCAGGGCCTAGTTGTAGCCTTGAAAAAATTGGCTACAGCAAATAAGTACAGATCGTTCCATGGTACTGACATTTAAGTAGAGATATGCATGAGAGGAGGGCTATTTGGAAGAGCAATGTTCTAGGCAGAAAAGACAGCAAATAGAGTGTTCTTAGATAGAAATAAACTTGGTCATTTCAAAGATGAGCCAAAGGGCTAATGTGGTGAACACATATACAGAAAAGACTCCTTCCTTGACCTGGGTGCTTTTTTTTTAGATGTTAGACAGGTATCTCCAATGAGGAGGTGCCAGCAAATGAGACTGAGAAGCAGAGACCATTGTGGCAGAAGGAAAACCAAGGACTTTGAAAACTTGGGGAAAAAAAAGTGTCTCAAAAGAAGAAGAGATTATTATCTGTACCAAATGCTGCTGAAACAAGAATGTCAAAGGAGATCTTCAAAGAATGGTTTCCACAAAGATGGAGGATGAACACCTACCTGGAGCTACTTTGAGAATGAGAAGAAACTAGAGTGAGGGGCTGGGGTTGTGGCTCAGTGGTAAAGTGCTTGCCTAACACGTGGGAGGTCCTGGGTTCGATCCTCAGCACCACAGAAAAATAAATAAATAAAATAAAGGTATTGTGTTCAAATGCAACTAAAAATTAAATATATTAAAAAAGAAACTAGAGTGAGTGTAGGCAGTTATCTTGAGAAGTTTTGCTAGACAGGAAAGCAGAGAAAGGGGAAGTTGTTGTAAAGGGTACTTAGGGCCTAGAGAACTTTTGTATTTGCTTATTTTCTTAAGATGCTTGATATTACAGTGTACAGTATGTGTTGGAAAAAGAACAATATACTCAACAAGGAATAGCATCTGTTCTCTGGCTCTAAGATAAGGATGAGAGGTTATATTTAGGTCATAGTCAACTTGTCTGACATCATTAATTCTCTCTCTCTCTCTCTCTCTCTCTCTCTCTCTCTCACACACACACACACACACACACACAACATATGCATAACATTGAAATGCACAAATTCGTTCAGGGTTCTAGCAGTTGGCATTACTAACTGGCAGAATAATTTAATATTAGAGGAGATAATTAATATTTTTGTAACTCCTTAGGTATTATACATGATATGTTGATATGTTTGTAAAATATCCATTCATTTGTTTCATAAACATTTATAAAATGCTGCTCTCTTTGTCAAATACTGTTCTAGACATGGAGTGTGGAGAGGAGATGTGAACAGACTTGATCTTTACCTTCTTGGTACTTGTACTCTCAACATACGTGATCCAAAGAAAAGTTAGCCTATTTTTCTCCCTTGCATCCCATAGGGTGTCTGTGATACACTGCTCTAAATAATGCACATTAAGATATCTAATTAAAATTTTGTTCATATTTCTATGGGGTTAATTAAATTTCTATTTTTATAAGAACATTAAAATGAACAAAACTTCCTTGTGATATTTCAGAGGTTGCCAAGAGCTTTTGGAACACATTTTAATTTTATTGAGAAAAATGTTTAATTATTTGCAGCTCCTATGATTATTAACTCTGCTAATAAAAAGTAAAAGTTCCAAGATTTTTTTTTTAATATTTGATATAGGATTGCCAAACACTCTTTGTAAAAAGAAGGTCTGGGAAAAAACAAACAAACAACTCTCTCAATCTGGTGAACATCCAATTCCAGAACACACACGCAAATCTCCTATTATCTGGGTTAAATCTCTGCATTACAGTTATAAGTAACCACTATATTTGCTATGTGACTCCACAGGCAAAAATTATTGACTGACTGTTATGTGTTTGATTGGCATTTTTGTTGTCATTTCTGCCTTAAGTTTTGCCAAAAGTTTTTTGAAACTGGAAAACTGACCCACCTGCAATCCTCCTGGGGAGAAGTAAAAGAGGGAAAATTTTACATGAATCTGTTCCAGAATGATATACGCCCAGCATGGGGTGGAATGGGAAGAAGCAAAAAGGTTGAAGAAATTGAACGACTTTATTGAGCCTCCTGTGTGGTGTCTTTACAGTAGGACTTTATTATTTCCCTTGGAGTAGCTCCCTAGAGCAGCAGATCCCAACTTAGTCAAATGTCAAAGTGAAAACAATGGCTGATTCAAAGCCCAGGCTGTCCTAGGGAGGATCTGTCAGTTTGATCATCCACCCTTCTGTTTTCTTCCATAATACCCGCAACCAACTCTCATTTGTACCTATTACAATTTTCCTCTCAATTATGTGATTTTATTTGCTTGATATGAACTTGAAAAGCAATGATAAATTCCCATTATATTTTCCATATTTTAAGTTTATACTTTCAGATCCCATGATTATATTTTAGATTATTAAAATTAAAGTTTGCTTATAAATGATATGCAAGTTCACAAAAGTAGAATCTATTCCTAAACTTGTGTTAGAGTCTGTAAACAAGTCTGGATGGTGCTTGGCATTTTGCCAGGGGGAGTGGTTTGTGAGGTGGCGCCAGTGAGCCATTAAGTGTGGAGATTCCTTATTGGTTGACTGCTGTATCTAGTTTATGTTAATTAAGATAAGCTGTGTGGAATGTATATATACCCCTCCTGTCCTACAATAAACGGCTCCCACTCCTGCTGTATCAATGTACACAAGTTGCTCATCACCCCCCCCCCCCACCCCCCAGTTATTTTGCCCAGCCAGCAGGGCTGCGGCAGACTTGAGGAATTGATAATATGGTTGATCATATGTTGAGAACCGTGCCAGGTGTCCTGGGGGAAAGAGTGGCACATCATAGATGGAGCTGGACACACTGATAATATAATGAAATTGAGGAAAGGGATTTATGCATTTATAATATTCCCCCACACATTTTCTTTTAATATGCTTAAATATTTTATTTAAAGGAGTCTAATAACAAGAAAATACTACAGTAAATTTTCTAGTGAACTTGCCTTAGAAGAGGAGATAATTCCTCCTATAAGTCATGAGATAATTTGGTGATACAAAGCTCAACTTCAAAATAAAAATGTTACATTTTAAAATTATTTCTGTAATTTTTAAATAAGAGTTACACAGGAATTGATCCTGTGGAGAGGAGAATCTTCTAATTTATTGAAGTCTTTTTAAAGGAAAGTACATGTAATGTCAGAGAAGAAAATTTCAGACAAACTAGGGTGTGCTTTTCACAAAGTTACTCACTATTAAAATCAAATTATGATGAAAAAAATTTTGTGACTCTAATTTATAGCATGTATATTTTTACCTTGCATAATTATAGCTGGGGGACATATCCGTTCACCACAAGGTTTTTAGTACCTAGACTCCATGGAACCAGAGTCCTGGATCCTGGCAGACTGAACTCTATCCTAATCCCTTGGAGGTAGATGATGGAGTTCCGCACAGTTTAGTTTCCGAGATCCCCTTGGTGCTGCAATATATTAGTGACTGCACAGATCCACCCTGGTGTCCTTGGCTGGAACTTGTGTGGGACAGCCAAAAGGCAAAGAAACATTAAGAGCTCCAGTTAGGTACAGGGTGACGGAAATGTGCTCTGTCCTCCTCCTCTAACTATGTAGAAGTTACGTCAAAATTCAGGGCAAGAGGGCTGGGGATGTGGCTCAAGCGGTAACGCGCTCGCCTGGCATGTGTGCGGCCCGGGTTCGATCCTCAGCACCACATACCAACAAAGACGTTGTGTCCGCCGAAAACTAAAAAATAAATATTAAAAATTCTCTCTCTCTCTCTCTCTCTCTCTCTCTCTCTCTCTCTCTCTCCCCCCCCCCCCCTCTCACTCTCTCTTAAAAAAAAAATTCAGGGCAAGAGAAGAACCTTATGAGAGTGTTATTGATTGATAATTTTTCCTCATTTGATCCTGGGGAAGATGTTGGTTAGTTCAATCAAAGTACCTAGAGGGTCAGGGGAGTATGTGGGGTCTTTGTTGTCAGCAGCTTCAAGTCCTGACAATTTCTTGGAGGTAAACTTACTTCCCCTTTTAGAAGTTGAAAGAAGGAAGAAAAGGGGACTGGGGTTGTGGCTCAGAGGTAGAGCACTCCCCTACCATGGGTGAGGCACTGGGTTCGATCCTCAGCACCACATAAAAATAAAATAAGGATATTGTGTCCACCTATAACCAAAAAATAATTTTAAAAAGGATGAAAAGGAAAAACAGAGGGACAGAGAGAGGCAAGAAAGGAGTTGGGGGGGGGGGAGTGGGGAAGGAGGACAAACATAAGAAAGCATTTGTTTTATTTTCTTAGCACTGATTTGCTCCTCTGAGAAGTCTTCATCCTACCTGTCAGCCAGCCTCCAGACATACCCTTTCAGCAAGACACATTCTCTGCAGCCAGGCCATCATGACAGCATCTTTGTCCAGCTCTGAAACAGTCTTGCAAAGACTCTTGGGATTTGCATTTATATTTTCATAATACAATACTATATTACCCTTATGCTTGGAATATGGTTGGATAAGGTTAGAGAAAAAAGACTCAGGGAAACTCTCTGTTTTTAGAGGAATAAATAGGCAAAAGTTGATGTTATGTGGTGGCCTGACTAGTCATAGGATTATGTTTCTTTTATTCTATTGACAGCTAGCAACAATACCTGTTGCTAGCTGTCAATAGAATAAAAGAAACATAATAATTGTTTAACATAATACTTTTCATATGTATTATACACACATGTGTATAATATAATATAATATACACACATATATATGTAAAAGAGCATATAATCACAATCCATCTATAGTTAACTGGTTTTAAATGGAAGTACTTATATTATAAGGCTCATTTCTTTGGCTATTGTTTCCAATCTATATATCATTCAGTACCATGCAAGAATACTATGATAATAACTTCAATATTTTTTATATTTTCTTCTCAATAGTATACATGAATCAAGCATGGTTCTCACTTTCTTGTTTGATTCCTAAACCCAATAGCACCACAGGATCATTCACTTAAAAATAAGATGGTGATATAAGCACCAACAATCATGTGTCACTTCTTCATCTCTAACTAGTTGCGTTATATATAGCGTTCTATAATATATACTGATGTTCTAAACTCTTCATGACTATTCCATAGTACAACATATTCACCCCTTTTGTCCTGGCCAAAGATATTTATAGTTAGGAGACTGCTGCATAACACTCAGGTTTCATTTAAACTTCTCTTTCTCAGTGACTTGACCCTGTTTTCCCCTTAATGACTTTTCTGCTTGGCTTCTCGCCCACCTGTGGGGTGTCCCTTTAGTTCATGTGTTTTTTTTTCTACTTTTCCACCTCAGACAGTTATGTTCTTCTCCTTCCTACCTTAAATTCAATCAATAACAAATTTTAATGATTTTGAATTACGACAAAGGTCTCAATGACCTTTAATGACTTTTTCTTTTCTTAATTGTTATAAACAATTTTTCATTATTTTCAAATTGGGGCAAGAAATATTTTAAACTGTTTTTATACATTTTTTAAATTTAAAAATTCCTTTTAAAAGGTGGGTATGGTGGCACATGCCTCTTATCCCAGCAGCTCAGGAGGCTGAGGCAGGAGGATCTTAAGCAAAATCAACCTCAGCAACTTAACGAGGCACTAAGCAACTCAGTGAGACCCTGTCTCTAACACAAAATAGAATAGGGATTAATTCAAAACCCTAGACAACTATTTTGTGTTTCATAGGGTTAACTTTTTAAAATATTTACTTTTCAAATCAAACATTCTAGACTACCTTATTGTTTAATTTGCTATTATTTTAAATAAGCAATAATCTTTAAATACCAATCATCTCTAATACACTTGGAAAATGAAATTATTATAAAATGAATAAATAATCTGATGATTATTGTTAGTTTTGTGAACATTATATAGATTTTAAAGTAAATTGTGTGTGTATTTTAAAAGTTACATTTCTAGAATGAGGGACAAAAAAGACTTTTTATTAACCAATTGGGTACATCCTGCATAATTATTATAAAGGGGGATTCAAACTGAATCTAGAAATTGGCTCAGTTGAATGGCTTTCTTGAAAATGTAAAATTGGAGGCCAGTTTTGGGTAAAATTTCACTTTTAAGAAAGAGAAGCAAGCAGTTGGAAGAGAGAGAGAGAGAGAGAGAGAGAGAGAGAGAGAGATGCGCACCACTAGAGACTGCTTGTGAGGATATAGTCCTTGAATATTCCGTAGAAACCTGCTTTTGATGCATGAATCCAAACTCCTTTCTTTGTAAGGTAAATATTCCCTCTAAATTACAAATAAAGCTCAATAGTGAATTTTAGTAATGTTTAAAACAGTAAAAATAGTAAATACTTTCTGATTCCATGAAGCCTTTTTTAAAAAAAATATATAAAACAGAAACAGAATAATTGAATCTGAAGGGAGGGCTTGAAAATTTAGATTTCTTTCTACGTGAGATTAGATTCATACTGGCTGAGGAATCTCATTACCATACTCTGTGTACACTACAAAGAGGAAAACAAAGTAGGAAACAAATATCAACCCTATATAAAAAATATTATTTCCTGGGTTTGACACCCAGTACACACACACACACACACACACACACACACACACACACACACATATCTCACCTATGTTTTTTGCCAAGTATACTAATTCAGCTATTTCCAAACAAAAGTGATGAGCAATCAAGCTTCTTCTACTAAGACATCCAATGAAGTGTAAGAACGGTGAGAACACATCTGTTGTTTTCTGTAGAAAGACAAATTGGTACAATCATTTTTCCCCATGTATCTCTCTACTGTCTGAATTGAACATTGTCTGTGCCTGATATTTATATTTCTTAGATTACATTCATAGTGTCTGTGAATGGGACATTAATGATTGGAATATATGAGAATCTGTTTTTTAAACAGAGGCTACTGCTCTGTCATTCTGAATGAATTACCTGGGAGATCGATTTGAGAATAACTGTATCATACTTTAGTGTGAGAAACCTTTCAGCTCATTACCAGACAACAATTAAGTGAGACATCATTCACGATGATGATAATGGTTTAAATTATTCTGAGCCCAAATTATAAGGAATCTCCTGTAAGTGACCAAAATTTATAGCTGTGGCTTGCATAGTAGCTTAGCAGTTCACATATGGCTTATGTCAATGGCAGAAACAATGTTATTTTCTAAATCACATTGATTTGTTATGTGGTATTGAAAGATTTTAAACAGAATCAGGTCTATAAATTGCAAAATGGAGTCCTCAAAACTTCTTATCTCTGTTTCAGTTCTGTCAAAATGAACCCAACAGCCAAGCATTCTGTGTACACAATGCTACTAGTCAAAGAATAAGAACTGAGACCATTCAATTTCCTCTTTTTTTGGCAAGGTGCCAGACTGACATTTTCCTTTCTGTTAGTTTTGGCAACGAAGAAAGAGAGAGGAAACTTTACTGCTCAGTTAGTGATGGTTTTTCTATGTTGTTTTTATTAAAAATGTTGAAACATGGGCCCTTTGTCAAAATTATTTTATTATTGAAGGGTGGGTGGGGTGAATGAACTGGCAACTGTTCAAAAAACCATTAACAACACTGATAATGGACAATCTTATTTGGGTTCCCCAACACAGAGGTGCTTAATTACAATAAATTATGCTGCAGCCTGGTGACTGATGTGCATGTTTAATGAATTGGTATGGACTTAGAGGCTAATCTGCTGGGAGGGAACAAACTTAGTCCATCTGATATTGCAATAAAAAGTATGATCTTTTTAAGTTACATGATGATATATTTTGGGCATGAAACTAAAAGAATGAGTTTTCATTGGCTGTGGCTTTGTTGGGTCTCAAAGCCTAAAACACTGAAAAAACAACATCCCTAATGGTGACATTTGAATGAAATACAAAATGTAAGTATATCATTGATGGAATGCAACCCACCCAGAATGAAAGACTGGAGGCCATCAAAGCACTTACCGAAGACGCAGTGTGTGTTCAGAAAACAGTTACTGTGAAGTCAAGCCATCCTTACCTATGTGATGAAGTATATTGTTAGTTTTCAACTTATTTATATAATGAGAAAATAAATAACCTTTCTACATGATCCTATGACAAATATTTCTTGGAGTTTGTGGAGAAATATGATCTTCTTTTGGAAACACAGGGAGAAAATGATTTTATAAGCCTAAACCTGAAACTGAGTATCAATTAGAAAAACACTGAAGGTGGATCTGTTGAGGAAGTACTTGGGACTGAAATGGTACAGACTTTTTTCCATGCACATATAATTATTATAAAAATAAATCTTATTAAAATGTGTAACTATAATGAGCTAAAGAACAAAATAGTGAATCTGTTGAAGATGCTAGGGTCACTGCCTAGATAAGTGAAAAAAAAAACAAAAACAATAACCAAACAACACAATTCTTCAATATGTGAAAAGGTTTGCAAATGAGGAAACATAGAAAACATTTACTTCTCTATTTTGTGATGAAGTGTTTAGTATTGTCAGCTCAAAATGTGGTATCTAGAACAGGCAGAAAGTGAGATTAAGTTTTTCACGGCACAATATTTATGCACCTTAACATGTGAAGGGTTTTTTTTCTTTTTTTTTTTTGTCATGGAATAAATATCCTGACACAAGAATATCAGACTATATACTTGGAAGCCAAATCCCCTAGCTATGTAGTCATTGAAAGTACAAGTAGATGATTAATTAAAATGCTTAATCCGCCTCCAATTCCTATCTGTAGCTTTTCTGTGGTGTCCTTTGCAGATGATTTAGTGACAAATCACTGACAATTAAGGTCCTAGAGAAAAGTTAAAATATGAAGCAGTATGTTTCCAAAGGAAGATAAGACCCAGTCTTCCAGATAAATCAACCAAGAGGCCTATTTTGATAACAATTATCTAAGTGACTGTATAATAGGTTTTAAAGAATAGAAACATAATGAGAGGATTGAAGACACTGTGCAGGCTCTCATGAGAGAGATGTTTTCATTTCTTTGTGCTATGGTTTTCTTATTTACTCACATGTTCATGGATATTCTGATACCATTACAAAGTCTTACAAATGAAAACCTACAACAAAATGAAAAAAATTCTATTATTATTCTTTACTTCTTAAAGACCAGTATTACAAATTCCCAAGTGTCTTGGCTCTGTTTTCTTTGAATTTGCACATTGATAACATTGCGGCTATTTTTGGTGCTGTACAAGAATCAGAGAGCATCCTTATGTGTTTCTGGCAACTTCACAATGTGCTTTACTCTCCCTCTGAAGAAGATAGGATATTGGAGATCATTTTGTTCAACTCTTATTTGAGCACTCATTATGTAATTTAATAATTACTCAATATAAATATTCAAATGTTCTTTTCTCCAATTTTACGACAGAATAACATAGGTTTTATATTATAAAATGTTGTTAAACTGTTTCTAAAGAATTCTTGTTTTACACAATGAATTCTCTAATGTTCACTTACATGTATAGTTTAAAATTGGGGAGAATTTGGTTATAGGCAAGCTTAAAAAAAAAAAAGATACGGGAGAACAGCCAAAGCCACAGGTTCAGTGTTTTCACTGTTGAATAAAAATAATTTCTACCAATTTCATTCTGTTGAAGAAGGAACAATTTCAACAAAGAGTAAAATTGGCAGATTCCCTATGTTTTATGATGGTGCAGGAGTCAACTAACAGGTTGTTATAATAGTTTACCCCACATATTAGTCATTTTTTTTTCTTGGATAGGATGACCCTCAAAAGTACCTTCTTAATTTTCTGAATATCTGTTCACAGTATTTTAATATGCCCTCAAAATATATTTGAATTTGTATAACAAAGTGCTCAATATAAAATTAACTAAATGTTGGACTTGATGGCAAGTTTTGTATAACAGTTTTAAGAGAATGGGCTCTTTCAGAACGATGTTCATTTTTTTAAGGTTAAATCAAGATATTTGACTTTGGTAACAGGTAATGGTCAAAAAGTAGAAACAGAATTATATTCAATTAAAAAAAGAGACTGATTAAAGCTATGCACTATATAGCAAAAACTTGGAAATAGTCCATACTTTAAAAACAATGAATTGAATTTTGCATTTTTTTTAGCCTATCAAATTCTGTCTTCACCCTCATCATTGTGACATTTCACTAGCTCTGGAGAAAGGCACTGTCAACTGGTAAAGGCTTGAGTGGGCCATCCTTTTATAGTTTCATGTTTCTTCACGTTTGGCGAGAACATGACAATCCCATCCAACAGAAGATGGATGACAAAGTAAGCAACACCATGTCCTGAATAGGGTTGCAACCCAATTTCCCACATTCAACAAGTGAGACAGGCCTGCCTGGAAGTGCAAGATGTGAGGTGGAGAACTTGAACAGGCTGTGCTTGGTATATGCATAGGAATTTTTCAAATTATTTATGTTTGAGAAGAGAGAGTTGTTTTTGCTTCTTGAAGGAATGTACAAAATAAGGATAGTGATGAAAAGGGAAGGGTGAGATCCTGCGTGAAGACTGTCAAGATGGTGATAGAATGATGGAGTGAGGAGGGTTGTCCTGATGTGCAGAAGAAGTAAACACCATGTTCATAAATTCCTACTCCTTCTTAGGGGTATCCTTAAGGACAGAAGTAAATGAAAGAAAAAAATTCCTGTTAAAAATATAGTAAAAAATGTTTTCTTATAAAATTCATCTAGTTTTCCTTCGGAAAGGAATATTTGTTCAGTTTTATACACAAACTTTTACCTAAATCTTAGCTTCCAAATATGGTAAATACTAGTGTACAGTATTTAAGGAATTCAAGATAAATAGAGAACATTATCAATCTTTGTTATGCTGTTGAAATAGAGTTATGAACATGCCCTTTAAAGGAGTTTTGTCATAAGAGAGCTAGTCTTGAAGAAGTGATAGTTCCAAAGTTATAAAACTAATGCCTATTAAAATTAAAATCAAATGGTTTAATTCTGATGCCAATGTACTTTTCAATATACCACACTCTAGGTGAAAAGATAAAATTACTCCATATTACTGATGGAAAATGTAAGACTCAGAGGTATCTGAAGCTATAATGTCAGCAGCAAATGTGGGACCATCAATTACCCATGCTACTTGATGGCTAGCCCCAGTGCTGATCAGCAATGGCTGAGTTTTCACGTGTTCATCTGTCAGGATCATGCATGATACTGAGTAAAATTCTTATGTGTTCATCAACAAATAAATGCACAAAGTCTCTCATGGAAGATTTGGCACATTTTGTTAAAGGAGATGCATGACTCATTAAACGTTTTTTTTTTCCTATACTTTGAGAAAACAATAATTTGAATGAATCATACTTTGTGGAGGGGAATGGGATGAGAGGACAAGTCTTGGGTACAAATCTGTTCTTCACCACTTGGAGGTGTGAACTTGAGTAGGCACTGCATCTTTCTATAATTTAGTTTTCCTACCTATAAGCTTGGGATAATAATACTGCCCATTTCTTCTCAAGTTATTAACTAAAGAAAATCATACATGTACATGATGAACACAGAAAGCACTTAAAACACAGAATCAACACTCTACCAACTGAGCTATATCTCAAGCCCCTCATTTGCTAATTATTTTACAGTCCCATCAACCATAGCAAAATCAAAGGGATTGTATGGCAATGGTCCTATACTTGGTACTCTTTCATTATTTTCAGTTTATTTTTATTTTTAATCCTGGTAAAATATATTTATTATAAAATTTATCATCTTGACTATTCTTTAAAAGTACAATTCAATAATGTTAAGTACATGCATACCATTGTAAAAGTATCAGCACCATCTATCTCTACACTCTTTATTTTTCAAAACTAAAACTCTATACAACAACTCTCCATTTTCTTCTCTCCCTGATGAAAATATTCACTTTCTATTAATTTGAATGTTATGATTATGTTTCTATGAATTTAACTACTCTGGGTTCTTCATATAAATGGAATTGTATATTGTTTCTTTTAGTGATCAGCTTATTTCACTTAGCCCAACACCCCCAAGAATCATCCATATCATATGGTAGAATTGTTTGTTGTTAGTTTATGTAAAACCATTGATAAACTGTGTTACTTCCACCTTTTGGCCATTGTGAATAGCTCTAATATGTATATGGCTCACAAAAACACATTGAGACCCTACCTAAAAGTATTTTACATATATAATCAGAAGTTCAATTGCTGAAATACAATCTATTTTCAAGTTTTTGAGGAACTATCATTCCTTTTTTCACAGTGGCTGAACCCGTTTACATTCCTACCAATAGTACACAAGGGTTCCAATTTCTCCACAACCTCATCAGCATCATTGTTTTATTTTTTATATTAGCCATTCTAATGGGTGTGGGATGATTGAAACCTTTTATTTTTAATATAAGAGATCTTTGAAGAACTGTTTTGACATTTGTCTTAGAATGTGACTAGGAGTCTGCTGTGAGTTTAACTGAAAAATATCACAGCCAATGGTTGGGGAGATAATCCCAAATTCCTAAGGACCCACTGGCATTTGCATGACAACCATGGATTGAAAGGATCCCTAACTAATAACTGACATTTGTATTTCCCAAATGTTAGGTTTATATGAGTAATTCTGAATTCTAGTTATTCCATACTCAGTCTAACAATAACAATGATAAAGCCCAGTGAGTGTTGAGATTAGGAAGCTTGAGCTTGTTTGTTTCTTTTATAGATGTCAGTGTTAGGAAGGCTTCTTAAAATTTTCACCATTATCCCCTCCTCCCCCACCATTTTGTTGCTCATAGGGAGAAGTATTCCAGCCAAGGCTGGTACCTGAGTGGAAGAATTTTCTTATGGAAGGTTAAGTTAGAGGTTTTTCACTTTTCAAGAATCAAAACAAGATATTTCATTCTTTTGCTATTGATTTTTATGTATATTCACATATGAATCCTGAGGACTACTTACAGAAATACATGTACAATTTAGAAATATATTTCTGATTATCAAAATGAAGATCAAAGCAGAAATTTGTTCATGAGAATCTCTTCTAATTAATTTTAAAGAAAAATAATGGGTCATTTACATTGGGTGGTATCTATTTCACTAAACACCAGTCAGTGATAGAAAGACTAACTCATTCATCGATCGGTATGCTCTTTTTTAAAAAAAAAATTAACAGATAATAAATTATTTTAAAGAGAAAAATAAGAACTTAAAGTAAAAAACTTGCCATCAAAGTTTATTTTGCTTCCCTCAAATTTATCTGTTAATTAGTTGATGTTTATCCTATGGTATTTTAAGGTCAATTACATACATTCTTTAGTCTGGATTCATTATATCAGAATAAATTTCAGGGGAAAAAAGGGAAGAATTTGAATCTTATGATTCATTTCTAGTGCATTTAGTTCCATTTAGGACAGTCTGGAAGTGTGTCATATATATTTTCTCATTACTAAAATGTATGGTGGGTTTATACCATGACTAAGACTTACAGAGTAATATCAAGATTGATACTGCCAAAATAATACTCTCTTACATTTTAGCTATCCAGAAATATCATTAAAAAGGTTTTGGAAATCTCCTGATCTGCAAGGAAGTTAAAAAAAACAAAAAACAAACAAACAAACAAACAAAAAAACACTGCAGGTTTTGGTTTCAGACTCTTACATTCTTGTTAAAACTGACTTCTTATTTTAAATTTGGTTGTTTAGTTGTAAAAGATAATTATAAAGTACCAATGGATGAGCTAAATTAAACTAGAAATAAAATACACTTAGTATATAGAGTATGTGCTAAAAATATTAGTTCAGGTTTCCGCTTTTTGCACAATACAGATATTCAAGAGATTGTTTAGTTATTGCCAAAAAGAAAATTTATATATTCCTGCTTTTGTTTTAATGTGAGTTTGTGAATGCTTTATTTTTACATGAGAACCTCCAAAGTTCACATCATTTATATTGGTGTTAAAATTTATTCATTTTTATTTCAACTCATAAGGATCAAACTGGATCATTTCTCTAGCCTGTCAGGGGCTGAGTACGGCTGCTTTTGAGTAAAGACTTCAATTTTCTAGGATTTTTTTCCTCCTTAGTTACATTAAACAGAGCTGACAACTTCCACAAAAGAAAGTATTGTTCAGGAAGCCACATCTGGGATTGCTGATGATATTATGAGGCCTTCAGCAAGTTGGGTTGGAAAGAGGAGGGGCTGATAGGTTTCTGCTCTAGTTGGTGTAGAGATGTTCCCTGCGTGGGGAAACTGATGGCTCACCAAAAACGCCATCTATAGAGAATGGTACCTCGAAGCACAGATAAGGGAAGAACTTGACTCGTGCACAAACCACAGAGAATAACTACCTTCAGTGAAAATAAGTTATTCTCTGAAAGATGTCTTTCAAAATGTTTCTTTTGATCACATTAATTTTGCCAGAAATAGTACAACATTCCAATAGAATATTAGTTATGAATCGACTTACTGATGATAGGAACTTACTCACTATGTTGAATTATGTTGAGTGACACAAGGGGTATAAGACATGAGCTCTGCTGCTGAAGGGACACAGCATATTTGCTTTCAGATTTTTAGAAATTTATCCAGAAATAAATGATTTGCCTCAGAACATAGGCTCCTTAACTCTTGCTGTGTGTTTCTATTTGTCCCCTGACTCTGGCCACTCTTTTGTTTAAATATTCATGATTTTAAAAAATTCATCTCTATAGTTATAATAACTGGAAATAATAAACATTTTAAAATGTAATATTTAATCATTTATGTAAGAAAAACCTGTTATATTTTTCTCTAAAATTTTTATATATCATTACTTATAAAATTTCTTATTCTTTTTTTTCTTTCCTCTCATATAATTAAAAGAACACAGGATGGAAACACTGAAAAACTAGAATCTTAGACTGTGGCCCTTTGGGTAGGCATGAAAGTAAGATAGGTTGCAGTCAGATTTTTGAGATGCTCTGTATAAAACTGATAACTAACTTTATCAAAAAAGAAATTAAGCATGCATAATTTCCAGTCTTAGAAAGAATACTTTATTCTTTATTCAGGATAGTATATAGTGGATAAAAGGAAGGAGGCAGGGAGGCTAATGGAGAGAAGAAGATAAGGGTCCTGTATTAGGTAATGAGAAAGGAACACTTCTCTCCCTGCGTGATTCCCAATTCACAGTTGTGTCTCCTACTTCTCTCACCCAGGTTCACTTTACTCTAGCTAACCAGGTCTTTCTCTCAGTCTTCCTCCTTCAGGTCTTTGTAAATATTCTTGCTTCTTCCTAGAATTTGTCAAGAATTGGCAAAGAACTTGCACTGTTTCCCCTCTCCCCTTCCCTATTTCCACTAAGGTCTCAGCTCACATAACTAGGAAGATGTTGATTGATTAAACCCTACTATTTGCTGTCTTAAGTTCTTGTTTATTCCATAGACTCACATCAGAGTTGCCAATATTTATTTATTTGTTTGCTTACATTATGGGTTTTCTCCTTGGAAACTCCTGTCTGCCATATTAAAAGCCCACAAAGAATACGGAAAAAAATTACAAAGCACAGTGGCTTACACACTTCTTTCATTTCACTAAAGTAATAACAAATATTTGTGAAGAAAGTATGCGATTTCTGTCTGAATGTTGGTATTCTGTCCAATTTGCTTTTTCCGTGAAGTGCGGTGACATGATAGTAACATGCTTTAGCAGAAAGAATGTGTTTCTGCCTGAAATGTGCATAAGGTAACATTCATAAATATGTCCCTGACATTGAACAGAAACTCTGTAAGCCTAAATTAGGGACTGCATCCTCACTATAAGATACAGATGCAACATTTTATTTATTTTTCTCTTTGTCCAACAGAAATGAACCTAAGACCTCTGGTAGACGTTCTGTAACTTCTGGAGTAAAGCACATTCCACCAGTTTCCTCAGATGCTGGCAAGACTTCAACTTAATTCATTTCCTTTGCCAATGACAACATTCTGTATTTTTTAGTTGTTTTGGGTATCTATCTGACAAGGTTTTCTTTATAACATATGTGCATTCACTCACACATTGAAGTTTTCATGAGATCTGTGCCCTTAACTCTAAGTGGCAGTAGAGTCATAAGCAGATACAACATAAATCTTTGCTAAAGTTGACTGTGTGGCCATTTCATGACATATTAAGTTTATTCTTCATATCCTCTAATACATGTGAGTAGGTATAAAAGACTGAAAGTTTGTGTTTTAGGTGATTGTTTGTAACACTTTCATACAGTCTATATGCTTATATACAAGGACAATAGCTCATATCTTATTAATTTCTTTATGTGCCAATATTTCTAGCATAATATAACATATTTTTTGTGTGTGTTGAATTGTTTAATCCCCTCATACTGTATTTTCAGGCAGCTAGACTTCAAATTGTTATATCAATAGTTTTAAAATTATACTCCAACTATTTTCTACAAAATTCTTTGAATATTTTTTCCACCTAATATTTTAAAATTTGATATTAACTAAGGGAAAACTATGCACATTTAACTTTGAAGTAACAAAGTTGATGGTTACTATTACATTACATTTATCTTCATTATTATTTTAGATTCTAAAATGACTGCATAGGAATTGGATACACCAACTGAATGTAACTGGCAAGATTCTAATTTGTGTCCTTGGTGGTTTTTATGGGACCAAGAAAGGCACGTTGAACTATCTCAAGTTATTCTGGGCAAGTTTGAGGTAATCTATTTTGTGTCTCTTTAAGATCTTGTTACTCAGGATAGATTTTTACTATGGGGAACATCAAGTGTAATGATAATTTACCTTAGAAAATCTTGACTTCTGTGAGACAGAAACAGTAATAATATATCATAAAATATACATTATCTTGTTTCTTTTAAATTTAATGATACACATTAGTGACCTTGATTGACTAGAAATTCATTCCAAATTGTACAAATAAAGGGGAAAACCCCCAGTAGTGTTATCAAATTTCAGCTAAGGTCCAAGAATGACCTGTCCATTATAATAAAGTTCTTACTGTCTTCAGAACATCAGAGAACTTACTATCCGTGGTTTGGTCTTTGAAGTCACCATGATACCATCGCCTCTGATAAAAGAGTTTATTTATAACTTGCTCTGCTTATGTCCTTTCCCACTGAATCAGCAGGCTCTCTAAGGTTTGGGGATATAATTTCAAGGACTGTTAAACCTCTGTCAAAGTTTGGTTGGCCCCCTGAGGGGCCCTGTTTTTCAACATTCTCTTTGCTAAGACAAGACTTCTCAAGAAAGTGCTCAGAAAAGTGACAGCTTCAAGGACCAGAGTTTTTGTAATTTGAAGTGGCATTTAATCTGAAAAATAACACTAGCAAATCAGCATATAATTGGCTTTCTATTTCCTTTTTTTCCCACTCCCCTGCCCAACCTTTGGTTGAGCCAAGACACCAAGTCCAAATTACACTTAGTACAGCAATTTGCTAATCTCTTCAAAAGTTTCTGTTCTATTCACCCTATAACGTGGATGGAGTGTCCTACTCCTAAGAAAGTAGTAAAATGTACATTTTAATAGGAACTGTATATATTTTTGGTGTTTCTTTTGTATTATTTACTTTATTATTCATTATCAATTGATATTTTAAAGGAATCTTTTTTTTAATTTTTTTATTGGTTGTTCAAAACATTACATAGTTCTTGATATATCATATTTCACACTTTGATTCAAGTGGGTTATGAACTCCCATTTTTACCCCGTATACAGATTGCAGAGTCACATCAGTTACACTTCCACTGATTTACATATTGCCATACTAGTGTCTGTTGTATTCTGCTGCCTTTCCTATCCTCTACTATCCCCCCTCCCCTCCCCTTCCCTCCACTCTTCTCTCTCTACCCCCTCTACTGTAATGCATTTCTCCCCCTTGTATTATTTTTCCCTTTTCCCTCACTTCCTCTTGTATATAATTTTGTATAACCCTGAGGGTCTCCTTCCATTTCCAAGCAATTTCCCTTCTCTCTCCCTATCCCTCCCACCTCTCATCCCTGTTTAATATTAGTCATTTTCTCATGCTCTTCTTCCCTACTCTGTTCTTAGTTACTCTCCTTATATCAAAGAAGACATTTGGCATTTAGGAATCTTTTTAAACAACCAAAATTTGTGAACAAATATAACAAAATATATTTTAAAAAAAGGAAAACATTGTGTAATCTTTTCATTCTGTAGTTAATTGTTCTTGGTCTCCTCATCACCTTTCAAATTTCTCTGCTTCTCATCTCCTGTGCTCCACATTATCCACATTTTAAATTAGTCAAACTGAGGGGTGAGTGGAAAATACCTGTGGCCCTTCTGCAAGATCTGGATCCTTCTCCTACCTCCCTAAATTTTTATTCTCCATAATTCAACTTGTAGCAGTTCCTTTGTTAATACCCACTTCTATACTAAGCAAGGTTTTGTTAAATAATGTTTGTCCTTTAATGAATTATGATTTAACTTGAATTTGTTTCACAATGCTTTGGTTGACATTTGCTATATGAAACACACTTATTCAATGGAATTTCCCTTTCATCCTCTGTTATGGTGTTTCATCCCTAGGTGACAGTGCCATGCTACTGCCACTCTTATTGTGGAGATCAAGGAGGACTGGTGAGGATATTGGCTTTGCTTGAGGTCCTTTCTCCTGACAATAGCCTAGGAACTAGGGATCTGGACTCTGATTCTATGTACTCATTAGTACTTAGAGTCTTGCTTCTGCATCTTTACTAGCCTGTCATCGTTTACTTCAACAGTATCAATCATGCTGGGTTTGTTCACATTGTGTGGACTAGGTCCCCAAGCATCTATCAAAAGTCTACTTGAATACATAGCTAAGCTTAGGTTCTGCAGCTTTAATTATGTTTGTTGTTATCTGCACAAACCTTACATTTAATCCCAATTCCTCTCTTTAATAATTTGTATCCTCAAATTTTCCAAGCCCTTTTTCTCATCTTTTCACTAGAATCATAATAATTTCATCACAAGACTATCACAAATTTTGATGAGACATTTCATATAACATGGTCAAACTTGATAAATGGGTGGTTATTATGGTTAACAGTAAGAAGCAGATATAAACCTTGCCCTTAATCATTTTGCAATTCATTTGGACAAATAAGAACAAACTGTATGATTTTTTAAAAAAATCATAAATACCAGTTATTAAATATTTACTACATATGGTAGATATTGGGATAAACATCAGAGAAATGTGTCACTTAATTTGATTCCAATAAACCTGCAGGAAGATATTACTTATCCTCTTTTTTAGATCATGAAACTAACATATTAGTATCTATATCTCTATGCAAATGTTATCAATACATTGTTACTACTATTATTTTGAACCAATAGTTATCTGTTAGATCAATTAAGGATAAGAAAAATATAAGTTTGATTTTACCCTCACTTTTCCTTTTCCTAATATCCTTCCTTTCTTCCTGTAGATCTGAGTTTCTGTTCTTTATCATCCTTCTTCTGTCTAAAAAAACTCTTTTAACATTTCTTGCAAGACATAACTGTCTTGATAGATACCAACAAATTGTAACAGCTGTGTAGATACCAAAAAATTCCCTCAATTTTTGTTTGTCAGAAAATGTTCTTCTTTTTCCCTTCACTTCTCATGTTTATTTTTCAGGATATAGAATTAGTACATTTTGTTTTTTTTTATTTTCAACATTTTAAATATTTAAAATGTTATACTCTTTTCTTGTTGCATGGTCTCTGAAGATAAGATGTAATTCTGTTGATCTGCGTTTCATGTCTGAGCTTAATTTGGGAAAATCCTCAGTCATGATTGTTTCAAATATTTCTTCCTATTTCTCTCCTCTTTTTTAAAAACACCCATTACATATATATTCCATATCTTGTAGTGTTCCATGGTTTCTAAGTATTATGTTCTGTTTTTTATTTTAAGTCTTTTTCTCAGTAATTTTTAGTACTAGAAATTTCTTTTGAGACATCCTCCAGTTCAGAGACATTTTCCTTTCCTATGTATAGTCTATTAAAGAAATCATCAAAAGCATTCTTCATTTCTATTACTATGTTTTTGATCTCTAGCATTTCTTTTTGATTCTTAGAGTGCCTATCTCTCTGCTTACATTATCCACCTGGTCTTGCATTTTGTCCATTTATTCTATTAAAACCCTTAGCACATTAATCATAGTTGTGTCAAATTCCAGTCTGATAATTTCACTGTTCTTGCTATATCTGATTCTGTTCAGCACTGTCTCTGCTTTTTAGTGAAAGCGATTTTTGGTAAATGGTAAACACAATGCATTGAATAAAAGACATTGCAATAAATAGGCTCTTGTTATTGTCTGTCTATGGGTGGTAGGCTCAGTGTTCCATATTCTTATCACTAAGTGCCGGGATTTCGGTGAGCCTATGAGTCTGAAATATGAGACTCACTGGTCCATCTGTCTCTCCACATAGATGGGAATGGCTGGCTAGAGGGAACTAGAAGTGGGTATTCTCCATCACCAGGAAAGGAGGGCTCTGAAATTTAATTTCTCCTGTGTACCTGCCTTTATTTAGAGAACAGAATGTTAGGGTGTACTTCAAAATGCTTTCTTTTCCAATCCCTTTGCTAGAGCACAAGAGGATTTTTCTTTAGTCTTCATTGTGAGGATGTTGGTAGAACTCCTAGAGGTAAAATTCACAGCAGTGTAAAGGCTCCTCCTGACTTGGGTCCCTGGAATTTTTAACTCTTAAACTTGTGCACACAGTAAGGGAAATTTCCCTTACTGTGCTCTTCAACGTGACAAGCAGAGTTAGCTACTAAAAATGCTGAAGATACTCTAATGAGAGGGCTACTTTGAGTAGAGATTATGTGATTCAAGAATTATTTACTCATGGTTTTGCAGCAAGATGCTCTAACATGAGGGAGACATTGTCTTTGCCTTTAAGGAGCTTATGTTGTGCAGGAGAAATTTAAAATTACACAAAGTACTCTCATACAGGGCAGAACCATTTATTGTCGTTGGGAAGTCACTGAACTTTTCTTGAGCATCAATTTTTTCATCTCTAACAGGGGTTCTGAGAATTCACATTGCAGATTACTTAACTGTAGAACAGAAAAAAAATTGTTTAATTTATATACATCACCTTTTCAAATGGCTACTAAGTCATTGGAACATAAATACTTTTTTTTTTCTGTTACATTGCCATGGACCAGACTCAGAGCCTCATGCATGCTAGCCACTTATGCCCCTCATAAGTACTTATTAAGTTGATTGGACTGAATTATTTAATAAATAGAACTACTAGGTGTTTGTTGTTCTGGAGACTCTGTAAAAATTACTGAGACACTAAAGGTGAATGGAACCAAGAATCCATTGACTCTTAGATGCCTTTGGTGTTGTGTTATGCTTTTATTTATTTGTTTTTGAGACAGGGTCTCACTGTGTTGCCTAGGCTGGTCTCAGACTTGTGGGCCAATCCTCCTGCCTCAGCCTCCCAAGCAGCTGGGACTACAGACTGTTAAATAAAAATAGTGCCAATTACCTATAAAAAAAAAAAAAAAAAACTTGCCCACACAGAACCTCGAGCAGCTCATCACAATGCAGGTTTTCATACCCCAGTCCTGATTCCCATGGAGATTTCTACCCTGATAAGTTGTCATTCTCAGTGTCTACTAGACTGTGTCTCCAATTATGGTGGTAGTGGTTTGCTTTGTGGTCTCCCTTCTCCGATGGGTCTAAGAAAGGTTGTTGAATTTTAAATTTATTCAGTTATTTATTTGTTGTCAAAATGGAGGGTCAACTTCTAACCTTACATGCCAGAGTACCCATAATGAATTTTAAGACTTTTCTCAATGTTCCTTCATGAGTAGTTATGAAATTTGCTTTCAAATCAAACAGTATTAAAATTCAGGTCCTGCCATTTAATGCCAACATGTTTTTGAACAAGTTACTTGACTTCTTGAAGTTTTAATGTCTCATTTTAGATGATTATCATTAGATGATACTAATTTTTATCTGAAACACACTTATTGGAAGTAGAAGAATTCCAATAAATATTAGAATTTAATGTTATCTCAATTCAATTTTTCCTAAATATAAATGTTTCCTTTCACATCACATGTCCCTGGGCTCTAGGCACACATGCAAATTATAAATAACTGTATTGATTATTTTTCCTTGCCAAAATTTTAGTTTTGGAAAAACTAATACTCTAACACCATAGTAATCTTCCTTGATATTTATGATATAGATATATAAAAAAAATCTGCTTTCAATATATTCTTGCAGGAATGACAGGTTTAGGTAATTATGGCTTTGAAAGTCAATTTATATTTTGATCAGAAAAAGAGCCTGTAGTTTTGAAGTTCAACTTCAAAGCTCATTCTTTTAGAGTTTTCTAAAAATGATATCATCTCTTCAGAATGTTAAATGGAACAATTCTGTAGAGGCCTGGGTTGGTTTCGGATTGTATCCAGAGTCTATCAGTTTTTTGATCATATACTGACATGTCTCCTAGTGACATTTGAAAAATGCCTGAAAGCAATGCATAGATCTATCTCCCAGATTTCCAATTCTGAAACACCTCTTATATAAATCATGTCATGGAATTATTTTTCTTCCAGTTCACAATTCATCTTACATGTTTTAAAATTAGCTCGAATTTTATAAATCTCTTGATACTGTTTTTCTTATTACTGTGTCAGCTGAAATAAATATCATTTCCAAAAAGGTAGTAATAAAATGACCCTGTCCAGTTATAATCATTTCTGTTAATGGATGAATGAAAATTACCAGACAGGAAAATAAATTAACAAAGTAAATTGATTTAACCTAAAAACAATGGGGATTTAAGTCTTGCTATAGACTATCCAAAAATTATTTGTTTATTTTTCTTTGCAAACATTATTGTTTGTAACTCATTTCTATATTAAAATTCTATATTTGCTCAAAAACAAACTTTAAAAAATGACTTTATTTATTCACAAATTATAATATTAATATGGACAAGGTACCATAAAAGGTATCACACTAATATATGGTAAACAAGTCAGAAAAATTAACCTTCAGAATGGGCCAGGCTAGAGTCAATAGAAGGGAACAGAAGAAAAAAATGTTCATGTAAAGTTTACATTTTGAATACACAGAAAAATAATGGCAATTTTTTAACACCTTCTTTTAAGACTGAATGTAATATTATATATTTAAACAGGATTTAAATAGTATGTTTTTTTTTTCTCTGTCTTGGTCATGTATGTTTTCATTTTGTCTAAATTCACGTTCCACCCTAGTTCTAGTTCTTGTATATCTATTCATTTGATCCATAGACTACTTTTTTTTATTTTACTAAATTTTAAGATGTCAACAGTAATTTTTATAACACAATTAGTGCAGATCTTAATAGAAAAGAACACTAGTATCGATCAGATGATAACTTAACTCAGTTAAGAGGCTACACCTTCCATATGTAAAATTTTTCTGCAGTTAACAGTTGGGATTTATGGTTGTTTCAAGTTAGGATCCCAGACCTCTAACTGTTGTGATGTGTACTTTGTATTCATTCAGTATTTCAGCTACTTCACTGCATCATGCTAACTTGCAAAGTATCAACTTGGCTACGCTGAAGAACTACACTTTCCCAGAATACCTTTTTCTGTAGATTGCCAGGTGACACTAACACCTAGTTGCTCCCTTTGCTCTGGCTGACAGGATGCCAATCTCAGAACCACTGACTCAGGCCTACCTGGACCATCCAGTCCTTGGCCAACAATTTGAGTAGATTTCTAGAGAACTATAGAGCTCAGACCAACCCATAGCATGATGAGATAAATAAATGTCTTTCATATAAGCCACTAAGTTTGAGGTCATTGTTATACAGGATATAAAAAGAATGGGCATAGCTAGGAGGAGAGGAAAAAGATGTAGATTGGGATAATGCTATCTGCAATTATTTTGGCAAAAATAGAGATTATAATCCTTAGGTTTGGGGGATAAAATGTACATTCCACAAGCAAAACTATAGAGTTCCAGATAAAATTTCAAGTATAAGAAAAGTAATTCGTTGAAGGAAATCTGGTAGAAAATAAAGTCTTACAATGTTTCTAAATTGGCTTAACTATGATGTATATGAATCTAAATTTTTCTTCAGAGTTAAAGAGCCATACAATCACATTTTCAAAAAATGCGATAGTGTTCACTTGTGAAAGTTCTAGTCTACCACAATAAATATCTTTAAAATTATTTTTAACATGGAATTAGATATAATCTCTTCAATTGGAATATCTTGTGAAACACTTTATACTACTTATATGGCACTATCCTACTGTTCTTTTGTAATCATAACTTACCTGACTTCCATACTTCTCTTTCGCCTTATTTTCCATTTAAAATCCTTGTGCACATATAGAACTGTGTTTTTCACAGCATGTGCCATTGACCACCTGCATCAGAATCAAGTAGAGTATTTGTTTGAAATGCAGATGTTTGGATCTGCCTCAGAGCTTCTGAAACAGTTTTCAAGGATGTGGTTGGAAATTTCCTTCCTCAGTAAGTTTTCATATAAACACTAGAGTTTGAGAATCTTTATTATGGACTTAGCATAGTTCTAGGTGCTAAATTTTTAAAAATTATATTAAAAATGCATGGTAAACAGAAATATATGTACTTAGTTAAAACTCCTCTTTTAGTATGTAAAATTTGTCTATAGAATTTACACAGAAATAGTTCATGCCAGTATTTCCAAGTAAGTCAATTGTTTAATCTTTGCTATATTGAATGTCAGAAATTGAATGCAATGAAGAAATTGTTTGTATAGCTAGTTTTTTAAAAAAAATTCTGGGCAATTTTTCTTTAAGAATTTAGCATAACCCTGCAGAGACAAAGCCTAACTTGCCATGACAATACTACAAATTCTTCCACAAGTAATTTCCTAGTATAATTAGAAAGCCACCTCTGTGACTCCCAAGAAGGTCCTGGAAAAATGAATAGAATCTGGGAGATTGGTACTAATGTTCTTAAACTTATATTTGTGTGACAGATGTTTGTATGAACTGTAACACTGAAACTCAAAAAAGAATAGACCTAAAAGTCCTTAATAATTTTGTGTAAGTCCATCTCTGTTTTTGAAAGAAAGTGATGAAATAAGTTTTTAAGTTAAATATCATTATTATGTGGATGCATAAGGGAGTAATAGGAAACAGCAATAAATAAACCCTGCATAGATGTTAGTTTTTAAAATGTAGTGGTAGAAATGATGTAAAGAATGTCTTGAGGAGCATGATTAAAATATCGTCTTCTCTGTCTGGAAGAAATAAAATGCTCAAGAGTTCAATCACTTCTCAAGAGGAGTCTTTGACTTCTTAAATATCTTATTAATTCTGTCCCAACATGGTGGCACACTACTGTGAATTAAACACCAAGACTCAAGAGTGCATGAATATCACTCATAGACTAGCGAAGCAGCAATACCCCTTCTCCCCTCCTCACTATTTCTGTAGGCTACTTTGCCTATTCACAATATCTTCTATTATTCACTTAAGAGAACAAAAATATTTTGTCTTTCCTTTTATGCATTTTATCTGAAAATTAAAGAATTATGAGCAGGACAATTAATTTGCTACATTTCTCTGAGTTAAGTAAATAAATATTTTCTAACAATTAGGATTAGTTGTTCCTAACAACTAGGACAACCATAATTTTGGGAGCAGCTACATAGCTGGAAGGCAGTGTGAGTGAAGTTCACTGCCCATTGCTTTGCATATATGTAACTACACTAAGGAGAATATGCCCATACAATATCCAAAGTAAACAGATATATTGTTTTTTTCTTTTTTCTAAACTTTTTGCAGAATAGGTCTTTCAAGTTGTGAAACTTCCATCGCGTATATGCGTCATCCAGAGAAGAAACATGTTTTCCAAGTCTGGTTTGTAGATTTCTCAGAATCCCTTTTGATCCTTTTAATTTTATTAACTGAAGTGGAAACCTCTTGACATCAGAATTTTTGCAAAGTTTATTCCACATCCCAGCCCCTGAATACTTTTTAAATACCTAGGGGTTGGTCCAGATTGTCACCTAATGAATAAGAAAATCTTAGTTCCTAGCACTTGGAGCCATTAGTTGCCATAAAATCAGGAATGATTATATTATCCCTGTAAAAACAAATTAAAACCTAAGGTTTATTCTACTATTTTCCCATTATAAACAGGGGCTTTCCAGAATCACCAAAGAAGTATACTTGCCAAAAAATGTTTAATCTGTCATTTCTTTGGACCAGTTTACAGAAAATACAAGGTATAGAAGAACAAGTCAAACAAGAAAATAAGCAACCAATCAAAAGGAACCCCATAATAAGACCACCTACAAAAACACTGCCTCAGTCTTCTCAAGAATCTGGTGTTTTAAATAAAGGACAGAATTAGAGGAAGGGCAACTATAGTATATTAAAAGAGATTTTAGAGATAAAATGACCATATATCATATATGGTTCATGACTAAATTCTGGTTTGAGCAAACTAGTGCTAACTCTGAAGCAATTAGGGAAATTTGAATATGTATGGCGTATTAGATGCTGTTAAAATATTATTAATTTTGTTATATTTGATAAAGGTGTTGTGATAGTTACTTTTATGTGTCAACTTAGCTGGTCTAAGGGACATCCAGATAGTTGGTAAAACATTATTCCTGGATGTGTCTGTGAGGACGTTTTCAGAATACGTTAGCATTTAAATGTGTAGGCTGAGTAAAGATGAGGCTTACCAATGGGGTTGGGTTTCATTGGATTCCTTGAGGGCCTAATTAGAACAAAAAGAATGCCAAATTTGCTCTATTTGCTTGAACAGTTCCTGCCCTTGAACATCAGCTGACTTGGTTCTTCAGACTCCATTTCTTGTGTTTCTGGACTCTTGGTCTGGGACTTAACAGCACTTTAAGGGTCTCCTGGTCCTCAGGTCTTTGATTTTGAGGGAACTACCCCTCTGGCTTTCCTGGGTCTACAGCTGGCAGAAAACAGACCAGGGTACTCGCCAGCTTTCATAATGTGAGTCAATTGTTCACAGTGAATCTTTTTCTATTTATCTATATACATTCTATTTCTGTTTTTATGGAGAACCTCAACTAGTACAAATATTACAGTCACATGGGTAAAGAAGTATCTTACTTTTAAAGATGTATATCAAGGGGCTGTAGCTCTAGCTCTGTGGTAGAACACTTGCCTCACATGTGTGAGGTGCAGGGTTGGGTCCTCAGTATCATATAAAATAAATACATAAAAAGATACTGTGTCCATTTACAACTAAAAAAGTATATAAGAAGATGTATGTCAATATTTAAAGATAATCTGTCATGATAAATATGATATAATTTGACACAACTAAGAAAAGAAAACTATTTGAATTAATTAGATTGATGAAGTAAATATGGCTTGATATTTGCTAATTATTACATCTCAGTTTTAACTATATGGTTTCATTATTCTATTTATTTTTACTGATTTAAAAATATATTCATAATAAAATGTTATAGGGCCTAGATGTCTTTCTTAATACATTCAATTATTTAGCACTTTTTAAAAAAATGAGAATGGGCTTTACAAACATCATCTATAAAGTACATACTTTAATGGCAAAGAATACTTGGTATTCAGAGAACTGCATTCAAGTAAAACTAGGAGTAAGGACCTAGACCAATCACTTTCGCACTCTCAAACCAGGATTTAGTCAAGGATCTCTCAATCCTATTTAAAATAAGAACAATAATCCTTGTCACCCTTCCATGTCAAGGGGGTGTTATAATGATGAATGAGCTCCAGGAATAGATTTGGCCTGCTGATATATTTGTAACACATATGGCTGCATCACCCTTTGACTTTTCTAAGAGAAATGGAAAATAGCTACATTTAGTATGCCACAAATTAAATTTCTGTCAAGGTTAGCTTTAAAACCAACTTTCCAAGCAACTCAGGTTTTCAGAAGCAGGCAAAGAATCTTCATAGGACCCCAGTAGAGTACTCTGCTCTTGTACTTGCAGTGGTACTTTTGTGTAAGATGAAATGAAACCACTGGTATCTTAAAAAAGTACTGTTTTATTTTTTAGAACAGCTTGATTAGAGTATAATTGATATAAAAGGTATGTATTTCATACGTACAACTTTATAACTTTGAACATATGCATACACCTCTGAAACCCTCACAATGACGAAGCTAATAAACCTATCTTCTACCTCAAAAAGTTTCTTCATGCTCTTTTTATTTTTTTTTCATAAATGAGCATTAAGAATTGGTAATGCTGTGCAATCTAACTATGTGCTAAAAGAACCCCAGTATTTAACAGAAAGCCAATATTTTTGGCACTAATTACATCAAAGAAGAATTTAAATTGAGTAAGATCTTAGAGGATGTTTGTACTTGGTTGTTACGTTTCCTTGATTCCTAAATGAAAAAGTGTATATTGAGTAAGTGCTTCATATTCGTAATAAAGATTAACTCAGTACATTTACATTAAAAGTGTGTCACACACTAGTAGAGGAATTCTTTTAGCTGTTAAATTCAATTCAGAAAACACTTATGAGATCTTATTCCTTGTGTCAGTTAGCATTTTTACAAGAGCCTTTTCAGGAAAACTTGGCTTTTTGTGTTTTTGGAATTCATATGTGAGACTAATCTTAGAGAAAACCCTCATGCTTCATTCTATTAAAAGAATACCCAGGGTATCTGTGGAGGGTGGTGATTTGAATCAAATTATGGCCTCTGACTCTCTCGAGGCTGTGTTTGCTCTCAAGCTACCAGTAGGGAGACCACATGGGGTTGAACCATAGGTACAGAGTTTAGAGTCAATCAAAGTTAAGACAGCATCCTGAGTCAAAGTGAACTTAGAAATGCAAGGAAGTACCTTCGACATCCAAACAAAATATAAAGATAGAAAGAAAGCTTTGTTTTTTTAAGATGAGAAGTTTGCAACTGAGATCAAATTAAGATCAATGATTAGGACACACCACCAAAGAGCTTTGTAAATACCTTGTGGTCTCCCTTACGTCAGGGAGGTGCTGATTGGAGATGGAGGCCATTTAGATGCCCAAGGAGCTAGGTGTTCAGCCTTAGCTGACCTGAGTTAGAGCATTGTGGACATATGTCTGTGGCTAGTATGTTTCTTGAGGCTTGTGAAAGAAGGCCTCAAACAAGTAATCTCCCCTTGGAGAAACAGGATATATACCAATCTCGAGAGTATGGGTTCTTTAAAGGAAACATTTCGGCATTAATCAAGCCTTGAGCCAGGATGAAAAGCTTTATTGAATAACAGTCTTAATTGCTATATCCTCAGTGCTCACAGTCTTATTTGAAAAACTGAGGAAGTTTAGAAGACCTGCTTGAATATTTGGCCCATTGCACCCCCACCCCCAAGAACAAAGTCAGTGATTTCTAAATACTGTGATTAATGCTTCCACAATTTCAGTAAAGGGGCACTTATTAGGACATATGAAAACTGAAAATGATCATAATCACAATAAAAATAACTTCAATTTGAGTTAAGGAAAGTGGAAATGTATTTTATAGTAATTAGATAACAGTAGTGATTTTTCAATTGTGTCAGCCTAATATTGATCAAGGCCATTTTTCTAGAAATCTGTTGAATAACTATTTGTTGAACACCTCTAGTGGGTGAAATATCCTATCAGTAAACATCCCTAAATGATAATAATATTTGCATTGCATATATAACAATGTTGACATTTGCATGTACAAAACTAGGAATGCATTCAGATTAAAGTAACAAAAGTTCTGATTTAGAGTGACTAAAACAAAGGAAGGTTTATGTTTAACTTTTTTTTTCCACGTAGCATTTACATCTGGAGATGGAAACTCTGATGTTGGTTCAAAGTGCATGACAACATCTGAAGTATCTGCAGTTTTCTTGGTCTTTCCTTATGATGTCAAAATAGCTATTCAAGCTCTAGGAATCATAACTACATTTAAATATAATGGGGGAATGAGTTGGCCAGCCACTTTAGTAGGAAAGCTAAAGTCTGCCCCCCCCCCCCAAAAAAAAAAAACATTTGGATCAAACTTTCCTTTGTATCTTATCAACTATAACCCAGTCACATAATCACCTGTAGCTATAAAAAGAATCAGGAAAATAAATATCAGGCAATGGATTGTGGAAATATTTTGACTCATTGTTAGGGGCTGGATATATATGTGCCCTGAATATAATCAAGTTTTTTTTTTTGTACCAAAAAGGGCACAGGGAAGAAAAATGTTGAGCAGAAAAATAAGAGTCCATCAAATCTTCAAGTCATACACACACACACACACACACACACACACACACACACACATCCATAGAATGTCATCTATGTTTTAAACTCCAAATCTTAGACATAGATATTAAGCACTACAATATATAATCTGTTATAAAGGTGAAATGTATGCTAGATGATAAATGGAAAATACAAATACGACTTTAAAATATTTATATAGTCTAGAGAATTAAAACCTAAGAATTGTCTTTATGTTGTATAGCTGCTGTCCCATGTAAAGGAAACTATCTAAAAACTACAAAACAATTATCAATTGAGTATGATCAAAAACCTAAGAGAATACTATAAAAGGAATAATGACATACTAATATAAACATATGCAATCCTATCTAACATCCACCAGCAGTGAGTTTCGTAACCTTGAATAACTTCTGTTACCTGTCTGGTACTTGGTTCCTTATTGATAAATTGTTATCTCCGGATTCTGAATTAGGTCACTGTAAACTGCAGGTGCTTGGCAAGTCAGATATATATAAAGTACAACTTGGAAGATTTGATGATCATGGAGTACTAGGTAGTTCAAATTTAAAGGATGAACAAATATTTCATAGCTTAAATCAAAAATTATGAAGTTATCATTGAATCTACTTCAATAAATTACTGCTCAACTCACTTCAGTAAGTTATCTTTCCTTTCAAAAATGTTTTTAACACAGCTTATTAGAACACTCAACTGAAAAGAGAGAGAGAACTCTAATGTTTCAAATGGAGATTTGCCAGATATATAGCTGTTTTCATGTCATTCTTAAAGAGTGCCTACTATGAAATATGAAATAACAATGAGATACATATTAAGTATTTAATTTGCTTTATATATTTATATGATAGAAATATAAAATCATGGTTTTTCAAAACTAGAATCAAAAAATATTATAACTTAATTTTAATGATATTCTTATACATTTATCATGTTGTTATTCTTATAAATGTATTATGTTGTTTAGAAATATATATATAGAATCAAGGTACAATCCTGCATGTCTGTTATGAAGCAGGAGGATCACAAGTTCAAAGCCAGCCTCAGCAAGTTAGCAAGGCTCTAATCAACTTAGCAAGACCCTGTCTCAAATATATAAATGAAATTGTTTTATTTATTTTGTGAAATTATTTATTCATTAATATTTTTCAGTTCCTTTACACTCATTATTCCACAATGTAGTTATATGAGCTATTCCACATTTGTCCAATTAATTAATTATGGTCAGGGACTATTTTGTTGCATTTTTAAAACAAAAATTTTCCACCTGCACTCTCTGCCTGTTATCTACACTGTGTTTATATGGTAACTATAGTTGAAAAGCCATTTATAGTTTACATGACCACTTTGAAAATTTTTGTGTATGTTAACAACATTAGGGAAAAAAAGCCCAAATGAATAAATATAGCAAGTTGAATGAGAAGGCAATTTTAAGATTCAAGGGTAAAAAATTAAGTCTAATTTTTTAAATTACACCTTTCTAGTTGGTTCAATCAGTGCATTCAAATATATTTCCTGAAGTTTTTAAGTTGTGCTTAATCAAATTGGCTGTGGAAATAGCCCTTAAGCAAGATTACATGCAGCTTTTAAAATTAAGACCTTAAAACTAGTGGGCATAACAACTAACTTTAGAATCTTTAAAATACATCAGCAATGTTAGGAAATTTTGACACCTGGGATTTTTTTTTTTTTTTGCATTTGTGTTATAGGTATACTCAAAGTATTCATGTCAGAAAGATTTTTCAATGAAAATTCCAGATGTTTAACAAATGTGTTGACTCCTAATCTTCCTTAGGCATATGTTTATATCCATTCTTCCCAAGAATTTCTTTTTAAAAAAATAGCTAAGCATCAATAGGTACTTTGACCTAATACATGACAAATGCAGATCATTTAGATTTTGCACCAAGGAAAAAATGTTAAATAGTGTATGTACAGTTGACAATTTTGGAAGCATTTCCATCTCTTCTTATTGTCATATTGCAGTGGATTTCTGTGCCTGGTCCATATCAATATTTCTCATTTCTGAGTTTAAGTGCAAAGCAATGCCCCTTCTGATTAAGAAGTGGAAATGTCTGACGTTTTATTTCCAAGATTCTATGGCTACAACGACTTAGTATTTTTCTATCAGATTCACTGGCCCCAGACTTTGAATCAGGAGTTTGGTGATGCAGTGACTGCCAGGAACTCCTCTTTTGGAAGTTGCTGAAAGAGGCAAATTCCTAAAGGGGCAATGTCGGTGTTACTAATGGTGGCACTGGAAATCTGATACTTTCAGTATTAGTGGTGCAAGCTGCCTTATGCAATCCCCAGAGGTAGCTCATTTGGGTTTTAACTGGACAGTTTTGAAGGGTGATTGCCAGAGTTGTTTCTGGCTTCATAACCTTGAATTTTGCTCTTTAGTCCTCTTGGTATTTGTGGTGCCTCTGAGAATGTGCTTCACAGGCCTCCAGCTATAGAAAACTTACTTGACCAAGGGTCTAGATGCTCTGATCTGAAATTCATCTCTAAGTTTGCATTCAATCCATGATGTCTATAGGCTGTACTAAGCAGACTGAACTCAGTGAGAATGACAAGACAGGCCCGCTGTTGGTCAATGGATAGTCTTGCCCAACTACTCGGAAGCTTCCATCCCATCTCCCTCGGCCCCTCCTCCTGCACCAGTCATCAGATTGCTGCATGGTATGTTGGCTCTTCAAGATCCCTTCCAATTTTCGTTCAAAGGGTGTTTCTCCTAATGAAATTCTTGTACTTTTTAACCTTATCTTAGGGTCTGCTTCTTGGAGGATAGAAACCAACCTACAGACCCAGTGAGCTAACACATATTTCTTAAATGTATTTCTTCTCTAATTAAATATGCCAGAGTTAGGTTTTGCGACTTTGGAAACATAGAATGATACTTATCTGTTGTAGAGCCATTACAAATTGGTGTTACTTACTATGAGTATGTCTATAATCACCTTCTCTGACCCAGGTTTTATTTAAATCGATTATAAAATTATGGTTTTTCAAAACTAGAATCAGAAAACATTATAATTTAAATTTTAATGATATTCTTATACATTTATCATGTTGTTATTCTTATAAATGTATTATGTTGTTTAGAAATATATATATATATATAATGACATAACTAACCTCCCTTTTAGTGAAACAGTGTTCACCAAACACTACCCAAATTAAAGAGCAAAAGTATTAAAAATGTTTTGATCTGTTTTCAGTACAAATATGTACACAAATATTTACCAAGGCCTTTTTTGAAAAGAGTCACTTGGGTAAATGAGAACATTAGTTAAGAGGAGGTATTGAACAACTAACTAAAGGTCTTTTTTAGGGAGGGTACATCATGGGACAATCATAGATAGTGAACATATATAGTAAGCATGACCATCCATGGGGCATGGAATGTTTAAATATAAAAAGTAAAATAATACAATAAAATAAAGTACATTTTGTTACTTTTTATTGAGGTATTATTTGTATATAAGATAAGCTGACTGAATGTAAAGTTTAAAGAGTTTTGACAAATGAATCCATCTAGTTGATCATCAAAGAAGAGGGTCTTTTCATCACCCTAATGAGTTCTTAGAGTCAGTGTCCAATTTATCTTCACTTCCCCAGGTTCCTTATAATCTGATTTCCATCATTGTATCTTTTATAGTATACAGTGGTTTACAGATTCAAAATTTCACATAAATGGAATAAAACAGTATATCTTTTTTTGTATCTGGGTAATTTAGATTAAAAAATGCCTCTTATAGTTATCTAAAGCATCGCTTGTATTAACACTGTTATCTTTTTATTCCTGAATTGTACTTATTTTATGGATTTATCAGTTAGTTTACCCATTTTCCTATTACAGACATTTGGATGGTTTGCAATTTTTATAGATTCTGATTAAAATTCTTATGAACATTCTTATATAATTCTGCCTGTGGACATATTTCCATTTTTCTTGGTTAAGTACCTAGGGTATGTTTTATAAAATATGTATTACTGTGACTTTGGATAAATGTATGTTCAACTTCACATTAGAAACTACTGAGTTATGTTCCACAGTGATTGTACAATTTTCTATTTGCATCTGTAATGAATGAGAATTGTAAATATTTTACATCCATTTTTTTCTCTGTGCCTCCATTTCTGTCTTTTTCTATTTATTGTGTATTTTTTGTGTGTTCTATTCAATCTGTTCTATTTTCTTTTTAACCTTCCCTTCTTATATTAGTCTTTCCAGAAGTTGCAATACACATTTCTAACTTACTACTATAATGTCATCTCATGTACAAGAATCTTATTGGATTACAATTACATTTATATATGTTCCTCTTCTGCTATTGTCTTTACATATTTTACATCTTTATGTATTATAAACCTTATAACACATATCTATTATATTTGCTTTACCAAGTGAATTGACTTTTGGAAGAGTCTAAGTGAATGAAAACCACTGCTTTGTATCATTACACATAGTTAACACAGTTTCTACTTTTATTCTTGGAGATCAAGAATTTTATCTGATATCATACTGTCTTAATTTTTTAGACAAAAATGCTCTTGGCTTTTATAAAATGGGAAATCTCATTATTTCTTTCTTATTAATTTTTTTTAAATTTTGTGACAGGGATCTGTTATGTTGCTTCTGAGTGACCCTTTAATTTGTGTATATAAAAATCCTGGAACTTGAAAATAAATGGAATATTGCTAACAAGAGAATAGTTATGATAATTCGATCTTCCCCTCCTACCTACCCCACCCCTTTGTTTCTAGAGTATTGAGGCTAACATAACAATTTTGGGTAGAATTAGAAAATATAATCAACACAAAATGGTTGTGTTGAAGCATACATATACTTACCCCTAAAGTATCCTCTCTTACAAGAATTCTACCCAATTAAAGATATTAACATATTAGCAGATAGCTTCATGGTTTTTTCCATTTGGAATTTAATCACACAAAACAGTTGAAATTATTTTGGCAATTTTCACTTCTTAGATTATTTTATTTTGTCCCCAAATAATTGTAAAATGTCTTTGTTGTCCTTAATATTTATAAAATACTAAAGTATATCTATGCACAGATTTTAAAATATATATTTATTTGAAACAGGGAAATTTTCCCATCTGCACACCCAAGTTTTGTCTTAAGCAAAAATGTTTTCTTAAGTTGTCTAAAACAATTTTTAACTGCAAGACTAATTTCTCTAAATATTATCTTTAGCTATAATTCTAAGATTTGATATCCAATCTCTATCAACCTCCTTCAAATATTACCATGCTTTTCTTTTGTTCTTGCTTTCTGGGTGTATATTTTTATTTGTTCTGTACTTTTTTTCACTTAGTGTTTCTCCATTTATTTAGGAAGTTTGAGGCTTTTTATTTTTACAGTTCGGATTTCAATTTTGCTTTTTAAGTTTCAATTCCTGATATTGCTAATCTTCCTTTGCTTTCCGTGATATTGTTTCTTCAGGACTTCTGATGCCTGTTTTGTGATGGCCAAGTCTTCTATGCTAACAAGAATTGATAAAATCCACAAATACTGGGAATCTGTATTACTTCTGAGGTGTTGTATTTCTCACTGAGGATATAGTAGTGACCTCAATAAAAAGGAATCAATAGAAGGGAAATTAAAAAAATGATTCTAAATATTAAGTTCAGGCTTTTAGGGGATTCTGTAATATGAAAGAGAAATTTTTAATAAGTCTATTCCATAAGATTTATTTCAGAAATTTAAAACTGGGTCAAAGCAGGAAATATATCCAAGTATACTATGATCTTAACAGAGCAAAGATCTAGAGAGTTGAAGAAACAGCTAGGAGGACCTGGTAGCAGCAGCAGGTGAGTAAGGAAGAAAGGATGGAGAAAAGAGAAGCCAAGGTGGGGAGCTGACTCTGGAAGCTCTTTGTAGGCCATAGTGATGACTTTGACTCTTATCTAAGTGATACATCAGGACTTTGTAGTATTTTGAAGGAAGAAAGTAACATGATCTTATATCTAACATAATCTGACTTATATTTTAAGAAGGTCACTTGGCTCTGTTAACTAACTTCAGAGATGGAAAAGGAGTGGCAGAAAGATGATCCTTATATTTTAAATATTGCTAAAACCTTTTGCTGATTTTTTTTTTTAAATTCCCATTCATCTTCATGAGTGAAATTAGTTTAATACTGTTTTCTAGTGTGTCCTTTTCTAGTTTGGGTTTCATGTTAAGTAAATTTGGGGTGAGTAGGAGCCCCTGCAAATTGGCTCCTGTGTACTCCTGACATAACCTCATTGTTCCTTGATATCCTCCCTCTATGGTGCTCTAAGATGGTCTAGGTTTGTCTTTTATTTTCCTAATCACTTCCTTAGGAACAGTAATTACTACAAGAAACCATAATTCTTAGCTGAGAATGGCACTTGGAAACCAACATTTGGGCTTGAGGTTGTTTGTATTTTTTATGATATAAATTCTCCCCCGCCTCCAATTTTATTTTATGGCTTAATGTTAAAATTAATTGACAAAACGTGTTCATTTTGAGGATTCATTTCATTATTTAAAGATTTAACTATTTCTTTAAAAGTTTTGACTTGGCTTTTAAAGCAATATTCTTAAATGGGTTTGGGTTTTGATGAATTTTTGTTTTCTTTTTTGAGTTTGTGTTTATTTTCTGTTTCTGTAATTTCTGCTTTCACCTTCATTTTTCTTCAATTTACATGGGTTGGTCATACTGATCTTCAGTATTCTTACACTGAATGCTCAAAAATTATTTTCTATTTTTCTTTTAGGAAGTTATTTTGTTAAGATTTATAGTAAAAGAATATCTAAGACATGTACGACATATTAACAATAAAACAAAAACAAACACCCTTTTCTCTAGCAACTTAATTAAGACCATGTTTGATATTGCTGTTCTATTGATAAGATTGCATATTGACTGCATGTTGTGAACTCCTAGGGGGCTTTTGAAAATCCCAATGTCTAGTTCAAGCACCTACTGATTAAATCAGAATCAGGGTGGTTTTTTGTTTTGTTTTGTTTTTTGTTTTTTTTTAAAGAGTCCCAAGTAACTCCCAAGTGCATCAAAGTATGGGAACCATTGGGAAAGGATAATCACATTAGTTTGTTCCACATCATGTTCCTTGCTTAAATATAAAAATCAATTAATATTTCTGTTTTGTGCTTTTCAAATATCATTTCTTGTAGGCTAAAAACCTACTGTTCCTTAAAACATTGTTTCATAATAACCTTTTAGGAAACTCAAAAGTTTTGAGTTTCATTTTGCCCATATTTCTGACATGAGAGAAACAATGAGTAATGTGAGAACAGGTCCTCTCTTTATGAGACTAGAGGACCTTAGTTTAAACAAAGAAAGGATCAGAATAAGGAAGAAAAGTAGAAATTCAAACGTATAATAAATAATCAACAGTTACTGCTTTTAGAGAATGAATTTAAATGGTGACAGGGTCCTCCTATGTAGGAAGATTTGTTGTGGCACAGGGAAGTGGAAGGATTCATTCCTTGTAAAACTGATCCCAGACAAATGAGAATTCACCAGTAAAATAAATTCATTACAGCCCTACTATGCCAAGTTCTTTCTTTCCTGGTCTTTCCTACTTCCTGTCTTCTACACTCTCCAATCTTTCCCTTCCCCCTTCATACTTAATTATATTCGCAAATTCTTGCCATTTGGAACAGTTTTCAGAGCACCAGAAAAGTGATGCTTGAGAGGTGAAAGGCAATCACAACCTGGCCTGGAATCAATTGATAGGGAGAATTCTTGACAGCACTCACCAGCTGATTCCCAGCTGTACTTGGGATGCGGCTGCTCAGCAGCAGTCTTAGCAATTTGGGTCCACTCATGGTAATTGGTTTCAGATGGAACCAGAATAACTCATTTCACACTGTCCTCATCCCACTGCCCGAAGAACTGGAGGACATAATATAACTTATTCAGGGCAAAATCCCAGCTTCATGGAAATCCCATCACTTAAATTCTAGTCTGAATTGGATCTGATTGTGTCCTTGTAGTCCCTGTGTGGTGAGAAGGATTATTATAATGTTATTTCAGTGGTTAGTTGTGCTCACCCTGCTGCTCTGGCTATAACTCTTTTATTTCCCTCAGAACATCTTGTTTTACAAAAACTAAATGTGTCCCTAATCATGTAATTAAAGAAAATGTTTGTGATCATATTCCTAACTTAGAAAAGAAATAGTGGGTGCAGTTTTACTGTTGTTCTCTCTAAATGCCCATACTCCTGTAAACTTAAAGCTTCAAATAAAATAAAAGTACTTTTCAAAAAATGTATAGATATTTTAATATACATTTTTAAATAAATAAATAAATCGAGTCCATTTTATTCTTATTTTCACAGACTGAAAGTGATGTTTTCAGCTTCAAGAAAAGTGCAACATACTGGTTAAGTAGTTATTTTGGCCATGAGGACCTTTACCAACATACGACAGTAGGTGTTCCAAGGCTGGGTAAGGAACTGAAGAAGGTTATAAAGGACTCATGTATTGAGGAAAAGACTACAGTAAACAAAGACGAATGGGGGGAGAGAAACGGAGAGAGAAGGGAAAGCATACGGAAATGGTAGGAGACCTTCAATGATACATAAAATTATAAGAGGTCATGAGGGGCAAGGGGGAGGGAAAAAAAAGGAGAGAGAATTGAACAACAGCAGGGGAGGTAGAGAGGGAAGATGGGAGGGGAGGGGAGGGGAGGGGGGATAGTAGGGGATAGGAAAGGTAGCAGAATACAACAGTCACTAATATGACATTATGTAAAAATGTGAATATGTAACAGATGTGATTCTGCAATCTGTATTTGGGGTGAAAATGGGAGTTCAAAACACAATTTGAGTCAAATGTATGAAAGATGATATATCATGAGCTATGTAATGCTTTAAATAATCAATAAAAAAATTTAAAAACAAAAGGACTCATGTATTTCATCAGGATCACACTACCACTTGCACCATCCTCGCTGTCTCAGTGTGTGCTACTGATGTCCACACTCATGATGACAAGATGGTCACTTAGAGCCAAATCTCATATCTCTAGAGGATTTCTGTGGTGTTCTGGTAAATGTTTTATAGCCTATTCTTTGGACAACCAAAACAAGAAGCATCCTGATTCATAGCATTTGCTGGTTTCCAAGTTGTAAGTTTTCCTGCTGGTTAATTTCGCACTCTAATAGCATGTTCCCCCAGGATGTGGAAGCGGGAAGAGAGACTCAGCCATGAGTCAGTGCAAGCTTGCTTCAGTGTACCACTACTAGATATCATGCAATGGTAGGAGAAATTTCTTTTTTAAATCTTTTATCTAGAAGGGAAAAATTTTTATTTTAAAAATCTTGTCAGATATCCATAAATTCTCTTACATCTCATTGGTTTGGCTTGCATTTCATGCTTTCCCTAACGCTGTTACTTTGATGGAGACTGGAATGACCATGATTGCTTAAAAAGATTATTATCAATTCAGTCTCAGGGACATGGTAAGATTATAGGGGAGTAAAGACCGGAAAAAGCTTGGAGCAGTCCATCATATAGGAAGGGGCTGAGAGTACCTGGGGGTTGGGCAAACAATGGGGTCTGCCTAAGAGACAAAACCAGACATAACTGTGTTCTTATAAACAAATACATGAGGAATATCAGAATGTAAGCACCTATTTTTTCTATTCTTATTTTCAGCACATTTTTATGAGTCTACCATAAATGTGAGCATACACACACACACCATTTGGATGTGTTATCTTTTTGTTTGGGCAATTCCTGGAGCTTGGTCATGGTGCAACATCAAAGCAGAAGGAGATCACGAGCTGAGTTAGGTCGACAGCTCTCAGAGAGCACTTCAAACAGTGAGAATGGTGGGGAACAGCTACAATTCCCCAAGAAAAACATCATCATTTATATGAAAGATGGCCCTGAATAATGGTAATGTATTTTTTAACATGAGTGCTTTATTATCTACTATTCTTCATCACCTTTCCAAACCATGCCCATGGTTTCTATCATTCAAAATGTTTCCTTCCTATTTAAAACAATGAAGGCTTATGAACAGAGATGTGTAGAGGTAAGGACGATAGCTGGAGCCAGAGAAGACAAAAATAAATAATGTGTTTTTCCTGAGGTCAAAAGAAAAGATCTTTGTTCCTCTGATAAATGGAAAATAATATAGATCTTTTCTTCCATTATGCCACTTTCCAGTTTCTTTTTATATTTTTTTAAAGGAAAGAAATGTCAGCTCTTTTATTTTTAATGTTCACATCTGTCATTCAGCCTTTTTTGCTCCTTCTGTCTCTGTGCTCTACCTGCACACACAAACTAAGTCAGGAATCTGCATTTAAAGAGAAACTAGGTTTTTTGCTACTTATTTATTCCATGTTCCATTTTTCACTATTATTTTGCTGTTTGACAATGGAGAGTTGACATGAGTAGTTCAAATTCTGTGCTTATAGTGAGAAAAGATTGGTAACTCTGCTGTTTCAGAGTCTGGACTAGTCAAGTCCAGCTTTGGGACACCCTTACCAAACTGATGAACTTTTCCCCTAAGATAGAGCAATGCATGATCTCCTAATACAAGAAGAACTATTAACAATGTCATTGTCATTGGGTTGTCTGTTGCTAGATAATTAATTTCGTTACTTTGGGGTTCTTTGGTTATTTTACATGGCTTAACCTTTGCTTAAGCAGTAGTTAACTCTAACAACTGTTATGTATGAGCTAAGGATTAAAAGAAAAATTTTCTCTCTCTTTTTATTTTTGAGAAGGAATAACAATCACTTTGCTTCCTGTCACTAGAGAACTACACAAGTGAAACAGACTTGGATTCAAAAAGAAGAGATGTTGGTTAGATGTAAGGAAGCAACCCTTTGAGGCTATAACTTTGCCAAGAAAGATGGAGCAGTTGTCAATCTTATAAATCTTTAGAAAAGGATGGATGTTTTTTTCTCCTTTGATATTTTACAATTACCTTGTCAAAAAACTTGAGATTGACCCAAAAGAGACCTTATGTCTTCCAGCTTTGAGTCTGTCCAATATTATAAATTCAGTTTCGGATCCAAAGCAAATTTATAAAGTGAACGTCTCACTTTGGGGCACTGGACAAATTCTAGTCTCTTTTTTGTAGGGGTAGGAGGGAAGTAGCTCTTTCACGGAGAATTTTTCTATCAATTTGCAGACTTTTTCCACAATCTGATGTCAGATAGTCAGTTTGAAAGATGTTGGTATAAGTTACTGACCAGTTATTTGATCATTCCATGGATGTTCATGATGATAATCTAGTCTTTACATTTCTGATGAAGATGATGATACTGTTTTCCTGATGTCAACTGAAGAAGGCACATATTTTAAAAATATCTATGTATAACAACTGCTCCTAAACACCACTAAAATCTAGGTTTATTATATCTAGATTTCTTCTTTCACAGCTTTTCTAAAGAAAAATATCAATTTTGGAAAAGTTATTATAAGTTGGTGATCCTCAATACCAAGATGTGTTTTAGTGAAATTTAGATAATTTAATTAATGCAACATTAGGGTAATTTAAAAAATTAATTTGTGATTTTTGTTATTCCTATGTTGACACAGATAAAATGAAGAATCAGCAAGAAACTTAAAAATAAAATGTAATTTATAGTTCATCTCTTTTGATCATCAGCATTTCCTTCTCTTAAAAGCATTATACATAGTTCCTATAGCTTCCACCTTCCTCAAAATTTTGAAAAAAAAAACGGTGTTCTTCATCAAATACACTTTTGACATTTTAAAAATCAGGTTTTTATTCTAGAATAATTTTAGATTTGTAGAAGAATTTACTAAGGTAGATTTCCCATATACCAACCCACTTAACTTCCCCTATTAATATTTTACATTAGTATAAGATGTTTGCCACAATGAACGAATCAGTATTGTATATTTTTGCTATCTGAAATTGATACATCATTGAGATTTTCTTAGCTTGTACCTGATGTTGTGCGTCTATTTCAAGATTCCACCATGATATCCCATTATAATAAGTTGTGATGTTTATTTAGGCTTCACTTGGCTGTGACAGTTTCAGGCTTTCCTTTTTCTGTTGTTATTGTTATTGTTTTGTTTTTTTTCCTTGCTTTTGATTTATTAGTTTTGAAGAGATCTGGTTGGGTACTTTGGAGGCTGCCCATACTTTGGGCTTGTCCCGTGTTTTCTTATGATTAGACGGGCAGTATGGATTTTGAGAAGGAAGCCAAGTGCAGTTTAAATGGAAGTATTTTATTCTGTCTTCTCATTTTCACACTGCAGATTTTGTTTATGTTCATGAAAGTACAGGTTAGAGGTCCCTTGGAAGCATGGATATTAGCTACATTGTTTACTATAAAGTTATAAGTAGATCATATAACAAAGTTAAATTTTCCAAATCAAGGAAATTCATAACTTTCACAAAAATTTGCTTCCCCCTGGAAAGAGTCAGGTGGCTATTATGAATTTCCAGTGATTTCCTGACTTTTCAGTCATAAATCTACAGGAGTAGAAAAGACGAATCCCAGGTGTTTGAGAGGCTCTGTGTTAGAAAACAGTAGTTTCTTAACTTGTTAGTCATGGAAATCTCTGTTCAAATGAAATCTTCCCAGGCCACTGTCACGAGTGGTTATTATTGATTCAGTCTGAGATGCAGTTAGATTCAATCAAATCTATTTTATTGATGCTCATCACACTTCAGACACACATCCTAATTCTGAGTCCTAATTGAGTCTACACCTTCCACGTGTCTTAAGTCAGGGTCACTGGAACTCGGTCCTGGCCAGAGGAGTCTGGTGCAGGGGAGACAACAGCAACAGAGGTCTTGGCCTCTCTGTCTGGGTCTTATTAGTCCTTTTGCCCCACCCCCCAGAAGTCTGGGTCTTTAAGTCCTAGTTCAGTTGTGCTTGCAACTGGTAACTGGGTGAGGTCTGAGTATAGACTCTTACATCACTAATTTAAGTCTATCTAAGTTCTGCAGTCTATCTAAGTTTTGCAGTTCACATTACATCACGGGCACATTGCTTATAGTCATTTACTTATTCACTCAACACACACTAATTAATATAATCAACAGTCAATAATAACTGCACATTGGCCAGTTTGGCAGGTTGGTAGAATGAACAAGAATGGATACAGCTTTAATGATGTGAGAGGCATCTAGTGCTATGAATTTCTGGCACATGGTCACTTAAGAAATACCAGATCCCCTCTTGTCAAACTATAATTGAGTAAATGAATTGTTATTATACCATTTGAGTACCAGTGTCTATATATTTGTATATGTAGGTGTATAACCTAAAGAAAATGCATATAATGCTGAGAAGATGAGGTAGTCGTGTTTAGCAATTATTATTATTATTTTTTTACCAGTAAGAACAGCCTTTATTGGTTGCATTGGTGAATGGAAGAGAGGGCAGATGACAGCTGTGGTGGCATTCGAAGATTGGGTAGCTGCTCTCGGAAAGCTAGTAATTAATTTTATGTTATGAAGTTAAGACAATTACCAAGGGTTAATATCTAAACTGAGACTAATCAAATAGAATTAGATAAAATATTTCTCAACACCAAAAAATACTATACTTTAAATGCTTTTTTTAAGCCATGGATATTCTCTTAGCAGTCTTAACAGCTTTTGTTCCATATATCATCTTTCACTGAAAATGTGTTTTTGATATTATACAGTATATTGTCAGTCATATATTCAAACAATAATGTGTACTCTCTAATATTAAAAAGAAATAAAGGTGGTAACTCTTCTCTAGTTTGTATTCCAGGAAAATGGTAGCTTAGAACTCAATGGAGAATTTGTCTAGGGTCTAGTATCAGAGGTGAGAAAAACAAGAAAGAATATCGATGCCACTAAATCAGAATTTTAATGTAATTTGCTATATCAATGTTAAAGAAAAATTTCAATAATAATTAAAATACATGTGAAAATATTTTTTGAATAATTGCAATTTGTCTTTGGCACACTTGGTGAATATTAATAATATTTTAAAAATTTCAAAATGTTGCATTTGACCTTGGGAGGGCAACTAATAACTTTTTAATGTGCGTTATCATTGGTATTCTTATGTATTCTTATTTTAGTAATTAATTGTTTTAAAAGTCATCAATTAAAATAATATTGCAATTGGTTTTTAGAATATTTCATATTCATCTAAGCTAGGGAGGGGGAAAAGTGCATTTTTAGCTTATAGATGAATAAATCAAAAGTAATTTGGTGACTTCTCTGGATTGCAGAGGGACTCTGAATCAATAGAGTATCCTAAATTCCAAGTAATTTTTTTCAGCAAAAAGTTATGTTTAGTTATATAAGCTTGGTTTCTTCTTTTGCTTTTGTTAAGCTAAGAGTGTTTTTATTATTTGAATCTTCCAAATTGTTTAAATCATATGAATTATATATCTGATCTCTTTGGTTTTGAAATGGCAAATTTTTAGGTGAACTAAAGAATGACAAAGTGTGGTTAGGTACAACTTTGTGGACAGTCAAGTTACTCTTGGTGGCTTTATGCCATGATATTTTGCTGAATTTACTCTTGGTCCCAGCCAGTTTACTGCCTATATCTTCCTTAGTTTACAAAAATAAGGTAAGGGACAGCCGATTGCTGTCAAGCCACAACCACCACCATCACCAAGAGTGATTGGGAGCATCATCTGCATTTGTGAATGTGAGAATTGCTTTACATTTTATTTGGTTCATTATTAAAACTTGCATATATTGGGAGTTTATTTGTTGTTTCTTAGAATACTGCAGACATCAAGAGAACATTTAGAAAACTGGACTGTTAACCTAGACAGAAATGATGATGAGATAAATTGTGTTATTTTTATAATAATTTAATTTAAGGGCTGGGATTGTGGCTCAGCAGAAGAGAGCCCGCCTAGCATGGGCGAGACCCGGGTTCGATTCTCAGCACCACATAAAAATAAAAGGTATTTTGTTGTGTCCAACAAAAAAGATATTCTCTCTCTCTCTCCCTCTCTCTCTCTCTCTCTCTCTCTCTCTCTCTCTCTCTCTCTCTCTCTCTCCCCCTCCCTCCCAAAAAAAGAAAAGATTCACTGCTGTTTAAAAATAATAATAATAATAAAACAAATAAGAAACATTCATGGTATACTTTGGATCTGCAATGTTCGCCAAAGTTATGGTCCCTAACTTGTGGTGCTATTGGGAGGTAGTGGAACCTTAAAGAGGTTAAAGAATTTTAAAGGGACCCAATGAAAGGTCTTTGGGGATGTCCTCTCTGAGGGAATTGGAGGACTCTGGTCTATTCCCTTTCCTGTTTCTCATTTTGCTTCTTGACTGCCATGAGATTAATGAGCTTACTCTCCTAGACACTCCCTGTCATGATGAAATGCTTCACCACAGGTTCAAAAGCAACAGGGCCAAGTGACCATGGACTCCAAAACTGTGAGCCAAGATAAACCTTTCTTTCCTTATGATTATCTCAGACATTTTGTCATAGTAAAGGAAAGCTGATTACAGCATTAGTATCCCCAGACTTTTTTGAGTTTGTAAAATTTGTCTAAAAACCGTTTTCTGAATTTTTATTAGTAGCAAGGCGTAGGCAGTAAGCTGTACTTATTGGGAGCTTATTTGTTGTTTCTTAGAATTTTCTAAATGTTCTCTTGATGAGCATAGCCTTTCTGGGAACCAGAAAGCATCAATAATCTTAAAGTGGCAATGCTGAGCTGCAACCTTCTTTAATAGAAGATTTAGCTTTAACTCTTTTGCCACAGGTCATTTCTATTTCTTTACCATTAGTTTAATGTGATGGAAGTTATTCACATATTTTGAAAAGATGATGTTTAAGACATCTTTTTTTTTTATTGGATGTTCAGAACATTGCAAAGCTCATGACAAATCATATTTCATAGATTAGAATCAATTGGGTTATTAAGACATCTTTTTTATCAGTGACCCCTATCTGTAAGTCTTTCCTGCCACCTGACTTTCTCTAGTTCTACATTTTTTACTTTTCTAGTACTTTGCACTCTTTTTGTTACAAGCATGCTTCTTTGCCTGGGTGCCCATTCAGGTAAGGAAGCAAGAGCAGTGATTTACCTCTTCCCACCCCTAGTCCCACTTTGGTGTTCAGTGTATTGTAAGGAATCAGAGAATATTTGTTGAAGTAAATCTGTAGATCACCATGGAATGTTATTTAAAAAAGAAAAAAGAAAGAAAATGGAAAAAAAGAAAAGAAAGAAACTTTTGCTTAATATCTCTGAATATTTAATTCATTTGAATGTTACAAAAATCACATAACTCTAAGTTATCAGAGCAGAATATACATAGAGTAAACAGCTCTTTGTGGGTGCATGCCTTTGTTTTCAGTTTGGATTTTTTTTTTCTTCTTTCCAGCGTTTAGGAAAGTCCAAAGTGGTTTCCAAGTGTTTTAAACACAGAGACCTCTCTAACTTTCTGAATGTTTACAGAAGCCATTTTCTACTTAAACTTAGCCTGCTTCACTTGTCATTGTTTTATGTAGTTTTCTTCAGTTTTTAAATGGTCTATACAGCTCAGTAACTACACCATATTTAAGGTGTTTGGATGCCATTTGGAAGCTGCATAAAAGGAGGTCAATTGGAGTTCAGAAATGTTTAGAAAAGAGAAAAAAAAAATCTTAGGAAGTTTCTCTTCGGGGTTAGCAACTTAGAACCTCTGCGTTGTTTGCATTCAAGATACATATGCCACGCTAAGATCCTCTGTTGTGAATCAAACTAAAAGCAAAGTGCAAAACAAAGGGAGTGGTGTCATATTTAAGGGAATACCTCAACTCCCTTGTGCCTGAGTTCTTTAGAACTGTATACATAAATTCATAGTATTTTAAAGTGATGTACTTACTGAATCTGTCAAAAAATTTTTTTTAAAAGAATATGAGAAAGTCCTATTGCTCTGTCTGAATTTATTGTTCCTAGTTGTGGAACACTGGCCCCAAACTATAAACTCCTGAAGGTGGAGCTTCTGAATCATTATTCCCTTTCTTGTTTGGCCTAGAGGGAAGCAGAATTTAAGACGGTCACTTATGTATCTCAACACATTACTTTAACTGTAGCTGGCCACTGTATCCATTGAAGAGAGATGAGAAAGGAGGCGGAAGTGACCAATAGGGCAGCTCTGGCTGGATAAAACATTTACACATAACTCCTGGCTTCCCCTCAAGTGGAGCTTTTGCAGGGATTTATAGGTCAGATAGCTCAGCAGTTTCAGCTTGTTGCCCACCGTACCTTAACAAAGCTTGTGCGTGTTTGTACAGCTGGACTGGTAGCTGTGGGAGTCCCGAGAATCCCACAAGCCTCCTGTCCCTCTACCTCCCCTTTGCCATTTACCACCACACAAATACACACAGAATCAAACTGTCTGACTAGCAGGTTAAAGGCACACAATTCAAGCCCTGTTTATTTTCTTTCCTTGATTTCCTGCTGCTACAGTGAGTAAATGATATTTTTCCCCATTGCTTTTTTTTTTTCTTTCTTTCTTTCTTCTTTTACCTGTTTGTCTATCAGTGTCTGGCAGGGAATGAAGGCAACAGTAACCCACTAACATTTTACCATAGTTTCTGGGAGTCCTGCTTTGGGCTACTATTTGGGGCTTCCCTCCTCCCACCTACCTGCCCACCCCAACTTTTTTCTTTCGGACTCTCCCATTTCTCATCTTTTTCTTCATGTTTTTTTGGGGGAAGGAGGAGAGAAGGAATTTATCCAAAGGAAGGAAAGAAAAACATCCCTGAACTCTTCAAGTCTAACTTCACCCTGAGGAAGGGTGTTATTTTAATTACCGCTGAATCCATTCTGTAGGGAGGCCTGTAAATGCTTGATGCAGTGAGGAAAGTGGCAGTTAATATGCCTTTTGAATCAGTGCCACAAACTACAAAGACTGCCATCTGGGGAGGTATTACATTTGTAAGAAAAAAAATAGTCGAGACTTTTCTTTAAATGAGCTTGTAAATTCCAGTCAATCTTAGGTTCGTTTCTTTTTTTTTTTTTTTTGCAAAGAAATCCTTCCATATGAAATATTTAAAATCATATTCATTATCCAGACAAGGAACAGATTCTGAATTTCAATGACTTCTATTATGCCCATAGATTTCATCGGCGTGTTTACATGTTGACTTGTTCACTGTCCTTCCCAACAACCATTTCAACTGAATCCCTTGGCCTGGCACAGAATCAAACTGAGAGAAAAACATTTTCACATGTTTTATATTTCTGAAGTTTTTTTTTCTTCATTACCCAAAGATTTGTTAATTAGAAAGCAAAAATAAAATGTTATTTAATTTCTGATAGTCTAAATAATTGGTCACCCTTCATCTCCCATGTGTAGATGTTCTGGCAGATGATGTAGGAAAGCAGGATTATTGGGAGTTAGACAAAACTGAATTCAAGCCTGACAGTTTAACTAGCACATTGTTCAAAGGCAAGGCATGCAAACATTTGGAGCCTTGGCCTCTTCATCTGGGAAATGGGAAAAAATAGCCTTCCTTGCCAGCCTTACAGGGTTGTTGAGAGAACCAAATGATATAATGGTTGTCAAGGTGCTTTATACATGGAGAAAATTTGTGTAAATCTTAAGCAGTCTTATTTTTCTAGAGTTTTAAATGCTCTTTTGAGTTTTTCCCATTCTTCTTCAGAGTACACTTTCATGGCAAATTCATAATTGGTGGAAGGTAGAAATTTTAAATTAGGATGAGAATCTAAATTAGTGGTAAGGAAATTTCTTTTTTAAAGAGCTTTGTTGATACTGTCTTTTCACAAAAATATAGGGATACCTGAAATATAATGAAGCAAATAACCACAGTATTCCGTTAATAGCCAAATCCAATCAATCTAAGTATATTCAGAAAGAGCTCATGAACTTATTTCAAAACACTCCAGGATGCTTACACATCATACTTTGTTGACATTTTAAATGTACTTAGCAGGAAACCTTCTGATATTTATCCTTCCATTTGCTGAAGTTCCTTAGTTCATGGCCCCATGGAACTGCAAACTTCTAGACACTAATTTCAGAAGGAAAATATACACACAGCTTCACATAATAGACAGTGAGTTACATTGGGCTACATACAACCCCTTGGCCATTGGAAAATATTAATGTCTTGTATTGGAAAGCAATTAACATTATTCTGAATGAAAAATGACTAAGAAATTATTCTTTTTCTTCATCAAATATTTGAATTCCAATATAGAAAAAATATTTGAATTTTCCTCTAATCTCTTTCCTCTATCCATTCCTGTCTATGCCTGTCCATGATTAAGAAGAGGTTATCGTTATGATAATTCTCCACATATCTGTCCATGTTCATATATCCTATGGACATAGACAATTGTACCTGTAACTATTTTTTTTTGTCTAACAAAAACAGGGATTTTTTCCAGTATATCTGCCCTCATCATTTGAATTATAATAGTAATTATTTCTTCACCAGATAGATTTCACACAAAAGTAAATATTTTGAGAACAGCTACTATTGTTTTTAAATTAGAAAAGCCTAATGAAAAAAATTAATTCTATTTGTTATCTACTTCTGACAATTTACCTGTGTTTTATTTACACCTTCTCTTTCTGTTCTTTTCTACTCTTCCTAGCATCTTTGATTGTAATAGTAAATCTTCACTGGAGAAAAAAAGCATTTACATTGCCCTGTGATGGATCAACCTAGGGATTTGTACTCCCTGTGCTCTAACCCTTCTTGGAGATTGGATTGTTTTGACAATAAGTTTGCTCATCCCACACATTGGTACTGTTAATCGTTAAGGCACTAGCATGGTGAAACAGATAATAAGGACTAGAAGTATATTGTTCCCATGACATTCCATGTAGCCGAATTGGCTAACTGCATGAAATAACTTTACCTGGTTGGGCTATTTCTCCTAAGTGCCCAGCAAATACTCAACTGCCCTCTTATTTGAATAGTTTCTTACTCTATAGATTTCAAACTTTCCTGGAACAATCTGCTTAGTAAATAAAGAGAGGACATTGAAATAAATATAAAGGCAAGTCTCTGGCTTAAACCAGCAGCTGAATACTTCAATGAATGTCTTGGTTAAGGAAGTACTTAAAAATTCAAAATCTTTAATGAGTTTCCTAACTGGGGTTGGGGAAGAAGATACAATCAAGATAAATTTCCCTTGTGAAATGCAGGAGATTGTTGAATGGTATTAGAAGCTGAACAGCTGGCCACTGTTTATGAAAACAGCCGGGCTCTTATCCATAAGACAGGAAAGAGAAGCAAAAGCCAGAGTCTCCTTTCAAGATACAGCTGGAAGACTTTCAGAGTTCAGGGAAAGATTTAAACCCAGGGTAGATATACCTTTTCCTCCTTACTGATACAGGCAAAAGAAAGCACAAAAACTATCCCAGGAGTAAAAATATCTTCACCAATTCTATAATTTATATTCTACAAACTTTTGGAGGAAAAAAACATATTTTGCTAAATTTTACCAGAAATCACAGTAGGTGAGGGTTGTAACCACTATAAAAGTAAGAGGAAATAGATTAAGTCATGTAATAGAGAAAAAAAATGAACAAAAATATAGCCAAAATGAACAAAAATATAGTCATGGTCTCTTTATTGACTGAAAAAGAAAATGTTAGCAAGGAGTAGCTGAAAGCACGATGAACGATTTACCAAATCAGTTATTTGGTAATAACTGCTGTTTTCTAGGAGATTCAGGGAGCTTTATGAGCAAAGGATCTCTTACTCAGAAATGGATTTCTGGTTAGGAAAATGAGGAAGAAGTAAACTGTATTCTTTATTTCCATATTATCCTATTGATAAATTTAATTTTATTCCTTCATGTACCTCATTTTTATCCACTGGCAGAGGAAGATTAACCTGCTTCAAACCTGAGTTGTAGGGATTAGAAGCTATTTTGAGTAACTGAGGAAAAAAAATCAAGATTAAAATACAAGTTCTCACAAATAAACTTCCCTTCACTAGGCAGTTGTTTTTGGGAAGTATCAAGTGACTCTATTTTAACAGGTGACATGATCTATGAAGGGGAAAAAAAAAACTGGTCCCCAACAGATAAACATGAATTGTCCTACCCATAGTTGGAGCCATGTCTGTATGTAATACCTGTGAATATTCCATTTGGTGCTTTGTTTTTTTTCTTTAGAATGCTACTAAGTTCTGATGAAATAATTGATTGTTATTTTGGGTGAATTTAAACCTTATGTATAGAAAAATAAAATAAGTATACACTTATACGTTTAATAGTAAAATAGAACCACAGTCCATTTGTTCAGGTAGGTTAAATATGAATTCAAAATAAAAGATACCAAATTGACATGTGGAATGAGGTAAACCATGGTTTTTAAAACTTGCACACACATCTAGTTTTTCAAATAAATGAGATGAGCAGCAATAGATCAAGGTTTATGCCAATCTGTACCTAGTTTTGTTTTTAATTCCTGCCAAACTTTCATAGTATTCACGTATTTAATGTTTTGACTGGTATTCGTTCTTTCCATGGTTTAGTTAAGGCCACACAATCTAGCTGAAAAGAATTATAACAATAGTTTGAAATAAAATTCTACTCCCTTTGGAAAGTGTGTGGCACCTGTCTTTACCATTCTAGGAAAACCACCCCATCTCTCACTTTATTTTATTTGTATCATTATTAATAGTCCTTCTGCAAAAGAAGATGCAGATTTTACTTATTTTTCTGACCAGATGTTTCTAAGTAATATCAATCTCAGCTCATCCATGATGGGAAGTACTCTTAATTTTCCTTGAACATGCCAAATACAAAGTTCATCTAACTTTTTGATAATTTAATTACTCCTCCTCTGCAACTCTCAGCCTTTGCCAGGAGATGCTTCTTGGACATTAGTAAAGTCAAACAAAATAAAGCAAAAGCCCCTCACCCCATACAATTTGTAACCTTGTATATTTAACTTTTATTGTTGCAAGCCAAGTCTTTCCACATCTATTTTCTTATATTTTTGTCAATAATATCATGGAACATCTCATTAAAATGTCATGCTTTCAGAGTCATGAACTTTCTTTTAGTTGAGTATACATACAGGTAAGTAATAGCCTAGGGAGATCATATAAAAGCAAAAGCATAAATAACAAAGGCATATCATCTCAGATTAGGAGACAGGTGTAAAATGATGGCTAGCAGAAAAAAATATATTTTCCTCTTTCTTTCTCTCTTTCTCCTGACTATCTACCACAGTTTCCCTCTCGGTTCACCCAGCACAGATATTTAGGTTGTTTCTATATCTTGGTTATGGTGAGTAATGCAGCAATGAATTTTCGATAATAGCCTTTTTATCATAAGGTGTGAGGTGATTTCTCATTGTTTTTTTTTTCCAAAATGTTTTTGGTGCATTTTAATTACACATAACAGTGGGATTTATTATGCCATATCCATAATGCACATAATTTGACCAATCTCATTTCCCAGTTCTTTTCTTTTCCCTCCCGCTTCTTCCTTTCAATTTACTTGCTCTACTCTACTGATCTTCCTCTGTTATTATTATTTTTACTTTTATTATTAAATAGATGGTGCTGATCTAGGAACACAAGATATCTTTATATTACTTATATTTTCTTCATTTCTTTGGTGTATAATTTTCAGTATACAGATATTTTTAACATTTATTCTTTTGTATTATTTTGTAGATGGGATTTTAAAAAATTTCTTTTTTAAATAGTTTGTTCTTAGTGTATAGAAATCAACTGACTCCTATGGTGATTTGTTATCCTATAATTTTGCCGAATATATTTATTATTACTAACATTTTGGGGTGGTGACTTAAGAGTTTTCTCTCTATATGTAATATCATGCTATCTGCAAGCAAAAAATTTACACCTTCATTTCCAATTTGGATGACTTTTATTCATTTCATTATATATTTTTTACTGATTTCTATCTAATTGCTCTATAACTGCTAGGATTATGTGGAAGAGGAGTGGTTTCAATTGTCCTGATCTTAGAGGAAAACTTTACATTTTCTGCCACTGAGTCTGATGTGAGTTGCAGGCTTGTTATACATGGTCACTATACTTTCCTTTATGCTTAATTTTGTGAAAATTTCCATCATGAAAAGGATATTCAATTTTCAAATGCTTTATATGAATCTGAGATGATATGATTTTTATCCTTTATTTCATTTATGAGAAATATTAACAAGTATTGTATTTAGTGATTCACATACATTAAACTATTCTTGTGTCCTGTGATTATGGTGTATGATCTTCTTTTTTAATATCCTTTTTTTTTCAAAACTGTTTTATTTGTGCATTATAATAGTTTATAGTGATGGGATTTGTCATTACATAGTTGTATAAGTACTCAATTTAACAATATAATTTAGCCAATATTATTTAATATATTGTTTTTCATTGCTGTGCCAATCATCATATATTTTAAAATTTATTCATTTATTTATTCTAATTAGGTATACATGACAGCAGAATGCATTTTGATGCATTGTACACAATTGCAGCCCAACTTTTCATTTCTCTGGTTGTACACAATGTAGCATTGCACCAAATGTACAGTCATACATGTACCTAGGGTAATGATATCCATTTCATGCTACCATCTTTCTTGGCTCATGCTCCCTCCCCTTTCCTCCTTCCCCTTTGCCCAATCATATGATATTTTAAATGTGTTACTGAATTTGACTTGCTAGTATTTGCTTGAGGATTTTTCAACTTATGTTCATCAGGAATATTAGCCTGTATAGTTCCCTTGTCTGACTTTCATATGACAGTGATGCTGACCTTATACAGTGTTTTCTCCTATTCAGTTTTTGGAAGAGTACGAAAGAACTCACATTAATTCTTTAAATATTTAGTAGATTTCACCAATGAAGTCTTCAGTTACTTGTTTCTTTGTTGTTTTTTTTTTTAATTTTTATAGGAGTTTTTTGATTACTGATCCAATCTTCTTCTTCTTGGTCTCTTTAAATTTTCTGATTCAATCTCCTTCTTCTAGTCCATTTTCTTCTGCTATAACAATGGATTGAGTAATTTATAATGAATAGGCATTTACTGGCTCACAGTTCTAGATTCTAGGAAGTCCAATACCAGGCTGCTAGCATCTGGTGGGACTTCATTCTGTGCCACGACAGAACAGAAGACATCACATGGAAGAAGGCAAAGAGAGGGCAAATCCATGGTAAAAGCTTAAGTCCATTTATTAAACATCTTGTAAAGGTTCCTACTCTTAATATTGCTATAGTAGCAATTGAATTTCAACATGAGTTTTGAAATGAATAAACATTCAAACCACAGCACTGTATGTGTCTAGAAATTTTCCATTTCTTTTAGGTTATCCAATATATTGGTGTATTATTGTTCCTGGTAGTCCCTTATGATTCGTACTTCATTAGTAACAGTTGTAATGCTTCCTCTTAAATTTCTTGTTTCATTTATTGGAGTTTTCACTATTTTTTTAATCTAAATAAAATGTTGTCAATTTTATTTATTTATTGACAAACCAATTCTTAGTTTCTGCAGTCTTTTCTATTATTTTCTATGTCACTCATTTCTGCTCTGATCATTATTATTTCCTTCTACTAGATATAGACCTAGTTTGTTTTTCTATTTTTAGTTTCTTTAGGTGTAACTTTAGGTTGTTTATTTGAGAAACCTCTTCTTGCTTAATGTTGATGTTTATGGCTACAAACTTCTGTTTTACAACTGTTTTGCTACATTCTATAAGTTTTGTACATTTATTTTCATTTTTATTTGTCTCAAAAAAAAGTTTTAAATTTCCCTCTTGATTTTCTCTTTGACCCACCAATTGATCAGGAACATATTGTTTAATTTATTCATTTATGAATTTTCCAGGTTTTCAACTGTTGTTCCTGTTGTTGATTTCTAGTTGCATACTATCATGGTTGGGAAAGATATCTCACATGATTTCAGTCTTTTCCATTTATTAAGGCTTGTCCTGAGGTCTAACACATGACCTATCCTGGAGAATGTGTATTTTGCTACAGTTCAATGGACCATTTTGTACATATCTTATAAGACCATTTGATCTACTATTAGTTCAAGTTCAAAGTTTCCTTATTGAATTTCTATCTAAATGACCTATCTATTATTGACAGTGGAATATTTAAGCCTCCTACCATTATTGTATTGCCCCTTACCGCTCCATTGTATCTATTAATGTTTACATTATGTATTCAAGCACTTTGGTGCTAGCTACATATATATTCATTGTTATATTTACTTGATGAACTTATCATTTCTTTTTATAGTTCATGATTTCCTGTATTTTTTAATCTGGCAATAGTATAGCTACCCCTGCCCTTCTTTGGTTTCCATGTGCATGGCTTATCTTGTCCATTCTTCACTTTCAGTCTATGTGTATGCTTAAAGCTGAATAAAGTCTTGTAGGCAGCAGGGTTGGGTCTTATTTTTTAATCCTTAAAGTCACTCTATGTCTTTTGATTGGATTGGAGAATTTAATCCATTTACACTCAAGGCAATCATAGACATGTAAAGATTTACTACTTTATATTTGGTGTTTTCCAGTCATTTTGCCATTGTCTTTTGTGTTTTGAAGATTAATAGTCCTTTCCCGGTACACTTTGGTCCTTTCTCTTTCTTTTGCCTTTATCTTCTGTAGGTTTTTTGCTTTGTAATTAATGAGACTTGCCTATAATACCTGATAATTTTAATTGTCTTTTTAAAGTTAACAACTTCACGTTGATCACATATAAAAACTCTACATTTTTATTCTTCTCATTTTTTTGATGACATAATCTACATGTAGCTGTAGTTATTTTAAGTTTTGTCTTTTAACCTCTCTTCTATAAATGTAAGTGATTCATGTACAACCATTATGGTATTAGGTATTCTAATTTTATTACATACTTATTTTTACCAGTCAGTCTTATATTTTCATATGATTTCATATTACTAATTAAGATCCTTAATTTCATCCTGAAGAACTCCCTTTACTATTTCTTATAAGGCAGGTCTAGAGATGATTAACTTCCTCAGCTTCTATTTGTTTGGTAAAGTGTTTTTTCATCCTTTGATTTTTTTTTTTTTTGGGGGGGCGCTGGTTTTGGAGGTTGAATCCAGGGCCTTACACGTGTTAATCATGTGCTTTACCACTGAGCTATACCCTCAGCTCCCTTGCCTGCATTTCTGAAGGTCAGCTTTGCCAGGTTAAGTATTTGGGGTTGGCAGTTTTTTCTTTCCTTCTTTCATTACTTTGAAAATATTTTCCACTCTGTCCTGGTCTGCAAAGTTCTGCTAAAATCCCATTGATAGCCTTAGAGTGGTTCTCGTATATGTGAAAAACCTCTTTTTTCTTACTGCATTTGACAGTCTCTCATTGCTTTGATATTTGATGGTTTAATTATGACATATTTTGTGACATCTTCTTTAGGTTTAACCTGGTTGGGGACTTCTGAGCTTCATGAACTTCAATATTTATACCCATCACCTGATTTGGGGAATTTTCACATATTTCCTTAAAATAAGCTTTTTCTCTCTCTTTTCTTTCTGAAATTCCTATGGTGAGATTCTCACCTCTCTTTATTGTGTCTTTCTCTATTCCTTTTATTTTCTTTTTCTTTTTCTCTTCTGTGTATTTTTAAATGCTCTTTTTGAGTTCACGGATTCTCTCTTCTTCTTGATCAGTATTCTCTGTTGATCAATATATCTTTATTCTTGTTCCAATAATCTACTGCATTTTTTATTTTGACTCAGGAGTTCTGAAATTTTTATTCTATTCCCATTTATGAGTATTTTATTCATAAATTTAAATATTTCTAAGCTGAAATTTCTTTCTGTTGAATGTTTTATTTATGGATTTTTTTCCCTGATAGCTTCAAGTTGCATAGCAGTGCTTTCTTGTTGTTTGCTGATCTTCTTTAACAATTATTTTGAACACTTTGTAAGAAAATTCAAAGTAAAAAATCAGTTTTTGCTTTACCTAAAGGAAAGATATCTTTGATCCAGTAGAACAGACATGTTTCCAGTGATATTATTCTAGTTATATTTGTGGTCTGACTTCTATTATCTACCAATTTGTCTTTCCCTCATCTCAGACCTATATTGCTAACATTATTAGACTTACATTGCTGATATTAATTAACTGCTAGTATAAGAATTTGGATTTTATTGTCTTATGTAAGAAAAATACCTCTGTTTAACTCCAGTCAAATAATTTCAGATATCACTCAATAACCAATTGAACTAGATTAATTTCAACCTGGCATTGCAAAGAGTTCTACTCTGTAGCAGGAAGTGTCATTTTTGGAATAATGTTGATGCTCCTTTCCATTTTACTGTCTCCTGACAGAAATTAATAGTGAAGGTCTTAAAGAGCAATTTGTGAACTACCTTTTGAATTCACTCTTTTACAAACCATATGTCCTCATTGGAGGCAATATGTTGCCTATGATTTTGCATCAAAGTGTCAGTGAAAGGCAGATTTTGACCAGGCTAAGCTCTTGGGAGTAACTGATCTGGGTGACTTGGACTTTGGTTAGACTCCTTGAGGCCTAGTCTTGAAAGAAGCTGAAGGGACCTGCAGCAGGGCTCTGAGTGATCCACAAGATATGTAAACACAGATGGAGGAGCAAAGACTCCCAGTCCAGCAAAGAGCCTGAACCAAAGTCAGAGCAATTAGCACATTGTGAAGCAAAGTGCCCATGCAGACCTCAGAAAATAAACAAGCTGTGTGTGTGTGTGTGTGTGTGTGTGTGTTTAAAAGAAAGAATCAAAGTAGCTTAAAATTTTGTAAAAGAGTATAAAAATAGGAAGGATTATGTATGGTCTATTTATATCTTTTGTAAAAATATAAAGTCATAAATCTACATAAATCAGTATTGTGTATCATTAAAGTTAAAATGTCCTTAAAAATGCACACTCAGCTAATATTAAGCAAAGTCTTGGCATTCGTATTAATTTTACCAAACACATATATTAGAAGGAAATTAAAAATGTTCCACACTAATGCAAGAAATTAATAAAAGAGGAAGCTCTGAGTTGGAGGGAGGAATGTGGGTGTGATATGTAGGAACACTCTGTACTTTCTGCTCAGTTTTTCTGTAAATGTAAAACCGTTCTAAAAGGAGTATGCTAATTTTAAAAAGCAATTATGAAAGAAAAGTTAAAATAGTGCCATAATGAATTATGGGATAATCCCCCCCTTCCCTGTCCTCACTGTCTGCTATCAAAAAGTCAAGAATAGCAATTTTTTGTATGTGTTCAAAATAGAAACCAGTTAAAGTTACATAACTTATAGAAATGCTTCCCTAAACATGGAAGATACTAAAGTGTATATAAAATATTTTTAAAATTAATGATTGAGTACTCTTTCTGAGTTTTTATATAGAAGAGAAGAAACAGAATTAACATGTATGTATTTGTATGAAATATCTCATCTGTGTGTGGTGAGGTGAGTGGAGTTTTGTAAAGATGTTTTCTCAGTGATTGATTAATAAGATCTCTTTCTTATAAAACTTTGGAAATGATAAAGATTTATCTTTAAAAGGTGATTTTAAAAATCTTTTTTTAGTAAATCAAAATAATTATTAATATATTCAATCAGGCTCCATTATATGTTGATGTTGGTATGGTTTGTGGACAATGTGCATTTGCAAAAATCTGTTGCTTACAGAGGGAAAAAGGGGGGAAGAGAGAGAGAGAGAGAGAGAGAGAGAGAGAGAGAGAGAGTGAGAAAGAGAGAGAGAGAACAAACAGAGTGGTATTCTGGTAGAAACTATGAAGGGATGTTTTCCAGTAGTGAATTTCATTTTCAGCCATTTCCTTTCTTAGAATATGTCTTCTGATTCTGCTTTGTCTGAGAAATAACAGCAAGTGAACTAGAAGAGCCTGAAGTTTTTTTTTTTTAAAGCTTGAGGTCTTGACAAAGAAAAATATTCTTTCTAATTCTGTCATATGATTTCCAGGATCAGAATTTATGGAGGGCTGAAGTTCCTGGCTCTACCTGACATAACTGGCATTATTTGATCTTTCTAACCACAGCATGCTAAAGCTGAAAAGAATCAGTCCAGTAGAAATCACATTAATTTTTTCCTTCAATGAAATTCATTGTATAGTAGCATATGTTTAAGGGAATGTGTGAGTTTTATTGCAGGTCAGAAAGGCTGCAGTTCTAATCCGTGATTCACAATGAAAACAGAGCTCAGAAAGCCCAGTGTAAGACTGCTGGGTTGGAGATTGGAAGGTCAGTACATAAACCATATTCCAGTCTGATATGTGTGCAACAATAGGGTAATAAAAATGAAAATATTCCATGTGGATAGGAGACAGTCTTCGTTTTAGGGCCCTTATTGTTTTATTTAGAGGTTGTTGGTCACATTCTTGCAAGGCCAGAATAATTCTGAGAAATGGTGCTTTGTGAAGTGCATAAACCATTTGTAAACTCAAGGGGAATATCAAATATATTTCACTTGCCAAGAAGTTAATCAGTCAACCACAGATCCTTATTCAATGCAATTTATTGAACACCTGCCATATTAGAAGTGCCATAACCAGCCAGGTGGTGAACTGAAATGGCAACACTGCCCTCAAGGTGCTTATAATCAGAAAAAATAAAGAGGAGGCAACTAAAATTTGCAAAAACCTCCCATTTGACAGTATTTCACCAGTATTTACAAAGGATGGATGGTCGAAGCATGATAACTTATGTGGAGAACTACCACCAACCAAGACATATGCAAACATGCTCAGTTATATGTACTTGTGTATGCACTAGTGAGTGAGTGTGCAAACGTGTGTGGGGGGGACACAATTAGTCTTTAGTTGGAATAACTTTAGGAAAGGGTTGAGCTTGAAACAATTTATGAAGCAAAGGTAGGAAACATGGAAAATGCTTTGTAATTAGGGATCAGAGTTCTGAATGATGTGTTTGGAAAATAAATACTAGGTCAAATTTCAGTAATCATGTAATTAACTGTTAGCTTTGCAATTCAAAGTACTAACTAGGTTTTAAAATAATTGGGAACAGTTAATTCAAAGGATTTGAGTAGGGGAGTGATATAAATAAAAACTCTCTTGAAGAAGTCTCTTCTGCCTTCTACTTGTTGGACAAATGACCAAGGAGAAGCAGGCTAGTTTCATAAAAGGAAGTATGAGAAGGAAGACTAATATCTCTTTATGGGAAAGTTCTAGACAGATCAGTAGAAGTTAATTTAGCTTTTATTTTTTAAAAGTCAATTTTAATATTGTAATAACTTATATGCAATACAATATACCCATTTTTAAATACACCATTTCATAAATCAGTTTTGTTTACTTTTTCAGTTTTATTGAGGTATAACTGGAAAAAAAATTGTATGAGTTATGTAATATTACATATACATATGTATTTATGGGTATTGCAAAATAATTATCATCATCAAGCTAGTTAACATTCATCACATCAGAGTTACTTTTTTTTGGTGAGAATGCTTAAGATCTACTCTCTTAGCAAATTTAAAGTATACAGCACAGTTTGTGTTAATGATATTTTTCTCCATGCCTATTAACTCATCAAGAAAATTAGAATTACAACAAAAGATTTTTATGAATATTGATGAAGTCTTACTAAAAAGTACAACTCCTAGTAGGCACTCAAATGACTTGCTTATTTTGTGTGTAAAATGCAATCCACTTATAAAATTGAAATAATGAATTAGTATATGAACTCAAAAATAAAGTGATCTTTTAAATAAATAGATATTTAATTTTAGGACAAGGTTATCCAGGAAGATCTTCACTCAGCAAAAGCCATGCATCCATAGTAACATTCCATATTCAGAGGAAAAAAAAGTTTCCTTTCTCACATTGTCCTACTTGTGCCAAATTAGAATGAATCTATAGTAAATCTAAGTGATTTTTTCTTTCTTTTTTTATAATAATCTTTTTTTTATTAGCTACACATGACAGTCCAATGATCTTGACTATTCATACATTTGAATCAAATGGGGTATAATTTCTCATTTTTTCTGATTGTACAGGTTGCAGAATCACATGACCAATGTGATTCTATAATAATCTCAAAAGGAAAGATTACTTTGGTTTTCTGAGAAAAACCAAAAGTCTGTGAATAGGATCTTTCTGAACAGCATTCACATTTCTCTTCAACCAGCCAAATGGATATTTTAATGCAATCTGTCTTCTCATCTAATGTGTCCTTTCTTATCAAATGGGATTTCAAGGAAGTACCAATCTGTTTGTTTGCATAATTGAGTATGTAAAACAAGAAGAATGTTTTAAAAGTCTAATTGAGTGGCTCTAATAGAGAACACTGTTTTAACTAATCTTATCTTCTAGTTCTTTGCATTTAAAGATTTCTTTTGAATACATTTTTAGGTTTGTAACATATAAATAAATAAGGGAAGTTGTTTGTGTGATTATTCTACTACAGTACCAACTAGAAACCCAGGCAGTCCTGTTTTTGAAATTTAGTTTCATCTAGATCAGGGATTCTGGAAGAGTTAACTAAATCTCCAGAATTGCTACATCCAACGGGGCTAGATGTAGAAAGCACCCTACACAGAGAAAACACGTATCAGATAATTCATTTTTTTCTTTCCTTTTTCTTCTTCCTTTTAGTTATAACTTCACTCCAAGTACAAATAGACTCAAATCTAAGATAACTAAATAATGGTAACAATGTTTGCAAATGCTTTTAGTTTTTTTTTTTTAATATTACTTGGTGTAAATAGATAAATTAGTTCTATGACTGTACTGAAGATTATTTTGGAACTTAAATCAGTTTGATGAGATGCTGTAAATCATTAAATTAATAAACATATGATGAAATTGAAGCCTGGATATCTATACACTAAGGACAGGACTCTTTACCATTCTATTTTGCTTTTGACTGTGGGTTGAGATGGGGGGGGTGTTAAAGATAATAAGACAATTAGATGAACACAGGAGCAATTTATTCTAAGAGGTAAGGTGGAGTCTTTAAGACAAGTCAATTCTCATTTGTATGGGTCAAGATAGATGCCTCATTTTCAACCCAATTTGTTTAAAAAGGTCCTAAGCTCTTGAGATAGAATTAAGAGTAAAGCCATATGTAGGTACACAATCAGCAAAGATCAGGGGCTTGAGGAAATACTGGATTTAATTTTGGTAGAAAATAGTGAAATAGCAAGTGTATAAATGCTTTTAAAAGGGCAAGAAAATACCTCTGTTCAGTAATGCAGGTGTGCTAAAACTTTGTGTTTAGGACATACTTTCTATTTATTTGGTTAATTTGCTGAATTAGTTTGTTCACAGTGTTCCAAGTCCAAATGTACCAGAGTGGATACAGCAAAATGTTTCTCCCTCAGGTAAGTCATCCTAAGCACAGTTACCCTTCTGTATCAGCCAGGGTTCAACCAGAGAAGCAGAACCAGTAGTGAGTAATATGAACAGATAAACATATAAATTTATGGTCATTAGTCCCTTAACAATGGGGATATGTTCTGATCAACACTTAGGTGATTGTGCCATTGTGCCAACATGCCAACGTCACAGAGTGTGCGTACACATACCGAGATGATATAGCCTACTATACAACACCATAATGTTTTACAGTGAACTTTTTTTAATAAGTAGAAGTATGCTCTAAAATAATAATAAAAAGTATAGAAAAGTTCATAATGTAGTAACAATCTTTTATCATCATTATCAAGTATTATTAACTTTACACAATTGTATGTGTAAATTTTTATTGTGTGGTGGTGCGGTAGGCTTGTTTACTCACATCACCGCAAACTCTTGAGTAATGGGTTGCATTCCAGGGTGATATTATGATGGCTATGATGTCACTAGGTGATAGGAATTTTTTATTCATAAAAATTATAATATATAATATCTTTGATCCATTATAACCTTAAGGAACTACCATTTTTGTCTGAAGTGTCCCCCTTCTCTCTCTCATATACATTGCATTAGATTAAGTGATTGTGGGATCTAAGAGGGAAGTCTGTAGGACAGCAAGTCAAGGTCATGTGCAGGTTCAAACCACCCATGGGCTACAGGTACAAGGTGCAGCTGTTATTTATAGGCATCAGGAAAGGAAAAGCATGAGCAGGATGGAACTCCACATGCACCAGGATGGAACTCCACATGCACAGGCAGAAACTTCTGGCAGTTGCTTTTTGTCTCAGGGAAATCTCAGCCCTGCTTTTTTTTTTTTTTTTTTTTTTTTTGCCTGTCAGTGGATTGTGTCAGATCCATCCAGATTTATCCAGCATAATCTCTTTTAATTTAAGTCAACTGATTTGAAACCTTAATTATATCTGGAAAAACCTTTTCTTCAGCACCTAGATTATTTTGCCTGCATGGCTCTGGACTGCAGCCTAACCCAGCTGATGCACCAATAAAGCCAACACATTTCCTAAGAGCAAGCAATTTCATTAGCATCTTGCACAGCTTCTCAGGTCTAATGTTAAAGTTCTTTACCATCCAGAGGTTATAGACATGCTAACGTTACTTTTAGTGTTCACAGTTTCATTTATCATATTCAAATCTTTGATCCATTAGGGATTTGTTTTTGTGAAAGATGGGAGTTATGTAGTAACTTAATATTTTATCCTAAATGGCTATCCATTTTTCCAATACAATTTATTTTTTATGTAAATTTTTTATTTATATATGACAGCAGAATGCATTACAATTCTTATTACATATATAGAGCACAATTTTTCATATCTCTAGTTGTATACTCAGTATATTCACACCAATTCGTGTCTTCATATTTGTACTTCGGATAGTAATGGTCATCACATTCCACCGTCATTAATTACCCCATGCCCCCTCCCTTCTCCTCCAACCCCTCTGCCCTATCTAGAGTTCATCTATTCCTCCCATGCTCCTGCTCCCTATCCCACTATGAATCAGCCTCTTTATATCAAAGAAAACATTTGGCATTTGGTTATTTGGGACTGGCTAACTTCACTTAGCATTATCTTCTCTAACTCCATCTATTTACCTGAAAATGCCATGATTTTTTTCTCTTTCATTCCTGAGTAATATTCAATTGTGTATATATGCCACATTTTTAATCCATTTATCTACTGAAGGGCATCTAGGTTGGTTCTACAGTTTAGCTATTGTGAATTGTGCTGCTATAAACATTGATGTGGCTGTGTCCCTATAGTATGCCTTTAAATCCTTTGGGTATAGACTGAGGAGAGGGAAAACAGGGTCAAATGGTGGTTCCATTCCCAATTTTCCAAGAATTCCATACTGCTTTCCTTATTGGCTGCACCAATTTGCAGTCCCACCAGCAGTTCCAACACAATTTCTTAAATAATCAATTTTTTTCCTTTAATGATCAAATTGCAACTTTTAAGATACAATTTCCTAAATGGATTTGGGTCAATTTATAAATATTCTGGCTTTTTTTTCAAATGATGTTTATTTTTCATGCAATATTACCTAGTATAACTATTGCTTTTGAATATAATTTATCACATGGTAGGAAGAGGATCTTCCATAATTTATTTCATTTTAATTATTTGCTTTATGTTCCATTCTGAATGTTAAAACAAGCATGTCTAGTCAAAAACAAAAATACCTCACTTATTTTTTAATAGGAAAAACATTGAACATGTTGTTTATTTTAAAACTTTTTATAAATATTTTTCCAATCTCCAGTGTATCATATAGTAGTAATTTATTTCTGTTTGTTTTTTTGTTCAGAAAAAAAACATGGGGTATATCATGGTAATTCAATACATGTATATAATGTGTCTTAATCAAATTGGCGTGAGAAGCATTTCCAGTTCTCAAACATTAATCATTTTATGTTCTGGGAATTTCACACTCTTCTTTTCTAGTCACTTTGAAATATATCATAGATCATTTTGACCTATAGTTTCTCTACTGTACTGAGAAAGAACCAGAACTAATTCTTCCACTCTATGTTTTGGTGCCCTTTCATGAGCTTCGTTCATCCCCCTTCTCTTTTTTTCCTTCACTTTATTCCTTTTAGTTCTTCTCCAAGATTGCTTTATTCGTTTTACAAATTATGGGAATGTGTGGTATTTGTCTCTCTGTTCCACTTTGACTCCACTTTTGTGTACAGTCTGGTTTATTTTGCTTAACACAATGGCCTGTAGTTCCATCCATGTTCCTGCAGTTGACAGAATTCATTCTTTTTTTTTTTTTTTAGTTTTGTTGATTTTATTTTTTTAAATACATGACATCGGAATGCATTACAATTCTTATTACACATATAGAGTACAATTTTTCGTATCTTTGTATATAGAGTATGTTCATGCCAATCATGCCTTTATACATGTACTTTTTTTGCATTACAATTCTTATTACACATATATATCACAATTTTTCATATCTCTGTTTGTATATAAAGTATGTTGATACCCAATTCGTGTCTTCATACATGTACTTTGGATATTGATGTCCATCACATTCCACTGCCCTTGCTAACTCCCTGGCCCCTTGATTTCCCACCCACCCCTCTTCCCTATCTAGAGTTCGTCTAATCATCCCACGTTCCTCCTCCCTACCCCACTGTGAATCAGCCTCTTTATATCAGATAAAACTTTCCATATTTGTTTTTTTCTTTTCTATGACTGAATAATATTCCATTTGGTGTATGTATGTGTATGTATGGGTGTATTCACACATCCACCACATCTTATATATTCGTTTATCTACTAAAAGACATTTGGGTCAATTCTAAATTTTCACTACTGTAAATAATGCTACAATAAACATGGGGGTGCTGATAGTTTCTTGGTATGATTTCATCTCTTTTGGGTATGTTCCCAGTAGTTTTGTTGCTGGGTCTCATAATCTTTTTTACAATGGTTGTACTAACTTATTTTTCCACCAACAGTTTATAAGATTTCCCTTCCCTCTGCATCCTCACCAGCATTTGCTATTTTTTGTCTTTTTGATGACAATCATTCTAACTGGAGTGAGGTGATATTTCATTGTGGTTTGTTTTGTGTTTCTCTGATGATTAATGAGATTGAAAATTTCTTCACATACTTGTTGCCCATTTGTATGACTGCCTTTAAGAAATGTCTGTTTTTAGTCCTTTGGCCCATTTTTATATTGGATAAGTTCTTCTTTCCTTTCTTTTTTCTTTCTTTCTTTTCTTTTTTTGTGTTCAGCTTCTGAGTTCTTTGTATATTCTAGATATAAATTTCTTGATGGGTGAATAGTTTACAAATATTTCCACATTCTGTAGGTTGTCTCTTCATTCTGTTATTTTCTTTGTTGTATAAAGACTTCTTAGTTTGATATAATCCCATTTGTCTTCTTTGACTTTTGTTAACTGTGCCTTTTTTGGGGTCACATCTAAAAGATCATTGCCAACATCAATATCTTAAATGTTTCCCTGATGTCTTCTTTTAATAATTTCATAGTTTTAGGTTCAACATTTAGATCTTTGATCTACTTTGACTTCACTTTTGTGTACAGTAAGGGAAGGGGGCTTGTTTTGTTCTTCTTCATATGCAAATTTGATTTTGCCTGCACCATTTATTGAAAAGACTGTCTTGTGTATTCTTGGTAGTTTTGGCAAAAAATCAGTTGATTATCCAATGTGGATTAAATTCTGCTCCGTTGGTCTGTCTATGTGTCTGTTTTTATGTCGGTACCATGCTCTTTTAACCACTAAAGCTTTGTAGCATGTTTCGAAGTCAGGCTTTGTGTTTTTAAGTTTGCTTCTTGTATATCTTATACATTTTATGCTAGTTTATCACTGAAGAAGTTTTATAATATTTTCATCATTTCAGTCATTCATTGTTGGAAAAGAGGAACTTTTAAAATTGTATGTTCTAATCTATTGTGTATCTATATAAAGGATATCAATGACAGTTTATCGTTGAAAATTTATTGAATTCTCTAAAATTTTAGTTTCATTATCTTAGTTTTCCATGTATGTAATCATATCAACTGCAGTTAATTCCATTTTGAGTCTTCTTTATCTTTTTGCCCTAGTTTCTTCTCTTAGCTTAACTCTAATATAAGTATTTATATAATGTTAAAGGACTGTGAGGCTAGCAGGCATTTTTGTTTCAATCTTGATGTTATTGGAGATCTTCTTATTTCTCTATTAGGCTGATGCTGTTTTTGTGGGTGTATATATACCTACACATGCACAAGCATAAACATACATACATATACATTTATATACATTCAGACACAGGAAATTATTAAGGTTGGATTATTTATTTTAACATATTCCTTTCAGCATTTTCATAATTGTATGATTTTTCTCTTCAGATCTATTTTTGTTGATTTATATTAATATATTTTCTAATATTGAAACATCCTTGCTTTGACCTCTTTTAATATTCTCTTAGTATTATGTTGTGTTTTGCTTTATTTTTGCCTGGATTAGCCATCTGCAGGGGAGCGGATGGGGTAGTTCAGTCCGGAGGCTGGCAGTCTTGGAATGCAGAAAGAACCTGTGTTTCAGCTCAACTCCAAGCCTGGAAAAAGGCTAATAATGTCCCAGTTTGAGGTGTGTGGACATGAGGAATTCCTTCTTACTCAGGGTGACATTAGCTTTTAGTTTCTATTCATATGATTAGAGGATGCTTACCACATTATGGGAAGGGTAATCTGCCTTATTTAGTCTACCAATTGAAATGTTAATCTCATCCAAACACCCCCTGGCAGAAACACCCAGAATAATATTTGACCAAATGTCTGGGTGCCCTGTGACCCAGGCCAGTGGACACATAAAATTAACCATCACAGGCCCAGAGTTTATTTTTGTTTGTTTTTGTGTTGATTTTTCATGACAGGAGAGAATCTGACTGAAAACTCCTCTCTGCTTATTTCTTACTGAGTTCTCAAACTCTTTTCTAAATAAATAGTGAGCTAGCCAAACTTTGAAGAATATAGGTTTAAATGGATGCCAAATTATAGCTTGCCTGGAGTACCCATGGATCTTGGGCTGGCCTTACTCCTGAGGTTTGTGCATGTGGCTCTCAGCACCTCCAGGGACTGAAAGCTCCCTGTTCTGTAGGAAAGAACCACTCTGTGGGAACCGGAGGTTTAGTTCACATGACCTCATTGTGGACTCTCAGTGTTAACACAGTGGGTAGGGATCTCTGAGGCTGCTTAATAGCATGGTAGTTCACGAAGTTTCTCCTTTCAATGTGGTACATGAAAGTTGTGGTGATATTTTTGCTGATTTTATATGGTGAACCAACATGTGAGTCAATAAGTGGATTTTTATAATTCACTTATGCATTTGCATAATAATAAGAGGGTCCAAATGGCAGATTCAAGAAGCCACATCCTGCCTTTAAAAAAACAGAATATCTGAGGATGAGGTTGGATGTTGCCAGTTGAAATCTCATCTGTGAAGTGTATTGGAGGAAGAATTGTTTGGAACCTGAATGTATAAAATATCAAAGAAGAATAGGTAAAAGAGGTTTCAGTGTTAGTTGAAAGAAAAGTGATTGAAATTTAATGACAATGTGAAAATATGTTTGCTGATTGTCTTTAAGGAAAAAGAGCAATGCATGAAATCCTATTAAAAGAGTCAAGAGAAATTTTAACAAAATCCTTTACCTAAAGAACTATTGAAACCATCTGAAAAGAAAGCTAAGTACCAGTATGGTGGACTGAACTCTGGACGTCCTCTCACTCCACCTCGAACAGCTAATCCTCTGAAGAAAAGGTGAAGAAAGGAATTCTATAAAGAAACCATCAGATTTGTTAAGGACATACTTCATAATATATAAGTGTGCACTGTAAAACCATCCAGCCATTTGACACCCTTTATGATGTCACACCTTTAACTTAAGGAGACGGGTAAAGGATCTTAAATTTTTTTCTAATAGAAAGATGTGCTACACTGTATTGTAATAAGTATACTCTGTTATAATATTCAACAAAAGAAGTTAAATCCAAATTCAAAATTATCCATTAAAGTTACATCTTCATGTATCACAATTTTTAAAGTTGAAAAGCATCCCAGTTAAACTAGATGTGATAGTTAAATCAGATGAAAGCATGATGATCCATCTGTGTAATGTGGTTTTAGTGTTACTTGGTTGTTTAATTATTTTGGGCTTGTTTTGTTTGTTTGTTTGTTTTTGGTAGAATAATGGCAACTATTTTTAATTTTTTTTTCTGAAACATTTTTAAAAGTGAAACATGGGAAGAGCTTTAAAGACATTCACCAACTATTATTTTCCTTTACTTATCTATTTGCTCTTACTAAGAAAACATGCCTCATTACAGTAAAAGGAATTTTAGAGATTGATAGTTTTAAAAATATGTGAACTATCCAATAATTTTTTTAATGCTTTATTTATTTTATTTTTTTTAATTTTTTTTATTTTATTTATTGTTGGTCGTTCAAAACATTACATAGTTCTTAATATATCATATTTCACAGTTTGATTCAAGTGGGTTATGAACTCCCATTTTTACCCCGTATACAGATTGCTGTATCACATCAGTTACACTTCCATTGATTTACATATTGCCATTCTAGTGTCTGATGTATTCTGCCGTCTATCCTATTCTCTACTATCCCCCTTCCCCTTCCCCTCCCCTCCCCTCCCCTTTTCTCTCTCTACCCCCTCTACTGTAAATCATTTCTTCCAATGTATTATTCTTCTCTTACCCCTCCTTTCCTCTTATATGTAATTTTGTATAACCCTGAGGATCACCTTCCATTTCCATGCGATTTCCCTTCTCACTCCCTTTCCCTCCCACCTCTCGTCCCTGTTTAATGTTAATCTTCTTCTCAAGCTCTTCTTCCCTACCCTTTCCTTGGTTACTCCCCTTATATCAAAGAAGTCATTTGGCATTTGTTTTTTAAGGATTGGCTAGCTTCACTTAGCATAATCTGCTCTAATGCCATCCATTTCCCTCCAAATTCTATGATTTTGTCATTTTTTTAATGCAGAGTAATACTCCATTGTGTATAAATGCCACATTTTTTTATCCATTCATCTATTGAAGGGCATCTAGGTTGGTTCCACAATCTTGCTATCGTGAATTGTGCTGCTATGAACATCGATGTAGCAGTGTCCCTGTAGCATGCTCTTATTAGGTCTTTAGGGAATAGACCGAGAAGGGGAATAGCTGGGTCAAATGGTGGTTCCATTCCCAGCTTTCCAAGAAATCTCCATACTGCTTTCCAAATTGGCTGCACCAATTTGCAGTCCCACCAACAATGAACAAGTGTACCATTTTCCCCGCATCCTCGCCAGCACTTGTTGTTGTTGGACTTCATAATGGCTGCCAATCTTACTGGAGTGAGATGGTATCTTAGGGTGGTTTTGATTTGCATTTCTCTGACTGCTAGCGATGGTGAGCATTTTTTCATGTACTTGTTGATTGATTGTATGTCCTCCTCTGAGAAGTGTCTGTTCAGGTCCTTGGCCCATTTGTTGATTGGGTTATTTGTTATCTTATTGTCTAATTTTTTGAGTTCTTTGTATATTCTGGATATTAGGGCTCTATCTGAAGTGTGAAGAGTAAAAATTTGTTCCCAGGATGTAGGCTCCCTGTTTATCTCTCTTATTGTTTCTCTTGCTGAGAAAAAACTTTTTAGTTTGAGTAAGTCCCATTTGTTGATTCTAGTTGTTAACTCTTGCACTATGGGTGTCCTATTGAGGAATTTGGAGCCCGACCCCACAGTATGTAGATCATAGCCAACTTTTTCTTCTATCAGACGCTGTGTCTCTGATTTAATATCAAGCTCCTTGATCCATTTTGAGTTGACTTTTGTGCATGGTGAGAGAAAGGGATTCAGTTTCATTTTGATGCAAATGGATTTCCAGTTTTCCCAGCACCATTTGTTGAAGATGCTATCTTTCCTCCATTGCATGCTTTTAGCCCCTTTATCAAATATAAGATAGTTGTAGTTTTGTGGATTGGTTACTGTGTCCTCTATTCTGTACCATTGGTCCACCCACCTGTTTTGGTACCAGTACCATGCTGTTTTTGTTACTATTGTTCTGTAGTATAGTTTGAAGTCTGGTATCGCTATACCGCCTGATTCACACTTCCTGCTTAGCATTGTTTTTGCTATTCTGGGTTTTTTATTATTCCATATGAATTTCATGATTGTTTTATCTATTTCTATAAGAAATGCTGTTGGGATTTTGATTGGCATTGCATTGAACTTATAGAGAACTTTTGGTAATATCGCCATTTTGATGATGTTAGTTCTGCCTATCCATGAACAGGGTATATTTTTCCATCTTCTGAGGTCTTCTTCTATATCTCTCTTTAGGGTTCTGTAGTTTTCATTGTATAAGTCTTTCACCTCTTTTGTTAGGTTGATTCCCAAGTATTTTATTTTTTGGGGGGATATTGTGAATGGAGTAGTTGTCCTCATTTCCGTTTCAGAGGATTTGTCGCTGATATACAGGAATGCATTTGATTTATGCGTGTTGATTTTATATCCTGCCACTTTGCTGAATTCATTTATTAGCTCTAATAGTTTCTTTGTAGACCCTTTTGGGTCTGCTAGGTATAGAATCATGTCATCTGCAAATAGTGATAATTTAAGTTCTTCTTTTCCTATTTTTATGCCTTTAATTTCTTTCGTCTAATTGCTCTGGCCAGTGTTTCGAGGACTATGTTGAACAGAAGTGGTGAGAGAGGGCATCCCTGTCTTGTACCAGATCTTAGAGGGAATGCCTTCAATTTTTCTCCATTCAGAATGATGCTGGCCTGAGGCTTAGCATAGATAGCTTTTACAATGTTGAGGTAAGTTCCTGTTATCCCTAATTTTTCTAGAGTTTTGAACATAAAGGGATGCTGTACTTTGTCGAATGCTTTTTCTGCATCTATCGAGATGATCATATGGTTCTTATTTTTAAGTCTATTGATGTGGTGAATAACATTTATTGATTTCCGTATATTGAACCAGCCTTGCATCCCAGTGATGAATCCTACTTGATCATGGTGTATAATTTTTTTGATATGTTTTTTAATCCGATTCACCAGAATTTTATTGAGGATTTTTGAATCTAGGTTCATTAGAGATATTGGCCTGTAGTTTTCTTTCTTTGAAGTGTCTTTGTCTGGTTTAGGAATCAGGGTGATGTTGGCCTCGTAGAATGTATTTGGAAGTTCTCCATCTTTTTCTATTTCCTGAAATAGCTTGAAAAGTATTGGTGTTAGTTCCTCTTTAAAGGTTTTGTAAAACTCTGCTGTATACCCATCCGGTCCTGGGCTTTTCTTAGTTGGTAGTCTTTTGATGGTTTCTTCTATTTCCTCTATTGTTATTGGTCTGTTTAGGTTGTCTATATCCTCCTGAATCAATCTGGGCAGATCATATGACTTAAGAAATTTATCTATGCCTTCACTATCTTCTATTTTATTGGAGTATAAGGATTCAAAATTATTTCTGATTATCTTCTGTATTTCTGAAGTGTCTGTTGTGATATTGCCTTTTTCATCCCGTATGCTAGTAATTTGGGTTCTCTCTCTTCTTCTCTTCGTTAGCATGGCTAAGGGTCTGTCGATCTTATTTATTTTTTCAAAGAACCAACTTTTAGTTTTGTCAATTTTTTCAATTGTTTCTTTTGTTTCGATTTCATTAATTTCAGCTCTGATTTTAATTATTTCTTGCCTTCTACTTCTTTTGCTGTTGTTTTGCTCTTCTTTTTCTAGGATTTTGAGATGAAGTATGAGATCATTTATTTGTTGTTTTTTTCTTTTTTTAAGGAATGAACTCCAAGCAATGAATTTTCCTCTTAGAACTGCTTTCAATGTGTCCCATAGATTCCGATATGTTGTGTCTGTGTTTTCATTTAACTCTAAGAAGTTTTTAATTTCCTCCTTGATGTCTTCTTAAACCCATTGATCATTCAGTAACCTATTGTTCATTCTCCAAGTGATGCATGATTTTTCCTTCCTTCTTTTATCGTTGATTTTCAGTTTCATTCCATTATGATCAGATAAGATGCATGGTATTATCTCTACTCCTTTATATTGTCTAAGAGTTGCCCTGTGACATAATATATGATCTATTTTTGAGAAGGATCCATGTGCTGCTGAGAAAAAAGTGTAACTACTTGATGTTGGGTGGTATATTCTATATATGTCAATTAAGTCTAGGTTGTTAATTGTGTTATTGAGTTCTATAGTTTCCTTATTTAACTTTTGTTTGGAAGATCTGTCCAGTGGTGAGAGAGGTGTGTTGAAGTCTCCCATGATTATTGTATGGTGGTCTATTAGACTCTTGAACTTGAGAAGAGTTTGCTTGATGAACATAGCTGCACCATTGTTTGGGGCATATATATTTATGATTGTTATGTCTTGTTGGTGTATGGTTCCCTTGAGCAGTATGTAGTGTCCCTCTTTATCCCTTTTGATTAACTTTTGCTTGAAATCTATTTTATTAGATATGAGTATGGACACTCCTGCTTGTTTCCGCAGTCCATATGAGTGATATGATTTTTCCCAACCTTTCACCTTCAGTCTATGTATATCTTTTCCTATCAAATGCATCTCCTGTAGGCAGCATATTGTTGGGTCTTGTTTTGTGATCCATTCAACTAGCCTGTGTCTCTTAACTGGTGAGTTTAAGCCATTAACATTTAGGGTTATTATTGAGATATGGTTTGTTCTTCCAGCCATATTTGTTTATTAATGTTAGTAAACCTGATTTGTTTTCCTCTTTGATTGCTTTCCCCCCTTTACTGTCCTACCTCCCACTGTTGGTTTTCAATGTTATTTTCCATTTCCTCTTCCTGTAATGTTTTTGCCAAGGATTTTTTGAAGAGATGGTTTTCTAGCTGCGAATTCTTTTAACTTTTGTTTATCGTGGAAGGTTTTAATTTCATCTTCCATCCTGAAGCTTAATTTCGCCGGATACACGATTCTTGGTTGGAACCCATTTTCTTTCAGTGTTTGAAATATGTTATTCCAGGATCTTCTAGCTTTCAGAGTCTGTGTTGAGAGATCAGCTGTTATCCTGATTGGTTTACCCCTAAATGTAATCTGCTTCCTTTCTCTTGTAGCTTTTAAAATTCTCTCCTTATTCTGTATGTTGGACATCTTCATTATAATGTGTCTAGGTGTGGATCTCTTATGATTTTGCACATTCGGCGTCCTGTAGGCTTCTAGGATTTGGGATTCTGTTTCATTCTTCAAGTCTGGGAAGTTTTCTCGTATTATTTCATTGAATAGATTGTTTATTCCTTTGGTTTGCAGCTCTGTGCCTTCCTGTATCCCAATGACTCTTAAGTTTGGTCTTTTAATGTTATCCCATATTTCTTGGATGTTCTGCTCATGGTTTCTTAGCAGACTTGCTGAGCTGTCTATGTTCTTTTCAAGTTGAAATACTTTGTCTTCATTGTCTGATGTTCTATCTTCTAAGTGATCTGCTCTGCTGGTAGTATTCTCAATTGAGTTTTTAATTTGGTTTATTGCTTCCTGCATTTCTAGGATTTCTATTTGTTTGTTTTTTATTACCTCTATCTCCTTGTATAATTGATCCTTTGCTTCTTGAATTTGTTTATGTAATTCCTTGTCAAAGTGATCTTTCATTGTCTGATTTTGCTGTCTCATGTCTTCCTTGAGACTCCAGATCATCTGAAGCATGTATACCCTGAACTCTTTATCTGACATTCCATCTGTTGCAGCTATTACCTCTTCTAAAGTTGAGTTGACCTGCATTGCTTGTGGTCCTTTCTTTCCTTGTCTTTTCATACTGCTCGCGTTTCTTTCTGCTTGGTGAAACTGTTGTGTTTTTGAAATTTTCCCCCTATTTATTTATATTGCTCTTGTATAGTTGGGAAATCTCCCTTGCAGGGTGGGTAATGGCTGTGCTCCTCCTCTAATTAGGGTGATCTGTCTATCATGCTGGTCGGTCGCATGTCTGCCCACACTGCAGAAGAGGGTGGCGGCTCTGCTCTGCCCCCACTCCAATTGTGGTGACGTAACTACCACGCCCTCGGGTTGTTGGTCCTGATCCGGATGTGTGCAGCGGCTCTGCTCGGCCCCTACTCCAATTGGTGTGATGTGTCTACCACGCTGGCAGGCCTCTAGGCCTGTTCCGCCAGTGGGTCGCAGGTCTGCCTACCTTGCGAGCTCGGGCGGCAGATCTGCTCAGCTCCCACTGCCAGTGGGGGTACCTGACTGCCTCTCCAACGGGTCGCTGGGCCTTTTCTGGACACGGGTGGCGGCTCTGCTCCACCCCCACTCTAACCAGTGTGACGTGACTGCCTCGGTGCTACTTGTCCACCACGCTGGCAGGCTACCGGGCCTGTCCTGCCAGTGGGTTGCAGGTCTGCCTACCTTGCAGGCTCAGACGGCGGCTCTGCACAGCCCCTACTCCAAATGGGGTGACTTGGCTACCGCGCCGTCGGGTCGCTGGTCCTGTTCCAGGCGTGGGCGGCTACTCTCTTCGGCCCCAGCTGCAGGTGGGGTGTCGTGCTATCATGCCGGCGGGTCACTTGGCCTGCTCTGGGCTCAGGCGGCAGCTCCACTCTGCCCCCCTGGCCCCCACAGCACCCAGCAGGACCTGGACCGAGAAGCAGTCACTGCAGGTTCCCCAGCCCTGGGCCAAAGCAGCTTCGGGAGCCAGAACTCGGCCTCTCCGATCCCGGCCACGCTCCGCTAGGAGCAGGCTCCAAGGAGCGACCCCCACGGGTTCCCCAGCCCTGGGCCAAAGCAGCCTGGGGAACCAGAATCCCGCCGCTCAGAGTCCGGCGCACGCCTTGCCAGGAGCGAGCCCCAAGGAGTATTCTCCACAGGTTCTCCAGCCCCGAGCCTGAGCGATCTGTGTGCGAGACACAGGCAAATACCAGCCTGAAATCACCTGTTCCATAGCTGAATGAGCTGAGATCAATAGAAAACAGGGATGATTACATCAGCTCTCCAAGATGGCGGCTGCTGTCCTCCTCTGTGGTCCGACCGGTGTCGAGAATCGAACTGGACCACTTCTCTCCTCTGTCTCAAAGCCGGAACTCAGCACTAAGCACGGCCATTGCACCACTGGCAGGAGCCCCCAGAATCCGCATCGCAGCATTCCCGCTCCGGCACCTCGCCGCTTCCCAACGCGTGCCGCAGACTCCAGCTGCGGGGCGGTCCGCAGATCAGGCAATGTAACCCTCCGTGCGGAGAAATCGCCTGCGATCGAGCCCCCGCAGCCGAACCTCGCGCGATGGAAATCCGTCCACTAGATTCTGGAGCACCTCAATTTCACTGGAAATTCCCAACAAGATAGCCTTCAGCTGTTTCTTCTCATCTTTCTCCCGCACAGTGACGCGGCGCACTGGGGTGATGCACTCCCTTCGCCGCCATCTTCAGGAATCCCCCATCCAATAATTTTTAATCAAACAGTTTGGGCATACATACAGCTGATAGTGAATATTTTGCTTTTTACAGAAATTGCCACTGATTTGGATTTGTGCACTCTAATTTTTAACTTATTGATGCTCTATTGTGCAGTAGCATTTCATTTAATTTTAAGATAAGGCTCATATAGTATCACCCAACTAGTTGGTGATGTGATTATGTGGTACCTTGGCTTTATGTTTTAATTCGCACGAAACACCTTTTGGCATGCCTACTCCCTGATAACACCCTCACCTGCATCAGTTTTGTTTTGGGGGTTTTTGTTGTTATTTGTTTGTTTGTTTTTAGATCCACAGAACATGAGAATCCTTTTTTGACAAGCCTTGGAAAGCTGACAGTATTTTCCTCCCTCTGTACGAAGGATGTATTTAAAATGGATGCTGGTCAGTGGGACATATTGTCAACTATGGGTATTGGGTGCTTCACTGTCTAATATTGCCATGTGAATGTTGTATACGATTGTAAGGCTGTGTTACTAAAGATTTTAATTCTGGTTTTTCATAATCAAAGGTCGTATGATATTGTATAGTTATATTTTGTAGTGAACTATAGTAGCAATAATTTCTGTACATCATCAAGAGTTTATTGCAGCATTTCTTTTTTTGTTTTTGTTTTGTTTTGTTTTGTTTTAAGGGTTAGAATTAACAAATGGCAAGGAGTAGAAAAGTCAACATAAAGATTTTAGAAGGAGAACTGATAGGACACAGGTTTGTGATTCATTGGATGTGATTCTAAAATCTTTTATTGAGCATTGTCAAATTTGTAAGCTTCACAGGGATGGACATCATATTTATAATACCCTTCTATATGTGCTACCATAGACGTGAAATTCTTAACCTTAATATTGTCTTTGAAAATGTTTAAATTGAGAATTCTGTTAACTTACATTTTATGGATTGGCGCATTGTATTACTGCAAGAAATATTTGATTTTCAGCACACTGCAAAAGTTCTTTAAAATGCATATGTCTTTTTTTTCCGAATTCCATTTTGTTTTAAAGCACATTCTAAATGTAGTTTTCTCATTTAGTAAAAGTTGTCTAATTGAAAAAAAAAAGGTATAGGGTGACGGTGGGTGTAGCCATGTGAGTCAAGAAGCAAGCTCTGCTTGTGCCACCAAGGGCCTTATTTGTGAAGATAAGGAATGTGAACCTTCCCTCCCAATAGGGACCTATGAAGATAATTGAACAGATGAGTGAAATAATTGATAATTTTCTAGAAAAATTTCAGTGATATTAGTAAGGACAGGTGAAGGCTTGAACACAGTTTTCAAAGCCCTAAACACTGAAAAGATTTGGGGGCCTTTTTAAATGTAATTCAAGATATACAAAGCATACATGAATGCTGAAATAAAAGTAACATCCATAATTTTGATATCATGATTATAAATGCTTTTTAGAGAGTCCAACTTAATAATTCTGGATAAATTAATTGAACCTAAGATTCTCTCACATTTTATATTGTGTTTGCTTTACTGATACCCTAAGAACATGAGTTTATTAATCATTAGGTAATTTCTCTTGGCACTCAATTAGAATCTGAAATAATTCAAGAGTAGTGGAGAGGCATGGGCAATGGAAAGTTCTAGAAGGTAGAGCTGAAAGCACACAGTGATTAGGGGAAAAAATAGGATCAGGGATTTGAAAGTTTCTAGAATCATGGGTAGATTGAAAGAAAAGTGCACTGGAGAAAGGAAACATTTGGAAACATATGGTAAATCTAAAATGTAGATTAGTTCTTACTGACTCACATGGAAGTGTTTTAAAAAATAAATTTCCTGGTGGTTGGAGAATGTATTTTTCTAAATTTATATAGACTAAGATTTTATTTTTGAAAAATAGAAATTTAAATAACTTTCAGAACTTAATATAAATGAAATTGAGAATCGAAATTTTATCTTCTAATTTTCTAGAAGGTTTTCTGATGGCAGAAGTTGGTTATTTGGAGATAGCCTACCATACATACATCATGTAACTTCATGCATTATAATTTTAGCCAGCTGTCGGATACTGGTCATGCTTCTGAATGGCTTGAATTGCCCCAGCCAATGCCAATATCAATGATGAACATGGGTAGATGCTCAAAAAGTCATAATAAGAGAACCAGAGAGTTTCAGAATCCTAAAGAACTCACTCCTGCTACAGAATTCTGAAATCCTTTTCATCCACTTGAGAAATGTTTCTTTGACACAAATGAATACACAAAAATCTTTAAGTTCAGCCCTGTTCTTTGATATGGTATCTGAAAAACATGCATTCCATTCATTATGCACTAGTACTTCTTTGGCCTGAACTTATATTTTAAAATGTTGTTATTATAACAACATATTTTTTTCTGTTTCCTTATTACTGGTTATGGTACACTTTGGAATGTGGCTAATTAATATTAACAAAAGTTAAAGCTATTCCGACTGATTTAGATTATGACTTTTAACATAGAAACAGCCTTTCCTCTCCCCTTCTAACTCCTCCTCCCTATTTGTTCTCTCCTCCTCCTTTTTCCCTCCTCCTCCTCCTTCTCTTGTTCATCAGCTTCCGCCTTTCTTGTCCCACATGGATATGAAATACAAAAATGAGAAAGGCAAATGGAGTTCACTTTTCAGTGATCATAGCTGGTGATCTAGCTATCTCCTGATATAGTCTTTCTTTTTCTTTGGGAAAATATCAGCATGAGGAGGGGTGACCTTGTGCACTTGTTTTAGATGAAGGTAAACAGGAGATGGTATTACTTGCCTGAATGGAGTAGACTATCCCATGGAGGAAAATAATAGCTGTCTTATAGTTTCTGTTTTTCTAAAAAAAGACCAGTGAGGACTTAAAAGGAGAAAGAACTAGAGAGGAGGGTGAAAGATGATTACCTTAAGGATTAGAGCTGTTACCCTGGAGAAGTCTGCAAATACTGTCTCTAAGCGATGGGTTGAAAGTCTCTCAAGTGAAATGAATTACGACTGAGGGATTAGCAGTAAATCTTTATAGGAAAATATATTTTGGTTAGTTATTCATTTTGATAGTATGATTTCAATAAAAATGGATATTGTTCCACTCAGTAACCATGCTGTCATTTAAATATTATTTTGAAAGATCAGTAGAAATAGACCACTTAAAAAAATTTCAGATCTCTGAAATTTCGTGACAAGTTTAGTACATGAATTAAATTTAGATCATCAAAATGTATTCTTTTAATGAAAAACTAGCCTTCTTAGTGACTTTGGACATGGAAATATCTTAGGTGATTTATAACAAAATGTATGGTAGTTATGGGAGGTCTCATCAATGACTTGTACATTGCTTAGGACTCTTGTTGGCACTTTTTATTTAAAAAAAAAAAGTAATCAAAAACACATTGTGAGCTCACAGACTAGTATATATGCTTCAGGTTAACACGGTAATGGCTCTGACCTTTAACCCCGATGCAACTGTTCTATCCTAACAGCCCTTTGTGAAAGGACACCAAATACTGAAGAAATTGGAAAGGTTAACAAAGTTAGTGGACAAAATAAACTTGATACTGAGAATGAACTTTCACATGCAGCAAAAAAATAAACACGATTCTCTTAGGCTGATCATCAAAGGATGTTTAAGATGCCTATATGCTTCTTAGTTGTAAGTTCATACTCTCTTTTGAGGAGAACTATTTATACAAAGGGCTACCAAATTCATGATGAGTAGATGACTGCAAATTTATAACCAGTGTGTATGGAAAACAATTGAAGTCCCAGCATCCACGGGGGTGGCAGCAATGCCTAAGAACTTGCTATTTCTCATGTCATTTTCATGACATGTAAGGATAAGAGGCACCCTCAACCCCTGGTATAGACCTGATTGAATTATTTCCCTATGTAATTTATGGAATTTGGGTATAAACTATAACCTGAATATTTGACTGTTAAAAAGTAATATAAACCCTGACTTCTGTTATCCACATATTTTAAAATGAGAATTATATATCAAATTACTCTTCTCTTATAAAAATGGTATAGAGCAGAGTTTCTGTAAAGCTCTCTGTGTGTATGCAGAACACAGTGTGAAAAGAGCCTCAAAAGACACTGAAAAGGTAGGGATGTTTTTTACTAGTTTCTTCTTGTCATCTAAATAGTTTCACTGGAATTTTTTCAAAACCTCACATCACCCTAAAGATATAAAGATGGTTTCTCTCTACTGCACACAAGTGCCTCTTTAAAGAAATATCCCAGACCTAACTTGCCAAAACACTTTTTTTTTTTTTGTAATGAGAAGTACAGGTTAGAGACTTTCTCCCTACTCCTATATCAAGAAAATAATATTTACATGAAAGGAAAAGCAAAGGAGAGACAAGAATGGTCATATCTGGTTTTGCATTTAAAAATCCATTCCTTGATGATTTAAAAAAATAAAACTTCAGGTGGTCTTATTTTTTAACTCAACAGAGTTCCAGTTGTTACATAACTCATCTTACAAATTTATTGTTGGGTTTTGAAAAAGCTGCTCCATTTTGCCAGTCTTGCAAAGTATTGGTTGATGTGGCTAGCAGTCTTTCAGAAAACACCAGGATTAACAGAGTATTTGCACACCTGCAAAGCTCATTTAATGACTGAAATTGCAAATGCTGCACAAGTAAAACAAAAAAATATGTATATTTTAAGTTATTTAGTGACCATAGCTATATAACACTATTCAGACAACGAAGAAAGTATGCCTATATGTTATATATTCCAAAACATAGATTTGATGGATTATTATTCCATGTCAAATATTTTGATTTTTTAGAAGAAATGACAAAAGTTCATAAGAGAAATGGATGACTTTATGAGAAAATACCTGAGCAGAAAAAGCATTATGAAAAGACTCTAGTTATTTGGGAATCTTAAGGTCAAGGAATAAATGAAAAGACACAAGAATACATGTAAACAAAGGACAGCATGGCTGTTTATTTTCCTAAGGAATAGCATTCTGAAGGATTATCATGCATACTTAGACACAGCATATTAGCATGTCCCAAAGATATTCTCTCACTTATCACTCACTTTTCAACTGTATGATTTTTTTATTATGCTTTCTTTAAGTGATTCTCATTTCAATGATTTCTAGGTTTCTTTGAAAATTCTCTCTTCTCAGAACATCATTTTAATAAGAGTTGTACTCGAAACCTGAGAATGGCTTCCCAAGAAGATAACTTTCTGGTGGACTGAAGTAGAGAAGAGTTAGATATTGGACTGATATTACAACCAGAGAAATTTAGACCGAACAGGAATTCTTCCCACTCTACTTCTGAAGCTCATGGCAGACATGACTAATTGGAGAAGTACATGAAGCTGCAGAATCTCCCTCAGATCCTTTCTCTAGGCAGCCAGCATTAAGCTCTTAAATGGATTCAAATGGTGAAATCTGCTTGCCACCCTGCATCAGATTTGTATTTCAAGCTTTAATATCTACTCCTTATATTCCCTTCAGAGAAGATAATAACACTTTTTGCTTTACTGGCCCAAGAGAGGAGTTTATAGAGAGATAGTATGAATTTTTTTTTTCTGAAGTATAGCACTCATTACTCATGACAAATACAACCCACTGTAATCAAAGGGGTTTTATCAAAATTCCCCTATCAGCTTACAATCTATTGCTCATCTTATGCTCAGTTTTACAAAATGAGTTGAGTTCTTGAAAACAGAATTCTTTAGGAAGCAAGGATTTATTTGTGAAAATGATCATACTTAAATGTACTGATATCATTTTACTGTGGGTACAGGAAAAGAAGAGGTAAGGTTTGTGTCTGTGAAATCACTATGTTCATACATGAATACATCACAGTAAAACTCCACATTATGTACAACCGCAAGACTGGGATCTTAATTAGAGTAAGTTATACTCCATGTATGTATACTATGTCAAAATACACTCTATTGTCATGCATATCTAAAGAGAATGAAATAAGACTAATACATAATTAAAAACCACAATAATGTATTGATATAATAGACCTACAGTCATTGGAAGGATATTGAATAATACCTAACTTGCAATGAAAAGGAGATTTTATTGATTTTTCTCATTTGCCATGATCGTAAAAACCTGTGTGGCCTTTAGTGAGAGACGTAAAGGAATCCAATGGTGGTGGTGGAGGGGAGAGAAATCAGTATGCTAAAGAGATGACTGGACTCCTGTTGCTTGTCACACTATTCACAGTAGCCAAGATATGGAATCAACCTTGATGGCCATTGACAAATGGACACATTTGTCATGCATAATATACCCATATAATACACACACATAACATACCCATAAAAAAGGATGGAATCTTGTCATTTGCAACAACATGGATGGGCATGGAGGACAAGATGTTAAATGAAATAAGCTGGGCACACAAAGACAAATACTGCATGGTCTCACACATATGCAGAAAAGTAGAAATCATAGAAATTGAAAAAAGAATAGTGTTTACTAGAGGCTGGGAATGGTAGGGAACAGAGGGAGTGGGAAGATACTGGTCAACAGGTACATTGTAATAGTTAACAATAGTTAACAATAAAGCATCAGCATCATATTTCAAAATAGCTAGAAGAGAGGATTTTGAATGTTCTCACAACCTAGACTGGATAAATGTTTGAGGTGCCAGGTATGCTAATTACCCATTGATTATTACACAAATGTATACATACTTTAAAATATCCCATAAATATGTACGATTATCCTGTGTTCATTAAAATAAAATTGAATTTAAAAAACGGATTTGCACATAAATGGAGGAGTTTGATGCTCTTGACTTCAGGAGGAAAATGATCCTTGAAGGCCTTAAAATCATAGCCTGCGGGGTGTTAGCATTTAATGATTGAATGCCCTGCTAATATTTTTCCATCTGTAAACACTTTGCTACTTAATCTTTCAACTTAAGAATTAATTTCGACTCAGGAAAACCTGTGGGCTTTACCTGTGGTGAATAAAAGAGAATAGACACTATGTTACAGCAGAGGTTGTAAATATGTGAAGATTCCCGGTGGGAGGGGGTGGGAGGGCACATCTGCAAATTCAAAGTCTAGATTCCACTGTGGTCTGTTTTCCCCAGCCTGACTCACTCAGTCATCACCCAGGCTCTGTGATTGCTGATTCCCAACTATGTGAAACACTCAGACAGTTGGATTCCTTTTGGAACATATACAAATAGTCCAAATCTTGCAATTCAGATGATGTGGTTGGACCTGTGCTTGTTGTGAAGTCAGAGCAAAAAAGACTGAAGGCCTGTCTGTGGCTTCGGGTGTGGTGGTGTGGGGTTGGTGGTTGGGACCTGGGGTGTCAATTAATACAGGACAATACTCGGGTTATACCCAGTGAAACAAAAACACAAATTTGCAAAGCATTTCTCTCTCCCTCTTTCGGTAGTAGATGCCAGTTAGCCTTCCACCAACCTAACCCAAGTTACTTCAGGTAAACCTGAAAATCAACTTCTCTGCAGTTTTTCATCCTTATAATCAAACCCCCTCAAAAGCTGAAAAAAGCCCACTATAGATACTTGCTTCTTGTAGTTCTGTAGCAGCTGCAGTGTTGTTTATCTTTTCTTACCCAAACTCTTGAAATCTTTAAATGTAATCATCGCACAATTGCTACGGAGGAATAAGCTTCCATCACTTCTTTTATTACTGCCTTTGTTTTCCAATTTTTTGGACTTTAAAAATTGGGCTACATTTCACATACTGAAAATTCATCATTTTAAACTGTACAATTCAGTGGTTTTCAGTGTATTTACAGAGTTGTATAAGCATTGCCACTGTCTAATTCCAGAACAAGTTCATCACCCCCAAAGACACCCTATCCTCATTAGCAGTTACTCCTCAGACTCCCCTCATCCCAGCCACTGAAAACTGCTACCCTATGTTCTGATTCTATGGATTTGCCTCTTCTAGACATTATATCATTAGAATACCGAAATATATGACCATCCATGATGGGCTTCTTTCCAAGGATAAATTATATTCTATTATATAGTTATACCATGTGTTATTTATCCATTTATCATTTGATGGACTTTGATCTTGTGTTTTCTAATAGTTTTTTTTCTGTGTCTTTTAATTTTTGTTTTTGCTTCATATTACTCTGTTTTTTGTTAAATTTGTGATTTAAAAAATAAGTTATTTGATTCTACACCTTCTAAACTAATGCTTCTTAAATGTTAATGTGAATACAAACACATAGGGCTCTTTTTAAAATGCAGCCTCTGATTTAATAGGTCAGGGCATGAAGCCCATGATCTGCTTTTCTGACAAGTTCCAAGGTAACAATAATACTGTTGATCTGCAAACTACCCCTTGGGTGTTAAAGATTCCAACAATATACTCATGCCAGACACACTTGTAGACATTCTCACAAATTTTAACTCATCCAAATATTTAATTAATAGCTATTTTAATATTTAATTAATAGCTGCTTTCATGTAATACTTAAGCAAGATATATTATAATAGTTAAAGCAGAGGTTGGCAATTTAAGGTCTGTAATTTTGCATGGCATCAATTTTTGTAAATAAAACTTTATTTAGAACCTAGCTGCACCCATTCATTTGCATTATCTATTGCTACCTAGACTACAGCAACAGAATTGGTAATTGCTACAGAGACCTACCTATATTGTGTTAGTTTTGACAGATACCATCTAGTCTGTAAAGCCAAAAATACACACTATTGACCCTTTTACAGAAAGAACATACTCACTCCTGATTTAAACACATACTATATTATAAAATAATTTAAGTAGCCTACTTAGGCAAATATGTATATAGCATAAAGAACTGAAGGCATAGAACAGCAGAAATTCACCACTGTTGATCATCAAGAACATTCCATAGATACCACTCTTTTATGCTAGTACAACTGAAAAATAAAAGTGCGGTCAATATTTTTCAACTATTTGAACAATTCTAAGTTTGATTTAAATCCAACTCTGTCAATTCTATGGATGTACCCAAATAGTAGATTGAATGTGACTAGGAAAAAAAAAAAGATGAAAAACAGTCACACGTTAATTTTATGATCACTGAATTCAACTGGACCTCATGACTGTTATTTTCCTCATCTATTTATAATCTGCCACTCCTAGATGACTCCACATGCTTCCCCCTTCTGCTCAAGCCTCCAACACCTCATCTTCCATCCTGTCTTAACAGATGACACGACAGCTTCCTTAAGCAAGTAAAACCTATCAGAAGAGAATTCCACTGGTTGCATCACTACATCCTGCCCTACTGGTTTCTTGGCCTATGTATTATGACTTTCCTCCTCTGTCACTGGATGAATTGTGTGTGCTCTTGACAGAGGCCAAACCCCTCACCTGTGTACCATATCTCAGTGTCCCAAACCTACTCCCGAACATCATGGCAGCACTGCCTTTTATTCCTGTATTTTAAAATTTGACTCGCCTGGCGTGGTGGTGCATGCCTGTAATTCCAGTGGCTTGGGAGGAAGGAGGATCTCAAGTTCAAAGCCAGCCTCAGCAAAAATGAGGTGCTAAGCAATTCAGTGAAACCCTGTCTCTAAATAAAATACAAAATATGGCTGGGGATGTGGCTCAGTGGTTGAGTGCCCCTGTGTTCAACCCCGGTTACTCCCCACCACGAAAAAATTTGAATTGATTTTTTTTTCTATCAGCATACAAACACATTCTTAATTCTTCCATCTTAAAAAGAATTCACTTTTTCTAATATCATATCCCATTTCTCTCTTTCTTGTGACAGCAAATATCCTTGAGAGCTTTCTAGCCTCCAACTCCCTCCTTCCATTTCTGTTTAGCCTACACTCAGCAAACTTTCATCCCCCACCTTCCACTGAAACTACTTTTACCAAGACCACCACTGACATCTCCATTAAAAATTCCAGTGGTCATTTTCTTTTCATTCTTTTTTAAAAAATAATTCATTTATTTGTGTTCTAATTTGTTATACATGACAGCAGGATGCATTTCGATTCACAAATGGGGCACAATTTTTCATTTCTCTAGTTGTTCACAAAGTAGAGTCACACCATGCGTGTCTTCATACATGTACCTGGGATAATGATGTCCATCTCATTCCACCATCCTTCTGTAATACATTCTTTTCTTGGTGCCTAAGATCCACACTCTTCTCATCTTCCTTTAATTATTCTAGTACTTTCTCCCTACTTCCTTTTTCTTCTTCCTTCCCATCTCTTTGAATTTTAAGCATCCATCTTTTTTTTAATTACTTTTTTCCTCTATCTACACTCAATCCCTTGATGTATCATTACTTATAATATCACATATGTATCTTTGATCATGTATGTATCTTTGGTTCCAAGATTTGTGTCCTCGGCCTAACTTCTCTCCAGAACTGTGGAATCTTCAGTCCAGCTGCTTACACATCTCCATCTGTATGACCAACAGGCAGCTTTCAGACTTAACGTGCCCACAACTACCTTGCTTTTTCGCTTATCCCTAACCTTCTTCTGTTTTACTCATTTTAGTGTATAATCTTTTCTTTCTTAATCATTTCAGTGAATGCTTTCATTTTTAGAGTTGCTCAGACCAAAAAACTTAGAATCATTTCAGATTCTTCTTTCTTTCACACTTCACATCTAATCTATCAAAACATCTTGTCAACACTTTCATCAAAACACATCTGAAATCTAACTACATTCCTTCATTCCTATAGACACTATCATAGTCCAATCTAATGTCATCTCTTGCTTGGATTATTGTAATATCCTCCTCACTGATCTCCTTGCTTTCTGCTTTTGCTTCCCTTTACTATTTTCACTGCAGCAGCCAGAGATGCCATTAGAATACATGTCACTCCATACATTCTTCAGTAGTTCTCCATTTCAAAAAAAGTTAAAATCAACATGTTTCCAACGCACCATAAGGAACTATGCATCATGTGTATGATATTATCTCCTGGCTTCTCTTTTGCTTACTGTTTCAACAACTTTTGGTCTCTCTGCTTTTACATGAAACTGGCAGGAATTTTCGTGCCTCAGATTCTTTATATTTTTGATTTGGTTTGCTTGAAATACTCCCCATATTTCCCCATGATTCCTCCCTTCAGGTCTCCGTTCTTTCCTGATAGACCATCCTTCCTCTTCTCCCTTATCTCTGTACAACACTTGTGAATGCTAAGCAGAAAATTTCTACTTGCTTATTCCAATTATTACCTCCGTCTTTTTAAAATGTAACCTCGCCTGGCATAGTGGCACATGCCTGTAATCCCAGTGGTTTTAGGAGGATGAGGCAGGAGCATCATAAATTCAAGGCCAGCCTCATCAACTAAGTGAGGCCCTAAGTAATCTGTCTCAAAATTAAAAAAAAAATGGTGTGGGGATGTGGCTCAATGGGTAAATGTCCCAAGTTCAATCTCTAGTACCAAAACAAACAAACAGACATATAAATAAGTAACCTCAATGGGATATGGGATTTATGTGTTTTGCTTACTGATATATCCTAATCTCCTATGTCAGGCACACAGTAGGTGTCGATGCTAGGTGTTGAATACTTTTCAAACTAGGTTAAGCACTGGTTTTGCTTATGTGAGGATACAACTGAAGTCTAAAAAACTTTGACTTCTAAACAGTAGTTCCTCTGTCTAAAGGGATTTCAACTCAGTGTCATCTTTCCTCTGAGAGTCATCTGGGTAAGGTTGCTTGTCATTTTGCCTCTCCATGAAATTAAAGCACACAGTATGAATTCTGCATCCTTCAAACACTTCAAGGGTGGATTTCAGTGCTTCCCCACAACATGCTTCTTCGGGGGTCGATATACAGTCTCCAGCGATCTCTGTATCAGCCTTTGAGTTGCCTTAGCCACAGCAGCTCCTGTCGACATCGCAAGTGTTCTGGTTACAAAAATGGGAAGACTTTATTGCACAAAGAAGGCCTCTTTGAAAGAGGTAAGCTATTACAAGGGAGCATGGTAGATTTGAAACATCGTTTTCCATGTTCAGAAAACAAAGATAGCTTCTGAAATATCCTTGAATGTTCAACAGTCATGTTTTAATATTTTTTTTATAGAAGACAGTTTAACGTTTTTTTATTAAGCCAAAGAATAAACAGGAAGTCAATGACAAAGTTGTGCATCTGCTTCATGTGAGACCATCCTTATATGTAACTCTTATTTGAGTCATGTTTTAAATGCTCTTCCCCAAAGACTTACAGCATTCCATCTTGTGTATGGGCTATTTTAACCTCTACCTATTGACAAATGATGTCTCATTCAGAGTCCAAAGGAACAGTTGTAAACTTGTTGCTAACTTCTGCTCTTATAAAATCCAGGTTTTAACTTCTCAATAGCAGAATTAATGTATAAATACGGTTTGTTTAAATTTGTGTATTAACATCAGTTTGTATTTATTTGTATCTAGAGAATATTATTAAAATTCACTAAAAAGAAAAAGAAAAGAAAAAAGGAAAAAATAAAAGTCCTGACCTAAAAACTAAAAGTGAATAGTAAGTCAGACTTCCTGTTAAATTGCTCCCATTTTTTGAGGAGCTTGATGGGATAAAGAACTAATCCACAGTAAACCAGATAGTGGTGTCTGGCTAAGGGTCAAGCGAATAACATTCATATATAGTCCAAAGTACAAAGCTGGCTGAGTTGTAAACTTGGTAGAGAATTGTGTTATGTTAAATATAGAATTTAATATTTTAAAATATAAAAGGGATTTGATAGTTTTAGGCCAGTGTTCTATGGATGCCTTAGTTTTACACAGAATTATATTCATATGGAACACTAAATCCCACCTTTTCATGTGCACATTTAACTATGTAACTTCTCTATCCATTTCCAAATTTCCTATACCATTATGTTTTTTTTTTCAATATTGCATCAGGTGAAAAAATAGATCCTCTTTCCAGATGTAAGATACCTAACAGTGCCCTTGCTTCATTTGTTCATTTTTTCTTAATTTAAATATAATTGTGTTTCTTGTATTTCTTTCCCCTCCTCCTCCTCCTCCTCCTCCTTCTTCTTCTTTTTTTTTTTTTTTTTTTTGTGGGAAGGGTACCAGGATTGAACTCAAGGACAATCAATCACTGAGCCACATCCCCAGCCTTCTTTTGCATTTTATTTAGAGACAGGGTATCTCTGAGTTGCTTAGCACCTCGCTTTTTTGCTGAGGCTGGTTTTGAACTCGCAATCCTCCTCATTTAGACTCCAAAACCAAATATTTCATGTATCTTTCTAGTCCCTGATTCTGCAGACAAACCTTTCCTAATATCTTTATAATTAAAGTGCATTTGAATTACTCCTGTGTTTGATTTGCTAACCATACCCAGGGTCCTAAGGGCCCCTTTAAGAAGCATGTACCAAGTGAGCTCTGAAGATAGAGAATAGCTAATAGAACAGTTGCCTTGGGGGTCATTTTATTATGTAGATGATAATGAGAATGAATAGATATAATTGTGCTTCATATTTTAAAATTACTTTTAGAATTGGGGTGTGGTGGTACACACCTATAATCCTACCTACTCAGGAGGCTGAGGCAGGAGAATTACAAGTTTGTGGCCAGCTTCAGCAACAAAGTAACACTGAAAATAAAAAGTGGTGGGGATGTAGCAGGTGGTAAAGCACCCATGGTTTGATGTTCAATATTGCAAAGAAATAAATCACTATGAGGCATTGGCTCATTCATTACTGACTCATACAGAGTTCTTCAGTGAGCAGATTTTGGTTTATTTAGTTTTTGGTGCTTAAAATGCTTTCTTAATAAAAGGAGAATGGAAAAAGGATGTCCCTGGTACTTCCTCTCTACAATTCTCCTTCTTTGAAAACTCATATTGTTGAAATGAAGCTCTTGAAAATCTCTTCTCTTAACTTCTACGTAAGGGTCTCCGTTTCTTTCTCTGGGTCTGCTTTGGACGTCCACCTTTTACTTAAGGTTCTATTCTTGGCTCCTTGCAATCCTGTTTTGATTTTCCCCACTAATGAACAACTCCTCCTGAATCTGCATCTCTAGCTCTGTTCTTTATCCTAGGTGTGAGCTGAACATGACACCTAGCTCACTCCCACTTGTGGATTTCATATATATCCACCTGAAATTTTTCTGTCTTCCTGGGCCAGTTTTTAAATATTTCCAACAATAACGGTCCATTGTCTATAATCATGAAAGCTTAAAATTTTAGTCAACTAAACATTAGTAGCTTCCTTTGTGAATTCTGCCACTACCTCCTGCATTCATCCTCATTCACACATCAGCCACCTTGCCTCTTCTCTCCTATTATTGCCAGTCATTGCAGCAGCTTCTTCATTTTGCTTTTGTACCTCTGATTTTTTCCTTCTCCCCTGTATTCATCTAGTCTTAAACCATGTTTTTGGTTGTGTTTCTAAACTCATGGACCCATCTCCTAAACTTATATGTGTGAACACATCTTCTTGAATGTATGTCAGCGATAGTCCCTTCAACTCTGAAGATCCCATATCTGTCTGTTCCTCAATATCTTCCATCATGAAGACTCCCTGATCATTATCACTGGAAGCAATTCCTCTCGTTTTCTGAAATCCCACATGATATCCTCGTGTTTCTGCATGACTTGCTTTCTATGTTTATAATTACTATTGTGTGATTATGAACCCATGGAAGACAAATTTTGGTCTTGGTTACCTTAAATTTCCCGGGAGCAACTATTCTAGTTGTTTGCATATCATAGACACATGATAATTTTCAAACTAATAAACAAACATCAAATATGCATTATGTTTATACCATAATTGTATTATATAGCATTGTAAGACTGCTATGATTCTGTATATATGAAAGATATTGCTGAATATAGCATCATGTAGCATATGAGTCAGCCAATTCAAGCAGAATTTTGTTACGGGCATATGGTTTCATAACACTGAATTTGTTGGAGACCCCTGTATAGTCAAGCAGGGTCTGGGCAGAAACAGATGGGAAAGAACATTTCCCTGGGAGTTTTCTGAAAAAGCATAAAGCAATAGGCCTGGATTTGGAAATAGACCATTGCCTCCCTCTCTCTCCAACCACTCCACCAAGGAAAGAAAAACACCAAAATCTTGCACTTGGAACTTTTGGAATCTTATGTATAAATCTACAGAAATTTGTCTTACTCTTCAGGAATAAGGTAATACTGGACATTATGGTGTTTTTGTCCTCATATTATATGGTATTAAATAATATGGTATCAGTTGTACATTCTACACATGACTTCCCAGAGTTACATATTACATTTTTCAGGGTAAAATCCTATAATTATTTTCTTTTTAACATTTCATTATAGATCAGAAAATACCTCAATAAAATATGTTGTGAATGGGGTTATTTTGAATATAAACTGAAGCAAAATTAATTAGAAGCTGCTGAAATGCTAGAGAAATAATTCTAATTTTAAATGGGCTCCATGTGATGTTTGATTTCATTACTGGCAAAATCAGAAAAAAATTCATTTATTATACCACGAATGTTCATTAGTTTTGCAATGTATCACACACATTTCCATTCCTTCCAGCCTATTTTTTAGTCTCAGCATTTCTATTTTGACGTTAGAAAAATATACAACCAAAATCTATAAGACTTTGATTAAATGTTGATACAGCTGATTTCAACACAGCCAAAGCCAGTGACCATACATGGAATCTAAACAACAGCCAGTAATTACAATGTCAAAGGCATGTATACACTGTGTGTTATGTTTCATTGTCTGGCATGCAAATATAGTCTCCATTTCCTTTACACTATGTCCAAAGTATAAAGAAAGCCAACCAAAGAGTTCCGTTTCGTTTACACAAAAGAACAAGGTTCAATCATGTTTGATAAGTTGCAAATTACTGGTAATACCACAAGTGTTGTTACAGCTGCTAAGAATGGTCAGGAGGATGTACAAAATGCAGCAAAGGCATGAATCAAAAGAAAAAATCTAAACAAGTTTGAATGATGGTATATAGTATAGCTAACTTTAACTTCATTTGGGGCCTGGAAATGCCATACTGGGTGCAGGGTGAGGTGCCTCATATGGAACTTGGCCCGTATGGATCTGCTAGGCTTTCAACTCTTTTCATACAAATGAAGGGCCCTTTCTCAATTGCATGCAAACACTATTTACAAATCAAAATTCTTAAGAGTTTTGTAATTTAAGGAGAGCCTCTAGGGAGTAAGTAAAGGAATAAAGATGCGCAAAATATATTTGCAGACAAAAAAGAAGCCATATGAATTTTCCTTAACAAAACTGAAACAAGAATCAAAAGCATAAAGCTAATTTCTGAAGGATTTAAATATTTTAAATATTAGGTATTTGAGAAGTTCTAATTCATGTTGGAATTTCACACAGTGTGCACTTACTAAGTCCTATTTTGTACCACAATTTCTTACTTACGGTTTTATCTCTGTTCCTCCCCATGTTTGCCCAATCCAACAATTTAGGTGAATGTCCTTCAGAATGGGAAGAAGGCTAAACAAGGCCTTTCAGTGAGAAGAGAGCCATAAACTCTTGTTCCTTTTCCTCTTTGAATCCCGAGATCTTCAATGAGTTCCTGTGTTTCTCTAGGCCTTCTTTTGCAGGCACATAAAATGAAGAGGAACTGGTGAAAGTTGCAAACCTGTGGCCCTCGAACCTGCAGAAGTGTTTGATTAGGCCTAGAGTTTGAATTAGGTTTAAACATTTAAAATTCAGGACATGTTACATGAAACTTCAGATTTCACTTGAAAAATTGTAAAATCTGGCACTGGGTGCTTCCATTTCCATGCAGGAATAATTGGGTGGGGTGAGTACAGTTGCCCCTTTAAATAAAATACACAATACCCTTCTTGAGCTCAGTCTTATAGTCATTATTTCTGTTACTTGTCCACTCTGATTGTTAACTCTTAAATGATCATTTTCTTCTCTGAAATTTATAAAACAATCTTTGGTAATTTTCCCTGGGTCATCTATTTATGACTGATGTAATCCACATTCATGATGTGAATACAAAATGAAGTTATTTACGTGTAATTAAAGCAATTCTACAATATTGTCCACTTCAAAGCCATAGTATTTGTTGGAATACTAGTTGTAGCAATAACAACGCAAACATATAATAACAGCCAAATCTGTACCTGAAAAAATTCTGAGTGCTTTTATATGTATTAGCTGCAAAAAATGTTCACAACACTCTATTAAAATGTAAAGTCCAAGTCAGGGTTGGTGACACATACCTGTAATCCCAGCTATTAAGGAAGCTGAGGCCGGAGGATCCCGGGTTTGAGGCCAGGCTGGACAACTTAGCAAGATTCTGTCTCAAAACCTTTTTTTTTTTTTTTAAATGAAGAGCCAGGAATTTAGCTCAGTAGTAGAGCTTGCCTAGCATGTCTGAGGCTCTGGGTTTAATCCCCAGTATCTCTCTCTCTCTCTTTCCCTCTCTCTCTCTTCCCCCCCCCCCTCTCTCTCTCACACACACACACACACACACACACACACACACACACACGGAAAAATAAAAACGCCTCCAAGAGGACAAGGTATTATATCCTAAACTAGTGGCCCTCAGACTCTAGCATGCATTAGATCCATCTGGAGAGCTTGTTAAAACAGATTGCCAAGTACAAACCCGAGTTTCACATTGGGTTGATCTTTGGTGTGGCCCAAGAATGTCTATTTCTAACCATTTTTGAATGTTGTTGCTCCTGCTGGGCCAATGTCCACCTTGTAGAACACTGCTATATGTCCAGTGCCTAAATTTTATAGTAAATATTTGGTAAAGAATAGATCCTATATTAGGTATCATCTATTAAGTGACAAGGAAACTGAATCAACTTAGGTAAGGCCACACATCTACAAATATCAGAGTTAGGATATCAATATGAACATCTACATAACAGAGTTACAGCAAGGTGTAAATATGTATATAAAATTGCTTGGTATCAGTTAGAACTGATGTATATACATATACATATGTATATATATGAGCTATTTTTATGCTAGTGTGGGACACTATCTCCCCTGCCATTTAACATATATAAAGTTCTTGGCCTAGTGCCCAAGCAATTTGTATAACTTTCTGAATCAACCTGCACTTAAAAGAAGCTCACAGGATTACCCATGCTTTCCAGTCTCTTTCTAAAACACAGTTACCAATGCCCAGGCCATGCCAAGGCTCACAGGACTGCCACCACACTTCTATGACTGATATAGTGTTTTCCAGAAGCTGGTATATCTCTTACCTATCTTTTATTCCTATTCAGGTTATTATTCTAAGCCAATTGACTAATAATCAAACCTATGAAATAAAAAAGCAAAAGGGTTGTTTCTAGAAACATGAAGTTGAATATTTTGGAAATCTGTATAAAATGAGTCACTATAATAAAGCACTATAATGTAAGGTATGAGTAAAGATGTTGGAAAAGAAAAAGATGCAACAAAACGTTCAAAGATTCTGCCTCCTTACTGCTTTATATTTGTGTTTAGGTTGTTTGTTGTTAAGTTCACATTTCTAATTAAAAGAAAAATAATTTAGAACTTATGGATCTATTACCTATGTGTTTTGTGCATGGGAAGAAAACAAAACACCAATGGGGAACATGCATACTGGGCGTGACAACTATGGCTTATGTCTAGAATGTCCATGGCCTGTGTTTATATGCCCCATGAGCTAAGAATGGCTTTTATATTTTTACAGGGTTGTAAAAAGAAGAAGAGAAAAAAGAAGAAACAAAAGAAGGAGGAGGGGTGAGAAAAACAGCAGGAATAAGAGGAGCAGAGTCCGCTGCAGCCCAGTAGTATCAGAGGCCAACCATTGCTTTCAAAATGAACATTATTTACCACCCAATCCTTTACAGAAAAACGATTGAGGATCCATATTTCACAATGAAAAGTCATTGTCTCCCATTCGTTGTTTGTAGCTAAAATACACATTTATTTACACTTTAAATTAAAATATACAAGGTATGTGTTTTTGTGAGAATTAGTTTTATAAGAATTACAAAAATCAAAAGTTATCTTGATCATGTTGGAATAAAAAGTTTTCTACTTGTAGAGGTGCTCAAAAAATATGTGTCTCATTGTTCCTTTTCTTTAGTGGCCTCAAATCGGTCCACTTACCTTTAGCAGCAGATTTTAGAGAAGTCTTTGTCTCCTGTCTAATGTTTTCATCACCAGTTTCCCTGAATAGTATCTGTGCCCATGCATTTGAATGGTTTGCACAAAGAACAGCAAACTCATTCGTAAGACTCTCTCCAGATGGCATTTTAAAATGAGTATGTGTGAAGGTGTCCATCATCTACAGGTGTGGAGATGGTGCCAGGCAGTGGAGGTAACTCTTTCAGATGCCCCTCAGTCTATCATAGCTAAGGGATCCATTTTCATGTCAAGTTGAACTAAAAAGAAACTGCTGTGGCTGCTCTCCCTCATCCACTGCATGGCCCTTCCCACAACTCACGTCCTTGCATGCATTGTTGTTTGGAAGCAGAATTTAATTCACTTCTGAATGGCTTTACTTGATGTTAAGTATGACTTCATCCCTAGGAATCTTGGCTAGGTGAGGTTGTAGGAAAAGGTAAGGGTGTAAACTATAACCTTCATACATTAACCACTTTCCCCCAAATGTATAGATGCACTGATATTTTTTTGTGTAGCACAGAACAACCTTAGGAAATAGTATTTTTTAAAAGGCTTTTTAATCTCCAAGGTAATATAAAGGTGTACCATAAAGCCATATGGTAATACTTTACAACAGCTGGACTGAGACAATGTACTGTAATTTGCACAGTTCTTTTATGTAGGTTAAATGTTAAATGTCTTTCTTTTGCTAAATGTAGTTCTGAAGGCAAGGGTATTATTAATTGCTAACACTGCCCTCTGGTATTGCGATATTCACTGCTAATTATATAAACCAGTACGCTGCAGTCGTAGAGAACCATTTTTCTCCTGCTCTGAGATATTTGCTCAGAAGGAATTCCACCTCTGGAACAACTTGTATTAGGTTAGCCCCCTGGGAAAGTTCTAATTTACAAGATCCTTACTAAAAAAAAAAAAATCAAATCTGTTTCAAAGAGATTACATTATAAATGTAAACTTCCTAATGAGCTTGAGTGAAATGCTGTAGGCTACAACTGGTGAACTTTGAAAGTTTTTACCCTTTTCCTCTTCCTATATATATTTTTTATGTAATCTGTATTCTAAGCCCTATAAAGAGACCAGCTGTTGCTTACAGTGAACTGACGCTTATAGCCAAATCCTACATTTTCTCTGATATAGGTGACCCTTTCCTTTTTACTCTTTTCATTTAAAAAATGCTTACTACCAATAAAAACAGCGAACACTGTACTGATTATATACCAGATGCCAGGGTAAGTACTTTTACATGAAATACCTCATCTGATCTTCAGGTTAAGTAACTTGCCCAAGGTTTCCTAGCTGTTAATTAGATTAAAAAGAAAAGGTAACTCTTGAGTTTTTTCAAAAATTCAGGTATTTTTTTAAAAAATTACAAGCATAAGGAAATCAGAGATGGTAATTACTCAATTTTTTTAAAAAAATATTAAATGTCCATTATTTAGAGGCCACAACAGTGACTTCTATTGTTTTAATTGCCTTTCTTTTCTTCTCTGCACATAGGAAACAGATACAATTTTAAATGTCACAATACTGTTATTTATACTCAATTTTGATCATTTTTCTTTTTTTAAAGTGTAAGTCTAAGAATAATGTTTGAATAATTAGTAAATGTTGTTAATTGGCTGATGAATGCACAATAATCTATGTATATGCCCCTGAGCACATAAAAGGATTCATGTTTAGAGCTGGCATTAAGATCTTTACAAAAGTCCCTTGGTCTGACATTCACCTATATCATAATGACCTACCTGGGTTCAGGATCAAAATGAAGAACTGTTATTAAATGTAAGAACAAAGCTGCTCATCCCCATGGGCTCCAGTTTCTTCATGTTACAGAAAAAAAAATGAATAGTCATAGTTTTCTCTCTTCAGGGAAATTTATAACTCCTAAATTCTAGGTGAGTTTTAATTTTAAATTTTCAGAAAATCTTAGATTGCCACACCCACATGAATTCACAGTGTTTGAAATCTGTTCTGTAGTTTATAGACTTATTTATTTCTTGCCATCCATTTACTCCCATTTGCCTTCATTTAGCTTTGAGACTCTGAATCACTTTTCTTCCTGAAACAACAGTGACTGCATAGAGTTGTCTCTAAATAGATATTGTGTGTGCTTGGAGCATAAAAGGTTAATTTCAAGAAGCAGTTGGCGGTTTCCCACTAGTTGATAGAAATAGAGAGTGGAAAGAGGAAATTTTAAGTGATCATCCTTTGATAGCTATCCAACTTTTTCTCTCACTTTCTCCTTTCTTCTTGTGTTCTCTGCAGTATTTAAAGCAAAGCAGGATGAAAGCAACTTCTTGCTCATTCTTTGCTCAAGTCCAAAAGGTTTGATAGCCCTTCTTCTTTGTTCCCTTCTCATTTTCACTGGAGACCTTTAAAGAAAAGACTATGCTAAAGGCCCCTGTGGGCTCTGTCTGCAGTCACTTCAAAAGTCCAGGCTTAGCTGCACTTCAGCAGCCACCACTTCTTTAACAGGCCATTTTGATAATTTCCAAGTAATTGATATCAAGTCATTGATATTGCCAGGTGTGGTGGTGCACACCTGTAATCCCAGCAGCTCAGGAGGCTGAGGCAGGAGGATTGAGAATTCAAATCCAGCCTCAGCAACAGTGAGGCACTAATCAACTCAGTGAGACCCTGTCTCTAAATAAAATACAAAATAGGGCTAGGGATGTGGCTCAGTGGTCAAGTGCCCCTGAGGCCAATCCCTGGTACCAAAAAAAAAAAAAAAATTATATTTAGAAATTGGAGGTGAAATGCTCAAAAACTAATATTGGTTACTGTGGATGGTAGAAGTTAATGCTATTTATGATACAGATGAAAGGGAGGGAGATTCAGAAGGATGGAGATGGAGAAAAAGAGAGAAAAGAAGAAGAAAAAGATGAGCACACCATACCCTTTAATATTTATCAAGTAATACCTGTGGCAATATTTACTCTTACACTCTATTGAGTTTTTTTTCTAAAATTGACATAGATAGTATTTAATACTACAGGATTTTGCTTTTTGAAATAGTACCCTATATTTATTTTCTGAATATGAAGAGGGTTTCCTCTAAGGCCCAACATTAGATAAATATTCATGGGAATGTATGTATCCATTTGGAGAGAAGAGATGCTAATTTAGGGAGGTGAAATGTATATTCTGAAATGGTAATTGGAAAACATAAAGATACCCCTTGCATAACTTGACTCAACAGTCACCCTCCCTGGACATCTTAAACACACTGGGTATCAATTAGTAGAAAGTTCAAGTCAGAGGCCAGGCTGGCCTATCGCTTATAAGTCACGAGCTTATCAGTCAGTTTTGATCTTGGCTGCCTTTGACTTTTACCTCCTTCCAAACCATTATTTATTCCCTTTCTTTCTGTGAAATATTGCTCTATGTATTAAATAATTTCTGGGATGAAGATATGAGATATACTTTTATCTTTCCTTTTCTTGTGAGGTCATCATTATTATTATCCTAATGATATGAACAAAATTGAGTTTTCTGAATGATTGACACAAAATCTCTTTGTAGGACAAGCTGACATTTGTTGAGAATTTTTAAATTTTTAAACTCTTTTTTAGGTAGTGGGTATTGAACTCAGGGGTGCTTGACCACTGAGCTCCGTCCCCGGTTCCTTTTGATATTTTTATTTTGAGACACGGTCTTGCTAACTTCCCCAGGCTGCCCTCAAACCTGTGACTCTCCTGCCTCAGGCTCCCAAGTCATTGGGGTTACAGATGTATGCCACCATGCCCAGTCTGTGAAGATATTTTGAAAGACTTATGGTGGCTGGACTAGCAGAGGTACCCAGTGCTGATGAAAAAAAAAGGAGTTCTTCAAAGAATAAAAGGAGAAGAAACAAAGCTAAACACCATATTGGATGAATGGTTTGAGCTGTGTGACCTCGTGGCTTGGCAAAGAGACATCAGGTTTTAAGTGAAATGTCAGTGGGCCATGGGATGCTGCCTAAGTACCCCAACCTGGAATCCCATAAAGATCAGAAAAATATGCTACTTGTTTTGGATTTCTTATGAAAGAGAGTGAAGGAAGTTGTGTTTCAGATCAAGATTGGCATTGGCTGAAGCACACTCAATGGAAGGGGCTGTGGACATGGGGGTGGAGGTATTTAGAAGCTAAGGTCCTTTGGGGTTTCTGGAGAGAACTTCCCCTGACTCTCTGCTTCAGAGGTTTCCTACCACTTACATTCATTAGCCTATGGTCTGGGAACAGGTTGAAAATATTCTTGGGAAAAGGCTCAGATCAATAGAGAGTATCAGAGTCACAGAAATGATTTGGGCAATATTGATATCACCTAATGTTTAATAAAATACACTTAATTTTCTTAATCTCCATATAATTCCCTTCTGCTTGTTTTCACTCCACATTCAAAATGTGCATCTACCTGAAGTTGTGCCATACATTACAGAAAAATCCAGAAAGAATGCAGTCCTGCATCATTTAAAGTTTTCCAGGAACACTTACTTGATGAAACAACCATGCTCAAAGGCCACATCTTCTGTGTTATCCTGGTTTTAACTCAATACCGAAACTACTTTGTCAAAATGGGTTGCAGACACAAAGGAAAACCACTTCCAAACCCTCCAGTCAGGTGAAAAAAGTTGCTGGCACTTTGTCCAGGGATCTACAGCAGTGGTCCTGGAGCCAGGAGCTCACACAATGCTTCCCGCCTGCCTCGCGGCTGGCAGATATGGCCTCTGGTTGGAAATAATCATTTTTAATAATGCAGATCATCACAAGAGCTCATGGGAAATCACTCTAAATATTACCCTTGGACTTTAGCATAGAAATATAGCAAAGGGAAATTGTTCCTATGATGCTCAAGGGTTAGAATAATATGGAAAAACCAACTCAGTTCAAATAATTTATTGTCTCTGCCATGCTTTTTTGCATAGCACAGCTTAAGTTGTCATTCACTGAAGAGCTATTTATACAGTCTGAAATTCCAAAGGATTCCTGGATTTGTGTTCTTCTACTCTTTTTAAATGATGCATAATAAGTTACTCTACAGAGGTCTTTTGTAATGAATGTGGAGCTGTTTAGTTTGGGCCCCTTCAAAGGGATGGAAGAACAGTAACTGGCTGTTTGAAATTTTATATTATAGAAACTATATTCTGCACTACTTGAATTGGTTAGCATCTTTAAAATAAACTCTATCCCCAGACAAAACCAAATCAATCTTTGTATTCTTGACATTTCACTGTAAAGGCCAGTGAGAGTGGTAAATAGAAACCTCAAGAAATAAAAAGAAAGTAGTTTTCCTAGAGGGACATTCTGGAAAAGATGTGTCCACTGTTGTTGATGGCATTTTTTTTCCCCCTTAAAAACGGTCATGTTTTTCTTGGCTTCTTTAGCCTGATTTTAATGCTTGCTTTCCAGATAGCCACGGCAAAGTTCAGATTTGAGGTACAGAGTTCTCCAAATACTTGCTACATATCAAACTGTATGTCCTAAGGAACCCTGGATGAACATGCTCAAACTCTTCCCTCCAACCTGTGCCCCAGGTACCTTTCATTCCTTTTCTAGGCAAATGGCAAATGATTTATCCAAGCATCCAAAACATTGATGTGGGTGAATAGGATGGAGAAAAAATGAGGTGAGAGGAAAATAGTCCAATTTGAGGTATGTTCTCCAGTTATTAAAATATATAGCTCTAACAAAAGCAGTGACTTGTGTCAATGTCAATATCCTGGTTATGATCTTGTACTATGGTTTTTGCAGGATGTTATTTTTTGACTGAAACTGGGTAAAAGGCACACAGGACTTCACTGTATTTACAATTTCTCTTAACTGCATGTAAACCTACAAATATTTCATAATTAAAAATATTAAAAACCAAGAAAATCTCATAATACATCTATAGAAATAGAAGTCAGCAGTATTCATTAAGCAAAATTCTGTTTTTATCAAATTATAGATGTGTGCATAAAATACTATAGCTAGCTTTAAAGATGTTTACTCCTAAATTCTAGTCCTTTTGAGTCTTCAAATTTGAGCCAGTAAGTTGGAAATATTTTTATTGGCTAATTATCAAGTATAGTTCTAAGCTGCTGATACCCTGTATGAGACAACAGGCAGGTGACAACAAGGTAACAAAGTATGCTTTCCCTGTTAAGCCTGTACTCACTAAGGTTTTTCATTTTACATATATTTTTATGATTGAGAGACCTTTGCCCTCCTCCCCTGAAATGCAGCATGATTTTTCTAATTATGTGTGACTCCCTTTATATTCCAGATTTCTCAAGGGTTTCTGGAGATTAATGATGATTCTATTTATGGATTCTGCAATGTGATTAATGACCCAGCTGGCAATCGCTGGAATAGTTTGTGTCTGACTGAATCATAGTGTTATCTCCAAGGCCATCTGAGGACCTTCAGAATGGCAGGAGATAGTGGGGGAACAGTCTGCCTGTTTCCTTCTATGCAATGTTTGGGGGTGTGGTTTGTTAAAAAACAGATGAAGAAATCAGGATGAAGGTCAATGTTCAGGAAAAGAAATTCTCAACCTAAAAAAGTTCTGCTATATTCCCAGAAGAATACTTGGTGCTTTCATAATTTCTCAACCAATTGCTTACTTCAAATAAATAACTATGTATGCTGCTAAAATTTTAACTGGAACCAATAATTTTCCAAGTCTATGGAATATTACTTTTAAAACAGATGATTTGGGTTAAAGTCTTGGTAGGTGAGTTGAATGTTCATGTGCCAGCTGTTGGTAGCTGAATATCAAGAAGTACATTTTTGGCCATTAAAGCACAAATCATAGATGGAACATAAAGAAAAACTTTCTTCCTCTTGTTTTAGTAGAATGTTTAGAATTTGCTTGCATCAAGTGCTTTGATTTCCCTCTTGATTTTCATTTTACATGAGAGGATATATTTATTCCCTGGAAAGCTTAATCTGTAATCAATTATATTTAACAAGTTAACTCAATTGTAAATGATATAATATAAATGAAGATTAAAGCTAATTTAAGGCAGCATTTTTTAAACTACTGTATAAATTTGCATTGGAAGAATCAGAAGGAACTATGTTTTTGATTAGGTTTGGTTTAGGTTGAAGGGTTTCAATAAGATCATTTTTTATAAAAACTCTAAACTGAAGCCAATACCTACTAAAAGATAACAGGATATATTAGAGCCATGTCAGAAGTTGAAAAATAAAAGTCCCTGAAAATCTTTAATCAGGAAACAAATGGTGTACATATACTGTAAAGCCTTCCCCTGCCTGCCACAGTTCAGTCATGGCCATAGCCTCTACCCTACTGCCATTACTCTGGTTCACACAACCATCCACTGTAGCCAATATTACTGCTTTCCTGAGTAGCATCTCCTGTGCACATTTACACTCCCCCTTAAGATTTCCCAATCAATTTTTCATGTTAAAATCAAAAGGACGTTTCAAAATACTGTGCGAATCATGGCCAGTTTTCCTCCTAATACTCACTAGTAGTTCACCATTGGCCTCAAGGTGGAGGTTCACGTTCTTACTATTCGTACCATGGTGTAAAATAAACAGTAGAGGCTGCTCCTGCTCAACTTATGTCATCTCTCACCACCCTTGCCTTGCAACACTTTCTGATCATGCACCTTATGGTCTATGAATATGCAGAGCTTTCGCTCATCTCCCAGTTTGCTGTGTATTTGGACTCCTTCTAGAATATTCTCTCTCACCTCCCATACCTGTCATTTGACTTCTAATAATGACTGAAATGGTGCTTGGAATTAAAGATTCTCCTGGGTTAGGAGTGACAGCTTCCCTGTCTGTCTTCCCATTCAGTATGAAAGCTCTCTTAGATCAGGGTCCAGATTTCACTCATCATTGTATCTCCCCATTTTAGAAGATTTAAAGATTCCTGGAGGGTGAGACAAAACACAGTGGAACTCAGAGAGATGAAAGGCAGAACTCTGTGTTACTGTTCCAAAGTAGAGGAGGCTGACACTCAGGGTTACATAGTCTGTGGCACCCTGGGACAGAATAATGGCATGCTGGTGCTGTTAAGTGTAGCTTACATATGGCAAGTGGGTTGCGTCTAGCTAGGTTTCCAGAATTCCTATGATTGGATAATTTAAACGATTTTATTATCTCCAGGCGTAGCAATTCCTTCTAGTTTTCTGGTATCTGGATCTGGTGTTATTGGGAAGGTACACAAATAATTTGGGGTGTAAGAACTTTCATCAGTTGACCAAGAAAAGAATCTAACTGCCTCAGGCTAGTGTTTCACAACTGGGTCAAAACAACATGTCAAACAAAAAATATTATGCTAAAGTTCAATATCTAAATTATGTGTTTAATAAATACTTATTGGCACAGTAAGGGGAAAACATGGACATGTGCATGCATGAATATATGCTACCATTTGTTCCTATGACAACTATTCTGCTTTTTCTGTAACTGCTTATGATTTAGTATGATCTTACAATTGCCCATATGTCATCTACCAGTCACTGTGTGTCCGTCAGCCTCAGTTTTCATATCTTCTAAAGTGGGCTTTAGACTCCTTTCTGTAGTGAGGAAGAGTTGTAATACATTTGATAATTTTAAAATGTACATATTTTATTTCCATAAATATTTTCTAATTATATCTATTCAAAATAAAAATACTATAAATATGCCAGCTGGCCAGACAAACTTTGCTATTGTCTGGCCAAGAAGCAGTTTATAAAATAGACAGGCCGAATTTGCTTCCTGCCATTTAAAATATACTTAAAAATTAGTTTTTTATTAAATAATAGTTTTCTATAACATGAGTACTAGCATTGCAAATAACAATAACAACAATACATGAAATACAAAACTACATTATCCTTTAAATTATCTTTTTAAACACTGAGAAAATTTTGGATAGTTTTCTTCCCTCTTGTAGTGGTAGTTTGAGAGTCATAATAAATAAAAGTATTTGGCAGAATATATGCACATTGAAATGTTGTCAAAAATTTTATGGAGATGAATGTTGTTTTTTAGCAAAGGGCTAAGTAAAAATGTTTCATTGAATCTGAATTTTTCTGGAGATAATAGTTTATGTAGTTTTTTTTGCATTGTTAATATTATTTATAATATGATTAAGACCAAACATCTATATGATTCTTTTCCGGATCTAAATTAGAGATAGGGAATCCTAAGCTATGTGTCTATGATAGACTGCAAGACCTTTATTCTGTCGCCAAAGGTCTTAAATTGCATAAGTCTAATCAGGTGTCTCTACAGAGGGTGAGGGGAAAATACATGCAAAAATTAAGCTAACCAAAACCACAAGAGCAGATGAAGTGGTATTAGCCACCAGCTGTGAAGAAGGTCCTCATTCAGAATGACTCAGATGGTCACTTGTATCTTTCATCCTTTATTGGAATCATCTTTAAATTTTTGTTTGCAAATTTTGAAACAATCACAAAAAAACTTGCAAATACATTTTTCTATTCCTGGAAAGCAAATTGTTGACCTTATATTCAACTTAACAAAATACTTTTTTCCCCTTGTGATTTACTACATACAAGGTCAGTCTCCCACAACATCACAAAGCAACCATCCAAATCAGGAAATGAACATAGATATATTACCTCAAACCCCACTCAGGTGCCAATATTGTCTTTTATATAGCAAAGGACTCAGGTCAGAATCGTGACTTACATTTAGGTGATGTGCTTCTTTCATCTCCTTTGGTCAGGAACACCCTGATTCCCTCCTTGACTGTCATGAACAGATACTTTTGAAGAGGATAGGCTACATATTTTATACAGTGTTCCTCAGATTTTCAATGTAACTTCATTATATTCAAGTTATTAATAATTGTGAAGATATCACAAAAGTAAGGTTGGGGTCTTCTTGTTGCATCTTACTGTGTCCCACAATTTCTATTTATTCCATAACTATTGATGTCAGCATCAATCATCTCTCTCAGGCTGATGCCCTGTACCCTCCTTCTACCCAGGTGTGTTCATGGACTTCTCATTTTGCTTCATCTGACACCCCACATTGCACCACCCCTTCAACAGGATGTATTTTATAGCCCAACTTCTCTGTACCACTCATGGTTATAGAACTGAAGTTCTAAGGCAAGGCAAGGAAGGGAAGGCAAGGCAAGACCAGGTGAGGGAAGAGGTGGAACAAACCACTTTAACTTTATAGACATTATATATCCCCAATCTTTAATGAATTACAAATAAATATATACATTTTTGCTTTCTGGCACTATATAGGAAAGTTTTAGAAGCCATCATTTTTACCCTCTCAATAAGAAAAAGAAAAGATGCAAGCTAAAAATTAATAACTCTTTTTTAGATCCTGAGGTCACAGGTAAACCACCAGCCCTAAGCTGGAGTCAGGCAGAAACAAGAGAATCACAGCGAAGTATGAGCAGAAAAGGCCACAGGAGCCAACACCTAACAACCCTTCAAGGATAACTAATCGAGAGTGGAGACTGAGCATGGATAGCTTATGAGATGGAAAGCTCCTGGAACCCCAGAATCAGGGAGGACTTCAAGCTATTGTGAGTTTAATCTCCAAGAGTCCCAACATCTCACCACAAAGATCCAAGAAAAACCCCATCCTTCCCCTGCTGAAGGAGGGGGAAAGTAAGTAACCATTTGGAAATGGGCCCATCTACGGCATTCTGTTCACTTTTACAAAGGCCACCAGTTGACAATCACAGCCTAACAGTGTCCAACTCCAGCTTGTCTAGCCTTCCTATCCCATCCAGGGAGTTGAAAACAGAAGTTGAGAGATTACTGGTCCCAGTCACAGCTCGGGCAGGCTCAGTAACAGAGTGAGACCTACTCATAGCTATGACTAAAGAACACTTCACCTCCGCTAAGCATTTTACTATCACAGTAGGGAACCTGTATGAGAAGTGATTGTAGTTAAAAAGATCTGCAAGGTCTAAGGAGGACCCTTAAGAAAACAAAACACAACAGGAAGACAGAAATGAAAACCCCAAAGAAAATTTTAACCTCTGAAATATGCAGCTTCTTCTAATAGTAAACACAACCTAACTCCTAGCCAGATAAATACCTCCCTCGAAAGGTTGATTTACCCTATTCATTTAATGGTATATCATGTCCAGCTTTAAACAAAAAACATGTAAAAAGGAAAAAAACAAAAAAACAAACCAAACAAGCACACACACACCTCAACCACCACACACACACACACACACACACACACACACACACACACAGTTTGAAGGGTGAAGAGACAGAGAAAAATTAGAATAAGATTCAGGTATCAAAGAGATTTGGGGATTATCAGATTGGAAATTCATAACTATGATTAACATACTAAGTGCTCTAAAGGAACACTTTATTATACTTGTTTCTGTTTTCTATTTGTTGCCCTTCTTCTTATTATTATTATTTTTTTGCCTTTACTTTTTCCTTTTCTAGCTTTACTTGATTAAGCATGTTGTATGATTTCACCATTACTCCTTTATTTCAAAATATATCAACTATATTTCTTTAAGTTTTTTAGTGACTGTCTTAGCATATGCAATATACAACCAATCCACTTTAAAATAACATTGCACCTCTTCTTGGGTGGTGCAGGTACCTTATAGCAAAGTATTCAAAGTATTCTTAACTCCTTCTTCTCATTTCTTTTAATGTTGCTGTCATAAACTTCACTCAGCTATAAGCAGTAATCATCTGATTTTTGCTACTCTTACTTTGAACAAGGTGATCATAACAATTTAAAAATTGAATAATTTTATTTTACCTCCACTTATTACATTTTGAATGCTTTTATTTTTTATATAAATCTAATTTTCATATTTTTTCTGAAGAATTTCTTTTAACATAGATTCAAGAGTTCTGAAAGAACATCTTTTAATAATCTTCAAGATTGTTGTGGTATACTCATTACAAATTCCTTCAACTGAGCTAGTCTTTATTTCTCCTTTACTGGATTTTCCCCTGAATATAGAATTTTGGGTGGTTGTTTTCCTTTCTTTTCTTTTTCTTAAATATTTCACTACATTCTCTTCTTTTTGCTTCTGTGGTTTCTAAAGAGAAGCCTTATGCAATTCTTACCCATGTCTATTAGTAAGGTGTTTTTTTATCCTGTACTTCTCACAAGATTTTCTTTTTAATTTTCTGAAGTTTGAGTATGTTATTCAAAGGAATAGATTTTTTTTAATACTTCTTATTCTCGGTGTTCTCTGAATTTCTTGGATCTGTGATTTGGTGTCTGTCAATATGTTTGGATTATTCCAAAGTGTTATTATTTGAAATATTGCTTGTCTTTCTTCTTTTCTTTTTTTTTCTTTCTTTTTCTGGTATTCCCATTACACAGACATTACACCTTTTGTAATTGTCTGACAAATTTGGATATGTATTCCCTTTTTTCTTTTACAGAAAATTATGATGTGTTTATCATATGAAGAGTATTCTTAAGCTCACTAATTCAGCCATATCCAGTCTACTGATGAGCTTTTTAATGACATAGTTAATTTACATTGTACAGTTTTTATTTTTAGCATTTCCTTTTGATTCTTTTTAGAGTTTCTATCTGCATTTACATCAAATATCTGTTATTTCTTGTACAAAAATGCTCAACAAAATATTAACAAAGTAAATCCAATAATTTGTAAAAAAGAATAATAAACTTGAGCAAATGGTATTCATTTCAGGTGTACAGGGATGGTTCAACATGTGAAAATTAATTTCTGTAATCCATTATAGCAATAGACTAAAAAGGAAAAATTATGTGATCATAGCAATGAATGTAGAAAAGAGTATTTGACAAAATCCAGCCAGCATCACTGATTAAAAACTCTCAGCAAACTAAAAAAAGAAATAACATCATATCTATTTGTAAGAAGCCAGACACTTTTCCTTTAGGATATGGAACAAACCAAAGATATTTCCCCTCACCACTCCTATTCAACATTGTTCTGGAAGTCAGAACTAATGTAATAGGATATTAGTAATAAAATATATACAATTTTGGATTGAAGAACTAAAACTGTTCTTGATTTATAAAGAAAATCTATAAGAATAGACATAAAACCTCATGGAATTAACAAACAATTATAGTGAGTCATAAAATATACAAAAGTTAATTGTTTTATTGTATCACAACAAAGAACAATGAGAAGTTCTTTCATTTACATTAACATTACATTAGAATCAAGAGTCATTTACAGTAGCATTAAAAAAAACCTAAAATACTTAGGTATAAATCTAATAAAATAAATATAAGATATATATGAGGACAATTACAAAACTCTCATGAAAGAAATCCAATATCTAAATAAATAAATAGTTCATGTTCATGGTAGGCACATCTTAAACTTACCTAAAATAAAATCTATTAGATTAATAAATACATGTGGTAAAAGATATATTCACTATTAAAAGATATAAAATTGAAATATGTTCCCCTGCTTCTCACTGTTGAAAAAGTTATATTTCCTTACAGAACATTATTATTTATTCACCATAAGAGTATATGCATATATATATCCTAATTTCTTTTATTTATACAATTTTTATAGTAATTTTTTATAATAGAACTTGGAGATATTCTATATCAGAGCATACATATATATTTTACAGCTTTAGATTATTGAGGTATAGGTGCATGGCTCAGTAGTAGAGCTCTTGCCTACCATGTGTAAGGCTCTGAGTTTGATTCTCAGCACCACTAGATCAATAAGTAAATAAAAATTGAGTAATATTTGTCCTATATTGATGAATACTTAAGCTTTTATTTTCTTCATTGTTTGTTTTTTATTACCATTTTTTAATAAGAATTCTTATTCAATTATATTGGCACATTTTTGTTTAGAATAAAATTCTGGCTGTGGAATTGTTGGGTCAAAGGACATGTGCACTTTAAATTTCAGCAAGTATTACCATATTATCCTACAAATTTTGTAGCAATAAAAAACATTAGTTTTCTCACATCTATTTTTCCAATCCAATAGGTGAAAAGGAATGTTTTGTTTAATTTTAATTGTCTTTACATAATTATGAATTAGATTCACTTCATATTCATAAAACTTTTGTACTTTCAAAACAAGGGACTGTTTTATATTCTAATTAGTTCATTTAATCATTATTTTATGTTTTTTACTTGTAGAGGTAGACTCCCTTTTTAACATTTTCCTGACTCAGCTTATTTTTCAAATGAACTGAACATTAATAGTCACAAAAAAACAGTTTCTCCTATGATTGATATTTCACACTAATGCACACTAATGTGCTATATTTTTGAAATTGATGAACAAGTACTTTAATAAGAATTGCAGTATACTTACAAAGTAATTTAGAATAGTGGTATCTTTATAACATTGACTTTCTATTTATATATATTAATATATGTATATATATATATATATATATATATGTATATATATATATATATATATATATATATATATATATATATATAGTGGCTCTTCTTAGGATTTGAGATTTTTCTTCATTTAAGTCATATATAATGAATATTAATATTTTTCTAGAAATATCATTTTTCATAGTCTTTTAAAGAGTAACAGTGCAGTTCTGTGAAAATATGCCTTGAGATAAGCTAAGGAAGACATTGCTTACTAAAAATTTCAGTGAATGTTTTAGCTCCTATTCATCTTTGTTCTCATAGGAACTATTCAGAAGCCAGATGGTGGCACATCAGGGCTAACCCTAGGAACTCACACTTTGTGGCTGAACCTGAAGAACTCGGTGTGTAGTAAGAATGTGCTACTTCTTTATTATTTCCTCACATCCCTAGTATAACCCAAAACATCAGACTTCTGAGTCTTTCTTCATGAGATGCATTTTATGAAATCAAGATAATAGAAATCAGTCCAGGTTTGGATATTATAGAAATTATTCAAAGTAGGGAAGTTATTTTCTGGGTGGTGTGGGGTGAGGTTTGGGGATGAGAGAGATAAATGGAAACATGAATTTTTAAAAAGAAAACGTAATTTATCCAAAGTTTATTGATTTCCCATCTTTGGGCAAACACAAAAATTAAAGATAGTGGCAAAATATATGAGGGCTGGGTATACTATCTAGCATGGCCTGTGTCCTTTCCTATACTGTAACATATCTACTGTACTTCAGGACAACTTTGTAAGACACAGTGTTTGTTATTTTACTGATTTTCTAACATCAGCTCAGAATGCTAAAGCAAATTTGCCAAGGCCACAAATACAGACTTGGTTATGACAACCTGAGACTGGATCTCAGTCTAGCCTGACTGTGATGCCCATGATCTTTTCTTTGTGCTGCTTGGAAACAAGTGGTCACAAAAGGAAAGAATACCAAGTAATGTACTACTGATAAAAGAACAGAATAATAAATAAAGCAGGAATAATAAAATTGGAAAAAATGACAAACTACCATCGTTTCCACTCTTACCTTATAGGCAGTTCCATCAGACCATATTGTATTGTGCTTCCTCTCTAGAGCATGTTATGTAGTCCTTCTGTGAACAATTTTCTTGGCAGATTATTGGAAAACCTGAATAAAATAAGATTTTCATAATTTAAGAACTCAGTGTTAGCCATTTAGCAATAGGTGGATGGTACTCATCTTTTTTTCTTGTCTACTTTCATTACTTTTACTTTGTCCTTGGCACAATAGTCTTTCTATGTGATCCCCACCACTACCAGCAACATATTCACCCATTTGTCAGGCTGTAAACAGTAAAGCTGGTAAAAAATAAAAATAACTGAACAGAAGCATTAAGAGATGAGATGGACCTAAGAGGTGTTCCAAATTACCATCTCTTCTTACACCCAGAAAGAGCTAGAAACTATGTAACTTAGACACAGGACCAATGATGGGAAGACGTTGGGTCCCACAGGTACCATGACCTTCACTGCTGACAGCATCTGGGGCATTACTTTGCCCCAAAGTTTCAAGAAATTAGATATACAGTCCTGATTTATCCTTGCTAGAGTGAATTCTAAGTATTTCCTCCTACTTTTCATTTCTGGCTCTCACTATGGCTCTGTCAGATTAGACTCTAGCTTTATGCCGCATCTTGACTTCAAGAATCTGATAAAACAGTTATTTGATGTCTATGGTGGGGGAAAAAATGTCAACCATTCGCTACAGTGTACCCCTGATATATCATGGCTCCCCAAATCGAATGCATCATTCCAGATGGCTTATTACTAAACAATGCAATGCAATTAGAATACAGAATGCATGATCATATTAAAACACATGCAAGATTATTTGAGCATTTATTCAGATCCACATCAAAGGATGGCTCATCATTAAGATTGCAGTTAACTCTAAAACTTGTCTACCTTTAACTGCCATTGAGCCATGTGTTCTCCATCCTGTATTTACACATTTGTAGCTCAATTTTTCTAAACCAAATACAGAGCTTTATATTTAGTCCAATTACATTTCATTTTGTTGTTTTTGGCCCATCCTTCCAACTTTTTGCAATCTCTTTGAATACTGTTTCTGTCATCTAATAGAGTAACTATTGACTCTATAGCTTTATGTCATATACACATTGGATAAACGTGTTTTTTGATTTCATCCAAATCTATGATAAAAAATATATGTCGAAAAAAATAGCAATAAGTATAAATCTTAGTGGAATACTACAAAATATTTTCATTCAGGGTGGCCTCTAACCATTTTTACAATGTTAACGCATACTGACTAAACATGACTTATCTAGAGTTAGGTTAAACACTTGTTCACTTTCCTTATTTGCATTATGGTGATGATAGCGATGAAGGGGAATAGATGAATAGTATTTAAAGAAAAAAATTATTTATATATAATCACAAAGGGGATATAATTGATAATCAAAGATAAAAATATATTCTCTAATCTGGGGACAACATGCTTTTACAAAAATAAAAAATAGATTATGATTAGTTGTATAGGCAAAATCAGTCTTAATATCATATTAGTATGAATCTCAGAGTACATTATAGACTAGAGGTCAGCAAACGTTTTTCACAAAGGACCAGATAGTAAATGTTTTAGACTTGTCAAGTTATGTGATCTCTCTTGCAATCTCATCTAGCAGACTAGATTTGGCCAGTAGACTCCAGTTTGTTCAACTCTGTTTAAAAGATGTTTTTTCCAAGGGCAGGAAAGTGGGCATGTGGATTCATATATGTATGAGAATTGTGTAAGATTCTGATATATGAAGTATATTTAATAATATTATTATTACCAACATATTGTACTAGGTCCTTGAGAACAAAATCATCTTGTTCCTTTTTGAACTTCAGTGACTAACAATGTTACAGAGATCAAGAACAAAAACCTTTAAGAATATTTTTTTGTTCAAGCTCAGATTCATCATTTTGATGATTACTCAATCATGGTAAATATAGGCAAGAACATGCTATTTTGAAAAGAGTGAGGCTTCCTGGATATGTTTAATACTGAAATCCTCCCTCAACAATGAAGAGCTTATTGCTGAAAAAGCTTGAAGCTGCTGATAGACAGATCTCAGTTAAATTCCCCTTGATGATTCTTTAGACTCAAGAAAGTTCCTTCTCCCAAAGTCATGCCTCCTTCTCAGGATGACCTGTACCTCATGACTGAACAACATATGAGAATAGAGCCCACTCCTTCAATCCAATTCAGGACAACTCTGACAGCTATTTCAGTTTCAGAGATCCTAATTGAGCCTTGATTGAGACTGTGTTAAAGTTAACACCTGTCTTTTCAGACTTTCTTCACCAAATGTTTATCCCAAACTAGCCTTTAATAAACCTCCTAATAATCTCCATCACAGACTGTTTTCTAGAGAATGCAACCTGGAACAATAAGAATAATATCTATTCTGAGTATACAGGTTGCAGAATCACATTGGTCATGCATTCACATATATAAACACAGTAATAATAATATCTGTTTCATTCTACTATTCTTCCTATCTCCCCAACCCCTCCCCCCCATCACTTCTCTCTATCTAATCTAGGGTAACGCTATTCTTTTTTTTTTTTCTCACATCTTCATAACTGTATTTTGTATAACAATGAGGGGAAAAATGAGAAAGTATATCCCATCTGATTCAAATGTATCATATGTCAAGATCATTGTACTGTCATGTGTAACTAAGTAAAACAAATTAAAAAATGATTAACTCGGTTAGGTGAATGCCATCTCAATACAACTTGTTAAAATAAATTTTTTAAAAAAGAATAATATCTTGTGTGGTTTGCAGGTGTTGCCAATGGGACAGTATTCAAGGCTGGGGCCTTTAACAGGTGATTCGAACACGAGGACCCCTCATGTTATGATTCTTATAAAAGAGGCTTCTTGCTGCCTCGGGCAAGTTTGCCCTTCAGCCTTGTGAGGATTCGATGTTCCTCCCCTTCAGAGGATGCAACCATGAGGTGCCTCCAGGGAAGCCAGCAGCAGGCAAGCCAACAGCAGACCTCACAGGACAAGAGAACTGCAGGTCCTTGGCCTCTGACTTCCCTGCCTCCAGAACAGTAAGAAAAAAAAATTTCTGTTCTTTTTGTAAATTACTATAGTAGCACAAAATGCACTAGAGCAGCATTTTTATTTTTATGACAATAGTCATGTACGTGATAGGCATTTGAATTTTTTCTCCTTCAATTAATTGAAAACAGAGGTAAGCCTAATTAAATATTATTGTTGAATTCCACCCTCTTACTAGAGCCCACATAGACTCCTTTTGTCCCTAGAAAACAGTAAGTCTCACTAATGACAGTAGGTGACTCTTCTCACCATCTTCACAATTCCTGGAATGGATACCACCACCTTCCTGCTATTTAGGGCCACTAGAGCCTTGCCCCACTGATCTCCAAAGTCCTTAACCACTGCCGGAAGAGACTGTGTTTCTGTTCCACATGAGTTTAAAACTCAGTTACAGAGACAAGTGAAAAGGAAACTAGTGCTTTCTAACAAATAGAACATTTCCAAAAGATGGCAAGGAAATTTTAGAGTGCAAAACAAGGGAATTGCCAGGAGCATGGTGCACAAACCTTAATCCCAGCTACTTGGGAGGCTGAGGCAGGAGGAGTGCAACTTCAAAACCAGCCTGGGCAACTTAGTGAGATCCTGTCTCAAAATAAAATGAAAAAGCTCAGTGGTAGAGCTTCTGCTTGGCATGCAGAAGGGCCCTGTTCTAGGCCCTGGATTCAATCCCCAGGACAAAACAATAGCCACCACAAGGCAATAAAGATAAGATGATGTGGAAAGGGATAATGGGGGTGCTTCCAAAGGAAGTGTCATGTTTTCCCAGTCAAAAGACTGTATTGAAAACACAAAAGTAAAAAGAAGAAAACTTGAAGAATGGAAGATAATTTTATTTAGCACTTTGTTTCTAAGAATCATATGAAGCTCCTTACATCTGTTAGTCATTTACTCATTAACTCAAAGAGGTAATTTTACAGATTAAACAACTGAGGAATAGGCAGGTGTAGGGTCACACACCTGTTCAATAGATGACTGAGACTCTAATCCAATTCATTTAACTCAACTTTTTAAAATTGTTTTCATGAAAGATTAGGAAACGTGGATAGACCTACAAAGACAGAACTTTACATAGTCTTTAAATTTAATTGCAGCCTGAGAAGATGTTTGAAGTATATTTTTATAAATTAGCATAGAGAGAGAAGCCTGATAAACAGATTTCTAAAGCCATCATTAGAACTATGCCTTCAAAATAAAATATCATGTGCACTTGAGTTGGATGAACTAAAGATTCTAAATTTTGTAGAAACAAGGTTTGCATTCATCCAACTTGCCTTTAGATTTTCAAACCAAAATAGCCCCCATGCTGTGGTGTTTCTAGAAAAATAAAGAAATTCTTTAGCAGTTACAAATGTGTAAACTGCAAGTGCTTTGTATCTTCAGTTCTTTTCCTAAATGTCAGTGCTATATTCAAACAAACTGTAATTACATATTTGGAAGTATAAGTAGAATGGAAACTGGGAAAAGAAAAGCTTGGGAATGAGAAAGTACCAAATGTATATAACTGGATGCTAAATTAAACATTTCAATTTAGGCTCCAGTACAGTCAAGGCTGATTCCAAGGCAGTTGCTAGACCCTAGGCAGGGCACAAAGGCTAATCAAAACCTGCTGAATGTGGTGGCACACGCTTGTAATCTCAGCTGCTGCTTGGAGAGGATGCTGAGGCAGGAGGATCACAAGTTCAAGGGCAGCCTGGGAAACGTGGCCAAGGGGAAATTTTTTTTAAAAAAGGGCAGGAGATAGCTAGGTAGTAGAACACTTGCCCAGCATGCACAAGGCCCTGGGTTCAGTCCCTGGTACTGAGCATGGAAAAAAAAAAAAAAAAAAAAAGATTGCTAGTTCCATACCTTAAACATCTCATGCACATGAGGCAGTTGAGAGATGAGGCTTTCGTTTAGAGAGGACTGTTTTGATTACTATGTACTCTGAAAACATGTAAAGTAGGAGGTGCATCCTCTTCACATTAAGACAAAAGAGGATTTTAGTGGCACCTCTCAGCTTCCTGGGTCTCTTGAAGTTAGTTGCATTAGGCAGAGACCAGCAAGCCCCCTGAGGGGGGTGTGAGGGGTGTTGAGACTGGACTGCACTTTGAGTTTGTGCAGGCATAGAGTGAGGACATTAAGGGCTTCCTGAGGTCCAGATGTGGTACATAATTATAGGCTGCCTTAGATCTTGTCCAACAGGGCCACCTAGAGGGCAAGCTGAAGTGGGGGAGAATTGAGCTGAGGCTCACTGAGGAATAAGATGGAGGAGGAGCCTGCAGGTGAGATCATCAGCCACGGGTCATTATAGAACCCAGGCAAGTGTCTCATGGAAGAAAAGGTTTGTTTTAAATATCCTACATGCCCTTCCTAGTCCCACCCCAGGAAGGGCCCAAAATTGCAACTAGGCATAGGAAAAGGAACAAAGAAGTGAGGAACAACTAATCATATTTCTTACATCTTTTCTCCTGCTGCTTACAATAGCAGACAGCCCAACTGGGAGACTGCAGGGAAGTTTCAGCTTTGCATGGAGAAATGTGGTTAATACATTCTGATGTTCATATAGCTTAATTTATATTGTTTACCTGCTTTTTTTTTAACTATAAGACTGTAGGACCTACCTAGATTTTTATCGGGTGAGCACCATAGAATAAATTTTAAATGAAATAAAAATTAAGATGCTTTTTGATTGGATCTCATAAATCCTAGATTTGGTAAGTCCTTGATCAATGGGTCAGGTACATATATTTGAATTTTAAACAATTTCTGTGAGCTCACAAAAATGTTTGTAGGGGAAGTTGATAGGACTGGATACTATTTAGTGCAGGTTCATGAATGTCAGGCTAAGGCATCTGGATTGTATCTTGCAGGAAGCAGGGAATCATTGAATGTTTTGGGGTTGGGCCATGATAGGTATATGACTATTACGACAACTGGCACTATTTTTATTGTGACATACGCGGGTTCAACATAGAAGCTTGCTAGTGCAGAAGAAAAAAGCTCTGAAATGTGACATACATGAGTAAATAGAAATAGGATTTTTTTTTTAAATTAAGCAATGTTTTAATATATTCCAAGGGTTAAGTACATGTGAAATTAAATGGCAATAATACCACAAAAGGGAGAAGACACTGAAATTTGTAAAGATCCAAATTTTATTTTGGAAATATTTAAAGTACCAATTAGGAAATACAGCAGAAATTCAAGATATGTGTTTTAAAACTCTAGGATGACTATGATAGGAAATAACATGCCATTAAAAAGCAGAGTTTAAAAAATAAAAATACTGATTCCAAAAGCAAGCAGGCCTAGTACGATGGCAAGTAGAAAATAAGGGCATGCGATGCAGATAAGTGGATTAAACATCAATCAAAAACAGTATTTTCAGATGGAAATAAAATAAATGGTATTTTCAAGAAATATACTTAAATATAAAGATGTGAAAAGTTAAGACATGAAGTTTACATTCTTAGCAAATTTTAAGTGTAGCTACTATATTCTCCATTGGCTGTATGCTGCATAGATCTATAAATAAATTTTCTTTTCACATACAAATGAAATTGTGTACCCTTTACTTTCATAACCTTTCTGTTCTTTCTTTTCTTCCCCTGGCAACCACCATTTTATTGTCTGCTTTGTGAGTTTTGTTATTTTAGATTCCACATTTAAGTGAGATCATACAGTATTTGTCTGTCTGATTTATCTCACTTTATAAAATGCCTCCCAGGTCCATCCATGTTGTTCTAAATGGCCAGCTTTCCTTCCTTTTAAAGGCTGAATAATATTGTATGTACATACCACAGTTTCTTCACTCATCCACCTGTTGGTAGACATTTAGGTTGTTTTTATATCTTGTCTGTTTTGAATGATGTTCCCATAAACATGGGAGTGAAGCTACCTCTTTGAGATCTTGATTTCAGACCCTTTGGATATATAACCAGCAATGGGATTGCGAGATGACATGGCAGTTCTATTTTCAAATTTTTGGGGGACCTCCCTAATGTTTTTACAGCAGCTGTACCATTTAAAAATTCTCAGTATACAAAGGTTTCCTTTTCTCCTTTAATCCAGAAACATTGTTTTTATAGTCTCCTAACAGATATGAGGTACTCTCATTTTGGTCTTAATTTGCATTTCCCTCTGACTAGTGTGGCTAAGAACCCTTTCTTACACCTTTAGCCATTTGTATGTTATCTTTGCAGAAATGTTTGAGTCCTTTAAACACTATTAAGTGTTTTGTTATTTAGTTATGAGTTCCTTACATATTTGTATTTTAGCCTCTCATCAAATATGATTTGAAAATATTTTTCAAAATATTTTTCCCACTCCTGAGTTTTTCATTTTTTTTCCCCTTTGTGGTGTAGAAGCTTTTCAGTTTGACATAACCCTAAATCCTATTATTGCTTTTATTGTCTGTGATTTTTGTGTCATAGCCAAAAAATCATTGTCAAAAATCAGTGTCGAGAAGCTTTTCCCTAGTGTTTTCTTCTAGGAGCTTTGTAATGTTAAGATTAACATTTAAGTCTTTAGTCCACTTTCATTTGACTTTTGTGTATGGTGTAAGATAAGGGTCAAAATAGCTTACAAAAATAATCACACGCTAATTGTATGATCCAGCAATTGCATTTCTTGGTGTTTATCCAAAGGAGTTGAAAATTTACATCTACACAAAAGCTGTGCAGAAGTTTGTAGTAGCTTTAAGCATAATTTCCAGAACTTGGAACCAATGAAGATGTCCTTTAGTTGGCAAATGGACAAACTGTGGACCATCCAAACAATGAAATATTATTCAGTGCTAAAATGATATGAACTATCAAGCCATAAAGGCATGGAGGAATCTTAAATACATAATTCTCCGTGAAAGAAGCCAATCTGAAGAGTTATGTGCTTTTTTATTCCAAGTGTGACATTTCCAGAAATAACAAAACAATGAAAGTAGTAAAAGACTGGTGGTTGTTAGAGATCAAGAAGGTAGAGATTTATAGGTGGCACACGGGACTTTTGGGCAGTGAAATATGTTATGTAATATCATAATGGTGGACACATGTCATTACGTATTTGTCCAAATACATAAAATATACAGCAGTAAGACCCAACCCTAACATAAACTAAGGACTTTAGATAGTTATGATGTATCAATGTAGGTTCACCAGTTTATAGACAATGTATAGCTTTGGAGAGGGGTGTTGATGATGGAGGATATTATATGAATTAGAACAGAGTAGATAGGAAATCTCTGTACCTTTCTCTACACTTCACTGTGAACCTAAAGCTGCTCTTTAAAAAGTCTAAAAAGTCTTTAAAAAGTAAGCAAAGCAAATATATAGTCATGTGTTATCTACTACATAGTGGGTTAAACCAAAATTTAGCAACTTGGAACAAAAATAACATGAAAAAAGAATTTATTATCACATGTAGTTTCTATGGGTTAGGAGTCTGGGAGTGGCTTAACTGGGTAGTTCTGCGTTAGGGTCTGTAATGAGTGCAGTTAGGCTATCAACCAGGACTAGTCTCTGAAGTCTGATGGGCTAAAGTATCTTCACTGAAATTCACCCAATTTACTGTTTGTTGGAGGCTTTAGTTTCTTATATGTTGCCCTACTTGTTATATTGCTTATAGCATGACTTTCCCCTGAGCAAGTAATCTGTGAATGTGTGGAAAAGAAAATCCAAGATAGAGCCTACTGAATATCAGAACTGAACTGTGCTCGGATCACTTATGCAGTAAGCCATAGATCACACAAAATTACTGATACAACATGGGCAGGCAGTGTGCAGAGTGTGGATACTAGATGATAGAAGTGAATGGCAGCCATCCAGTAGGCTACCTACCACAGGATGCAAATCAAAACAGTAGTTGCCCCTGCAAGTTGAGTGGTGTCTAGAAAGCAGTGCTAGAAAGAACTGTGGTGTGTTGATTAGCTGCATCTGGGTGGTGGTAACATGGATGCATACACATAATTCATAAATGCACCTAAGATTTGTATACATTTCTAAAGTATGCTGCACCTCAGGAAAAACGAGAAAACCACTTTAAAATATCCCTTTTGTGACTTCATGATTTTGATCACATCAGTTTTACAATACTGACCCATACCTACTTAACCTTCTGTTGTTCCATCCATCTTCTTTTCAACTCTTTGCATTTGTATTCTCTCCCAACTTAAACTTCAAATGACAATGGCAAGAGTTCTCCATGGGGACTGCTGTTTTCATCCTAAGGAAGGCAGTTCTCTATTTTGTGGGGTTCTTTGGAACAGGGCATTATCATCCCTGGCCTTGGATGCAGGCTGGTCAGTGGATGATCAGGGAGCTGGTCTGGAGGTTGTTCTAGTAGGGAACAACACTCTAGAGTAGGAGTTGGCAGATAAGGATCAGATAGTCAGAAATCTTGGCTTTGTATTGTGACTACAGTACTTGTGTAAGGATTAAGGCAGCCATGGGTAATAAACAAAAGAACAGGCATAATTGTGTTCTAGTGGTACTTTATTTATTAAAACAGGCAGATGGACCATATTTGTCCATGGACCAGTGTGCCAATTCCTGCTGATGGTAGATCAGTGCACTTAAATCTGCATTCAGTGTTGCAAGGCTTCATGATGTTTTTAAACTGTCTTACACCAGCAGTATTTTCAGACATTTCTCCTCAAATCCAAAGTTCTATTTTATTACTGTATTGTAAATTTTAGTCAGTTGTAGGATGGTGATATCATAAAGTCATCATTATGTAACAATCGGCAAAAGACGAAGTAATTTTAAAGACAATATAATGTCACATCAAAGAGAAATGTCATTTTAATCTACTCATTGCAAATGTGGTCTGTGATGTTAAGAGAAAAAGTAAGTGCATTTTGCCTTTTATGAACTTGACACTAACAACCTCAGTACTCCTGGTCCTTCCATCTGTATTGTGCACATGGATCAAGTATGGAATTATCTAGTGAAATTGAAATAAAATAGGAGGCCTTTGGGTCATAGCAATAATGCATCTTCTTGCCCCAGGAGAAAGCAAGCAGTGGCTTTTTATATTCAGATTGGCTATATGAGAATTCATTCCAGCTTTTATATTCCTGTGATCATTTGGCTCAAGATTTTATCATTGTAATAACTTTATCCTTAGAGTTGAAAAATGTAAGTCCCAAGGGTTAATTATAAGCAGGGTTGTCCTTGGTAGAAAATCTCTTTTATTTCAATTATAAACTACAGAATAATGCAATAAAATTCTTTGGAACAACAGATAATGGTCAGGTGCTTTTTCCTGTACTCTTGGGACAGCATAGGACACTGTTGGAAAGCAAAGATGGGGATTAAGAGGCTTGCTTCCCACATCTTACCAGTGCTTGAGGTGTTCCTGTGAAGTTCCTTTAACCTTTACCATCTCAGGTGATGACCTTGCAAGACCATTGTCTTTTACTCACAGGTTTCAAGGAGCAACATTAGCTGCTATATTTTTTAAAGGAATGTATTGAGATTTATAAAAGCATCTTTTTTAAAAAAACCTATATGTACCAATATATTTCTCTTCCTTTTCAAGATTTTGGTTGCTCTAAGTGCTAATTGGAAAAAAAAATACATGTTTTTCATTTCATGAACTATTCTGGCACAAAAAGAAAATGGACAACAATAATAGTTAATTTAGAAGATAGATGGATTTTCTTTTGGCTACAACCAATTGTTCTTTATGGGTTCATGGTTTCTGGGGAATTTGGCTGAGGAATATGTCTTGGAACTATTTATATAGTCTTGATGTACACATGTGTGAAACATTATACAACTTCTCCATTTGGGGTTGAGAACAAGGCAAAATCACGAGGAAAGTAGATAAGGAACTAGGGCTCTCACTGGTGATGCTTGGACTCTGATCGAGTCTGCATCTTCAGGTTTCTGAGCATTTTGAGAAGACCTCCTATTCAAACTGACTTGACGCTACCATGTTCAAACTAGCATTTCTAATTTAATCATAGTTCTAAGAGTTATGTCTGTAAATGGAAAAAGTCTGAAATCACTTATTTATATGCTGATAGCTCCCTAGACCCCGAGGTTGGTTGCTCTTGTTAATGTCCAAGAAAAGGAATGGCAAAGTCAGAGCATTTCATTTATGTCTGTCTGAACTTTGTGAAAAACTCCAAATGTGTGACAGATAGAAATTGGAAGCAGAAGATAAGTGCTCCTGCTTCCCAAGGAAAGGAACCTTATAAATGTACATCATTATTATTATTATGGGATCACATTTCCTCAATAATCTTCACTTCCACATCCACAAATGCCATCCAAAAGGCTAATTTCATCTTTGACCATTTGACACACAACCCTCAATAGCTACCTGGTAAAACCTTTGCTCACTGTTTGCAAATATTTCATTATGAGTTGAAACTTTCAACTGATTATCATAGAAAAATTAAGCATGAAAATAAGCCAACACTCCAAACCAAAAAATAATAACTGAAACAAAAGGGGGGGAAAATCAAGTCAGACTCCACACACCACATAATCTAAGTCTCCTATCCCATAGTAACACTCAGTTTATTGGAAAGGCAAAGGCAAATTTTAGTTTGAACATGGTTGTTTATCTGAAATACATAATATCTCTAATCCAAGTAGAGATAATGTTTTGAGAAAAAAAAATAGAGAATGCATACAGCTGAATCTTTCTTCACACCAAAATATAAGACATACCAGGGAATTCATGCCCAAGTTCAGTTTAGCCTAATCATAAACCATGTAAAAGAGAATGTCGTATTAGCTAATCTGGTACAATGAAGTAGAGATGCAGCCTTAAGTTTGCATTAGCATGCTTGTAAATGATATTTGCTAGCACAAGAATAAATCAATCAGTTTCTTTGTTTTGATTTTTGAAGTAAATCAAAAGGCTACTTTATACTTGAAAGCAAATGAAATGAATTGACATGTCACTGATACTAACATAATCTCCTCTAAAATGGGTCAGCTTTGGAATTGACTCTAAAAGAATAGTTCGAGCACTTTTTAAGGATTAAAATAAGTTTATAAATTTAAATAGAATAATATAACATGAGCAAAAATAGAATAGCCATTTTAGATGTTTTCCTTTATTTTAACTTTTTTTGCACTTAGATTATAATAAGCTAAATATTATCTTATCTCATTTCCTTCCTGGATTCTAAAACTCATTCTCAGACATTCTGTCAGTTATAATCATCTTAATGTAAGACAAAGGATAGTTTCTTTGGTTCTATATTTCTTAGGTAATATATGAACCAATCCACATTTTACACATTTATTTGTTGGAAATAATTTTTCAAGTACAGATAGAAGATAAAAATATTTCTTTTTAAAATTTTTTTAGTTGTCAACTGATGTTTTATTTATTTATTTATCTATATGCGGTGCTGAGGTTCAAACCCAGGGTCTTGCGCATGCCAGGCAAACGCTGTACCACTTAGCCACAATTCCAGCCCAATAAAAATATTTCTACTCAGCAACTTTTTAATCTTCCACTTTTTGAACACTTTCTATATAGAGACAATGTGCCACAATCATTCTGTGTTCCGAAATTTTGTCTAGCACCTAAGGAAAGTGAGGAATCCACCCCACAAATTATCTTTTCCTATAAGTAATATAAGAGCAAATGACTTCTAAGTAACACTGGCCTGAGATCCTGAATCTGCATAACTCATAATGAAACACTTCCCTTAGAAATCTTTATTTACCTAAAATTAACCTTGGTGGCAAGGTTGCTTAAAAGAGAGTAGTTTCCACTATGATAATTCTGTGTGTGTGTGTGTGTGTGAGAGAGAGAGAGAGAGAAAGAGAGAGAGAGAGAGAGAGAGAGAGAGAGAGGAAGAGACCTCAAGTCTTGTACACCTATAATTGATTTCCTGACTCCCTTATCTGATTTAATAACATTTTCCCAGCTGTCTTTTGTGTTAGCAACAGCAATATATCATCATGGGATGACTAGTGTATGCTATTGTGGCTTAAAGGACTCTAGTGTTTCAAATTAAGTTGTTTCAAGTTTCGATATAAGTTGTTCACTTACACTGCTTTAAGTACATACCTCATCCTTAACAAGCAAGGTGTTTGAATTCTGGAATGAAAATCCAGGTAAATATAAATGAACCAAAAATATCCAAGTGTATATTCCTATTAGGGGAACCACAGATTTATCATCCAAAGGTGTTTGAGAGTAAAAGGAATAGTATTAATAATTATGTCAGGACAAAATTAGAAACTAGGACTTGGACATGCTGGGAGGTATGGTTACCATACTGTGTGTTGTATGTACACACATATTCAATTAAAAAAATTTACACTAGCATGCAAGTGTCAAACTAAGGTAAGATATAGTAAAATCCTGTTATTCTGACTAGCATAGCCTTTTCATTTATTGGGTGTGCTGAGAAATCATCTATAATTAAAGTTAATATTAATAAAGAGTAGAGTACTTTTTACATCTTTGGAGATTAAGAAGTATATTTTACACAGTATAAGATAATTTATAACAATTAATACAGTATATGCAAATGATGGGGGTTTTTTTAGTTGTATAAATGAAAGCATATAGTCATTCTCATCCAGCCTCTACTGGATGGAACATCTATAGCTAAAGTAGGCATCAAAGATCTTCCCCACCACTGAAATTTGGAAGTGGTAACCTCACTGAGAGCACCAGCCTCTGCTGATAGGACTCCTATTATTCTCTTGCTTTAAGTAATACTTCATTCCTTTGTCTAGTCTAGTTATCATTCATACAAGAGATCAGATAAAATTTATTAATATTTTAATTCTCACATTAGTTAAGCATGTTTTTGATATTTATTTTAAAAAATCTCATTAGATTAAACTGTAAATATAAGTTTTGTGTATTTGAAGACTGGGTTTGATCTGTTCATTGTGGAAAGTCACATAGTAGTATCGAAGCCTTTCAGGGAATACTTAAGCATTGTTTCTTCATAGACAACCCAAGATCCTCAGTGTAACAGGAGTCAGAATTCTTCTTTGTAATATCCCTTAGTTTTCTCTTTGTAGGATATGTTTGTGGGAGCAGGTAACCAGGGATTGAACTCAGGGGCACTTGACCACTGAGCCATATCCCTAGCCCTATTTTGTTTTATTTAGAGACAGGGTCTTACTGAGTTGCTTAGTGTCTCACTTTTGCTGAGGCTGGCTTTGAACTCATGATCCTTCTGCCTCAGCCTCCCTAGCCATTGGAATTACAGGCATGCTCTACCACGTCCAGCTGTCTATAGGATTTTTAATTTCATGAAGAGAATTTTTACCCATAACTCTTAGTTTCAGAACATTTTATATCCTGGTATCCTAAACAATGTAGAATTATCAAACTTTAATAAAAACTCAAGAAAAATGGACCCTTCTTTTACTAATGATATGCTCGTACCTGAAAATGCTTTGCTTGAGTGTGCTCATTGTCACAGACCCTCATATTTGGTGCAGTTGTCTTGTTTGTATTAGATTTTGTAGACTTACCTTAAATAATTGCACCTGAAAATTACCTTGCTTACAACATTTGATGAATTAGGAAAAGTAATATTGTAAAGTTGATTTGTCCATTAAGTGGGAAAAGTAGATGGTAGAATCCCATTACAGGAAAACAAGTAAACTGGATTGTCACTTTAAGAGATTTCTTATAGAGGATTTATTCTTTAGCTTGTTATGATTTCATTTTTATAGAAGCAGCTGTACTTGTTATCACACTCTGCCACATCATCTGTCATCTAGCTACTGCAGAAAATTCCCCCAAGCAGCACAGGACATTCATGAGTTTATATTACTGCCATAAATTTTTGAGCTGTAAGTTTTTATACAAATAATCCCATGTCTCTTGTATACATTGTACCAATTGGTTGATAACATGATCTCTACTGGGGGATTTCTGGAATGTTTCTATCTTTTAAAAACAATGGTCCAGAGTACATTTTTACATATGTTAAAAATCTTCTAAATGAAATTGGTCAATCTGAAGACATCTATAAGATGAGAAAATATGCCTTTCCTTAATTTCACAGTTCAGCCTGGTGAGCCATTTCTTTTAGCTGAATGACGTGAAAGCAAATTTTTACCAACAGGATATAATGAGGGTAGTTAGATTTGAAAAAACATTTTAAAATATGGTGCAGCCTCTCAAATGAGAGTGGTGAGTTCCTGGCCATGAAACTCACTTCACAGTTCCTCCTCTTTTCAAATTTGAATAAACTCCACAAAGAAGTCCCTTATTTCCAAGATGCCAACCATTCTTTTGGCCACAGGCACAATTGCTTCACAATAAAGGTGAAAAGAGTACATGGGTGCACGAGCTGACCCATCAACTAATTTCCTCGTGTAGTATCTGATCTACTTTGACCTCATTAAGAGAGAACTTCTCAGTGAAAGACGATCTCACTGGAAGGAGAAATAAAGCTATAACTCTGGAGGAAACAGTGGTGAAGGATGCATCTGATAAAAGATTATTCAAAGCATACACAGAACTCTTGAAAATTTAACAAGTTAAGAAAAATGTCCAATTAAAATTTAAAAATTGCTCAAAGATCTTAACAGACACTTCTCCCAGAGAAGATATAGAGCATATTTTCATATGGTGATTTGCATCTATATGACCTCAAGGAAATGGAAATTTGTTAAAAAAATGAGCTACCGCTTTGCATCTATTAGAATATTCCAAATCTGGAACACTGATAACAGCAAACGCTAGTGAGGATAGAGAACAACAGGAACTCTCATTCAATGGTACATGGAAATGCAAAATGGTGCAGCCAGTTTGGATGACAGCTTGACAGTTCCTTACAAAACTAAATATACTTAATATAGAGTACAACTATGCTTCTTACCCGAAGGAAATACCAAGGAAGACTTATGACAATATGATAACCCATACACAATATGATAATCCATGTTTTGGTAGTTCTATTCATAATTGCCAAAACATGGGTGCAAAGATGTCTTTCTGTAGGCAGATGGATACATAAACTATGGCTCATCCAGGCAATGCAATATTATTTAATATTTAAAAATGAGAAAAGCTATAAAAAGAAATAAGGAAAACGTTTATACATAATAACTATGTGAAATAAAAATCAATCTGAAAAGCTTATATACTATGATTCAAACTGTATGATATCATGGAAAAAATAAAATTATAGTTGAAAAAAAAATAGTCTGAGGTTTCCAGAGGCCAAGGGGGTAGATAAGCAGGTGTGACAGTAGGTAAAACATAGAATTTTTATAAAAGTGAAAATCCTGTGTTGATACTATAAGATACATGTCACCACACATTTGTCCAAACCCATGGACCATACAACAGGAAGAATGATCCCTAATGTCAACCATGGACTTTGAGTGACTACAATGTTACCGATTGTCAGGGGATGTTGATGAGGGAGGCTATGCATCTAAGAGCAGGGGATAGAGGGAAACTCACTGAACCTTTTAATTTTGCTATGAAACTAAAATCCTTTAAAAGATGGTTGATTTCTAGACAAATTCTAAAATTTATGAGTTAAAGATGCATTTTTAATGTTGCGTTAAGACAAAAACATGAGACATATTTGTGTAATATTTTCACAACCTAAGTTATCTAATTTGAAAACGTGTTAAAATAGAGAATAACATTTTATCTGTTATAAATTTTAAGCTTTAGGCAAAATTTTAAAATATTTTCCTTTAGAATAGCATGTTTTTAGTGGTCACAAGTAGGTCAAATAAACATGATCCTTATGAGCAGAATGGTAAATGTTTCTAAAGCCGACACGATGCCTTTTTACATTTGGCATTTCAAAATTCATGAAGTTGGTTCTACACATACAAAATATTTCTTAAATAACATAGTAAAACTCAAAGGGAAAGCATATAAATGTTCCTGTTCACATCTAGGTCTATGTTGGACTGGGAACAGAGAGAATTACAAGGTTTTTGGAGTCTGCATTATTAAGATAATTTTAAGTGAAACCATTCTCAAGTTATAATTAATAGACTTGGCTCAGCACCCTTGGGATCATTTCAGGGAGATACTGATTTTTAAGATTTAGAAGAACATGGGAGCACTGAAGGCACAGCCTATATCATGCTATGTCTCAGTTGCTGCGCCCTCTTTTCAAACTCAGTGTTTTATCACACTTAAATCTGACATTCCTAGAAAAACTTTCTGGAATATTCTGCATCTCATTTTCAGGCATTAATAATTTAACCCCTAAACAGGGTAATTAAAACAAATTTGTTAGTGGTCAAACTCGGAAGATGAAAGAGAAAGAGAACTGTACAGAGACAGAAGACGGAGATTCTGGTTTCAGTTCTGCCTCAATGTGAAATTTTGGCTAAATTATTGAAAATTCTTTCTTAATCTCAAAATATGAGCTATAATATTTTTAACAAATTCATGTCCTTTTCTTGTCATATTTCTTGAGTGCAAATCCCATGAAATTCCTCAATCATGACATCTGGGCTAACTTGGATACCATATCCCTCCCACTGCACGCAGCCGCCTCCTTTCCCTAGGACCCAGGGTGGCCTACTGGCCAGTGTTTCCCTCTATAAAAACGCTGCCAACTAGCCATGTGCAGTGGTACGTGCCTATAATCCCAGTGGTTTGGGAGGCAGAGATTGGGAGGATCTCGAGTTCAAAGCCAGCCTCAGAAACAGCAATGTGCTAAGCAACTCAGTGAGACCCTGTCTCTAAATAAAACACAAAATAGGGCTGGGGATGTGGCTCAGTGGTCGAGTGCCACTGAGTTTAATTGCTGGTACAAAAAAAAAAAAAAAAGCTGCCAACTGAGTATAACAGAATAATGATAATCATTTTTTCCAATTACTGATACTTCCCACAGTTATCCTCCTATGAGAAGTGATTAATCTATAATGTTAATGCAAAATTAATTTATCTCAGCTAGTAGTGATCACACATGTTATAGACACACATTAATATACATGTGTGATAAAGAATTCACTTTGAGTAATAAAGTCACACTTTCAGGGTCTGATGCAGAAGAAACTGGACAGGAGCAAATAGGAGGTCATGTATGAGTAAAGCAAATATTACAGTGAAATGTTTTGGATTGTCACATAAGATAACCCAGCATGTAAGACAACCAAAGGGTACCTGCGGATTTACTATAAATCAAAGAAGAAAAGTATTAATCAACTTATCCTCCTGTTTCTTCATTCGCTTAACAAACATGTAGTCACCATTAGTACCAATTCTGCTTAGTGCTAGGGTCAATTCAATAAGGAAAAGCATTTGACCATTGCCCTGCATGAGGAGAGAAGATAAATTGTATCCTCATGCCAGACTTATCCAAGCCATCATGAGGGAAGTGGAAGGAAAAATATCATGATTCACCTGTTCATATGTTGGCTGGGATGATAACGTGTCTTCATAGGGAAGACAGACTTGTATTTCCTTAAATGACAGAATTCATTAGTGCTCTTTAATTCTTAAATATTTATAAACTTAGAAATATGTCATTATCTCAGTTTTATGTGTAAACATAGAGATACCAGAAAGACGGCTGTGGAGATGAGATTTATTGGTACATTATGATCATACACAATAGTGGTATTCATTGTGACATATAAACATAACATAATATGATCAATTTCATTCCCCAGTGCATCCCCTTTCTCTTCTCTCTTCCATCCCCCCTAATATCCATCCTCAACTCTACTGGTCTCCTTCTATTTTAATCAGCACCCCCAGTCCACCACCCCACTTTTTTTTTTTACTTTTTTCTCTTTAGCCTCTTCACATGAGAGAGACCATATAGCTCTTGACTTTGACTGTGGCTGATTTCACTCAATTGGATGCTTTTCAGTTCATACATTTTCCTGCAAACAACCTAACTGTCCTTCTTTATTGCTGAATGAAACGCCATTGTATAAATACATATGTACCACATTTTCTTTATCCATTCATGTGTTGATGGATACCAAGACTGGTTCCACAACTTTGCTGTCATGAATTGTGCTGCTATAAACATGGGTATACATGTATCACTATAGTATGCTGACTTTAATTCTTTTGGATAAATACTGAGGCGTGGTATAGCTGGGTCATATGGTGGTTCCATTCCTCCTCTTCTGGGGAACCTCCATACTGATTTCCATAATAACAGTAAGAGTTTAAAATCTTACCAGCAATGTGTGAATGTTCTTTTCCACCCACATCCTTGCCAGCATTTACTATCATATTCTTGATTGCTATTCTAAATGGAGTGAGATGAAATCTCGGTGCAGGTTTGAATTGCATTTCCCTGATTGGTTAAAGATGTTGAAATTTTTTTCATATATTAGCCATTTGAATTTCTTCATTTGCCAATCTATTGATTTGTTGTGGTTGTTTAGTTATTTTTAGTTTTTTTTTTAACCTGTTCGTTTTAGTTATACATAACAGTAGAATCCATTTTGACATAATTATAAAAGCATGAAATATATCTTTATCTAACTCAGATCCCAGTACCTCTCCTTCCCGTTCCCTTTCTCTACCACAACTCCTTTCTGCCATTTACCCATAGTTATTTTTTAAATTAATTTCTTGTATATGTATATGATGGTTAGATTCATTGTGGTATACTTATGTACATAAACAGGAAAGTTGGGTCAGATTCATTCCACTATCTTTCCTTTTCCCATCCCCGCTCTCCCTTCCTTTCATTCCCCTTTGTCTACTCCCCTGAACTTTTATTCTCCCCTCTCCCTCAGGCCCCTTATTATGGGTTAGCTTCCACATATCAGAGGAAACATTCTATTTTTAGTTCTTTATATATTCTGGATACTAATCCTCTGGAAGACTAGCTGGAAATTTTTCTCCCATTCAGTTAGGCTCTCTTCATACTCCTTTTTGTTGTTGGTGGTGATGTTTGTTATTTTATTTTGTACTTTATGCTTTGGGTTCACTGAGCCTCTTGAAACTAGAACCTGTGAAATTTTCAGCCTTTTATTTTTTTTAAACCTCTACACTCTCCTTTCTTCTTGGGAGTCTATCACAGAGCTAAGATCTTCTATTATTGACCAATAGGTCCCCAAGGCTCTATTCATTTGTTTTCAATCTATCTTCTCTCTCTTATTCAGACAATAATTTTATTGATATGTATTTAAGTTTACTGTTTGCTCACTCAATCACCCATGTCTACTGATTTTTCCCTCCTAATTTGAATTGATATCTGTTATGATGTGTCATTTTCTTAATCTGGGCATTTTGGATATTATAAAAGCCAGTTTCACATTTAAGTCCTGTTGTCAAGATAGCTTGATATTCATGCCTGTGTTCACATATAATGGTGGCAGATGCTCCTAGCCAAGAGGAGCGCTGTCTCTGTATAGCCTCTGTGGGACTAGGGCCATTCTCTGGCAGCCATTGTAGACGCCTGCTGGACAGGAAGGGAGCTGTCTCACCGCCATCCTAGGGTGATAGTCAAACTCTGCTCATACACATAGCTTCTGCAAATGCCTGTCACCTAGAAGACAGAGCTACTTTCCTCACGAGAGAGGTGGGGTGGAAGGCAGGGCTCCATTCAAGACCTTTGCAGGGCAGATAGTTACACACAGTGAGGAGGAAGGGGTCAGGTGGTGGTTATAATTGGGATGTTTGACTGGAGAACTGGTTATCACAACATTCCTGTTATAGAATAGGAGGGCTGCTCCTCTCCTAGGCTGTAGCTTGAACTAAAAAAACATCAATTGTCCTGTGCACACACATGTGTGTCTGTGTTTTGGTTTGCTCAGTGGTGTTTCCAGAAGGCAGAAGCTTTATCAAGATGCATGAAATAAATAGAAGGAAGCATATAAAGAAAATAAAAGGCAGCCATTAAAAAAAAAAGTCAACCAACAGACAGTAAACCACCAAACACAAACTGGCAACTCAATCCTGAGTTCTGAGTTCTCTAGACTTTGTTTCTACCACCTTTCAGAGTCCTGTTATTTTGTTTATTTTGTCTCAGGTTTATCATTGTAATAAGAATGAAAAAGCCAGGTACAATGAAGCATGCATGTACTCTTGGTGATTAAGGGGGCTGAGGCAGGAGGATTACAAGTTGGAGGCCAGCCTCAGCAACCTATAGACACTGTCAGCAATGTAGCAAAATCCTGTCTCAAAAAAAAAAAAAAAAAAGAAAAAGACATGGCCCAGTGGCAAAGCATCCCTGAATTCAATGCCTGATATCTTCCACCAAAATGGAATAGGATAAAATCTATCTTCAGAACTAGAAGCAAAATGGTATCTATTTTTAAGTTTCATTTTCTAATTTATCATTTTGTTGTGATGAGAATGTTCTAAGTTCTATCTGCTAGCTATTTTGAAATATTTAGTACAATATTGTTAACCATAATCAACCTGTGATGTAAGGAACACAAACTTCTATCTAACTGTAATTTTATACCTCTTGATCAATTTCTTCTCTGCAAAACTCTTTTACTCTCTACTTGTATGAGATTGGCTTCTCTGGATTCCATGAGTAGGATCACACAGTATTTGTATTTCTGTACCTCAGTTATTTCACTTAACACAATGTCCTCCAGGTTCATCATTACCACAAATGACAGGATCCCATTCCTTTTATGGCTGAATTTTATTCCATTGTGTCTTTGTACCGTAGTTTCATTATCCATTCATTCATATATAGGCACTTAGGACTGTTCATATCTTAGCTACTGTAAAAAGGGCTTCAATAAACATGAGTACAGATATCTTTTCAACATACTGATTTCACTTCCTTTGGGTATACAGCCAGTAGTGGGATTGCTAGATCACATGATAGTTGTATTTTTAACATTTTGAGGAAACTCCATGCTGTTTGACATTATGGTTTTATTATTCTACATTTCAAATAATAGGTATGTTTTCCCTTTTCTCTACATTCATGCCTATGCTTTTTGTTTTGCTTTTATATTTTGTCCTTTTAATAAAAGTCATTCTAATTGGGGTAAGTGATACCTTATTGTGGATTTGATTTGTAGTTCCCTAATGGTTAGTGATGACAAGCATTTTTCCATATTCCTGTTGGTCATTTATATGTTTAATATTTGCCTTTCCAGGTTTAGATTTGCTTGGAACCCTCACTCATTTTGCTTTACTATTTTTTTCCTATTATGTAAATGTGTATCCTCTCTATGCTTATTTTATCATTGTATTTTGGAAGCAAGTAGTAGTTTGATTTCATAAGCTCACAGCTGGAGGGTAATTTGGATGGATTGGACTGTACTTTGAGTCTCATTTATATCTGATTTTGATATGTAAGTGTGATTTAGAAGTCAGAATAAAGTTAATGATGGAAAAAGTTAAGATCTGGGGACAATTGAGATAGAATTCACATATTTTTCATATAAGAACATGAATTTGGTATTGGTTGGGGGTGGAATACTGCCACAGTCTGGCTACAGCAAACTAACTGGTGTGTGTGTGTGGGGGTGGTGATGAGCAACTTGTGTACATTGATACAGCAGGAGTGGGAGCCGTTTATTGTAGGACCAGAGGGGTATATATACATTACACACAGCTTATCTTAATTAACATAAACTAGATACAGCAGTCAACCAATAAGGGATCTCCACACTTAATGGCTCGATGGCGTTACTTCACAAACCACTCCCTCTGGCAAAATGCCAGGCGCCATCTTGACTTGTTTACAAACCCTAACAGAATACTATAGACTGATTATTTGTAGCACCACCAAAATCCATATACCAAAACCTAATTCTTGATGTGGTGTCATTTGGAGGTGAGGTTTGGGTAGATGATTATGTCTTGAGGGTGGAGGCCTCATAAATAGAACTAGTGACCTTATAAAAGAGGCCCCAAAGAGCTCTTTTGCCCCTTCTGCCATATGAGGACACAAGGAAAAGATAGCTGCTTTCCAATTTGTAGGTAATTATCTCTGAACCCTGAATCTGCCAGTGCCTTGATCTTCACTTCCCCATCTTCAAAACTAGGAGAAATTTCTGTTTACAACCTAACAAGTTTATGGTTATTTTTAAAAGAGCAACTCAAAAATAATAATATAGAAATTATTTTTTTTTACATTTTTTCATATCTTTTATATAGAGTATGTTCACACCAATTCATGCCTTTATACATGTACTTTGTTTTTTCCCTACAATTCTTATAAAAAATTGTGGTATATATGTGTAATATCTGTTTATATATAAAGTATGTTGAAACCCAAGTCAAGTCTTCATATATATACTTTGGATAATGATGTTCATCACATTCTACCGCACTTGCTAATCTTCTGCCCCCTCCCTTTCTAGAATTCTTCTATTTTCCCATGCTTCCCCTCCCTACCCCACTTTGAGTCAGCCTCCTTATATCAGAGAAAACATTCAGCATTTGTTTTTTGGGGATTGGCTAACTTCTCTTGGCATTATCTTCTCCAATGCCATCCATTTACCTGCAAATGCCATGATTTTATTCTCTTTTAATGCTTTTATTTTTAAGATGCTATTCCGTTGTTTTTTTGTCTTTCAATATCTAGTGAAATATCAGCTGTTTGTCCAACCATTACTCCTCTACATATAACATCTTTTCAATCTGACTACTTTCCAGATTTTCACGATTTGGTGTTTATTAGTTATTCTTTGTCTTGGTTGGTGTTTACAATGTTTACTGAATCATTCACAGGCTGTATTTTAGAAAATTTTCAGTCAGTATCTTAATTGTTTGGTCTCATTCTTCAACAGAGTAATTAAAATCTCTTTACATAGTTTAAGTATATATTTTAATGAGATTTTCTGAATCTTCTAGTTTCTTCTCTCAATTCAACATGTATATTTTCTACTGATCTCTCTTTTGTTGTGTAAAATCTGCTGTTAAATCTATTCTGGTCATATTTAATGTCATTTTTTTAGTTTTATAATTTTCATTTGTTTCATTTTTATGTATTTATCCTCTGGATAAATTGTACTTATTATCTATTTAAAATCTAAGAGCTAAGTCTGGCTCCAATAACTGATCTGTGTTCATGTTTTATTCTTTTGTGTTTTGGGATCATGCATTTCTCATCAGTAATTGTCAATTGAATGCTTTATATTCTGTAAAGAAAATGTTAGGTAAAATAATCCTAATCATTTATATCTTCAAAAAGCTCAGCCTTTCCTTTGATAATCAGAGTGAGGTTAATTTGTTGACTTCATAATTTTGATCTACCTCTGTTTCAGCCCTACCTAAGCACACAGCCCAGCATCATTTCTAACTAGCAGCCCGCAATATCTGCTAGTGGTTGACATTTTTGATAGTTCTTGAGCCTGTTTTAATCTCCTGAGCATGATGAGGCTGCTGAAAATACCACTCCACTCTTTTTATTTTGTTTTGTAGCTAGAGAGTTTGACTAGTGTTTTAAGAAAATAATAGTCTGTTTATATTTTTAATTAGGTTTTCCTCTGGCATATTGAACTGAGAAATACTGACTTCCTTAAAAAATGAAAAATCCTCCAGGCTTTCAGGCTTTCAGGGTTTCCCAAACCCCTTGCCTCTCTTTATTTTAGTAGTAGTGCTTTGCCTAAGTGCTTATCTTCTCCCAGCATCCTCAATCAGCAATTGCTCCAGAGGGAGAATTAGGTAGAAATTCTGTTCATTTCTCTTAAGATCCTTCAAATATTTGCTTTTTCAATTCTGTTTGCCTTATACCTCCTCCATACATTGAGACTCTGTGTTTCAGTGGTGGAAGTAGGTGTTACTCAACTTTACCAACTATTTTTCAATGGAACTTTAGTTTGCTGTTTGTCAAAAGTGATAACATTACAGGCAAAAGAGGAAGTCAAACTATCTTTTTAATCTGAAATGATTTATATATTTAAATAGCTTCTTTTAAAAAGTTTCTGATATTCTCTAAACTAATAAAACTAATGAGCATTAAACAAGATGTTTTAGTTCAGACTTTTTACATCTTTTACTTAAGCCATTATTACTTATTTTAAATTACTAGTTATTAGTCTTATATATATATATTTGAACCTTATTTCTGACACCTCTTTGCTTACCAGTTAAGTAACAGTGAGCAATTTGTTTTACCAGTTTTAGCTTTGTTATCCATCTGTTAAAAAAAAATCTAAAAAGACTTAGCTCATAGGTAGTTGTAAGGATTAAGTAAAATTATATATTAAAATACCAAGTGCCTGGTCTGTATTATCTAGTCAATAAATGTTATTTCCTTATTCACATGATTCTGTCCTCCATTAATGATATGAAGAACAATGGTCACAAAATATAGATAATAGGGGAATGAAAGAAAACAAGGAACTAATAGATATGTAAGTAATTGATATTTTGCAATAAAAGCTAATGTAATCTCAAATTCAGTGACAGTATAATCTGGGATTCAGTTTAATTAAATCATTTATTCTCATTCATACAAAATTGCAAAAATGACATAGAAGTAGTAAAAACAAGGAAAAGACATCTATCATCAGGAATATAATAGGGCTATGAATTGATACTTATAAAGGAAGAAATTGTGAATTAATTATTCATATATTTTTATGAGAGTACATTGTTCCCTATTTATAAAGTTGTTCGTTCTTTATGATGAGCAATAGCTACTTGGTGAAGCCTCACTTTTTGGTGAGCTGTTTGTGATAGCCCATCCACTATCTTAGGAGACTACCCTGAGTTTGCACAATTGTCTTTATTAGCAGCCACACCCCTACTGCCACTCACTCTCCAGATACAATCTGCTAAGGTACAATTTGCTGACTTCCCTGCTCTCCTTTAACATGGACATTAAAGGAGCAAATGTGAGAATTTTTGAAGTCCTTTTATTTAAGTATTAGGTCTGATGAATTCAGTTACATTTTTATGTCTGGAAGGTATATATGACAGCAGAATGAATTCTGATTTGTAGGAGACTCTTAAATGGTAAGAGGGTAGGGGGCAAAACATAAAAGTGGCTGAGCCTAACAAACAAGAATTGATTTTTCTAAATTAATACCTAAAATGTTTTTTTGTGTTTTTCTAAATCTGTTGCATATTCAGATAAGTATGATTGAAGAAAAGATAAGAATTTAAAGCAGAACAAGCAAATGTGTTAAATTAAAATTATTCAATGTTTCACCAGAGAAGACTGAGAAGTGCCATTTTCTAATAAGCCTCAAAGCAGGCAAATGTTTTGAAATTACAAACTGTTGTGCCCTTGACTATCCATATCTCTGGCTCGCTGTGAGGTAATATTGGGCAAACTGTCACTGTAGATTATTTTGTTGTTAATCTACTAGTTTCTGGAGGATTTGTGGAAAGTACACAAGGTCATTAAATTCAAAGTGATATGAGGACCAAATAAAGGTTCGTCGATATAGTTAAGAACATCTTAGACAAAGAGTAAGGATACCAACATGTATTAATTTCCAAAACCTCCTTTGGAGTCAATTTTCCATGCTTTGGTTTCTTCATTTATTTTTTACTATATTTTTTCTTTAACTATCTGTTCTCCACTTACACAAAAATGTTTTCAATCACTGCAGATTACTAAATCAAACAAAATTTATATTTACAACTACAGAGGTGAACCTGACTGTTTCATGGAGTGGGTCAAACCAAACATTTTTTAGAGTCATCCAGGCTACTTAATTTGAAAAGTCGTTGACAGTGGCATGTTTTTGTGTAAGTTAATGATGTGAGAAGTATGCACTGCATCCTGGGCTATTTTAACATTCAGAATGGCTCTCCATCAGCAGAATTTCTAATACATATCTTTTACTCCTTCCATGACACATTTAGTTCCACCAAATAATTCAAGTTCAGTTATGCTGGTCAGTTGCCTGGATTCTTCAAGTAAGACTTTTTGAGAAAGTCTTTTTTTAAGAGTTTCTTTACCACCAGGGATGGTTGAGCAAATAGAGAGAAATCATGTCAGTAGAACAAAATTTATTCCTTACTTAGAGTATGTACAAAAGGAAAGGGAAATGGCCTCTGGGCAATGTTCTGCAAACTGCAACCTGCCAAGGACCTTCTGATTCCAGCTTATTTGGTCTGTTTCCTCTTTATTCTCCTCTAAACCTCTTGCTGGGTCAGTAATGGCAAGCTTCTGGCAGAAAAGGCCTTCCCTGGGAATCTGTGGCTCTGAATGTATTTGTATTTGTTGTAGCTGCTGTTTGGATAAGTAAGAAAATGGGTAGTAAAAAAGGAACAGTCAGAAAGAAGGAAGAGAATGCCACTGATTTGTGTATGTTAGAATTTAACATAAAGGACGGGCATAAATTTTCCACGTGTTTAGAAATGGGTGGAATAGAAATCCCAATGTTTTAGGAAGCCCAAACCTATTATATCCTATTATATCACTATTATATCCTTACATCTTGGTGTGTGCAGTTTCCCCCATTTATAAGTTGGAGGCTGTCAACTCAAATTCTAAAATTCCTTCCTATTTTACATATCTTGTTGACCAAGTTGTGACAAAGCGGAATCCATGAATCCCAAACATTTTCTGGTTCACATCCTGTAATTAATGCTTAATCTGAGTGTATCCTTAATGGGTTGAGAACTGAAACCTATACCAACTAGTGGTATAGGTTTTATGTGGTAACTGAGTGAATATTTGGAGATAATGCAAAAATTTGGAAAGGAAAAAGAAAAAAGGCCACCTCTGTCAAATGTTGCTTTTCACAAACAAGAGTAGGAGAACAGATTACTGTGAGGTAAAAGTGAAGTGAGATAAGAGTACTTGAAATATAATTATGGCACTACAAAATCTTTAAATGAAAATTATCTAAACTAAAAGCTTATGTCTCCAAAAGGTTAGCTTTTAGAGCAACCATGTTTGTATATATATATGTGTATATGTGTGTTTTCCCACACAAATACTTAACATACATCACATACATCACATACATCATACATACTAGATAATTAATTGTTAAAAAACCTATCCTTTTCTTTGGTATCAGGGGACACTTGACCACTGAGCCACATCCCCAGCCCTATTTTTTGTTTTATTTTAGAGATAGGGTCTCACTGAATTTCTTAGTGCTTTGCCTTCGCTGAGGCTGGCTTTGAATTTGCGATCTTCCTGTCTCAGCCTCCCGAGTCACTGGAATTACAGGCTTGTGCTGCTATGGCTGGCTACAACGAATCATTTTCTTCTGTACTAGGGATTGAATCTAGGAGCACCTTACAACTGAGTTAACATCCCCATCCCTTTATATTTATTTTGAGAGAGGGCCTCACTAAGTTGCTAAGGCTGGGCTAGAACTTGAAATCCTTCCCTCAACCTGAGTCATTGGGATGACAAGCATGTAACCCCACACCTGGTAGCTTTTTCTTTTCAATCCAGAAATTTAAGTCACTTTTTATGGTTGGTCACTAAACTAGCATCATGACAGGCATATAGAAAAGATGCAGGAGATAATAAAGGAGGTACTTTATAATCTGTTAGATACTATGCAGACATTTTATATTTGCGATTTCACTTAGTGTTGACAGCGATTTAATAATATTTATTAAAAAGTAGAATCTCAGCAAGGCAAATTAAGAAGTCTGAGATCATATATCAATTAAGTGTTCAAATCTGAATTTAACCCAAATCTTCTTCTACATAATACTCTTTTCAGAATGCTAAGTAGCCTCTGTTAACACAACAGGGTAATTATCATTATCATTGATGTCTACCAATTCTAGAAACTGAGTGTCTACAATTTAATTTTAGTCTATTTGCAATATAATAAATTAGCCTCATACTGTATTATGGATATTTATAACAGACAAGACTCCTGGATCAGTGATGAACTAATTTGTTCCAGTATAGCAAGAAACATGAGCATCAGTAGATATGTTTGAGTTTCTACATTAGTTTTCTTTTACCCATGTACCAAATTACCACAAAATTATAATCTTAAAACCACATTCATTTATTATCTCAGATTTGTATAGGTTAAAAATCCAGCAGGCTTGGCTTGTATACTGCATAAGGTCTTACATGATCAAAACTGAGTAATCAGAGGGCCTGAGCTCTGCTCTTGAATCTATGGGGATAAGTCTACTTCTAAGGATACTCAGTATTATGTTGGTAGAAGTAAATTCAAATCCGTTATCCTACTGAGGTCCTTGTTTATTTACTGGTTATTTTTGGTTTCTTGACACCACCTATAATAATCAGAACCACTACTGGTATACTCTGAATCTCTTTTTCTTCCCCTCTATGTATTTTATTTCCTTTTCTGCCTTTGTTTATAAATGCTGAAATGAATACATTGGGTTCACACCAATAATCCAGTAAAATCTATTTTATGGTGAACTATTTAGTATTTGGAGAAGTATTCAATTTCTTCTAGAATCGGCATCAAATTTACAAAAAGCTCTGTAAATTTTTTATGTATAGCAACATATTCATGAGCCTAGTATCTTATCATATTCAGAACCCAAGAGAATAGAGTTTAAGCTCTTTGGAGTTATAATTTTCCTATCTCAATTTTTGCTTTAAGATCCCACCATGACAGTAAGATAGGGTCCAGATGGATGTTCATATGTAGTGATTTTGAATCCCAATTGAGAAATTCTAGTCTTGGGAAACCTATCACTTTTATAGCAAGCAAAAAGCAACCCTCCTCTTTATTTAGTACACCCTAGATGATACATTATCTCATCTTGTGAGGTTACAAGTGCATGAACAAAACCCTAAATAATTACTAGTATAAGGATCAGTCAAGGCATTATGTGATTGGCATAGTTGCCAAGACTTGTACAAGGCAAGAAACCTACAGAGGATCATCTCTCCCAGCAGATCCACAAAGTTTTTGAGGATAATGCAGTCTTCAATCTTTTAATACACTGGTCATTCTCAACCAAGTAAAAATCTTTTCTAGATCAGACTTTTCAGTTATAATGAAAAGTGCATTCCCTGAATTTCAATAAAGCAGGGAGTAAGTGTCCAGTTACAGCTGTCAAGTCCTTTTTTAAGTCAGGGCTATGATTGCCACCATTTATAAAACAGATTGCAACATATAATAGTCAAAAAAAACTTGTAAAAAAAGTTTAGGATGACAGATTAAAAAGAGATATAATGAGAATAACCCTACACATAACTAGCACATAAGTTGAGGTTTGCACCTAACTTCTATGGATGTGTGAAGTTAGCTGAATTATTTAATATCCAAGCTTCTATTTTACTGTCTTTTGGGTGAAAATAAATATTATTCTCTATAGATGTATTTGAAGAAGTATTCAATTTCTTCTAGAATCAGCATCAAATTTAACATAACTCCATACAGGATCAGTGACTATAAGATCCAAATGACATTTATGTTTACAAAGTTGTCTCCCCTAAATAAAAACATGTTACTTCTATTTATTCCTCAGTGTAGAAAGCTTTCAAAAGAGAAGTTTTGAGTGTCATATGCTCAAAATATTGAATTCAACTAAAATTGTCTATTAAAAATATACAAAAAAAGCTCCAAACTTTTGAAAAATGTGAGCCTTTCTCTGGGATGAATAGTCACCTGCAGGAGACCTTGGGAAGATTAAGGTGATTTCACTGCTCTGGGATGGTGTCCCAGAGCACTTAGGCAGACCAGAAGGCTCCAAAGACCACCTACCCAAGTGTAGTCTTCTCTTTGATATCACAAAGCCTTCAGGACCATTTTGTGGTGTTATTGCTTGGCTCTGTGATTATTGTGGTCAATTTTTTTAAGTCCATTTTTCTGCTTTCCAGCACACGCTTAGGTCTGCAGTGGAAAATACATTTATAAAAATATGTTGTTGCGTGTGTATAACTTGCATTTTGGGCTTGCCCCCAGACCACCTGGAACACCTTCACGGGTTCCTATTATCCAAAAGCCACATCATGAAAACCAGTGGGCTGCTTCAATAGGTTACTGCTGGCAGTTCTTTGAGATCTCCAAATAAATAGCAGAAGCTGATATTTTTTTGTTGTTGCTTTTTAAAAAACATTTTCATTTTGCTATAAATAAAGTGCACCTTTGCTGCATATTACTGTGCTGGCTGGTATTTGCAATGTGCAACATTAAAAAAAAAAAGCATAAAAATATTGGCCTTTAAAATTTACTTCAGCCTAAAGTTAAAATGACTATAACATTCCGAGAATGCTGCCGCCTATTTTTCTAACCCGGACACTGGAGTCTACAAAGTGCGGGCCACACCCTCAGCGCCTACCTCAGGTTTATAGAAGGCCTGGTGTGTGGTCAAGACCTCTAGACTCCCAGGTGAAAGAGTTCAGACCAAGGAGGGACTTGGTGACATCAATGGCTTTTGATAATCAAGTTGAAACACCTCTGGCAATGGTTCCTAGCAATCAGTCTCTGGAGCACACAGCAGTCATGTAGGGATATGTAGGTGCCACAAATTTTTCCTATGCTCAAGGATCCTGAATTTTAAATAAATATTAATGCTCTAATTTCTATGCTATGGAAAGAGTAAGGAAATGGCTTAGGAATCTCGCCCACAAATTTCATGGTTAGAACTAACTACCTGACCAGCAGACGGGGAAGGCCAAAAGCACACCAAACCACACAGTGAAAGCTCAGTATGCCAAAACTGTGGCTGAGTTGAAGTGGATTTGGCCCTAAATATATTAATTCCAGACACCCGGTGGTCTGAGACAGAAAAGGCAAAAGTAAGCAAACTAATGGGCAAAAGGAAAAGCTTCTCCCCCTTCCCCATCCCATTTGTAAGAGCGTCTTTCTCCCATGAGCCTCTCACTTTGCCTCACATCAGTCAAAAGAAAGGCAAGTGAAGCAGGTGGACACACAGAGCCAAGGTCCTGCTGCTGGGACCAAAGGAACTGTGTGTCTGGCAGAAGCCTTGTCAAGTTCCCGGAGCTCCTCAGTCACATGAGAACTCTCGTCCTAAGTGAGAGGGTTGATCTCCTTCCATTTTCCCTTTTACTAAAGTGAATCTATGCACTCTTGATAACTAGTCTTTAAGGTCGCATAAACAGATTCACAGGCCAAATAACTTGGCTCTGACCCTTTTGGAAATGTTAATCTTGACTTGGTTTGGTCTTTATCCACCTTTCATGCAAAGGAAAAACTAGACAAGGTTTAGACACAAAGTTTAGAGCAAATGCGTAGTATTTTCATAATGGTTACCTTTAATTTTTTTACTTGCTGATTTTTTTTAATTGGATGTTATTTCTCTTAGAGTATTGCTTATAATACAGGAGAACTCCCTCTAGTTACCAGCCTCAGTAACACATTTTGCTAACCAAAAAAACTTTTCCTTAAATATGGGCTATGTTTATATAGCAGTAATTTTTTTCATATATCAGTGATAAAATTTCTGCAGAGCTATTAAACTTCCAATTTATTATGTCAGATACTTTTATTTTTTTTCACTCAGGAAAATATTTCTGAAAAAATAATTCTCACTGCCATTGGCTATCCTTTATTGTGTTTCGAAGCAACAGACTAGAGATGTGTTATATCATTTAAAATGAAACTCTTCTTTATAGTCTTTAAAAATATGGGAAGGGGGTCAAGATCCAAAAATATTTGGATATAATCTCAAATCACATAGAAATTAAGCATAACTCTTTCTGTAGAATGTAGACTACTTCATAAACCCATTTAAAAGGTAAAATTAGAAAATACACATCATGTTTCTATTTTTGAATTAAATTGTTTTACCAAGGTCTACATTTCATTTCCTTGACTCTGCGTATGTATTTAATCTTTTTCATAAATCCACTGTTAAGTTTTTAAAAATTGTAGCATTTAAACCATATAAGTCTAAATTATTTCAAAATATGCTTTAGCTATGATAAACCACTAGATTTAAAGACTTCCCATCAAGGGATCCTTCCTATGAGAGTAAGCTCTTCCCTAACAAATATGCAGCCCTATCTCCTGAAAACAGAGATGAATAAGTCTTTGTTGCCCCTGCTAGGTGGTCTTCTAAGACCTGGGTGGAGAAAGTGGGCCTAAACCAGAAGGCACAGTATAAGAAATAAACTAAAATGATAGAATGTGCTATTCATGATGATAAAGAGAAAAAAATTATGGTTTGAATAAAATTCACTTTTAAATGTACTAAAATGAAGAAAAAGTTATCTTGAAATAACTTTGTTAAAACATGAGCATTTGATAACATTTAGAGTCTTGGTAGAGAAAACTGTTGGTTCTTTTTGTGTGGGTGGTGGGAAGGGCAGATGTACACAGTTCAAACTTCTAATTGTTTTGAGATAATTCAAAGAGCACTCAACAATTCAAGGTTCTCAGCTCTCTGGCTGGAAACACCTAGTACTCGGCACTTTTTCACCCAGACCCTCTAGTGCTTTATCATTTTTATTTTGCTTATGAATCTCTTGCATGTGAGAATGATTATGACATTTCCTGGAGCATAGTGGTTTTTAGATGTTATACACCTTTCCCCTCCCACCTCTGTGAGCACAGATTTCTATTTCAACATCAGGGTTTTTTTTTTTTTTTTTAATGAAGGGCAATATACCACTTGGCACAATGTCCAACATTTCATGGATATTTGGATTCCAAATACCAACTGAATTGAATGCTCTCATGAAACTAATGTGGATTTCAAGTCATTTGTAAATCTTTGCTTTGTAAATTTTTTTTATAAATATCATAAATATTATAATAATATAATATAAAAGTAAATATAAAACATGGCAATCATCAATCAAATTTTAGAGATCATCTATGTTCTCATTAATTTTTAAGGAGTAAGAGCTAAAAATAGCCTTGTTTCTTTTGAACAAGAAGCCTTGATTCTGCTATTGAATCTCGTATATTAGAAGCTAATCTCATAAACCGACCAATGGGTATCATTCATTAATAGATGGAGATTCTCCTTCTGTTTTTCACTGATAGTTTAGTTGTTTCTTTTATATCTAAGAAAAATATTAAATTTTCTTTTGATATCTTTTTTAAAAAATATTCTTAGGTGTAGATGGACTCAACACAATGCCTTTATTTTTATGTGGTGCTGAGGATGGAACCCGGGTCCCGCTGGTGCTAGGCAAGCACTCTACCGCTGAGCCATAGTCCCGGCCCCTTTTGATATCTTTTTAAAGAAGCCTATTTTCCCTTTGAAATAACCCAAAAGAAATTCTCTGATTGGGAAAGGTGAATTTGTGTTGTCTCCCACCAAAAGATACTTAGTTTTCCCTTCCAGGGCTTTATTTAAACATGACTTAGTTACTTGTGTATGCCACCATACCTGGCTCAACTAACAATTGTTAGGTAATTTTTAGAAGCTGAGATACAATAGGGTCTTGCTTGATGGAATTTGTTTTATTGTTTGAGATTATTAAGCTACAGAAATAATTATGTTTCAGTAGGTGATCAGCTCTAATACTGGAGAGATGCACTTGGTCAGAGGGATTGGGAAAGGTTCCCAGACAAAGTAATCTTTCATGTGGAACATTTATTCCATTTTGAGACCAAACATTCAATTATTTTATTATTCATGACTTGCCTTCACCCACTGAGTTCTTTGGTTAGGGAAACTAGTTTTCTTTTGGTTGGTTACCAACCCTAGGCACATGAAATTATACAAATTTTCTGTTCCACTGTGAAAAATACAAACTATATGGGTTAGTTTTTATGCATCTGGGAGAAAAAAAAACAGGCTAATTCTTACTCCTTTAAATTCACAGCCCCTAGGGACTAAAACTGATTCAGAACTAAAGAGTTCTGCTTCTTGTCTGGAGCCAGAATAGTTACTCATAAACCATCACAAGGTTCAACTTCTTAACCTGTCATTTCATAACAGATTTTTGGAGAAGAAAAGCCATGATTCCTAATCTTTTGCAATGACCCCTTGGGAATTCTGAGAAGCTGCACATGCGTGACTCAAAAAGATTTACAATAGCAAACCAGATCTAAGCTACTCTGCTCCCTTTGAGAGGTGAGAAAATGTTTAGATCAAGATATGCCAGAGTTCTCTAGGACTCCTAGTTGTTACCAAATTGGAGAGGACATTACTCTTTCATTTAACTAATTTTAAACTGTCAGTTTCTCAAAATAAATGTCACATGTTCTAATTTGATACTAAAAGTTAAAGTCATTTTAATAGTATATTTGATATAGAAGTCACTCAGGAATTCTCTCCTACTTTTCAAATAGTCATGTCTAACAACAACTTTTGGATATGGTACAGAACCAATCAAATGGATTGGGGTTTTGACTTTTAATTTATTAGGCAGTCAACCATATTCTGAACAAACATATCAAAATAAACAATATAAACTTGGGAAAAATTGGAAAAAATGTTAAAATGTTGGTCCATGCAAGAAAACCTAGGCAGAGATTATTTTTAAATTACTTAAAACCTCTTTTAAATTGATTTTGTAATTTATTGATCAATAGGTATAAAAAGGATTTTTTTATAGGATTTAAAGATTATTTTCTACCTATGTTACTTGTTGGTTTCAAAAAAGAAACTTAAGCTTCACTATGTATGTCTAAAAAGGATCACTAAATTAAGTAAAACAATGTATTTTCAGAGAGATTTTTCAGGAAATGTTTGGAAATTCCACCCTAAAGTAATTTATTAGTAGTAGTATTACCATTAGTTAGCAACCATATCTATGAATTAGGAAATTGTCCAAGTGTGAAGTTTCTTAGTTTTAAGCACAGAAATTATACTATTCTGCGCTCCACATACCCTTGCCTGGCCTAACATACTAAGTGTTCTTTTTCCCTGCATGGAGGAGGGAGCCAGGGACAATGTCATTTTATAAGTTTGTATATAGGGTTGATAGTAAATAGGAAGATTGGGTACTGGTGTATGGGGGGGGGCGGAAAGCCAGAAGGGAGGTACTTTCACAGGTTTTTTTTTTTTTTTCTTAATTAGATAGGTAACAGGGAACTAAGATATTTGAGTAAACAAAAAAGATTCCTATGTGGTGTTGGGTATAAAGACAGCAGCCTGTGTGCATGACTATGTTGAAATGGAAGCACTAGAATGTAATCAGAAATCCAGAACACCGAGTGTGTTGTATGACTAGTGCACTCCTCTGCACATTTTAGGGGATAGTTTAGAAATTGCTTTTAAAAGTTAAATTTAATTGCAACAAACTTTTGTAAGCATTTAGTTTATATTATGAAGTCCTATTTGTGAGAGAGTGGATGATGTTTCCCTAGCCTAGGGCTAGCTAGTTTTATGTTTCAAGTCTCCCTTGTCAGTTGCCAGTTCTCTCCATCTTGAGCAATTATCAGATCAACCAATGGCATATCTTGGTCCATCTCCCATCTGTCAAGGAAATACCTTGAAATAGTTCTAGGAAACATGATTTATGAAAATAACAAGAAAAAAAGGTAGACATTGGGCAACATTGAGATACCATAAAATAATACGAGAAAATAGCATAAATTCCCTGCAAGTGATAAAAATCTCATCCTAAAAATTTTGCCATAGAGCAGATGAAAATCACAACCAATGAATTAGTTGGAATTTAATAAAAGAGTTGGAACACTATGGGTGATGTAGAATGTGGTAGAAAATTTCGAGCTACCGGCATGGCATAACTGAACACAGGTCAGGAAAGAGATGACAATAGCACACAATTATATTAAGTTACTTCCCCAATACAGGTGCTATCTCAAAAGCACAGATAACAGTAATATGCGGTTAAAAAAGAAAAAAGACCTTGGAGTTTTGTCTTTGTAGACAATATTACACATATAAGTTTACATAATTGAAAATTTAAGAGTAGCTGTATTTAATAATTAGCTTGGAAAATTACTCAAAAATAGTAATCAGCACTTGCAAATTGGTATGGGCCAACTTGAGTTATTATTAGCATTAGGCTTTTCTAAAAAAATAAAAACAAATTGCATGCATGGCATTTGTTCATTTCAGTGTATGAAAATTAAACCTCAAAAAGATATTAATATAAATTAAGCTGAGTAGTCAATTTGCTTAAAGAGTAGTATAGATTGGCAATTTTGAAATAAGTTATATATTCTGGGTTTGAGCAAAATGTATAAATATTGATAATGGCAGGCATCTCTCTCTTGACCAAGCAAGTTGAAAATATAAAAATTGGGAGTGTAGAATACATCCATCCTGTTGGATTCAAAATAGAGATATCAACTCATTGATATCTCTATAATTTATACATAGTGGTATATGTATACATAAATATAAGCATAGATGAATGTGTATATATGTGTATCTAATATATGTGCATGTGTTTTTGTGTATATACAGAGAAATATATGAAAAATACATAACTATATATTTCTGTCAAAATAGTTTATACTCAATTATGCTCCAATCAATCTGAATACATCTAAATACCACTCATCATTGAAAGAAACTAGAATTTCTTGGAGAAAGTGTGATTCTAGAGCTGAGAAAGGGATAGTACAAGATGAACATGAAAACATTTTTTGCACCATAATTTAGGGAAATGTCCAAAGAATAAGGATACACATTGAAAGGATACAGGTGCCAAATAATAATATTGCTTTATAACCAATTGAATTTATAAATGTATTCAGATACAATAAATCAATAAAGGAGAAAGGAATGTTATTTCATACTATAGAATTATATCTCATTAATAGGGGCAGAGTAACTGGGTTAGAAATTTGAAAATGAATAATAAAAATTATAGATTTAAATTTGAAGACTATATTGACATATCCTCAAGGCTTGTAAATCAAATGAATTGATTAAAATTTAAAAGTACTAATGTATAAGAAAGAAATGTGCTAGACATTATCTTAACCAGGTAATCAAGGTTAATATCATCAAAATCAGAAAATATTATGTGCATTCTGGTCTGATGCACTAAGAAGCTCCAATGTTATATCAATGGTATTCCTGGACAAATGAGTAGCCTGAGTCTAATCATGTGGAAATATCGGAAACACCCAAGTGAATTGGGATTTCTACAAAATAACTGGCTTGACTTTGTCAAAACTGCCAAGGTCAAGAAAGCAATTTCAGAACTCTTCTAGTTTAAAGAAGATTAAAAAGGTATGGAATGATTATATAGGGCTTATCTCAGGAATGCAAGAATGTATTTTTGAATGCAACATTCCAAAATAAATCAATGCAATTTGGTAAATCAATAAACTAGAGATGATAATCCATGATTCTTTTGGTAGATTCAGAAAAACTTTTAAAAATTCTATATCCATTCATGACAAAGCTATGAAATAACTGGAGTGTCTTTGACCCAATAAAGAGCTTTTTACATAAAACTTAAGCTAGTATATACCTGCTGGTGATCAACATTGCTTCCTTTCTAAAAAGGCAGTGTTTGACATCATTTCTAATTATACTGGGTGTCCTGGCAATACAATAAGTAATAAAAAATAAAAGCATACAAATTGGAAGGCAGGAAAAAGTTTTTATTCACAGATCATTATCTATATATAAAATTCCAAATCATCTGAAAAAGAACACTCTCTCTGAATTTAAAATTTTACAAAGGACTACATTGAGTTTGTAGATTTCTTTTAGGAGTATGAACACTTTGACAATATTCTTCCAATCAACATGTGATACATTTTCTCATTTATTTCCATCATCTATGATTACCTCTCATCAATGTCTTATAGTTTTTGATACAAAGATTTTTCTCTCCTTGGTTAAATTTATTCCTAAGTATTTTATTCTTTTTGATGCTATTGTATTCAGGACCATTTTCTTATTTCACTTTTGTTGTTGGTATTTAGAAACAAATGATTTTTGTATGTTGATTATTCTATTCTGCAACTTAAATTTGAACAGTCTTTTGGTAGTTCTTAGCATTTTCTACATATGAGATCATGTCATCTGTAGAGATAACAGTTTCCTTCTGAACTGGATGCCTCTTCTTTCACTTTATTATCTAATTGCTCTGTGTGTTAGCTTACCAGCTATAACATAATATCAGGAACTTAAAGAAGAAAGATTCGTTTTGACTCATGTTTTTAGAGGTTCTAGCCCATGGTCACTTGGCTCCATTGCTTCTCAGCCTTTGGTGAGATAGAAGCAGAAAGAGAGTTTTTATAACAAGCCCCTCCCTAAAACTCATTGAACTATGAATCCATAAGTGAATTAATAAATTCCTGGGATCAGAGACCTCATTTATTTATCTCTCCAAAGCCCCAGCTCTTAACACTGCAGCACTGAGAATAAGCTTTTAACATGTAACGTTTTGGGGAACATTTCAGCTCCAAACTATAGCAATCTGGGTAGGACTCCATTATCATGTTGAACAGTTGTGGAAAGAGTAAGTATATTTGTCTTATTTGCTCATATTAGAGGAAAACCTTTCAACTTTTCCTTATTAAACAAGATGTTAGCTGTCGGTTTACTATACGTGACTTTTATTGTGTTGAGGTATACCCTTTCTTTAATACATTGAGTATTTTCATCATGAAAGGATATTGAATTTTTTTTTCAATTGTATTTTTTCATCCTGGCAGATGTGGAATGAAAGGAGATTCCAGTCAAAAGGATCAAAATTTTAAGTTATAAAATGAACAAGTTCCAAGAATCTAGATAAGTGGTGATAAATATATTAATTTGATTGTGACAATCATTATGCAGTATACATAAATGAAATCAGACTATATACCATATATAACTTGATATCTGAAAATGGGTGATTTTTTACTATATGTAAATTATTCTTCAGTAGAATTTAACCATAGCAACAAAAGGCAATTGATAATAAATGCTTATTGGATTCTAACAAATAGAAAAATGAGATATAAAGAATGTCATCAGCAGAATTGACATTTGAATATTATATAAATGTTGAATAATAACACTGTTTCTAATATTATTATTTTTTGATCATGTAAGAAAACATCCTTTTCTCAGGAAATAAGTACTAAAGAATTTTCTGTTAAAGGAACATGTTTGCAGTCATATACGTGTATATAAAATGGTGTGTGTGTACAAATGTGCCTATTGTACACACACACATAGCTGTATGTGTGCACACATATGCAAAGAGAAGAAAGTAAAAGAGTAGAATGATAAAGCAATTTATGAAAAAAACCTTAATGGTGAATGAATTGGGTAAATGGTATACTGGATGTTTGTATTTTTTTCTTAGTAATTACTTTTGTATGTTTCAAATGCAAAGGTAGAATATTTAATTTTAATTTTAAAAAAGACATTAACTGGAAATATTTTGGAAAAGAAAATAAAACTGAATATTATTTTTAGATTATTGTTTTCTTTACAGCAACATCTAAAATGTTTCATAAAAAGTATAAGTATTAATGAATTTATCAAAGTTAAGATACATAATTGTAATCTGAAATCAATGTTGTATATTAAAAATATAAATTTAACACTAATGCAATACAAAATTGCATTAAGAAACATCAAATGCCTAGGAATACATCTTAGGAAATATGTGCAAGGTCTTTACTATAAAACTGCAAAGTAATATTGAGAAAATTAAAGAACACAAATATGAATGAATGAATATAGCATAACCATAGATCATAAGACTTGGTGTTCTAGTATGTGTTTTCTAGTCAGCCCTCATGCTCATCCACAGTTTCAAAGACAATTTCAATAAATTTTTATTTTGGAGGAGGAGGTTACATTCTTTTATTTTCCTATTCTTTTATTTTCCTAAATTTTATTCTGAAATTTGAATTTCTAATACCTGTAAGATAGTCACATACAAGAAAAACAATTGGAAACATAATAAATCTTGCTTTAAATGTTAATACAACTCTATATTAAGGCAATATGGAATTGAAAAGTAGTACACAAATAGATCAGATTGGAATACAGAATTCACCAACAGACTCATATTTATATGAACGCCTGATTTGGGGAAGATGGTTAAATGTATTATAGTTTCAGAAAAGGACTATATGGCAAAATGAATAATCTGAAAGTACACAAAGAATAGATTGAATTTCACATACTTCATTAAGAGCAATAGAAGTGAGGCACAAAGAATATGTGTGATTCAGTATATGTGAAATTTGAAAAATATAAATCTGAACTAATCTATCTTGGTAGAACTATAGAATAGATACTCTTAGAGGGCGGACTGTGACTGGAAGAGGGCACAAAAGGGCTTTGGAGTCCTGAAAATGTTTATTAAACTGGGTGCTGTCTATAGGGGTGTCTACAGTTTGTGAAAATGTATCATGTCATATACTTGTGATAAGTGTATTTAACTATAAATATTCTGTAGTTCAATGCATTATAAGTTAAAGAAACTTTGAAAAATGAGAAAAGTAATATTCCTCTTGAGACTAAGATTGTAGGAAAGATTTAATTGGTAGAGAAGAGGGAGAGAAAGAGGTATAATTGATTAACACTCATGCATTTATTATTATTATTTTTAAAATTTTATCCCAGTATAGGGAAAAGTAACCCAAACTTTAGTAGTATTTGAATGTCTACACTAACATGCAAAGGTGGCCAAAAGTGACTGCACAGACGTTTTTGAGAGATACTTTTGATATTCTCATTGTAATGTATAGGACCATCCTAGTGAAATCCTTTGAAGGCTACTAAAAGTTGGACTCACTGTTGGAACACTTAACTTCTGTGACCTTTACCAAAAGCTTGCCAGAAACTCCACAGAGCACTGTGCTGTTTCCTGAAAGAAACTGTCACACGGGATTAGAAATTCAGCAGGAAGTCTGACTTATACCCGTAGGTTATAGTGTGAGTTAATTAAACTAGAGAATTTAAAAAAAATAAAATTTCTTACATTTTGATGCTGGTGAACTAGCCATGTTAAAAAAACTAAAAAATACAGAAATCTATTTTATAAATCCTTTTGTTCCAAAACAAAGCCCTTAAGTTATAGAACATTCTAAGTGTTGTTCATTTAACCCCTTATTTGTAGTTGATAAAACCTCTCAAAATCCAAGTAGTTATTAACATTTACCAATTTGTAGGCATTTCCTACACCTAACATTTTAAACATCAGATTAAAATATTCAAGTAAAAATATTAAAAACTGACTTACATAATTTTAGAAGAATAAATGTATTTTGATGCATTTTAAAATACATAAATGATGTCACCATAGAATTCAAACTCACATTTTTTGAAATTTGACTAGTCAGTTGTACATAAAACAGTAACAGTAAATAATTTCAGCTAATACTTTTTATTATATATTAAGCACTAGGTTAAGTCCTTTACAGAGTTTAATCTACCTGTTGTTTAAACAACTCTAGTTCTAACTATTTCTAAATAAGGTTTATGCCATTGGTAAAAAATGGGGGCAGAACAAAAGTGAGGAAGTCTAAGTTTAATACCTTTGTTTTGAACAATGAGCTAAATTATGTGTGTGTATATATCTATATATAATTTGATATGCTATGTTTATATAGCATGCCACATTTTGTGTGTGTGTATATGTGTGTGTATGTGTGTGTGTGTGTGTGTGTGTGTGTGTGTGTATATATTCTATATATTATAAAGTGTTTACTTTGTTCCCAGACATGGGGAATTTGTTAAAATATTGATTTATGTTTGGACCACAGATTGCTGTTATTATCGTTGTACATCAAAATATGCAGATATTTGATCAGAAATATTATATGAGTAAGAGTAAGACTGGGTAACATAAGTCTCTTAGTCACTTTAAAATGGTTTTAAAAAAAGTACATTCTTCTTTAATTTATATAAGTAAATGTCAGTTGGGGAACATTTAGGTATTTACAGCATTTAGAACAGACCATATGAGAAGTAGAGGAGCTATTAGAGGTAAGATCTTAAAATCTTAACTCTAAATCCTTCTCCAAATAAGAGAAGTGAAAATAAACTGTATGTTTAACTCAAGAAGTAGAACAACCAAAAAGAGCAGAACAAACCAGAGTAAGTGGGGAGAGGGACTAACAAAAATAAAGATAGGAATCAACTGTAAATTGGAAAACATTGAAATGGTTAATTGTTCAGAAAAATTAAGCTAACGGGATAGAAAAGAGAAAACAGAAATAAGATCCTCTAGATTAAATTTCTTGTTTTACAAAATATATCTGAAGGTAATGTAATGTGCACACAAATAAGTTGGTAATAATTTTCCTAGAATTAGTTCTAGGAAAGCAAATTATGAATATTTGGAGTAATAAAAATTCACCTGACATCAACTCTAATTTTAATAGTATTTTGGAATTTATGAGTAATGCAATAAAAATAACAAAAGGCATAAATTTTGATAAAAACCACATAAAACATGTTAGTATTACCTTAAATTTGACAATTTAAGCAAATTAGCTTTATCAGAAGTAACAAAGTTACATAGAAGTTCAGTTAAAACACCAAATATTCAAATATCACAAGTAAAAACCTGACTAAAAATATAGTGCTAAGAGGTTGCAATTCAAATAACAGTAAAATAAAAATACAAAACTGGCAGTAATTGTAACAGAAACTCATATAACCTATATGAAGAAATTTAAAAATTTAATGATGTTCTAGGAAGTCTAGAATGAAAAGAACATCAATAGCACATTTTATCAAATAAAGATGTTAGTTTCCTTTTAATGTTATACTTAATATCAAGAAAACTACAATAGTTTTATACTGTTGTTGGTTTTTTGAGGGAGAATTTGAAAAGCTAGTGGGGAATCATAAGAGGTTAACATAGATGACGAGGAATAGGCTGATGACAGACCAGGCATTTGGAGATGTCCCAAAGGAAATCAAGTGACACGGTCACCTTCACCACACAGCAATGTGAACTTGGCATATTCAGAATATCTCTTACAAATGTGTATTGATTCTTAATGGTGAAGGTCAGGAAGCAGAATGGAGAGAAATAAATATGAAGCCATTTCTCCCTCTAGATTCATGTATTGTGCAGGGATTAAATACCTTCTATTTGTTACGATGTCTGCTTATGGACACAGGACCATGATAATATTTGAACATGATTTTAAAGATTAACTTAGTGTCCCATGTAGAAGTGTGGGAGAGGAAAATCCTGGGGATTGAGCTCATGGATACAAAGATGCAAAGTGTGAGAAAAGGTGCCTAGGATCAAATCTCTCTAGCTGGAGATCATGACTGTTAATGATGAGTCCAGGCTGCCAGTGCTGATGTGGTCTCATTTATCAACATTCTGAGTATGTTTTCAATATGTGTGCAGGTGAATGTGTGACTTTCTAGGTCTACAGAATGTGTGAATGAAAACTTAAGGTGCAGGTTTTTTAAATTATTCTTGAACAGAAATGCTCTAGAAAGGAGTAGAATATGTTGATATAGATTATTTCAACAAGAGATTTTGAGGTTATATTGAAACATGCAGGCTTACCTGTGCTTGGATTAAAAACAAAATGCTTTTATCTCTTAGATTAAGCATATGAAAAAGGGAAACTAAATTATACCCATTAGTCAATGCTTCAAGAAACTAATCATTTTGTCCTTTATTAAAAGCAGTGGTATAAATAAGTCATGATGGCTCTTATCTCTTTCTCTACCTACCCTCTCTATCTTCTCTCTCCTCTATTTCTCTCTCTCTCTCTCTCTCTCTCTCTCTTATATATATATATATATATATATATATATATATATATAGAATGTATAATTTTTTAGAAGAAAAATCCAGTATATCTATCTAACATAAGAGCAGAAATTCATAAAACTGTGGTCCTTCAAATTTCTCTTAATGACTGATTGTAAGAGGGGTAGACGGAAAAACACACTTTCACATGAACAGAGGTGCCTTTGGCCTCTACCACAGATAAATTGCACTGAACACACAAACCAATTTTCTAGGAGGTAGATTTTGTATCTCGTTATTTGTCGAACAGCAACATTGAGGAATTTATGAATAGTAAAGTAATTCTCAAAATAAATGAGGGATTTCTTTCACTTAATTATTAATTAAAGGAACTAATCTTGAATCTTTGGACCTGCCTTGAGTTGCTCAGATTGAGAAGCACAAAGTGAAGACCCTGCTGTGTGGGTAAACTGATGACTCACTTTTAATATTAGGTTGAGCCAGGAACTCAAACTCTGCCAAGTGAACTCCACAGGGAGTCCCACTTCAACCCACTCACATTTCCTAATAACAGCACTCTGTTTCAACAGTGCTGAAATAAACTGTGCTTCACTTTGGCATTTTTGAAGTGAAAATGAAGGTAGCATGTACAATAATGAATTGCAGTGATTTTTAGGATAAGGTTTTAAAGCAGCAAGTTAAAAGGACACCTATATTATGCCAGTGGCATGCAATTGTGTCCTAATGAAAATTAGAAATGATTCATGGTTAGTATGCTTTTTGCCCCCCCCATTTTAGTTACAAAAGTATTTCACCTGCAGTAACAGAACGATAAATTTACTGTTATTCATACTAGGAAGATGTGGTAGAGAGGAGAGGCATTTATAAATTTATGCTTGTAAAAATAGAAGTTTGAAAGAAGTTTAATTTATAAACCTGGGGCCAAAGAAGTTTCATGTGATGTAGGCCATGCACTTCTATGTTTTGACGTTGGGATTTAAGCTATCACACTGGTTAGGATTTTTATGACCCCCTTAGACATGTTTATTTGAAATCTCTCTGGCTTTCCTTGGTGAACTTTAGACATGCAAAAGTACCCCGAGGGCACACGCTCACCTCTGGCAGATTTGTTTCCCATTTTTCTCTCTTTAGAACTCCAGCTCAGCCACTATAGCCACACAGATCAAAAGACCCATGTTTATTGTCCTGGCCACATGGTGGAAAATATATCTCTGGGTAAGCCCTGCATTAGGTTTCCTGCCTGAGAAGACAAAATACTTTCTGTTCAGAAACAAAGATTGTTCTTAAAGGAGGCTTGTGTTTGCATATGAAGCAGCACTGCTAGCTGATGGCAAATCCAGCAGCATTTTTAAATGGTGACAAATCATTGCTTCAGTTTTGTTTCTTTAATGTTCACTTTCCTCCCCTATCCACAGCTCCACTGGGGCCCTTTGCAAAAGTCATTCAAACCTCATTGCACATTGTTCTTCCTCAGACTGAAAGGCAGTCAAGAGTGCAGAGAGCAGGTAATTTGAAATTTTTAACTAGGCTTTGAGAGGTGAGCTACAAATAAATATCAATCACATTTTCTACCTTAGGCCTGCGGTGCTTTCCTGATACTGTGGGTATATTTTCAGTGAATTAAATAAACAATCCTTTAATTGACCAGACCCCAAACAAGTGCAATACCAAGAGACAGTCTTATCCAACAACAGTGTTCCATTGCCAACTGAAAAAGAACACATCCAGGGTTCTATGTAGTTAGTCCACTCTGTTAGGTATCATAGAAGCAGTGGATACTTCTAAGTAGAAATCCTATCTATATTTTGAACTTGTGAAGCATTCTCTATTCTGCTAGGTAAAAAGGATGATTCTGCCTGGAATACAAGGTTAAAATAGTTTAAAAATATGTAAAATAAACTTGAAGACTCAGAAGAGACAACCCACAGAATAGAAGAAAATATTTGAAAGCCATTTACCTGATAAATGTTTAATGTCCAAAATATTTTAGGAACCCAGTCAACTCAAAACAAATCACCTGATTGAAAAATGAGCAAAGGACCATCATGGATATTTTCCAAGGTAGACATAAAATGTCCTACAGGTATATTAATAGGTGTTTGACATAATTAGCCATTAGGAAAATGTAAATCAAAACTACAATGAGATATCATCTTGTATCTGTTGCTAATTGTTAGGATCAAAGAGACTAGAGGTAAGTATTGGTGAGGATGTGGAGAAAAGGCAACACTTGTACAATGTCAGCAGAAATGTAGATTAGTATATCCATTAAGGAAAACGGTATAAGGCTACTCAAAAACTTAGAACTACCACATGTGTTCAGCAATCCTCCTATGTGGATATATAGTCAAAAGAATTAAAAAATCCTTATGTTAAGAGATCTACACATCTATTGCAGCTGTAATCACAATAGACAAGAAATCAAACCAAACATTCACCAACAGATAGAATGGATAAATACAAAATGACATTTATATAATGCAATAGTATTCAAACTTAAAAAAAAAAAATCGGGGTTGGGGTTGTAGCTCAGTGGTAGAGTGCTGGCCTAGCATATGAGGTCCTGGGTTTGATCCACATAAAGATAAATAAATAAATAAAGGTTTTTTAAAAAAAGAAGAAATGCTGCCATTTGCAATAACATAGATTTACCTAGAGAACATTTGGTTAGTAAAATGAGCCAGAAAAAGAAAGGCAAGTAATTATTGACCTCATTTATATGTAGATTTTTTTTAATTGAACTTCAAAGGAGAGAGTAGAATGGTGGTTACTCAGAGCTGAAGAGGTGAGAAAAATGGGGAAGGTGTGGTCAAAGTTTTACTTAGATTACAGAAGTTAGAGGACTAATGGACAACATAGTCACCATAATTAATAACACTCTATTGTGTATTTAGAATTTAGAAGAGTAGGTCTTAAATATTCTCAGCACAGAAATATGTCACTGATTATCTCTGAGGTGATGGAATCATCCTGTGGTAATTATTATGCATTATACATATATATCAAACAATACTGTATAAGCATAAACAATTTTTTCAATCTTGCCTCAATAATGCTGGGGGAAAGGTAATACTCAAAATAATTTAATAATGAACTCTACTCCAAAATTACCGCTTCTTAACACCTAAGTAGATAGACACCTTAACAAAATGATGTGTTACTTAAGCTTCCCTTCTTTCCTCCATCTCTTTATTTTCCTTTTCCTTCCTTTATTCCTTTCCTCTTCCTCCTTTTATGGTTTGTTTTGTGATAGAAAGTAAAAGTTCCATCTTCATGTTAGTAAAATCGAAAAAGAAAAAAAATCCTGTAATAAGAACACCCACATATAAATGGAATTCATGATTTTGACCACTGTTTTGAAGTTTTAGTCTTCTAATTCCATTTTCACCAAAGGCTCAAATTGTGCTTATTTTATCGTCATGTGGTAAAAGCAACTTTAATTTCACTTGGTTAAATGTTCTTTTCCAGAGATTGATCTGACCTATATTTGCTGATGGCCTTTTCAATAATAGTCATCTTTTTATGCCACATGAATATGACTATTGAAGAGGGTATTATTCTGCATTTGTTGTGTATGATTTCAAAGCTGTATTAAACCTTACTTGGTTCTCAAAATAATGATTTACAAAAATTGTTTTATTGACAACTGGGAGTGTTTCAAAAGACTCCTTTCTAAAAGACAACCAGAAGAATGAAAAAAAATCATTATTAAAGGTAGAGTGGAAGGTGGATGACTCCATACTAAAGGTGAGGTAGGCTGCATTAATTGATTCTTATAATTTGATGCACTGATTCTTACAAATATTCATAACCCACACAATGACTATCCAATGGTCTCATACTGGTGCAGGATAGAAATTTTAGAATTAACAATCTAATATAAAATAATACAAAGACAATAAGAAAAATGCTGGAAAGGTGGTGTTGGTGGTGGCATCAATAACAGATCTTAAATACTCTTGAGTCCCTCCAGAAAGTAGACAAAGCAACTGTAATAGGAGAATTGACATCAATGACACCATCCAAAGTCAATAAATTATCCTGTATTATCAGCAACTGTCCAAGAGAGGGGAACAAAAGTATTTTGCTTCTTCGGGCTCTGATGATCTAAGCACTATGTGGTATCCCTGAAGAACTAAGATACAAAACTCAGGGTACAGCTGAAACAGATTTTTCAGGATTCAGCTCATAAAGGGACCAGGATGTGATAAGAGCTGCCAGTGCTGAATTAGTCTGGGCCCTAAAAACAACTAAGATTAACAAGTTAAGGTAAAGTTTCTTATTGAAGCAAAACAGAAAATATAGTCAAAGATAAAATCCAAATAAAAGTAAGAGAAGGGGAAAGCAGAGGAGACAGATAGAAAAACATAAATAACCACTTTATTGCTTTGTAAAGCAATGGGAAAAAAATTCTAGATCCATGAATCAAGAAGTCATTCTGGCCTTCCTGTCCTAAAAATACAGAAAAAAAATATTTAAATTAAAAATCAATTTTAAAAGATTTTAGTTGAATCCTATACAAGTTTTTGAGGAAAAAAGAGACAACATTTCCTAAAAGATTAAAGCTAATAAGGAAGATATGCCACTGAACAATTAAAACTATATTCATTTTACAAAATGAGATACATGATAAAAATGTCAATAAAAAATTTGTTGACTAGATAGTTTTGAAGAGATGAAAAATCTCAGAAAAGAATAATAGAAAAATGTTAAATGGTAAACTAGAATAAACAAAATTAAACACAATAGATAAGACTAGGGAAAAACAAATGATGAAAGGAAAGCATTTTAAATTAAAAAGAATAAATGTATATAGGGACACAATAGCAAAGAAAATCTTATAAGGGAACAATAGCTATTGAAGAAAGCAGAACAACAAACAAATAATAAAAATTAAAAATTCTTACCTTTAAATAAATTTGAAAGTACATTTGGCATGATGAACCACGTATCTAGGAATATTAAACTTGAATTGTTAAAAGCAAGAAACATTCTAGTAAAATAATTTTTTTTTAAAAAGAAAAGCCTGTTGGTCATACCATAATTACTTACTATAATTTTTATAACAATCTATATACAAATACAGAAAATATCTCAAATAAAATTATAAACTATAGATATTTCTATTGCCAAAACTTCCTTCAAATATCAAAGATATAAACCAATTTTCATGAGCATGCAAGAATTCAGAAGTTATTGCTCCCATGAATATTTCCTACAAAATCTTCAGAATGAACTTTATACAACAAAAATTTCTGGAAAGACATCAAAATAAGAATGATGGTATTTAATAGCTCATAAATCAATGTGGAAGATGGTTAATGAACATGGTATAATACATAATGGTAGTTTGCTTTAAGCTGACAGCTATAATAAAACTACAAAAATTAAAGATGTTGGTAGGAAAATTAAAAAATAAGGTTTCAGACCCCCTTTATAGGGGAATGTTGAGGAGAAAGAGCAGAGAGGGTGAAAGATATTACTAATGTCAATTAATCCCTTAGAGTGAAATAAACTGATGATAGTCTAAAAAGCATATAATATCAGAAAGGAGAAGGAAGGGGAAAGAAAAGAGGAAGAGGAGGAGGATGACAAGGAGTAAGAAGAGGAACAAAACCAAACCTAATAGACCATGCAGGGAAAGGTTATTTGTACGGATACATACACATTCAAATATAACATAGAACATGATAGAATCAAGTATTAAAGATCAATCGTACCTATAAATATAAATAAGGTTACCACAGCTATTAAAAGACAGTTTTAGATTGTCCCAAATCATTATTTAACACTATGCTTATATGAGAGAGAGAGAGAGACCAAAAACAGAGATTAAAAGGCTTAAATTGAGAAAACAGGAACTCTGATTTTTAAATGAGAATTGTCAGGTTAGTTCTTTTGCCCATTTTCAAATTGGATTGTTCGGGAGTTTTACTGTTTGGCTCTTTGAGTTCCTTACATATTCTGGATATCAATCCCTCGGTGTAGGAGAATTTGGGAATATTTTCTCTCATTCTGTGGGCTTCTCTTAATTCTGATGGGCACTGCCTTTGCTGAGCAGGAGCTTCTTGGCTTCATATAATCAAATATCTTTCCTTTTTTTTTCTTTTTGTTACCTTTGGGGTCCTAAGGATGGGGTTGGGGGGAGCAAGAACAACAACAAAAAAACATAGGGAAACATTTCAAGGCATTATACCCACAATGACTTTGAGTTTTTAAAATATTCTTTTTTATGTGATTTTTTTTTTATTTGTATATGACAGCAGAACACATTATAATTCTTATTACATATATAGAGCACATTTTTTCCTATCTCTGGTTATATACATAGCATATTCACACCAATTTGTGTCTTCATACATGAACTTTAGATAGTAATGATCATCACATTCCACCATCATTAATTACCTCATGCCGCAGTCTGGCTGGGCACAATTCAGGAGCCACTTGTCAAAAGAAACTAACTTTATTTTTAGAACTAAAAACACCAAACAAAACAGCTCCTCAGGAAAAACCCCTCAGAGCCCAACTGCCACCACCGGCTTCCCACAAGCCTCTCACCCCCACACAACCCTCACCACCTCCCACAATCCTCCTGCTCTTGAGGCCGATTGGCTGGGTCATGTGGGCGGAGCCAAAGAAGTCCCCCAATGAGCAGCTCCGTGGAGGAGCCAATCAGCTAGATGTTGCTGGGGCCGCTGTGAGCCAATCATCAGCTGGCAGTCTGAAGGGCAGGGAAACAGCCCAGTGAACATCACCGCAGAGGAGCCAATCAGCTAGATGTTGCTGGGGCCGCTGTGAGCCAATCATCAGCCGGCAGCTGGAAGTTTGCTGGCAGCTGGAAGTTTGCTGGGGCCCCTTTGGCTGTGGCTCTCAACACCTCATACGCCTTCCTTTCCCCTCCAACCCCTTTGCCCTATCTAGAGTTCATCTACTCCTCCCATGCTCCCATTCCCTATCCCACTTATGAATCAGCCTCCTTATATCAAAGAAAACATTTAGCATTTGGTTTCGGGGGATTGGCTAACTTCGATTAGCATTATCTTCTCCAACGCCATCCATTTACCTGCAAATGCCATGATTTTATTCTCTTTATTGCTGAGTAATATTCCATTGTGTATATATGCCACATTTTTCTTATCCATCCATCTATTGAAGGACATCTAGGTTGGTTCCACAGTTTAGCTATTGTGAATTGTGCTGCTATAAACATTGATGTGGCTATGTTCCTATAGTATGCAGTTTTTAAGTCCTTTGGGTATAGACCAACGAGAGGGACAGCTAGGTTAGATGGTGGTTGTATTCCCAATTTTCCAAGAAATCTCCATACTGCTTTCCATATTGGCTGCACCAATTTGCAGTCCCACCAGCAGTGTATGAGTGTACCCATATCCCCACATCTTCTCCAAAACTTATTGTTGTTTGTATGCATAATAGCTGCCATTCTGACTGAAGTGAGATGAAATCTTACAGTGGTTTTCATTTGCATTTCTTTAATTGCTAGTGACGATGAGCATTTTTTCATATAATTGTTGATTGATTGTACATCATCTTCTGAGAAGTATCTCTTCAGGTCCTTGGCCCATTTTTGATTGGGTTATTTGTGTGTGTGTGTGTGTGTGTGTGTGTGTTTTGGTGTTTAGCTTTTTGAGTTCTTTATATACCCTAGTGATTAGTGCTTTTATCTGATGTGTGAAGGGTAAAGATTTGCTCCCAAGATGTAGGCTCTCTTTTCACCTCACAGATTGTTTCTTTTGCTGAGAAGCTTTTTAGTTTGAGTCCATCCCATTTATTGATTCTTGATTTTAATTTTTGTGCCACAGGAGTCTTATTAAGAAAGTTGGGGCCTAATCCCTCACGATGGAGATTAAGGCCTTAGTTTTTCTTCTATTAGACACAGAGTCTCTGGTTTAATTCCTAGGTCCTTGATCCATTTTGAGTTGAGTTTTGTGCATGGTGAGAGAGAGGGGTTCAATTTCATTTTGTTGCATATGGATTTCCAGTTTTCCCAGTACCATTTGTTGAAGAGGCTATCTTTTCTCCAATGTATGTTCCTGGCACCTTTGTCTAATATAAGATCATTGTAGTTTTGTGGATATTAATCTCCTATCAGAGTATCTGGCAAAGATTTTTCCCCATTCTTTTTTCTGTAGGATGTCTGTTCATGCTCTTATTTCCTTTGCTGTGTAGAAGCTTTTTATTTGAAGCCATTCCATTTACCGATTCCCGGTTTCATTATTTTGAGCTTTAGGAGTTTGGTATTGGCGTGTGCCAGGCAGACTAATGGAACAAAATATAAAATCCAGAAATGGGATAATTTATATATGGAAATTTGGAATATTTTATAAATACCAACCCAAATCACCAGAGACAAGGGAAAAAAAAACACTTTTAAATAAGTGTTGTTAGAATAAATGGATAATCTTAAATAGAAATATCAAATCGGAGTCATTCTTTATACCCTCTATCAAGATGAATTTGACATGGATAAGAAGTTTAAGAAGGGAAGCATAAAAGTATTTAGACACTAAAATCATGGGTGAAATTCCCTATGTTATGGGTATAGGGAAAATATTGCTATTACTCAAAATCCATTAACATGAAGGATAACAATGATCCATTGGATTGCATAAAAATTTTAAAGATTTGTCATGGAAAAATGATATAATGAATATAGTTAAATACAAATGTTAGACAGCAAAAATATTTGCAAATGAAATTACAGACTGTCATGTTTTCCCATTGCTGCTATAACAAAGCATCACAACCTCGTGGCTTAAGATGATGTGAATTTATCTTATATTTCTGGAGGTCATAATTCTAAAGGGGAACAAAATTGAGGTTGTTGGTCAGCCTGCATTCCTTCAGGAGGCATTAGGAGAAAATTTCCTTTCTACCTTCTAGAAGCCATCTGCCATCCTGTCCACAGCCCCTTCTTTCTCCTTCCAAGTCAGCTCGTAGCTATAGTAGAGTCTTTCACGTGCATTTTCACCTTGTAAAAATTTTACTACACTAGTTTCATCTGCAATCATGGCATTAGAAATATAGCTTGGGCTTTATGGTGATATTATATCAGCATAATTGTCCTACCTGTATCCACACCGATAAAGGCCTAGAATTGAGGAAAGTGGCACCATTATCTTTATTTCATTATTTTATTTCCATCAGAAGAAATATTTTGAATTTCTCAAAGGAAATGTACTAGCCAAGTTTTCTTTTTTCTCTTTTGTGGCTGGTGGTTCTGAATATTTTGGTTGATGTTTTTATACTCAGAATGTAGAATGAACCTTGTAAACTTTATAACAACCAATTTCAATATAATTAAAACAAAAATCCCCTATTCAATCATCTTTTTTTTTTTTTTTTTTTTTTTTACACAATATGCCAAAGTCTGGCTGGGCACAAAATCATGAGCTACTCATAGCCTTGTAGATTCAAACAGCAATTCTTTATTCCTGAAACACTCACCGGCACTCTACACACACGTTCTGGGCAAAATCCCCACTCTCCACCGGGCTCTGAATCCCAAATACTCTCTGAATCCTGTGAGAACTCAACTCGAGAACTCAACGGGAACTCAAGGCACCTGAGGCAGCAGGATAGGCCCTATTCCCAGCAGGAATCAACTTAAACCTGAAACCGCCCTAAACCCCTATCCGCCCTAAACCCTGATCCACCCTAAACCCTCATCCGCCCTGGTCCTTGAGCAAGGTCACCTTTCATGCAAAGTCACTGCAAATGACCTGGGTCCACAATAGAGAGTCCTTCCTCTAAGCAACATGGGGTAGGCTGACAAGAAAATTGCCATGTGTGTACCTACTTAGCTATGGCTCTCAGCATCTCCCACCTTCTGATTAATTAAACAACAAGCAATGTGGCTTAGGGACCGTGCCTGGTAGGTTGTCCAATTCAACATATGGTTCTTACCCGTCATGGGATGAACTGACCTCTAGGCGTCAGCCTCCTGTCTTAGGTTGATACCACTGCAATTGGATCATGCCGGTCACTGACTACCGGTCCAGCATACAGCCATACTTGTGGATAGGCCTATGCACCAGTGGGGGGGTGAGGTTCTTTGCCTCACCTCTGTTGGCCCCCAAATTTGGCCATCACTAGCAGAAGGGAGGAGGATACAGAAATGCCACGACACCAAGCCAATTGACGGCTCCTTTGGAAAAATTGCATCACTGGTGACACCATCAGCAAAGATATGCCAGCACTACCACAATTCGCTGCACCAAACGATAGTTCACAATGCATACAAGTGATACATAGTCCAGGCAAGTTCTGCAAGCAGGTCAAAGAGGAGGAGTCTATCAATATGTCCATTTCCTCCCAAAGTAAATCGACTCCTTGATTGAGCATTAGTTATTGAGTTATATTCATTGATGCATCAGTTTATACAGTTTACTCCAGCAACAATACATTTATGTTTTAATTTATTTTGTTTTATATGGTGCTGAGGATCAAACCCAGTGCCTCACATGTGCTAGGAAAGCACTGCCTACTGAGCCACAACCCCAGCCCCAATCATCTCTTATTATATCCTTAGTTTGGATTGACTATGGGAAATTTTTCTACTCTTCCCTTAGAACCTCTTTTTCTTCAAATATTCATTTTGCATACTTCATTATTACTTTCTGCACCTCAGAAAAAAATTATTGGACTCATAATTTGAGGGGGGGCTACTAGAGAGTAAACTCAGGGGAACTTCACCATTGTGACACATCCAAGCCCCTTTATTTTGAAGCAGGATCTCAATAAGTTGCTGAGGCTGGCTGATCCTTCTGCCTCAGCCTTTGGAGTCACTGGGATTACAAGCATGCTCCATGGGATTCTGCTGAATCATTTTTAAATTAACTGTACAGCAGTCAGTTATTCTTTGAACAATCTGTCACATTAAGGCATACATCAACTTATATCTTAAGGATGCTAATTGTGCAGTTGGTATTTCTTTCACTGCCTTTGAAAATACCACAAGACTCTCAAGCACTACTGTGTAAGAAAGAACCTTTACTTTCCAAAATCTCTGAGTAGCAATGATCACACTAGTCAAATGGACTATTTGGACTCTTTCGGGGGGAAAAAAATTAATAAGTTGAGTACTTACTTTTGGAAAGCATTTCCTCCATCGTTCAGAAGTGTTTATTCCGTGTGACTACCTAAGGCCTCTGTTACATTGGGTACTGCTTAGGGTTTTACATATCAGGCTGCAATATCAACCTTGTACAGATATTGAATTTGACTACAATAGGATAAAAAAACATATATAAGAAATTGCTGTTAGTGAGGTTTTCCTTTAATGTTGGTCTGTTTTCTGCTGTTTTAACAAAATGTCTGAGAATGGACAATTGATAAAGAATAGAGAGGTTCAATTGGTCTTAAATTGGTCTTAATCATGCTTAAATTGGTCTTCATGAATTAACTCTGCTGGAGAGTATGTTGCTGGCATCTGGAGGATCTTCTTGTACCGTGATGGGGTGGAGGGCAGCACAGCAAAAGTGCTACCTCAGGTCTATCTGCCTAATCTTATAAGCGCAAATACCATTATGGGGGCCCCACCCTCATCAAATACTAATTATCTCCCAAAGGCCTTCAAATAGGTCTTCAAATACCATTATTGCATGAAATTTGGGGGGCATATTCAGACCATAGCACCCCCAAACTTTAGAATTGGAAAGAATAGGAATTATTTTGAAATGTAGGATCACACAATTGATCACAACAATAATCAGTGCAATGTTCCAAAGCAAAGATAGAAATAGAAAGACTTTGCCTTTAAGGCTCTGCTGTTGCAGAATTTAATGAACTTATCTAAAGACAAGAGATGTTCATTAGCAGATAATACTGTGGGTGGTGGTTTTATAGATAGGAATTAAAAAGGATACCTATATAGACAAATATTGTCTCTTTAACCAATCAAGTCTAGAGGAGAACGGAGCTTTTGTAAGTGGATTTTGTGTATCCTACACTCCTAGTAAAGCCAACATATAAGTAACAGAACAGAGGAGACTATAGACAATGAACTTTAATATTCTGTCCTGATTTGAGATGAATACAACAACCTGTGTTATCATCTCCCATTAATGTTCTACTTTTCTAGGTCTTTTTACCTAGTAACATTTTTAAAATATCTTTTTTTAGTTCTAGGTGGACACAATATCTTTATCTGATGTTTATGTGGTGCTAAGGGTGCTAAGGGTTGAACCCAGTGCCTCATGCATGCTAGGCGAGCACTCTACCACTGAGCCACAGCTCCAGTCCCTTACCTTGTAACATTTTTACTGAAGAAACTTTTTAATTTTGGTTTTCCATTTAATTTTTATAAGGAGATGCTGTGCTAATGAAACGTACATCAAATTTGTAATTCCCAGAAAAGTGATATCTCTCATTGCAAATTTTAAAATTTAGCTTAGCAGTTAGCTTGACAATGAAGTAATCTATGTTGATGTCACACATTTGATTCTTCTTGTTCCTGTGATGGTTTTTCTCTTCCAAATTAATGATCATTCTTCAGTACTTCTCTCCTGAATTGCTAAAGTTGAGTAAACTTTCAAATTATAAATGTGTTGATAAAAGTAAGATTTTGGACTTTGTTAAATTGACTATTCAGGTAATAAAAATTTATTGAGTGAGTACTATGTGGGATATAACAGAACAAAACAGACAAAATTCCTACCTTCAGTATGTAGCTCAGACTGTAGCAGTAATGATGGCCATCTGTGAGATATCTTCCTGACAGCTTTCTGGTCTTTCATCTATGCAGGATATTCAAATCTAATTAAAATATCTGCTATGTGAGTGAATAACATAACATCTATACCAGGGTAACTCAAGGGGGAAGTTTGTCATTTCTGTTTCATCCTAAGAAACACCTTATTAGAAGGCACTTAAAATAATGTTTCTTACAAATTTTGCAGTTTTCCTATTTTCAAGAATCAGCTTTTTCTTAGAAGTTCAAGCTCCCTTCCCATACATTCTGAATTATCTCTCTGATCACAGCCATCACCTCTCTATGGGATTATATGTGCATCTGGGAAAGCATGCTTAAATTGGTCTTCATCTATTTTAGTGATAACTTGGCTTCTTCATTCAACAGTGTTCTTCCATATCTCATTTTAAACTTTTTTTTTTATGCAAAGAAAAGGAAGTACAACTTTTAATGGGGGAAAAATTAGCTCCTAGATTTTTGCACACAGAGGGAACTCTTTCTAAAACTAGGAAGTGTTAGATGTATACATCTAAAACTTTGATATGTAAATTATCAGTCTAAGCGGCATCAGCAAGTAATTCTATTCAGAGTGTCTTTGGTTCAGACATTCTCACAAGCATAAAATCCTTTCACAAAGTCGGCAACTTACTAATTATATTATGTGACATTTTAGAACTGAGACACACTGATTAAACATATTTTAAATAAAGTCTAAAGTTGGGTAATTGACTTCATATTTATCCATGTATTTATGAAGTAGTTGCAGAAAAGTAGCAATATGGTTTTCCTTTCATGTTTAGTCTCAGCTTCTTTTTCTTCCATCTGTTTCTTATGTGTTGGAGTTTTTCAGGATTCTGTTCCTAGAGATCTTATATATTTTAAAAGTTTAGGAGCCACCCAAATGTCCATAATTTCCAACTTTCTAATCTACATCTGATGGACCTATGTAACTTCTTATTAAATCGTTCTACTCTGCATTCTTACCAGACATTTCCATAATCACCTCAAACTGAATATGAATTCATTTTGAATTCAGCAGCTCCTTCATAAATATACTCTAATTTTTATTATTTCTCCCACTTTACTATCTACCAAGTCACCCATCTGGAATCATCCTTAATTTCTCCATCACCCACCCCATAGTCATCCACCCCATTTTACATCCTACCTGTTTTTCACAAAATCTTTCCTCAGTCCGCCTCCTCTATATTCTATAAACTTACTATCGTCTTGGGCCATACGCTTGTCTACTCTCACCTGGGTTATTGCAGTAATCCTTGAACTCAGTGTTACTCAAGTGGCCAGAAAACTGATTGAAGTGAGGTTAAGTGCAGAAATTGAGGATATGTTTTTAGATGCTGTCATCATATTTGACATTGGGGCTTCCAGGAATGTAATGATTGGACTTATCTCAGAACAGGTTATAGACCAGTTAGGGTAAATAGCATGGATCACAAACTGAGTACTGGCAAGATGCAGTCTGGTGACACGTTGGTCTGCAGCTCAATGAAAACTCAAAGCAAAATGAATAAAAACGTGTGCAGCAAATGCTTTGAGAAATGACCTTGGGGTTCTGCAAACCTTCTTTTTCTGCTCAAAATCTACCAGTGGTTCCCAAGAGTCTTCGTTGTCTTTTCCTTCCTTTAATTTATCCATTTATCATTTTCTCATACACTTGAAGCACAAAAATGCCAAATTTCTTGTATGCCATGGTAATCCATCAGTCATTTGGATTTCTAAATCTTTGCTCATGAGTCTCCTCAAACATGAAACCCTCCCTGAACACCCAGAGTAGTTTTTCTTATATTTCCTCTCTCCTCCTATAAGTGTCCATATTTATGCCTAATATTACATATGCATGTCCTTTGGGAACATCACTACTTGTCCATCACCCACACAAGAAAGTAAGCCCTTTTAGACAAGAACCATGTGCTATTATTAAGGTCCTGTCTGGGTCAGAGTAGATACTCAAAACTTAACTTTGTTAATGATCATTGTACACTAGAGAAGATTGAAAATTACTGAGTTTGGCCTTTACCTGTGTACAGCCATGAATGTTTTCTTTCAGTTATATTTTCCTGTGCAGGAGTATATACTCAAATCCAATATTAAGGGACTTAGTGATTTCTGGTGTCATGTCAAGAAAATTTGAGGTTCTATATTTTGAGGATTCCATGTGCACTTTTGAGCTATGAAAACACTTTATTTTACGTTCTTTCTTCATACCTTCCCTAATCCCCTGGACCTGCAGAACCATTTGGCAAGTGGAGAAATCTTCCATTGTTATAGAGCCTTTCAATCAAATTAACTATGCTTTTCAGTATCGTGGTTTTCCCCTAAAAGAGTCCATCTTATACATATGCTCCATTTAAGGTAATAATGAGTTATTAATGGAATTCCTTACCAAATGAACATTGCAGATATTTGAATAAGCTTGAAAAATATTGAAAATTTTATAACCTTTTATGTTTTAAAAGCCACACAGGTACTAAACCAATGCTAGACTTTTAATAGGAATTCTAGCAGTTGAGGAACAGTGAAATACACATGTATAAAATGAAAGGCTTCCACAAGTTAGGTAAGTGATAGGCCAATTAAAATTATGAATACACTGGGAATGATGCAGCAGGCCACCTCTCTTCCCCCTCATCTCCCACCACCCACATACTCAGAGACAATCTTTACCTTCCTTCTCTACCAGTGACCACCCAGACACAGCCATGGTTACCTAAGGGTAATTCAGTAACATGACACACTCAAGTACTGGGTCATACACAGTGTGAGATCATTATTCGTTACCCTCATACATTAAATTTTTAAAGCACTCTTTGGATCTACTCCAAAAATTATCTCATCCACACTTAACACCCTAGCCACAGAACAAAAGGGCAGGGGAGTGAAATATCACTCTGAAACCTGAACCAGAGGAGGGACTGGATTGAGACACGGAGGAGGAAAGGGCTTCAGAGCTACTCAGTGGCTGTAATTAGCCTCTCCATCTACAAGCTTGGGGAGTTTGCATGTGCCTTGGAAGCCCAGCCAATGGACAAGTGCACAAATCTCCACAAAGCACTTTTGCCTTGTGATGGTTCAAAAAATGGAGTATGGGAAGGGAGAGCCGGGAAAGGGAGGGGGTGAAAGGGAGTCCTAGGAGAAAACACCTACAACTGCCTAGGAGCCAAAGAGAAGAGGTGAAGAATGTGGAGCTGGCCAGGTTGCCAACACCAGGCAGCTGCATTTGCTAAGAAGAGAAGTAGGAAGCAGCAGAAAGGCTTCTTTTCAAGCCTTTTGAGATTTAGGGTCTACTACAAAAGCAGACTTACCTTAGGACAGACTTAGCTCTAGGGATAACACTAGTAAGAGGCAGCATTTTTGGCATGGTCCAAGCACATAATATGTTGCTCTTTCTTTAAACAAATATCCTTCTTCAAATGCTACAGAATTAATTTTTAGCTAAAATACTCTGAGCCAATAAGGGGTAGGGAGAATCACTTGTAAGAGTTTTGAAAGATGATCTAAGTTGTTATGACTGGTATTCTTTTAATTCTTTTATGACACTCAAGAATGTACTTAGATTTTTATGACTTTTCGGAATATTTATTAACTGTTGGTGACGGCTTGAGAACTGGGGATAAAATGACGAACAAGATAGACCAGTCCTGATGTCTTTTATAGTCCACTGAGGAATATAGGCAAAAACAACCAATTTCAATAAACTGTTCTAAGTGTTAGGATAGGGAGGTAATATGTGTTTTGGAAAACATAGCTGGAACTCTTGACTTAGTTTAAGGGCTACAGGAAAATTAAGGCAAGTGATATTTTCCCTAAAATATGGAAGGTGTGTAAGAGTCACTAAATGAAACATGAAATGAAATGTTTTGTTTTTGAAAGGAAACTGACCAGAGGCAACAAAACAGAACCAAAAAAAAAAAAAAAAAGATGGGTAGGAGAGAAAACAAGATAGAGAATATATTGCTGCTGTATGTAGAGGTCAAGGTAGAGAGTAGCAGTGACCACACAGTTTCACACAAGCTGGGATACTTTTGAGAAGGGACTATTAATAATTATGCCCATATATAGGTATACGTAGAGACATATGGTGATTCTTTCTAAAAAGAACAAAGGATTTAAACAAGAATGACATGCTGATATTGTCTTTTTAAAAATTTCAACAGAGGAAGAGAAAAATATAGATAGGCAAGGGAGACTGGATAGATGGTCTTTAGATGAACTGGGATGACTCAACAAGACTAATTGGAATTGATGGGGTAGAAGGACTGCGTTGGAAAAGAGAAGTCCAAAATCAGTCCTAAATTATGACTAGGGCTACTGAAGGTGTGGTGATGACTTTTATTGAGATTCGGAATGTCAAAGGAGAATCCTGATTGGGGATATAGGATAGAAGGTTCCCAGTGTAACTGTTTGTATCATGTTGAGTTTGAAGGGCCTAGGTATATTTTTAAGACAAAATGTTGTGTAGATAGATTTGTACATCAGTAGAAATAAAAACAGAAGTCATTGACAGACACAGGAAGTAGAAAGAAATAATCTTTTTAAAGAAGAGATGACAATTGAGATTTAAAAAGCAGAGGTGGGGTTGTTCCAGGACTTGAAATTCTCTAATGCTGTGATCTGAGTATTTGCTTCTGCCAAGATTCATATGTTAAAATATTAACCCCAAAGTGGTGGTATTTGGAAGTGAGCCTTATTAGGAGGTAATTAGGTCTAAGGGTAGAGATCTCATGAAGGGAATTGACACTGTTATGAAAAAGATTCCAGAGAAGTAGGTGTCCCTTTCAACTCTGAGGACACGAGAAAGTGCCATCTATGAACCAGAGGAGCCTTTGCCAGGTAGCAAATCTGCCTTGATGTTGGCCATCCCAGAGATTTCTATTATTTACAAGTCACCCACTCTATAATATTTTGTTATAATAGCCCCAGTAGACTGGGACTTTCATTATCTAATAGCTGAATATAAAAAGCAAGGTTGGAAAAACAGGCTGAGAAAGAGCTACCAAAGAGTGGAGAGTACAAACTTCTAAGTAAGATGTCAGTAAGAATTACAAGAATACAATGAATTCAGTCACTAAAAGCTTATTCAAATTGCTATTTATCTTTTTCTTTTGCTGTTATGGACTGGCTTGCTTTATTTACCTTTTGCACTGATCTGTCAGAAATATGTAGTGATATTAAGTACATTAAAGATAACAGCAATACATGCAAATGTATATAACCTCCAATTACATATAATCATTAAATTAAAAATGAAACAATTAGTCAATTTTTGTAAGCAAAAGCTATCATGGTTTTGGCCTGTATTTTTATCTCCTTACTTATATTCATTTATTTAACCTAGAATTTTAAATCAAACATGTGTCTACTAAACTATCCAAAATAAATATTTGGGGTTTTTATTAGATATATATGACAGTATATTTTGACATATTATACATAAAAGGAGTATAACTTATTCTTATTAGGATCTCATTCCTGTGGTTGTATGTGACGTGGAGTTTCACTGGTTGTGTAGTCATATATGAACATGGGAAAATTATGTCTGATTCATTCTCTTTCCTACTTTCATCCTACTTCCAGTCCATTAATATTTTTATTTTCCCCTTTCTACTCTGTTATGATATAGTGAGTGTTAAGAAAAGTATTTTCTCTGTTATCTTATTTCTGATCTTTAGCTTGTTTTAAATTTCACTGTCGATCCATTTCTACTGTGACTCCCCAATGCTTGGGTTTCACACTTGCTTGAGTCATCTCACCACATAGAAAACTTTGGAAAGAAAAGGGACTACATTGGTGTAATTTCCAAAACCTTGTAAATCTGAGAATATCTTTATATTACAATAAAATCACTGGGCTATAATTCTCCCCTCTGTCAAACCTTTGAAGATGTTTTTCTCTTGAATTATGGAGTGTTTATTGTCACAAAGGAGAAATATGAAGCTGATTTGATTTTACTTTGAAAGTAACCTTTCTTCTCCCTTCTAAATCTAGAAGAATTCTTTAATCTTGAAATTTTTTTTTGTGTGTGTTCATCAGTAAAAAAAATGTTTTTTATTTTTTTATTTTTTAAAATTGCTTTTATTTTTTAAATACACGACAGCAGAATGCATCACAATTCTTATTACACATATAGAACACAATTTTTCATATCTCTGTTTGTATATAAAATATGCTCACACCAATTCATGTCTTCATACATGTAAAGCTGCTTTTTCCTTTTTTTTTGATAGAATGCTAGAATTCAATCTATATTAAGAAAAATCTGGATTAGAGAGGTAACTTTCATCCTCTTAAATCAATAACTTATCATTATTTTTTTTGTTGGTCGTTCAAAACATTACATAGTTCTTGATATATCATATTTCACAGTTTGATTCAAGTGGGTTATGAACTCCCATTTTTACCCTGTATACAGATTGCTGAATCACATCAGTTACACTTCCACTGATTTACATATTGACATACTCATGTCTGTTGTATTCTGCTGCCTTTCCTATCCTCTACTATCCCCCCTCCCCTCCCCTCCCCTCCCCTTTTCTCTCTCTACCCCCTCTACTGTAAATAATTTCTTCCACTTGTATTATTCTTCCCTTACCCCTCACTTCCTCTTGTATGTAATTTTGTATAACCCTGAGGATCACCTTCCATTTCCATATAATTTCTAATCTTGAAATTTAACAATTTAATTTTCTGAGGTGTTTGTGTGTGTGTGTGCGTGCGTATGTGTGTGTGCACACATGTGTGTGCACACTGTTGAATTCAATAGACTGATTTTGCTTGAACTATTTTTGCAATCTCAAGGGCTCCCAATTGGATTTTTTTTGTGATCAGAAAAATATTCTTTACCACACAATAGATTGTTGTTTCTAATCTATTTGCATAGTTCTTCAGAAATACTTATATTTTATAATCTAGATTTTTATGATACACCTATTATTTTATCTTGTATTATCTATTTCTTTATATAATTTGTTTTCATTTGGGTAGTCTTAAGAATTCTTCTTTATTGGCACTTATTCTGAGCTATTTTATGATTGTTAGTATTTTTCCAGGACATTTAACTTTCTCTTCTGTTTTTTCCTTTGATCTTTTTTTTTCTTTTTTTTATTGGTTGTTCAAAACATTACAAAGCTCTTGACATATCATATTTCATACATTAGATTCAAGTGGGTTATGAACTCTCATTTTTACCCCAAATACAGATTGCAGAATCACATCGGTTACACATCCACATTTTCACATAATGCCCTATTAGTAACTGTTGTATTCTGCTACCTTTCCTATCCTCTAGTATCCTCCCTCCCCTCCCCTCCCATCTTCTCTCTCTACCCCATCTACTGTAATTCATTTCTCTCCTTGTTTATTTTCCCATTCCCCTCACAACCTCTTATATGTAATTTTGTATAACACTGAGAGTCTCCCTCCATTTCCATGCAATTTTCCTTTTCTCTCCCTTTCCCTCCCACCTCATGTATCTGTTTAATGTTAATCTTTTCCTCCTGCTCTTCCTCCCTGCTCTGTTCTTTGTTGCTCTCATTATATCAAAGAAGACATTTGGTATTTGTTTTTTAGGGATTGGCTAGCTTCACTAAGCATAATCTGCTCTAGTGCCATCCATTTCCCTGCAAATTCCATGATTTTGTCATTTTTTAGTGCTGCGTAATACTCCATGGTGTATAAATGCCACATTTTTTAATCCATTCATCTATTGAAGAGCATCTGGGTTGGTTCCACAATCTAGCAATTGTGAATTGTACTGCTATGAACATCGATGTGGCAGTATCCCTGTAGTACGCTCTTTTAAGGTCTTCAGGGAATAGTCCAAGAAGGGCAATAGCTGGGTCAAATGGTGGTTCCATTCCCAGCTTTCCCAGGAATCTCCATACTGCTTTCCAAATTGGCCGCACCAGCTTGCAGTCCCACCAGCAATGTACAAGAGTACCCTTTTCCCCACATCCTCGCCAGCACTTGTTGTTTGACTTCAGAATGGCTGCCAATCTTACTGGAGTGAGATGGTATCTTAGGGTGGTTTTGATTTGCATTTTTCTGACTGCTAGAGATGGTGAGCATTTTTTCATGTACTTGTTGATTTATTGTATATCCTCCTCTGAGAAGTGTCTGTTCAGGTCCTTGGCCCATTTGTTGATTGGGTTATTTGTTGTCTTATTGTCTAATTTTTTGAGTTCTTTGTATACTCTGGATATTAGGGCTCTATCTGAAGTGTGAGGAGTAAAAATTTGTTCCCAGGGTGTAGGCTCCCTATTTACCTCTCTTATTGTTTCTCTTGCTGAGAAAAAACTTTTCAGTTTAAGTAAGTCCCATTTGTTGATTCTTGTTATTAACTCTTGTGCTATGGGTGTCCTATTAAGGAATTTGGAGCCCGACCCCACAATATGTAGATCGGAGCCAACTTTTTCTTCTATCAGGCGCAGAGTCTCTGATTTGATATCAAGATCCTTGATCCACTTTGAGTTAACTTTTGTGCATGGCGAGAGGAGGGGATTCAGTTTCATTTTGTTGCATATGGATTTCCAGTTTTCCCAGCACCATTTGTTGAAGATGCTATCCTTCCTCCATTGCATGCTTTTAGCCCCTTTATCAAATATAAGATACTTGTAATTTTGTGGATTGGTTTCTGTGTCCTCTATTCTATACCATTGGTCCACCTGCCTGTTTTGGTACCAGTACCATGCTGTTTTTGTCACTATTGCTCTGTAATATAGTTTGAAATCTGGTATCACTATACCGCCTGATTCCTTTGATCTTTATGGTGAAGACTAGAAAGTGGTCTAAGGAGTTCTTACCTGATATCCTCTAATTTCTTTCTGTGAAGTAGGAGACAAAATATCAGCTAAGAGTGGAGTTAAGGCAAGCATGAACAGAGGATTTGAGATTAGAGAAATAATGTCATCTTTCTAGAGGGGAATGAGGCAGGGGTGGGGGGATGGAGAGATTAACCAAGAAAAGAAAAAGAAGAGCTGAGCAAAATAGAATATTTGGCTAAAACTGAGAACCATGAATTTGTGGTTTCTGCCCTCGGGGAACATAAAATCCAGCTGGGAAAATGAAGTATCTTCAAACTGTTACAGTCCACAAACAATCTGCAATGGTACACAGTTGTGAACAACAATGCAGATAAAGTTGTGACTCAGACTTTCTTCCTTTTGATGGTGATCAGATGTTCGCAAACATACAAAGAGAAATGTTTTCTTCTTTCATCAAAAAGTTTAAAAAACATAACAGCCATGATCATACTACCTTACCAGCCCATCCAATTTCCAACAAGTTTCCCTAAACTTACCATGAGAAATGGATATGAAACTAAATATGTATAGGTATTTTTAAAGAGTAGAGCTAATTTTATTCCTGCATCCTGAATAGCTTTAACCTCTGATTTTCAAATTTAGTTACAAGTGAATAAAAAGACATACAAAATATGTATTTATTTTCGAATAACAACAGTCCATATGCTTGAGACTGATATGTAATCTGAGCTTTCCAGTTTATATCTACAAAGCATTTTAAAGATCATTATAATGGCTACACATATGGATCTTAAATTTAGAATTATATTATTTATACTGAAATAAGAACAATTACAAAAATGTGCAATATAAAATTATCAAATGTACTAATATGTAGTACAATGTACTAATGAGGAAAAATGTTATGGTTTTCAATGAGAATAATACAATCTCTTGATGCCTTGTAGGTATAAAGATTACCAGCAAGCATGAAAAATTTTATTCAAATATGTTGCCTTGTTGAAAGTTTATTCAAGGCAATAATAAAGAACATAGAAATTTCCTGAGCTCTAGAGGTCAAGAGGTGGGGAATAAAGAAGCAGAAGAGAATAGCACAGATAAAAAATTGTGACAAGATTTTGGATGGTACTCTAGGTTTAAGTCTAAAATTGTAGCTGTTCTGGGATATCCCCCCAAGTACCAAATAACAGCCAGACATGGAGAAAACATGCATTTTCACTGGCAAGCTCCCCAAACAAGTATCACAATCTTTAAGTAAAATACAGAAAAAAATCCATAAGTTTGCTGTGCCAGTGTCCTTCACACATACCATCTGTATTGGTCTGCACAGGTGACTATAACAAAATGCCACAGACTGGGTGGCTTAAACAACAGAAACTTAAGTTTTCACAGCTATGAAGGCTAGAAACCCATGCTCAAGATGCTAGTCAATTCAGTTTCTGGGGACAACTCTCTTCTTGGCTTGTAGATTGCCGTCCTCACTGCATCTATGTATATGCATAGGAAGAATGAGCTCTCTAAAGGGTCACAAATCCTATTAGATTAGGAACTCTCCCTTGCAATCTTATTTAACCTTAATTCCTTAAAGGTGTCATCTCCAACTATAGCTACAATGAGGGTTAGATTTCAACAGGAATTTTTGAGGGAAACAAATATTCAGTCTATAGTACCATATACTGGGTTGGGTTACTGGGAAAATATTTTCATTTTACTTTACAGGAGCCACTGCTTTAGAGCTATTTAAATAGGTTTTAGATATTTTAAAAAGAGCCACAGATGAAAGCAGATTTAACCCCATCCCAGTATTCTGGACCACTTTGAAACCTACTAATTCTCAGCTTTACCCTATCCCCTTCCAAGATGTGCCCCAGAGATGGTGGAGGTGAAAGATTTAAGGTCATGGAGTGTAAGGGCTCACTCTGCTTATAAATGACCAAAGATTCCTCTGTGCAGGCTAAAAACCTGGTTCACAAAGTCTGAAGTTCTTTCTCCAAAAGTATCACTCTTATAAGTAAAATACGTGGATTTGGTTTGCAAAACTCTCATCTTTGAATAAGTGCCCATCTTAAATAAGTTCCTTTGAGTGTGCAACTATTTATTTTACATACTTAAAATACTTAAGTTTGTTTTTGCCTTACGATGGCTTTTCTTCTTAAATGCTACTTTCATAAGTAAGCAAATGCATATCTCTGTTTTAGCTTTATCTAAAATAATTTTAGGAAATTGCTTGCAACCATGGATATTGATAAATTTTATAACTATTTACTGATGTTACTATTAAATAATTACTCCTAATGTTCTACTTGTCCCCCACACCTCATTAATTGAAAAGGACTCTTGTTTTTTAATTTTACTGGGCATATTTCTGAGAGTTTTCTATTCATGTTTTTTTGAGGTGAATAAGTAATATGCTGGACTATTTTATATTTTCTTTTGTTAATTAAATTTAAGACAAAACATATTTCTGGAATAAACTATTGCAAAGAAATTGTGTTAAAAAGCAGAGTATCTAATAACGTTTCCAATGCCTGTACAACAGCTCACTATTAAAACATTTGTACAGGGTATTAAAATGACATACGGAGTGATGTTTATTGCACTGGAATTAAAAAAAAAAAACCCTGCCTGTTGTTTTTCCAGAAACTCTTTGTTTTGTCTCAGTGCATGCTTAGATTTGCTGCCTGATATGATTTCCATTCCTTGAGCCCAGGTCTCCTAGATATACCATCCATGATCCGCCTACTTCTTGTCTTATATACATCAAACATTGCAGGAATCGTTAAGAGTATATTATTTTTAAAAACAGGTCTGGTACTTTCTTGGCTCTTTTGTAACTGTTATTATTGGAATTTTTACAATTTTATGGAATTCAATGGGACCCTACAATTTCCTTGAGTGTAGGATTTCTTCTTTCCTGTGTTTTTATGCCACAAAGCTGAATTTCAAAGAGAAACACGAGAAACACTCTTCTTTCTGCAAGGAATAAAAGAGCCTCAGCAAATTCCTAATCTAATTAACATCTTTAACAACTTAGACAATAAATTGACTGCAACTGCTCTTGAAGCTCCATGCCACCTTGTTAAGCTCCTTTCCAAGACTGCTATAAATCAAAGGAGAAATGCTAAGGTCGTTGCATATGTTGGTTGCTTGTTCCAATGTGCAAGGCTGATGGCTTTACCAACTGCTCATTTAGACTAGAGTTTTTTTAGACTTGTTTAGTATTTCAGGTTTTGAAAAGGGGGCCTCCTGAATGCTCAGGATTATATTTTGGCTCCAGTTCCTGGGGCCAAAGTCTAATAAGCTGGTTACTTAGTTTATTATGAATTATGTGTATTTTCCAAAGAGAATAATGAGCAAATTAAAATTTATGAAGAAGGGTATACACTACCCTTTAATACTTGACCAGAAATTTTGTTGTGCTATTGAAGTTCTGTAATTCCTTCTTTATCATGGATTTCTGAGGTATTTTTAGGAAACTCCACTCTCTTGTTGTGATAATGTCCTTCCTCTAAAGATGCCAAGTTATCATTTATGTTCAGGTCAGCTGATGTTTTCTTCCTTGATTTCACACTGAAACTTATACACAACTGAAAAGCAAAACAGAGAGGCAATTATCAATTAGCCCTTTGAATGTGAATTTAGCCTGTTTCAACACTTTCCATCTTTTAGATATGTGTTTTGGTGAAATTAGTTGTGTCAGATTTTTTGCCCCAGTCCAGTTAACTGGAGTATATACCTGGTCCCCATTGTGTACATGGCCATCATCCTGAGATTTTTCCAATGTCTTTTATTCTGCTGTTATTTTTAGCCTATGTTTTTTATGAAACTGAAAGTAAAGAGTCCCTCAAGGATAGTTCTATACCTTGTATAAAAGAAAAGAGGACTAAATTACTTCAAAGTCTAATCCAAAAAGAGTTTTAATTATTGGCTGGATATTAATTAAATCAGTCGATATTAATTATAATTAATAATTAATATCCAACCAACTTGCAACTTAGTTGAAATAAAATAGTAATAATAGCTTTTCATTGTGTCTACAAATAATGAGGAAAGTGGTTCCGGTTTCGTCATAAACATTTTAGAAACATGTTTTATTTCATTAGTAATTAAGCAAGTGTAAATAATGATATCCTTGAGCATAGTTTTACATCAATTTGATTATAAACATAAATACTACTAAAAAATTCTAGTAAACTTGGATGTTTCATTTGTTTTTCATGGTATTAATGAAGAGCATGATTTTGGGAACCAATTTTACAAGATATCTATACAAACATACCATAATCCAGTAATCCCTGGTCTCCTTATCACAAGGAAGTAGCAAAGATATTTAGAAAAGCACTATTTGAAATTGCTAAAAATTGAAAACTCAAAAGCATCTGATAACAATGGTTAATTAAATTATAATACATCAGCCATGTGCATAGTAGTCAACCACTAAAGTGATGGTTACAATTATCATATACCAATGTGGAAAACTTACAAACTAAAATTAGGGGATAAAAATTTTGTGCATGCTATAGTTATAGATGTTTCTAAACATGCATATTAAAAGGAGAGAACACTGAAAAGTAATGGTAGCTGCTATTTGGGGGCTGTGTTTTATGAATATTTTCCTTTTCTGCTTATCAAACTTTTTTGTGATATGATTATATAGCTATTATTTTGATAACATTTATTAAAAAATGCAAGCCTGGTACTTTTTTTTAATCCACTATTTGTGGATTTTAAACAAATCCTCAGTGAAAGAAAAAACATTGAGAAAATGGTCTCTGTTCAATTCCCTAATATTCTGTAGGCATGCCTTTTTTTCCTAGACCTTTGTGATGATACAGAGAGGGAGAGGACATCGAAGATAAGTTAGGGCAAAACTACCTGTCATTGTTGGAAAATTTGATGCACCATGAAAATTGTTAATAACTCCTGGGGAGTTTACAAACTGACTTGGGTGTCATCTGTTTCCGCATCTTTGGAATGAAAGTTGGAAAATATTTTGTGAAAACACAATTTCCTAAAATGTCTTATAGGATATGTAATGAAGCTTGTGAAAAGTCTGGTGTTTGAAATAGAGAGAAAGTCAGCCAAGAGGCAGGCTGTGAAAGAGCACAGCTGAGTTGCTTCTGCCCCTCCCTAAAGTAATTTCACACACCTTCTAAATAGCCACTTGCCCTTTGGCATTCAGACCTGAAAGATAGCTGTTTTAAAGTTGAGTTTCTGGAAGAGCTTTCTTGATGGTTGTTAAGTTTTGATGAAATGTTATTTCTCAGTTAAGGTTACTAGATAGCTGTAGTTTCAAGTCAAAGCCAGGATTTGCTTTCTCCATCCCCAGCTGCATTGGATCTCTAGTTTGGAGGAACAACTTGGAGAAGTTAGCCACTCCTTGGGGAGTAAAGGATTAAGCTGGGCTGTCTTTGTGGAATCAACATTTGGTTGAATATTTGTTCCACACATCACAAATGACTATGTTAATGGACAGACTTAATATGGGGTTGGTGTGAGTTTTTACTCTTCTCCTTATGGGCTCTCTAATATTTCACTTTCTCTTATTTTCTGGGTGGGACAACGGGGAAGCTTGGAACACTGTTTTCATCACAGGTTCAAGTCTAAGATGAAACGTCTGACCATTGTGAAGTTAGGGGTTTTCAAAGTGCCGGGTACTTCATTTCTTTATCGCCCAAAGGAGAGCAACCAAAATGGTCTGTTTCAAAGAGAACTTTTCATGCCTTCTTCCAAATGGAGGGTGTATGCATCTGTGACTATACAAGTTCACATGGAGCCAATCTGGCCTCTCAGAACAATCAGATAAACAGTTCTCTGGTTTCCCAACTGGGTTGAGTACTCATTCCGCAAATCTGAGGTTTTGGAGGAGAGGTGTCAAGGTGCCATAACCAATGGAGAAGCAGAGTGGTCAGCTCCAGTCTAATGTGACTTCACCACTGCTCAGTAGCAATTAGCAATAAAGACAACCGCTCGTACTGGGAGGACCCAGGACAATTACATCTAGAGTAGAAGTCATGCAACCTGGACTAGGACTGAAGTTTTGTTGTTGTTGTTGTTCTGTTTTGTTTGAGTTTTAAAGTAAAAGATTCTGAGTTTCATTTGGTCTTTACAAAAGCTAGCTCTATTGAGTACATTAGTAGATTTTTGGCCTATGCTGCCCATGGCTTTTGGGAAAACAACTATTTCTCTGATCATTTAGATATAATTGGATAATAATGCTTATAATTCCCTATGTCTTATTGTTATCTTCATTATTACAGATATTACTAGGCATGAATTTGTCCACCCTATAAATTTAATATATCTCCTAACTACTTCAAAAGCAGTAACCATATTAATAAATTCATCAACACTCTTTTTATAATGCAAATTATATGGATTTGGTTTTGTTTTCTCCTGTAACCTTTTTAATTTGGAATTCCTTATTTATGCTAGGTTTCCTTGTATAGTGCTTTACGTGGTTTAAAAAAAAATAGTTACACTAGCTTCTCTTGCTGCTCTTCAGGCCATTTCACCAATAAAAACCTCATGTGGTTTTTTTATTGCTTTCCTACAAAAAAAAAGGTATTAGGAAAAAATAGTGTGAAAAAATCTTGTGTTCAATAGAAAAATCTATGTATTTGCCTTTTTTTGTTTTGTTTTGTTTTCCCTGACCATTCTGATAGGCTGGATGTGATTATGAATTGAACAGGAATAAAATGGACTGGAGGACCATGAATTGAATGGGAACAAAATGAATCTAGCGGCAAATCATCCGTATGCAAAAACCAAAATTATGCACTAAATCTCATGAAAGATAAATCAAGATTTTTCAGATTTGCCTTCCCAAGTTATACTAAAATATTTCATTGAATTCTGGGACGGAAGTCAACAATGAATTGGTTGTAAAAAAACATGATTCATTGGTTACCACATGAAAATTGTTGAGATACTAAATCACTTTATAAATATACACAGCAATAACTGTGTTTATCTCTAGTTTCCATGAATTGGTCATCCAAACAAAACATCTTTCTGGACTGTTTTGTTTCTTAATATGTAAACTTGAAGCTCTGAGTCTTCCAATTATGCCTAATGAGAGTTCCTAGAGTTATAAGGTACATGAGTGAATTGTACAATAATCTAATTTAGTAAGAATTTAAAAGCTACGTTTTAAAAGAATGGTTTAACCAGATACAGAAAGACCACATTTTGTACTATTATTTCATTTATATGAAATGTCTAGAAAAATCAAATTTAGAGAGACAGAAAGTAGATCAGTGATTGCCTGGGGTAGTGGGTGGGAACAGGAATTAACTGTAAACAGGCACAGGGGATCTTATTAGGGTCACAGAAACAGTCTCAAATGAGATTGTGGTGATGGCTGCATAACTTGGCAAATGTACTAAAAGTTTTAAAATGTATATTTCTGTGCATATGTAAATGCACATACATATAAAAGAACGGCCTGATTAAAATAGTGTTTCAGCGATTGTTCAGTAAAAGCTATGTATGTTAAGCTTCTTATACAATCTACCATTTTTTCTACCCATAGAGAATGACAAAAATCATGAACATTTGCTGTGCCTTCCCAAGTTTGTGAAGGCGTGTGCATACCTTATCCTCCAAATTTAGCTACTTCCCTGCAGAACTAAGATTATTACAGTGATCTACACATTCTCTGGAAGGAAAAGTAAGATGTAAACTTCACACAGCATCTTGTCACAGTTCTTTCCCCAGAACCTATCATGGTGTTGCATAAGTGGTCTACACTCCAGGCATCCACATGGAGAACCTCATGAATGTATGCCTCTAAAATAACAAGATGATGCTGTATCAGAATTTCCCATAGATGTAGAAAGCTTTACTAAGTAATTCATAGCCTGCTGTTCATTCAAGTCCCTTATGGTTGTTTAAGATTAATGTATACCTCAAATATTTTCAAACATTGTATTTGTAAACCAAGGGTTACAAGAAATTATTTTTCTCTCAAAAACTATGTATCCCAGGGGACAGGAAGCAAAAATAGGCTGAATATTATATAAATTTATTAGAATACAATGAAAAACCATTGTGTAATCATAGAAGGGATTATGACACATTCTGGCTTATTCAAAACCTGTGTTGGAAAGACAATTCGGGTTTTGGCAGTGAACCTCATTCAGAAACCACATCAATAAAAGTCAGGGTGCATTAAGGAGGTGATGGATCAAATAAAGACATTTTAACATACAAAAGAAATTAATTCTCTATAACCTGAGTTTGACTTATGATAGTCAATTCTATTGAACTTAAATGATATATTTAAGTCAGTCACAGTGCTGATTTTATATTTTTTCTTTACCCCAGGTGTTTCTGCATAGGTGTTAGGGGTAATTAACTGCCATTTTTCTCAGTAATTCAGAATCTGCAATGAATCAAAACTCTTTGTGTGAGTGACTGTAGAAAATGGCAACACTTTGTTTATTATGTAGCACATTCTTATTCCAGGGTTTTTAATGTTTAGAGCAGCTACACCAGAACTTATTATGTGTTACTATTAGACAATTGCTTACCATATACAAATTTTAAATCCATTGATCTGTTCAAACATCCCTACCTACAAATATAGACCCACATATAAATGTGATTATAAATGGACCACCAAAAAGCTGAATATCATTATTTACTACAATTGTAATTGAAAATATAATTGATTAAAATTTCAGTATTATGTTCAAAATAAGACCAACTTTTGAAAGCAACTGTTTTTCATTTTAACATTTAAAATAGGGAATCTCATGAGAAAATTCTGATTCTGATTCTCATATAGGCTTCCATAGTAAATAACGAATGAATTTTTTTCCTGTTCTTTAAGTTACCTTAGAGAAAATTAAGGCATCATCATAAATTTGTAGCCTGTGTCTCCAAGGTTTTTAAATTTATATCTGTCAGCTGAAATCATTAAGTTACATCTATCACAATGAATCCGTTTGAAAATTTATTTCTGCAAGTAACTCCAAAATGGCAAGCTCAGTGCTGAGCTTATTAGCATCCTGTCTGGGCAGGCTGCTAGGAAACAATTGGTAGTGAGCTGCTTTCTGTAACCTTGATCCTAGGGCAGAGGTAAAGAGTTCTTAAAACCAAGATCCAGCCACTTGTTTGTGAGCAAATCCTGCCCCAGAAGCCAAATTTCTATGGCCAGTGGACTTGCCATGTGTTTTTTACCTTGGTAACATAGCAGTTTCTACCTATTGCTGCGTTTTCATTTAAGAAATGATAAGGAAAGTAGGCCACTACTTCCAAGTCACCAGGGACCTAAACAAGGCTGCCTTTGAAACATCTAGGAAAACGTGGCACAGAAAAAAACCTTTTAAAACATAACTTTTTTTTTAGGACTCTAAGAAATCATTTTTGAAATGAGCAATTCTCTAACACCTTGTTTAATAATTAATGTCTGTCTTCTCCGATACATTGGAAGTTCCATAAGGATAAAGTCATATTTTTCTTTGCATAATATATATACACATTGCCTTTAGCATAGTGCTTATTGCATAGTAGGAAATTGATACTTATTCATTGAAATAAATTATATATATTATATTATGAATTGTGTGAATTATAATATCATTTAATATCACTTAAATGGTATTACTTCACTGCAAGCTAACCCACCTGATGGCTGTTTTGATTACTGCTCTACATAATTGATGATATTTTAATTCTTAACTCCAACTTGTTTTATAACATTCAGAATAATGTCCCTAGCATAAAGACCTATTTAAAAAAAAAAACAAAACAATTTATCGGTTCTACTCAGTATTAAAGAATTTTTTCTTTCTGAAATTGTTGGGGAAAATTAAAAACTGACTTGTCTGCAATCTTCTCCTTAGAAATGGGCTTTAGATGGCTGTAGATCTACAAGTCTTCAATCGTCTTCGTAGTTAAAAACAGGCAGCTGTCCCTCAGGGTGGGTTTAGACTGGCATCCCAGCCCAGCTTGTGTGAACCAACCACTGTTTGGAAGACCACGCTCATGTGTAGCAGTAGTCCCTCTCTCTCTCTCTCTCTCTCTGCATGGCCCCAGCTAAAATGGCCAAACTCAACACATCGTGAACATTGAGTCTGATAGGAGCACACTCTTTGAAGATAGCTCACGTTCTATCTTGCCTTCTGCCCACATGAACATTGGCCCTCCATTCTGAGGATTGGTGTGTTGAGGATTTATTTGGCATTTGTGAAGTACTGACAGCGTTCCCCAGAACTGAGTAAAGCATAAGAGGAGACATGCTTCACTTCCCCACTAGGCTTAGAGTAGAGGTAATTACGGTTCTGGGTTTTGTGCATGTTTGGAATTTTAAACTGTTGCTTTGTCAGTGTGTTGATTTTATGGTCAGTCTCAAGAGTAAGTAGATTTCAAAAACATAGCCAGTTAAGAGGAGAGTTGGCTGACTGTTAGAAATATCTGGATAATAGTAGTATCCATCCCACAAGATGGTTCTGAAAGGAGGGTTATAATTGACTTAAGCCATTTTTTGCTGCCTGTTCTTTTAAACATGTGGCTGGAATGCCTCTTCTGGTCTCTTAGCTCCACTGCTCAAACATCCTCTGCAAGTCGTGCCGTCTAGGCCAACACAAAGAAAGTATTATACTTCATCACTTGCCTAGGTTTCCCTGCAAGATCAAAAGTGAAAGCTATTTCCATTTGAATTGGAAATATGCAGTAAACATTTTCTGGATAGAACTTGGAAGATTTCTCTGTGTATTGTAAGGAAGGCAAAAGGTAAACTTGGATTGTGTCTCCTTAAGTCTATAAAAATGGAGTGGGGATTTTTTTTTCCTGAAAATGTCACAGGCTAATATCACAGAGGCCATCAAACTGTTCAGTTGCATAAAGAACAATACTTAGAGATGGGAAATAGGATTTAGGAACACAATAAAATCTTACAGACTGAGCTTGTGATACTTTCAACAAGGCTTGCCTTTAGTTTAGCTTAGAATGATTTATAAAAAAAAATGAGTGTATAAATCAATTTATTGGGTAAGAACATTTAAAAAGGGAGTTTATGTGACTTAAGAGAAGGTGGTGATTCCAACATCCCTCAGATGTATTAGAATTTCGGGTGGTCATAACACCAATTAATATGAAAATTCAACCATTCTTAACAGATTTTTATTACACAAACTTTTCTCATATAACTCAAATTTATAAATAAGTGCAAACAACAGAAACTTTCTCCCTTATTGTATAACTATAAATTTACATCAGACATATGCTTCTTGTATATACCACCTTTTCCTTTACCTTCCTTGTTTATAGGCCTCAGCAACAGCCTCAGGCACAACACAGAAAACAGTGAGAACCAGGTATTTAATCATTTTTTTCATTACAAAGAACCCAGCACCTAGGGATATGCCATTGAGGAAAGGATTGATAAGTAGGAGTCATTAGGCTATGCACAATATGTAAAAATGTAAAATGCTTAATTCTATGGTCTTGCATGTGTATTTAGGACAACCTCTATGGGCAGTCTACGCCTAAGGGAAAATCCTAGAAGGTAGATGATAGCTTCTGATGGTGGGACTCTGATGGCAGAGAAATCAAATATGGCTAGGAAGATGGAGATGGAGGCCTCAGGATCCAGGGAACCCATCTAGATACCTGGCATCTTCAATCTGTTTCATTTGCATGGGCAGGAGAGTAGGAAAGGGCACAGAAGCTTCTAAGAGGGAATCTAAATGGATCTGAAGCTGGTACTTGGAAAATGGGAGGATTATGGTGTTTGACAAAGGTAGAAGAGAGTGAACACTGTATATTCAGGTATGAGAGAGGCTACCACAAACCCTGAAACTCTGCCTTTGATCTCATCTTGTCCAAGAGCTATGTCCATTTTGAACTAGGCCAGAAACAAAGTCCTCCAGGGTCCTTTACCTGAGCACAGTTGGGCACAAATAGGATAGAGAGTCAAGGGAAATTTCTTAAAGTTTCCCTTAATAACTCCAGCTTATGAGAATAATTAAGAAACGTCCTCCCTTCTCACATAACCCTTGAGGAAGAATAAGTATAGTTAACAAAAGTAGAAATGCTAGGTGGTGGAAGAAAGAAGAAAACAATCACATCCTCTTCCTCAAATACAGTAGCCCTACCTGATGCAACTTTGAGGACAATCTACACACTATCAGAGACATCTGGACTTCATATCAAGAATACAGTTTTAATAGGAGATTTTCTCTTAAACATTTGCCTGTGAAACATACATATTGCCTATATGTACATATGTATATATGTGTATATATGTGTGTATATATATATTATGTATGCAATGTAAAGTTAGAGGACAATCCAATATCAATGGTTTGTTTCAAATTCAAGGCAAAAATATATTCCCAGAATCAAGGATTTTATTTAAAAACAAAACAAAACAAAACATAAAATTGAGCTTTATAGAGGCCCGTAGTACAGAGATGAAGATCAGATGCTTTGGGGGGGAAAAAAAGGTAGTTTTAACGCCAGAACCAGAATGTAAAATTGTGGATTCTGCTTAAATTAGTTAGCCACACTGGGCCTTGGCTATTTTCTGCTTAAAATTATGGTAACAATAATATCTACCTACAAGTTTGAAAATTTATTTAATGCTTTCATTCTGAGTTCTATCTTTCTGCCAGAGCCTTGGACTCTAGATATGATTATAGACTTCCATTTGTTATCTATGAAGCTATGGAAAGGAGAAGAAATAAAATACTTACTTAAATAATAGTAGTGTATATCCCAATGTACTAGATACTTAAGTGTAAGAGATTCTCCATCTGGGGAGTATTATTTGGGCTAGACAACAGGTCCCAGTTCATAGTCTTCATGGTACTATAAGTTGTCTAGGTTTTCCATCTCCCTTCTGGAATGTTGTGTTGTTTACTATCACGGGATTTGTCAAACCAGATCATTTGGAAAGTAAAAGCAAAAATGTTTAAGGCATGAACTTAAGGAATAGTTTCTAGCTGCTATTGAAAGAAAGAACTCCCTTTCACTTTTTATTTCTGAGGACTGGGAAAACACATTTGGTGTGGGTATGGTAGTGATCCAGGAGGTGGTAAGGGAAAATTTCAGTCAAAAGTTCCTGAGATGGTAGGATTGTTCAGATGGGAGGGAATTCCTAAGAAGTTTGAAAGAGAGGCCTGTACCTTCAACACTGAAAATCTCAGATATCTCAAGAACTGGGGCAGGAAGAGTTGGAGATGGCTGCAGTCACCTGCCTTTGAAATTGCCATTGAATTTGTGTCTGTTGGATCAGAACTTTGTTGAAGGTATGCTGATATTCTGAAGCTGGAAGACAGATCTATTCTTGTCTTGTTTTGTTTTTCTCAGTCAAAACCAATGAGACCGAGGGACAAGGAATGTCATGGATTTACCAAAAGGAAGTTTATTCTCTTTGTTGTTTAGCTTAATATTGTTAAATTCCAAGAAGCTGAGTATGGAGAAATGAAGACTACTGAATGTTTTGTAAACTTACATGTTGTGAAATGATCACCACAATTAAGCCCCACATGGTCACTTTTTAAAGTGGTAAAAACACTTAAGATTTACCCTCTCAGCAAGCTGCAAGTGCACAGTAGAGCACAGAGTAGGGGGTGCCAGTGTTTGAGAAGTTGGGGAAGTGATGGGCGTTGGGCCAAGGCTACAAAGTGTACTTGATACAAGATGAGTAAGTTCTAGAATCTGATGCCCAGTGTGGTGACTATTCTTGCCAACAGACTACTTTTTAAAGATTGAGTTGACGAAACTTTCAGATGAATGGCTGATTTGAATAACTTGAATTTTACTTTTATTCTTTTTGATTTTTTTTTAAATAGATGTTGTCAACTTGTTTCTAGACTGCTCAATTAATTTTGAGGATAACTCTAGTAATATGATAATTGGAGATTTGAGATCCTTAAAACAAACAACAACAAAAAGAGCCCTTTATATATTCTTAAAGGTTTGAGTCCTTTAAATAAAGAAAAAAGGCATCTAGTTAAAGATACAGTCCTAGTAACTTGTAAGTAACTGAATCACTTAGAGATAGTTAATGGAGAATGAGATTATATAAAATTTTAGAAAATTTATATATTGTAAATATAGAAGATGATAAAAATTTAGTGCAGAAAGAACAAATGTGACTAGCCTAATTTAAAAAATTGAAACCCTAAATCAAACAAATTTTAGTCACAATTTACAAACACAAGTTATTTACAAGGCATTTGTAATAACTTTCTCTTAAAAATATTATTCTTTCGCTGAGTTCTTTAATTAAAAAAAAACTTTGATTATGCTAAGTGAAGCTAGCCAACCCTTAAAAAACAAATGTCAAATGTCTTCTTTGATATAAGGGGAGTAACCAAGGACAGGGTAGAGACGAAGAGCTGGAGAAGAAGAATAACATTAAACAGGGATGATAGGCGGGAGGGAAAGTGAGAGTTAAGGGAAATTGCATGGAACTGGAAGGTGAGCCTCAGGGTTATACACAATTACATATAAGAGGAAAGGAGGAGTAGGAGAAAAATTATATAAGTGGAAGAAACGATTTATAGTAGAGGGGATGGAGAGAGAGTAGGGGAGGGGAGGGGAGGGGAGGGGTGAGGGGACAGTGGAGAATGGGATAGACAGCAGAATACATCAGTCACTAGAAAGGCAATTTGTAAATCAATGGAAATGTAACTGATGTGACACAGCAATCTGTATACGGGGTAAAAATGGGAGTTCATAACCCACTTGAATCAATCTGTGAAATATGGTATAATAAGAACTATGTAATGTTTTGAACAACCAACAATAAAATAATTAAAAAAAAAAGAAATATTTTACAGTGAATATAGTAAAGTTGTACTGAGAGAAAACATAGTCTTCTAATTATTTTTGAAAGTCTAAAAATGAGTAATATAAGTTTACTAATCAATGATTGGCCAGGCTGAGTACATTAAATATAAAGTTAAAAAAACAAACAATTTAAAAAGCATGACTAAGAAACATGTAAAACTAAATGTGTAGAAACGATAAATAAAAGCAAACTTTAAATGTTAAACCAGAAAAACAGAAGCTTTATAAAAACATAAAATAAAAATATAAGGTCAGAATTAAAAAAGTAAAACCCAAGGTACAAAATATTTTTAAATGATAATAAAATAACTTGATATTTTTACTAGAATGTTTGCAGAAGTTCTATTAAGTCTAGGTAAAAATTCTACAGCAAATGGAACAAAATGAATTATTATTATATTCTGTCTCTCAAAGATTTCACAGTTTACTAAAACATTACTTTGAAATATAATTTGCCCATTGTTGAACACTGAGTTAATTATCAATATGTCTGAGTAACAGAGCTTTGGGTTTCCCCATTCTTCATTCCTCAGTTCAACATTTATATGGTCAGGTAACATCAGAATGATAAGATTATTATGAGAATATTCACTCTTTGCATGTTCAATCCCCAGTACTGAAAAACAAAAACAAATAAATAAGTTCAATCAAGAGAATAATAATAAAATCATAATAAAAATCAAGTAAAAAAAAAAACTTTGGATATAATATTTAAAATTTATAAGACATAACAATGTACATTTTATTTATTTGTGAAAATGGCCAAGAAATCATTGTCCCCCTTTGAGAAAGGTACAGAAACTGAGTCACAGATACCATTTTTGAATTGTTAGCTGGAAGGCACACAACTAGTTAGTGGAGCCAGCCTTAGAATACTTTATTCTGAATTTCATTCCAGAGCTCTTTCAACTGCGTTATCCGGGCCCTCAATTTGCAATAGAATCTTTTCCAAAGTAACACAGAAATAAAATGTCTAGTCCCAAAGGTGCTACAATGCTAAAATATGACATGTGATTTAAATTAATTGTCACGTTCTGTGGTAAAGAAATGAAAATATTATTCAAGCTTAACCTTTGAGACAAATTCAAACAAACTCAGCCAAATACTTGGGAAAAATTCCGCAAAACTGCTCCATGGAAGGTGAATCAAATTTAGCCAAAACCATCAGCAATGTCTTCCTACTGTTTAAAGTGGAAGCCATACCACTGCGGTACTTTTTATGCCATTTCTCAGAATGTATTTTTGTATCATTCTGACATGCAGTACTGGTTTGCTAAGAAATTTCTAGATATGTCCTCTTTTAATTGCTTAAGCAAATGGATAAAAAACAAGTTTTGCAGCAGTCAGACTAACAGTCTCCTTAGGTTTCCTGGTTCTCATGTCTTTTATGGATTGACTGGTATAAATGAGCAATGGCCACAAAAATGTATTGCAACTATCCCCTGTTTTAAGATTTCAAGTTCTATGTTGTCTACTACTGTGGGTAGAATTTGTCTTCTGAGTGCAGACATTTCTAGCATAAAAACCTGCTGTTTCTATTTTCCAGCTGTGCGAGTAAATTGTTTAATCTCTTTAAGTCTCATTCACTTATTTCAAAATATTTATTAAGTTTGTATTTTTATGCTGTGAAATAGGTTAGAGGTTAAAGTTATGACAGTAAACAAAATTAAAATCCCTGTTCTTGTGGAGTTTGTGTTAACATCTCAGTAGCACTGAATAAAAAATGGGGAAAATAATTAACTTCACTAGAAATTTCCTGGAATTTTATAAAATTACCCCTGGCCTCCATGCTGATTGATGTGCATTAGACGCTCAAATCTGTACTTTAAGTGGTTTTGAGAACAAATTCAAGTCCAATATATCCTCCTATGAAAATAAGCTGTGGTACCCCTTTTAGGTCTATTCCCTAAAGACCTAAAAACAGCATGCTACAGGGACACTGCTATATCGATGTTCATAGCAGTACAATTCACAATAGCAAGACTGTGGAAGCAACCTAGATGCCCTTCAATAGACGAATGGATAAAAAAAAATGTGGCATTTATACACAATGGAGTATTACTCTGCATTAAAAAATGACAAAATTATAGAATTTGGAGGGAAATGGATGGCATTAGAGCAGATTATGCTAAGTGAAGCTAGCCAATCCCTAAAAAACAAATGCCAAATGTCTTCTTTGATATAAGGAGAGTAACTAAGAACAGAGTAGGGAAGAAGAGCATGAGAAGATGACTAACATTAAACGGGGATGAGACGTGGGAGGGACAGGGAGAGAGAAGGGAAATTGCTTGGAAATGGAAGGAGACCCTTAGGGTTATACAAAATTACATACAAGAGGAAGTGAGGGGAAAGGGGAAAATAATACAAGGGGGAGAAATGAATTACAGTAGAGGGGGTAGAGAGAGAAGAGGGGAGGGGAGGGGAGGGGAGGGGGGATAGTAGAGGATAAGAAAGGCAGCAGAATACAACAGACATGAGTATGTCAATATGTAAATCAGTGGAAGTGTAACTGATGTGACTCTGCAATCTGTATACGGGGTAAAAATGGGAGTTCATAACCCACTTGAATCAAAGTGTGAAATATGATATATCAAGAACTATGTAATGTTTTGAACAACCAATTAAAAAAAATAAAAAAAAAGAATAGCAAAAAAAAAAAAAGAAAAAAGAAAATAAGCTATGGTATTAACTGATTTGTAGAAGGTAAATATGCCATAAATAAAATAGTTAATTTAGTCTTCCTTCCTTCACCTATCTTTCTCATTTTTACTTTTTTATTTTGAAATCATTTTAGATTTGGATAAAATAAGCAAAACATTGTACAGTTTTAATATACCCTGTACCCAGACTTCCCAATGTTAATATCTTGATTGACTCTAGTAAAATTGACAGACCCAAGAAATTTGCACTCATAAAATATGTTAACGCATTCATAGATTTTTATAGGATGGACTGGTTTGGTTTGTCACTGTGTTTCTCTCTTTATTCCAAGAGACACCACAGGATGCACTGTGCTTAGTCATTACTTCCTGTGTTTATTTAGATCTCTCAGTTCATCAGTATTTCTTTGCCTTTCCCGGCTTGGACCCATGTGAAGAGCACACACTGGTCAGATAGAATGTTCCTCCCTGGGCCTTGTTTGATGCTTTGTCTCATGATTAGATTGAGGTTGCCCATCTTGGCAGGAATAATATAGAAGTGATGCAATCTGTACAAATATGAAGAAATGCAAAATGTGGATATGCTTTCCTGGTGATGTTAACCCTGAGGTCTTGGTTGGGCAGTGCCAGATATCTCTGCTGAAAGTTGCAAATGTCTTGGAGAAGACATTTTGATTTAATGCAAACACCCTGTTTATCCTCATACTTGATCCCACTTAACTTTAGTATCCAGTGGTAAATTTTGTTGGCAATAATTATTGGGTTCTAATGGTGATTATTCCATTTGCCTTATTCCTTATGCAATGCTAATTATTGTTTTTTAAAGAACTAACCTTTTTATTTGTTTATGCAATTATTTCTTACTGTCATTATAAATCAATACCATTTGATTTATTTACTTATTTTGCTCAAATTGTTCAATTTATAGCTACTGGGACAATTTTTGTCTACTGTGCCCTTTTGACTTGTAATGTCTTTTTCTGAACACTTTCTTACTTTCTGGCACCACAAAATTGTTCCCTTTAGTTTTAAGGAGAGGCCCACATCTTTGAGGATGTAGCACATGTAAAGTGTCTATCATTTTTAAATTCTAAAGCCAGGAAAAGATGATTTTTGAGACTGTCTAAGAAAAATTAGTGCCAACAAATGCACCATCCAAGCCCTTCCCTGTTTTCAAGCTCAGCTAGTCATATTGAAGAATCTGCATGTTTCTATTACTGCCTTTTATATAAAGGTGATGGCTCCATGAACAAGGGCCATTGAAATAATTTCTGAACTTCATTGTCCTCAATGACTTGGTGAGGTGCACATAGCATACAAGATGCCATAATGTATATTGGGGCTTATAAAATGAATAATTTTATTCACTTGATGTTGTTCACTAACACTCCTTAGCTCTGCTGGATCAGGGAGTAGGAGGTCAAGCCAAATAAAATGCTATTTCCAGAAGTCTATTAGGTGTACTTGTTGGCTTGGTTACACATTTTAAGAGAATGAGAAAAACACACCCATTCAGTAGGAAGGAGGCTTTAGTGTAATTTGCCTGTACTCTGTATCATCTTTAAGACAGAGCTCCACAAGCTACAGCATGGGCCAAATCGAGTTACTTGTCTTTTTTTTTTTTTTTTTAAACAGCCCACAGGTGTGTTTGTTATATTTTCAAGTGGGCATATTTTGTAGTTATATAAGTTCCTACCTAAGATCCACAACTTTTGCTCTTGGACCTCAAAGTTCACTATGTACTCTGGCTCTTGAAGAAAATCTTTGCTGGTCTGTGTTCTAGAAGAAGGCATTCCTTCTCATTGCGAGCATGCTATTTCCTGAAAATACTCTTTTGCATGTTGCACGTTTGACTGATGCCTTGTCTTGAAATATCAACTCAAGGATTCTCTCTTCCTTAGCCTTTCCCAGTCCTAACATGTAGATGTTTCTCTGACCACCTAGGCTATGTTCCTATAGTAAGTGTTATAGCTTGCATCTCCTCCACTTCAGTGGATCCAGCTGGTAAGAGCCAATTACATGCATCTCTATATTCCCAACTCTACATTCAGTACCATCACATAATATCTTGAAATTGACCACAATGGAGTATTTATACCACCAAGTCCCCTTCTCTCAGAGAACATAGCATTTAAATTTACTACCCCACGGCTAATCATAATGTTTTCTGTTTGGTGTGTGTGTGTGTGTGTGTGTGTGTGTGTGTGTGTGTGTGTGTGTGAGAGAGAGAGAGAGAGAGAGAGAGAGAGAGAGAGAGAGAGAGAGAGAGACACTCTGCTAACAAATTCCCAGGTACTGCAGGAATGAGTCTGAATTTTATTCATCTTTTGTACCCTGTATAGTGCCTTACATAGATTAGGTTATTCATGCTTTGAAATTAGTAAGAAATTAACTATGGATTGAATGATGAATATATGGGGAAAAATATTTTTTGTAATTTCTAAATCAAAGGAAGAAAAAGTTAAGGTAGTGATCAAAAGCTAATTTAAAGACTTTTGCTTAAAACATCCATCATTCAGAGCTTCAATATAAAACAATGAAGAATGAAAAAAGTCAGAATAGAAATTGGTTGGATAATAAGATAAACAAATTTTCTACCTGAGGGTATTCTTAAAAATCATATTCCAGCTGCTTTTTGTAAAGTCCTATAAGTCATGCAAACATAAAGACTGCATATGTTGGCTGCTGCTACTCTGAATGCAATGGAAATATGAAAACTCATCACCATTGACACTCTTGAATAAGTCTTCAGCCTTGTTTATTCATGCTCCAGGTTCTTTCTGCACTACTGGAAGCCTTGCTTCCCATGTTTATCATGTCTGTTTTCTCTACTTAATCTCACCTTCCACTATTTAATTTAGGCTAACAGGCCAGGGAGAAGGTAGCTATAGTGTCTGAAGCAACTTAAATCCCAGAAACTAAATTCATTTCTTCTCCACAAATATTGACTGAAAATGGAAATTTGATAAGATGAAGTGAGGAAAAGGTATCTTTCTCAAAATTAAAAAGGCAGCAATGCAGTAGCATAGTTAATATTCCAGGAAATTATAATTTCAGAAATCTCACTTCTTCCATTATTTCCTTACTTGATATGAAAATATGCATACCTCAAGTTGCAACCCTAGAACTTCTAATGAATGAAAGAAATATTTATTTAAACCAAATGATTCCTGACATACACTGGTCAATCTCTTTCTGAAACTCCTGGGACTTCCTGTGAATCTTGAGTTCCATGGCTATGGATAAAACCTTGGTTCTTTAGTTCATGCTTCCTGTTTCTTTCCAATTCAACTAGGAGAAATTTATATGGATATAATATGGTACAAGTACCTATAAAGTACAGAAGGTTTTAAAAGCCACAAATATTCTGGTCACCAAGGAGAACCCAGAGGGAAAAGGCTATTTGTATAAACGAAAGATTCCCAAAAATATGGTAAAAAACTGAAACTGTTTCTGTGACTTAACTCAATATCTAAGTACCTCCTTGGTTTTTACCCAACAATTTCTTTTCAATCTGCTTTATATAGAGTTCTATCAACAGAGGAAAATTTACAGAATTTGAAATTCTTGATGTACAAAAACAATTGGTCTGTGGTAAGTAATAATTTGTTTTTTCATATACCCATTGCATTCAAAATAATAGTAGTCAATATGGAGTCTCTTTATGTTTGCATGACTTATTGGACTTTACCAAAGACAGCTGGAATATAAATTCTGTGGGGTTAAATGAAATTGCTTTCCAGTTTTAAATTCAGAATTATTTTCATAGTCCCAATACTCATAAGTGCTACTAAAACTATTTCATAAGTGCAGTCCCAAACTCTTCAAGCAGTTGAACAGTCCAGGATGTCTCAAAGCAAACTACAGACAGTCCAAGTGATAGTATTGCCAAAGCAAAAGGGTTGTGTTTGGCTCCTGTTATTGAAGGACAATCTAGCTACTGTGAAAAGCCTGGGAATTTGACTTCTGTTATAATTGGATCAGATCTTTCCAGCAGCTCCTTCAAGGGGATATTAGTTTCATATGGAACCTGCAGTTCTTCCAATTTGAGGCTTTGATCGTGCAAATAAATGTTGAAACGTTGATTCTGATTCTGTCATGCTAATAGAACTGGTGACTGGATTTGTATTTAACTGTAGAAGGCACAAGGGAGTGGGTGAGTAACTAAATGGGCCATTTACTGGGAAGGCATGGTGTTGGTCTAAAGATGATGATAAGATTGTCCAACATTAAGATTTCAGAAGATTTGCTTTTATTACTAAATTAATAGCCACCCTGTATTATCATAAAATCTGAAGTTGCTACTGAGCTTCGAATGATCAATCAAACTGCATGCAGATTTATTAAGGAAATGTTCTGTGGTGTTAACAACCTCTTGGAGATATCTGTCTCATCATTTTTTCATGCACCGTGTGGTTAAGACTGATGCATCTGAAAAGTATGTGGAATCCTCTTTCAAAATGGATTATATTTGATGACTATGCTGTGGATATAACCATCCCATTCAGGATGTATTCAAAATTGAATATGACATTTTGTTTTTGTACAAAAGCAAACTTCTTATTTTAAAATTCTTTTAGATTAATAGAGAAGTTGCAAAGATAGTACAGTTTCCCATACACTCTATAGCCAATTTCTCTTATTGTTCATGTCTTATAACATCTTAGTCTGATATTTTTTGTCACAAATAATAAAGCAATATCAGCACATAATTGTTAACTAAAGTCTGTACTTGATTCAGATTTTCTTAGATTTAGTAAATGTGCTTGTTCTGTTTCAGGATAGCATTCAGGATACCACATTACATTTAGTTTTCATGTCTACTTACTCTCTTCTTTGTTATGACAGTTTCTTAGATTTTTCTTGTTTTTGATGGCCTGGGCAGTTGGGGCAGTTCTAGTAAGCTGTTTTGTAGATTGTCCCTCAATTTGGGGGGAAGCATGTTGGCTAATATTTTTTCTTATGATTATACTGGAGATACAGAGTTTAGGGAGGAAGGACTATAGAGATAAACTTCATATACATCAACCAGACAAGGTAGCATACATTAAATTTCTCCATTGTAAAGTTTTCCTCATTTCCATGGTGAATTCTTGAGAAGGAAGTCACTCTAGGCAGACTCCATCTAAAGACTGCTTGTGTGGGGAATTATATTGCATATCCTTGATGAAATACATCTATATTAATGGAAAATTAGAATTATTTAGAATTTATAATGAGAGATTTGTTTTTATTTAATAGGACAGATTCCATTTGTTTATTCATTTATTTCTATCACCATAAACTCATGGATATTTTACTACTCAACTACTATTTAACATAAATATTATCAATATAAATGTTGCTTAAATTGCACAAGATTTGGTTGTTGGAAATTTTTAATTGGCTCCTTTTGACATATCCTTCCCCATAGCACCCGTCATGTTGGTTTATTTTGTTTCTAGTGCTTAATTGCTTTCTTTTCTTGATAGTATTAAGTCACCTAAGTTCATCTTGTATATTCCCTGACTCAGTTCTGGAGTCCCCTATAGCTTAGGACTTATATATCAAAACCAAACTCAAATTAAGATTTCAACAATCTACCATCACATTTGAGTCTCCATTGCTTTGTCTGTACAAACTGTATTTATAATAAAAAATTAGTTTCTGTCTGGCTAATAGATTATTTCTTTCAAAGTTCCTGTATAGCTAGCAGATTACATTTAAGAAAACACTCTGGTCAACATTTATTTTAAAAAATTTAACTCAATGGCTTTTAGAATCATAATATTTATAACTCTAGTCATCTCTCTTCAAAGCTGAAGAACATAAAGGTGAATAGGTCTAATTTTGTTCATTGAAAGCAATCTCTGATGAAATCATGACCTTAAGTGTGGAGAATCAAATTATTCTATGGAATAATTGGAAATATGCTCTTTGGTGCAAAAGGCTATCTGCCACCACTCCCCCACCAAGCCCAAGTCATGAGGGAGCAGACCCTAGGATCACAACTATTCTATTATTTCAGTGTGAAGGAAATATAGACTGTTCAAAGCTCTGAATTTATTTATTCTCTGATTGAAAATACAAGCCTACAAGTGATATTGTCAGTCACTTGGGGAGGGATGAATAGAAGAATTCTATAAAATTCTAAAGAAATATAACTACAAATGTTATATGCCGTTAAAATTAATAAAGAACAAAATGAGGTTTCTTTAAAATCATTCAAAACTGCAATTTGGTACAGGAGAATGGAGAAGCCATACACAGTAAATCCTCTTACTTATTCTCAATGTAATCCTGTGACATTAGGCACTAGTCATTAATATCTAGTAGTCTCATGATGATGAACCATCTCTTGGGAGCAACTCTGGTTTAAAAGAAAGTATTTGGTGCTTGTTAACTATATTCTTATTTTACTCATTTTCTTTTAAGGGTGAACTTCCTTTATACCTTTGGAATTCTGTAATGTTAGGCTGTTTATTTTTTTTTTCATAGTAGTAGCATTTATGTTACACTTGGAGGACTGAGTCTGCAGCATTATTATAAAAAACTGCTTTTGTTATTTCCCTCTTGTCCCTTTAAATATTTTTAAAGGAAAAGTATGTTAACTACTTTTATTTTTGCCCCTTTTCAATAAAATCTATGCTTTTCCCTTGCTATTTAAAATAAACTTTTTTAAAAAAATTATGTGTATGTGGTTTTTAAAAAACAGAATTCCTCTAAGGTACTATGATAGCTTGAGCCTGAAGAGAGTGTTTTATTTTTAGAAAATGTTTTAGAATAGTTAAAGGATAAGAGAAGAGCAGAATGACTAGAGACAAAACCATGCTATACAATCAGGAACCTACTGACAACATTAATTTTTAATTCATCTATTCTTCCACCCCTCTACCCATTCATTCATCCTTCAGAAACCACTGTCTGCCAGTGATCCCCTAGAGTAATGTTTCTCACTGGAACTCCACATGGAACAAACATAATGCAATTCTGCAACGAATGAGACAGGAAGTTCATCTTTTAGTACAGATCTGCATGTGAATTTTTCAAAAGTTAGAAGATACTATGTACCAGATGAGTGATACCCCCACCCCAAAATAAGTACTATAGTTGGGCAGACAAAGGTGTTTTCCTTGAGGTTGGGCAACCTGTGTCAGGTCAAACATGAAAGTATAAAATAGTATTTTGAAGTGATCCTTATAGGATGGCTTGGATCTTAAATGATTGGGAAAGGAGAGTGGAATTGGGAATGAATGACTTCTCTCATCCATTCATTCATTTAGAAAGTGTAAAATAAACATTTGAGCACAAGGCCCTCTACTAGTTCTGAAGCACAGGGGAAATTACTTGAGGGACAGCTTATTAGTCATGTTTCAGTGAATTATGTGGCTAGAATTAGATGTTGGGGGTTGGCCATATAAGAACTTGAACGCTGGGGTCAGGACGAATCCAAATATTAGTAAGTAGATTTTAACTAATTTTGAACAAGAGATGATGGCAAGACCTGTACTTCAAACAGAGCAAAGAAGTGATAGTATTAGAGCTTTGGTTTATGAAAATATAATACATTTGCATAGGAGAGGTAGGGTACTAAAACAGATAAATAAAAATTCCTTAAAAGTATATCAGAAGTGATAGCATAAAATTTTATTAGATACGAGGAGTCCATTTTTACTCATTACCAGTTGAATCTGGATGCAGATAAAGTACAAAGTGAAAGTAACCCAGAAAGAAAATCGGGAACTCAGCTTGGGAAAATATCCAAGGAGATTATGTGAGGGGGAAAAACCCTGGATGAATTCAAAGAATTTAAGATCTCAACGTGATGGTTTTGAAAGAGGAAGAGATCTACCTATACATGAAGTGGTATATAATGGTACATTCTGCTGGTTAATTTGGTGCGTCTCCTTGGCTAGGTGATGTTATTCAGATGTTGGATCAAACATCAGTCTAGATATTGCTTTGGAGGCATTTTCTGGATGTGATTAACTATTAAATAAATAGACTTTGAATAATGTGGATAAGGCTTATGTAATTAATGAGCTGAAGGCTGTAAGACAAAATAACTTAAATCCCCTAAGAAAGAAAAAATTCTGTAAATAGATGCCTTCAAACTAAAATTGCAACATTAGCTCTTCCTAGGTCTTTGGTCTGCTGTCCTTCCTTATAGATTTTGGATTTGATAGCTTCCACAATGTGTGACCAACAAATCTCCCTCCCTCATACATTGTGTGTGTATGTACATACACATATGCACTAATGGCTCTATTTCTCTGGAGAACTCTAATGCAGAGCTGCCCATATTATTTCCAGCTCTGACCACATATGTGGGAGCATACAACAATAATACCCAGTTTCAAAAAGCACAGCTATTATTAAATTCTTGATTTCTAATTGTCATTCTGTAAAAAAAGTGTACTAGGTTTCTTTAAAAAAAAGTTTGAGTCCAGTATTGATACATGAAATATAAGACACCTGGAAATTACTGTGGTGCCATAAAATTAAAAAGTGCTCCAAAAGGCACCCCACCTTAGGCAAAAACTTATATTGCATCTCAAATTCCTACCCACAGTGTCTAAGATTTCCAGTAGTTCCATATCTAAAAAACTGTTTTAAATCAGTCATTCTAGTGCATGTGTAGTAGTATCTTACTTGAGAATTATTTAGTCTTTACCTATGAGCTAGCAAGAGTTAGCATATATTCATGTAATTATTTAACATCTGTATTACTTCTTTAGAGAAATATCTATTCAAATATTTTTACAAGCACAAGTAGTATTGCTAGTAATAGTTATTAAAATTCCTTAATCTTACTTAAATCTTCTTTTGTCAATTTTTGCATGGAATCTCTTTAATATTCTTTCAATTTGTGACTTCGGATTCAAAGTGCCTCTTGTTGAAAACATGTACTGTTGCCCTCCATAGCCAAAGATTCTGCTTTCCCAGATTCAACCAATTGCAGATTGAAAATATTTGGAAAAAATAGTGTCTTTACTAAACACACACAGACTTTGTCTTGCCATTGTTTTCTAAAAATATATAACAACTATTTACCTGTCATTTTTGCAGTAGTTATAATAAGTAATCTAGAGACAATTCAGAGCATACTGGAAATGGTATTAGGTTATATAGAAATGCTATGCATTTGTATATAAAGGACTTGAGCATCTACATATTTTGATGTTCTCAGGGCATCCTGTACCTAATTCCATGTATATAGAGGAACAACTGTATTTGCACTTTTTTTTATGGTCTGACACTTTTTGCCTTTTGCCCCAAGCAAAAAGGTCACAGACTTCCCATTGTTTTATTTCCGTGTAGCAGTGGTTTTTCAGGAGAAAACAAATCTCATCTTGTCTGGATCCTTCTGGTCACTTTTCAGAATCCTGAAATATTTATTTTTAATTTTTTTTCTATTGTGTGTAGTTTTATACCTTTTGTGTGGAGAATTGCTTAACCTCCTCACACCGCCATTTGTAGAGGTCTCTAACCTGAAATTTAATCATGGGGAAGTTTTACATGAACTGCCTTAAACATTTGATTTCCAAAACTGGGGTTAATTGCTTCCAAGATAAATAATCAGCCTAATACCTTCAGAAAAAGCAGAAACGTTTAAAGAAAACAGTATTCTAAGACTCAGTGATATTTCTTGTTTGAGAAGAGAATTCATTTCATTAGAGACTTGGAACAAGATAAGAAGTTGAACAATTTGACACAAACTAATCTTGTCCATAGAATTACTAGGTGCGTGGTGGTAATCTTTCCTTGAATTAATGAGTAAATACTGAAATGCCTTAGGAGAGAAGTAAGCTAGTATGTAGATCTTCATAATCTGGTTCTGATAATTCTTCAATGATTATACAGAATGTATCTTTACCCAATCGTACCCATCATATTTTCTATTGAGGAGGTTATGAGACCTACTTGGTGGGTTGACTCATTAGCTCTTGCTATGTCACTTGGACAACTAATTTAGGGAAAGGCTCTGTGTAATGAAATGTTAAAGCCATAAAACCCATCAAATCCTTTCTGCTAAACAAGTACCAGAAATAGAAAAGCTTAATTTCCTATAGAGTTTTCTTGGAGGTGGAGGATAAGGAGTTCTGATTAAACCCACATTTTATACAGCTATCCAGAAGTACCACATCATTCCTACAGTACTGCCAAGAGCACACAGCCATCTTCACACATTTCAATTAATCACTAGATTGAGTCTACCCGTTAGAAAGGACTGAAAGGAAGCAAAGGGACCATTTGCGAATTTAGGAATTATGTTCAATTTAACAATTTCTGAAAGAAGTTCCTATTAAGTCCACTGGTTGCAAAGAATAAATAAATATTAGTTTGAAATTTACAAGTATATATAATTGTATACTTATTTTCCATCTAGGCTCACTAATTTAGGTATGATATTACTATCAACCTTACAAATATCTTTGTATGCATTCATTAAAGCCAATCTTTTGGCAATAGTCTTATATATGTTAAGATCATTGAATCTTACAAATGCTATGTGTTGTTGATATCTTGGTTACTCCTTATGCTACTTGAATTCCATAGTTCATCATTACACTCAGTAAATTTTCTCAACTCATCCCCTTCTCTTCTGTCACACTTGACTGTCCACAATATAATCTTGGATAAATAGTGTCTTCCGTCTTACTGAATGAGTGTAGATGAGCAATAATGGAAATAATTATCTATCCCAGTAAGCTGGTGTTACTACAGATTCATGACCATAAACCCACCTGAGTATACAATAAGTGTTTCAAACAAGCTCACCCTTTTACTGTACAACCATGTCTATGTTGTACTTTTCCTGAACATTGAAAAATTTTTATTCTTCCAACTTTTTCTTATCTCTAGTATTTTTTGACTACATTGATATGTAGTTGATATCTTTTGCCCATATTAATGATCTTTCCTCAAAATACATGTTCCATTGAGAGTGCCCTCATCTTATTTGATGGCAACTACTTCTTAGCAGTTTCTCAGGTTAAAAGCTTTGAGGTCAATCTCAGTCCCCCTCTCTACAACATACACCCTCGGATTTATCAGCAAGATATCTTTAGATCCAAAAGAGTTTCAGATTATAAACACATCTCACCTCCTGTATCATTCCCAATATGTTCTGTAGTCTTATTAGAGTTAAGCCACCTACTTCTGTATTCACATTACTAGAATATATCCCAACTTAGATATCAGAACGATCCTTTGGAAATGTAATTTATTTTTAAAAAATTTTATTCTATTAAGAACACTTAACAAGTGATTTACCACAATAACCTCTGACCTTCATAAACTATGCAAATGTCTTGGTACAAATGGTAATTTTAAGAGAAATTTTCTTAATTGAATTACATTGCTTTTAAAGTTTGTAATATACCTCAATTTTTGGATTTTTCAGTTGTGTTATAGTTTGTCCCCACTGTCTGAAACATTGAAACAATTGCCTGCATGAAATCCTCTCAAGAGGAAAAGATTTTATAAATATTAGCAATTAAGGTGATCTGTGGTGGCTCAATGTCCATTATTACTCTTTCTAGTTCTTTAGAAGATATTTTGAAAAAACTTGTAAAAGCTTTAATGATCTAGTAAATCCTTTTGTTTTCAAAGACATCTATAAAGTCTTCTAACCCTTAATTGATTCTTTTAAATTGATGTGCAGAGCTTAAATTAAACAGAATAGGAAGAAATTGTAAGGGAGATAAATATTGATTAAACTTTTGATTAAAAAATAAGGGTCATCATTATCATTAATGGGTATTTGAGCAGTATTAACACGAGTATATGTTGATTTATTCTGGTGTTTTTTAAAGTTCAATGTGCATATGAAATACCTGGAAGCTTACTATAATACATGTTCCAATTTGGCAGATCTGGCCTGGTTGGAGCTGAGAATCTACATTTCTATGCTCATAGTGATACCCATACTGAGAAATTGGAGAAAAAAAGGAAATCATCCAAACTTTATTTTAACATTAAAAAAAGATATTTAGGTCATGCAAAGAAATAGTTTCCAGGAGGCCTTTATATTCTCAAAAGGTAAAATAATGAATAAATACACATGGAATAAACTCATCCTGGATATTAGAAATGTGTGGAGTTTGGTGCCAGAGATGTAATGTTGAATTCATCTGGAACATTCACTGATTGTGTAAGTCTGGGAAGAGCTGCCTAAATATCATTGATCCTCAGTTTCTTCATCCATAAAATCAATTCAATTAACAATTACAAGATTCTTGTGATATTACTGGAGGAAACTCATAATTAACCTGATGTGAGATAAAAATGTTTTTCTTTCAAGATACAGAATTAGCTGGGTGTGGGGGCACACACCCTGTAATCCCAGTGGCTCAGGAGGCTAAGGCAAGAGAATCCCAGGTTCAAAGCCAATCTCAGCAAAAGCAAGGCACTAAAGCAACTCAGTGAGACCCTGTCTCTAAATAAAAATACAAACTAGGGCTGGAGATGTGGCTCAGTGGTCGAGTTCCCCTGAGTTCAATCCCCGGTACTCACCCAAAAAAGATATAGAATTATATTTTAATGTGCTATATATATATTATACAGTATATTGTTTATTAGCATTATTTTTCAGTATGAATATGTCAAGCCTTTTCTACTTTAAGTAATTATTCTAAAAACAAAAAAATATTTTTTAAATTATACAAATGTTTAAACATATAATTGATATTACCAAATAATATCAATCTTATATAACTTATTTAAGGGTAAGTCTTTGATAGAAATTAAGACCTAATTTCTAGCCATGCTGATATACAATTATCATTTTATAACACAATGTATAAAACACACACTGTACTTAAATTGTGAATTGTCTGAGTTGTCTATATGCAGACAAAGTCAGAAGATCTGAATTCAAGGCTCATCTCTGCCACCAATTTGTGTTTCCTTGGGAAAGCCACTTAATTTTTGCGGACCTTGGCTGCTGCTTCTGAAAAGTCATATTAAATCACAACTAAAATCTCTTCATTTCAAATATCTTAACCTCCACTGCGTTATGGTTCCTATAGATTCACTGGCTATAAGCTGAACCATGAGTTTGCATATCCTGTCCTACATGAGGGAGTCTATTCTTTGAATGTTTGAGTATGAAATCAGCTATGTAAATCCAACACTTGCCAAGTGGCCTATATTTAAGTTAATATTCCATATTCATGAGACCACTTATATGAATCTAATTAAGTATCATCAAGGATTTGCTAACCATTCTCCCAAGCCTGTTTCAGAAATTGTCATTTAGTCTTCATTATAACCCTATTAAGTAACTACAATCATCTCCATTTTAGAGCTGAGGAAACTAAGGGATATTAACTTGCCTTTCATAATTCAGGGTTTTGATATCCATGACTGAACTCCAGTACTCATTTTTAATAACTATTTAAGCTCCCTATGTCACTATGACTATAAATATTTCCTAATCCATAATTTATTTAGTCTGTGAATTGGGAGAATTGGATTGATTTTTATTAGTTGATTGATATGTACAACACACACAGAAAATCATTTTTCCAACCACGTTAGACTATTCCCACAAACCCACAAATGTTTTGGCCAATACCTGTTATTTTGTTTTACCACCCTGTTCAGACACCCACTTAACAGATTATTGATTCCTGCCTTACCCCACCATCCATTGCTTTCATGTACCCCCTAAGGTGAAAAACATTCAAGTGACTCAAGGAATCTAACTGGTCTGAAAGTCATTCTTTGTTCTATTGTTAGGACAACTGAAACTCTTAGGAAAAGGTATTCTTTGTTGCCAGGCATCATGCACTTTCTAGGGAAACTAGTTCTCTGCATTTTTTTTGGTAACAAGTGAAGTAAACATAAATTCGAGTCCAACTTAAGTAGTTATGCCTTTTGAAGATTTTATATCTGGTGGGGTCTGCTCAGTGTCACCAGATTTCCAAAGCAATATAGCTGTAACATTCCTTCAGAGAGAACTTGCATCAGGCACACTGGAGCAGATTTATGTCATCAGCTCCCACAAGGTATTAATCATTCTTTGAGGTCATTTTTAGCTATCAAAGTAAGTGCATTTGAAAAAAAAAAAAATTGTCAAAACTGCCTTCAAGCCAGGTCCCATGGTTAGCTTTCAGGTGGTGGAAAAACAAATTTCAAAAATTCCCAAAATAAGTTTCTTGGCAGAGAGAGTATGAAGATGGAGAATGAGACGGGTGATGCCATTCATTAGCACACTTAAAATCTGCTATGAGAACCAGGGCACACTTGGAGGAAAATAAACAGATCTATCAACCTGGTAGCAATTTCATGAACTTAAAATGTTGAAAGATTTCCACCATCAGTGTGAAATCCTGATAAGATAATTTAGACATGGCTGGGCTGATGTCACTTCTGTCAGGCCTTAAGAAAAGTATTAAGAGCCAGGTACACTTTTCTCATTTAAGCCTGGGTCAGCCAAAAGAAATCTTTGTATTTTCAAAGATTTTATCTTTGTGGAAATCAAACAACCAGCTATGGTACATGTTTGGTGACTGAGTTTTCAATAGCTAAATATCTGTAGTTTGAGGGTTGGTTGGAGAGTGCTGACACTGAGCCAGGATTTTTCCATTGTCCTGTGCTTCAACACTTGGCTGACTGCAGACTTGCACCTCCACGGAAAAGCTTAGAGATTTGGACAGTACTTCAACCTGGAATTACAGTATACAGAAAGGATACAAGTACTAGGCCATCTAAAAAAAAAAAAAAAATCGAATAATTACCACAAATTCAGGAAATATAGACTCCTTGAGTCTTTTATTGGAGGTTCTTATTATTGTGTATGCTAGGGGGTTCTGCTTAGGTGCATAATTTAGTGAAGAAATAGGAATACAGCTTTTTAGAAAGAAAGGCCAATTAAAAGAAGCTGATCTGAGCTTCTGAATTATTCTCTCACCTCTAAGTGACATCTCTCTGAACAATTGACTTAGAAGTCCCGCTCTCAGAGGGAGAGTGCCAGTATCACCAGTAAAATTACTGTGAAACCATACTTTTCCACAGGCATTTCAGATGATTGGGTATGCAATTTATCTATTGTAAATCATGTGTTTGGGGAATGTCTCCTTTTTTTAATACTAGTGCCTTGAACAGCAGCCTTGGTTATTTTTCTATTCTGAAAGTATTTAAGGGTAGGTTATTGCACAATTTCTGGAAATGCTAGCCAGTGTCTTTAAAAGAAATCTTCTGTAAATATACTTGTAAGGAAATTTTAGTGATAAGTGTAGTGTAGTAAGTCTCAAAAAATTCAGGAAGTAAAAGGAATTTAGCAGTACACTTCCTAAGCTTAGTGCTTTTGAAGAGTACTATTTTTGAGCAGCAACAAATATTGACTAGATTTTTTTAGGGTGAAGAATGACTTCATGAACAATTTTCAAAAATTACTTAGGAATTTATATTTTTTTTCTCAACCCCAACTGACCATTATCCCCAATGTAGTTCTGTCGAATTCACTCAACCCTTCAAATTTGAGTATGTCTTGCATATTTTCTGTCAACTATATCAAAATACACCATGGAAATTTAAATCAACAAATTTAATATATACTAGATGGCTATAAAGGGACTTAGTCCAAATTACATACAATGCCTGAAAAACCTTGGTCAAATGGAAAGGGATGGATCTATTATGTGTAAAATTGGTTATTCTGATAAAATAGGAGTGAAATCATGTGAGACTAAGAGAAAATTCCAGATAGGAAAATAATTCAAAATTTCTAGCAGCATCGACTTACTTACCAACCACTTAATGTACATTAGGTCTAAAGAGGAAAGCATACATATTGAAATATTCCATAGGTAATGAGGGTAAAAGTACCCATATAAAGTAAGACAGAAACATCATTCCTTTTCCTCTTTTACTCTTCCTTTCTGATTCAAAGTTTGCTTCCTTGGAAAAGCTGTATAGAAGGCAAACTGAAAATCTATATGAGTGACCACCTTTTCCTACCTTAAATATTTACCTTCATATCAATTACATTTATATTAATGTGGAAGGGAAACATTTAGGATGAAATAGTACAGCATACACTGGAGAGACAGGCCTCCTTATATATTAGCCTGTGTGTGGTCCAAAATGCTAATCCAGCTTCTCACTGGTACATGACCTACTTTCAGAATCAGAAGTGAGGGATAGTAGATGTCCTTGATATTTGAAGAAGATAACCTATTTCTGCATAATTGTGTTTTGTGTGTTACATGTGTGTATATTACATACATTCAAGGGCATCTTTCAAAATCTAATTATATAAAAAATACCTGCCATTTGATTTTCATAATAGGCTTTTGTTATAAATATGTGACAGTAAAAATATATCCTAGAAATTAAGCAGTACATTTTTATAACAACGTTTTCAAATCTCAGATACTCAAAATGCATCATCGATTTACTCCCTATAAAGGGCACATCAACTATGAAAAGTACATTCATGTTTTAGAAATGTTAAAATGTAAAAATAGAGCTTATAATCAGGGAAATATAAAAGTATTTTTCCTTATAAACTGAAGTTTTTACTAGACATGCTATTAATCATACCAATTCATAAATACATGAATACCACCCATTTAAGCTCTAACAATACTTTATTATTCTGGGTGGTCAGTCATGCAAAAACTTAGAAAATAGAGTTCCAAGATGGAAAATCATCGTGCTCTCTACTATCCAAACTTGTTCTTGGAACAATACTACTTTGAACACTATAATAATGCTGAAGTTCATGAACCTTCTCTGTGTCTCCTCAGGAACATATCCAGATCAGTTTTTCCCCATTTTTTATGGGATAAAAGGTGGGGTTATGAATAAAAGGTGGTGATATGGTCCTGAGAAATGTTGCCAGACTATTAAGTTTATATCAATAACAGAGTGAATATAAGAATGAGCCATCCCTCTGTGAAAATAGGAGGAAAAGAGACACAACTTAATTTAGGGGTTTGCTTTGAACGTTTTCTCTGTTATGTAGAGACCTAGAGTTGCTTCTAGCACCACACCCAATCCCACAAGGATTTTAATTGACATGCCTGATAATATTGTTTTAAATTTAGTAGGGAAGGCCTCCCACCACTAACTGTTTCTATAGAGCATTATTGAACTCTGGGGGAATTTTCCTTCCAAAGAAAGCATGGAATTCCTCTCTGAAATATTTATTTCTCTAGGTCTCTAAATGGAAGTGTCTGGAATAAAAAGGAGAGCAAAAAGAGTGAAGAACAGAAAGGCGAGAGGAAAGGAAGGAGCAAGAAGCAGATTTTTCAAAAATGACCAATGTTTATTGCAATTTGTTTAGCTACAATATTACCTACCAAAAGTAAAGAGAAGTAATTTTGACAGTTTTACAGTTTGCCACCAAAATTTCACATTTGCCTTGTGATTCCATTGGTAGTACTCATGGTGGGGGGGAACACTTTTGCACATTTCCATTCACCTGAGATTTGATTTGATTCTTGCTAAATGAGATTGGAAGATACCAATAGAAAAATTCTGTAGTGTAAATGAAAAGTCAACAGCCCTTTCTTGATATCTTTAGAAATTAACTCTACAAACTTACCTAATAGTAAGGGAATGACTTTTTGTCTAATAATCAAACATTATTGAATATAAAAGCATCTTTATTTCTTCTGTTGCATTGAAACTCAAGGCTTTGACAGATAGTGTATCATTTTGGGTTACGTTAGCATACTTTCTGCATTCAGCTCTAACTTGGCTCATGTCAGGATGAGATGCCCTCTGCTCTGCCATTTAGAAGGCTAACATACTACACTTAAGTCTACCCTTACTGAAAGAATAAAACAATTGATTCTTTTAATTTGCTACCAGATTTTTCTGTTTTCTTTTAATTTTCTGGTTTTAGTGTGAAACTTTATTTTGGATACTTTTAAGAAATACATATCCATGTTGTGTTTTCTTTCCATCATATCCTTCAAATGATCTCAAATGTTCCACACCCTTTCTTATGCATTCTACAGAGATAATCACCAAGGATTGGAAGTTGGCTGATGTGTCTGACATCTGGAACACCATTCAAAATGAAGAGTGAGAGTCAAGATCCTGATACCCTTCCTGCCATCACTTCCAAAGTAGCCTTTTCATGGATCCAGGTAACACTTGGGCCCTCAATCCAAGATTAAAAACATCTGCTAGAGGAATTGTCAAACAGTCTTGGAACACTTAGTCAAATTCACAAGGACTCCATCTGGGACTGGGGATACTTACTGCTTTCATATCTTTAATTGTTTCTAGCACCTCTGTAGATCAAAGTTCTCTCCATAATCCGTTCTTTCCATCATGGCATGTTTACCCATTTTATATCAAAATATATAATCTTTACCATCTGGTTTCATAGGAGAATATAAATCTTTATCAAACTAGATTAACATTAAGTAACTTTTTTTTTCAGCTGTGTGTGCCTGTATTTCTTTCTTATGTGCAAATTTTAGAAAATCATGCCCTCTTTCATAGTATTCTTTAAATTTAGAAACAGGCTTCCTGGACATTTCTAACTCGGAAACAGTTTTATATGCTTCCTTGTTCTTGAATTTAGAAGTATAAAGGAAATCAGTGACTTTTTATTTTCCTCCTCCTTCTGTACTAGAATGATATATATTGCTCTTATGTTTCAAACAATCTTGATTATAGTTTTGCATGTTCGCTGATACATATTGTGTCATAAAACTAAACATTAAGACATGGGATTTTAACAGGTTTTAGCACTTTGGTCCACTACCTGATTTCAAAGTAGGTATTCAAGAAACTATTGTGGTAATACTTAACAATAAATTATGTTGCTATATACTCAATAACAATCATGTTAAAATTAAGATTTTTGTGTCAAAGTGAAAACTGTACATCAGCTGTCGCAGAACCTTAAACTAAAATTATTATACAGAAGTACTATGTAATAGTCTGAATAACATGAATGTATCACTGTAGTTGTTATTTGTAAACTACTATAAAGCAGTATACCTATTTTCATAATTTATTCCTATGACACATTTCATTTTCCATTTTATTGCACATTCAGTGTACCATGGTTTATTTTTAATAGGATAGCATCTACCACTTCTGTCCTTCCTATTCCTTCCATCATGCACATAGTCTGGTCTTTCACATAATGTGTTATTTAAAAAAGGTTCATGATATATAGTTAAATCTCAAAATGTTCATTCACTCTATTTATATCTATAAAAGATATGAATATATTGTTATGTATTATATTTATGCATAAAACGTTATCTCAATATTTTATGGGCTGAGTCACTTGAATTCATATGTGAAGTTGTCCAGAGACATGAACCAATATGATAGATAAACAGATAAAGATGGATTATAAAAATTTGCCTTACAAGATTATGAAGTCTGGACAGATGTTCTGCTGACTGCAAATTAGAAGGCCAGGAAAGCCAGTGATATAGTTCTAGTCCAAACTCAAAGGCCTGATATTCAAAGGAGGCAGTGGTATAAGTTCAAGCCCAAAGTCTTCAAGGCTCAAGAATCAGGAGCTCCAATGTCGGAGATAAAAGAAGACAGCTCAAGCAGAGAGCAATTTCATACTCCTCCACCTTTTTATTGTATTTAGGACCTCAGTGGATTGGATTGTATCCATGCACATTGGGGAACATGATTTGATTTACTCATCTGTCAATTCAAATGCTAATTTCTTCTACAATCACCCTCAGACACACCCAGAAATAATGTTTTACTGGTTTCCTGGGTATCCCTTAGCCAAGTCAAGCTGACACATAAAATTAACCATCACAATACTCAATAAGATAAATCCATACTCCTTCTAATCTTGTACACTGGAAAGTAAGCATGGAATTAAGAACCATGCTTAAATAAAGAGATCTTCCTATGAAAAAGGTTTGGGATTTGGTAGACTACCTTTTTCACTATTTTGGATAGTTATCAATTTTCTAATCCTAGTATTAAAAGTAACACTTCAATCAATTATGTTACCCTCATCCAGTACTAAATAAATGTGTCTTTCTAGGCCAAAGAACTCTTCCAAGGAGTACACCATAAATTCTGCATATACCACAACTCCACTTCTGTACTGTCATATGCCACTGGGAACTATGAAGAATGAGTTAATTTTAAGACACAGCTTTGAAATGATAACATTTCTAATAATGGTATCCTTCCTGCTTCAAATAGTGAAGTATTTTAGGAGCAAATTCAAAGAAAGTATTGAGTGAGGAAAAAAAAAGTCTAACCATAAGACCATGTGAATACACAAATTTTTGTAAAACAATTAAATCTCTGGAATTTGGCTGATATCATATTTGCACTGATAAAATGAAAAGCAAAACATCTGTGCATGAACCACTGAATTTATGAATACATCGTTATCTAAAATCACAAATTAATTTAAATATCTAAGATAGTATTCTCTTATTCCTTGAATTAATCATAGCTGTACAAATCAAAGGAGAAACAAGATTGAAGTAGAAATACAAAGTCTTGCATTTTAATTTAATATCTAAAACTAAAAACTAGAGATAACACATTTAATTTATAAGAACTCATATATCAAATTAAAGGATTTGATTATATTATTTCCAACATTCCTTTAAGTATTAAGTTTTTGTGACCTATGAAATTAGACATTTAGAAAATAACTACTCTAGCCTAAAACCTCACAAAACATTGTGATATCATCTAACCCTCACCAAATTAAAACTCACCTTTCTGAAGTTGCATGAGGCATCCTAATACCCTTACTGTGGTGGTATCAGGAAAAGCCAAGTAGGGGTTTGGGGTGTTTTTTCCCACTGGGTCATGGACCTAGGAGTCGGTGGAAACCGGGAGGGGAGCCTGTTCTACTATACATCCACAGTAACAAGATACTCCTTCCTTTCTCCATTAGGAATTGTCATTGGAGGCCTAATGAAGTGTCAGAACTTTAATTATCTCCACACACATATATGATATCACAGAAAAATTTCCAAATTAGAAGCTATAATTTTTATCAAAATTAGTGTATTCAGATGGTCTTATGATTAGACATTTCTCCTATTTTCTCTCTACTAATTTCTTGAACATTTTCTTGGAATTTGCTTCCTCCTCTTTTGTGTCAAGAGAAGATGAATGGAAATGTGACCTCTACCACCAACTAATAATAATAATTATGTAGAGTTCTCTCTGTCCTTGCCAGAGCAGAGTCGGTGAAAGTTTGCTCAAAGTACAAGTAAGATCCGAAGTCTCAGAACATAATCCAAAAATGCCTAAGTCACAGTAGAAAATCACTCCTTGTATCAAAAACCAGAATAATCAATCTTGTACTGAATTTTAAAAGAAAACATCAAAATCACTCCTTGTATCAAAAACCAGAATAATCAATCTTGTACTGAATTTTAAAAGAAAACATCAAAAGATGGCACATAGAATTATCTGACAAATATTTTAAATGAGTATCATAAAAATGCTTCAGTGAGTAACTAAAAACATACTTGAAACCAATTTAAAAAATATAAGTCTCAGCAAGGAAATAGAATTATAAAGAAGAATCACATGGCAATTTTAGAACTGAAAAATATAAGTGAAATAAAAGACCAATTAATAGGCTCTATAGTGTAATAGAAGGAATAGAAGAAAGAGCTACATTTGAAATTACCCCATGTAAGAACATAGATGAGATATATTAAACAAATGGAAACATCAGAGGAATAATGACTAAAAGCCCCAAATTTGGCAAGAGACATAAACGTGCAGACTTATGACAGCATCCAACAGTCCATAATCACACATTGTGTCTAATTATCATGACCTTAATCTCCTACAACCTGGAAAACCCAGCCTTGGTTATCAACTTTTTTTTTTTTGACACTGGCAGTTTTGAAGAGTAAAGGCCAGTTGTTTTTCGGAATTATATGTTTTTGATTGTTTCATCGGGAGCAGAAACATTTTGGCAGAAGTTCTACATTAGTGATAGCAGGTGTCTTCCAACCTAGTACATTGAGAACATATAACACTCTGTGTCGTCATTGGGATTGAGTATGATAAGTCAGTAAAGATACACATTCTCCTTGATATATGTTAACTTATCTTTTCATAATTGATAACTGCCATTCCTTCAGTATTTAGTAGATTGTGTTCTTTAAACAATAGTTTTATTGCTTAAATTAATCCTTAGCAATTCCTTTAAAATCTATTTTAGAATCAATATGAATTTGTAGATTCCTTATAAAATTATATTCCCATCCTTATTTAAAGCAAAATTTTCCTCCTAATTTGGCCAATAAAAGATGCTTCAAGGTAATTTCTATACCTTTTGGGCATTTCCATTGGTTTTGAAGTTCTGCCTTATTTCTTGGTACAACTAGATATTCCAAAATTATATATTCCCTTCCTACCCTCACCTTCGAATCAGCCATTTTTCCAAAAAGCTTTGGTTAGCTTTATGTCATTGTGACAAAATGCCTTAACTTATAAGAAAGAAAGGTTTATTTTGGCTCAAAGTTACAGGGGTTTCAGTCAATGATCATTTGGCCCTATTGCCTTCAGTCTAGTGGTGAGGCTTACGTTATGTTGGGACTATGTAGTGGAGGAAGCCGTTTACATCAAGACAACCAGGAACAAAGATACAAAAGGGACTGCAGTCCCAATATCTCAATAAAGGGTGCATCCCTGATGATCTACTTTGCTCTCTGTAGACTCCATCATTTTTCTAATAAATTTTGGGCTCTTGATTCCTCAAGTTTTAAAATGATCTCTACCACTGATGATGGTTCCAAGAGTAGGTTTGTTATACACTGACAGGTGTCCAAAATACATGACACTAAAAACAAAGAATTGAAATTTTCATGCATGATTTCCCCTCTTTTAGAAAAGAGCAGAAAGAAGGTTCTGGGTAGATGGTACTTTAAGAACTATCATGAATCTCTCTCCCCACATATAAAACAGAATGCTTGATGGGACTATTTTGGAACTCTGGAGTCGGTTGAAACCTTGAGATTTTTAGAGGAAGATGTGGGTGATAAATAGCAATTAATTTCAGTTCTTTTCAGATGTTGGCACAGTTTCAGCTACTCCAAGTCTTCTGGCATGCAGTTGTACACATTTCCTGGAATAACATGCATACAGCTTTCAGGAGCCAGAGTGGGCAAAAGGCATTCTGCTCTCCAAATATTTTGGATCTGTGTTATGATCACTGGTTGCTGTCTTAGATCATAAAGGTTCTAGGAATGCTGGATGACCATTGTTGTGGTATGCCTTTTCATCCCTGTAAGCCCCTCCCACTCAGATGAAGTGACATCCTGGGAATTGAGAGGACCAGTGCTTTCCCCCTTTATTTTTCCCTTTCCCCTTTGGAAGTAAGAAATTAAGGAATAGGTCTTTCAAAAACATCTAAGTATGTAAGGAAAATTGAAACAAGATTATGCAAAGCCAGGGAAAAGTATAGGCTCAGAGAAGCCCTGAGATGATCTTAAGCTTTTATCTCAAGCTGATTCTTGGCCAAGACAAAACCTAGAATGATAATAAATGAATACATATGTCACAAAAACTGCAATCCATGGGAGGGGAGAGGATCTGATAGTCATTTATCACATTATTACAGAAGTAAGTTTTCAAGAAGATATCACAAGTCATACAAAGAAAGAGGAACATATAAGCCATTCAAAGGAGAAAACAAATCAATTGTAACTGTCCCTGAATGTTTTAAACCATATTAAAAATGATAAAAGAACCAAAGGAAAATGAGGAAAAACTTAAGAGAACAATGTAGAAACAAAATGGGAGTATCAATAGAGAAATTTTAAACATGAGAAAAAAAATTCTAAAGCACTTCTTCCCCCCCCCCTCAAAAATAATCTCATTTGATGATTTTTTTTTCTTTTTGTGGTTTTTAAATTTAGACCTTATGGTTATACATAGTAGTTGGGTTGTATTATAGTAGAAATACGGGAACAGAAATTAGTAAAAAACAAACCGAAAGACTGTTAAGTAAATTGTTAGAGGAAGGAGGCATCCCAGTAAAATCAAGAGCAGTCAGGGCATACGTTGATACAATACAACAATGTATCCCATGGCTTTTTTAAGGAGGAGTTGTTAGATATATCACAATGGAACCATCATGGTGAAGATTTAAAAAGAATAGAAAAGAACAACCCAGTGACTCTGCCAGTTGGCACATTGCCATTGTGGACGTTCGTATCTGGTTTGCTTAGTCCAAAGCCTTCAGTTCAGACAAAGGTAGAGGAAGGAGAAGACATATTGATTCAAATAAAAGAGAAGGTCTCTCAAGTTAGTCATAAAGAGGAAAAGATTCAAGTAAAAGAGAAGGTCTTTCGAGCTAGTGAGACAGAGGAAGGAAGTTTAGAGCAGAAAAAGCCATCAGGGGAAAAGTTACAACAGGAGACTGCTAATAACACCTTTCTATCAGAGAGCGTAAGTGTCCAACCAACAGCACCACCTCTACAGGAGACTGCTACTAACAGCATTCTATCACCAGAGGACATAAGTGTCCAATCAACAGCACCACCTCCATATGCTAGGAGACTCCCAACCCCTGCAGTTGATAGTTGGGATCCTGAGACAGGATCTCAAGTATGCCCTGTATTTGAGGTAGGAGGGCAGCGAATTTACCAGGGTTTAAATTTCAAAACAGTGAAGGAGCTAAAAGAGGCTGTAACAACTTATGGTCCTCAAGCACCCTTCACTGTAAGCTTGGTCGAATCCATTAACAACTTGAACATGACACCAGCAGATTGGGCTAAAATGTGTAAAGCTGTGCTAAATGGAGGTCAATACCTGTTATGGAAGGTTGCCAATGAGGAATTTTGCAAGGAGACGGCTAGGCGAAATGCAGCAGCTGGTTATCCTCAGAAATCTAGATATGTTGTTAGGAAAGGGACCTTATGAGGATCAGCAGCGACAAATTGCATATGATCCTGGCGTATACTCACAAATTGCTGCAGAGGCGATTAGGGCATGGAAGACTTTACAAGGACATGAAGGTTTACAAGGTCAATTATCTAAGGTAATACAAGGAGCTAATGAACCTTACGCTGAATTTGTAGATAGGCTTATTCAAACAGCTACCAGAATTTTTGGGAATACAGAACAAGCAATGCCACTAATAAAACAACTGGCTTATGACCAAGCGAATCGTTGGTGCAGAGATATCATTAGACCATGGAAACAGGAAGATTTAAACACATATATTAAATTATGTAGAGACATTAATGAACAAGAGCAAGTCATGGCAGCTGCAGTAAAACAGGCTTTAGATGCCAGAGACATTAATGAACAAGGGCAAATTGAAGCAGCTGCAGTAAAACAGGCTTTATATACCAGGCCAAGAACATGCTACAATTGTCAACAAACAGGACATTTTAAAAGGAATTGCCCCATAGGAGGAGGGTTTAACAAAACTAGGTATCAAAGGAGTAGAATACCGGGTATTTGCCCACGATGCCGTAGAGGGAGACATTGGGCTAATGAATGCCGTTCTCAAACCACCATAGAGGGTACTCCATTATCAAAAAACGAACAAGGACAAGGTGTTTATCCACAATATCGTGGACAAAGGCATCGGGCTCCATTGCCAAAAAATGGACAGGGGGCCCCAATGCTCCAGGGCCCCAAACCACAAATATACGGAGCACTGGAGGAACCCAGCAACCCCATCAGGGTAGTGACCAGGGCACATTGTCCATCAGATCCCTCATCAGACAAACCAGAGGGAGCGCAGGGTTGGACATCTGCGCCTCCGCCAGATCAGTACTAACTCCAGAGATGGGAGTTCAAATCATTCCCACAGGGGTAAAAGGACCTCTTCCCAAAGGAACAGTAGGCTTATTATTGGGACGCAGCTCTTCTACTCTAAAAGGACTTTTGATAAGTCCTGGGGTAATTGATCCCGATTATGAAGATGAAATAAAAAATTATAGCCAATTCTCCAAAGAGTATATCAGTAATTTCACCAGGAGATAGAATAGCACAGTTACTAATAATACCAAGCCTACATGATAAATTTTCCAGTCATGCTGTAGAAAGAGGTTCCAAGGGATTAGGCTCCACAGGTGTAGATTGGGCTATGCTTTCTTTAAATTTAGATTCTCGCCCCATGCTAAAACTAAATATTCAAGGACATGAATTTAATGGGCTACTGGATACAGGTGCAGACCTTAGCATCATGTCTCGTCAAGAATGGCTAAAACATTGGCCATTACAACAAGCCACTCAAACGCTTCGAGGCCTAGGAGTGGCGACTAATCCTGATAGAAGCGCAGTGGTATTAAGTTGGAAGGATCCTGAAGGATGTGAAGGAACTATACAGCCATATGTATTGGATCATCTTCCCGTAAATTTATGGGGACGAGATGTCTTAGATCAATTAGGTTTGACATTAGCAAATAATATCAATCAAAATGCACCCACTATTATGGCTAGACAAGGTTTTAGGAAAGGAAAAAGATTAGAAAAACAAGAACAAGGTATAGCAGCACCAATACAAATAGATCAAGGAACAGACAGACATGGGTTGGATTTTCACAAAGGGCCACTGAGACAATAAAAATTACATGGAAATCAGAAAGACCAGTATGGGTTCCTCAGTGGCCCTTAACTAAAGAAAAGATACAAGTAGCCCATGATCTGGTCAAACAACAATTAGTGGAAGGACATATAGAACCTTCTGTATCTCCCCATAATACTCCCATTTTTGTCATCAAAAAGAAATCTGGTAAATGGAGATTATTGCAAGATTTAAGAGCCATTAATAATGAAATGGTCATTATGGGACCTGCTCAATCGGGGATTCCTCAATTGTCTGCTTTGCCAAAAACTTGGTATGTTTTAGTTATAGATATTAAAGATTGTTTTTTTTCAATTCCAATTCATCCTGAGGATAGTCCACGTTTTGCATTACTATCCCTGTACTAAATCATGAAGGTCCTGATCAGAGATATGAATGGAAAGTACTCCCTCAAGGGATGGCTAACAGCCCAACTATGTGTCAAATTTATGTTAACAAAGTAATCCAGCCACTTAGAAATCAAAATCCTGAACTACAAATATTTCACTATATGGATGATGTATTATTAGCACACAAAGCTAAAAACACATTGCTAGAATGTTATGCCACACTTACAAATTTATTAAAAAATTATAATCTAGAGATAGCAATAGATAAAGTACAATTAAATTTCCAATTAATTATTTAGAAGTTCTATTATCTTCAACCATGGTCCGTCCACCAAAAATTCAAATATGAGTAGATCAACTCAAATCACTTAATGACTTTCAAAAGTTATTAGGAGACATAAATTGGATAAGGCCTTATCTAGGTATTCCAACAGGAGAATTGGGACCTTTATTTGATATCCTAAAAGGTCCATCAGATCCAAATTCACCCCAAATGTTAACGCCTGAAGCAAGAAAGGCATTAAAAATCATTGAAACATATATGGAAAATATGCATTTGGATAGAATTGATATAAGTTTGCCTTTATTATTTATTGTACTACCAACAAAAAATATTCCTACAGGAGTATTTTGGCAAGAAGGTCCATTATTATGGATACATTTATCTCATTCTCCTAACACTATTCTTACTAGGTATCCTGAGGCTGTAGGACAATTAATACTCAAAGGAATAAAAGCAGCAAAGGGAGTGTTTGGAATTTCTCCCAATAAAATTATTACTCCATATACTATGAATCAAATTGATGAGTTAGCTAATGAGTTAAATACTTGGGCAATAATCATGTGCAAATCTAATATTTCATTTGATAACCACTTACCATCTAATCCTTTATTGTCTTTTTGGTCATCGCATCCTGTAATTTTTCCAAAAATGACAAGAAAAACACCTACCATGAATGCTCTGAATATATTCACTGATGGGTCAAATAATGGTACAGCAGCAATAGTTACACCTGATCAAACTTTTACATTTTTAGTACCCAAACAATAAGCTCAAAAGGTAGAGCTTAATGCAGTATTACAAGCTTTTGTGATGTTTAAAGATTCTATATTTAATTTATTTTCTGATAGTCAGTATATAGTTAATGCTATAGTATCCCTTGAAGATGCTGGTAGGATTTCCCCTTCTTCTACTGTTTTCTCTTTGTTTTCCACTATACAAAGTTTAATCTGGGACAGAAAAGATCCATTCTTTATAGGACATATCAGGGCACATACAGGATTGCCTGGAGCCCTTAGTTTGGGCAATGATTTAGCAGATAAAACTACACATGACATACATATTTTCTCTACACTAGAAGAAGCTATAAATTTTCATAAAAGGTTCCATGTCAATGCTAATACTTTACAAAAGCATTTTAAAATAACTAAGGAACAAGCTAGACAAATAATAAAACAATGTCAAAATTGTGTGACCTTTTTACCACAAGTTAATCTTGGAGTCAATCCTAGAGGATTGATACCTAACCATATTTGGCAGATGGATGTCACACACTTGCCAGAATTTGGAAAATTAAAATATTTGCATGTTACAGTTGATACTTCTTCTGGATTTTTGATGGGCTCCCTTCATGCCGGAGAAAAAACTAAAGATGTTATAGCTCATTGCTTACAAAATTTTGCCACTGTGGGCATTCCAAACCAGTTAAAAACAGATAATGCCCCTGGTTATACTTCTACCTCTTTTGAACAATTTTGCTCATCATTTGGCATTACTCATATAACAGGAATCCCATACAATCCACAGGGACAAGGCATAGTTGAAAGAGCTCATCAAACTATTAAAATGTACTTATTAAAGCAAAAAGACGGAATTGGGAAGGGGTATATATTCCCCAAAGATAAACTTAAAATAATCCTTTTTACTCTAAACTTTTAAAATTTGGATTCATCAGGACTTAGTGCTGCAGAAAGGCATATGTGTCCAAAAAATGTACATAAGCCCAAGGTACTTTGGAAAGATATTCTAACAGGACAATGGAAAGGTCCTGACCCAGTAATTGTCTGGAGTCGGGGGTCTGTTTGTGTGTTTCCACAGGAAGAACAGCAGCTGATTTGGATTCCGGAGAGATTAACTAAAGTCCTGACCCAGTGATTGTCTGGAGTCGGGGGCCTGTTTGTGTATTTCCACAGGGAGAACAGCAGCCGATTTGGATTCCAGAGAGATTAACTAAAGCGATTTCTACAGACCAAAAAGAAGATGATTTGGCTAAAATCCATAACAGCTGATATCCAAAACTCCAATTTGGCTATCCTTACATCTGCGACAGAACCAGGATGCTTTTTTCAATATCTACTTTATTATTGCCCTTTCCCATATCATGAAGTTCTATTTTGGTTTTTGAGCTCATACAGACCTAAGTTAATGTTTTGCTGATCAGTTCTATTTTTTTTTTTTGACTATAGAGTTTTTAAACATTGCAATGGAGATTTCACCTGTAAAAAGTTATAAGGCCTTTACTATTATGTGTTGTATGTATTATATTATGTGTGCACACTTGTGTTTTGTGTTATATGTTTGAATGTACGTATGTCCATATATCATATATGATGAGCGCTCATGAAAAAATGGATCCAAATATTTTTTTATTCACGTGATTTAAATGGTTTAATTTAAATTAAGTAAATAACTATTAAGAATTGTTTTAATATGTAAACAAAAAAGAAGGTTAACAGATCTGTTTGTTTAGTTTCACCTTTCCTTTTCATTATATTTAATAATTCTCTTCAAGATAATGTAAATTGTTAAGAAAATTGTTTTCTTTTAATGCCTTCTGAAATGTTACATAATTTTTTTCTTTAGCCATTATTGCCAGAATTCCTATCTTCATCCCAGTGCTGGTGAAGACAAAGATAAAACTAATCTACAGTTTCTGCAATAGCCATCACTGAACTGCTTGCAGAACTTGCCTAAACTATGTGTCACTTTTATGCATTGTGAACTCACTTGTATGCATTGTGAACTATCTGTTGGTGCAGCAACTTGTGGTAGTGTTGGGGTATTTTTGCTGATGATGTCATCGGTGGTACAATTTTTCCAACAAGAGCCATCAATTGGCTTGGTGTATCTTCCTCCCTTCTGCTTGTCATGACAAAGACCTCTCCACAGGTGTGGCTGTATACTGGACCGGTAGTCAATGACGGGTAAGATCCAATTACAATGGTACCAACCTAAGACAGGAGGCTGACGCCCTGAGGTCAGCTCATCTGAAGATGGGTAAGGACCATATGTAGTATTGGACAATCTAAGGCAGGCACAGTCCCCAAGCCACATGCTTGTTGTTTAAACAGAGAGGGGGAGATGTTGAGAGCCACAGCCAAAGGGGCCCCAGCAAACTTCCAGCTGCCAGCAAACTTCCAGCTGCCGGCTGATGATTGGCTCACAGCAGCCCCAGCAACATCTAGCTGATTGGCTCCTCTGCGGTGATGTTCATTGGGCTGTTTCCCTGCCCTTCAGACTGCCAGCTGATGATTGGCTCACAGCGGCCCCAGCAACATGTAGCTAATTGGCTCCTCTGAGGTGATGTTCATTGGGCTGTTTCCCTGCCCTTCAGACTGCCAGCTGATGATTGGCTCACAGTGGCCCCAGCAACATCTAGCTGATTGGCTCCTCCACGGAGCTGCTCATTGGGGGACTTCTTTGGCTCCGCCCACACGACCCAGCCAATCAGCCTCAAGAGCAGGAGGATTGTGGGAGGTGGTGAGGTTTGTGTCGGGGTGAGAAGCTTGGGGAAGCCGGTGGTGGCAGTTGGGCTCTGAGGGTTTTTTCCTGAGGAGCTGTTTTGTTTGGCGTTTGTAGTTCTAAAAATAAAGTTAGTTTCTTTTGACAAGTGGCTCCTGAATTGTGCCCAGCCAGACTGCAGCAACTGGCAAATGCCATAATTTCATTCATTTTAATAACTGAGTAGAATTCCATTGTGTGTGTGTATGTGTGTGTGTGTGTGTGTGTGTGTATACCACAATTTCTTAATCCATTCATCTACTGATGGGCATCTCAATTGATTCCATAGTTTAGCTATTGTGAATTATGCTGCTATAAACGTTGATGTGGCTCTGTCACTCTAGTATGCTGATTCTTTGGGGAAAATACCCAGGAGTGAGATCACTTGGTCATGTGGTGGTTCCATTCATAGTTTTTGTTAATGTTGTTGTTTTGAGGAATATCCATACTGCTTTTCAGAGTGGTGTACTAGTCTGCTGTCACACCAACAATGTACAATTGTTCCTTTCTCCTTGTAACCTTGACGACATTTATTATTGTTTGTACTCATCATTGCCATTCTGACTGGAGTAAGATAGGATCTTAATATACTTTGATTTGCATTTTCCTGATTGCTAGGGTTGTTGAACATTTTTTTTTTCATGTATTTATTGGCTTTTGTGTTTCTTCTATTGAGAAGTTTCGGTTGAATTCTTTTGCTCATTTATTGATTGGGTTGTTTTCTTGATGCTAAGTTTTTTGAGTTCTCTGAGTATCCTGGATATTAATCCCCTATAGGAGGAGTAGCTAGCCAAGATTTTTTACCATTCTGTATGTTCTCTCTTCATACTCTTAATAATTTCCTTAGCTGTACAGAAGCTTTTTAGTTTAATGGCATCCCACGTATCCTTGGTTTTAGTTCTTGTGCTTTGAGGGTCTTGTTAAGGAAGTCTGTGCCAGCACCTTTTTGATGAAGAGTTGATCCAATATTTTCTTCTAAAAGTTACAAGTTTTCTGGTATAATTCTCAAGTATTTGATCCACTTTGATTTTTGTGCAATATAAAAGATGGGGTCTAATTTCATTTTTCTACATATAGCTATCCAGTTTTCACAGCACCAATTATTAAAAAAGATGTGTTTTCTCCAAGATATATTTTTGTAACTTTGTCAAATATTAGATATCAATAGGTTTATGGGTTTGTCTCTATCTCTTCTATTCCACTTATCTTTGTTTTGGTGCCAATGCCATGCTGTTTTTGTTACTACAGATCTGTAGTATAATTTGAGATCAGGTATTATGATGCCTCCTGCTTTGTTTTTATTAGTACTGCTTTGGCTATTCTAGGTCTCTTATTCTTTCAAATGAATTTAAGAATTGTTTTTTTATTTCAAATTTTTGTAAAGAATGTCATTGGTATTTTGGTGGGGGTTACATTGAATCTGTATATTGCTTTTGATAGCATGGCCATTTTGACAACACTAATTCTGCCTATCAAAGAGCATAGGATAATTGGGCTTTGTGGCACATACCTATAATTCCAGCAGCTCGGGAGGCTAAGATGGGAGGATTGTGAATTCAAAGCCAACCTCAGCAAAAGTGAGGCACTAAGCAACTCAATGAGACCCTGTCTCTACATAAAATACAAAATATGCCTGGGGATGTGGCTCATTGGTCCAGTGCCCCTGAGTTCAATACCTGGTACCAAAAAAAAAAAAAAAATATGGGATGTCTTTCCACCTTGTAAAGTCTTCAGTTTCTTTCTTCAGCATTCTATAAGTTTCACTGTAGAACTCTTTTACCTCTTTAGATTAATTCCCAAGGTTGAGGCTTTTTTTAAGTTATTATAAATGGGATAATTTGCCTGTATTCTTCCTCAACTGAATCACTATTGGAGTACAGGAAGGCTATTGATTTATGGGTGTTGATGTTGTATCCTGCTACTATGCTATAAGTTCTAGACTTCTTCTGGTGGAGTTTTTTGGATTTTCTATATATTGTTGTCAAACAGAAAATTTTGGCTGTTGCTTTTCCTATTTGTATCCCTTTGATTTCCTTTTCTTGCCTGATTGCTCTGGCTAACGTTTTGAGGACTATATTTAATAGAATGGTGAGAGTGAATTCTCAACTTGTTCCTGAATTTAGTATGATGTTGGCTTTGGGTTTGTCATAAATGGCCTTTCTGATGTTGAGATAAGTTCCTTCAATTCTTAGCTTCTATAGTGTTTTTAACATGAATGGGTATTGAATTTTATCAAAGGCCTTTTCTGCATCTATGAAAATGATCATGTGATTTTATTCTTAATTTTATTAAATGATGAATTATATTTGTTGATTTTGTGTATGTTGAACCAATCTTGCATCCCTGGAATGAAACCCATTTGATCATGGTGTATTGTCTTCTGGATGTGTTTTTGAATGCAGTTTGCTAATATTTTATTTAGGATTTTGGCATCTATGTCCATCAGGTGCTGAGAGCCATAGCCAAGTAGGAATGACGCATGGCATTTTCCTTGTCAGCCTACCCAATGTTGCTTAGAGGGAGGACTCTCCATTGTGGAAATGGGATTGCCTTGGACCCAGGTCATTTGCAGTGACATTGCATGAATGTTTGAGAGTTTTGATTTGAAAGGTGACCTTGCTCAGGGATTAGGGCGGATCTGGGTTTAGGGTGGATCCTGCTGGGAATAGGGCGTATCCTGCTGCCTCAGGCACCTGCTCCTTGAGTTCCCTTTGAGTTCTCCCGGGATTCAGAGGGTATTTGGTATGCAGAGCCCAGTGGAGGGTGTATTTTCCCCAGAACCTGCGTGTAGAGTGCTGGTGAGAGTTCGGGAATAAAGAATTGCTGTTTGAATCTACAAGGCTGTGAGTGGCTCATGATTTTGTGCCCAGCAAGACTGCGGCATTTGGTGGTCCATACGCGGAACGTCTGAAACTTGGAGGTAAGTGAAATTGCTCGCCCCTGAGGGAAGGCAAGAGAATGGGTGACCATTTCAAAAAACAATGTGTTCTTGTTTTGATTTATTTTGTTTTTGTTTCAAGCTGCCTATCCCTAGAACTTTCTCAGGCAAACTGGGAAAAATGGTTGGCTCAAGGTTTGAAGTTTGTCAGCCCTGAGGAAGAGAAAATTGATACAACGATTTTTTATTCCGTTTTTGTTTCATTCAGTTTAGGTTTTGTTTTGTGTTATCTTATTGGGTTGTCTGTAGTTCTCTTTCCTTGACATGTCTTTGTCTGGTTTGGGTATCAGGGTTATACTAGCTTCATAAAAAAGTATTTTGGAGTTTTACACCTTTTTCAATTTTATGGAATAATTTGAGAAAGGATGATATTAATTCTTCTGTAAAGGTGTGGTAGAACTCAGCTAAGAATCTATCAGGTCCAGGGCTTTTCTTTTCTGGAAGGCTTTTAATTGCTATTTTAATTTCAGTACTTGGTATTGGTTTGCTTAGGATTTCTATAACTTTTTGTTTCAATTTGGGCAGGTCATATGTATCTAAAAATTTGTCCATGTCTTTCATATTTTCCAGTTTATTGGAGTATAAATTTTCAAAATGGGATCTGACAGTCCTGGATTTCAGAGAGTTCTGTGGTTCCACTTAATTCTGATTGCTCATACCCTAAAATCAAGGACAGGTCTGTGGAAATATCTCATTTTTCATCTCTGATCTTATTGATTTGTTTCTTTTAACTCTTTCTTACAGTTAGTTTGACTAAGGGTTGTCAATCTTATTTTTTCAAAGAACCAAGTCTTAATTACATTGATACTGTGTATTATTTCCTTAATTTTCAATTTCATTGATTTCAGCTGTGATTTTAATTATTTCCTGTCTTCTACTGGTTTGGGGGTTATTTTGTTCTTTTTCTAAGGCCTTAAGGTGGAACATGAGCTTATTTATTTGGGATTTAACTTTTTAATGCAGGCACTCAGTGCTACAAATTTGCCTTTTAGAATTGCTTTCATACTGTCCCAGTAATTTTGACATGTTCTATCTTTGTTCTCATTCATTTCTATGAATTTCTTAATTTATGTTCTCATTTGCTCTTTGATACATTTTCATTTAAGAGTATTATTGAATCTCCATGAGTTTATGTGGTTTCTATGATTTTTCTTACTTTGATTTCTAGTCTCATTCCATTATGATCTGATAGGATACATGGGATTATACCAGTTTTTAATATTTCTAAGATTTTCTTTGCGGCCTAGAATATGATCTATTTTGGAAAAAGGTTCATATGCATCTAGGAAGGTAAATTCAAGTGTTGGGTGCAAGGGGGATATTCTGTAGATGTCTATTAGATCCATTTGATATATAGTGCTTAGGTTAGAGAGAAGTTTGATTTTTTTTTTTTTTAATGACCTATTGGTGATGAGGGTTTATTGAGATCTCCCAGTATTATTATGTTGGGGTCTATGTGGAATATGATGTCATGGAGTTTTTTCTTTATTTCCCATGTAATTGAGCACATTGACATTTAGGGCATAAATATTTACTATGGTTATATCTTCTTGTTGGATTTTCCCCTTTATTAGTGTGTAATGTTCTTCTTTGTTTCTTCTGATTAATTTTCACCTAAAATCTACTTTATCAGATTTGAGAATAACTACTCCTGCTTGTTTTCTTGGGCCACATACATGAAATATTTTTTGCTATCCTTTTATCTTCAACCTGTGGGTATCTTTGCCTATAAGATGTCTCTCTTATAAATAGCATACAGCATAGAGTGGGATTTGTTTTTTGATCCATTCTGCTAATCTGTGTCTTTTAATTAGAGAGTTGAGATCACTAACATTCAGCATTACTAAGGATATGTGTTTGTGATTTCCTGCCATTTGGTTTTTTGCTATATTTTATCCTGTCTTAATTCTCGTTTTGTGGATTACTGTTCTATTGAACATCCATTGTTGTTGGCTTTGGGAATTGTATTTTTGTGCCTCTGTATAAGGTTTTTCTTCCAGTGTTCTTTGTAGTGATATTTTGGTGTTCATGAATCCTTTTGGTTTATTCTTGTCATGAAATGTTTTTTATTTCTCCCTCAAATTTTAAAATAAGTTTTGCTGGGGATAGTAAGCTTGGCTGACAGTTGTTCTCTTTTAGGGTTTGGAATATCTCATTCCAGGCTCTCCTTGATTTTAGGGTATGAGCAATCAGAAATAAGTCTTATTGGTTTGCCTCTAAATGTGACCTATTGTTTCTCTCTTGTGACTTTTAATATTCTTTCTTTGTTTTCTATGTTAGGCATTTTGAATATGATATGTCTCAGTGAGCTTCTCATTTGGATGGGTCTATTTGATTTTAATTATTTCCTGTCTTCTACTGGTTTGGGGGTTATTTTGTTCTTCGGAAGAATAATTTAAGCCTCCTGTATATGGTTGTGTATTTCTGATATGGGAGAAATTTTCAGTTAACTATCTAATTGAAAATGTTCTTAATGCCTTTAGTTTGTATCTCCATGTTCTCTTCTATCCCAATTGTTCTCAGGTTTAGTCTTTTAATGTTGTCCCAGAGTTCTCGAATATTCTGATCATGCTCTATAATTTTTTTCCCTTTTACCACCTTCTGTGTATTCAAGATCATATAGCCTATCTTCAATGCCTGGAATTCTATCTTCAAGGGCTGAAGTTCTATCTTCCACACCATGTAGTCTGTTATTGATACCTTCAAGTAAGTTTGTAATTTGATTTTTTTATTTTATTTCTAGGAGTTCTACTTGGCTTCTTTTCACTGTGTCTATTTCTTTATTAAACTGATCTTTCATCTTCTGTAATTGCTCTCTTAATTCCTTCTTTAGCTCTTCTTTTAGTTCATTGAATATTTTGATAAAGAGCTTTTTATAATCTTTCTCTGGATTTTTGTCTACCTCTCTGTGGGTTCCCTTTGTTGAGAGATTGTGGGTTTTGTGGGAGATTTATTTAAATTTATTAAAATTTATTTGTTTATTTGGTTTTCTTGTGTTTTCAGAGGGAAAATGTGAACTTTAAACATAAATAAGTGAAACAAAATAGTTCACTAGAAGGATAGAAAGGCAGATTTGCATAGACAGAAGAAAGAATCAACTTGAAAATATAACAAAACTATGAATTTTGTGGAATAGAAAGAAAAACATTGAATTTTAAAATCAGGAAATAGAGCCTAAGAGACATATCTTACCATCAAGTAGACCATTATGGGAGTCTCATAAGGAAAAGTGGGAAAGAAAGGGAAATTGGAAGAAGACTTTAAGAAGTAATGGTTCAAATTTGTTGAACCATTATTTGTTGAAGAACATGAATATAAATACTAATGAAGCTCAATGAATTCCAATTAAGATGCAAAAAGACCCATGCTGGGATTCATTCTGATTAAGCTTTCAAAACACAGAGACTCTTAATCAAGAGAAGTGTTTTATCATGTGGAATTCTTGATAAGATTATTAGCAGAATTTTTTTTTTATCAGAAATTTTGGAGTCCAGGGCTGGGGATCTTCAGTGGGTGAGTATTTACTTAGCATGTGCCACCCATGGGTTCAATGACATGTACTATAAAATAAATAAACAAGAAACTGCAGGCCAAGAGGAAATGCGCTGATGCATTCAAAGTGAGAACAACAAAAACAAAACATCTGTCAACCAAGATCCCTACATCCCCACAAACTGTCCTTAAAATGTGAAGAAGAAATTAAGACATTCCAAAGAAACAAAAACTGATCAAGTTTGTTAATGCTAGACAATGTGCAAGAAAAGTCTTAAGGGAATCCCTACAGGGTCATATCAAAGGGCACTAAATAATACCTAAAAGCAGTATGTAGAAATAAAAATCTCAAAAAAGGGAAATATATAGGCAATTATAAAGGTTGTTTTACTTTGACAATTGCTTATAATGGTTCTCAGGTTTAGTCTTTTAATGTTGTCCCAGAGTTCTGATTTCTACAAAATTTAAGAACCTAATGCATTTAAAATAATTATGATTGTTTTGGACACAAAATGTCTAAAGAAGTAATTTTGTGATATATTAATATTAACATATTAATATAATATTTTATCCTAAAAGAGGTAGGGTTGGATTTGTAAAAGAGCAGCATCTTTGTATGTTAAGATATTCTGATATAAATTACTGATGTTCGGTACAATTCCCATGGTAAGAAAAAAGAAAAGGCTCAAGAATACTCTAGAATATACACAAAAGGAAATGAAAATGTCAACTTTTTAGTACAAAAATTCTACAATAATTATTAAGAATTTTAAACCCTCTTCTGTTCTACCTTTAGGTACAGATTTTAAGTAAGAAAATGAAATTACAACAATAAAATATTCATTCTAATAGATGTAGGCAGAGCACAACAACAACAGCATACAGATTCTTCTCAAGTACAAATGGGACATTTTACAGTATAGACCACATATTAAGCCACAAATTCTCAATATACCTTCAAAGACATGTTACACAAAATATCTTATCTGGACACAAGGGGATGAACTTAGAAGTGAAAAACAGAAGTTGGAAAATTCACAAAATTGTGAAAATGAACACACATAACCAATGTTCTGAAGAAGAAATCACTGTGAAATTAGAAAATACTTAGAAAGGAATTAAAATGAAAACACAACATACCAAAACTTTTTAGATGCACTGAAATCAGGATTAAATGGGAAATGTATTGATATAAATGCTTAAATTTTAAAAAGTAAATCTAAAATCAACATTTTTACTTTATATATGGATTACTTCTTTCTAGTTATAATGAAGCAAAGGAATAATAAAAATTAGAGTACAGATAAATGATGCATAGACTAGAAATACAATAGAGAAAATCTGTAAGACAAAAGTTATTTGGAAAGAACAACAAAATTGGCAAATTTTTATCTAGATAGACAAAAGCAAGAGAGACTCAAAATCTTAAGTGAATTTTGGGATATTATTATTATCATTATTATTATTTTGATACTGGGGATTGAACCCAGGGGAACTTTACTATGGAGCTACCTCCCTATTCCTTTTTTATTTTGAGATAGGGTAGCATTAAGTTGCTGAGGCTGGCCCCAAATCTGTGATCCTCCTGCCTGAGCCTCCCAAGTTGCTGGAACAACAGGCAGAATATTTCATCCTTCAATGAGTGAATACACATTCTTCTCAGCAGCACATGGATCCCTCTCTAATCATACATTATGCCATAAAGTAACTCTCAACAAATACAAAAAATATTGAGATACTACCCTGTTTTCTATAAGATCATAATGGAGTGAAACTAGAAAACAATTGATAAAATAAAAAATAAAACTACTCCAACACCTGGAGACTAAATAATATGCTACTGAATGAACAATGGGTTGCAAAAGACATCAAAGATGAGATTAAAAAACTCATAGAGGTAAGTGAGGTCACTGATAAAACATATTGAAATCTCTGGGACACTATGAAGGCAGTACTAAGAGGAAAGTTCATTGCAGGGAGTTCATTCTTTGAAAGAAGAAAAAGTCAACAAATAAATGAACTAACATTACATTTCAAAGCCCTAGAAAAAGAAGAACAAAGCAACACCAAAAGCAGTAGAAGACAGGACATAACTAAAATCAGAGCTGAAATCAATAAAATTGAAACAAAGGAAAGAACTGAAAAAATTGACAAAAAGTTGATTCTTTGAAAAATATAAATAAAATTGACAAACGGTCATGCTAATAAAGAGAAAGAGAAAACTCAAATTACTAACATATGTGATAAAAAAGGAAATATCACAATAGATGCTACAAAAATACAGAAGATAATTAGAAATTATTTTGAAAACTTGTACTCTAATAAAATAGAAAATATCGAAGGCATCAAAAAATATCTAGAGTTACATGATTTGCCCAAATTGAATCAAGATAATATACATAATTAAAACAGACGAATTTCAAGCAATGAAATAGAAAACACCATCAGAAGCTACTAAACAAGAAAAGCCCAGGACTGGATGGATACACAGCTAAGTTCTATAAGACCTTTAACAAAGAACTAGTACAAATACTCTTCAAATTATTTTGTGAGATAGAAAAAGAAGGCCTCATTCTATACTGAGGCCAGTATCACCATGATTACAAAACCAGGCAAAGACACCAAAGAAAGAAAAATTCAGACCAATATCTTTAATAACATAGATGAAAAATTCTCAATAAAATTCTGGCAAATAGAATTAAAAACAAATCAAAAAGATAGTGCATCGCAGGGATGCAAGGTTGGTTTGATATATGGAAATCAAAAAATGTAAATCATCACTTCAATAAACTTAAAGATAAGAATCATATGATCATTTCAGTAGATGCAGAAAAAGCATTCAACAAAATACAGCACCCCTCCATGTTGAAAACACTAGAAGAATTAGGATAAAAGGAACATCTCAACATCACAAAAGCTCTCTATACTAAACCCCAGGCCAACATCATTCTAAATGGAGGAAAATTGAAAGCATTCCCTCTAAAAATTAGAACAAGATAGGATGCCCTCTTTCACCATTTCTGTTTACTATAGTTCTTGAAACACTGGCCAGAGCAATTAGACAGATGAAAGAAATTAAAGAAATACAGATAGTGCTAATTTGTGTTGTTCTTTTACTATTTGCCTACAATATGATTCTATACTGAGAAGACCAAAAAAATTCCACCAGAAAACTACTAGAACTAACTAGTAAGTAAATTCATCAAAGTAGCAGGATATAAAATCAATACCCATAATTGACGTGAACATACTTTATATACAGAGATATGAAAAATTGTGTTCTATATGTGTAATAAGGATTGTAATGCAAAAAAAAAAGAAAAAGAAAAAGATAAAAAAAAAATCAAATAAATAAATCAAAATGAGAAATGCTCTGAAAGGGAAATGAAGAAAACTACCCCATTTACAATAGCCTCAAAAAATAAATAAATAAAAATAAAGTACTTGGAAATCAACTTAACGAAAGAGGTGAAAGATCTCTACAATGAAAACTACAGAACACTAAAGAAAGAAATTAAAGAAGAACTTAGAAGATGGAAATATCTATCTTTTGACCATACTACCCAAAGCACTAAACAAATTTAATGCAATTTCGATCAAAATCCCAATGACATTACTCATAGAAATAGAAAAAGCAGTCTTGAAATTCATCTGGAAAAGAGACCCAGAATAGCTAAAGTAATCCTTAGCAAGAAGAGTGAAGCAGGTGGCATTACTATACCAGACCTTAAACTATACTACAGAGCAATAGTAACAAAAACAGCATGGTATTGGCACCAAAATAGACTTGTAGATCAATGGTACAGAACAGAGGACAGAGAGACTAACCCACATAACTACAGTTATCTTATATTAGATAAAGGTGCCAAAAACATACGTTGGAGAAAAGATAGTCTCTTCAACAAATGATGCTGGGAAAACTGGCAAACCATATGCAAAAAAATGAAATTAAACCCTTATCTCTCACCATGCACAAAACTCAATTCAAAGTGGATCAGAACCTAGGAATTAAACCAGAGACTCTGCATCTAATAGAAGAAAAAGTAGGCCCTAATATTCATCATGTGGGATTAGGCCCCAACTTCCTTAATAAGACTCCTATAGTGCAAGGATTAAAACCAAGGATCAATAAATGGGATGGAATCAAACTAAAAAGTTTCTTCTCGGCAAAAGAAACAATCTGTGAAGTGAACAGAGAGCCAACATCCTGGGAGCAATTTTTTACCCCTCATACATCAGAGCACTAATCTCTAGGATATATAAAGAACTCAAAAAGCTAAGCACCAAACAAATGGGCCAAGGACCTGAACAGACACGTCTCAGAATCATATGTCTGATAAGAGATTAATATTCAGAATATAGAGAGCACTCTAAAAACTTAATAATGATCCAATTTAAAAATGGATTAAGGACTTGGACATTTCTCCAAAGAAATAAAAATGATGAATGAGCAGATGATAAGATGGGCTACATCACTAATTTTTAGGAAATGCAAACCAAACTAAAAGATATCAGTTCACAACTTTGATGGTAGCCAGGAAGCTTAGTGAAACTGTCTCAAAAATATAAAATGGCTCAGGGATTAATTTCAATGAAGGATCCCTAGGTTCAATTCCTAGTACCAGAAATAAAAAAGAAACAGAAAATGCCAAGTGTTAGGATGTAGAGAAATTGGAATTAGAACCTTTATATGCTGTCTGGGGACTGTAAAATGATATAGCAGAATGATGGAAAATAGTATGTCAGTTCCTCAAAAACAAAAAAATCATCTTCTGACTCAGCAATTCAAGACTTCTGGGTATATATATATATATATATATATATATATATATATCCCAAATAATTGAAAGTAAGGTCTCAAAGAGATATTTAGACAAAGAAGCTAATGCATGGAAACATGGAAACAAGACAAGTGTCTACTGATAAATGAAGAAGGAAAATATTAAATATCCCAATGTGTTAATATTTTACCTTACAAAGAAATTCTGCAATATACCACAACATCGATGAATCTCCAGAACACTGTTAAGTGAAATAAGCCAGTCACAAAATAAGCAAATACTGTATGATTCCCCTTATATAAAATACTTTGAGTAGTCATTCAGAAAGTTGGTCAATTGTCAGGACTGGGGAAGGGGAAAAAGGGTAGTTGTTTAATAGGTACAGAGTTCAGTTTTAAACGAGTTATGAAGATGAACAGTGGTGATGGCTGTACAACATTATTAATGTATTTAGGACCACAAAATACATACTTAAAATGATTAGTATGGTAAATTTTATGCTATATAGTATCATAAGAAATAGAAAAAATGAAATAAATTTTAAATAGTGTTTAATATTAAGGGGGGAAGATGGAAATTACTTTTTGTTTTATATTTTGAGGTTGGATTTTTGTATTTTAGTATATATAAAGGGCTGGGGCTGTAGTTCAGTGGTAGAACGTGTGTGTGTGTGTATATATATATAATACATAATTTTTTGTGTGATGGGGGTCTCATTAAATTGATGAGGTTGACCTTGAACTTGTGATCTTCCTGCTTCAGCCTCCTGAGTAGCTGGGATTACAGGTATGCACCACCATGTCCAGAAAAAAGAAACAAATGTAAGTTCATCTCTATAATATATTACTCTCATTATTTGTTTTGCATGATAGCTTATTGAGTAGAGGAGAAAAGGCAAAAGCCCACTGGCACACCAAGAATTGCAACAAAACTTAGGTAAGCCAATTGAAAACTCATTTCGTGTTTGAACATCTTTTTTTGTTATTGGAAGCAAAAACCCAGTTGAACAGTTATGTTAGACATAATCTATAGGAATTTTTGACTATGTCCATTCTAATTTGGCTTATATAGAATACAATATTCTACCCATTATTACATATACCCTGATTACCATTGTCAGAGTAGTTCTGTGTCCACAATTTGACCAGAACACTGCCTCCATTAAAACGTTTGTAATACCACACTGCAGTACAGCATTCTTCCTTTACCTTCACTTCATCCCTCAGTGTACACCTCTCTCATTTTCTTTGTTTTCCAACTCTCTGCATAAATCTATCTATCTATCTTAGAAATCTTCAGGATTATAAATCATTTTTGCAATTGTAATTATCTGAAACAAAATATATTGAGTTTCTGAAATAACATGTTTATACATTATTAGTAGTAACACATATATTAATAATTGCTTTCTTGTCTCCCACACGCCCTCCCTTCTTCCTCCTTACCTTTCTGTGACATGTATAGATAGTATGTCTTTCTGGCCCCAAGTTTATACCACCTATGATGTTTTCCCATTATGAATTTCTCATTTTGAAGACATTTTAGCATATGTAAAATAAATCTCAGAATGAAAGTATCTAGGATGCCATAACCAGGAGCTTCTGATCCCATTTAAGTTTCCTATGTATTTGCCTTGTTTGTTACTCGACATGTTAGGTGTTCAATTTAAAGCCTGAAGGAAATTTTCATAGTCTGTTTTTGTGTATTTTTCTTTTCATTTTGGAATTGACTGGTAGATGATTTATTGGTGAGAACACCAGCTCAGATAAAATAGTACTCACTGGAGCAGGACCATAAATAACATGTTTGTAAACTGTTAGTTTCAAACAATAACAATTTATAACCCTTACCTAAAAACTGAGATATTGTTCTAAGACTTTCCTATTTTTCCCTTTTCCACTATTCAGACTCATCCCCATCTGATTTATAATTAAATAAGTTGCTTCTTGGCATAATTACTCATGTCTGAAACCTGAGGCAGAATTTCTTTCAAGAAGAATCACATTTATCTCAACTAATGAATCATTAAGTTTCATTTCAATTGCCAAACGCACATTATCCTTTATTCAATATGATATGCTGAATTGAGAAACTTTCATGAGTGCCAAAAATATCGTTTCTCTTCTCTGCACACTCTTTCTCCAGGGATATAAACATTTCTGTTCACTCACCTCAGCCATGATCGACATGCCTGCTATTTTCATTCCAGCCATCTCCACGAGCTGTCCATCATACCATACTGTGCTAGAAGGCTAGTGGCTTTTGGGTTTGTTCAGCCAAATATCTGGAGACTAGATTTATTCCGTCTAACACTTTGGATTTTGATTTTGGCATTATCTTCACACAGACTTCAAGAAATTAAAGATCGCTTTACCAAATTCCCTTGCTACCTGGCTCTTCCTATTTATATTTTGCATTTTCCCAGTGACAATGAAGCAGCCAACCCAGGAGAAGACAGCAGAGAGGTTAGGAGGTGCATTGCCTTTCAATGAATACATGCTGCCTAACTGCTGGCCAGGATGCTTATTTTGCTGAAGGGTTTGTACAATTTTGTGTCTTTTTTCCAAAGTAACCTCAGCAAGAGCTTTACTCTTGGATTTTAATGGTTAGGGGTGACAGAATGGTGACAGTTTGGCATGATGTAGCCTTTACCAGTTGATTAGAAAGATGCTCAAAGACTTGGAAAAAAATAAAATCTGGGAGTAGCTAGAGATTGTTTCCTTTGAAAGCACTGAAGAGTCAACTGACTTGAGTATAAACTACTAACAGTAGCTTATTGATTCTAAAAGTACCATTCATTTTCCTTCTCAAAATTTGAAGTAAAAACATGTTTTGAATTAGCATTACTCTGTTTTAACTCACATTTGAAGATTTTATTGTTAGGATATACAAATTCTAGTCAATTTGACAAGAGGATTTTAAAAAATACCATTTTATCATAGTTTTTTTGTATATTTCTCATGAATAAAAAATAATTGCATTTCTTAAATTTACCCTCCAAAAGTGACATTTAGCATAATTAAAACTGTATTCTCCTGAACTATTAGGATAGTCTGGCTACCATTTTCAAACCTGATGTTCAAACCCTCACTGACAAGGAATAGGTTAGCCTCATTTCAACTCCTTGTACAAGTAGAGAAACCCCAAACAGAACATTTCTAACTCCCAGTGGCACATACTTGGCACAATTTTCTCATCTGTACCTGGATTAAAATACAGGTCATATCTGGAGACCATGACATTACGTGGAGTGCTAGTGGAGTTATCTTAGTAGCCTAGCATTTGACTCTCAGTTCTCTGTATCCAAAATGTTATATGGTAAAAAGTCCTGTTAAAATTGTGAGTCTAATTTAAAATGTATTAGAAATACATTTATAAAACAAATTTCAGATACATATATTTATATTGCAACATTTCTTTCCAGTAATCAAAAAATCATTTCTATTATACAATAAATTCCATTCCTCCTAGTGAAGAACTTAGTAATCAAGTTAGCAAGCAGAGATTAGGGAAGGACCTCAGTGGGGTGGAAGATTTCTCCACTTAAGCCCTTTGAACACTGCCTTTGCCCGACCCCAGGGTCCAAAATATGTTACTCAGATCCTTCAAATATAGTCAGTCAATCTATTTCTCCCCCTCTCTCTCTTCCTTTTCCCCCTCTCATTCGCTTACTCTTTGCTTTCTAAAATCAATATATTACTTAGTTTTTTTTGTTACTGTAATCAAAATACCTGACAAGTCCCTATTCAAGTGAGCCTATTGCCCTGGGTCCAGGATAAGGCAGAATAGTATGACAGAAGGGTGTGGTAGAAGGGCTCTGTTCTATCCATGGCAGCCAGGAAGTCTCAGAGGAAAGAGGGAAAGTGTCACAGGGAAGATGAACTCTTCCAGGGCAAGTGACCTACTCCCTGAGCCACACCCTACCTACCTACAATTCCCACTCAGCCTATGCAAACTAGGATGGATGATTAGGTTATGGTTCTCCCAACCTAATCATTTTATCTCTGAGCATTTCTGCATTAACACAGGATTTGGGGGAGACACCTCATATCCAAACCATAATAATTCTCATCATTACCTGCACATTTTTTCTAGTTAGTTTTCTGACTTTTCTCCTCTTATAAATGTCCTTCATTTTCATCACACTAGTCTCTTTCTCCATTTAAACATACTTTCACATTAAGTTAAATTTACAATGGTATAGATTTTTCTTAGTTTTCTTGTGGAGTATCTATTTCCCATTTTAAAAAATTAATCCTACCAATAAGCCATTTCAAAATACTACTTTTTTTGCATGCAGTTCAAATAATTTTGGAGAAGAAATCCTATCTATTCATAGTATATGTGTTTTTATTCAGTTCTTTCAAAATTGCTGATTTCTTTTGAGAGTCTATCTATATTTTAGGACTCTAAGTCTTATACATTTCCTAAATTTCCTCAACTGACACTTTCAAAGCACCATTGGAATTATAGAACCACCTACATTGAAACTACATGTGAAAATAATCTGGCTTTGGCTCCCTTACCCTAACCAGCAAGCACATAGTAGGAATAGATGAGAGGGGCAACATTGTGTGCAGTTCAGAATTCAGGTTGTCTGATCACATGGGTTTCCATTTGAACCTCGACATCACTGTTACTGTAATTATGAAAGCATGGATTGCTTATTTCTTTTATCTTTTGTTTTCCTTAATGTAGAAAAAAAAATCCCCTCCCCTTCCTGCACCCTTCCCTGTGCCTCATACACCACCACTAGGACCATTGAAAAGCATCAGTTTGAAAATATGAAATGCTGAGCACAGAGACTGGCAAGAGTGGATTACTGAGAAAATGTTGGCCAATGTGCTTTCACCTGAAACACAGTGAGCTTGCTGGGCTGGACGGTCTATTACAAACTCATAACCACACCCTTCTAAGAGGTGAGACATTACACTCCCCAGACACCCCTTCCCTATTGTGTTCCAGGTAGAATCTCCCCCACTGTAGAGAATGTCACTTGAGATTTGAACAGCAGAAGAGTTTTAAAGCCATTATTCTCTCCATGAGGTTGCAGCGTAACTTGTAGGCAGGGATGGGAGGTGACTGCTTTTCGGTGAACACAAAAGAATCATGCTTGGCACTGCTGCAGGCAACAGAGATACTTACCAACTCTCCTGATTTGCAGCTTTAGTGCCTTAATTTTTCCACAGCAACACTCAGACCTTCCTTCTAAAGCTCTCTCAAACACTTACAAGAAGCCTAATTTCTTAATGAAAGCTTTTATTATTAGAATACAGTGGCTCTGATTTTCTGACTGATGATAGTTGGCTGTGCTCAGGTTCAGAAATCTGTCAAAGTGCAATTCACCTGAAACAGGGCAGCTGTTCTTGTTCTCCATAGAGAATTTACAGATTCTGTGATTAAAACGATTCAGTCTTATCAGATTGTAGCACCAAATCTAGTGCTTTGCAAGTAGTAGACACCAGATAAACATTAGTTGAATGCCAGGATGCATATGGGATATGTTCTGTTTGACCTACTACCCATTCTGCTGCCTCTATGATGCATTCTTTCTTCCTCTCTTGTTCACTCTATGTTTGAACAAGAGCCAAATCAGCTTTCTTTCTTTTTTCTTTTTAATATATTTTTAGTTGCCAATGGATCTTTTATTTAATTTATTTATTTATTTTTGGTGCTGAGGATTGAACCCAGGGCCTCACACATTCCAGGCCAAGTGCTCTCTCACTGAGCCATAACTCCAGCCCCCCAAAATCATCTTTTAATCATCTTTTAGACTCTATGTTTCTGGTTACACATTTTATTGTTCCTGGTCATAGATGACCTGTTATGTTTTTGTTTCGCTTTGTATTTTTGTATTGGAAATGATAGAAGGGTCCCTTGCTCCATCATGATAGCCTGGAAACTATCAGATAGCCATTACTTAGTGTTGTGGGGTACATTTGTCAGGGACAATGAAATTGATATAGAAATACTAGGCATGTGAGACAGTGACAAAATCCACCATCGTGGCATCCAAATCCTCTACCATCAGTAGACACCCTTCCTTGAGGAACTAAACCTCATCTTTCTTGTATAAGCAATTTTGAATTTGATTTGTCATTGCACTTATAGAGTAACTTCTGATATATTCACTACCCCAATGATCTTATCATATACTAACTCCTGCCTTTACCCCTGGCTAGTGAATTTACCATCCAATTTTGAAAGAACAGAACTGATAGAGGTAAAAAACAGATCTGAATTAGAAAGAAAATATGTTCACTAGTCAAGGGAAGGCATGAAGAATGTTCCCAAGACTTCTTAAAAACCTCCAATGTGAAAAAATAAAATTTCATTAAGAGTGATTTATAAATTCATCATTATGGCAAAAAAAATGAACTGGTGTTAGAACAACTGCTTAGTGCTTCTTGTGTTAGTTACCTTATTCTCAGGATACATTGCTAATTTAGAGCCATTGAATTACACACTTGCTATGTTATATCATGATTTACTACCAGTCATTCTATTTCATTAAGTCATAATCTACTGGAAGGTAGAAATCATATTTTGTGTTTACATCCCCAGCACCTAGCAAATTGCATGCCCTATAGTAGGTGGTCAATAATTTTAGGTTGAATGAATTTTAAAAATTGCATAAAAGACATGACAAAGGAACATTTGTTTTGACACACTTTTAAAAACTTCCAATTGACACCTTAATTTAAAGAAGTACTGAATACATATTACATTTATGAAATGAGGGATCATGATAATCATAATTTCTTGGTATTTTGATTATGGGGAAACATAAGGAAATGTTCATGTAGTACTATCAATGTTTCTTAGAATTATTAGTAAAAAAAAAAATTGGAGATAACTCTTTGGCATTTCTTTCCTAATTTCCCCTTCCCCTTTCTTTTTGTCTGAGTGCCAGGTTACATGCTAGAAGCTGGGACAGCAAGAAGTACAAACTTTAAGTCCTTCCTCAAGACAGATGGTGAAATCTAGTGGTACAGAGTAGAGGTAGAAGCACTGACATCCATCCATCTATCAGTCACCGTGCTCAGAGTTAAGAAAAAACAAATATATTTTTATCATCAATTGACCAATAAAGGATCTAATGGTCACAGCAATTTTGTAAGATACTTAGAACAAAAAACAACTGTTTTTAGTCTTCAAAATATTGGAAGATCATATAAAAATTCAATAGATAAAAAATACATGGAAATGATTATGCAGAATGAATGCTTTGTAATAAATAATAACAATGATAATATCTAATACTTACAGAGCACTTACTAAGCACCATGAACTCTAAGAATATTACATATATCTGTATTAGCCTCACAACAGTCGAATGCAATAAGTGTAAATTGTCTCAGCAATGAATAAATGATTCTTAGAAGTGTTAAGTTAGATTACAAGATGACATGAGATGATGTCAATATTCAAATCCAAAGATGTCCATTTTCAAAGCCAGCACACATTCATAAAACAGTTGTCATTGGGCTGGGGTTTTAGCTCAGTGGTAGGGTGCTTGCCTCGCACTGGGTTTGACCCTCAGCACCATATAAAAATAAATAAATAAAGATATTTAAAAAATAGATGTTATATTCAGGGCTGGGGATATAGCTCAGCTGGTAGAGTGCCGCAGTCTGGCTGGGCACAGAATCACGAGCCACCACACAGCTTTGTCGATTCAAACAGCAATTAGACAGACGAAAGAAATTAAAGGCATAAAAATTGGAAAAGAAGAACTTAAATTATCACTATTTGCAGATGACATGATTCTATACCTAGAAGACCCAAAAGGGTCTACAAAGAAACTACTAGAACTAATAAATGAATTCAGCAAAGTGGCAGGATATAAAATCAACACGCATAAATCAAAGGCATTTCTGTATATCAGTGACAAAACTTCTGAAACGGAAATGAGGAAAAACACTCCATTCACGATATCCTCAAAAACAATAAAATACTTGGGAATTAACCTAACAAAAGAGGTGAAAGATTTATATAATGAAAACTACAGAACCCTAAAGAGAGAAGTTGATGAAGATCTTAGAAGATGGAAAAACATACCCTGTTCATGGATAGGCAGAACTAACATCATCAAAATGGCGATATTACCAAAAGTTCTCTATAGGTTTAATGCAATGCCAATCAAAATCCCAACAGCATATCTTGTAGAAATTGACAAAGCAATCATGAAATTCATATGGAAAAATAAAAGACCCAGAATAGCAAAAGCAATTCTAAACAGGAAGTGTGAATCAGGTGGTATAGCGATACCAGATTTCAAACTATATTACAGAGCAATAGTGACAAAAAGAGCATGGTACTGGTACCAAAACAGGCGGGTGGACCAATGGTATAGAATAGAGGACACAGAGACTAATCCACAAAGTTACAACTATCTTATATTTGATAAAGGGGCTAAAAGCATGCAAGGGAGGAAGGATAGCATCTTCAACAAATGGTGTTGGGAAAATTGGAAATCCATATGCAACAAAATGAAACTGAATCCCTTTCTCTCGCCATGCACAAAAGTTAACTCAAAATGGATCAGGGAACTTGATATCAAACCAGAGACTCTGCGTCTGATAGAAGAAAAAGTTGGATCCGATCTACAGATTGTGGGGTCGGGCTCCAAATTCCTTAATAGGACACCCATAGCACAAGAGTTAACAAGAATCAACAAATGGGACTTAATTAAACTTAAAAGTTTTTTCTCAGCAAGAGAAACAATAAGAGAGGTAAACAGGGAGCCTACATCCTGGAAACAAATCTTTACTCCTCACACTTCAGATAGAGCCCTAATATCCAGAGTATACAAAGAACTCAAAAAATTAGACAATAAGATAACAAATAACCCAATCAACAAATGGGCAAAGGACCTGAACAGACACCTCTCAGAGGAGGATATACAATCAATCAATAAGTACATGAAAAAATGCTCACCATCTCTAGCAGTCAGAGAAATGCAAATCAAAACCACCCTAAGATACCATTTCACTCCAGTAAGATTGGCAGCCACTATGAAGTCAAACAACAAGTGCTGGAGAGGTCGTGGAGAAAAGGGTACACTTGTACATTGCTGGTGGTACTGCAAATTGGTGCAGCCAATTTGGAAAGCAGTTTGGAGATTCCTGGGAAAGATGGGAATGGAACCACCATTTGACCCTGCTATTGCCCTTCTTGGACTATTCCCTGAAGACCTTAAAAGAGCATGCTACAGGGATACTGCCACATCGATGTTCATAGCAGCACAATTCACAATTGCTAGACTGTGGAACCAACCCAGATGCCCCTCAGTAGATGAATGGATAAAAAAAATGTGGCATCTATACACAATGGAGTACTATGCAGCAATAAAAAATGACAAAATCATAGAATTTGCAGGGAAATGACAGCACTAGAGAAGATTATGCTTAGTGAAGTTAGCCAATCCCTAAAAAACAAGTGCCAAATGTCTTCTTTGATATAATGAGAGCAAATATGAACAGAGCAGGGAGGAAGAGTAGGAAGAAAAGAGTAACATTAATCAGTGACATGAGATGGGAGGGAAAGGGAGAGATGAGGAAAATTGCATGGAAATGAAGGGAGACCCTCATTGCTATACAAAATTACATATAAGAGGCTGGGTGGGGAAGGGGAAAATAAATAAGGAGGGAGATGGATTACAGTAGATGGGGTAGAGAGAGTAAAAGGGAGGGGAGGGGAGGGGGATAGTGGGGGATAGGAAAGGGAGCAGAGTACAACAATTACCAATAGGGCATTATGTAAAATTGTGGATGTGTAACCGATGTGACTCTGCAATCTGCATTTGGGGTAAAATTGGGAGTTCATAACCCACTTCAGTCTAATGTATGAAGTATGATATGTCAAGTGCTTTGTAACGTTGTGAACAACCAATACAAAAAAAAAAAAACAACAAAAAAAAAACCCAGCAATTCTTTATTCCCGAACTCACACCGGCCTCCACACACGCTCTGGGGCAATCCCAGTTCTCCTGCCGTCCAATTCACCTACTCCACGAGGCTTTCCTCCCAAAATACTCTCTGAATCTCACGAGAACTCAAAGGGAGCTCAGGTAGCAGGAACGCCCTATTTCCAGCAGCAATAATCCTCAACATCAAACTTCCCTAAAACCCAAGGTCTTAAACTGGGAATGCCCTTAACCCAAGGAGTGGGATACTTCCTCAAACTGCAGGACACACCCTAATCCTGGATCCTCCCTGGTCGTTGAGCAGGGTCACCTTTCTCAAACACACATGCAAGGTCACAGCAAATTTCCAAGGCAAGTCCATTTAACATGGGGTACGCTGGCAAGGAAATATCGATGCGTCATTTCTACTTGGCAGTGGCCCTCAGCAGTAGAGGACTTGCTTCACAAGCTCAAGGCCCTGGAAGCTGTGTGAAACAGAGCTTGCCAAAAGCCTAGCAATAACCATGCGTTTGAAGGGATTGGAAATGAGGTTTAAATAGCTCAGAAGTAATCTTAGCAGGTAAAAGAAAAGGTTCACGCTGTCGGAGACAGAAAAATGTATCCTGCAAATATTTAACTAAAATACAGTATAAACATATTATCATACAATAGATGAAATCTTTAACAAGTCATATCTCAGAGCTTCGAAAGATAATACAGGAGAATATTCTTTTATCTACTTTGTAATGTTTATTATACAAAGAATGTCAAATCTTCAAGGGCAATAAATGTAGAAATACACAAATTAGCAATAAGATTGCTCCTGAAAAAAAGAGGTTCCATTTAAGCTACCAACTATGAAAGTCTGGAAGAAATAGTTCATTGAGGAAATTTTTTTTCTTATTAAAAAAAAGGTAACGTTGAACAGAAAAATAAAGAAGTAAATATTTCCTTCATGTAGCATTAGGAATATCTGAATTTTTGTCTAAGATATCTAGCTGGACTTTTGAGTTATGTGTTTCTCAAGATATTTGACTTGACCTCTTGTTATTGTTGCTCTACTCTTGGCTTTACAGGTGTCTTATCACTACTGGCTGGTAGCTTTGGTTTGTCACAAAAGAGGTCAGATGTTATAGTAGGAAGAAGACCAAACTGAAAATCCTGAATTCTAGGCAGAACTCCATGAGTTTTTTGGTCTGCAATCCATTAAACTTCAACTGACTCTGTTCTAAATCAAAGGAAATTGGAGACTAAGAACCCATTCAGTTTTAAAATTCTATTACTCTTTGCTGGTCCGTGGCCCTTAAGTTGTGAACTTCCTTCTTACAGCACTCCTCTCCATGGCCATGTTGAGTTGTCACTCCCTCTGTACATATTAATGTGAACTTGTGATCTCTGCCAAGTAGTTTTTGTTAGGTAAGAAAATTTATCTATATGAATATCTATATATTATCTGAGCTATAGGCATGTTTTTAAAAGTACTATGAACATTATATAGTGTGGAAAATACATATTAGGTTCAATATAGTTGTTCAATTGACTAGAAAGTACCAAGTCATTTATCTCTTGGAATGTGGGGAAAAAAAGTAATCTCTCTGAAAGAATTGTTTTTATCATTAGAAATCATTTAGTATAGTTTTATGTCAGAGAGGTAATGTGAAATGAGAGGAAGCTGATTCTTGTCTAGGTCTTACCTTTCGTGTCTTCTGATTCTAAACAGAATTTTCTTCTTTCTCTACAACATAATTATTTTACATAAATTGCATGATTGAAATTAACTGATTAACAACCTGAATCTTATTCTACATGTCCATCCACTTATTCAACTTTCCTATGTTATGTGATACTATGCCTCAGGCCCTATGCCTGGCATAGGCAACAGAAGGAAAAAGAAGCCAGTGATAGCTCCAAGTTGGCTTCTGGGGTGGTGGCAGGCTACTTGAGAGCAGTAAAATGGCAATAGTACCATGGCATGAGGAATGGAGGGGTGAGCCAAGGCAGTGTTTACTTTGGAAGTAAATAATGTCGCAGCACCTAATCCAGACCGAATGTGCCAGGGAAAGTTTTCTGGAGGATGTGATGGTTACACTAAGTCTTAAAGGGTAATAGAAATCATTCAGGCACAGAAGAATGGAAATTCTAGGCAAATGAAGCATCATACACAAGACCAAAATGAGATAGAGCCTTATACTTTTGAGGAATACTGAGTGGTTTGGCTAGGTTGGTACCAGAGAGAAGAAAAGGCTTGATACAAGAATTCTTCTGTAGAACAATTAAAATGGTTTATACTGTATTTTAAAAGGACCTGCAATAATAAAAAAGTGAAAATGGTTTTTTTAAAAATGTAGGTGTGACAATAATATAAAGCCTGTAAGAATAGCACCAATCCCAGAAGGAAGGAAAATGAGACAGAAAAGCATGAAAATAGCTTGACCTTTGGTTGCTGGGAAGCAGATGAAGGACTCTCCGTGGTCCCATCAGCACAAATCAAGTCAGCCAAGGTGCAAGTCACCTGAAGAAACAGTCATAAGTCATTGTGTGCGTTTATTTTCCCTACCACAACCCAGAAGGAGGACCAAATCAATTCAGAGTCCCTGGCTTTGCCTGCATGAGTGATAGCAGGTTGTTTTCAGTGGGCCAAGTCCAGCATTGTATTTATTCAGTGTTGAAATGTAGTGAGGGAACAGGGAATTGGTTCATTTCCAGAATTATGAAATAAAGCTCTTGGCTACAAAATTAACCAAATGAACAAGCGTCTTTTGAGGTTTGTTGTGGTAGCTGCATTTTGTATCAAGCCTGCTTTAGGATGTTCAGATTTTCATCTCAAACAGCATCTCTTTGCCTCAGCTGATGAAAATCATTAATGTCAGAATACATATGATATTCTGTATTATGAGATCCCAATTCTTCAACAGAAATTGATACCCAGATCAACATAAAGGAGATTTGCTTTCAGCACTGGTAGTCCCACCAGGGATGTAAACCTCTATTTTTTTTTTAAATTCTTCACATACTAAATATTAACACAAACCCTGAAATTCTCAATTCTCATCAATTTAATTGTCAGGGATTTTTTTTTTTTCAGTTGGGTTTAAAACTGGCTACCCAACTAGACTTAATTGTATTTTCTTAGCTCTGGATTTTATAACTATTCAATAATGCCTGATAAAATGGAGTGGGCCCACCCACTCTGTCAAAATTTCCAAATTAGGAGGAAACATATCAAACTATTTTCATTTCTTTATTCTTTGTATTCCATTGTGAATTCCAAAGCATATTTCTAAAACATGATTTTTGAGTAAGAGCTGTAAATTACCATTGTATAATAGCAAAAGCAAATTTTAGTTTCAGTATAATGGAAAACTTGGATTGGAAGACCTAGTTCTTTATCCCATATCTGGAACTGACTTCACACTCTATATTGAACAAGTCAAACCTCCCTGTTCTCCTATTCGTCTCATGTAAAATAATGTGCATAGACCAGTTGTCCTTTAACTCCTTCCTATGTCTCTCTGATTATTTAAACAATATAGCATATTCAAGGCCTCTATTAAGGGAGAAATCTAGAGACAAAACATATCTTACCATGAAGTCATGGCATAGAATTCTTTGAATAGGTTCCATAACCACCTTAATAATGATAGCCACAATTATCTTGATGTAACATTTATCAAATGTCTATATGTTCACGTCACCATGCTAGACACCAAGATATATCAAATAAATTAAACAGCTGTGGTTCTGGCTGGACTCTGAGAAGCACAATAGATAAAAGAGAAAATGGTTTCCCACATGAAACTTTTTCCTCAAAGGAAATATTTATCATACTTTTCGTTCAGCATGATTCATGATGTGTAGTATTCTGTACACTTCCAGGGTAAGAAAGAATAACCAGGAGCAGAACTGACAAGACACTCAGTGCCACCTGCAGTTGGAACAATGACATAAATTCTACCACTTAAAGAAAAAGAAATGGAATATCTAACATTTTCTTACTGTTCAAAAGAAAATCAGTGAAGCCATCAATATTTGGTACTTATTAGCTAGGGATTTTGAGGGTGAGTAATAACATAAAATTGAGTGCCATTGTGCATTTATTCTTTAGGTAAGACGACAGTATTAGTTCTAATTGTAATTGATTTCAGAAATGCCAGTTTTTATCTTATGGATAGAAATATGTATAAGTGAACAAAGAACTTAATGATTGGCATCAACAGAAAAGAGTTTATAGGCTAAATATGAAGTACCTGCTCTAATCTTTCTAAAACCCAATTATGCTTTGAATAAGGGAGAAATTAAAAAGCAAGGTTTGAAAAAAGTGATAAAGGAACTGAAAAAAATATATTGTTTTATATTTTACAAAGCACATTTATGTAGTTGATTTTTATTTATGTTCCAATGATAATAAGGATAACAATGTCGATATTTTATGCATTGACAAAGTAAAAATATTTAATAATGAGAAAATGGGAGAGAATATGAAAATTAGAAAAAATGCACTAATTGCCTCTTTTAAACTCTCTAATAAAGGTGTAAAAGAATTCATGTTTTCCATTAATTTTGGAAAATTTGTAGTCATCAATCACTTTTTCAAATGTTACATCTCCTTTTTTCTTATTTTTCTGGAATTATAGTAGATATATAGTAACACATTTTAATTTCTCTATCATTTCTTTTAAATTTCCATGCCTTATCTCCCTGAGTTGATATAAACTGAGAAATGTTATTAAGTATGTCTGTTACATACTTTGTAACATCCAGGTATTTCTCAGTGGGCAAGGTTTTCCGAATTTTAAGTTTAACACAAGAATTAGTAGCATTGTTAGATTATAAAAATAATGATAGACATTCTCATTTTCCCAGGATTAAGTATCCCAGGCTTGAAAATTTGTAATCATCTTGATTCTGTATGTTACCTTACCTCTGTGCTCTAGTCATCAGAATTATTGTTTTTTCCTGCCATAACATAAAGCACATGAATTCTCAAACTTGGCACCTATCAGGATTAGCCCTGTTCAGGTCATTTCCCTAGTTACATATTCCTTTTGTCCTCAGATTATCTCTAACAAAGGAGAGAATTATTTTAGTTAGGATTTAATAAATTCATGTTGAAATGAGCTGCAATGACTCAGATGTTTGTTTCTACCTTTCGTTTCCCAAAGCTGCTTTTTAGTGCAGAAACCGAGCTATTTAGACAGACAATGAGAAAATCATTCTCACAGGAATCCCTGACTTTATCATCATCCCTTTTTCATTTATTTCTGCAAATTGACCTTAGAATTACCTTCTTCAACAATCCCTGCCACCATATGTTAATTCAAATATTTCATTTTCTACAAATGGAAGACTGCTTAACTGAATTTTTTTAAACTAAAGATTGAAATTAGAGGTGCTCTACTACTACTGAGTTACATCCCTAATTCTCCTTAATTTTTTTTTTTTTAATTTTGAGACAGGGACTCACTAAGTTGCTTAGAGTTTCATTAAATTGCTGAGGCTAGCCTTGGATTTGCAATCCTCCTACCCCAGCCTCTTGAGTTGTTAGGATTCATTGGTGATTTTATACATACTTTGCTCTGTTATTTCTTCAGGGATCCCAAATTTTTAAAAAATAGGTTAACTCAAAAGCTGGTTCTTTCAAAAACAATAAAATCAATAGTTAAAAGAAGACACAAATTATAAATATAAGAAATCAAAGAGGGGATCCTCCTTCAAGTCCTGTAGACACTAAAAGGAATATTATGAATTCTAGGACCTAAAATTAGATAACTTTGTTGTAATGGATCAATTCCTTCAACGAGACCATTTTCCCAAAACTCCCATCAAAGAAAACATAAATAATCTATATTTTAACTGATAAAGGCATTTAATTATTAAAAACTAAAAAATAATCTTCCAAATAGAGGCACCAAGTTGAGTTCACTGTGGAACTCTCTCAAACATCATCAAAGGAAGAAATTATACCAATTCAGTACAATCTCTTCTAAAAGATAGAAGCAGAAGGAATACTTCTTAATTTACTGAGGGCAACATTACTCTAACACCAAAATCAAACAAAAAAATTACAAGAAAAAAGGAATTATTCATTATGACCAAGGGTGATTTGTCTTAAGCATGCCAGACTGGTTTAATATTTAAAAATTAAATTGATCCATCAATCATTAAAATTAAAAATTTATGTTTCATAGAAGACAATATAAGATTGTATTAATTGACAAACTGTGAAAGTGTTTGCAAAGAACACATCTGAAAAAGAACTCTTATCTAACACATAAAGAACTCTTAAAACTCAACAATAAGAAAAAAAAATTTTAAAAGGGAAGAAATCAAAATACCCTTTGTAGGTGAGTAGATAAATTGAGCTGCACCTAGATAAGAGTATACATTGAGAACTAAAAAAGTTTTTGACCCATGAAAAGTCATGGAGAAAATTTAAATTCATATTGACATGAAAGAAGAAACTTTGGAAATTCTATATACTGTATGATTCCAATTACATAACATTTTGGAAAAGACAAAAATATGGAAACACTAAAACTAAACTAGTGATTAGTGGAAAGGGAAGGATATAGGTAGAGCATAGGATATTTAGGGTAGTGAAACCATTCTGTGTGATGCTACAATTTTTCAATGCTTATATAATGTACAAAATCAAGGGTGTAAACCCTACTGTAAAGTATAGATCTTGGGTGATAATGATATGTGAATGTAGGTACATTGATTGCAACAAAAGTACTACTGTGGTACAAAATTCAGAAGTTGTGCATGTGAGGACAAGGTGTTTGTGTAAACTCCCTGCACTTTCTCCTCAATTTTACTGCAAAACTAAAACTAAAGATTAAACTTTAAAAAATTATTAAATTTCTTAAAATTATTATTAAACTTAAAAAATATGATAAGTAAAAGCATTAACATATAAAATTAAAAATTAGAATACTAAAAGATTCTCCTCCATTCTCTGAATTTTTAAAGTTACTTTAGAACATAAATTTTAGAAGCAGAGTTTGATACTTGACTATATTAAAGGAGAGAGAAATGAGGCATGGGCTGGAGTTACACCTTAGTGATAAAGTACTTACCTAGCATGCAAAAAGCTCTGAGTTCAATCCCCACTACCTCAGAAAAGGGAGGGAGGTAGGGGAAATAATGCTCATGGCAAGAATGAAAAATGCATCCAAAGATTAATAATCTGCCCCCTTGCAAAATTTAACCTAAATTAAGGGAATTTAGGCAAATATGATCTTATTAGAAAGATCTGCCATTAGAACCAAGAAGCCAAAAACTTTGGGATGATACTTCTACATGCTGAAAGGAAAAGACACATCCCCCTCCAACACACACAAAATTCTACAACTGGCAAAACTTCTCTTCAAAAATAAATAATAATTTAATTCATTTCTAACTAAACAAGGTAAAGGAGTTTATTCCTAGTAGATTTGCCCTGTGAGAAATGCTAATGGGAATCTTTCAGGATGAAATAAATGAACACTACATTGAAGCTGTATAAAGAAATAAACAACAGTAGTGAAGGTAATTCTAAAGATGAATATAATTGCAATATTATTGCTTTTGTTACTCCATTAATAAAAATTAGAAAGGTCAAAATAAATAGAAAGTCATGTTGTTTTCATGGATTGAAAAAGACTCTAAGATAACATCTCCTCCCAAAGCAGTCCAAAGATTCAATGCAATTCCTATCAAAATTCCAAGTACCCTTTTTCTACAGAAATGGAAAAGACAATTCTAACATTTGTAGAATTTCAAGGGGTCTAAAGAGACAAGAGTATTGAAAGAGAAAACCAAACCTAGAGGGCTCATACTTCAAAACTTACTACAAAGTTACATTATTCAAAATAATGTGGTATTTGGCATAAGGATAAAAAACAGATCAATGTAATAGAACCAAGAGTCCAGATAGAAGTACAAAATTTGATGGACAATTGATTTCAACAAAAGTGCCAAGATCATCTAGCAGGCAAGACAACGGTATAACCACAAGCAAAAGAATACCCTATCTATTTTTTTGGCTTGGGGAGGGATACCAGGGATTGAATTCAGGGGCACCCGACTACTGAGTCATATCCCCATCCCTATTTTGTATTTTATTTAGAGACAGGGTCTCACTGAGTTTCTTAGCATTTTGCTTTTGCTGAGCCTGGCTTTGAACTCATGATCTTCCTGCCTCGGCCTCCTGAGCTGCTGAGCATACAGGCGTGTGCCACCACACCCAGCCAGAATATTCTATCTTTATTTACAAAAATTAACTTAGAATGAAACAACAGCTTAAAGCCTAAAATAACAACTATTAGAAGAAAATATTGCCACTATTAATTCTCAATGACCTCACTATTGGCAATAAATTCTCAGGTTTGACATCAAAATCCCAAGCAACAAAAGAAAAAAATAGACTTTATAAAGATTAAGAAACCTTTTTGCTTCAAAGGACATTATTTAGAAAGTGAAAAGATAATCTATGGAATTGGAGACAATATCTGCAAGTCATATATTCAATAAGGCTATATATATTCAATAAGGCTTTCTATATCCAGATATAGAAAGAACTCCTAATAATCAACAATAAATAGACAATCTAATTAAAAATGATCAAAGATTTTGAACAGATCTTTCTCCAAAGATGACATACCAATGACTATTAATACATGAAAAGATGTTCAACATCATTAATTATTAAGAAAACACAAATATAAGCTATATAGAGATATAATTTTATAATTATTAGGATAAATATAGTGTTTTTTTTTAAGGAAGACAAGTACTGAGAATATGGAAAGATTGGAGCCTTTGTACATTGCTAGTGGAATTTAAAATGACACATCAGCTGGACAGAACAGTTTGTCAGGTCTTGAAAAATCTAACATAGTATCACCATACAACCAGCAATTCTACCTTTAGTGTATAACTAAAATAATTAAAAACAAGGAGTCATAAAGGTTCTTCTATGTCAGTGTTCATCACAGCATTATTCACAATAGCCAAAAGGTAGAAGCAATCCAAGTATCCATTGGCAGATGCATTGGCAGATTAACAAAATGTGGTATATACATATAATGGAATATCATTCAGCCTTCAAAGGGAATAAAATTCTGGTACATGCTACAACATGCATGGGCCCTGAAAATAGACTAAATGAAGTCACACACCAAAGGTCACATATCATTTGTTGTCTTTTTAATGAAATATTCAGGATAGGCAAATCCATAGAGACAAATTAGTGTTTTGGGAGTATAGGCAGAAAAGAGAAGAGTAGAGAATGTACAGTTGGTATTACTTAATGACTGCAAAGTGTTCCTTTGGGGTGACTTAAAAAAATTGTGAAACTAAGATGGGTGATGAACAGCACTGTGAATGCACTAAATGCTACTGCATTATACACACACACACACACACACACACACACACACACATATATATATATATATATATATTATTATTAGTTATACATGATAGCGGAATGCATTTCAATTCATCATACACAAATGGAGCACAACATTTCAATTCTCTGTACACGATGTAGAGACACACCATTCAATCAATCATACATGTAACTAGGGTAACGATGTCCATTTCATTCCACCATCTTTTCTATCCTCATAACTCTTCCCTACCCTACCCTTTGCCCAATCCAAAGATCCTCCATTCTTCCCATGACTCCCATCATAGATCAGCATCCACTAATCAGAGAAAACATTCAGCCTTTAGTTTTTTTGAATGGGCTTACTCCACTTAGCATAATATCCTCAAATTCCAACCATTTACCTGCAAGTGTCACAATTTTATTCTCTTTTAATGCTGAGTAATATTCCATTGTGTATATATACCACAATTTCTTTATCCATTCATCTGTTGATGGACATCTAGGCTGGTTCCACAGTTCAGCTAATGTGAATTCACCTGCTATAAACATTGATGTGGCTATGTCACTATAGTATGCTGATTTTAAGTCCTTTGGGTATAAATCAAGGAGTGGGATAGCTGGGTCTAAAGGTGGTTCTATTCCAAGTTTTCTGAAGAATCTCCACACTGCTTTCCAAATTGGTTGCACCAATTTACAGTCCCACCAGCAATGTATGAGTGTACTTTTTTCCCCACATCCTCTCCAACACTTTTCACTTTCTAAATAATGTCCTTTGAAGCGAAAAGGTTTCTTAATCTTTATAAAGTCTATTTTATCTTTTTCTTTTGTTGCTTGGGATTTTAAAAAGTCAACAAATAAATGACCTAACATTACATCTCAAAGCCCTAGAAAAAGAATAAATCAACACCAAAAGTAGTAGAAGACAGGAAAGTAATTAAAATCAGCTAAAATCAATGAAATTTAAACAAAAGAAACAATTTTAAAAATTGACAAAAAGAAAAGTCGGCTCTTTAAAAACATAAATAAAATTGATGAACTCTTAGACATGATAAAAAAGAAAAGGAGAGAGAAAATTCATATTACTAAAATTCATGATGAAAAAGGAAATATCATGACTGAAACTATTGAAATACAAAAGATAATTAGAAACTATTTTGAAAATTTATACTCCAATAAAGTAGAAAATCTCAATGGCATCAACAAACTTCTATAAACATATAATCTACCCAAACTGAATCAGGAGGACATACACAATTTAAACAGATCAATTTCAAGCAAGGAAATAGAAGATGCCATCAAAGGCCTACCAACTAAGAAAAGTCCAGGACCAGGATTCTCAGCCAAATTCTACAAGACCTTCCAAGAAGAACTAATATCAATATTCCTCAAATTATTCCATGAAATAGAAAAGGAGGGAACTCTTCCAAGTTCATTTTGTCAGGCTAGCATCACCCTGATACCAAAACCAGACAAAGACACATCAAGGAAAGAAAACTTCAGACCAATATCACCCATGAACAGAGGTGCAAAAATTTTCTATAAAATCCTGGCCAATCTCAAACAAAAACATATTAGAAAGATAGTGCACCACAATCAAGTGGGGTTCATCCCAGCAATGCAAGATTGATCAACATATGTAAAAAATGTAATACCTCACATTATACACTTTAAACCAATTATATGTTATGTGCATTACATTTCAATCAAAAAAGTTGTTTACGTGTTGAAACTAAACATTTAGTTTTTTGGGGACTTAAAAATTATAAAAACAAAATCAAAGAACATTTTAATTCTGAACTAATGATTTTGAATGTTATGTTTTTCTTTTCAAATTTGAATTTACCATCCATTCCTATCTAAACCTTAGCTTCTCATCCATGTGAGGGATGAGGTAGGGAGCTATGGAAGGTTTTCTATTTATTTAGTTTCATCGAATGCTCAAAACTTGGAATGTTTTGAAAGAATAGATAAATCGAGAGAGGGGATCTGAAACATTTTTGTGTCTAAGTCATGCACAGTACTTCAGACATTTCAATACCCTCTCCTAGAAGTCTGAGATGTGAACTCCAAGATACTATATAGGCTTATATTTCATTTTCACATATGACTTGCATTAGTATTTGTGCTGCTGCCCAGTCAGAGCTCCTGCCACTAGCATGTTGAGAAACAATGGTAGTCAGGTAGAGATAGGTAATGGAGATGTAATTTCATGAATATGAAGTCCATAAGAATTCCTTCAAGTAGCCTTAGCTTCTGAAGAGACCTTTGGGGCAGCTGAATTAAAATAAGTACTGAAAAATTGGAAGGAAGATCCCTTTGCTTTTACCTCAGGTAGGAACTATTAAATGTCACTAAATGAACTTTGTTTAGTTGTAAGTTCAGTTCTCAACCTGATGATTCTAAATGAGAGCGGATATATTTTCATATTGGCTCAATAGCATTAAAAAAATCTTTTTAACACAGATTGTACATGATCACACAATACACATATACAAAAATAGAGTTGTCAAACAGGAGGCTGTGGCATGACTCATGTCTTTGAGGGGAAAAATATGCAATCACATGAAAGTTAAATACCATTTAATGGCCCTATGTCATAAAATCTTCACATGATTAGAATACATTCTTTTGTTTTCTTCTATCGGGTACCAATGAATGAAATATTTGCTTAATATTGGTTCTTAATCATACCCAAATAGTAATTCAGATAAGTTCCTATATTGATTAAAATTTTAGTGTTCAAAACCCTTCCAACATTTACTAAAACTTTATTTCACAATTACCTAAAAAATACAGTTAATCTAGTTAGGAATAAAAGGTAGAATTGGGTCCATATTTAAAGCAATACTCCACCCTGTGGTAGAGTATGAAAAATGCATAGAAATTCCTTAGGCAACCAATACTTACAAATCCATTGACTCTGAAATAGTCTTATTTTCCCTTGACCTTTTCTCTTTGAAGAAAATGCCAAAAAATGTGTTAACTTTTTTTTTAATAATCAAAAGCAAAATTTCTACTTCACAGGAAATTCAACCTTTGAGAATAAAACTCTCTCTTGGTGATGTTAGTGACTAATTTGAACATGCATATTTTGAAATTTTTTTTTTTAAATTAGAAGTCTTGGATTTGTGTTCTCTAAGGAAAAACAAGACTGAAATTTTTGAGAAGTCAAAATAAAATTTAAAATTAATTTTATAATTTTAAATAATTTAAAATTTATAATGTAAATTATTTTACATGCCATAAGAGAAAACCTGCTTAAGAACAAAAGCATTATGTTTGTTTAGAAAGAAATCCAAGGTTTAAAATAAAGATGTCAATAAAAGTTTATATAAAATTAAAGTCTATAGACAACCCTGAAATGTCTATAACCATTAGGTTTTAATTAAAATCTAATACTGATCACTTTGAAGTTTAATTTTTGTTGTTGTTTTTGATTCATGGATTGAACTAAGGAGCACTCAACCACTGAGTCACATCCCTAGCCCCAGCCCTATTTTTTATTTTTTATTTTTTTAAATTTAGAGACAGGTCTCATTGAGTTGCTTAGCACCTAGCTTTTGCTGAGGCTGGCTTTGTACTTGTTATCCTCCTGTCTCAGCCTCCTGAGCAGCTGGGATTACAGACCTAATAGTTTTATTGTCAGTCTTTCTGGGCATTTTTTCAATATGGCAATTACATGACTTTTAAGGATGAAAATCTTTATGTATGTTAACTTTATATTACTGTAACAAGTGACTGAGGTAAATCATCTAAAGAGAAAAAGTGCATTTGGGCTCACAGTTTTGGAGTCACAGAATAGAACCCATTAGCTCCATTGCTTTGGGCCTGTGGCGGCACTTCATGGTGGGAGTACATGGCATTGCAGGGAGATGTCCTCCAGGTAGTACCACCTTGGAACTATGTTTTTAATACATTGGCCTTTGGGGTACGTTCCAGACCCAAAGAATAGCAATATGTAAACATATATTGCATGAACAAAGTTTTCTTGGATGCTAGGGAAAAAAAATGTTGAAAGCTCAGTTCTCTTTCAGGAAAAAAAATTCTGTGGATTGCAGAAGTTATTGGTGTTTCCAATCATAACCATTTTGAGCCTACCACTGCCAGCCACTGAGTGATCCTTCTCTTATTCCTTTTCTTATTCCTTTTGTTGTTTCTAAATCTTTAATATCTTACAAGACAAAATTTATTGTTTGTACTTGAGAGATAAGAAAATAGGCTCATCATTAATGAATCTACCCAAATATCTGATCTTAATTCTGCTAAAGTTCACCCATTTACTCCCTTGTACAGTTTTTCTGTTTTCGTGCAAAGGCAAAGTGGCTTATTAATGAAACAAAGCAAATTTCACAAATTATATGAGGAGAACTAATGCATTTGTACAACAAATGAGAAATTTACCTAAAAAGAGTGATTAAGCAATTGTTTCTGTTAGAGAAGTTTTATAACACTTGAAAAATAAATGTACATGTACAAATGTATTATTAGACATGTCTGAATCTAAAAATGCAAGACTTAGTAAACTTAGGTCAGGATAAATTAGCCTTTTTGAAAATGTTGTGACTATAAGATGGAAAGCAAGAACAATAAAATGAAGATAAAACAGGAGCCACATGGGCTAAAAAATACTTGTTATTTATAAGTACTTGGTTAATCTAAATGGACTATCTTTAAAGCACCTAAGAGAAAAAGTCAGAGGGAAAATAATTTTATTAAAGTGTAGGCTAAGAAAATTCGTATCAAAAATTTCAAACATATAAAAAATATGATAAGGGTGAAGGATTTCTCCTTTGAGGAAAGCATTATGATTCCTTGATTTTCCCAAAGTTACTCTTCGAGAAATTGAAAGGTAATTGTTTTGGAGATGATATAAAAGTTTGTTTTAAAAAAGCCATTGACATTTACTTGCCATCCCTGCTTCAATAAAGCTTTTCTAGGTAGGTAGAGTCGTGTAAAAAAAAAAAACCCTATTAAAAAAGGAAATCTACAATTAGCAGTTTGTGGCTCCTTTGGGTCCGCACTCAAAGAGCTAGTATCCTAAACCCCATTTGGAATTCTAAGCCCTCTCATTATCAACAATATATTCACATAGTGCATGATAAGGATGACATTGTGTTAAGAAAACCATTCATACACTTAAAATTCAACATGAAGGAAAAAAAAGTCATTTTGTAAGAAAGAAATATAGAATGAATTGTTTTTAAAAACTGTAACTCAGGAAAAGAAATTCTCATACTCGGGATACATTTAAGACTATTTTATACTATTTAAGGAGAATTTCAAAACTTTAATCAAGTATTAATTGCTTGAACCATGAAATTAGGCAGTAGACCTAAACCACATTTCTTTGTGTATGCAATGTTGCAGAAAAATGTCCCAAGAACTGAAAGAAGTTATCAAAATTTTACTTACTTTACATATATAAACAACATAGATTGATTTTTTCACTAATAGAGAATTTGGATGTGTTCAAACATTCTTAGTACATGAGAAAAGGGGAAAAGACTAAGATTTATAAGATAAACAGTCATGTAAGGCTTAAGGACAGAGATACATTCCATGAATCATTAGGCAATTAATTTGTGTTAACATCATAGAATATACTTACAGAAACCCAGATGATTACAGCATCACTAGAAATATGATCTTAACAAAGTATGCAGTGAATGACTGTATTAAATTTAGTGTTTCTACCAATAGAATTTTTATGACCCTAATATTTTAAAATACTGTGAAACTGACTTTTTTGATGCATAGTTGTGACTTTTAACACAGATTTATGTAACTAATACCTATACCAAAATATATAAAAGTTCCATAATCTCCAAAAATTGCTCTGGCTACCTTTTTGTAGTGAAACCATCCCTCACTAGCTCTCCCCTGGTGAACTTGTTCCTCTATTTATAATTTTACCTTATCAAGATTGCCATATAAATGAGATCATATGGTATCTGTAAGAGTTTAACTGGTTCCTTTCATACAACATACTGCCTCTGAGAGTCATCCATATTATTGAATGTATTAGTGATTTATTCTCTATGTGGCTGAGTAGTATTCCATTGAATGGCTATGTCATGGTTGGTTTGAAACATTTTCCTGTTGAAATATTTCATTTTCTGATGATTAGGGATAGAGCACCTATCAATGTTTATGTTTAGGTTTTTCTTCAACCTAAGTTTTGATATTTTTCTAGGGTAAATTATACTGTCAAGCAAGCTGCTGATCTGTATGATCTGTATTTTTAGAGGGGTTATATATTTTTCATTTCCACGAGCAGTCTGTGAGCTATCCAGTTATTCTGAAACCTTGATAACACTTGGTATTCTGTTTATTTTATTTTGTTTGTTCTAGCTATTCTAGTAGTACCTTATAGGATCTCATTGTGCTTTTAATTGGCAGAATCCTAAAGCTAATATAATCTGGGGCATCTTTTCATATGCGTATTGGCCATTCCTGCATCTCTTTCTACAAAGTGTCTATAAAAAAGTTCGGCTCCTTTTTATTTTTTCTTATTAGATTTTGGCTTTTTGATGTTGAGCTTCAGTGTTCCTTGTCTAATCAGAATATCAGTACTTTGTTGATATGTGATTAGAAAGTCTAACTGATCATTATTTGCACATTCCATATTAATACATTTACTTGTTCACTAAACATTTAGTTGTAACTCACAAACCAAGCTCTATCTTTTTGCAAAAATCCATAGACATGCATACAATGGATAAGTATTTGTATTGCCAACCGTTCATGTTTCCAAATGAGGTTTAACAAGGCAACACTCTGCTTTCTTATTTCAGCTCTCATACTGTAGAGTGTTCATTTTACAGTCTCCTTGGTGCCATATTTCTCATGTTGTCCATTTTTTTTTGTTGTTGGCATGGTAATAATCTAGAATGGACATGAGCATCGTGCTGACTTGTGATTCTAAGTACAAAAAGATTGTGAAGTACTTTATGAAGAAAATGTAATAAAAGAGAAGAGAACTTAAGAAAATCAAAATGAAATGCTAAAAACAAAACAGAAATTAGAATGCTTTCAATGCAATCATGGGCAGATTCAACCTACTCAAGGAGAGAATAAGTGAGCTTACAGATAGGTCAATAGAAACCTCACAATATAAAATGAAAAAGGAAAAGAGGAACAAAAACACATAAATCAACAGATCACAAAACCCCAAAGCTGTGGGTCAATATAAAAAATAGGTATAATTGGAAGGCTGGAGAAAGAAGAAAGAAAAAATAAGAAGAGAAATATAGTCATACACAACCTAAGGACATTTTAGTCAATGATGGACCACATATACAACAGAGTCCCTTAAGATTATATTGACTAGTGGGATCATAGCTATCTTTATTTGTGTAAATATATCTTCTCTTATATTTGCACAATGATGAAATTATCTAATGCATTTCTCATAATTTATTCCTCTTGTTAAGTGACACATGACCATGTTTGAAGTAAAAATGCCTAAGAACTTTCCAAAATTACTGAGACATGCCAAATAACAAATCCAGAATGTTCTGAGAACACCAAACAGAATAACGAAAAGTCCCTGTAGAGATACATCATTTTTAAATTGCAGAAAACCAATGACAAAGGCAAAATTCTAAAAACATCTTGATAAAAAATCTTTTAAGTGAAACTTTACCTATAGAGAAATAATAATAATTTCAGTAAATTCTTACCAGAAACCAAACAAGAAGAAAGTGCACTGGAATATTTAAAGTGTGAAGAAAAAAACAGAAACAAAACATTAACTTGGAACTCTATAGCCAGCAAAAATATTTTTAAAAGTGCTGCAAACAAAAATTGAGGAATTATCAAATACAAAACATTCTGCAAGAAATATTGTTCTTAAAGAACTTAGGCAGTAGAAAAAAACATAAGTCAGAAATAGGTAAGTTGGATTTACACAAAGGAAGAAAGTATTTTAAAGAAAAGAAAATATAAAATATTTTCATTCTTAATTTGCCTAAAAGATAATTACTTAAATGAGAATTTTATCAATCTATTAGAAGATTAGAGCATAAATAAAATGATTGACAACAAAGGCTAGAATATGAGAAGCCTGAATTGACAACACTCTGTAAATGTTACCTCTATTACCTTATAGCATTGTTACAGAAGTTCACCCATATGCATGAAAACACATTTCAAGACCCCTAGTGTATGCCTGAAATTTGGATAGTACTGAAATCTAGATATAATGTTTTCCTACATACATACATACCTATGATAAAGTTTAGTTTATAAGTTAGGTACAGTAAGATATTAATAATAACTACTAATAAAATTATGCAATTTACTATAATAAGTTATATTTAAAACACTTAATTCTGGAATTTTAATATTGTTAGATCAAGGTTCACTTTGGATAATTGGAATGTGAAACTGTAGATAAGATGGAGCCTCCTGTATTTGAAAGTAGAAATAGCTTAGTTTAAAATCTATATTAGAAACACTAGAGATATCACCATTTTTAAAGTATAATTTATACACTAAGGAAACATAATATGTAATCATATAAAATATACAATTTAAACCAGAGAAGACAAAATAGGAAGAAAAAAGTAATAACTCCAATGGATGAATAGGCTCCCAATTGTAAAACAGATATTGTCAAGGCAAGTAAAAAAATAATAATAATAAGGCTCAACTCTATGCTCTGTATGCTCTCTACAAGAATATCACTTTTTTTTTTTTGCATTACTGAGAATTGAATCCAGTGGAAATACTGCTGAGCTACATCCCATTACTTTTAATTTTATTTTGTAAATCATGAGGGTCTTGCTTAGTTGACAAGGCTAGCATCAAACTTGTATTCCTCCTGCCTCAATCTCCAAAGTACCTGGGACTATAGGTATGTGCACAACCATTCCCAGTTGAAGAAACAACTTTAGATAGAAAGATGCAGATATTAAAAGGAAAGGAATACAGAAATATATAACATCCTACCACTAAACAACAAAGAAGCTGTGCCAATCTTAGGCAAAGCTTATTTTAGAACAAGGATGTTTCTCAGAAGTAGAGAAGAACTACATAATTGTAATGAAATCAATTTTCAGAGATGTAACAGTCCTAAACATGTACATACCAAGCAAAAGACCCTCAAAACAAATGAGGCAAAACTGATAGAAGCAAAGGGAGAATTAAGACAAATCCCTTAGTGTGGTTGGAGGGGTAAAACACTCCTGTCATTTACTCCTAGACCAAAAGGCAGAAAATCAGCACATATATAAAAGACCTAAAGAGTACTAGTAATCAATTTGATGTAATGGATAGTTATAGAATACACATCAAGGAGAACAAATATTCTTCTCAAACTCACATTGGATCATTTAATTAAAAAAAAGTGGTAAAAAGAATCTACATAATGAGCCATAAAACAATTTACTTCTAAATACCCAATGTTTAAAAACCAAAAATAGAAAAAAAATTGAGTTGATTTAAATGGAAAATACAACTATCAAAACTGATTGGATAGAATGCAGTGCTTAGAGAGAAATTTATAGCTTATATTACTTATATTTACAAAAGAGGAAAGATCTAAAGTCAGTATCATAAGCTTCTACATTAGGAAACTAAAGAACAATTTAAATTTGATTACACAGAAAAAAATAATGGAATTGATATATTTAAAAGAAACAGAAAAGAAAAATCAGTACAGCCAAAAGCTGTTTTTTAAAGCAATAATAAATCAATAAACCTCTACCAAGCAAAACAGAAAAATGATGACTATCAGAGATGAAAGAGGAGTCATCACTGCAAATCTCATGGACATTAAAAATGACATCGTATGAATACTCTATGTCCATAAATTTGGTAGCTTAAGTCAACAAACTTCTTGAACAGAAAATGCACTCAAGGAGTTAGAGACAATAACAGCTCTAAATATATTAAAAGAAAATTAATAATGATCTAAAAACACAAGGCCTGGTTGGTTTCACTTGTGATTCTTTTAAACAAATATTTAAGTAAGAAGTAATAGTAATTCTTAATTCTCCACAATCTCTTCAGGGGGTGGGGCAGAGAGAACACTTTCTAATTTACTATATGAGGCTAGTATTATCCTAATTTCAAACCAGATACAGATAGTACAGGATTTTAAAAAAGTTCAAACCAATACCTCTCATCCTCTCAAATTCTCAATTAAATAGTAGCTTCCTTTGGAACACTTCCTTTCTGTGCCTGGTGTACATGTCTTAGTTTTAGTCTGTTTTTAAGTCTGGGTCAGGAGATACTAGAGGAGAAATGGAAAACTTGCTCTTTGTTTCACAGTATATTACTTTCCATTTTTTTCTCCAAAGTCATTCGCTAACAATAACAAAAATGATTACATTTAATTACATAATATTTTAAAACCTTGAAATATTATTATTAACATGGTAGCATTTGGTTAAGATATATTACTGAAGACTTCGAGTGTTCCTTTTGCTGCCAGATAATTCTAAAGCTAAAAGGAAATAAGATGGACATTAGGTGGGGGTGATAATTTTTCAGCAAAGTTACAATTTTATATGTATTAATAACATTACAATGACAACAAAATAGTGGTAAGTTCATTGAACTATAACTTAGAAGAGGAAAGATTAATCTAACCAAACTAGCATCAAATAAGTGAATAAATGAAAATGGTTTATATTTTAAGTCCCTCAAAAACCACAGGGTAGGGAACTCCCATCAACTATATTAACATTAGTATTTATTGATATTAAAAGTTCTTTTTTTTCGTAATGTAAATAGATTTGTGAGAACAGGCTAAATGAATAGCAGACTATTATGAATAAAGAAGATTAAACTATGGATGTAGGGAATTGGAAGGGATTTCAAGGGATCATCTCTTATGCATGTTATGGTTTGGATCTTTTTTTTTTTTTTAAAGAGAGAGTGAGAGAGGAGAGAGAGAGAGAGAGAGAGAGAGAGAATTTTTAATATTTATTTTTTAGTTCTCGGAGGACACAACATCTTTGTTGGTATGTGGTGCTGAGGATCGAACCCGGGTCGCACACATGCCAGGCGAGCGCGCTACCGCTTGAGCCACAACCCCAGCCCCGGTTTGGATCTTAAATGTCCCCTAAAGGTTCATATGCTAAAGGCTTGGTTGCTAGCCTGAGGCATTACTAGGAGGTAGTAGAACCTTTAAGACTAGAGGCCTTCTTGGAGGAAATTAGGTCACTGGGGCTATCCCCTTGAAGCCAACCTCTTCATTGTTTCTAGTTCTTTATTCCAACCCCACCCCAAAAGGTAAGGTGAACAGAACAGACCTCTGCCATCATACATACCCATAATGTTGTGCTGTACCAGAGACCCTCGAAGGATGGAGCCAACAAACATGGATGGAAACTTCTGAAACTGTGAGCCAAAGTAAATATCTTTCCTTTGATTATCTTGAATATTTTTGTCCAAGCAGTGGACAGTTGGCTAATCGAATATTGGTACAAATTACTAGAATTCTTGAAGTGTCTATACCTGGAAATGTGATCTAGTAAACAGAGATTAATGGTTGACTCTGGTGAGGGCTCTGAAGACCAGAATGCAGCTAGGAATGTAGACAGGAAAGGCTATGCTGAAGTGTTTTTAGGAGGAAATGAGAACTCCATTGGGATTTGGACTAGTGGTGAGACATGTACATTCTGGCAAAAAAAATTGTCTACATTTTGTCCATATTCTGTGACTTTATGAGAAGTTGAATTGAAAGGAACAGACTAGTTTATCTTGTGGAGGAAATTTTAAGGCAGCACAGCATTTAGGCAGTTACATGAATAGTGCAAGCTACATTTAGCTAGGTATACAGTGAGAACCAAGAGCAAAAGGCAGAGTGGAAAGATTTTTAAAACTTTATAGTGGGCAGAAAAGAAGCATGTTTAAAATTGCAGCCACGGAGGGTAAGGTTATTAATACCTTTAAAAAGAAGCCAAATATTTAGTACCAGAACAATAGGAAATATACCTTCAGGGCATGTTTGGAATCCTCAAGTTTCAAGAGTGTACTTCTTATAGAGATTTACTTGAGAAGAGTCCCAGGATGGCCTCTTTACACAGGGCCACCTATATAATTGTTTCCCTGTGATTCATTTCCAGTTTTCAATTATCAAGGGACTCAGGTCTCTGCAGCCTTGGTTCGAGTAGTGCAGCTATAGCTCAGATCAGCAGCAGACTTGAGCATCATCCACTTGATACTACTTTTGCAAACATGTAGAATTCAACATGTTTGGGCAATGGAGGTTTTGACCAAGGAAAGCTTGGAGAGGCCAGGAAGTTTTTGGCAGAATCAGAATCCTTGCAAGCATCCCCTGACAGGGTCAATTGTGATGCTGAAGCTGTGATGGAGGTCACAGGAAGTTAGGAGAAGCCAAGAAAGGATGGAGCACTTGTTGAGGAACACTTCTGACAGTGAGCAGAGCCATGCTGAGAAGCCTTGTGGGCTGTAGCTTGGAAGGCCATAGGAGCAGGGCTTCCCAAGCCCTTTGAAGCCCACATCAGTCCACAGTGTGCTCTAGATGCTGGACATGGAACTATAGAATTTAACATTTGCTGTGCTTGGTTTCTATCTTGCGATGACCTTATCATTCCTTTCTCTAGCTCTGTTCTTCCCCATTTGGGATGGGAATAGTTACTCTGTACCATTTTATCTTGGAAGTGTTTTAATTTTTTTTTTTTTTAAGAGGGGCTCACCATTGAGTTTACCTTGACTCTCAGAGGAGACTTTGGACTTTTGAGCAAATGTTTGAATTGATAAGACATTAGGGAATTTTAGAGATGGAGAAGAATAATTGGGAGCCATGTGTGGAATGGTTTGGATCTTAAAATGTCACCCAAAGGTTCATGTGTTGAAGTCTTGGTCCTTAGCTGATGGTTCTATTATAAATGGTGGACCATTTAGAATGTGGAGCCTAGTAGAAGTGGGACCATTAGGGGCATGCTTATGAAAGACTACTGGTATCCCAGATCATTCCTTTTTTCTCACTTTCTGGCTACCATGAGGTAAGTAGCTTTGCTCTACTATGCTCTCTACTATGATGTCCAGCTTCGACACAGACTGCAAAACAATGGAGCCAAAATAAGGTACATCTTCCCTTTATTGTCCCAAGTATTCTGTCAATGACAGGACAGGCTTTACATGTAGTAGATACGCAGTAGATACTTGGCTGGCAGCTAGTCTCTCAAACTCTATCTTTCTGGAGCTATATCATCAGTTATCTACTCACAGAAGACTCTCTCTTTACTAAGTCCTAGTTTTACTTGGTAATAATTTTAACTTATGCCAGAATCTGGCTTGCTACTTTTCTGACATTATTTCCACTGTGAATTTAGAGCTACAGTTTCCAATATAATAAGCTATTTTAGGATTTTTTTTTTACAGATTTCAAGTTTCTTGAAAAGAGATTCTGATTATTACAGTTTGGGTCATTGTCTATTCTGACCAAATCCATGGCTAAAAAATGTAGTTGTATGACACAAGGGTTAACCTTACTAGACTGTGAGCCAGGTTAAAAGTGCTATGGTTTGGATGTGGTTTCTCTTCATAAAGGTTAATGTGTTGGGAGAGTTGATCTCCAGTATGGCCATGTGAGAAGTGATAGAATCTTTAAGAGTAGGGCCTAGTGAAACGTCCTGAAAGGGGGTTGCTGCCTTGAAAGAGAATGCTGGTCACCTAGAGTAAGTTCTTATAAAAAAAAAAAAAAGTTTTTGTTAAGAATGAGTCTAAACCCTGATTGCTCTCTGGCTTCTGGTTAGCAATATGATTTCTTCCTCTTGCACGAACTTCCACTGTAATGCCATCCACCATTAGATCATGTCAGAGGCTGAAGCAATGGGGCTACCTGATTCAGGACTCTTGGTCTCCAAAACTGTGAGCTAAGTAAACCTCTTTCCTCAGACTAGCCTGCCTCAGGTATATTATAGCAATGAAAAACTGAGACAGATGATACAAACGAGAAGAGCGGCCTATCATTTCTAGTTATAACTGAAGTATATTTTTCTTACCACTTATCTGTGTAGACTTTAAATCACATACTTACTACCATATGCAATTAAGTCAGATAACCATATGTAAAAGTAAAGTATCAAACTAGGTATTTTTATAAATTTGAGTATTATATATGTCTAAATATACGAAGAAAGCACACCTGGAATCAATAATTTAAATGTACTTGAAGATAAAATAACCTAAAATTAACATCTGGAAGCTACTATATCATCTGTCAAACATGAATGTTATTTGATCTAATTATGGCATACACAGTCAAAAATCCATAAATATACTTTATAAAAACTTATAAGACAGAACTGCTGGATCACAAATTGATATTTTCTATCTTCAGAGTAAGTTCCACCAGCCCACCATTTGGTTTTCATAGGCAAGCCAAGGTCATGAGGTTAAACCACGCATCCTGCAGTCGCATCTTCAGTAAGGTGTTAGTTAATGTGTTTACACAATTTTAAAAGCCTAACTTTTGCTTAATGCTTTTTTTCAGAACTTCATTTGCATTCCTATATTATACAGTATGTGTTCACAAGGAAAAAAAAAGGTAAAGTAAGAAACATTTCACATGCAAACTAAAAAAAAAAAAATTTAGTGTTTTTTGAAGTTGTCAGTTATCCTTGATATAACTGGCATAAGTCAAATTACTAAGCAAACCCATTAATTCCATGTAAGTAATTTCTTCAGATTATTGGTAAAACCATTTTAAAGTTAGACATAAAATGATATGTCTAAAGTCATTGTGTCCCATCTTTACCTTTATCAGTTAGCTCCAGCTACAAAATTATCCTTGCAGACATCATTCTGAAATCCAGACTCCTCCTCCCACCCTCACCCTGAAATTCCGGCCCTTTAGCGTCCATCTTTCAAGGGTTTCCTCTAATTTCATTTTCTAGGGAGAACTTTTTTCACTGCCCTTTTAAAAATTGCAATAGTGAGTTACTTTGTCATACTGACATGCACTCAGTCTTATTTTTCTCCATAACATTTATCATCATCTAGCATACTATTATTTTTATTTATTTTTCCTGCCACTAAAATATACCCTCTGCTGATAGGTAATTTTGTTTTGACTTTTCCTCTATAAAATTCTAGTACCCAATTTGAAGTTTGACAATTATACATAAACCAATAAATAATAGTCTCATGAATGAAGGTTTCTAGAGAAAAAATAAAATTCTAAGGACAACAAAGCAAAGTGCTTTTTAATGTGAGAGTACATTCACATTCGACTTACAAAATTACTTAGGGCCACCAGAGACAGCTAAATTTGGGTCTTATTTTAAATCATGTGATATCAATAGGTTATATAGACTAAATACAAAATTAAAAGAATTCTAGATAAAAAAATTCATGACATGGTAAATTAAATGCAAGTCTTTCAATTTTATTGGTATTATAAAGATGTCTAAAAGAAAAATTGTTAGAGACCTGATTTGTAGAAGTCACTTGTATGATTTGTTTTGGTATATAAACTCTATTTGTTAAAAAAAAAAAAAAAAATTCAGACTCCACTTTGGAATGTAGTACTTCAGGTTTTTTTTTTTTTCTGTAAATTCTGAGTGATGTTCTTACAACTATTAGGATATATTGAAAATATGTACATAGAAAATACATGTTAAAATGTTACATCTCATTATATAATCACTTTTAAGGGGATGGAGTCAAAAATAAAATTGGGAATAGCCTTTCCTTCCTTTGCCCCTCTCCCCTCCTGTCATCTGTAGCCCTAATTGGCCTCTGAAGTATTCATGTTAGAGACCAAGAAGTTTTCACAATTTGAATGTGTTGCCAGAACAAGTTTATTCATATTTTGAAATAAGTTTAATTCAAATTCAGAAGCAATTAACAGAGGCCACAGGGACGCTATGAGCACATAATATGTCTCTGTCATACGTGGATTGGTAAAATATACATATAGGTGCTCCAATATTTGGCTGGGTGAAAACAATGCCTCTCTTGGCTTTTCCTTAATCTGCTGGCATTTTGGCAGCATAGCTTATTTTTCTTACATGGAATAACACACACTGCACTGGCCAGGGAAGCTATAGTCGTTGGGTTAATTCAAACAATTGAATAGGAGGACTGAAATTCTGCTGCCCCAGGGCTAATGAATGATGTAAAAACTAAATAGTTTCCTTCCCAGTTTTTAAAAATTGATTTTTGAAAGGAGAAAATTGACTAGCCGAACATTTCAGACAATAAAATAAAAATTTCTAGTATCAGAACTAGTAGATAATTTTATAAATGCTTCTCCAAATCCCTACCACCTAGGACCCCTTGTGGAAACCCAGGCATATTACCTTTGGATTATAAAAAACACAGCATACATCTTCTCCAAGTTCATGTTCCCCACCTGACCAAAACATTAGCAATCTCTTGCAATTTGCTAATAGATTCAGACACTAATACACACCTCAGAATAATCCTCCATTCACAACAATGTAGATACTCCCATTTTTTACACTAAAGGATGTAACTTGGTAAGAATTTTATGAGGAAAAATTCAAAGAAAACAAAAAGTTTACTAGGATGACAATATTATGTTCGTCAGGTACCTGGAGTACAAGTCACCTTTTTAAGTGTATTAGGTAATAAAGGATCCCTCCTTTTGTTGAACATTTCTCTTAACTCCTCCTTCAAAAATCCTGGTGTTAGGCAGTCATGTTAGTAATACCATGAGTAGATACTATTCCCAAACTATCCCAGATTTTCTGAGAATTTTCAATTGAGATGGAGAACCAAATAATTGGTCTCCATCAAGCTGGGCCTGTAGAATCACTGCAAGGAATGCCTATGGGTGATTGAGAAGCTCTTATGCTTTCCAGTAACTTCTCATCTTAGAAGTTATAATCTTAGAAGTCACAATCTTGTCCCAGAATTTCTATGACACACCAAAATTTTTATAACAACTCTCATGTCCATGCTTACTTGAATGCTTGTTTAAGTTCCAATAGGTTTTATTTGTTGTGAAAAATTGTAAATCAAAATGTGAGATTATGGAGAAAGGGCTAACTGTATGTTTTGTATATGTGTGTGAAATTCTTGTTTGCTCCAACAGAGACTGTCCAGGTGGAAATGTTAATTTGATGGAACAAGCAAATTTGGCTCTGAAAAAAAAAAAAAGCAAAACAAAATGTTATATATTATTGGCAAGTATGATTAGAGCTCTTTTCTAATCATGGAATCTAAGGGTGGTTTACTCAGACCCTTTGCCTTCATTTCAAAGGGAACAGGGCAAATAGTCTGTCCACTTAACTCTTGGACTAAAGGAGTATACATAGTCCTACGATGTCCTTTGTAATAATTCAGCCTTAAAGTGGCTACAAGAAGAATTGGCGCATTTATACTTTCACTTATTCAACAAATAGGTATTCAGTGCTTACTATGTTACCAGCAGTCTCCCAGTTCTGGGATTCAGAGGCATTATTAATACCTCTCCTGTTCTCATGGAGGGAGTTACGTGGTTTCTTCTCTCATAAAGGTGAGGAAAGGATTTTTTTGGTTTTTGACCCACTGAAATCAAGATGGTTCAGGCTTCAGATTGATCATAAAAATTCAAAAAATACTATTATTACCAGTTAACTTCAATTTTTTTTTCTGGCTCTTTTGTCCTCTATTTTCCTGGTTCTTAAAAGGCTTATTCCATATGAAAGCCAAAACAGTTATGACCATCACATCTAGATCCTACTAGCAGTTAGAAGTCTGTTAGGTCCTCTAAGAAGCATAATTAAACATGCAAGGATTTTATTAGCCAAAATATCTATGACAAAAAATTTGAAGGGACCTGGAAGGTAAGCTTTCAGTTTTCAGGCCATAGTCTAGGCGTGATCCACAAGGAAATAAGGAAAAGGTTAGGAGGAAGCATTCTAGGTTGCTGTGTAATGTACGGGTTTGGGGCAGGGCCATGGGCACTCCTCAATTCAAGCTGGTCATCAGAGTCCTGTGACTCCCAGGAATGGGTATGCCTGATACCCATTACATGCTAACATTGGCTAGAGCAACAGTAGGAGGCATAATGCTGATGCAAATGCAGGATGGATGTCTGAGTGTAGCAGCTAGGGTCCAAAGCTAATTACGCTTCTTGTTTTGAAATTCTATGAGGTCCATTCTCATGGCAGTTGAATGATTCATAAGTATATAATCTACTTACAGTGTCAACATTATTACTGTTTTCCTGCTAGCTATTTAATGACTGGGTTATTTCAATATTCATGATTTCAAGGGATGGGGGGGATCACATGGAGCTCCAAGGGGTCCAAGTATTTCACAGTCTCATATGGAATGTATGTAGTAGAAGAGAGTTAATCTCTAAAAAAAAAAGGTGTTAGAAAAATTAGCATATATCCACTAGTTTGTGTACAAACATATAAATGCTTGTATGTTTATATGTAGTACAAGTTTATGTCAATGTACACATATTTTAAAATAAGAAAAAAACTAAGCAACTTGAAGCTGTACAATAAGCCCATAAAATAAAAATTAGTGAAATTTCATATTAAAGTTGAAAACAGTTCTATATTAGTATACACTAAAGTAATAATCTATAGAGGTATATGTATGAATTAGAGGATAATAACTTTTGAGATGAGGTGATGATGTAGGAAGACAACAGTCTAAGTCTCTTGCATTTCTGCACATCTTGTGAACAGAGGCAAATCACAACTTTAGTTCTTACTAATCTTTCAAATATAGTCTTGGAAAATAAAAATAGTCCCCTCCCTGCAAAGTAGAGGCATACAAACCAGGTTTGTTTATTGTCCAGTGTAATGGGTAACATTGTTTCTCTGGGGCAAAGTTTGGGTAGGTATGGTAGCAGTCTGTTAAAAATGATTGGGGTTTGGATACGTGTCCCCCAAAGGCCTATATACCAGCCTTTAACTAGATCGAGAGGTGGATCCTAGCGGAAAAAAATTAGGTCACAGAGGTTCATGCCCTTGAGGGGGATAATGGGACCATGGCTTCTTCCTCTTTCACTTCCCAGCTGCCACAAAGTGAGCAGCTTCCTCCTCTCTGCACTCCACCATGATGTATTGGCTCACAACAAGCCCAAAAGTAACGGACTGACTAACCATGGTCTAAAACCTCCAAGCCTAAGAGAAAGCCTCCTTAAGCACGGGCTTCTCTGCTGTGACAAAATCTCCCTTCATGCATGGCATCTACCTTGGGGCCTCTACACTATCCCTATAGGACTTGAAGGTCAAAAACCACTATCAAAAACAAGAAGCACATGATGCTTGATGTAAAGATAATCCAAGTTGCCTGTACCTAGGAGACTAACCTGTTTGCTTACAAGTATGGTAAATAATCTCATTCTTCAGTTTTTAATACATGCACAGTAAGTGAAATGAGATTTCAAGTATATAAAATGCCTACAATAGTCAACAGTATCAATGACACTCAGGATTTTGCAACTCAAAGAAACTTTTAGATCATCTAGATCCTAATTCAGTGTTCATTTTTACAAGTAAATAAACAGAGCCTAGAGAGGTAAGTAAAATTGCTCAAATTAAATCTACTTCATGAGGGGGAGGCTAAGTCAATGTCATTTAACATGTAGAGTTTAAACGTAATGAATAAAAATCTGGGTATGAAAAAAAATGTGGCTATGAGTATCTTAGAACACTGAGCACTGAAATATTTTTGTTTAATTATAGTTAGTATTCTTTCAGGCTCCTTTACACATATTCATAAATAAACTTATACTAAATATGGTGCTTTCGATACCTTATGTTGTACTGGTGGCCTGGTCTATAGACAACCAAATCTGAAAGACATTAGACTGTAGCAAAATATGGTGGGATGTAGAATTAACAGGAACTTCTTTTATGTACTGGGCACATTTATTTAAATCTTTCTTTTCTTACTCATAATCTCATAAATTTCTATGTCATTTTATATTTACTGTTACATTTTCATTTTAAATTCTAAATTATGATCTCTGATGGATCCTTTACCTTCTATTTATAGCTGTTTACTAAGACAAAAAAATTGTAAGGTAGTTCATCTGTCCCACTTTTTCCTTGAATCAGTAAGTACTGGAGCATTTTCTAATTATATCCAATGAATGTGGAACTAATTACATACAACTATACTGACTGTAGCTTATTTGCTATTGAAAACCTGGTTGCATATTTATGTTTGTTGATTCTGCTTCTATTCTTAATTACTCTAATTTTATAACTTATTACATTTTTGCCTTACTAAAAATGTTCAAATACATTCAAATAATCAAATGAATGAGAATAAGTGGGAACAGGTTTAGCATCTGAGAAAAGGCAACTGGCTTTAAGATAATCCAGTATATCAAATATTTACTTGAAAGAAGTAGAAGACAAAACAATACCATGAAGTTATATATTACTGCCAAGGCAAAGGTTTGGGAAAGAAAATAGTATAGACCAAACACTTTTACCATCTTTGTTTTACATAAAGGGAGTCTATGATATACTGAGTTAAACATCTGTTTAACTTTCTATGAATCATTTAGATGCAGAATTATGTATTTTTCATTTTTGTTGCTACTCCTACTGCATGGTATATAGAATCTATTTTTCAACAGTGCTTTGTACATTTTTAAAAGATTCTTTTTAAGCACTTAAAACATAAAAGAATAAAGAAAAAGAAACCATGTACTGGCCCTAAAGAAAAATCTTAATTTCTAAAAGAAATAAGAGCTTACCTTTGAAGGCTACATTGCACAAGACATCTAGAAACAAAAGATAGCAATAAAAATAGCAGGACTTCTTACAAGCTTTAACAATGTACCCTTCAAAATTAATCTTCCATGATATAATAATTCTCAGGTGAAATTTCAGAGTATCTAGACATTTAGAAACAATAAGATTACTACAGTATCATTTAGAAACATTTTAAAGTCAAATCCTTCTATTACTAAAATAAGAAAGATTGAAATTAAATGAGAACTAAGAATTCAGCTTAAGCTAATGTGGCAAGGGGACAAACAAAATATAGGATTTAATAAAAGGTAGGAATTAACAAAACAAAAACAAGAAAAATGTTTTTTGGTTTTTTTTTTAGTTTAAATAAACCAAAATAGATGGTAAATAAAACCAGTGGTGATTTGAGAGGGTCAATAAAATAGAATTTTGACATGCCTGGTCAGATAGAAGGTTAATATGAAATCAATTAATCTGTAATATTTCAGTAAGAACTAGTTAGGAAATGTTATGTTTAAAAAAAAATCCTACTGACAAAAGCAAGAAATGCTATAAAATTGCTGGAATTAAGATATAGAAAGACACTGGCAAAAATGTAGTGTTACTTAAGGATGTAATAGACTAGACTGAATGAAGAGACTCTGTGTGTTTATTGGTTAGGAAAATTAAGTATTTTACAGAATTTAACTGTCCCTTAACTAAGCTCTCAATTTAGGGCAGTTCCAATCAAAATCCCAAAGAGCTTTTTCTAGCTTGACAAATATCCATTTTAAAGTATATCTAGAAGATATGCAAAGATGAATCAATAGTTTTGAAAATGCATAAAGAATATTTTAACCATATATCAGACAGTACCAATAAAACTATGCACAGTCATGTATTGCTTAATGACAGATATGAACCGAAAAACATGTTAAGGCAATTTCATACTTGTGCAGACATCAGAGTGGACTTAGAGAATGGTTTAGCATACTATATACAGTCAAGCTATATGGTATAGTCATGATCAGATATGTGATCTGTTGTTGACTGAAACATTCTTATGCAATGCATGACTATATATTTGTTTTTTATGGCTATCTGACAAATCACCACGCACCTACTTAGCAGTTCAGAGTTCTGTCCATCAGATGTCCAACAAGGTAGGTACTCAGGACGTTAAGACTGACATCAATGTGTTAGCGAGGTGAATTCTTACCTGAGAGTTCTGAAAAATATCTGTTTCCTGGCACATTCTTATCATTAGCAGAATTCAATTCCTTAGAGACATAGTGCCCTGTTTTCCTGCTTGCTGTTGGCCAGGGGCAGCTCTCAGCTCCTCAGGCCTTTGCCATATGGCCCTCTCCATGTTCAGTAAAAGAGATGATTCTCCCTTCCATTAAATTCTTCTGTGTTTCTAATCTCACAAACTTTGATTTTAAGGGCTCATGTGATTAGGCTAGGCCTAACCAGATCGCCTCTCTTTGTTAAAGCCATTGTGACATGTAATGCGACCAAATCATGGAGGGAAAAATTTATCTTTAATCATGAAGATTAGGATAGTAAATCTCAGGGGCCATCCCTCTTTGAGAAGATACAAATTCTTTTATAATGTAGGAATTTGCTTATTTTGCTAAGCCACAATATATTTTTCCATGAACAACATAAACTTTTTCTTGGAGTGTGTGGAAGGATATTAAAACTTTTGTTAACAATTTTCTATACTGTCAAACAATTCCAACTATATATTGAAGTTTGAGTATGTTACTACGTTAGATACCGACAACATAGCTTGTTCAACTTTGCTGAATTCATTTATTAGTTCTAGAAGTTTTCTAGTGGAATTTTTGGATCTTCTAGGTATAGAATCGTGTCATCAGTAATATTTCTTTCTCTAATGTTCTGTAGTTTTCATTCTAGAGGTCTTTCACCTCTTTTGTTACATTGATTCCCATTATTTAATTAATTTATTTACTTACTTGAGGCTATTGTGATTGTGAATGGAGTAGTTTTCCTAATTTCTCCTCAGTGGATTCATCATTGATGCATAGGAATGCATTTGATTTATGGGTGTTGATTTTATATCCTGCTACTTTGCTGAATTCATTTATTAGTTCCAGAAGTTTTCTAATGGAATTTTTGGATCTTCTAGGTATAGAATCATGTCACTCAACCAATATTTCCTTTTAAATAGTATTGTCCAAAACCAATGTGAGCCTCATGAGCAATCTTTGTAGAAAAATAAAATGCAAACAGGCTGAAATTAACATTTTATTTAACCCATCAAACCAAAAATATTTTAATTTTACTAATATAAAAATAGATATAGTTTACATCCCAATTTTGATGATATATATTTGATATTGACAATATATTTCAATTTGGATTAGTCACATTTCAAGGGCTAATGCATCTCAACTGTAATGAAAGACATTGTCTTGCACGTTTCCATTGTCTGGCACATCTACTTGTAGACAACATATTGTGAGTTGTCTGTTACTTGCCAAACTCTATCTTATTCTTATAGATTAGACAGTTCACTAGCAGAATTTACTCATTATCAGTTTTTAAATTGATAATTGTGAGCCTAGCACTATGTCCGGTACTAGAAGAATGGCAACAAAATGGCTGACATGGAGGAGTCAACTGAACCATTTGACTGTTTGCAGATACTAACACAAGTAATAGGAGTGGTCAGGTTTTTGCATCATAGCATTTGACACAATTAGTAATGTTCTGTATTTCCTTACTAATACTGTTTGTGTGCATCTGTTTCTCCTATGACATTCCATGAGGGAAGGAACTACATTTATTTACCTGTTTTCCATTATAGCACTGGCAAAATAAATGCACAGACACATACTAATTATCAGCCTCAACCAGTTCTCATTTCATTACTGTTTTCCAGTAAGTCACAAAACATCAACATCTTCTTAATCTCCTCTTTAAAACAATTCTTATGGCCAACTCCAACAAATAAAAAGTAATCAAGAAATTTGCCACTGGTCAGTATTGTATTTATCCTATCTTCATCTACTTTCTTCCTCCAACACAAGTGAGGCACAAAGAAACAAGTACAAGGTAAGAGCACTTTCCATCAATTTTCAGAATTTAAAACACATACACCTCAAAGGAGAATGTAGTAAATACTATTATGTACCAGTCGACAGTGGCATGGTACTCAAGGGTTCTAGAGATTTCGGAAGCTCCTTTGGGAAATAATTTTTTTAAGTTAAACAACAGAAACACTAACAGCTATGATTAAAGAAAACAAAATAAGCAAAATAGCATAAAATGACTAAAGGTGACACCTATTATCAGAGCAGGGGGAAATCCCAAACTTGTTCCTTAATGATAGCAATAACACTGTACTATAGAGTACTTCTGCTAATCTTCAGCATGCAAAGAAAATTTTATGTGGAAAGTTAACATCTGGAAGAATATAAAAGTTGAGAATGAGAGTAGCTCTTACCATTTTATTCTGTCTACAATAAAATGGCAATTTAATAACATGGGTCCTATCCAAATTAGCCAGTTAGCACAAAAACCCTCCAATTCCTAATTAAGTGTTCCCTGTTTTATAAATTACTGGTATCCATATGCCTTTTTATTTTATAGTACTGGGGATTAAACCCAGGAACTATCTAGCACTGAGCTACATCCCCAGCTCTTTTTGAGACAAAGTCTCACTAAGTTGCCCAGACTGACCTCTCAGCTTCCTGGGTAGTTGGGATTACAAATGTGTGCCACCACACCCAGTACAATATAAACATTTTTCAAAATATGTACTCATCTACTGTGTATAAATCCTTAATCAACTATCCTATTTAAAATGCACTAATTACTTTTTTGTTTCTTCTTAGGTGAGCATTCCAGAACTGCTGTAAGTTCAGCCTCTTCACTATGTTTTCTTTTCTTTTTTTTCTTTTTATGGTCACTTTGGTAACCACTGGAGTCACTGCACTGAAAAATAGGATCCTGATCTTCCTGGTGCTTCTTCTTCTTCTTCTTCTTTTTCTTTGGCTCTTCCTCACAGAGGCCATTCATGTCATTACTAACCTGTAGCTCTTCCTCTTCCTTTGGAGTGATACCTGTAAAATCTGCTGGCTCTGTGGCACCATCATTTACTTCATAAATTTCTGGATCTTTCTTTTTCTTTTTCTTTTTCTTTGGAATTTTTTCAACAGATTCTTCAGTTAGAGTTTCTGTTACTTCTTCAGAAACAACAGGGTGCTTGGACTGCAAACTATAAATAAACATTAAAACAATAAATAGCACTAAGCAAAAATAAAGGAACAAAATGATATCAAGGATAGCTCAGTATGTAAAAATTTCCTAAATGAAAGCAGCATAAGATACATAACTATGGTGTAAATTTCATATATTCTCTTTTTTTATTCTGTAGCCTACTAAAACTTAAATTCAGTGCTGATAGCAATAATACTGTACTATAACTTTATAAATTTCATTATTAATTGTTTAATTCTTTGTTTCTATACTACTTCAGAAGTCGAAAATTGACTTCCAAATTTTGGTTTGGTTCAGGTTCAGAAAAATTAGGCCATTGAACATTAAACCCAGAATTGTCAAATCAAGGACAATAAAAAAAAAAATACTTTCAATATATATCAAAGCAATAGAGTTTCCCACTTTAACTGTGTTTCAAATATGAACTCACCAGGCAATATTTATTTTTCCTCGAATGCAAAATACTCCAGCAGCATCTGAGTCTAAACGAAATACTTCAAATTCTAATTCATCACCCACGTGTATCTCCAGGGTTTGCCACTGCTCAACTGACATCTGTTCAGGTTTAGGGATTGAGGCATTAAAACACCCATGTACCAAACAGCCAATGTGGCTAGAAGACACTTTATTAACTGTACCCTGGGAAGAAGGAAGAAAGGACATAACATCAAGAAGACATCCAAAGAGTTAAAAGGTGAATCAAAATTTCTAGGCTTTAAACTCACTTCAAAGAAAAAATATCAAATTAATGGTATAATTTAATATGGGAAGTTTACCTCAATTACAACTTACCATATGCCATACCCAAACAATGTTAGAGGTTTTAGAAAGCAAAAATTACATGTTAATTGTTTAAAAGAATAAACAAATAATCAACTAACCCACCTAGCCTCCACTGCAGGATTCTCTACAGAGTAGATTTCTCTATAACCACATGGAAACCAAGCATAAAATACTCCGATACGATGATGTATTTATGAAAAGACCTCAAGGCAGGAATCATATTTTTTATAACTAGGATCGACATTATATTTCTGTGAACAGACTAAATTTCAAAGTGCACTCTTTAATGATTCAATTTAGCATGATATAAGCAGTTCTATTAGAAGAAAGTTTTCTCTATATATATAGATCTTGGGTATGGTTTTATTGGCTAAATCACTAAAATGTTTAACTTGTGTTATATGATTTTTGAGCTTAAAATGAAACTTCATAAAACAGTTTCTTCTTTTTTTTTTTAATTTTTTTAGTTGCCAGTGGATTTTTTACTTTATTTCTTTATTTATATGTGGTGGTAAGGATCGAACCCAGGGCCTCACACATGCCAGGCAACTGCTCTACCACTGAGCCACAACCCCAGTCCCTCATAAAACATTTTCTACTTTCCCCCAGGAATCAACATATACAAAGACTATGAATGAAAACCCTAAAAATATTTTTTAAAAATTCACATTTTCTAAGCTGGGCACTATAGCGCATCTGTAATCCCAGCAGCTAGGGAGGTAGAGACAGGGTGATCACAAGTTCAAAGCCTCAGCAAAAGCGAGGTGCTAAGCAACTTAATGAGACCCTGTTTCTAAATAAAATACAAAATAGGGCTGGGGATATGGTCAAGTGCCCCTGAGTTCAATCCGTGGTACAACCCCCCCAAAATTCACAATCTCTGAAATACAGAACTGTAAATAATATGGCTATGTATTCAACACCATTTAGCATCAAACTATGGTACATCCATAGAATGGAATATTGTCGCATGCCATCCATGGGCTGTGTGTGAGCTGCTCTGCACCAAAGCATACTGAATAGGAGAATCTGGTGTCTGGGAATGACCAGTGGACATTTCCTCTGGTTGACTGCCCTCACTCACTGTGATCCCTATTCAAGCTCTGCCACAGGTTCCACACAGCCCCTCTGAGATAGGTGTGACCTGCTGACTGCAAGACATCACAAAGCAAGACTCCACCCGTAAACCATATCCCTGCCTTTGATGTACCCCCTTAAATAAACCACTGGAGCTATCTACTTTTCGTTGAGTTCCAGCTCCCCCCCATGTGGACTAAACCTATCAGGGGCTCCATTTATGAAAATAAATTTCTGACTCTTTGTCTTTTGTTCTTCACTAACTATTCTAGACTTTAATTTCTGAGGTGGCTTATACCCTCCTCGGCAAGAACAACCCCCACCCCATTGAGATGCTGGCCATCACCCCTTAGAATATGATTCAGCAATGAAAAGCAATGAGCTATCAAGTGAAAAAATGGAGAGGAAACTTACATGCATGTTGCTAAATGAAGAAGTCATTTTGAAAATTGTGATTCCAAATATATGACACTCTTGGAAAGGCAATGAGACAGTGGTTTCTGGGGAACAGTAGATGGGAGGATGGGAGAGGTAAACAAGTGAAGCCCAGGATTTCTAGGGCAGTGAAACTACACTGTATGATACCAAATATATACCAAAATACATTTGGCAAAACTTATGATTTGTACAACATAAAAAGTGAACTCTACAGACTTTATTGGAGAGCAGAGTAAGATCCTCTGGCAATTTATCTCCATAGATGAACCAAGCTGAAAAGCTGTTTCTGAATCAAACTAAGTTCACAAGAGCTAGGGAAATCAGGCAACCATAGTGCCTGCTTTTAGTATAACAAAAAATATATTGAAGAAGGTAGGAAGTTAAGAGTTGTATGAGAGAAGCCTCCCAGTGGGGGAGGGGGGAGAATTAAGTTCACGTCTTAGTTGAAACCTAGTGCTGGCAAAGCCCCATGACCCCTACAGCCAGGCCAACACCTGTGAATTGAGCTACTGGAAGTGCCTTAGGCTGGTAGCAAAGAGACTGCCTCACCCCTAACATCCAAACTTAGATAGCACAGTGGGAAGCTGGGCAGAAAAGCTGGCACAAGGCTTTCTCTCAGAGTCCAGTGCCAGACCCAGTTCCGTAAGAGGTCCAGTGCCAGGAGAAGACATGTGGTCCCAATTTATCAAACTTCTAGCAAGCATCACCACTGGTCCACTGAAGTAGCAACTGAAGACTCTGTTCACAGGGCAAAGCTCATAAAGCCCCTAAGCCAGCCCTCACATCAGGCAGAGATCTGTGTGCCAGTGGGACAGACCCAAATTTCAGCCACTTCAGCCTCATAGTGGACTTTGAGAATACCTACCCACCTCTAAAGACTGAAGCATCCCATGGCTGTGAGACTCTGGTGACAGAGCTTAGCACCAACCTTGCTATCTAGACTACGCATCTTTCATTGAAAACTTCCCAAACCTAGAAAAGGATAAACAACATCCAGGTATAGGAAGGTCAAAGGTTATTATTCAGATTTAACTCAGTAAGTCTAACTGAATAAGTCTACCCCCAAATATAATCAACCCAACTATCATAGATAAGAAACAGAAAGATTCTCAAGGCTGCAAGAGAAAATGCCCATCACAGGGGTACCGCAATTTGACAGCACACTTCTGAGCAGAAACCTTACAGGCTAGGAGACTGGCCCATGATTTTCACTAAACTGAAGGAGAACAAAAAGAACAAAAAACTGTCAACCAAGAATAGTGTATACCCAGCAAAGGTACTCTTCAGAAGTGAAGGACTCACTTTTCCAAACAAAATTTGAGACAAAATATCTCCACCAGAACTGTTCTAAAATAAATGTTCAAGTTCTTCAAATTGAAAGAGATATTGAAAAAAAGTTTTTTTATGAGAATAAATATACAATAATATATAATACATAAATATAGAATAATGTATAAACCATTCTTTAGTACACAGATTAAAAAAATAACTAGTTTAAGTAACAGGCCATACAGAAAGATTGGATAGAATTCAACTGGACTGCGTTCTTATATCTTATTCTTTTGTTTCTCATCCTTACGATCACATTAAGTTGCTATCATTTCAAAATAGCTTGATATAAGCAAGATTTTTTTTTAATCAGCCTCATGGTAACACAAAACAAAAATTTAACAGACTAAGCAAGGAATCCAAACACAATACTAAACTAATTCACTTAACCACCAAGCAAGACTATGAGAAGAAACTATGACAAAAGTAGAAAATAAGGCATATAATAGCTTTTAGTAAGAATTACCTACCAAAAATTACCTTGAATGTAAATGAATTCCATTCTCCAATTAAAAGAGTGAGGAGGTTAAAAAATAAAATTGCCAATTGTATGCTATTTATAACACATTCACTTCAATTCTAAGGACACACAAAAAGTGAAAAGATGGAAGATACCCATACAAATGGAGCCCCCCCAAAGTAGCCATACTAATATCCAATAAAATGACTTTAAATCAAAAACAATAAAGACAAGGAAAGTCACTGTATAATGATTAAGGGGTCAATTCAAACAGAAGAAATAATAATTCTAAATGTATTACATATACACCCAATATCAGAACACCCAAATATATGATGCAAGTATTAATATACCTAAAGGCAAAAGTATACTCCAAGAATTGTTGGGGACTTTTAATACCACACTTTCAGTAATGAACAGACAATCCTTACAGAAAAATAAACATCAATTACACTGTATCCTAGACTAAATGGATCTAACAGACATCTATAGAACACATCCATCTAACAGCTGCTGAATAAGTTTTTCTCATCAAACTTTCTCCAGGATAGATTACAATAGATCACAAAGCAAGACTCAATTTTTAAAAAATTGAAACATCTGAGTATCTTTTCTTACCAGAAAGCAATAAAGCTAGAAATTAACAATAAGCTTTAGAAAATATACAAATGCATGGATATAAAATAACCAATGGATCAAGTAAGAAATCCAGGAAATTTTAAAATTTCTTGAAATGAAAAGGAAATAGACAAACAGACCAAAACCTATGGAAATAAGCAGAACCAGTATCGAGAGAGATGTTATGGCAACCATCATCCACATCAAAAAGACATAAAAATATCAGACAGTCTATTGCATTAAAAAGGAAGAGGAAAAATAACTAAACCCAAAATTAGAAGAAGAAAAGAAATAATAGAATAGAAATAAATGTAAGAGACCAAAACAAAAAAACCAAAAGATAAAGGAAACAGAGCTAGTTCTTTGAAAAGGCAACCAAAATACACAAACCCAAAATTAGAAAAGGTAAAGAAAATGCATATAAATAAAATCAGATGAGGGCTGGGGATGTGGCTCAAGCATGTGTGCGGCCCGGGTTTGATCCTCAGCACCACATACAAACAAAGATGTTGTGTCTGCCAAAAACTAAAACATAAATATTAAAATTCTCTCTCTTAAAAAAAAAAATCAGATGAAAAGGGACCCATTATAATTTATACCAAAGAAATACAAAAGATTAGGGATTATTATGAACAACTATGTCAACAAATTTCATAAATTAAGAAGAAATGGATAAATTCCTAGACACATACACATTTCTAAGACTGAATTATGAAAAATAATATAAACAGGAAACCTAAATGGATCAGTAGCAAGCAATGAGATTCAATCAGTAAAAAACTTCCCATCAAAGAAAAGCCCAACATCACATGGCTTCACTGCTGAATAAGTTACTCCAAATTATAGAAGAGAAAGGAATTCTTTTAAGAACATTAAATGAGGTTTAATGCTGATACCAAAACTGGATGAGGGGCCACACAAAAAATCTAGGGGCCAATATCCTTGATGTACACAGATGCAAAAATTTTCAGCATAATACTAGCAAACCATTACAAGCAACATTAAAAAGATTAGTTACTATGATCAAATGGGATTTATTAGGGATGCAAGAATGCTTCAATGTATGCAAATTGATAAATGTGATATATCATAACAAAATGAAGGACAAAAACCACATGGTCATCACACTTGATAAAGAAAAGACATTCAACAAAATTCCATCTCTCTTCATAATAAAAATGCTGAAAAAATGAGAAAGATAAGGAATATCACCATACCATTTATAACAGGTCAACAGCTAACATCCTTATGTGATAGAAACTGAAAATTTTCTCCCTAAAATCTGGAACAAGGTAAGAATGCTCACTTTCACCACTTTTATTCAATACAGCGCTGGAAGTCCTAGTAATCTGATTAGGCCATGAGAAAGAAAAAAAGGGGGGGGGGCATCCAATTTGAAAATGAAGTCATTCAAATTGTAACTGCAGATGACATATAAAGACTCTCCAAAACTCACACAACACAAAAAAACCCTCTAGAATTTTTTAAAAGAATTCAGCAAAAATGTAGGGCAGAAAATCAACATACAAAAAAGCAGTAACATTGTTATATGCTCATATCGAATTATCTAAACAGAAATCAAGTAAGCAATGCCATTTACAATAGTTACCAAGAGGTAAATAAAACAACTAAAGAGTTGAAAGACCTGCACAATGAAAATTATAAAATATTAATGAATGAAATTTAAGAAGTAGAAAGACATCCTTTGTTCACAGAAGAATTAATAATTCTAACAAATGTCCAGTACCCAAAGTGATTAACAGACTCAATGTATTATGTATCAAATAACAATGGCACTCATCACAGAACTAGAACAAACAACTCTAAAATTTATATGGAACCACAAATTTCCTCAAATCGTCAAAGACATCCTGAGTAAAAAGAACAAAACAGGAAACATTACACTACCTGATTTCAAAACTTACTACAAATCTATAATAATCAAAATGTTATGGTATTGGCATAAAAATAGACTAATGGAACAAAATGTACCCTAGAAGTAAACCCATCAACATACAGCCAATTGATTTTTAAACAAAAGTGCTAAGAACATGCACTGGAGAAAGGACAGGCTTTTCAATAAATGATATTAGGAAAATTGGGTAAAAAAAAAAATGAAGCTAGACATCTATCATTGGTTAAAAAGATCAAGTCAAAATAGATTAAAGAATTAAATGTAAGACAAAATTATTCAAACTACTAGAAAAGAGGAAATGCTTCAGGACATTGGATCATGAAGACCTCCCAAAGAACAGAAAATAAAAGTTAAAAGAGGCAAATGGGATTACATAAAACTAAAAGGCTTCTGCATAGCACTCAAGAGTCCTACAAAGTGGGAGAAAATATTTGCACTGTACACATCTCCCAGACTATATAAGTAAATCCAACAACCTCAATAGCAAGAAACCAAATAGCTCACTTTAAAAATGGGCAATAATCTAAAAACATTTCTCAAAGGAGGACCTACAATCTGCCAATGGGTACATAAAAAAAAAAAAGTTCAACATTACCAATCATCATATAATTCAAACCAAAACAACACTGAGATATCACCTCACCCTAATATGAAGACTTAGTATCAAATACTAATTAGTGATGGAGAGGATGTGGAGAAAGATGCCTTGCACAAGGTTGGTGCAAATGTAAATTAGTATATCCACTATGGAAAACAGTATGAAGTGTCCTCAAAAACAGTAAGCAGAACAACTACCACATGATACAACAATCTCATTGCTGGGTATAAACCTAAAGAGAATAAAATCTGTATGCAGAAGAGACAAATGCACACTTATGTTCATTGCAGCACTATTCACAACAGACAAGAAATGGAAAACAAGTGTCCATCAGTGAAGGAATGGACAAAGAAACACAATATTTCAATGTGTACACAATGGAATACTATTCAGGCAAAACAATGACATCCTGTCATTTAGGACAATATTGATGGAACTGGAAATCAACATGTTAAATAAAAGTACGGAGACATCAAATGAAATCTAAAAAAGGTGATCTCATAGAAGTTGAGAGTAGAATGCAGTTATCAGAGGTTAATCAATTGGGTATTTAGATACAATTAGATAGGAGCAAGATGTTCTGGGGTAAGACTGAATAGTATTTTGATCATAGATAACAATGTTTTGTGTATTTCATATGGTCAGAAAGGATTTTGGAAGTTTTTACTGCAAAGATAATAAATGAGGACATAAGTATGTTTAATCCGATTTATGCATTTACATCATGCAATGTATTCAAGCATCAAATATTACATGGCACCATTAATATGTGACTTTTATGGTTTTTTTATAAGTTTAAATAATACAAAGTCTGGGAACTTCAGTTAGTAATAGTGTGTCAATACTGGCTAATAAACAATTATAACAAACACATTTCACTACTGCAAGATGATTTCAATAATAGGGGAAACTGCCTGCTTGAGAGGCAGGGAATATATGGAAACTCTGCATCCACTCAATTGCTCTGTAAGGCTGAAAAAATATATTCTATCAATTTAAAAAAGCCACAGGAGGAAGAAAATAGATTTCAAGACCTATTTCACACTACATAGAAAGAAAAGCATAAGAAACTGATCACAGAGCTAACTATCAAAGCTAAAATTACCAAGCTTCCAGAAGTTTTTAAAAGAATATCTTCACAAATTAGAAATGGGTAGGTTTCTTTGATAAGATCCAGAAGCAATAACCACAAAAGTATAAAATGGACCTCATCAAAATTAAGTGCTTCTGTTCATCAAATGGTACCATTAAAATGAATAAATAGGCATATCAACAGAGAACAAAGGTCTGAAAAAAAATTCTATCAATACTAAAAAGAGCTACAACTCAATAAAAACAGAAAAATCCAATTAAAAATAGGCAAAGGCATTTTCTCTTCTCGCAGTTCCCTTCTCTGGTCTTCCATACTAGGCTCTGCTATCCCAAAATAGCAGTGTCCAAAGCACCCACCAGAATCCCAAAACAAAGAGGGGAGGAACAGAGTTACAGCAGGAGAGTTACTCTATGTGTATAACTGAGGAATAGGAGGTTTACTATTCCTTGTGATTCTCTATTCTTCCCCAACATCTCATCCCTGCAAAAACCTCCAGTACAATGCTGAATAGAAATGGTGAAAGTGAAGGGCTCTTCAAGATGGCCCATCAGAGGCACCTAGCACTCACCTGCTCTTCCAAAAAGGAACCAAAGCAACAGGTGTATAGCTACATACTGAGGTGACTAATTGTTATAGCAGTGGATATGAATAGAGGAAAAACATACATGGTAAGATCCAGAGACCAAGAACAACAGCACAGTAAGAGAAAAAAGATATCTTGTGAATTCTGTCATAATGAAATCTGATCTGTATTTTTATTAACAGTACTGATGGTTAGTTAACAATTCTTATCTACTAGATATATAGATATACAAATATAAATATACATAAACCAACACATATACACAAACAGATCTGATGGTGGAAGAGCAAGTAAAAGGGATAAAAGATACATTTCAATAGATTTTACATCCATTTCTCCATTTCTACCTTCTAGAAAATTGGAAGATCTTCTACACAAAGCCTTCACTTTCTTGGCATGGAGTGGCTGTCCTGTCCTGTTATTCATTCATTTTCATTACTTGCCTGACCCCACAGCCATATGAATGTCTGTTTCTTATGAAAGTATACTGCTTGAATCCTTTATAAAAACAAGATATAGGGGTAGAATTGAGGAATTTCAAAGTACTGCTTTTTCCCTCCTCAAGATTATCACAAGGACTTTGCAAAAAAAAAAAAAAAAAAAAAAATCAACTGGATAGGTCACATACTTTGCACCCATGTGTTTCTAAAGGATGGAGTCTACAAACTTACCTCGATTGAAATGATAGAAAGTAATTTACTTTTAAAATACTTTTTATTTATTCGAATTATTTAAATCTCTTTAAAGTTTCCTAAAGTATAAAATTATTTCAAGAAAGCTAAGAAAAAATGATATACATACCATAAGCTTTTGCCCAGGTTCAGGGCTGAAAATAACAAAATCAGCTTCAATGTTAAGATGAATGTGTCCTTGATCATCATATATATCTCCCAGTTCACCCACAACTTTGATGTTATCATATGCAATAGGGACACCTAAAAGACTGTTTAAAAAGAGAAGAAGATGATGCCTTTTATCCTGTTTTTAAACTAGGTCATTATGATACTGATTAGATAGTCTAAGAATCCAAAAAGTATTCATCTCCCAAATATATAACCTATGTCAAAACTGTAACAGTATATGCTTAGTCTGTAACAACTTTTTAGCAGTTCCACTTCACCAAAAGGTTCCAATGTGCTGGCTAAGTTAAAATGGAAATTGACAAGAAAAATGTGTATGCATTTTTTATTACTGAGTACAGGTAATATTGATATTGATACTCTCCATCTGCACTTGATGGAATACAAGGAAACCTAAGGGTTAAAGCTGAAGCCCCTGAATACTACAACCAGTAACTTAATACAAAAAAAAAAAAAAAAAAAAAAAAAAATCTCAAACTGCAACTGTTGCTAGTAAAAGGAAATTTTAAGACATACAACTACATCATTTATTAAGAATTGACTTTTGACACTCTGTGCACATTTTAGAATCCGGATTAGTTGGCAACTATTATTTCAAAATATCATTTCTAACCTATGAAGGATAAAAACCTGGCAGCTTTTACTACCATACCCACTACTTGGAGGAAACTTCCCTAACTTTCCAAGGCAAACCTGAAATCACTCTTCTATTCCATGTACAAATTTATCACTGTTCTACTTTTATTGAATCTATCTGTACATGTTTGGATTTCACACACACAAGCGGTAGACAGCAGAAAGTTTTTTTTTTTTTTGTGTGTGTGTGTGTGTGTGTGTGTGTGACAAATTCCAGCATGATTTACATAGAATAAGAGAAAAGAATTTATCCCTAATAGATTTTATTTTAGTAAAATAGCCACAACTCCCAAGAAAGGAACTATAGTAATTACCAAATTAGCAAAATCAAACTTAGAAATTTCCTCAGGAATGCTCTTTTTAGTTATTACTTTATGCATGTAGCTTTCCTCAGAAGGAACCAACTGTTATCAACTCAGACCATCTTACAGTCACTGAAAATAGCAGGAAGGAAAGAAAAATTGCCAAAACTGACAGGAAAAAATAATTTAGAACCTTGTTTCCTTTAATCAAAGCCTCCTCTCTCTACTATAGAATGATGTTCAAGTGGAGACAGTACTGCTGTTCTCTAAAAGGAACGTGGGAATTTCTGGTACTATTCATGTTTGTTACAAACACTACAAAAAAAAAAAAAAAAAGAGGACAGGGAGAAAGTCTGTTATGCACATGACAGCCCTATACGATGATGAAATATACTTAGCTCTGCATTACTTTTGAGTAAAGAGATGAACTTGTTTATAAATAGATGGGCACATAATCTAACTTTAAAAATAAATGTATCAACATCTTTGCATGGTTTCAATATATGTTAAATTTCTAGTAATGGAGTAATAAACAAATGGTATTTCCCTCATTCCCAATCAGGTAAAGAAGAGAATCGCGGGAAAGCACCAGATCCAAAACAAACAAAAACTGATCATCGTGTTTTACAGAGAAACTGTTGTTTGTACAAATGCTTATGTGATCTTACAAGTTAAGAGAGAGAATCTACTCAAGTACTAACACGAACTGTTCATTGTCAAATGAGAAAACATTACCCCCGGAGGTGGGAAATGAAACGTTCAACGTCAAAGAAAACTCCGTATACTGGGTCTCCAGACACCTGGTTATTCTCATCTCCACTCCCTCGGTCGACAGTTCACCTGTAAGTTTTCTTTACTGTTCATAGAAGGGCCTGGCAGAGATCCCGACCCGGTCGGTAGAGGCCTCGCTGGGCGGACCACAACTCTAGAACACCTCCGGACTACGCTCCGGTTGGGGTGGCCGGTGCGACCTTTCCCACTCCTCTACCTTTCTGTAGCATGCCCTCCCCACGCCCAAAAGAAGGGACTGCCATCTACGTTACGGCGTTGCTGGCTGGGAGAAGGACAAGACACACAGACCCGTACCTCTCGGAATAGCGCAGGAGCTCGGCATCCAGCTGCTCTCGGATACCGGTGCGTTTCCGGTTAAGGTAGCGGGGTGACAGGGCGATGTGCCGTCGGTGCGGCGCGGCCACCAGACAGGAGTAGCGGCTGTTCACCAGAGCACAAGCAGCAGCATAGGTGGGCAGCTCTAGGCAAGGCAGGACGCCGCCTGTTCCTACCACCGGCGCCTCGGAGGCCGCCTTCGGCCGCGGAGACTCTGAGCAACCAGCAGCCATGAGGCAGGTTAGGTCTCTCCCGGCGCGTACCACTGACGCTAGCACAACCGCCTTTCCTCCGACTCCGGGTTTCTGCGTCAGCCACCAGCTACCACGCCCCTACAACTCCGTTCGCTGCACTATGCAGGTCTGACCAGCAGGGGGAAACCTTTTATGTTTTTCCCAAATCCTCTCACTTGGGAGGAGGAAGCCTGGAGCCTGTGATTGTCTGTAGAGAGCATGCGTCAAGTCTTCTCTTTTTCCCTAAGGCAGGCAAACGTGTTTCCACAAACTCCTCAATGGATTTAGTATATAGATTAATGGGACTGCCCACTTTGATCATTTGCAGTAATAACATGTTTGGGTAGGACGTTTCAAGCTTAAACTATTCAATAATATATCAAAAAATATAATGGAGTAGATTTTATGCAGTGAACCCAGTCTTACACAGCAGCTCTCAGGCCTCAAACGCAGTATCTGAACAAGAACTCACATTCTCTCTCCAATCCAACTTTACCTCTCATTCAGCAAATCACTTAATTAGAAAATCTCCCACTTTTCCAGGTATCCAAGTCCAGCTATGATCTTGGGGTCTCTCTTGTGTGCCCACACATCAAATCAACCCAAAGTAAAAACCACAGCTGTATTTTTACAGCTCTGTGTTCACGCTGTCAAAACTACAAAACTCCTTTCCTGCCTATGGAAGGTCAACTTGATGATCAAAAGCATACCAGAAACAGCCTAATCTGTGAAACAACTATGGTGATGATGTGCCCTTTTTAAAGCCCTAGGTAGGCTCCTGGTTTTCCCTAGGCTAATGCAGACTTCCTTAATAGAGCTAATGAATTACTAGGCCATTTTATTATTTTCCCCTAGCTGCTTTCCTCACCATCATTCATTGCTCTCCCTGTGTTAACAATATCTGCTTGCCATCCCTGCTTATTGAGCCACTTTCAACTCTCTCCCTCTCCCCACTCCCTCCCTCCTTCCATTCTTCAGCCATTTCTTCCACCAAGTAGTTTCTCTCAGTGGGTAAATTCTATTTCTGTCAATTTTTAGTTTAGATTTTATATTCTCTTCCTCTGCAAATAGTTCTCTACCTCCTTATCTCCCTCTTTTCTCCTTAAGGATTAAGTAGTTCCCCATCTGTTTGTCACTACCACCACCACCACCACCATGAGCCTGTTTTTATGTTGAATTTGTTATAACTGGCTACTTGCCTGATGCATCACTAGATTCCTGTTTCACTGGGGGAAACACCATGAGGTTAGTCTTGTTCTCCAGAGAAGCCCCCCAAAACCAACCCTTCCTTCCCCCCAAAATAACCAATGCATCCTAAATGAATAATGTATAAATGAATTAATAAATTATATAACTACTGATAAAGGGTTCAGAGCCCAAATGAAAATGGGATTGTTGGAGCAGGCCCCAAATGGCTGTAGTTAGGCTCCCTCAAAGAAACTTCTGATGGGCTATGTTGTTGTTAGTGTGTAGCCAGGGCTGAAAATCAAATATGTTATGGTTAGTCAAGGCCAAAAACAGTGTGATTTAGTGCATATACTCAAGGTCATAAACATTAATTTGTGAGCATACGCCCCCTTATGTAACCTGTTGGCAGTGTGTCTTATTATTTGTTTGACCTGCATATAAAAAGGGTCTATGAAAAAGACTCAGGTGCTGATGGGGGCAAAACGAGAGCTAAAATGGAACTGGCTGGGGGCTAAGCTGAAGCTGGAGGCTGGAGGCTGTTACCACCTCTGAATAAAGCATGTCTACTATCCTAACTGAGTCTTGTTATCTTCTTCCACTTGCTGACTGCAAATCTGTTTCCTGGGTCAGAACCCTTGCATGATAGGGATTTAAACAAACATTTAACATAGGTTATAGTGTATAAGTTCCAAGAGAAAAGTATAGCAAGAAGTGGTTTGAATGCATCCCCCAATACTGCAAAGTCCTTAAAACCCTGTTGTTTCATTTGCTGAATAGGGATAATAATGTGTATCCTGCCTACCTTTGAGAATTGATAGTAGGTTCAAATAAGAGAAATACAAAAAATTATTTTCTTTTATTCTTCTTTAACTTAGTACAAATTCGACATGGAATAAAATTTCTCTCAACATCCAGCAACCTTTACCTTCTATTAAAAAGTTCTGTAACACCTTTGTACAGGACCCTTTTGTTCAGTGTTCTCAACTTTGGCTGAACATTGAAATCACCAAAGGTTTAAAAACTCCCGATGCTGAAGAGGCATCTGTGAGGATGGCCTTAGGCCTCAGTCTAAGCAACTCCAGTTTTAAAAACTCCAGTTTGAAACCTGCAATCTCACCAAGCATGCCTAACAGAGCCGTCCAGTATGACTCTCAGGCACAAACTAGTCACTTCTCCCCACTCTGATAAACTCTGTGAATCTTCTAATAGGCTGTCCTCACCCAATAAGAGGAAAAGATGAAAAGATCAGGGCGGGGATCACCAGACCAGATGTTTTAACCCCAGGGTAAATGACATAACTGAGAAATCCCGGCAACTGATAAGAATTGGAAGGGGAGTAAAAAGCCCCCAACCCCCAAATTTAGTATAAATAATAGAGCAAATGAACATACATTCAGCCAGCCGTTACTGATGCCCTCACGCTGAGAGCTTGATGAGGACCTGGACTGACATCTCAATACTGTCATGCCAGATTCGTGGGACCCCAATAGGAGCCACGAATGAGATTCCTCTCCAGGAGCCGAATCTGATGCAGTCACACAAGAGTCTTTATGGCAAGCTCGAGCCTGGACTCACAACCGTTTCAGATGCAGCGGTCCCAGGGAGTGAGTCCTGGTCCTTTGTTCAGTGAGATTTTATAGTTTTGGGGGGATACTCTATGCATCACAACATCACACAACAAATCATTCCGTACCTCTGCCGGAAAGTCAAACAACAACTCTTAACGTTGATTAGCAAATTCACTGGTGGGAACAAGTTGGGTAGGGGTGATTGGTTATACAAGAGGGGGATTCCTTTGAACTGATAGGTTTAGGCTATGAGGGGTGTAGTGCTAAACTACATGGTTTCCCAACATGTTATCAACCAACTTAAATTACTGGGGGGTCATCTGGCATCCCAGGTATTTCCTATCTCATGCTGATTGGTGGTTGCTAGGGGGTCCCTATGGGTCCTCACCTAGCCTAACTGAGTCAGGGACACCTGGCATCATAGATCTCTCTTGTTATTTGCAAACAAACAACTCATCAAGGTGGGTATGTGCCTAGGAATGCTCTGTGGGTTTTTCCAAGGACAAGGGTCACACCCCTTTCCTTGGACAGGCTTTGCTTTGAGGTAGAGGCTGGTTTCTCAAAAATGGAGTCACATCAGTTTCTCAATACTTTGCATCATTTGCTGATCCTCTGCATCTTCCTCATCGTTCTCAAACTCTACAGCCACATCTTAACCCTAGTGAGAGCCATAACTTCTCCCTACAACCCTCTCCTCCACTGGCTGTCAGCTCCACCCCAGGAGAAGCCTGCCTTAGTTCCTGACCTGTGCACCTACTGGGCTTAAAGCCTAAGGCTTGAAACTTTTGAACTAACACTTGAACTTAGCATGCAGAGGGAATGTCTGTCATGAGCCTGTCATGATTAAGTGTGTTTGCAGTGCTTAGAATTAATCTAGAATTGTTTGTTGTGAATTAATTAATCTAGAATTGTTTGCTGTGAATTATGTCTATTGCAGGCCTAGCATTAAGGATTGACGTTTTCTTGATTAAGAATCTATAGAGTGAAATTGTATTATTGAGTGATTTGAATGAATAAAGCATTGAAAAGGGCAGAAGCGCTTACACATTCTTTATTTCTCCCCCTGGACTGCATAAGTCGCACCTTTGGCCCATTACAACAGCATCCTAGGTCATTTAAATAAAACTTCTCCAAGTAATTGATTATAGTTTGCCATCAACATACATCTGGATTGTCTGCAGTTATTTTTAAACTAAAAACGATTTGTCCAAAAAGTGAAAATTTTTTTTAGTAAAAAAGAATCTGAACAATTCAACCAAATATCTACACACTTTACCTGAAATCAAGTATTCTAGCTATGATTTTGAACAATATTAAATGTGGTGCATCATGGAACAGTTTTGAAACCCTTTATGTATCCATAATTATTTCTTTAACTCTGAAAATTTTTAGAATGGAATTTTATGAAGAAATGGAATTGGACAGGATTTCCTTAAGCTATGTGTAACACTTTACATAAAAGGGTTTCGTATAAAGGGTATCCCAAAGATACCATTGACTTTTGCTTCATAATAAACTGTTTCTCAATATAGTGGCTTTATACAACAGTCACAACTATTAATTCATCTCATAGATGTGGGCTGGGTTCAGTTGGGCTCACTAATGGCACCTGTGGGCAGATATGAATTCATGTGACCACCAGACTAGAATGAGCTTGCTTTCCCGAAACGCTGTGAAGGTTTGCAAGGATGGGGCATGACTTCAGGTATGCATTAGAAGTCCTACATCAGGTATGCATTACAAATCCCTAAATACGTCCGCCCACAAAGAGCCAAACCAGTCGAGACAGGAAGGTTGTCATCACTGCTTTAGGCTGATTTTATCAAGTTGGTTGAATGAGTAATAATCATTTTGTTTACTAGCATTCCCTTCCTGCAACAAAATACCTGAGATAATCAATGTAGAAGGAGGAAAGATTTATTTGGCTTAACAGTTTTAGGGTTTTTAGTCCGTGGTCAGTTGGCTCCCTTGGTTAGGTCCTGTGGTTGGGCAGAACATCGCAGTGGGGAGCCTTTGTTCTCCTGCCCTCTTCCCCTTATCTTTCTCCTTCCTAGGAGTCTAGTAGGTGACTTGGCCCAGGAAAGGGTTGGTGGGCTGAAGGGGGAAAGGCAAGATGGAGCAGCCCAGCACACATTCATCAACAACTTTTACAACTCAGTGTAGGGAGGGGCAATTCCTGGGTCAGGTTACCTTAGCAACAGGTTGGAACAGGGGCAGGTTCTGGATAAGGGTGGAGGAAGGGCTCTGAAGGCATTTTAGTCCCTCAGGGGCAGTTTCCAACTTACCCTATTCGCTCAAATTGGCCTTCTTGATCCGACCTGATTGGATTTACCTATCTACACTGACTGCTGTCTAATTCTGGCTTCAGTTCTACCACCTCCTAATAGCACAACTGGCTGGTGACCAAGCCCTGAACATGTGACTTTGGGGAAAACACTTTAGATACAAACTATAACAATCATTGTCACAAAGAGCAACATAATTTATCATCATCATCATAGTCAGGGTCAAATTTTATTACAAACCTGCCAGGCCCAGTGCTAAGTGCCTTGTATAAATCACCAACTCAGAATCTGTATTTATTTACCCTCTGCCTAAAAATGTTAAGGTAAAAATCAGACCAAAATGATAAATATTGACATTTTAAACAGGTTTGGGAAGGTGTGAGACAAGCATTAGTTTTAGCCACATCATGAGTACTGGTGGTCTTGTGACAAATAATACAAGAAATATGTCCTGTAGGAGCCAGATACTAAACTCAGGTCACAGAAGCGCAAATCCCAGCTGTCAACTTGGACAACTTGCTTAGTGTTTTTAACTTCAACTTCCTAAACTTTCCTGTAGAGGTGTGATGATATGCTCATGTCTTGAGGATTTAACAAAATAACAAGATGCAAATATTAAATCCAGCAACTGCCCCACATTAAAGACCTGAAAATATGTTTCTGTGAATCCACGATCAATAACTTGTCTGTGATATGCTCGATTCAACATGATGAAGGCTGTACAGTTAAACTTGAGATCAGGAGAAAATGACCTTCTTGAATAACAAGGTCACCATAATGTAAGAGAAAAATGGGGACAAGAGTATGAATAAAAACTGGAGGATATTTTGGCTCCTATTCTCCGAAAATGATTTTTATTTTCTTGCTTTAGTGATATTAACATGATTAATTTCAGATCCTTCTCACTATATTGTAATTATAAGCAATTAATACATGAATATTTGATTTAGCTTAAACAACTTTGGCTATAGTATCCCTTTAAAATATTTTATTGATAAAATTTACTATAAATATTATATATATATACACCCACTGAGATGTAAATTTGTAGTGAAGCCAGAATTATACAGGCAGTCAGTGTAGACAGGTAAATCAAGACAGGTTAGATCAAGGAGGCCAATTTTGAGTGACTCTGGGAAGATGGAGACTGTTCCCTGAGGGATTGAAATGTTAATTCCTTCAGAGCCCTTCCTCCACCATTATCAAGAACAGGTTTACCTGTTGCCAAGGTTACCTGTCCCAGGAATTGCCCCTCCTTACAGGGTTGTTAATGTGTCCCTGTCTACTTCATCCTGCCCTTCCCTGTTCAGCTCACCTCTGTTTCCCACCTTTGGGCCATCCCACCAAGCCTTCCTGGGCCTAGTCACAGACACAGGAAGGAGAAAGATAAGGGGAAGAGGGCAGGAGAAAAAAGGAAGCCTGGGACATAAAAAAGGTAGAACACCTCGCTTCTTGGGATACCATGATACCAGATATGGCCCCCTGCTCCCTCCCTGGAGAAGTCTATGTTACCCCTTTTTAAATAAACCCTGCTTTATATGCTTGCCTTGGTGTGCTTCTCTAATGTTCAAACTTCAACATGTGGGGAAGCAGGACTGGTCACCAATAAATGGCAGTATCAGTAGTTTCAAGTGTAAGAATTGAAATAGGGGCTGGGGATATAGCTCAGTTGGTGGAGTGCTTGCTTGCCTTACATGCACAAAGCCCTGGGTTCAATCCCTAGCACCAAAAAAAGGAAAAAAAAAAAAAAAGAAAGAAAGAAAGAAAGAATTAAAACAGCTTCAATACAAATCAATCACTTGAAATCAATGCTAAGGAAATAGTTTCATTTGAATAGTTTTTTAAAAAAAAATAGTAACATGGTGTTTTTAGGGAAAATCCATATTTAAAATTTGCCTAATGAGTTGTGGAAATAAAGAAACAATAACAAATCTAAACATAATATACATCAACTATTGATTGATAGAGACCCTTTGTAATTCACAAATACATCAGCAGATGGCAAACGTGAGCTTTAAATTTGTTCTAATACACTAGCAATGGCAAAATTCATGGCAGTTTTTTATTGATGATTTCTTTTTTACATAAAACCTTATTCCAAAAGGGACTTAGGATCAATTTTTGACTTGGAAATCTCCTATTTGCTTGTTATGCTGATGTTACTATCTGAGGTAGACAGATAATATGTCTACAGAAGATGAGGGGAAAATAATAGCATATTACATTTTATTAAATATAACAGATTTCACTTCACAAGATATGGTTAATGCTATAAAACCATGTACATGAATGACTTTGGTGAATGTAAGTTAAGATCCAATTTCTTTAATAAGAGTGTTGTATGGGTGGTCCTCAAATCAAGGTTCTGAACACATAGCATCAACATCATCTGGAAACTGCTTAGAAATCAAAATTTTCAGGCCCTCCTCAGGCTCACTCCATCTGGGGCTGGATCCCAGCATCTGTTTTAATAAGCTCTCCAGGTGAGTATAATATCTGTTGAAGTCTGAAAGATTGTTGGTAGATTGCTGGTAGATCCTGGTAGATTGCTTCATTTGATTCAATGTAAACACAGAAAGTTTGCTAAATAATACACATAAACAAGTATATACTATACATAGATTCAGACAAGGTAAAATACCATTACTAAATTTCCATCTGTTTCTTACATAATGAAGAATTTTAGTTATATGTTCTCCATGGATTATACTGCAAAAGATAACATTGTCATAATTTTTATAATTATAAGTAATGAAACAATTTATAATTCAAAACCTGATTATATCTAAAGCATATAGAATGTTTTATAGGAAGAAAAAATAATTCTGCATAAAACATGCTTTTCTTATTTGTATTAACACATGTATATTCTATTTTCTCCTAGGGATGGTCAATCTTCTACAACTCTTCCAATCACTGAAATAGATATAAGCATTTTAAATGAACAACAAATACACTCAAGTTTTATTTCATTTGTAAGTAAGGAAAGGAAAACAAAAATTATATGGTGATAATTTTATCCTAAGTACTACTTTGCTTCAATTATCTGAATGTCTGTTGAATTTTACTTTATTAGTTCAGAATTTCTGAAAGAGCACCAAAGGTCTAATTCTCATGAAGAGGCAGTGTGTATTGAACTTTCTTAGTCTAGAGACATGCTGTATCCTTGTCTGTAATGTATAAATACAGTTTTTACAGGTTTACAGTTTTAATAGCGATAATGTGTAAATCATATCAGGTACTTATGAGGGTAATAATGAGCAAAATCCTCACACATGGGAAAGGTGAGAGAGAGACCTGGATTAAACCTGAATTTTAAAATATAGGCCTAAATAAAATCATGTTAATTTTTTTAGCTTCATTTACCTAGGTTGTAAGTATGTATGTAGGTGTCTAGCAATCATTTCTGGGCAATAAGCCCTTTGGATGAAAGATGATAGTTTAAAAGTATTGATTAAAATAATAAAATTAATTTAAGGTGTGTGTATAGGTGTGTGTGTGTGTGTGTATGAGTGTGCACGCACACTAAATGCACACACATTCAACTATGAATATAGATGATTATCTTCTGGGTTTGGAAAGGTTAAAGATGGTACCTCAATGGGGTGGGGCTGCTTTAGAAAGACAGGATGCCATCTTTGGCATAATTCGTTATTCTTTTATGAAAACTAAGGTTAGTATTTCTTCTAAGGCCCTGTGTCCTCTTCAGTTGACCCTTACAACAACTATGTTTCAACACACTTCTCTAATGTTTTCCAGTCCAAGGAATCTGGTTAATAAAATTAGCTATGGTACTTGTAAGGGTGCCTGTGGAAATCTCATTTACTTCCATCTGTCTTCAGCTCATTGCAGAAACAAAATAGGAAACTGCACCTTTTTTTTTCCTTTTTTTTTAAGATTACCTTAAAGCTGTAGTTTAATAAGCCACCTGCTGGCTGCAGAATATGTGGGTATGAACTCAACAATTCAAAGATCCTGAATATTAAATATTTCAAAAGAAGGAGATATGGAAAGTTTGAGGGTGGAAAGTAGACTAAAAATGAAACTTAGACATGGTATTCTTTTACATATATATAATTTACTCTGACAGATAGACAAACCCCCTATTACTGTAGCATATCCTATACCCCCTTTATTGTTATTGTTGGGCTGTCTAGTTGGGGTCTAGGTCTTAGGCGTCCTGAACAAAGAATTAAGCAAGACACACACAAGTTATAGGCAAAGTATAGATTTTTTTTTGAAAGTAGAGATGAGAGTAGCATTCTGCAAGTTAGGGCAGAGTGGCCCAAGTGAGAAAGAGAGGCTCAAGGCCCCAGGGTCTGAAAATTAGTGTCTTACATGATGAGCTGTGAGTTGTTCTCTTTCCTATAAGGACTAGATTGAAGACCACACCCCATATGTTCCCATTGGTTATCTTATGATACCTGATTAGAATATTGTCTAATTTCCCCCTTTGGTTACTTTAGAAAACCTAATTATACCATGAAGAGAGAGCCTACAGAATGGGAGAAAATCTTTACCACATGTGCCTCAGATAGAATATTAATGTCCAAGGATATATAAAGAACTCAAAAAATTTAACACCAAAAAAATGAATAACCCAATCAATAAGGATCTGAACAGACACTTCACAGAAAAAGAAATACAATCAATTAACAAATATATGAAAAAATGTTCAACATCTCTAACAATTAAAGAAATGCAAATTAAAACTACACTGAGATTTCATCTCACTCCAGTAAGAATGGCAATTATCAAGAATACAAGCCACGGGGCTGGGGATGTGGCTCAAGTGGTAGTGCGCTTGCCTGGCATGCGTGCAGCCCGGGTTCAATCCTCAGCACCACATACAAACAAAGATGTTGTGTCCGCCGAAAACTTAAAGATAAATATTAAAATTTTCTCTCTCTCTCTAAAAACAACAACAACAAAAAAGAATACAAGTCACAATAAATGTTGGCAAGGATGTAGGGGAAAAAGGTACAATCCTACATTGCTGGTGAGGCTGCAAATTACTATAACCACTATGGAAAGTAGTGTGGAGATTCCTCAGAAAACTTGGAAGGGAACCGCTATTTGACCTAGTTATCCCACTCCTTGGCATATACCCAAAGGACTTAAAATCAGTGACATAGCCACATCAATGTTCTGAGCAGCTAAATTCCCAATAGCTAAGCTATTGGGAATAAAACTAGGTGCCCTTAAACATATGAATGGATAAAGAAACTGTGGCATATACACATAATGGAATATTACTCAGCCTTAAAGAAGTATGAAATTATGGCATTTGCTGGTAAATGGATGGAGCTGAAGAATATCATGCTAAGTGAAATAAGCCAATGTCAAACAACCAAAGACTGAATGAGAGGTAATTTGGATTAAATAGAGGGGAATGAAGGGAGTGGAGGGCATATGAGGTTTGGAAGGACAGTGGAACAAATCAGACATTATTACCCTACATGCATAAATTATTACGTGACTAGTATAATTGTACATCATCTGCAACCAGAAAAATGAGAAGTTATACTCCATTTATGTAGGATATGTCAAAATGCATTCTATAATCATATATATATCTAATTAGAACAAATTAGAAGAAGGAGGAGGAGGGGGAGGAGGAAGAGGAGGAGGAGGAGCAGGAGGAGGAGGAGGAGGAAAATTCTAGTTAGAAAACTTCCCACTTTACCCCTATTAGTCATTTTAAAATACTGAACCAGTGGTGAAGTTGCCATGGTGATAAGTCCTCAGTGGTGTCATGATAATGGGACTTATCATAAACAGGAACATGACTTTGTCTCCCTGTTTTATCCTCTAGTGGCATCTTTCTTATACTCTGCCTCTACCATCTTGGCATCCCTGACCTCCTACATAACATTATGACCACCATATTAATACTTCTAATTTGGAAATGATTACAGTAATATACTTTCTTTCTCCACTGGCAAAGTGGACTTTTCCAGTAGCAGAAGAATGGCCTTCAAAAATTTACAAGGGAAGGTGTTATCTAAGGGGCCCATTTGCTAATAATATATTTGGAACTTCAAGATCTGCACTGATAGGTGTATTTCTGAGTGAAGTAGACCAATGACTAAATGAAAACAATTCATCACTTTGTGTCTCACTTTCTCTTGATATTTTTTCTAGTGATTCCTGCTGTTTTATGCCATATTGACGAGGGTGATACTGACAGTCTTAGCTCCACCTTGAATAAAACCAGTTGTAATATTCTGAGGAGGCTAAACTAGAGATTTTACAAAACGGGAAAAAACACCCAGAGAAATGAATATATCTGACATATGAGGGAAGCATTTTTTCCTAAATCAAAATCAGTTTTCTCTATAGCTTATAGGTCCAATCCTATTATCTAAAGAGCCCAGGAGGAAAAATGATCGTCTTTCATTTTTAACTTACAGTTCTCTGCCTATTTCTAATGACATTCCAGATTTTCCAACTTCTTTATATCTAAGGAGTACAGATTTCATGTTTTCTTTCAATTTACTGAGATTTTTTAATATTTATTTTTTAGGTGTAGATGGACACAACACAATGCCTTTGTTTTTATGTGGTGCTGAGGATCAAACCTGGGTCCCGCCAGTGGTAGGCACGCGCTCTACCGCTGAGCCACAATGCCAGCCAGAGATCCTTCTTTTGAATTCCTTTTTCTAGGTTAAACAAATGCCTGATGGCCAGGTCATGAATATTGTCCAAATGGCTTCTGTCACTAGCTGGTGCTGGCTCAATGACCCAGGTTGGTATTCACTGGCTGTTTCAGGAGTTGGTAGATTTGTTAAACAATCCTGAGTGCCTAAAGTGAAGGGTAGCTGTAAAGCTAGACAATTGGAGAAAGGAAAGTGAGGTCCAAGTGGAGTGGACAAAAACTGAAATCAAGGCAGCACTACAGAAGCAGAAATTTCGACATGCAATCAGGCAATCAGAAGAGCAGATCAAACGAAGCAGAAATTTGAATATGAAGTCAGAAGAGCAGATCAAATGAAGGAGAGAGAGGGAGAGGGAGAGGGAGAGGGAGAGGGAGAGGGAGAGGGAGAGGGAGAGGGAGAGGGAGAGGGAGAGGGAGAGGGAGAGGGAGAGGGAGAGGGAGAGGGAGAGGGAGAGGGAGAGGGAGAGGGAGAGGGAGAGGGAGAGAGAGAGAGAGAGAGAGAGAGAGAGAGAGAGAGAGTTGTGTGGCTTGTTTTATGGACCTAAGGGTATATATATGCTACATGACTTGTGTGAATGGCTGAAGATTTGGAAGTATAGCCGGACATAATCTCACCTTTCAAGGGGAAATATTGAGATGTACTTGGTGAATGGTTTCCTTTCACCTGCTGTATGACTATCTTTTTTGCTGACATAGCAATAGATTAAAATTACTAGGGCTCAGGCTGTAGTTCAGTGACACATGTAAGGCACTGAGTTTGATCCTTAGTACCACATAAAACAAGCAAATAAAATAAAGGTATTCTGTTCATCTACAACTACAAAAAAAAAAAAAATTAAAAAAAAATTACTAGTACTTCATGCTGTAACTTGGAAATTTGACACTTTCTCTGGAGTTTCATTTTATTATAGAGGACGGAACCTTTGTTTTATTTGCTTACAGATTTAGTTAAGAATAAATATGAACATATTTTGAAGACAGAAAGACTGTATCTCAATAGACTTTGGGGATAGGAATGAGGGCAGTGGGGATGTAGGCAGCTATCTAAACAGGGGCCTTGGAGTACATGTTTTAGAGAAGATTTCAGTTTCCTTGTTCTGAATGACCAATGGTCCAGGGTGAGGGGAAGTTTGTCAGTGGAAGAGCTTTTCTTTATTGGGCAGTGACCTTGGCAAACCCAAGGGATTTCCTTTTAATTCTCCCTTAAGGTGTTATGGAATAATATTTGAGAACCACTGTCCTAATGATTAGGCAAACACTGGTACCCTGACTGATTAATAGCAAGGTTTGGTCCTAAGTCCTGATTCCTCATGGTTAATAATGGACATGGTTCTGCTTTGACAAGATTATAGACTTTTCTGTGATGTATCCGCCAAGTTCCAGAGCCTTCTTGGCAATTTTTAGTAACATAATAGATGTTGGCTTTGGAGAAAGGCTGTAATGTATTGCACAGCTAAAGGAGTACAGCCTTTGTTTGTTAATGAAGAAAAACCTTCCAAATCAGTAGATTTTAGCTGATGTGAAGGAAAGTAAAGATGGTTCGTAGACCTTCAAGAATTCCAAATATATGAAAGCTATCTGCCTAAAATGAAGGAGTGTCTTCCTTATAATTAGTTGATAATAGATAACATTAAACTGTTACACCATTGAAACAAAGATTTAGCTCTATAGCTTGATATTTTAACAATATATTTCTTAGACGATGCATTCCTAGTAAAGACTCTGGTATTCAATACATAGTTTTCCTGGCAAAGGGAGAAAAATATCCCTCCATATAGTTTTACTAGGCATCCCATCAGAATTGGTTTCCTCTGCTATGAGTAACTGACAACTTGTGATTTATGGATTTAGAATAATTGAATTTCTTGGCTGTCATACACTTTGAGTAAGAAGTATTACATATGTTTCCAGAAAAAAAGTGGCTTAAAGAAGAAAAGAGTGAAGTGATGCCAAGTTTCAAAATTTTATTTGGAAACAGTGTTCTAACCAAACGGTACTTAAGATGCTCCCTCTAAGTTTCTGAAACATGTTTGCTAAATAATTTTTGAAAATGTAGTTTGGGACATAAGGTTTTACAACATGCCATTTTTTTGAGCTAAATCAAAGAATAAAGTAGAAGGCAGTATATTGTTATTATCACCTTCCCAAGCACAGGAAATGCAGGTTTGTGCATTGAAACATGGCAATATGTGGAGTAAACTTCTCCCAAAATAGAAGTTACCCAAAATTTCATTTTGCCTGTCAAGCATAGAATATTTGATGATTTAGTAGAATTTTTCTGTGAGCAGTTTTTTTTAACATGAAATCTCTAAAACCATTTCTCAACATTACTATATATTGACCTACTGCAAACTACAATCACCTACTTTTGATACTTTTTACTGGTTTTGCACAGTCTGTGGAATTACTAGTCCATATATTTTCAAGTTCCATAGAGTGTTTACAAACTCTTGTCACACTTCCTATTTTAATGATTGGTTGACTGTAGAAGAACATTCACAAGGATTGAAAGAAAGGCAGGTAGTTCTTTGTGTGCTTTTGTCCTATACTGTCCAATAGGATTTTCTGAGGTGATAAAAATATTCTGTCCTATTGTAGAATATTACAGAATATTTCTATTGATAGAAATATTCTGTACCTAAAAAACATACATGGTTTTTCAGCTCTTGGAATATGATTAGTTTGATGGAGATGGAATATGGAATTTTGTTTTAATTAAGGTTCATTTAACTTTAAATAGTCACAGTTGACTAGTGTCTATCATATTGAATAATACAGGGAGACTTTATGCATTAGAGACAAAATACCTGAGGCAATCAACTTATAGGAAGGATAGATTTATTTTGGCTCACAGATTTAGACATTTCAGTGCATGGTCAACTGGCTCTATTGCTTTGGGCCTGTGGCAAGGCAGAGCATCATAGTAGGAAATGTGTGGTGCCTAAGGCTACTTATATGATGGTTGCTGAGAAGCAAAGAAAGAAAGAGGAAGGGACTGGGTTCTCAATATCCCCTTCAAAGGCATACACTCAAAACAGAACTTCCTTCCACTAAGTCCCACCTCCTAAGGGTTCTACCACCTTTAATAGCACCATCAGCTAGAGGCCAATTCTTCAACACATAAGCATTTTGGAGACATTTCAAATCCCAACCATAACATTCTGTCGCTGGCCCCCAAAGTCTCATGTCCATCTCACAATGCAAAATGCATTCAGAACACGTCAATAGTCCCCAAAGTATTAAATGTTCCAGCAATGCCCCCAAATGCAAGTCCAAAGTCTTGTGAGACTCAGTGAAAACTCTTTTTCTGTGAGCCCCTGTAAAAATCAAAACACAAATGACATACTTCCAAGATGTAGGCATGAGGTAATAATTCCTATTCCCAAAGGAAAGAATAGGAAAATAGCAAGGAGGAATTGGAACAAAGCAAGACCAAAACCTTGAAGGCCGACATTAATTCTTCATGTCTGCCATACAGTGGTGTGATGTGACTTCCAAAAGGCTTGGGCAAAACAACCTCTGTGACCTTGCCAGTTGCAGTACACATGGCCTCTTTTTCGGCATGGCTCTGCTCACTGCCTCTCATTTCCCTTGGAAGATGTTTCACATCTTTGGCATCTCCAACTTCTCTAGCTTTCTCCACTGCAGCTTCAGCTTTATTCTCACCCTCTCAGAGACTGCTTGCAGAATTTTAACCCTGCCACATACTGCCTGGCTTCCCAGTCCTTTGAAATCTTGGTGGAAGCCTTCATGACTCTACACCTTTTGCATTCTTTGTGCATACAAAACCAGCACCAGGAGAACAATGCCAAGGTCTTCCACTGGCTTGAGCGGCAGCTAGGCCCAGTAAAACCGTGGTTGTAATGGCCTCTGAGTACCTGGAGTGGGGTGAGGTGAATCCTGGGGAAACAATTCCCTATTAGGCCCTGTGCCAGCACTACATCCTGGGACTCCCTTTCAAACAAAAATCTTTGAGCCTTGCTGACTCTTGGGATGCCCTGAAGGTATCTTGCCTATTTTTCTTGTGCAAAATACTTGGTTTCCTTATAATGGAACCAACTTTTCAGCAACTGCATGCACCTACTTGGCTGCAACTTCAAACATGCTTCTTTTCTGACCAAACATCAGGTTTTAAAATTTTTTATGCTCTGCTTTTTGCTCCTTATTCTCACAGTAAATCTAGCTGAAAACAACAAGCAATAGCCATGACATTTTGTGAATGCTGTGCTGCCTTAAAATTTCCTTCACCACGTTAATTATCCTGTCACCTTTAAACTCAGCCTCATACAAAGTCTCAGAGAATGGACAAAATGTAGACAGTTTGCCAGAATGCAACATGAATGGCCTTCATTACAGTTCCCAAAATAGATCTCATTTCCACCTGCAACTTTACTCTCTGTATTCCTATTAATATTCTGGTCTTCTGAGCCCCCTACCAAAATATCTTGTTAACCTCCTCTTTTATTATTTTAGGCTTTTATTAATCCTCTTATCCACACTTTTTCAAACTCCTCCCACAAACTAATTCTGAAGGTTCTCATTACCATCATCAGGTATAATCAAAGCAATGACCCTACTTCTTGGTACCTATTTTTTATATTAGTCTGTTCCTGTTACTCTGACAAAATACTTGAAAAATATAAGGAAAACTTTATTTTGACTCACAGTTTCAATTTTCAGTCCATGGTCAGCTGGCTCTGTTGTTCTGGGCCTGTGATGAGGCAGAACATCATGATGAGGATTGTGTGATAGATGAGGCTATCACATCGTGGAAGCCAGGAAGCAGAGAGACGAATTGTCTGGGTTCCCAATATCTCCACCAAGAGTATGTCCCCAATGACCCAACTTCTTTCCACTAGGCCCCTCTTCTAAAAGCTTCTACTACGTACAACAGCACTCTCAGGTTGAGACCAAGTCTTCACCACATGAAGATTTGAGGGATATTTAAGATCTACATCATAATAGTTTTGGACTGTAAGTTTATGACCTTGAGCAATTCAGGTTTACACTTTTGGGTAGCATTAAAAGTGGCTGCCCTGAATCATGTTCAATGGTTTTTCTCAGTGGTTCTAAATTGGGCAATACTTCCCTACCATACAAACAGATGAAAATTTTTTAGGGCATCTTTGGTTGCTAGGGTGACTGGGTATGTACTTCTAGCATTTAATGAGTAGGGACCAGAAATGGCAAATAGCCTGAAATGCATAAAAAAAAGTCTCCACAATAAGTCATTGGCACCCAATTTGAAAAACATAAGCAGAACATCAGAATTCTCTAAATGTTGTTGTTTTACTTGTGAGATTTGCAATCTTAGTTCTACCTATAATTAGTTCTGTCCTCTATGATCTGTATCTCATGTCCCCTGCTTCCCCAGGGATTTTATTTTCTTATAATCATTGTATTTTGTGTCCTCAACCCTCTCTCTCTCTCTCTTCATTTGAATGCATTCTAGTTTTTCCTATATTAAGCAGTGTACTTTTAAAATTCCATATCCACTGTGGCTGTTTCTTTCTCCTTATTCACAACAGTGTTTACCTTGCCAATCAGAATAACACATTTATTTATTTGGCTTTGGGGGTAACTATTTTTTTTGTATTATAATGAAAACAAAGCTGAAACCATACAATGTTTCAAAGAACACCATTTTATTACATAGACATATCAGTGGAATCATTATACCACTTTTCACTTCAAAACCATTGTGTGTGAGCACACACACACATACATCCACACACATATATGCATACAAATATGTTTTAAAATTTCTAAAGATAGTCCACTTTTATTCTTTTAGGCTAATAATAACTCCACCAGTTTGTAGTTTGTCTCCAAACCACAGCTTCACACCATTTTTACATATTTTTTCTAATTTAGGATCACATTACTTTCCCCCAAGAATGAGCTCATACTAAAACTATATTTACTTAAAAAACTAGTTCATAGTCAGTGTATTGTCAAAACGAAGTCTTCAATTATTTGAACAATGTCTTTTTAACCTTCCCCACTTATCCTAGGAATCATTATACATCCATAGTAAATACTCTACAATGAGCCTTGAAAACATTGGGTTGAAATAATTGTATTTAAAGATATAGCTATACTTGGTTAAACATAACACTGTACTATTTGGATAATTGTGATGACTGCAATTTTTTTAACTATGTCAAGCAATGTGTGGTTTTATGAAATAGTTTAAAGGTGTTAAAATATCTTACTTATGTATTATAATTCTGTATTGTACAAATGTGTCTACAGAGAGAAATGCCACCAAAATTACAGTTGGTGGTTTATTTCTTTCAGTACAAAACTATATCTTTGCATAAATTCAGTAGAACTGCATACACACAAAATTTCTGCATTTTATAGTTTAGATTTTCAGTGACAAAATCATGACTGTTTGTGGCATCAAATGAACTGTGATGATATTGGTTCACTATTTGAGATTGCATTTATGACGATGTGTATGACCTACTAGATATTGAGATTACCTGAATGAGTTGGGAAACTTTATAAACTATATTGAACAAGAGTCCAGTTATTACTGTTGAATTGATAATCAGAATTTTTAAAGGAACTAATTTAAACAAGTTAAATGATAATCATGTTGCTATAAAACTAAAAGCCTTCAGGTTTCTATCAATTAAAATTATTGTTTTTTTAGCACAATTAAAACCCATATCTTCCTTATAAATTATGGCATGTTCTCATAATGGATAGTAAAGGTTTTGATTTTACCTATGATTTAGTAAGTAACTCATAAAAAATGACTTGAAAATTGACTCATGTTGGGAAGTAATAAAAAGTTACAATACAGTGTGTTATTATTTAAAAACATTAGATTTCTTCATTTTCTGTCAGAGGTTATATTCTCAAAGACCATGATATTTTCTTGTCCATATACAATATTGGTTGCTATTTTACCATTCCATTATGGAAGAGAGTATTGAATGTAGCTATATGAATGTCATTCATATTTTTATTTCCTTCTACAATAACTGTTTCAGTGCCTTTGGATATATGCCTTCCCAAACATGGTCTGTCCATATTATTTCATGTTAATTGTAAAGGAAAAGAGAAAAGGGCCGGGCGTGTAGGTCAGTGGTAGAATATTTGTTTGGTACACTTGAAACCCTGGGTTCCATCCCCAGTACTGCAAAACAAACAAACAAACAAACAAATAAATGAAAAAGCAAACACCTTAATGAAGTATAGCAAAGCTAATTGTGATTTTGTTTTTAAAGGGAAGATTGGGATATGGTACATCATCTGTTTTTGGTATAATTTAATTAGGCTGGAATGTGTTTAAAATCTATCACAAAGTAATCATAAGTCAGAATGTCTTTGTTTATAATATGGAAGTATATGATTCAAAGTTATATTTATAAATCAATCTCCATGATTATTATTACATAAATACTATAATCATAGTAAAATAGCCAAAAAAAACTAAGTAATCTATCTTTATAATACTCTATTTAGATTACTCAGCTCCATCAATATCAGTCACAAAGATATGTATATATAACAGATAAAGAAGAAAAATGGAAAATTTTAGTAGAAATTAAATTTGTGATTTTTGTGGGCATAGAAAAACCTTGAGCAATTGCCTTGCCATTTCTGTTGAAATACCCCACAGCATCACAATTTCTTTTCTATTATCTATTTACATTCATGTAGCTATAAATATATGCTGTATATATGTTCTGTATTTACAGTATATACACACACACATACTTTATTAACTCATTTGTGAACATGTAGATTAATCTGCACAGTATGATCAAAACATTTATTTATCTTAGATGGTACTCACAACTTTTCAGTCTTGTGCAAAAATGCAAAAATATCATACAGATTAATATTGTCTTTCTAAAAAATTCTCTTCTTTATGTTTTTGGGTTTTTATAATTTACAAATAAATTATGAAACATAGTTCATTCACAAATTGAAAATAATTACAATGTTTTTGTAACAAGGCATTGCTGAGGTTTTGATTTGTGGCATTCTTGAAGCCATGGTCTTTCAAAACAAAGACATCAATAAGTTGTTGTTATTTTTTGTTATTTGCACTTTTTAATTGCTCAATATGAAACATGTAATTACAAATCTAATACTCATGCTAGTCAAATGTTTGTGTAGAATATGAATTTTATTTCTGTTTTATTTATTTATTTCTCCTGAAAATTCTTCTTCAAAACAATCTGTAAAGTCTGTTGAAATGACCAAACTAGAGCATTTCTGGAAAGGTTTTCACTGCATAAAAAAAGCTGGAGAGTAAGTGAGACAAAATTGATGAAGAATAATTTTAGTGGATGCTCAGGAGAAAGAAAAGCAAATGCAAGAACGGTTTTAATCTTATCTCCTAGTCCCTTGATATCTCCTTGCCTCATGAACATCCTAAAAACATTGATTATACTCTTCCATTAAATATCAGTGGTGGTCCTCCATTGCTCATGTTGTCTGTCACTTCCTGTTAGGAAAATAACATGAATTAATTAAAATTCACTTACAGAGTAAGACATTGATCTGGTTAACAGGGTAGAAAACAGAAATTTCAAGCCATTGAAAAACTTTTGGGGGGAAGGACAAGAGTTGATATTGTTGCTCCATTTGAGGAAATAAAATTTTATGGGATTTTGGAGCACATAAAAATGCTAAAGGGACAGTCTTGTAGACCAAAGTCTTCTACCCACAAAATCAGTTCACTCTCCCTACTTTCCTTGTTTTCCCTCAACTTTATTTTGGAAGGACCTCACCTAGAAAGAAAATGATCAAGGGCCCAAGTTTTCCTACAGGCTGCTCTGTTATACTAGCACACTGCCTGGATTACCTTCATTCTATAGAAAAATGCAGCCTTTTGACTACAAACTGAAAAGGCCCACAAAGCAGTCATTCACTCGTAACTATGGATCACTACAAAAATTATAGGAGGAAAGATTTTTTTTTTTAAATGATACTGTCACCTTTTACATCGAAAAGCAGAACAATGAAATTACTGAACATGTCTTTAAGGGCCTAGTTACTAAGAAGTTAGGCAATGAAAATATAGATGTAAAGAATCACACAAAAAGTTCCATTTGTAATTATAGAATTTATTAATTTAGGAAAAATTTAGTTGTTTTGAATTCATATATCTTATTAAATATTAAGCCTTTCCTTACAAAAGAAAAGATGATGAAATGTGAGGCCCACTTACTTTTATTATGGTTAGTGCACCATATTATAAATAATATATCAGCAAAATTATCTAAAAATAGATTGATGACATCCATATTCAAACAAGCCTATTTGCAAAAGAGCAGGAATAAAAAAGACCTTCAAGTTAAATTATTTTCTCAATTATCTAATTTCTATCTAGTTTCTGTTTTGAGAAAGTGCTTGATTTCTTTGGTGAATCTGCTAGAGATTCACATTGTGAAAGTGGTCTGAAAATATACTCATGTTGTTGTACTAGTATTAATCTGATTTGAGGCTTCATTTAATAATTCACTATTAATGGCAAGATTAATAGAAAGCATGCCCCAAAATTATAGTCAACAAAATTTATTCAAAATTTTTTTCTTATTCATCCTGCCAGAAGTAGAAGAATTTTATTAATGGATTTATAGAAATAAGAATCTTATTTGTCTGTCTTTTTCAGAAAAGTATTTGCATTAATAAAACTGCTTTAAAATCATAAAAAACTAAAGTATCAGTCTTTTATTGCAAATTTAAAGAAAGTTGTTTTTAAAAATTTTATGAAATAAGATAATTGTTTTAATTAAATTCACCCCATAAGGACAGTTAAATTATTCATAGGAAATAACAGTAAAAATTAGTTTTGAAATGGATGAGTCTTATCAACTTATTTGCAAATAGGAATGTCCAATTAAACAAGATGTTTCTATTAGAAATTTGGGTAGGGCCAAATGTGGATATTTGCAAATGGACATACTTTCTGCAAATGGGTCTCTATATAATTTTCTGTATTTCCAATTATACTGTTAAAATAAATCAAGAACTTTATTTTCAGCAATTGGAAATATGTAAAATAAATTGGAAAAATGTTGTATTGGATAATTTTGCCAGAAAACCTTTTTTTCAGAATTTGTGCTATATTAGTGTCAAACTTTGGCTCTCCGTTCATGCAATTTTGGCAAGCTGGGGATACAGTTTGTAGACTCATCTATTATTGAAAGCAAAACTGGTCTGTGAATGATGATATTGAGTCAGAATCATGATGTAGCAGAGAATAAAAGGAATTATGAATCATCCAAGCAGAAACGTGTTTGGATGCTTAAAGGCAGGCTGAATATTTTAAATACTCAACCAACTTTCAAGCTGCAAGACACTGCCATGTAGGTTTATGTCAACTCCTCGAAGCAGCCCTTATGAAAGTGATACTTTGAGGAACAACATTACAGCATCAGTCCAAACTGATCTGCTGACATCACGGCTTCCTGAAAGAAGCAGTGCTTCCTGCAGCAACGTTACAACATGGCAACTCCCTGGAAATCAGCGTACCTTGTAGGTAACTCTGGTGTCGGGGGCACCACCGGGCAGCTGGGCAAGTCGGTTATTTCAATAGCCCTCAATCTCTAATGTAAATATAACAATTATACAATAAATATTGAACAAACATACAAAAAAAGGTGAAAGCACACTAGAATAGAAATAGAGCACAAAAAATTCACTATCCAAATATATAATGATCATCTATTTTTAATGACTGAATATTTCTTTAAATTATCAGTCCTGCTACTTATACTATTAATTATTTTTTGAAGGATATGCAGAAATCTGTCTAAAATTGCTTTCTTGGGACAATTTAAGAGCACCTTCTTTCTGTTTGTATGGATCATATACAAAATGAAAACATATCAACTGTAAAATAAATATTTAACTTCAAGGGAACATTATAAAGAAAAATGCAGTAACTCTTGCCACTATTTCTTTTTTTCTGTGGTTGTACAATTTCATTTCCATGACACAAAACAAAATATGATTTGGCCATTATCTTAATGAGTTTATTTTACAGATGTTTATCTTAATAGATCCAGTAGCAGGAACTGAATTAAGAAATGTGTGCAAAATGTAGCAGAAACACAGACAGCTCTCTATATTAATTCTTCTTTTATGCAATTAATATAACTTTCTGTTTGAATAGGTTTCATGAAACAATTGTGCAAGGACCATTGTTTAAAATACAGGCAAAGCTATCCAAATATGCATCAAATTAAGATGAGAATTAAATGAAGCTTTATATGGATTGTAAAATATGCACTGATAGATGAAGCATTTTGTCGCCTTCTTAAAAAGCCCCTTTATGCTTGATGATCTAATTTACATAATCAAATGCATCTACTTACAAGAACAAGGGATGAGCTAGATAGAAAAGGGAATTCATGCAATTTCTAAAACTGGCACTATTGAGTGGAGACTGTTTTGAGTTTATGTGTTTTTCCTCAGTATAATACATAAAAATTCATATTTATAAGGTATTCAATATTTTATGAAGTGCTATTTTAGGAAATGTGTTTTGAATACACAGGCTACAAAATTATGTTGAAAATAGGTGTAACCATAAATTGCAGAGAGAAAATAATTTAAAAATTCCCATACTTAATCCAATAGGGCCAAACTTATAAAATATGACCCCTCATATTGTCATCTAGGGTTGCCTGTTGATTCACCCAGAGCAGACTGCAGTCTTCATCACATGACAGCAGTAGGAGGCAAAGGTACAAAACTCACTTTCTCAGCCATTTCATGAGAGTGATGCAGGGAATGCTCCCTTTCTGAGAACATCCTCCTCTGCTCATAGCTGGCTAGTCGGCAAGTGAGCCAGGAAGACAGGGTGCAGCCCCCAATCCCAATGCACGCCAGGGACATGGAGGCAAGATGCAGAGGATACAGGGAAGAGGTCTTCTTTGTGACTGCCCGAAGGAACTGAAAATTCAGGATGCCCCCAATGAGCCCACAGATACAGCAGGCTGAGAAGAGGATCATCTGACAAGGAAAAGAAAGAGGGGTTAAACTTGAAGACACAAAACTTCCTGGAACACAGGCTATTGCACGTCCAGGATGGCTGACTTTGAAGGTGCTAATAGAGGACAGAAGCTAGCCTTTCAGTAGGGATTCTACTTGGTCTGACTTATTGGAGAGGAAGTACACCACAGTGTCTCAGAAATAGAAATCAAGGATATATCTGATGAGAATTCTGAAGTAAGTATTGTCTTTCAGCTAGATACAGATTTAAACAACATTTATTTAATACCTATTGTGGGCCACTATGCTAGGAATAGCAATAGATGCCATCTCAATTAGCCTTGCCAGCAGTCCACTGAAAGAGATACTAATGCACATTTTGGAAAAATGAACAGTGATTAGAATAAACTCAAATTTAGGTACTTAGATTTTCTAGCTTAAATCCAGTTTCACTATGTCAGTCCTCTCAAAGTGTCAAAATATCTATTGAATTTTCATTACTTCCACTTAACTTCAAATATTTGTGCCTCCTATGTATATGAACTTAGGGAATTTAGTTAAATCCTTTTTACTTTCAGTAAGTCTTTTATTGCTTGTGTATCTTTTTCCTCAACGGGTAGATTAAGGAATTCCCATGAACTGGCCCTCTACCTTACAAATCTTTTGTTTACTCTGGTGGCACTACAGTGAAATATAAATAATAGGTGTTCCAAAAATACTGTTTGATTATGGCTTAGCTTTCAAACTTATTATTGGTTTGATCTGGGTCTCTACTCATAGGAGGGGGCAGTAATCAATCTAAATATCATCCCAGAAGATGAAGTTCAATGCTTTCTGTAGCAATGTTTTCTGAATATTTAAGAAACTTAATTTACTATTTCAAGAAATTTAATAATTTTACTTTGTTTTTGCATCTGGTATAAATTATCCTGTGGGCTTTCCTGGTATTTGATAATGTGATACTAATTTAATTATCCAAACTTATTTCCATTCTTCTCTGGAACATAGTATTCAATCACTCCACCCCCACGCCCACTGGGCTAGGGATGGAACCCAACCTCTCAAGCTCCAAGTCCAGCACTGATCTACACCCCAGCCCAGATTTTCTTGTCCATTAATGGAGCTTGCTCATTTACATCTCAAGGATAATTTTAGTTTCCTGGAAATGTTTTTGCTTTTTCCTTGTGTTCCTAAATGAAAGGCACAAATCAAGTCTTAACTTTTCAGAATGCCTTCATGAATTTATTGATCTCCTCCTTTGCTATAATTCTCCAGAGCAAGCAGCTTTATAACTTACTTTAGCATTTAGTTTTACATGAACAGGTATTATTTGCTTTCCACAGGTAGTTAAGTTTAGCAGCATTAAGGAATACCTAGCACCTGTGAGATCCCAAGTGAGGCAGCTGGCACTACCAAGAATAGCTCATAATTATTCTCCTTGAGATCTCGTGAAAGAGAAGACTCAATTCCTCAAGGTGACGTGATAAATATTAAGAGGAAAAGATGAATTGTTGCCCTAGGAGTAGGAAAAATGGGAGGTTAGAGTTTAGCCAATGAGGGTTGTTGGAAGCTTCCAGGATAACATGCCATCTTAGCTAAGTGCATCTAGGTGCCAACAGAAGGCCCAGCCATGGGTGGGTCAAGCACAATGAAAAAAATGTTCAGATCTTATGATTTTTTTCTTTTATACTTTATAAGAGACTTAAAGACAGGAAACAGACACTAGTGTCTTTTTAAAAAGTTCTTCCTTCCTTCTTCCCTCCATCTGCTTTTCCCTTCTGTCCTTCCTTGCTTTTTTCTCCCAATAAGTTGTTCTTACACAGCCATAGAGACCCTTGGTAGAGGAAAGGTGTAGAAGAATGAAGGCCATGTCTAAAGAATGATAGGAGAATCATAGGTGCCAATTCCATGTATCCAAGAAAACACTTTTTTCCTCTCAGAGATTTATTTTTCCCCCTTTATATAATTTTTAAATATTACAGCTCACATGTCTACAGCAGTGAGTATGTAATCGTTTTTGTCACAATGGAAGTTATCATAGAAAAAGGCATAATTAGAAAAAGGGACAAAATGAAGATAGCTGCAATTCTATACATTTCTGGTCCTTCTCAAACACCTGGCCTCTCCTTGTAGAACTGCAGGCTCAAAGGCCACTTCCTAGAGTTGTTGTGCAGCATTGATTTTGCCATTTGGCAAAGGTTTATGATTTTTCCTTTTGTATTCAATAAAATAAGACATGCTTTTTCTTTCTCTTCAAACTTTCATAAAATGACATGAAAGGCAAGAGGAGGATTCACATTTCAGCATGTGGTGTTCTCCTCCAGCCCAATGTCAGAGTCAACCAGGAGCATGTTCCCTACCCCAGAACCTAAGATAGAACCATTAAACATCTGAAAACACTTACATGTGCATTTATAGTAATAAAATAAAATAAATCTTTAAGAATTGTCTGTAACCATGACAACACAGCTGTCTTGCTGCATTGTGAAATTAGTTTCATAAAGCCAGTAATTCTTAGGCCCAGATCCATAGTCAACCAGCTAAATTTCCCAAAGACTCAAGCTTTATTGTTTTTAGCTCATGGAAGGTTTCAGGTGATTGCCCAGGAGTCTCTAAGTGGAAAACTGGAGGCTGTCATCCCTAGCAGACATTAACGCTTGCATATTTATGTATTAGGAGAGCATATCAAAGCTTTTTTGTGCTGGTGTTTTGTCATTGTCTCTCCTACTCTTGATGATTTTCTTTGAAACAAGAAAGTCAGGATTTATTTGTCAGATTTGTCAGACTCATTTTTATCCTAGCTAGTAACATTTAGTACATGGAAGTTGGCTAGTCATCTTTTCTGGTTTTGAATTCTTATATTTTAAACACTTCAATGCATAGTACAAACAAGGAAAAAACTTACGACAAGTCCTGATTTTTTTTTGGCGCACAATATCCCACATATGCCACAGAGAAGAAACTGCAAAGGAAAAGAAGTAAAATTATTCCATTTTCAAAGACAGGAGAACACCTAGCTTTTTAGCTTATTATAATTCACTCACGACACTTGCTCCAGGGAAGTGTAAAAGTTTTAAATTCCCATCAAAATCTTGAAAGAAAAATACCTGATTAGATAATAGTGAAGGCTAAAAATGTACACTCTAATTAAAATTTATTTTTTGAAAGTTGATAAGAGTAATAGTGAGGTTTAAGCCCAAATTAACCAGGTTCACACCAGGCAAAATTATGAAGTAAATGAATTTAGAGTTCTGTTCCTCTTGTTTCCTATTACATCTTATCCCTTTCTACTTTCTCAGGAAGAAAAGTGGTGTGATACATTCATTCATACTAAACAACTAGCAATAGGTTTTTACTTCAGGTAGGGGTTTAGTACAAAGGAAAAGATAAGGCATCAGTCAGGGACATATTTCTCTAAAAAGACATTATCTGTACCTGTCGAATTGGTACAATAGCTACCTCATTCCATCAGAATTGAGAATGCTGCCCTTGTGGAAACATCAAAAGAACACAAGGGAATGAAGTGACTAGAGGCATATAATTTCATGTAAATAAGAACACTGGTGACATAATTGCTTTGCAAAAGCAATTACATTAAATCATCTATCAACAAAACATTATTAGACATTTTGATTATCATGAAATGGTAAATAGTTAAGTTTGGATATAAACATTTAAGGTCATTTCAATCCGAATTGGCAAATAGTTCAGACTGGAACTATTATATAAATAGATTAACTCATTAACAAGTGAACAAGCCCACTAAAGGCTTTCAGATTTGCAAAAAGAAACTCGTTTCCATTTTACTTTTTAAAATTTTGCTTTCTCAAATGAAAACTAAAACACAACTGATTTAAACGATGTATCTCACACCTGGATAGATTTTAAAAATATGTATCAAAATATCCTAAGGATTATCTGAAATAGTATGCACGTAAGAAGTACAAATAAACTTGTTGGAAAATAATGGGTAAAGGAAATTGTTGCCAGGGAACTTCCCACATAATGGAGCAAAATGATTTTATAATCACCTGCTTTATAGTAGGCAGTGGTACAGGAGGACAGATCTGGGGACATGAGGGTACATAATTTAGATGACATTTCAAACTAATAAGGAAAGGATCAGGATTATTCAATAAATGAAATTAAATAATTTGTTGACCTTCCCCTAACATCATATACCATAATTAATATAAAGCGCTTTGAGTTCTAGAGGCATAAAATTTATAAATGTGTTAGGATATGATAAAGTTACAAATGTGTAATTTTAAAGAAGTGGGGAGGAATATCTAAATATAACCCTGAAGTCCATAGATCAAGGTAGGAAACACTTATAAATTCAGGAGAAAATTATGATTTTATGAATCAAAAATATTGAAACTCAAAGGTAAAAAATAACTTTAGGATCATATTCACAAAATATATTATGGGCAAAGGGTTAAAACACTCTAATCTCACAAAATATTTATAGTACTAATAAAATCAGGAGAAGATAGAAACTCAGAACCTTATAAGACTTGAATACTTACATAATTTTCAAAAATCTTAAAAAGTGATTTCTGAGTAACTGCTTCTTACAGCCCTCTGTGCCCTAATTTAGACCTCCTGTCCTTGTGTGGAGTCCTTCTAACTGATTCTATCTAGCATATTTTAAGGCTGTGCTGAAGCAATTTCAGTTTGGACCAATCCTGTACCTCTTCATGCTTTAAACCTCAAAGCCAAGCACATCTTTCTCCTTAACTAATTCTAACTCGACCTGAAAATCCGTTCACCCGGAATTCATTCTTGAAATAATTTGAAAGCTGTGTAGTTTTATGTTCTTTGGATCTGTTTTGAAATCTATAAATATCATCATTATTTATCTACTGTAGACTCATGGGACCTCAGGAGCATAAGCGGAGGTCACTACCCCAGCCACTTTGTTGGAACATCTAGTTGGAAGTGAAATTGCTACATCTAGGTAGCAATTTGTCCCAGTTCACTTGAATGGAGCTAAGAAATGGGAGTTCAGGGATGGGGAGGGGGAAGGTAGAGGAGGGAAATTAAGCAATGTTTTCCCATTCTCTCTCATCTCTGCAGTGTAAATAGTCTCTAATAGTTACTTCTGTATCCAAAATCCACATTCCTTAGAGGAAACCTGTAATCCTAGAAGAAAATATAGATGCATGCAATGGGAAGTATATAAAATTATGGAATTTTTGAGAAGGAACTGGGAGATCTTGACTTAAATTTAGCCATTTTAATTTACAGAGAAGAGGAAAACCTCCCGCCCCCAACACATCTACCAAGCTGTAAATTGACCTTTTATTCCAGTGGCTGTCTTTTACCCAAGTAATACCACTGGAAGACAGCTTGAGTTATGATTTAAGTAGACCTCATAATTTATACATGGGGACCTGGGAAACTAGATGTCCAGGCAGGTTTAGTGTCTTGCTAAAGGTCACACATATAATTTAATGTTTTACTAAATGTCTAAATTAATTTGTTTGTACTAATATAATGGAAATGCTTTTGAAAATGATTTTTTTAATGTGAGTACAGTGTACGTTAAACTAGTAAATCCAATGGAAGTGTTTGGTGAACACCTATCCACCTATGACTGCTGTCTCTGCTCTTGCCATAGTTGATTTTCATTGTAATTAAAATAATTAGATCAGAATTACTCTAAGATTTCATTTCACTCCTGTCAGAATGGCAACCATCAAGAATACAGGCAACAATAAATGTTGGTGAGGATGTGGGGAAAAAGGTACATTCATACATTGCTGGTGGAACTGCAAATTAGTGCAACCACTATGGAAAGCAGTATGGAGATTCCTCGGAAAATTTGGAATGGAACCACCATTTGACCCAGCTATCCCACTTCTTGGTTTATACCCAAATGACTTAAAATCAGCATATTATTGTGACACAGCCACATCAGTGTTTATAGAAGCTCAATTCACAATAGCTAGACTATGGAACCAATCTAGATGTCCCTCAATAGATGAATGGGTAAAGAAAATGTGGTATATATGCTTAATGGAATATTACTCAACTTTAAAGAACAGTAAAATTATGGCATTTGCTAGTAAATGGTTGGAGTTGGAGAATATCATGCTAAGTGAAATAAGCCAATCCCACAAAACCAAAGGCCAAATGTTTTCTCTAATATGCAGATGCTAATTCACAATAAGGCAGAGGGGGGGGCACTAGGGAATAACGTTATCTTAGATTAAGTAGAAGGAAGTGATGGGGGGATGTGGGGATAGGAAAGATAGTAGAATGAAACAAACATTATATATGTGTGTGTGTGTGTGTGTGTGTGTATGACTGAATGATCAATGATTCTGCAACATGTACACTCAGAAAAAATCCCATCTATGTATGATATATCAAAGTGCATAAATGCATTCTACTGTCATACATAATTAATTAAAATAAATAAAAAATGAAAATAATTAGGAAATGTGTCATGGTGTTATGGTCTAAAATTACCTGTACCTTATTTTATAGGGGAACCTGCTATAATAATTTAAAGGTTCTTATTTTTCTCAACATGACTTTATGCAGGATGGAAAGAACTTATCCACATTGTGGAAATTATTAAGCAATTATAAAATAAACTAGCTGAAACTGATGGCTTGTCGTGTGTGTGTGTGTGTGTGTGTGTGTGTGAGAGAGAGAGAGAGAGAGAGAGAGAGAGAGTAGAGATGTATGTGAAACCCTGCTCCTTCCTTAGTTTTTCCCTTTTAAACAAATAATAGCCTTAAGACTTCGGCAGGAAGGAAAAAAGCCTTTTATTTCCAGGGCATATGCAAGCTTAGATGGCCATTATAATTAGAGGAAAAGTAGAAGAAAATGTGTTTACATAGGAAGAGAGGCAGGGATTCATTGGGGACCTAATATTCTATGCCTATACTTAATGAGCATCATCAACCACTGGAGAAGAGGTAGGCGTTCACTACTTAAGACCAATCACAGATACAAGGCAGAATTTGGCTTGTCACAAAGAGGAGGGTACCGAATGCCAAGAAAGTACCACCACTAGGCCAGGTGCACAGGACCTTTCCAAGCTGAGATGGGCCTAAAACAACGAAGAACCTTCTCCTGGATCCCACTTGCCCTAAACTGTGAGCCTAGCACATGGAAGTAACAAGTAACAGGAGGTTTCCACTAAGGGGAGGCAAGAGCATGGGAAAAGACCCCTCTGGTAGAGGTGAGCAGGGACTCAAACTGAGGGTGGGACATTAATACTGGAGAATATGTTTTTGCACTCAAGTTCCTTCCTGGAGCACAAGATGACCATAGCGCACCACTAGAAGAATTTGAAGACTATTGTTCACCAAAGATAATTATAATAACAACAAAATTTAGTTCTTCCTTAGAATGACACTATCTCTAACACTGATAGTCTAAAAGAAGATAGATAAACTACAATATTCTGGAAAAAAAAAGATTTTGAAATTGGAGCTATACCATCCATATAAACTCTTACTCAAAGAAGAAATTATAAGAAAGCCATGCACATGTGGCTAAGGACATGGTGGAAGAACGAATTATGGCCCCACATATCCTAATCCCAAGACCTTTGAATGTCACCTTATTTGGTTAAAAAAGGGGGGGCATATGTGATTAAATTAAGGATCTTGATATGGGGAGATTATTATAGATTTTCCAGAGATACTCTAAAAATATAACCACAGGGGTCTATTAACTGGGGGAGCAACATCAAAAGGAACAGAAGGAGGAATCCAAGATGGTGGCCAGAGGGAGGCAGAATTCTGTGTATCTCTGCGACTTGGTCTCAACTAGTGGGAATACTGCTTCTTTGAGAGTGAGAGAGGATCCCTACACAGCTGCTCTCATGCATAAATCACCATGACTGTGCCCCTACTCAGGGCTCTGGGCCTCAGTGTTAGAGCAAGACTCCTGACTCCTGTCATGCAACTCCTGACTATAAGCCCACACAGGGCTCCCGAGAGCCTGAGCAGGATCACTGCATCAGCACTGCTGCAGAACTCCCAGACGCTGCTCTGCTGCCATGCAGGATACTGAGTTGCTACCTACCCACAGGAACTCCGACTGCCACTCCCCTGTGGACCCCCATCTACCAACAGAGGCTCCCCAGGTCACCTCCATCTTGTGATTCAATTTAGCAGCTACAGCCAGAATCCCCTACATGGTAATCTGCCCACATCAGGGGACTTCTCATAGGCTCTGAAGTCAGACAAAAGCTGCAGTACTGAACATCACAGAGCTCATCTCTGAACACACTGCACAACACCATCACTGGACTCCGCCCACCCCACCTGACACCCCAGTGGTGGAAGCAGACGGCCTCCATCTTGGGTCATCTTCCTTACCATATTTGGTGGGGGCAGCTCCCAGATTGGAACTCCAGCTGGCCAGATACTTGGTTTCCAACCCCCCTCCCTCCCCAGCAGCGGTAACCAGGCACAGTAGCTGCCAACACAAAACATCTTTCAACGAGATAGGGTGCGCAGACCAGGGTGCTGCCTATGGGAGCCCTGCAGAGAGACGTCCCTTAATTGGAAACAGCTAAGGGAGAGGGAGACGATGAAAAAGTTTTGAGACTAAGAGAGACCAGGAACTGGGAAATCTTTAGGCAAGATACCGAGACAGGACCAGGTGCTCAAGTCATATGAGCAGACCCAAAAAGAGACCTTTGAGGTGCAGTCTATCTGCAGGGACTGGCGGGTGCCACACATTACTTCCAGGCACCCTGCTCCAGGACCAGCCTTCCCACCCTGGTTACCTTCATTATCCTGAGGGTGGAGGTACCAGCTAACAACAGGCAACCTCACCTATTGGTTGAGAAGGGAAGCAAGAAAGAAACTGATCTCCAAAACAATCAACAATTCTGGTTTCTTCCTTTGAGAATTTGTTTTTCTTTTTTCTCGTTTTCTTCTCCCACTCTATCCTCCCACCCTTACCTCCCCAATCTTTGTGAAACCAAGTACTTTTCATGAATTAGGATTTTAATGACTGGGATGTCTGAATAATATATTAGAGGTGTGTTGTATATGCTTTTATGTTTTTTCTTTTTCACCACCAATTTTTACTATTTTAATATCCTTTATTTTTCTGAACACATATATGTTTGTTTTATGTACTCTACTGTCTTCCCACATACTTGTCTACCCCAAATTACTTCCTGATTATTTTCCTGCTAATAGCCTTCTTCGTTAGATTTCTCTTTCACACTTCCTAAGATATATTAACTCTATACCCTCACATCCTGCCTTTTCAGCATATCATCCTATGCGTCACCCTCTGTTCATTGTCCACCATCAGAAACTGTAAACCCTTTTATAAACCTAATGATTACATTATAGATAATAATTGAATTCAACATTTGTGTACATTGTGACCAAACTGTAAATGTCTTAATAGTAATGAATTGTTTATAGGTGTTATATTGCTGATATTGGGATCTGTTAACATTGTCCTTCCTCCCAAAGGAGAGGTATTTGAACCCTACAGGAGCACTATAAGCCTACAGGGTAAAAACAATAACACATTGGACCCATAATGCTAGAAGGGAAGACATACAAAAAACATGAAAAGACAAGGGAAAAAGTGCCCCAAACAAATCAAGATACCACATTATTAGACTCCATGGCCAGCACAGCAGAAGAAATGACAGAGAAGGAGTTCAGGATATACATGATTGAAATGTTCTGTGAATTAAAGGATAATATAAGAGCAAATACAGGAAGCAAAAAATCATTTCAACAAAGAGCTACATAAACAAATACAGGAAGCAAAAGATTACAAAAGATTACTTCAATAGGGAGATAGATAGTGGTTCTAAAAAAAAAAACCAGAAATACTTGAAATGAAATAAACAATAAACCAAATTAAAAGTTCAATTGAAAGCATCACCAACAGAGTAGACCACTTGGAAGTATGGACATCAGACAATGAAGACATATACATAATATTGAAAAGAATGTAGACCACACAGTGAAAATGATAATAAACCATGAGAACATTCAAGAAATAAGGGATAGCATGCAAAGACCAAATTTAAGAGTTTTTGGGATAGAGGAAGGCATAGAGTTCCATACCAAAGGAATGAACAATATATTCAGTGAAATAATATCAGAAAATTTTCCAGACATGAAGAATGAATTGGATGCCAAATGTTCAAAATCACAATAGATCCACACTGAGGCACATTATAATGAAAATGCCCAACATACAGAATAAGGAGACAATATTAAAAGCCATGAGAGAAAGGAATCAGATTACATATAGGGGGAAACCAATTAGGATAATGGCAGATTTTTCAACACAGACAGCTAGAAGATCCTGGAAAAACATACATCAAGCTCTGAAAGAAAATGGATGCCAACCAAGAATCTTGTATCCAGCAAAATTTAGCTTTAGATTCAATGATGAAATAAAAACCTTCCATGATAAACAAAAGTTAAAAAAATTTACAGCTAAAAAATTGGCACTACAAAACATCTTCGGCAAAATATGTTTTTGTTTCCATGAAGAGGAAACAAAAAAAAGAGCAATGAAAATTAGCAGAGGGAGGTATTATCCTAAAGGAAAAACTAATCAAAGGAGAAAACAAGTCAAGTTAAATGACAAAAATAAACAAATATGGCTGGAAATACAAATCATGTCTCAATAATAACCCTGAATGTTAATGGCCTAAACTCAGCAATCAAAAGACATAGGCTAGCAGATTAGATTTTGTTTTTTTAAAAAAGACCCAACAATATGCTGCCTCCAGGAGATTCATCTGATAGGAAAAGACATACACAGACTGAAGGTGAAAGGTTGAAAAAAATCATACCACTCTCATGGACTGTGGAAGCAAGCAGGGGTTTCCATCCTTGTATCAAATAGACTTCAAACTAAAGTTAATCAAAAGGGATAAAGAAGGTCATTTCCTGCTGCTCAAGAGAATGATACACCAACAAGACATAACAACTATAAATACATATACCCCAAACAATGGAGCATCAGTGTTCATCAAACAAATCCTCCTCAAGTTTAAGAGTCAAATTGACAACAGCACAATAATCTTGGGTGACTTTAACACACCTCTTTCTCCACTGGGTAGATCTCCCAAACAAAAGTTGAATAAAAAAAACTATAGAACTCAATAATACAATCAATAACTTAGACTTAACTGACATATATAGAATATTTCATTCTTTAACAAGCAAATACACTTTCTTCTCAGCAGCACATGGATCCTTCTCTAAAACAGACCATATAATATGCCACAAAGCAACTCTTAGCAAATACAAAAGAGTAGAGATACTATCCCATATTTTATCAGATCATAATGGAATGAAATTAGAAATCAATGACAAAATAAAAAATAAAAATTACTCCAACACCTGGAGACTAAACAATATGCTACTGAATGAACAATGAGTTGCAAAAGACATCAATGAGGACATTCTTAGAGGTAAATGAGAACACTGACAAAAAATAAGAGGAAAGTTCATTGCATGGAGTTCATTCCTTAAAAGAAGAAAAAGTCAGTAAATAAATGACCTAGCATTACATCTCAAACCCCTAGAAAAAGAACAAATCAACACCAAAAGTAGAAAAAGGCAGGAAATAATTAAAATTTGAGGTGAAATCAATAAAATTGAAACAAAAGAAAGAATTGAAAAAATTGACAAAACAAAAATTTGGTTCTTTGAAAAAATAAATAAAATTGACAGACCCTTAGCTATGCTAACGAAGAGAAGGAGACAGAAAACTGAAATTACTAACATATGTGATGAAAAAGGTAATATCACAACAGACAGTACAGAAATACAGAGGATAATTAGAAATTATTTTGAAAACTTGCACTCCAATAAAATAGAAGATACTGAAGGAATTGACAAATTTCTTAAGTCATGTGACTTACCCAAATGGAATCAGGATGATATACACAATTTAAACAGACCAATATCAAGCTATGAAATAGAAGATGCCATCAGAAGCCTACCAACCAAGAAAAGCCCAGGACCGGATGGATCCACAGCCAAGTTCTACAGACATTTAAAGAAGAACTAATACCAATACTCTTCAATTTATTTCAGGAAATAGAGAAAAAGCACTTCCAAACTTATTCTATGAGGCCAGTATCATCCTGATTCCAAAACCAGGCAAAGACACATCAAAGAAAGAAAACTTCAGACCAATATCTCTAATGAATATAGATGCAAAACTTCTCAATAAAATTCTGGAAAATTGAATAAAAAATATATCAAAAAGATAGCGCACCTTGGTCAAGTGGGATTCATCCCAGGGATGCAAGGTTGGTTCAACATATGAAAATTAATAAATGTAATTTATCATGACAATAAACTCAAAGATAAGAATCATATGATCATCTTTCTTTTTAAAAAAAACATGTTTTTCCATTTTTTTTAAAGAGAGAGTGAGAGAGGAGAGAGAGAGAATTTTTAATATTTATTTTATTTTTTAATTCTCGGCGGACACAACATCTTTGTTGGTATGTGGTGCTGAGGATCGAACCTGGGCCGCACGCATGCCAGGCGAGCGTGCTACCGCTTGAGCCACATCCCCAGCCCATATATGATCATCTTAATAGATGCAGAGAAAGCATTTGACAAAATACAGCACCTCTTCATGTTCAAAATACTAGAAAAATTAGGGATAACAGAAACTTATCTCAACACTAATCTCTAGGGTATATAAAGAAATCAAAAAGCTAAACACCACAAAAAACAAATAATCCAATCAACAAATGGGCTTGAACAGATACTTCTCAGAAGAGGATATACAATCAATCAATAAATATATGAAAAAAAATGTTCATCATCTCTAGCAATTAGAAAGAATGCAAATCAAAACTTCTGTAATATTTCATCTCACTCCTGTCAGAATGGAAGCTATTATGAAAATAAACAACAATAAGTGTTGGTGAGGATGCGGGGGAAAGTGTACACTCATACATTCCTGGGAGACTGCAAATTGGTACAGCCCATATGGAAAGAAGTATGGAGATTCCTTGGGAAACTGGGAATGGAACCACCCTTTGACTCAGCTATCCCTCTCCTTGGTTTATACCCAAAGGACTTAAAAACAGTATACTACAGGGACACAGCCATATCAACGTTTATGGCAACACAATTCACAATAGCTAAACCGTGGAACCAACCTAGATGCCCTTCAGTAGATAAATGGATAAAAAAATGTGGCATATATATACAATGGAATATTACTCAGCAATAAAAGAGAATAAAATCATGGCATTTTCAGGTAAATGGATGGAGTTGGAGAAGAAAATGCTAAGTGAAGTTAGCCAAAACAAAACAACAACAACAAAACAAATGCTGAATGCTTTCTTTGATATAAGGAGACTGATTCATAGTGGGGTTGGGAGAGGGAGTTTGGGAGGAATAGAGGAACTCTAGATAGGGTAGAGGGGTGGAGGGGGGAGGGGAGGGGGCAGGTGGTTAGAAATGATGATGGAATGTGATAGACATAATTATCCAAAGTACATGTATGAAGATACAAATTGCTGTGAATATATATAACCAGAGATATGAAAAATGGCACTCTATATATGCAATATGAATTGTAATGCTTTCTGCTGTCATATTTATATATATACTGGGGGTGGGGAAGCACAGAATAAAACAAAATAGCAAATCTTTTAAGTAGGAAAATATTGATTCAAAAAGTTAATACATATTTAGAATAGATATCCCAGGTGATAGTGGCATGAGATAAGCTGTAAGCAAAGTTTTGTTTGTTCTTGTATCATTTAGCAGAATAATAGAAATCCTAACTCATTGTCAATATTGATAGCAAAGAAGAACTTTAAATTTGTGCATTTAATTATAGAGAACCAGAAATATAAAAAGGAAATACAAAGTAATAATCACAAAGATTTCAGGAAAGTTAAAAATAATCAACGGATTTCAGGAAAGTTTAAAAAAAAACAGTGAAAAGAAAGAAAGTGAAACTATAAGAAAAGTATGCGCATGAATAATTCTCATAATGAAAGCAATTGGACTAATTATGAATATGTTCAATTTTCCTAACAAAGGATTTTGTTAACATGAATGAAAACCTGTCCTTTTCTTGTCCCTCTTCTGTCTATCTCTAGAAATAAAACATACCAAGACAGGCTATTGTGGAATTTCCCGGTTTGTGTTGTGTAATAAAGGATCTGGAACAATGATTACTGTGGAAGCAGATAAAAGCAGTGGTTCTTCAACCAGTTTAGAGCATGTGAGACTGGAATGATGGGACTGTGAAAGATGATGAGCCAATCTTGTTTCAAGACAGCATAGTAACATTTTTTCCCACCTTACATTTAACTACTTCAGATGAAATGCTTTTCTCAGAAATTCTGTAACTATTACAGAAGATGCATTCATTAGAAATAGAAACAGTTTTAGTTGTTTTCCCCTTAAGATCATGAGCTGAACCGCAGATGGAATAAAATACTTTAAGACCACTCACGATTTACATACTTTTATGAAAATTAGTCAGTTTAAAAATGTATTGAAAAATTATCAGGAAAACACACAAACATTACATGTAAAATTGATCTAATATTATATATTTAACTTAAATAATATATTCTGTATCTGGATTAAAAGTTGTATAATTTGTTTTGCTACTAGAAGTTCTTGAATATTTTTTATTCTGCTTCAATCATTTCTTAGTTAAAATGACAACTATGGAATCTCTTAAATAAATTATTTTGGAGTGTAGCATGAAAAATGCATAAAAAAAGCAATTCACATTTTTCTTGATATTGAGCTGATGTAATTGTGACTATTTCACATCAACATCGGGGGGGACTCGAAGTGTGCCACAACTTTCATGGGCTTCCTTTCATTTGAGATTCCATTTCCCTAGTGATTCCTGTAAAAATTATTTTTGTAATATGGGAAAGTTTATCAATTTTGAAAGTTTGCCTGTAAGCTTTGGATCTCAAATTTGGCTGCTTATCAGTTTAAAATTCCTGATGCCTTGAAGCAGTTAGAATCTCCAAGAAAGTGTCTGTAAATTTAAATCTTCCCAGGTGATTACATTGTGTAATCAGGGTCCAAGAGCCACACACAGACCATAAGAATCACACACATGCTCAACATTATCTTACCTGCAGACCCTCACTTCAGGGTTTTCCACAGAAGCACTGGTACTGTCCTTAATTCCCTTAGTGAATTATGGACAAACATGAAGACCCGAAAAGTGCACTTTAGGGAGAAGCACCAAGTCTATGTTTATAATATACGGTCAGAGAGTCAGAGCTGTTTAGTCCTAATGGCTCTTAGAAATTGAGACATTATATCATCAGTGTTTAGTTTTGTTCTACCTAGTGCCTTTCATCATTGCTAATGTTTTTTCCCCCAACCTTCTGATCTTTTCTAAACTTTCTTCAAGTTTTCTATTTTGCTTTCCTTTACTAGATCTAGAGCTAACCATAGTACACTATTATCAGGAAGAATCACAGTATATTTGTTGAGAAAATGGGTATAAGAAAAAAAAAAACCTATACAAATAATCATCATTGTAAGAAAAGTATTGAAAATGAATAGATTAAAATTAAGTGAGAGAAACAATAATAAAACAAACAATTGAATTAAAATACGGGCAAAATATTTGAACAGACACCTGAACAAAAAAAGACATACTTGGCAACTAAGCATTTGAAAAGATAGTCAACATTATTTGTCATTAAGAAATTTATATTTAAACTACAACTAAACACCAATACACATCTATTAAAATGGGTAAAATGCAAAACACAAGCCTGATGATACTAATTATTGTGATGTGGAGCAACAGGAATTTTCATTCATTGCTTATATAAATGGAAAAGGAAACAGCAGTTTTGGAAACAGTGTGGCAGTTTCTTATAACGCTAAATATAGTCTTCCCTTATGCCCTGATTGTGCTTTAGGTATCTGTCCAACAAATCTGAAATGTTATGGTTTTATTCATCATTGACAAAAAATTGGAAGAAGTGAAGTTGTACTTTACTAGGTAATGGATGAAGTGTGGTACAACCTTGCAAAACAATATAATTCAATGAGTAAAAAATGTGATGTCAAATAACTCAAAGACACAGATAGAATTTAAATGCATGTTGACAAATGAAAAAAGCTAGTCTGTGGACAGTACAAGTCTGATTACAGGGCATTTTGAAAAAAGTGAACAAAAGAGATAGTCAACAACAACAATAAAATGAGTAGTTTGCATTTAGGTGAGAGAGAGGGGCTAGAATATGTGAAACAGATATTTTCAAAGCAGTAAAATTACTCTGTGTGATATTGTAATAGTGGATATATGCTATTTGAATTTGTTAAAACTTTTTTTAACCACAGAATTACCTGGGGAGTTTTTTTCCTAATATTTATTTTTTAGTTTTAGGTGGACATAATATCTTTATTTATATGTGGTGCTGAAGATTGAACCCAGATCTTCATGCATGCTAGGCAAGCACTCTACCACTGAGCCACAACCACAGCCCAGAATTTGTTAAAACTTTACAGCACAAAAAACCTCAGTGTGTGCAGAATTAAAAAAAAAATGAAAAATCAGCCAGGACTCAAAAGAATAGAATACAGAATGTTACCAAATAATATAAGTATTACAAATGTGTAAGATGATTTTACTGAAAGTGGCCAAAGAAAGACTCTGACATAGGTAACTTTGGAAACAGTAGAACAGAAAATTAAAGCAAAAAAAAAAAAAAAAAAAAAAAGAAAATCTGTACCTATGCACTGTATTTGACAAAATTGTTTCCTGCAGGGTAATTGGTTAGCAGTTCTGATAGAAATATAGATGTACCTTGGAACTGAACAATTCAGTTAATATGTGATGGTGGGGGAAGCCAGATTTCTTACTTTGGAATATGAATTTATAGATAATCAAGGGGAAGAGGTTAGAATAATCTATATGGTAAGTGATTAGAATGAAAGATATCAGTATTAACCAATTGTATAATCAGCATAGATACAGATGGTTAAATATAGAAAAATTTATAGATATGATCATATTCACATTAGTATTCATTCATATTCCATTGCTTTGTCAGCTGATAAGGCCTATATACAACAAAATCTCAGTAACATTGAGCACACCTGTCACCCAGATCTTGGTTTTTAATATCATTCTCCATAAAAGGAGCTGTGTCTCCCTGAAGAAATGGCTGATTCTAGATTAGGGCAGGAAATACACAAGGTGAGCTTAGAGTATATTATAGTACCAGAAAGTAATTAGATACCTAAAAAACAAATAAACAAACAGAACACAGTGATGAAGTTTGTCAAAAGGAAAAAGGAACCAATTGAAAAAGCTTCCAGTGACCAAAAGTGGAACAACTTGAGCAATAAATATTGGATTGTGACCGTCTATGCACAATAAATATCCATGAGATCATAAAAATAAAAACAAATGACCAAAAAAATCAATAAATGGGAAAAAAATATCCTATGCAAAATATTCTGAATAACTTATGTAGATACTTGGCTCTTAAGTTGACAAAGCATAAATCCTTCTCCCTAAGTGTTGGTCACACATAATGATTTTCTTTTAAAAGTATCATGTGTAAAGGGGAAAAAGAATAAACTTAAGGTAGAGAAATGGAACAAAAGCTTCCTCAAGTCAGGGGACAAAGGTCAATATCAAGAGTGATGACATGTTGATCTTACATGTACTTGATATGATATGACAAAAAATGGTAAGGATATCCAATGATCATAGCAGCACAATTCACAATAGCTAGACTGTGGAACCAACCTAGATGCCCTTCAATAGATGAATGGATAAAAAAAATGTGGCACTTATACACAATGGAGTATTACGCAGCACTAAAAAATGACAAAATCATGGAATTTGCAGGGAAATGGATGGCATTAGAGCAGATTATGCTAAGTGAAGCTAGCCAATCCTTAAAAAACAAATGCCAAATGTCTTCTTTTATATAAGGAGAGCAACTAAGAACAGAGCAGGGAGGAAGAGCATGAGGAAAAGATTAACATTAAACAGATCGAGTGGGGGGAGGGAAAGGGAGAGAGAAGGGAAGTTGTATGGAAATGGAAGGAGACCCTCAATGTTACACAAAATTACATATAAGAGGTTGTGAGGGGAAAGGGTTGGGGAAACAAGGGAGAGAATTGAACAACAGCAGATGAGGTAGAGAGGGAAGATGGGAGGGGAGGGGAGGGGGGATAGTAGGGGATAGGAAAGGTAGCAGAATACAACAGTCACTAATATGGCATTATGTAAAAATGTGAATGTGTAACCAATGTGATTCTGCAATCTGTATTTGGGATAAAAATGGGAGTTCATAACCCACTTGAATCAAATGTATGAAAGATGATATGTCATGAACTTTGTAATGTTTTGAACAACCAATAAAAAAATGGTAAGGATGTCTACTATAATCAATTATGTTAAACATTGAAATGGAAGTGCTTAACGTTTGAATTAGACAACAGAAAGAAATTGATACATTAAAATTGGAAAGGTAGAGGCAAACTATCATTGTTTGCAGACAAAAGATTAATTCATGAAATTCCCAAAAGAATAAACTCCAGAATTTGCTACAAAAAAGTAAAATAATTTAGTAAGGTAGCAAAGCACAAATTAATATATGGAGATTAATAATATTTATGTATAAAGCATCCTATTAGAAAGTGCAATGGGAGAAATCCCATTTTTAATACAAAAGGATGGATATCCTAAAAATTTATTTTATAATTTATGTGTAAATCAATAAGTAGAAAACTTGAAAATATGAATGACCAAAATAATCATAGATTTGTACAATCGAAAAATATATAACATGATGGCTATCTATGTTAAGTTTCTGAATAGGATTAGTGCTCTAAAGGAGACCTGAGGAAACTTGTTCATCCGTTTAGCTGTATGGTACACTAGAAGGTGCAATCTTTAAAGGAGAGTGAGTTCTCCCCAGATGCTAACTCCAATGGTGACCTATCTTGTACTTCCCAGCCTCCAGAGCTGTGGGCAATACATTTATGCTTTTTATCAATTATTCAGTCTAAGGCATTCTGTTATAGCAACCTAAACTGACTAATACAGTGATCTTAGATAGAAAAGTTTAATAGTAAAGAATGCTAATAGTTTTAATTTAATTTGCTAATTTAACACAATTCAATAAAACGCCAAAAAGATTTATTCTTTTAAATTAGAAGGCTGATTTTAAAATTAATATGAAAGCATAAATATCTTTCAGGAGAAATACCAGAGGAAAACTGGTAAAGATGAGCTATGAAGTTGTTAAACGTTAATATCAGATATCAAAACATATTGTAAAACCTCAGTGATTTAAAAAGATGGCATTTGAAAATGAATAGAAAATTGAATGAAGTAATAGAATTATAAAGTCTAGAAATAGCCAAATGTATATGAAATTCATCTTATAATAAAATAGTATTTTTAAGCAGTTATAAAAAGATAGCTTCCACAAATGATATTTGAGCATCTCTGTATCCATCTGGAGGATAAAATGAAATTACATCTATAATTTATATCATCTCAGGGTAATAGCCCAATGGACTAAAGATTTCACTTGCAAACAAAACCATGAAAGTACTGGAAGAAAATAGAAGTTCTTTATTACTTTGAAGTAGTAAGAATCTTTCCATCTATGACTAATAATCCAAAAAAGACAGGCATATTAAAAAACTAAGAGCTAAAATATTAAACAAAAACTGGCCCAAAACAACAACTATGAGTAAGTTTAAAATAACATACTGGTGACAGTATTTGCAATTATTAAAAAGTCTAATCTTCCCAATGTAAAATGAACTCCTAGGAGTCAATAAAGACTAACAATCCAATAAAAATATAGACAAAAGATATGAACAGATACTTCTTTGAAATACAAATGACTTTCAAACACGAATAAACTCAACTTCATCCGTAATGAGAGAAATGCAATTTCAAATTAACTTGGTGATGCTTTTTCTAACTATCTGATTGGCAGAAGCCTTAAAGTTTAATAAGAAGTTTGCCAGTCTTGGCAAAGATAACCAGATAGCCATATATAGTTTTTAGAAAAATTAATTGATACAATCCCTACCAAGAGGAATTTGGCAGTAATTATCAAAGTTATATAATACATGTATTTACACTCACCAGTCCCATTTTTGAGAATGTAGCCAACATCATGTAACTGCAAGTATACAAAGTGATTTATGTGCCACAAGAAGGGCAATCCCAAATGTCAGTCAGTAGGGAATTGGCTAAATTCAATGGAATTCTCTGTAACTATTTAAAAAATATGAGAAAACACTACACATTGATATGGAAAGTTCTCCTAAATATAATGAAAAAAGCAGAGCTCAGGATCATGTATTATATAATACATTACTTTTTGTGTAGATAGGCAAGAAATCCATACTACTATGGATACAATTTTCACATACATATATAAAGTAATTCTGTCAAAAACACAGAAAAAACAAATGGCTGTGGTTACCAACAGGGGTGAGGGGAGAGGAGTGATGGGAAACTTGCAAAGGGGGCTGGATTTTTCATTGAATATTTTTGGTTTTATTTATTACTGAGCCACTTGTAGGTGTTGCCTATTTGAAAAGTTATATAAGTAACCTTCTATTTGCTCAAGTCAAAATTATTATGTTGCTATCAGAAAAAAAATAGCCCATTAAGATTCATCCTTACAAAGTGAATGACTCACCTGAGATTCATGCTTCCTCTGGGTATTTAGAAAAAACCAATAAAACCCTCCCGAATCTGTACATTATCAGAATGTATACTTAGGAAGAAGAATTGCCAGAAATATTGAGGGTCAAAGAGCTCTGCTATTGTGTCTTCAGTCATAACCTGAAGGTCACCGTTTTGCCTTCCTATTTGCAAGGCTGATTTTCCATGTTGAATTAAACTGAGGTAAGAATTTCCTAGGGTAAGACCTTTCAGGCACAAATCCAAAAGAGTAGTTACAAGAAGTGAGCACAGTCCTTAAAATAAAATGAAACCTATCATGGAGAACAGAGGTGGAAGGCTGAGTGAGGTTTTCTTCTTTAGTTAAATATAGTGAAACATAAATCACTACATATTATAGTAGGACTGACTTCACCTTTAATGACCACTGTATTTCATCTTTATTTAGAAATGTTTTTTTTAGTTCCACCTACTCACAATAGAAGTTGAAATAATTTTTATTTTGAAAAGTATTCTGATTGTCTCTCAATCCTCTAGGGGGAAAAAAATGGGTTGAAAAGGCAGTTTTGCTCCATCGTGTGTAAGTTGATAAAAATAGATTGTGGAGCAAAGAAACAGTCTTGAAGTTCATAGGAACCTCATATATAAAAATAGAATTTGGTGTATCATTTCATTTGCCATTGCTGGTATTGTTCAGATGACAGGTTTTGTTTGTTATACCTAGCTCTGTCACAGCTTCTCCTATGAAGCTGTAATATTGAAATAAAATTTCTAGGTGGCATAATGTAACTTCAGACTGAATGGATGAAACAGCACATGACTGGATGATTGTATTTATAGTATGCAGGGGGACAGGCAAAATTTAATCAATTTCAGCCAATTCTAAAACCTATAAATGGGTGCAATCCTTTTTTCGTGGAATAAAATTTAATTAAACTCATTTTTTTGAAATATCCACAACTAGATTGATTTATTCTCTTCTCAATGAAAAGTAGTTGAAAATAATTTGGATGGTGTTGACTTTTTAAGTATCATAGTTTTGTTTTATGGGTTCCAGAAGTTTCCCTCTCAATCCTCAGATGCTGTTAAGATGTCAACAAAAAGACATTTCCAGGTCAAAGTCAATGGAAAGAATTTTACCTTGGCACTGAGTGATGATTGCAGAAGATTCTTATTTAGTGGTGCAAATGACTTCCCAAACTGGAAAAGGTTGTATTCTCATAAGACAGAAAATGATTCAGGAAAGCTACCTACGAGCATATGTCCCAGTATTGTTGATTCACTTTCTCTCGGAATAAGTTTGACATAGGATAGGTTTTCTCCTCTGATGAACTAAAATGTTGGGCAATATCACAGCACTCTCATCTGACTGCTATCATCTACTATAATCTGGCACACTTCTGTGAGTTCAACTCTCTCTGTACTCCCTCTTCTAACCTTAATACACAAGCAATCCCAATTCCATTGCAAAATTTGCTTCAGGAAGAAATCAGATACTTTTAATTTACTTGAGATCAAATAATTTAAAAGCAATCAAAAGATATCAGAAAAAGCTTCAGTACATGAAAATGTCAGAATAAAAAAAATAGGTTCAACTGTTTTGCTACTTTGTGGTTCTTTTAATCCATCAGATATTATTCCTGGCAAGCCATGCCTGTATAAAAGCAGACTTTTAAAGGCAGAAAGAGGTACACCACATTTTCTGATTATGATCAATGGCTCATCTTAAAAGCACTATGACTAAATCTAAGCCTTTGCCATCTTTGTTGGGTATATTTCTGGGAAAAAAGTTCCTTTACAGAGTGTTTAGGGCTACCTAAGAACAACTTCATCAAATCTTAGGGCTTCTGTTATATTAACAACACTTTTGACTTTACATACCTAACTTGAACTTTTGTATGAGATCTCATTCAAAGTGAAGGAATATCTGTTTGAGAAATGTTCTTTACAAAGAAGATAACCAGCTTTCAGCATGGAAGGGAGCAGCAATAGTAATCAAATATTAAGTCACAAAGACTCCCTAGGCTTATATTATGAACCAATGAGTCCTTTTTTAAGGGTCTATACTTTTTGTAGAAACTTCATTTCTCCATTCCTAGGTGTTAAGCAGCTTTCTAAATGATTCAAGTTTTATGTGGTTTATTTTTTATTGGCTGATACACCATCAAAGAATTGTTGGGTTGGGTGTGGTGGTGCATACCAGTAATCCCAGAGATTTCAGAGGCTGAGGCAGGAGGATTGCAACTCTGAGGCCAGCCTTAGCAAAAAAGTTGGGAAAGTATCTCAGTAATAAACTATCCGTGGTTCAATCCCCAATTCTAGGGAGAGGGAATTGGTGATATGGTTGAAATTTGAAGTTCTTTTAAGCTTTACTTGCGTCTCTGTTTCCCATAATGAGGAATCATTTCTGGAAATCAGAACACCCATATTGAAAGGAAGGTGGGGCTATCAATATTCCAAACTGTGCCTTCCTCCTATACTGGGAATTGAACCCACAACCTGGTGCATGCTAGGCAAGTGCCCTACCACTGAACTACATCCACAGCCATTTTTAATCTTATTTTTGAGACAAGGTATCTAAATTGACAAGAATGGTCTTGAACTTGTGAACCTCCTACCTCACCCTCCCAAGTAGCTGGCATTACAGGAGTGAACCGCTTGTGCCTGGCTTGGAATTGCCTTTTTAAGGGGCATTAACAAAGTGAAAGTTTTCTTACACTACTTATGTCCCTATCTTTTTCTGCCTCCCTCTCTCTTTTAAAGGAGTCTGGAGCAGTTGATCAGAGGTCTGTGAAAGAAACACAGAGAAGAATTTTTATTATCACTCTGCTACAATTCTATAATGCATATTTTGTGTCAGGCATAAAATTATGATTTTCTTCTTGAATTTATTTATGCCAGAGCTCATCGGTAAACATACTCGAACTGTGAAAATTAAGGGACTGGAAAAAGTAAACTAGAATTAAGTACTTCCAAACTCCATTAAAAACCAATGAGTTGCAGAGCACTATTTACAATTCACTTGAAATTCCCTGAGAGGAGAGCATCTCTTCTCTCCACGTGAATATCCAGTTAATTTCAAACTGGTTTTAAAGGGCAGAAAATGTGTGTGGCATCTTTCCAGTACTTAGTTCAATTTGTCTTCCAGAAAGACCCCAAACCCTCATAATGTTAATAAGGAGACTTGAAAATCTAATCTCAAAAGGGGACGTTAGAGAATTACACAATTGAAAAGAGATTATACATTTCTCATTGCTTCAAATAGTCTAAAATAAGACTTTACAGGAACGCGAATTAGGCTGTTAAAACTATCAGATTCTGGGAAGTGAATCTAGAGGGTGAGGTTTTTAAGAACTGGATTTTGGAAGGAAGCATTGTAATTGAAGTGTAAAAACAGTGCAAATGATTTATGAACTTAAGGACCCAGAGAAGACGCTGAATTTCTGAGCTGTTTAAGAATAGATCTGAATGGTGGTTTCTGTGCCTCATTGATTTATATTATTAATCTTATAGCTTCCAGCTTCCTCTGGATAAAGAAGAATGTCATAAAATCATTTTAAACCCTTCTTCTAGCCTTTCACTAGTTCATTTCTTCATGATTCAGCAATCTACTACTCCAGCAAAGATGAGCAGACGACTTTCCACTTATCATATTATAACTTGATGGTACAGTGAAGCAAAACTAACTTGTAATCCCACAGAGCCAGACAATGGTTCTGGCTCATAAAAAAGCAAGAAGATTAAGCCTGACAGATTTTCTATTTCCTAGAGTTAAGGTGTGTGTTTACCAAGAAGCCCACAAAAGTTATAGAAGGAAATAGCAATGTGGTACAAAAAAAACTTTGGGGTCATTTTAAAAAAAAAAACACTAGAGTTATGGGCTTTGAGGAAAATACTAAACACTGATCTGTTCATTGATATCCTTTTTTTTTTTTTTTTTGAGGGAAATCTCTCTTTCTCCAGAAGGGCAGCTATGGAAGTAGCCTGTCACCTCAGTGTTGACCTTCCCATTGAGTTTTTATTTTTTTCCTCCATATTCACAATCATATTTAACCTTAGCTTTCTGCTGTATCTCTTGCCCAGTTATGAGTAAAACTTAACATAAAAAATAAATCCCTTTCCATTTATCCCGTAACATAAACAAAATAAGCTGATATTTTCGATGTAACTGGAAAACAAAGTGAGTTCAAAAAGAAAATGAGCTAAGAAACTGTAAGATAAGTCTCCTTCTTGGGACATAATCCATCTAATTCGCAGGACCTGCTCCATCTCACATCCCATCTAAGGGTCCTTTTGAGGGTCCAGAAAAGATAACAAACCTTAGGAAATGAAGGGTCAGAGGCCACTTCTGTGTTCATTTGCTTATAATTGAAATTATCCTTTGATGCATTCTGTGGTTCATTTTTATAAAAAAGAGGATTTTTTTGTGTATTTCATATTTCTATTGTGTATTTCTGATTTCTATTCAGATGTTTTTTAGTCAAACAACTCAGAGGACCTATGTTTTATTTATTTATGTGCTGAAGCTATAAAAATACCTGTGTATGAAATTACATGATTGCTTAAAGATAAGCTATACAGAACAGGTACATTTATCTTTGTGCTGCAGGATGGGCATATTCATAGGTTTAAGCTGCTATGATCCAAAATTCAGTCCTTTGGCCTAAGAACTGAGGTGTCTAAAATATAGTCAACTATTTTCTCACTTTCAACAAGAATGGAAAGGAGTTACGAGGAAGAAGATTTCAACTCATTACCAGGAAAAATTTTCTAACAAATAGACTTGTCCATAAAGTAGTTTGATCCTCCTCATAACATCAATGAGGATCCTTTAACTGGAAATGTTTGGGGAGTAGATGAATAGCTACCTGTTAGGAGTGCATAGGATGGAGATCAAATAATTCTAACAAGGGGCAGAAGAATATTTCCTATTAAATATACTGATATTCTATTTGACAGCAATATAACACATGGCTAAATGCTCAAATAATTAAATTTTAGTGACATACATGTGATATTGTGGAGTTTATCTCTGATGAGAAAAAAGACATTTTAGGCTCCTTCAGTGAGTGTCCTGAGCTATTTATTATTATGAAAATATATTAGTCAATTTACAAATGTAAAGATGTGCTGGTTCATTGAGACTACTGACTATAGGATATCAGATAATAGTTCAGTGTAACTGAAGAAATCATCACACTATTTTTACCCTTACTTTTACTTAAGATTAATAATAGATGACTTTTTATATTTATTATTGTATGAAATTATAACTGGCATCCACATATAAATTTTACATTTTAGGCCACTTATCTTAAGCACTCATTGATTCATATTCTTTATAATACTGTGGGGGTTGGGAGAACTAAAAATAGGCTTTAATTGCCTTGCCCAGCACCTTAGCAAGGAGAAGCCATGAGTGTCTGATCTATATGAAGAGCTTAGAGGGTTTCTTCATTTCTATCTTTACACTCTCTTCAGAACCAAAGAAATCATAAAACATCCTATAATGGTTATCCATGTATTGTTATGGTGGTTTCACCTACTTAGCTTGCACATTTTTAGGGTTGAGTTGATATATCAGTAATAATTGTAATGACATTAAATATTTAGGTTTGGGGAAGGGAAAATAGTCATTACAATAAAAAAGACTGCGTAACATTTACTGAGCAAGCACCAGACTCTGGGCTAAACCTTTTGCACATATCACCTAAATTTGTTCCCATATCTCAGCAGAGAAAACATCCTAGATAACATTTGGTTCACATTCTAGAGCAGATAAGTGGTAGAACTGGTATCTGAACACCAGAATTTCTATCTCTAGAGGCTGAACTAGTTTATAATTTCCTGAGAATGATTTTAAATCAACTCTTTTAGCATTCATCTCAGTTTTGGTGCAATTTTCTGTTATTTGAGGAAGCTCCGGAGGCAGAGGTTAAAATAAACCCATAAATTTTATATTTGGACAGAATAATATTTAAAAAATATTTTTGTAGTTGTAGATGGACACAGTACCTTTATTTTATTTGTTTGTTGTATGTGGTACCAGGGATTCAACCCAGTGCCTCACGCATGCTAGGCAAGTGCTCTACCACTGAGCCACAGCCCCAGCTCCTGGACAGGATAATATTTTGATAGTGTGCATATAGAAAACAAATTCATCTTATCATTTTATGAAGATCAAATCCTGGATGGTTATTGATGCAAAAGAACTGGTATTTGGGTCCAAGTATAATGGGGGCTTTTGCTCCTAAAAGTTACTGCATTCTCTTTTCCAAGGAAGTATTTTGCCACCACTTGGTGGCAGCAGTTACCAATTAATTAACAGGTCTGTTTTCCAATTTATAACTAAAAATATTGTCTTTATCTCTAGGTAAAGTGGACGAAGTATTTTTTTTTAAATAAAGATCTATCCTCTCAATTAATTAAACTTTCAATGTGATCAATTTATTTCCATGGGTTTCTCCCATGATGATGATAATGATAATGATGATGATCATGATGATTATCTTGGACATCATTCAGCAATGTCTTCCTGCCTTTCCTAAGATTCTATGTTTCGCTTTATAATAAAAGCCATAAACAATGACAACAGAATAATTTCCTTCACTTAATCTTATAGCTTCAGAGGTATAAGCTGACCAAAATAGAGTGATAACATAGCTTGGAAAGAATGAGGGCTTATGAAATCAGTACTGGAAAACAATTTATAATCTTCAAGAAATAACTTATTATTATTATGGGTTTGCACCTAATCAAGGAACTTCAAGCACATTGTCTCAATCCATATGACCAGTCCATTTTTCAGAAGAGGAAAAAATTCAGAACTTCAGGGATTTTTGTCTAAGATATACTTGGACAATGTACACAGCTAGTAAATAGCTAGTAAATAGTCATCCACAACTGTATGACTCAAAGCATGTACCCTCTCCAACATCTCCATGCTATCTCTGTGATGATGGTATTGCCATGCCTAAGGAAAGACACAATTAAGCAAGACTTCTAATTTTCAATTTCAAACAGGGATATAAAATTGTCAAGGATCTAAATTCTCCAATGTAGAGAGAGGTAGTAGAAATACATTTATAAAGAGTATAGAAAGACTATATTTTGGTTAGCTTTAAAGATAGATGGAATTTTGGAGTGGTCTACTAAAATTAGCTAAGGAAAAATATTTTGGGGGAGCTATAAATAATCTATCTTAAATAATTATGTGGAACTATCTGAAAGTAGAAGATAAGACTACTGAATCACTAAAATTTGGCCCTAACAATGAGGCTTTCTCGAACTCCGTTAGGTCAAAATTTAATACCTGGAGACTATTTAAAGATGACAGTTGAGTAAGAGTCTCCGATAATTGTCTCCTCATATATACACCAATTTGAACAGTTACCCATGCATCAAACTACCTTCACTATAGCTAAGGAAGCCAGGTGAGAAAACACAGTGATTGGTTATAGTATCATAGTAATAAAAGATGTATTGAAGAAGGTGGAAAGGAGATTCCCACATATCCGTCTCTCAACTCCAAGCAGCATAGAGAGATACCTCCTACTTGGTAGAGGGCAAAGATATTAATTTCAGGCCTTAGACATGAAACCCAGTTACCAGGCCTCCATGGTGAAACTCAATGTTGGGAAGAGCCCTAAAACCGTGCCTCCAGACTGGCACCAGCAGACTGAGGTACAAGAACTGTATTGGTAGCTAAGTGACTGCCTCCACAACCCTTTCCCCTACCTTGGGCAGCCAGAGGAAGAACATGATTCCATGTTCTGGGGAATAGAGAATGAAAGCTAGCACAGAACTTTGCCTGAAAGCTCAATGACAGTCCCATTATGGTAAGATCCAGCACCAGGAAGAAACCAAACATCCTTATACTCAGGCCAGAGCTCACAGAAAGATTCTTTAGATCTTCTCTGGGTCCATACAGAGACATCTGCCCTGGTGGAGCTGCAGTGGTTCTGAGTGTAACCGTAAGACTGTGCAGGTTTTTGTGACCATCAGCTTCAGATGTTACCATGTTACCCAGCTGGTTGTCAGCTTTGGTAGCTAAGACTAACTTCACTACTATTCCAGCATTCAGTGTGGAGTAAGACTCTATTTGCTAAGGTTGGGACAAGATGGTGAGAATAGGACATTGCTGTAGAACCCAAAGAAACTCAGCACTGGGAATATCCTAATGGCCCCCATTCCCAGACCAGTGACCATAGATAGAACCTCTGAAACTGGTAAAATCCCAGTGCGAGGTGGACACATGGAGCCACGGTATGTTGATAGAACTCCTATTCCTGCCAGCATCATCTCTGACTGGCTGCAGCAGTCTTGGGCCCCGAGGAACAAAGCCCTCTGTCGTAGGAAGCTCATGGCAGTGTGGGCTTTGTTCCCATCACAGTGCTGTGCTGATTTCAGTAGGCTATGAACTCAGGATGTAACACAGCACTATAGCATTGGTGGCCACAAGTGTGGCATAGGAACCTGGGGCATCTCCCTGTGTGATGACTCTTCCCACAGTCAGGCAAAATCCTGATGTGCACAAACACATGTTGGTAACTGTGGATGAGGCAACTGGACCTACCTTAGCTCCAGGGACAGACTCACAGGGTCAGACTGCTCTTTTTAGGTACTCTCTCAGTTCAAACTTAACAACACACTAAATGTAGATGTGGGACAGACCTGGGCTTGCTTGGTTCATTTTCTAGTGCTGAGAGAGTGACAACATCCTAAAAGCAAACTTGTGGCAAACCTGCACTTAAGGCCCCATCTAGTGCTCAAATAATGCTAGTGACTACATACTAGGGGAAACTAAACAGGTTACTTATAATTTCTAAAAAGATAGTCACAAACCTAGATCACAAAAACTGAAATAAAGAACTGTTTCTTTGATGCTCAGATGACATTGCGCATGAACAAGTATCAAGAATCTGGGAGGAGCCATGACCTCTGTAAAAGTCCAAATAAGGTACTAGAAATTAGACACAGAATAAACAATATCGATGAACTCTTAGATGGAAGATTATTAGAAAATTGAACAAATTCTTTAGCTGAAAATACAGTAAGTGAAATTAAAAAACATGATAGAAGAAATCAATAGGAGAGTAGATCAAACAGATGAAAGAATTAGCAGGTAGAAGACAGGCTGCTGGAAAATACATAGATGGAGGAGAAAAAGAAATAAATAATGAAGAGGAAAGAAGAAAGCTTTGGGGAACTTTGGGACAGCATTAAAAGAGAAAACAATCAGGTTATTTGGGTCCAAGAGGAACTTGATAGTGACAAAGATGTAGAAAGCTTATGCAAAGAGATAATAACAAAATGTTCCCAAAGCTTGAGAAGGATACAAATATTCAGGTACAGGAAGATTAAATGTTGCTATGTCCAAAATACCCAACAAGAACAACTTAAAGGAGGGATTGTTTATTTGAATTCGTAGTTTCAGAGGTCTCAGTCCATAGGTGTACAAATCCACTACTGTGAGTGCAAGGCGAGGCAGCCCATCATGGGGGAAAGGGTCCAGCAGAGCAAAGCAGCTCAGCACATGGTGGGCCCAGGAAGGAGAGGGGAGGGGGGAAGGGACCACAGCACAGAAGCACCCTTCCAGGGCATACTCCCAGTGACCCACCTCCTCCAACCGTGCTCCACATGCCTAAAGTTACCACCCAGTCAGTCCATAAAAGCTAGGATGGACCTATTAGGTAAATCCCTCTTAATTTAATCACTTTACCTCTGATTATATTAATAGGAGTTTGGGGGCATGTCTCATATCCAAATCATAATAATCATCATTAAGATTTGAATCAACTAAGTCTTCTTCAACACACACATATATATAATCAAGCTCTCCAAGGAGAACAGTAAAGTGGATTTTCTCAAGGCTTCAAGAGAAAAGAAAAAAATAACATATAAGGGTATTCCAATTAATCTGACAGCAGAAAGCTTACAGGCCAGGAGATAGTGGCATGAATTTTTCATTGTACTGAAGAAAAAAAAAAAACCTTGTCAACCGAGGATATTCTACTCAGCAGCCTATCATTTAGAAATGAAGGAGAGTTAAACAGTCCCAAACCAGAGCTAAAAGAATATATTTCCACCACACCTGTCCTACAAGAAATGCTAAAGTGATTTCTTCAAAATGAAAGAAATACAAAAAAATGAATAAGGAAAATATAAAATCCACTGGTAAGTATAATTATACAAATTCAAGTATGCTGTAATATTGTAAGCATGGTATGGAAACCATTCATATTGTTATTATGGAGGATTAAAAACAACTGAAAATAAAAAGATTCCAATAATGTATTAGGAGATAGGCAACATAGAAAAATGTAAAATGGGACGCAAAAGTTCAAATGTGGGGAGGAATTGAGTACAAGTTGGAGTTTTTATTAGTACATTTTCTATTTTCCTTTATGAACATGTTATATTGCTATCATTCCCAAATAGCTTACAGTCAAAAGATGTTTTTTGTAAGTTTTATGATAATCAAAAAGGAAAAATCAATAATAGACAAACCAAAAAACATAAGCAAGGCATCAAAACACTATTAGAACAAATCCCTTAATCACAAGTACCATCAAATAATACAACAATCTCACTCTTGGCTAAATAGCCAAAGGAAATAAAATCAGCATTTGAAGAGACATCTTCAGTCTCACTTTCATTTCAGCACTATTCACAAAGGCCAAGAAGGGAAAACAACCTAAGTATCCATTAACAAATGAATGAAGAAAATGTGCTAAACATAACAATGGAATATTATTCACCCGCACAAAGAATGAAATCCTGTCATTTGTGACAATATCCTAGAACTGCAGATTGTTTTGTTAAGTGAAATAAACCAGGCACGCTCATGTGGAATTTGAAAAGGTTGATCTTATAGAAGTTGAAAGTTTTTGGTTACCAGTGGCTCCAGAGATGCTAATCAATGTTATTAAATTACAGTTAGGCAGGAAAAAAGAAGTTCTGGTGTGCTATTGCTCAGTGAGGTGACTATATATAGCAATTGTATATTTCAAAAAAACTAGAAGAAATTACTTCTTAATGTTTTTCCATAAAGAAAGGATAAATGAGACAGATATATTTATCCTGATTTAAATATTATGCAACACATAAAGGTATGTAAATATCACAAGGTAATAAACATATATAATTTTTACGTTTTATATATCAGAAAAATTTAAGACTATTGTCAATGTAAGGACATGAAATTTATGCAACTTTGTTCTTATAATATGAAAATTGTTATTATTTTCATACTTATGAAGCTAAGGTAATATTTCACAATCCTCAAAGGATATCTATTTAAAATCTGATCCATAATTTGGGTTAGATTTGCACATGCAAAATTAGAAACCACATGGTAAAAACACCATCTTGTTTATTACTGTGTCAGCAACCCTTTGTAATAATCGAGAGTTGTGCTAAATGTCTGGGAGAGTTATGTTTTCTTTTTTAAATGAATTTTAATGTACATATTTAAAGTATATAATATGACATTATATTAGATAGATAGATAGATAGATAGTAACTTCAGCAAAGCAAGTTAATGTATTCACCATCTTTCAATGAAAGGAAGGTCAAGTCTTTGAGTTAGTCTTGTACTGATTAAGAGTTCCTCTAGATTTTTCTCTTCTATTTGTCTTCCTTTCTTTTCCCTACTTCTCTTGCTACCTCTGCATAAGCAACAATCAACAATTCTCCTACTTACTTAGACTCGGCTCAATCTGATGCAGTGGAAACTAGGGTGTTAGTGAATCAGACCCGCTACTTGTCCAACATCACTATATTTCTGGGATGCCTTGCTTGACACATTTTTACAGTTTAAGATCAACCTCCTCCATGAACAAAGGCATTTATAAAAAATCCCTGCATAACTCTGATTGTCAATAAGCTTTCTTTCATTAAGCCTAAAGCATTTATCCTTCTCCACAAGTTAAGGTGAGTCCACCATTAATCCTGTATCTTCTCTAGAAGAAACACATTCTAGTTTCCTGGCCATTTTTGCAACCACTCTTTCCTGAGTTGTTTTTATTTTTCTCTCTTTAAGAAACTTATCAGCAGCCTCTTTCCATGCTCCAAAAAGTACAGATTTAAATGTTTACACCACAAAAACATAAGACTGTGAGGTGATCAGTGTTATTTAGCTTGATTTAATCACTTCAGAATATAAATATATATAAACACCATATTGAACTCTATAAATAAACACAATTATTATTTGTCAGAAAAAAATAAAAGCAAAATTAAAAAGTGTCAGCCATGAAATTGCTTGGAAAGCAAATCAATACACTGACAAAGTTTCTTCTTTTAGTTAGGACAGGATTTTTTTTTCTAGCAAATTTTCGAATAGCTGATGTCTCTAATCATCCTTTTGTCTGGTCCACATTCTCCTGACAGCTCTGTATTTCAGAAACTCCTCCTAATATGTATCAGTTTTAAACTGTTAGAAAATTGCTTTCAGGCTGTGATTAAGGCAGTGGATCTCTGGTGTTCTTTGTCTATTCCAGGCCATTTTCTACTCCTTAAACAGAACCATGGAGTTTAAAATATATGGGTTTCCAATGTTTAGAATTGTATAAGCAAACACTATCCATCCATTATCCAATTATTTTCCTCTAGAGGAACTCCTATACTTTACACAACTCAATCAAAATAGCATCATCCTCCTATAAACACAATTGTATTCAATTTACACCAAAAACACAGCTTGGAAATCTCTGAACTAGAGGACAATCACATGCCTTTTAAGTATCTGCTTTAAAGTTTTCAATTTCACAATGCTCATTTCCTTGAACAGTGTTTTGTTTCCAAAGGTGTCTGAGAAGACTAACTGTAATACTTAAATCAAGTTAAGAGGAATGGATAAAGATGTAATGCATTTGAAATTTTTTTCTTGTCTCCAAGGGAGAAAGCAGGGAGAGTATCTGATTTGAGGAAAATTATATTATAGTTATTATTATTTTTTAGTATAGAACTAAGAAGACGTGGTCTGCCATGGTTTTTCTGCTAGACCATTCGAAGAAGAAATAAAAAGTTTGGAAAGGAAAATAATCCCATTCCCTTGACAAGATAAGTGGTGTGGTGGCTGTGCATTGGCTAGAAGGAAGAGCTCACAGGTGAAAGGAAGGTGTCTATAAAGACTTTTCAGGTTGGGGCTGGGGATGTGGCTCAAGCCTGGCACGCATGCGGCCCGGGTTCGATCCTCAGCACCACATACCAACAAAGATGTTGTGTCCGCTGAGAACTAAAAAATAAATATTAAAAATTCTCTCTCTCTCTCTCTCTCTCTCTCTCTCTCTCTCTCTCTCTCTCTCTCTCTCTCCCCCCCCCCACTCTCTCTCTTTAAAAAAAAAAAGACTTTTCAGGTTGAGCTGCTGGTTTCTGAAGCACTAGAGGAGCTATATTGATACTTCAGAACACTTTTCATTCTGAGAAAATGTTAATTTTGGGGTGGTATTCAGAAAGGTCAGGGATGTAGAATTTACACTGCTCTTAGAGAAAGAACTTTAAAAAAATAACTGGAGAGCTTAAGAGTACATTCTTTGAAGTCAAGGAGACATGGGTCTTAAATTTGACCGTACCACATAGCAGTAGGACTTAGAGAATCTACCTAAACTCTCACAATCCCAATTTCTCTATCATTAAAATGAATACAAGTATGCAAACATTCATCTTACATCTCCACTAAAAGAATTACTGAGATAATGTTTCTCATGTTTTGGGTATATTTCTAGTTTATAATAAACCACAAAATAATGGAGTTATTTAATAATAATCATTAAAATTGTATAATATTTTTGAATATCTGATAAGTCAGACCAGTGCCCGAATTCCTGATGCAATTTATACATTCTTTTTTTTTCTTATTTATACAATCTTGCCTAATATCAAACATGTGTGTAAATTTGCTTCAAAGTATTCTTTCTTTCCTCTTTGGAGATAAGTTTTCCTATATCACATCATATGGACTTGGGATCTAAGCACCATCATTTTCTCCAACCTCTGACTCTAATATGATGAGCTGCAATTAGGAAGACTTTGTGTCTTGTAAGTAGACTACCTTCTAGAAAATAATTATCAAATTATTAATTTCTATTTAATGCAAGAGTAGTTTTCTAAAAGTAGCCAAGAATACCTGCCTCTGAATGTGATATTTCAAAGTAAATGCCAGGTCTAAAGTGTGTCTATGCTCCAGGAGACCAAAGAATAGCACAGGATGCTGGTCATCTTGACAGCTTTGCCTATTTTTAGCTCAGTCTGCAATCATTTTGCAATTCAGTGTGTGTGCATCCAGATGTAAAACAGTCAATGAAAGTGATTCAGCAGGGATGTTCACAGCTTCAAAAACTCACAAAATGAATCTTAATCCTGTTTCTATTCCATCCCTTTTATGCCTATCAATCTTTCTACCATTCTCCCCAAATTAAGAGACCCTAATGAGTTTTTCCTCCTCTTCTCATAATTTCCATCAAATCAATTACTGTATGCCATGCATTCTACCTCAACAATGATCTTCTTACTTCATTCAAGGGCTCACCAACCCTCACCACAATTATCTAAAAGCCTTCAAGAAAATCTTCCTCCCTTGTATTTCTATAATAGCATTTAAGTTTACCTAAGCATGACTTTTTTGCACCTAATCTCTTTGTCCAATCTTTTTTCAATGCCTCTCCAAACTTCTTGGCCTGGCATCAGAACCCAGATGGACTGTTCCAACCCAGCTTGACAACTGGTCCCCTGCTAATCTTCTATGGCCAGAGTGATTTATGTAATTCCATGTACCCTAAATTTATCATTTTTTATCATCCTACTTCTCCACTTAAAAGTTTTATTCTTATTATTACCTATTCTCTATTGTCCATTTCAAATTCTCTGATCAGATATGATGGCATCTATTTTTCTTAATCCTCATAGTACTCTTTATGGGTCATCTTACATTTTTTACTATTATTATTTATGTTCTTATTACTTATATCAGTAGAAGTTAAGCTCTTTAAAGAAGGAAAGCATTCTTTATTCATCTTTATAACTACCACTGATCTCAGTAATTGCTTCACGTTATTCCCACTAGAAATACTTAGCAGGGTCCCTGGCTTTGAACAGGCACTTGCTAAAATGCTGTAATGGAAGGGTAAGCTCTGTGGTTATCATACTTAACAATCAATGGATTCACAATACATGTTGAATAAATAAAATAGTAGTTTTAATTTCCACATTCCACTAAATCGTCCTTTCAAAAATTATCATTGAGGGCTGGGGTTGTGGTTCAGTGTTGGAGTGCTCACCTAGAACGTGCAAGGCCGTGGGTTTGATCCTCAGTACCACATAAAAATAAGTAAATAAAATCAAGGTATCGCATCCAGCTACAACTAAAAAAATAAAATTTAATTTAAAAAATTATCAATGACATTCCCTTATTTTTCAAATATTCTCCTTGCTAGCTTCAATGGTGCTCTCCTGAATGAACTCTGAATTTCTTCCCATCACTCCCCTTCTCTGTTATGGATTCTTTACCCCTACTTATCCTTTAAGCAGGTATTCATAAAATTTAAGTTTTCCTCTTCTCACTCATGCACTTTATGTCTTTAGCTGTTACTTCTCTCCCAACGACTTTTCACATCCACACATTGAGTATGGACCTCAATCTGAACTCAGCCTTCCATCTGTCTTTTCTACAACAATGCCTATGCTTCAAATTATACATTTCTCATTTTGAAAAACTACTTTTATTATATCAATTACTATGTGTGGTTGTAGAAAGCTGTAATTTTGCTTCTCAGAATTTATTTATCCATCTCTTTGCACTTTGGCTTCATTTTTCTGCTGAGGAAACAGTCTATCCTTCACTCTCAGTTGTAGGCTTCTTATCTAGATGAGGTCTAATGCATTAGAATCTTTTAACCACAGATCTCAGTAATTGCTTCAGACATGACAAAATAAGGTCTGAGGAAAAGAGAAAAAATTATAGAAATTTTGTTTTATCAGTCAGGGAAGCAGCTTCTCTCTTCTGCTGGTTGTAGGTATGGCGATGACATGACAAGATGGTAAGGGGAACAGCGAGAAGACTAAGAACAAAGCCAACCACAAGAATCAGGCACCAAGATGCTTCAAAAAAATCTTTTATACTCAGGGTGTACTAATCACTGTTACCTTCTCCTGGAAACAGTTTCCTCCTCCAATATTTCTCACTTCTGGAAATAGAACAACTATCCATTCTGCTCTCATGCTTGACATCTTGGACACATTGACATCCCCTTCATACCCTCGCATACTAGATTCAGTGAACCACACGCTATTCTTTTGGTCTCCAGAATGTTTCTGAAACGTATCTGTATCTCTTTGCTTCCATTACTTCAGCTAATTCCCTGCCACTATCATCTGTCCTCAGTTTCACAGCAAAAGCTTTTAAGTTGTTCTTTCCACCCTTGCCTTTGTGAAAGCCACTTTCTTCTGAACTTGTTTCTTCCATGTTTAAAAATCTTTCCCAGTATTATTCCAAGTATACTTGGAATAATACTGGGAAACACTGATCTATGAAGTGTTCCATGATGTGCCTTCTTCTCTAGCCTCAGCCTTCCTTGACTTCTCCCTTAACTTCTTGAAGCTCATTAAATTCTTTCTACCTCAAGGACTAGGCCTATGCTATTTCTTTTTCTTGAAATGTTTCTATCCTTTTCTACCTGGCTAATTCCTATTCAGGATTAAACTCTTTGCCTAAGTTTATTTCTTCCTGGAAGACCTTGTTAACTTTCTGAATTGAGTCCCATGTTAAATTTTTATGGCGCCCTAGATTTTTCCTTTGAGATGTTGTAATTTAATAGTTATTTGCACAATTATTTGTTTAATGTTCTGCTCTCCATAGAATATGAATGTCAGGAAAAGTCAGGGACTTTATATTCTTGTTCTTTATTGCATCCCTAGACCAATAAGGCATGTCAGAGTGTCAGATACTCATATAATGTAGGATATTTTTTGTGGTAGATACCAGGGATTGAACTCAGGGGCACTCGGCTACTGAGCCACGTCCTCAGTCCTGTTTTGTATTTTATTTAGAGATAGGGTCTCACTGAATTGCTTAGCACCTCACTTTTTGCTGAGTCTAGCTTTGAACTTGTGGTCCTATCATCTCAGCCTCCTGAGCTGCTGGGATTACAGGTATGCACCACAGCACCCGGCTAATGCATGGATATTTTATGGAAAAAAAAAAAGAGGCACAAGTTGTTTAAAATTAATTCATTTTTTTGCTTCCCCCAACATGGCTCTATTTTTGTTAGCTGCGTTTTTCATAGCCTGTGTCCCTTTATTTCTTATTGAATCTGCCTCCCTAAGGTTTCTCACATGAATTTTGTTGTTGTTGTTTTACCCTTTCCACTGGTAAGCCCTTTATTCTGACAATTTTAATGTTAAAGATGTGCATAATCTCTTTGACTCTAATTCTTCACATTGCTTCCTGGATGATTATTCTGACTGACTACTGTCATTCTTAATCTCAAGACCTTTAAAACATTTTTGGTACATGTTCATTTCCAACAAAATATATAATTAAAATCCCATTGTATGGTACTCTAGTTTCTTACAGCTAGGCCAAGCCTACTTCTTTGGAGACCTCTCCTTTCTGTGCTCTGAAATCAACCTTTTCTTAAGCAATTTTTAAGCTTTCACAGGCCAGGCTTCACCAGCCTGATGTGTCCTCTCTTCCTTCTCCTCCACCTCTCCCTACTTGCCACCAAAGGCATATCCTTCATGAAGTTATATGTCTCCTTCTTCACCTTCCTTTGTGCATCCACAGGAATTGCATGCACCTCATTCTTTACTGAAGTATAGTTATTGGATTTAATAGAAAGCAATCAAGCTTAGTGATTAAGAGTGAATGCTTTTGAGTAAAATTCAATGTGTTGAATCCTGGCTCTGCCATTTTCCAGTAATGTGGCATTGCAAAAACTACTTAAATTATTTTTTTTTCAGTTTCTTCTTTAGCTAGATGTGTAATCATGCATACCTCATGGAAAAATGAAAATATTAAATAAAATCATGAATCTAAATCACTTAGAAGAATTCAACTGCTCAATATCTTAGTGTTTTCAGGTTTATTTCTCCCACCAACTTGAATCCAGGGGCCAGTATATGTGTCATCTATGTTGCCTTATTTTTAGTAGATATTTGTCTAGTATCCACCATGACATAAGTCATAGCTCTCTGAAATTAAACATATTATTTATAATGAAATTATATTCTCCATTCTTTTAATAAGAATGAGGAGACTGCTGTTATAATAACATATGATTATAGAGTTTAAAAGGAAAATTCTTGTGAGAGCACTTAACCTTGTGTATGGGACACGGCAGATGTCAATAAAGGTTTATTTTCTCTATATGGTAAATTCCTTCTTAAATATCAGAATCAGTATAAATATTAAATGTATTTGTCAAGTCTTCTACCCCTATAGACAGTCCTAATCAAAACCTAATAAAATGTATTATATTGATGTCGATGATAACACTGATGTGCAGATCACATTTTATGAAAATTATTTATTATATATGTCATTCTTTTTTTTTCTTTTTTTATTGATTATTTAAAGCATTACATAGCTCATGATATATCATCTTTCTATATATGTCATTCTAAAAGGTTTGAAATGCTTTATAATCAAGTAGTGTTTTTTAATCTTTAAAACTTTAACTTTATCATAAGATTTGGCACACAAAAATTTCAATGGATATTTGTTGGTAAATGGTAAGTAAATGGATTTCAGGTTTGTGGGAGAAGTGGAAAATAATCTCTTCTTACCTCACACTTTTGATACTTGCCAGATAATATTTGAAATCCCTTTAATAAAATGACACACAGAAACTTTGATTGCAACATCAAAGTAAAGGTTGAAAGGCCTGCATCATGGGAGTAAGCAACTTAGGTGCCCATTTTGGGGAATTGTATGCTGTAACATTCAGCTGTCTCTGGTGTCTATACCAACCAACTAATTTTGCGTTCCCAGTGAACTAATTAATACCTCAAATTGTCTTCAAGGATTTCCTCATCTTTGTTCATATCTTAGCAAAGCAATACAGAAAAGTTTTCTGACAAGATAATCACTTCTTTTCATCAAAAATGTATCCAGACAAAAGCTGTGCAATAGAAATAGAATATAACCCCATAAATACAAATGACATATTTTCTCATACTCACATTAAAAGAAAAAGGTGGAATTAATTCTAATAATATAGAATATATACAATATATAATATAATATATAATAATATAGAATAACATAAAAATTTATGAAATCAACATAAAAACATGGGACATTTTACATTTTTTATACTTAACCTTTGAAATCCAGTGTGTATTAATTATATTTATAGCACATCTTAATTTAGACTAGCCACATTTAAAGTGCTTAATAGCCACATGTGGCTAGTAGCAGCTCTCTTCGACTATGAAAATATGGATGACATCAACTTCTATTAATGATCACAAGTCAAAGGAGAACATGTTTTCTCCAAATATCTTATCACCCAAGGAGATATAGTGCTTTCCCTAATATAATTTTTATGTGAGAGTTTTAGAGGCCATGCTCTCTTTCTGCCAAGTTTCCTGATAACTTGTTAATATAATGTCTCCAAACTTGCATATTTTAACAGAGAAGATACTTTCATCTTACTATTTAATAAACGTTCTGAAGGTCTGAGAACCCAAGATGGTTGATGGATTTTGTCTAGACTTGAGAAGATCATTCTTTCTACAACGTAACTATTTCTTGGAGAAATTATTTTTTGCTCTAATTATAAGTAATTGGCATGTCAAGTTGGTGTAAAATGCTTTTCATAATGATACTTTAATTCCTTAGCTTTATACAAGAAAACTCAGCTGACCATGTCAATAGTAAGTATGCTACTATACTACTATGGCCATGATCAAAAATAAATTTAATTAAGCCATACATACTGTATGCAAATTAGTAATGTAAGCTACTTGGGAGGCTGAGGCAGAAGGATCACAAGTTCAACAGCAGCCTCAGCAACTTAGCAAGAGACCTGTCTCAAAAAAATAAAATAAAATAAAATAAAAAAGGAGACTGGGGTTTAGTCAATGGATGATAGAGTACCCCTGGGTTTTACCCCCAGTACCAGAAAAAAAGCTATGAAAAATAAATTTAATAAAAGGACACCTTTCTTAATGTGTTACTATTAAAAGTAAGACATTTGTTTGTATAAAATATTTTTAAAACTATGTAAAGACATAATATTAATACACATATTTGCCCCTAAATGCCTCAGGTGAATCATATAGATTTTTTCATCTTGATTTCTATATATTTGAATTAAAAAGAAAACACACAGCAAATATTCATTGCTATACTTTGACTTCCAGTATTCATAGCTATAGGACTTTGACTTCCAGTCCAACTTCTTTGAATGTCCAGAGTTTGATAAATGAACTTTGGAATCTGCTTTTAAAGCCTCTTGAAAGCAATTCATTTTACTTATCTAAACTGATCTATAGCTCTTGTGGGTTTGAAATTATTAGCTAAGTTCTAAAAATTAGCTTCCATTCCAGTTGGTGTGGAAAACCACCATGGAGTACTTGCCAAAGATTCTGCAGAAAGCTGTTTCTTTGGAGCCTGAAGTGAATGGAAGCCCCTGAAATCTGTTGAAATACTTATCATATTTTCATGATAGTTTAGCTGTTGCAATAATTTGAGATCATTCCTGTTCAGCCAACATTTTCCTTTTGGTAGAGAACATATTTTAAGGATTCTTAATATACTGAGGCAACTGTGGAAATAATGTTAGACTAAGAATTAGGTGTCTTGCATTCTTTTCCAAGTTCTGTAGCTAGCCAGCTATACTAATTTTCTGGGCACTAGTTTACTTATGTGTAATATGATGATTTTAGAATAATTTATTTCTAAGTCTCTATGCAGTTTACATTGTGTGACTTAATTATAAATCTCACCATCAGGGATAGAAAACATTTATGATATTTTTAGTCTACTTCAAACTATAATCCTATCCTTTCTTTACCCTCAGTTATTAAATGTTTAAGTCTCAGACTAGATTAAAACAACAACAACGACAACACAACAGAAGGCATCTGAGACTTCCTTCGCTATTGGCCATTAAATGTACCAAACTCTCTGTATCTTCACTCAGACTCATGTTGTTTTCTCTGTTTTTGTAATATACAAAAATAAAACTTAATAAAAACCTTCCCACTTCAGCTCTAAACCCAATCATCCTTTACTTACTCAAATACTTTTTCTATATACTTATATTTTTCTTTTCTATTTCATTATTCACATTGGCATGCAAAGGTCTTCCAAAATCTCCTTTAAAAATAAATTAAAAATAAAAAAGTCCTTGACTCCAGATCCTTTATAACTATTTCTCTCCCTCTCTACACACAGCCCATCTCCCTTCCTAGGGTTCCATACTTACTATTTCCATATTCTCCCTTCTGCACACTTTGCACTGACTTATATTCCTATTACTTTACTTCAACTACTTTTGTAAACAATGACCACCACATCTCAGTCCTCCTTTCCCAAGGAAGGCCTCTCCTTTGGGGATTTTATGACACCACACTGTTCTGGTCTTCAGCATATTGTCTGGCCACGACTCTCAGTCTCTTTTTTCCTTGCTCCTCCCAACTATCACACCACTGAATTTTATAGTAAAGAAGACTTTGTTTGAGTGCTTGCAACAAATTACATGGCTTTGAATACCTTGTATTTTCAGATTAATTCCCCATTTAACAATTTACAGGCTCTCTCCATTTTGATATGTCACATATAACTCTAATATAACAGGCAGTAAATAAATTCTTTTTTTATTTGTGCATTATAATTATACCTAATAGTTGAATTCATTATGCCATATTCATATATGCACACAATTGGATTAATTTCATTTCCCAGAACCTTCCCTTTCCCTACCTTCCTCTCTCTCCCAATCCACTTGCTCCATTATCTCCTTTCTTCAAATAGATTCTTGATCTCTCCCCACTTACCTCCCCCTGACACAGAGTATTTCCCTCTTCTAATCATCTACTTCTCAGAACACTAAATGGAAACTCTATCTAATTAGTTGTTTGATCTCAACATCTGGGAAACATTCTTAATATTTTTCTCTATGATGGTATATAATTAAACACATCTTGGCATTCTATACCTTAAATATGTTTCCTCTATTTTTACCACCTCCACTATGATCCTAGTAATCATATTATACATCCTAGTATTTATTTGATTCCAATAATGTTTTCTAAACTATAGCCCAGAATGAGCTTCTTTCAATACAAGTATAAATTTGTCCTTTTTCTGCTTAAAAGTTTTTTGTTGGTTCCTCTTAAAAATTAGTAGGAAACCAAATCTGTATCATTTTGACAAAGTTTCAAAAAATGGGCTGGGGATGTGGCTCAGTGGTAGAGCACAGCATGCACAAGGCCCTGGGTTCAATTCCCACCGCCACACACACATGAATAAATGAATAAAGAAGCCTTAAATGATTTTCACCTCTGTTTGCCTCTCTACCTCACTCAGTGCCTTCTACCTCCTCATTCTCAATTGCCACAATCCAGTCACCCAGGTCTTTATTCAATTTCTGAAAGAGACCAACGTTTTTTATGTAAGGGTCTTTACCCACACTGTTGTCAACTTAAAAAAATGTTAATCACCATCTTCTCTGAGTAATGCCTTATTATCCTTCAGAAGAAAGTTACATTATGGTAAAACTAATCAATAGAAAGTTATAGTAGTTACATTCTAGACAGCAGATTTCAGAATTAGAAAAATATGAATAGAGTCATTCACACACACACACACACACACACACACACACAAAATACTGATTCTTTAGAGATGCTTTTACTGGTTCCTCCATTGCTAAGAAAGTTCATTTGTATTTTCCAGAAAGCTGTATCTTTTCCTGTCCACAAAGTACAATCTATAATTTTAATTTGTGCATTATTTATTCATTGTCTACCTTCATTTTTAAATTATGCTTCAGAAGTTCAGGGATCATGCTTATTTTATTCACTGCTAGATCCTGATGACCTAATTCAAAATATTGAATTTTGTAGCTCTGGCATCAATATTTGTTGACTAAATCTAATAGGAGAAGGAACTGATAGAGGGAGCAGCTGTATTGTGAGAGTCAGAACAGTAGCCCACCCTTCCTGGCTCCCAACAGAGCTCTTCTTCCACACATCACTGTTATTTCTCTTCATGACTCATTCCAACCCAGTGCAGATCATGGAGTGCAAGCCCACTGAGTCTCCTTGCCACCAAACTCAGCACTGATTTGGCCCCATCTCTGTAAGCCTAACCCTGGAAGGTGCCAGGCCCTGAGTCATGCTATCTCACAATCCAGTTTCTGGGGTTTCTCTGCCTGTCTTAGATGGCCTTGGCCTTCCCCTCTTCCAGTTCTTCAACATTTTAAACATATTGTTCATCTTCAAAAGAAGCCACTTTTCTTCTTTCCTATTTATATTCCTTTCTTTTCTTAGTCCATGGAAAACCTTGCTAATTATGCAGTGTTCTTTCTCCCCCTAAAGCTTAAACTAATTTCTTATTTTCCATCACTGAATGATGTGCTGACAGTTGCATATATCAGTTTTCTTCTGCTAACCACTGACATGCACAAACAGTTTTACCAGAAAAAGGTGAATGAACATCTTTATCAACAAAGACATGACCTCTCATAAATATAATTAACTATGCAGAATAATAAAATACCTAGAGGACAAAATGTACAACAAATATATTCATGTGATAAGCTGTCTTCAAGTACTGCCAAGCCATCTTGGTGATTTGGCAGACCAGGTGAGATAGGAGGCAATTATAGCAAATGGAGAAATTTTAAAAAGAAAAAGAAAACACAAACCACTCAAGGGAGAAATGGAAAGAATGACCTCTCAGCGGTACATGAAGATGCACAGCAGGTAGTGGGGAAAACCTCTTCAGAGACTACAGAGTAACTGAGTGAATAGTGAACACAAGAATGAAGTTCCAAAGAAATCATCAGACATAGCATATAGCTAATAGGCATGCCAAACAATTCTAAATAAATCCAAGTCCAAAAACTATCTCAGAAACTTCCCACTGGCCTGGGATTCAAATCTTTCATTGCAGGGAGTTGTGGCTCAGTGGTGGGAAACTTGCCTGGCATGTGAGAGGCAATAGGTTGGATTCTCAGCACCACATATAAATAAATGAATAAACTAAAGGTTCATCAGCATCTAAAAAATATATTTTAAAAAATCTTTCAGTGCAAAGAACAAATCAGGCTTGATTCTCAGAATGTCATTTTCCACATCTCCCCCTCAGTGCTCATGTAATGTGATCTTTCTTGATTTTAATGCACTATACATTGTTATGTTCTAATTCTGTTTTGGGGTGGCTTTTCTCATTTAAAAAGTAATCTATTGAATATTTTGATCATTCTAAATAAATGAGGTTTTTGAGCTGTTTCTTCTGTAGCTGTAGCAAGGAAAATTATAACTATATTCAGAAAATTAGTTATAAATTTATGAATTTTGTGTGAGAGGGAATTTAAATTTTGCAGTATCTTAAATATCAATTGTTCAAATAAATCTTTATGGTCACTATTCACATTAGTCCTGATAACAGAACAATATAAAACCAATCTCATAGATAGTAAAAACAAAACCAGAGGAATTTATCTCCTGAATTCAAATTTTTTTATGTTAGTCAAATATAATATAAACTTTAAAATTAAATCTACATAAATATTTAAGATAATGAATATTTCTGGAGGGAATTAAAGGGGAAAATGGTCAATATTAAATATTGGGGATAGGTATTGTTACCAATAACATTCTTTTTACTAAGGTAATTTAAAATTTAGATATATATTATATAGAGCTTGTATATGTAATCACATAAACTTGTATTATGTAATTCATAATACTTTAATTATTATATTTACATGTAATTTAATTAGTCATGTAGGCTATCCTAATTTGGATGATTTTTGCCTATATTTCTATATTTAAGATTTATTTTATTGAATGTAAGATGAGCTTAGATTTTTTTAATATAGTAGAAGAACATACATATATAATGCTCACAACTTGATACATATGGAAACTATAACAGCTTAAAATGTTAAAATGATAGATTTATTGATGGAGAGAGAATAAAAATTACTCCCCTGGGGATGTGCCAGCTTTGAGTCTGATTTATGATCTGTTCTTACAGTTGAAAATAGCCAGGGACTCTAGGGGATTAAAGCATTGAAATTTTGCTCTTCCCAAGAATCTTCAACACAACAGCCATGCAATATGTGTGGCAGTTTCTGAAAGCCAGTTAGTTATAGAAATTAACTTCAGCTTCAAAGAGGGTCCCAACATTATGAATTTGTCCCCAAATCAGAGGCATTAAAGGCATAAAAGCAGAATATACTGCATATCAGTGACAGTTATCAATTTTTTCCTATAATCGTTCATCTTTCCACCTGCCCTGTACCAGAGTGTGCACATCTACATCTACACATTATTTTTTTCTTTATGTGACTTAAATTTTAGATTTTATCTTACTCTTGTTACTGATTTCACTTTTTGGTATTAATCACTAAATTCTAAATCCTTTAATTTCTCATCCCTTAAGTTAAAGAATTTGTTGAGATAAAAGATAATGAAGGGTCAGAGATATAGTTTAGTGGTAAAGCACTTGTCTAGCATGTGTGAGGTACTGGGTTCAATCCTCAGCACTGCATTAAAAAATAAATAAACAAAATAAAGGTTGATTGACAACTTCAACTAAAAATATTTTTTTTAAAGCATAATGAAGCCATTGGAATTCTTAGACTATGTAATGTATTACAAGCATAGACTGCCATTGAAAATGTCATTAATGTCATCTTTATTTTAATGCCTCTGAATAATCCAAATAGGAAAATAATTGGCAAAAAACAAGTTGAGAATAAAACGAATTCCAACAACCTTGTCAAAAATAATGAGAAAATAAAAACATCACTATTTGGTAAAATAAGTAAATGCATGCCCACTTTGCCCAACATTTACCTAACATAATTATTTCTGGGAACCTGGAATATGCTCACTAAATCACAACTAATTTTTACCGATGTCTAAAATTGGTTATAAAGATAACACATTTATCTAAGAGGGGCTATGCAACTTAAATGTTAGAAAACCTAAAGTCCAACCAAGATCAACTTCATCAATCGTCTTACAATAAGATCATTTTCAGAAATGTAAAATGATAAAATGTCTCTGTAATACACAGAAACTCATAGAGAATATGTATTTTTGCAGAAAAATGGCAAAACATGCAGTCATTGTTGTGGGTTTACATTGGTTATTGAATATCTAACAGGTATATGGAATGCTTTTATATAAATATTACATTCAATTTTCAGGATAAGTTTGCAATAAGCTGTATTGCTATTTTTGAGATCAGTTAGCTGATTGATCAGCAAGATAATATAACTCACTTAAAGTTGAATCAGAAAATGATAAGCTAGAATTTGAACTCAAACTTAATAACTTCCAGGTCTTTTATCCTTTCTTAGTATTATACTGATATCCTCAAATGTACAAATTCCTATTTTTGTATGTCAGGCAGCTATGAGAATATTGAATACAAGGTACTTATGTGCTTACAAACCCACCATTAAAAGAAATATACTAAAATATGTGATTAGATTTGTGGAGATGAATTTACACTTCCCTCAAATTTTCCTTCAAACCAAGATGCACATCTTGGGACCTGGGTTTCCTGTTTGACTTGAAAGTAGGCAGTAATTCCTGAACACACTAACTTGGTCTTGTGATAATCAAGTTCTAGCTCCTCAAGCCTAGCTGGGAACCAAGACTACTGCCAAGTAGTCTTGTCGTTCTTTCAGAACTCTTTTTAAAGCTACTCCCATCTTAATTAGATGAGGTATATCTTCATTTAGCAGTTCAGACCATGAACATGCTAGACTAGTCTCCTCAATACCCCCAGAACACTCCATTGCATTCCACACCTCCATGAATTTAAACATGCACAGCTTTGCTTAGCAAATCTCTCCTTAGCCCATGGGAAATCTGCTTCACTTCCAAACCCAGATAAGTTCCTCTTGCATGAGAAAACCATTTTGACGCTTCACTGTTGTTTCTTACTTTGAACACTTTAAATTTGTGGTCTTTCATCTTTCTGACTTTCCCTCATAATATTTAAGAATCATTTGAAATGAATAATTTGGTTTAGCTTTTATTCAAAGCTAAGGTTTAAGCTTGAAGAGCAGGAAAAACTTAAGCCAATATCAATTCTGATAACATGTGGGTTGTGCTTGTTGATTGATTGACTCTGCCAGTATCTTCTGGAAAGTTAGAAAGAGAGAAAGATCAGAACCTGGCCTTAAGCCATCCTCCCTGACTCATATATATTCAGGTGCTGAGGAGCAAATAATGAGGTCAAGCCTCAATAACATTTTTTAATGAAAATTTCCAATGTTCCACACAATGTGATGGAAAAAGTACAGATTTTGAAATAAGACTGACTGCTCTGGCTTTAAATACTGCCTAACTCATCTACTGCCTCTCTGATTAAATAATTACAGACTCTAGGTAAGTTACATTTTCACTTAAACTTTATAAAATAACACATTCTTTACAAAGCGATTAATATTAGAAATAATAAAGTACATGATGGCATCTTGGAATTAGTTGATAATTAATAACAATAAATCAATAATAGTATTATTTCTACAAGATGAAAAGATCAAGGCACTGTGACTGCTAAGGTTATTTATTTAACTGTTAATATTTTTATTTTGCATGGACCACAAAATTTTGTCCTTTATTTAACAATGGATCATAAACTAATGGAACTTAGAACTGCTTCTCAGCTTCTCAGGAGTCATAATGCTGGTGCTAAAACATCAGGGGCATTAATTAAGATTATAATGGTTATATGTAAAATCTAGATATTTAATTGATGCTTCTGTGAATTATACAAAGAGTAATAAGCATTGCTTCAAGAGCTACTTGGGCAGTCCAAGGAAAACTACAATTGTCCAAGATATTAAGTATTTTTGTCGGAGATAGTAACTAGTACTTTTCTTTCGACTTTCTGAGAAATACTTGAAATAGTTCTAAATGTATTTTTGAGGGCTGTTTTATAGCATAAATAGTAGTCACCATCTCTCCATTTGTGTAGCATAATTTATATAATTGTTTAATTAATATCTTATGATAGAGTTTTTGCTGCCATCTCTCACTCCAACAGGAAAACAAAGGAGCTTGGCAATGGTGGTGTGTGCCTATAGTTTCAGCTACTCAGGAGGCTGAGGCAGGAGGATTCACTTGAGCATGGAAATTTGAGTCCAGCCTTGGAAACAATAATGAAAATCTGTCTCCAAAAAGGAAGCATCACCATCACCACCACCAACAACAACAAAAAGGAAAACAAAGGGAGAGGTGCTTTGTAGATACCACTGTTTCCTCATTCAGTTAAAAGGTAAACATTTTCATAATCTCTAAATTGCAGATATTTGGTACATTTTCGAAGTTGCTAAAGTCTATATACCTGAATTAAACCAAAAGCTAGCTAGACACATACTATATGTGAATAACAACAAGAAGAAAGAGTCAAACTAGAGTTGATTAGGGATGCTGGTGAAATGTTGAAAACCAGTACACCCCAGTGGACCTTAGGTTCAGGCAGTCATGAAACAGCAGAAGGATAGCAGAGGGAAGGCACTGATTGTCACTGAACACCTGCTTTGTACCGGCTCAGTATTAACAGTTAATAAACATTGTCTTCTGAGTTCCACAACAGCTCCGTGAAACTAGGATGTTCCTGCTTTTACAAATTCAGAAACCATGAATTAGTGGAGAAGCATAACTCATCTACTGCCGTAGTTCTATTGAGAGAGTTGTATAAATTCAGTCTGTCATTCAACTTGAATAACTTTCAACTTGCATACAAGGAGAAGGGCTGCATTGCTTGGTACATCACAGAGGGAAGTAATTGCACAATTTCTTTCTCTCTTTCTTAGAAATATGCTCAATAAGAGTTTATATGCTGCCATCTACTTATCTGCATATTGTCCATTTGGCATTTTGAAACACCTAAATGTAGAGTAATTTCACTAAACCCCCAAAACAATAAAATCAAATATTTTCACCAACCCTGGGTCTAGTTCCTTAGCATTTGTAATCTGAAAGTCTGAAATCTAAAATGCTCCAAACTCCCCAAATTTTTGAGTGCTGACATATCGCTGCAAAAAGAAAATTTCACATCTGATCCCACATAATAGGCTGGAGCTAAATGACAGGTACATTAAAGTACATTAAGCATATTGTATAAAATTACCTTCAGCCTCCGTGTATATATAAGGTGTATTTGAAACATCAATTAACTTTATGTTTAAATATGGGTCTGATGGAAGATCATCTTATTATTTAGATGCAACTATTTCAAAATCCAGAAATCATGAAATTTGATACATATGTTGTTCCAAGCATTTCAGGGAAGGATTACTCAACTGTTTCTATCTGTATGTGCATGTATATATGTGTGGGGGCAGTGGGGTGTTGATAATTCATTTTATTCAACAGCGCAATTAAATTTGGTACTTCACAGGTGAAATGATTGTGACCTTGAACATGAAGCTGTTGTGACTCCTTCCCTTTTGCCTGTATATGTGTATGGGGAGTGTATGAGTGTGGGAGTATGCATGCACATGCGTGAGCATACACAACAAAAACCACTATAGTTTTTACTGAGATGAAAGATGGGCATTTTGCTTTGGATAATTGGGGCACACTTTCTGTCTATTGAAAGAATTTATTGTTATCCAAGACTAAGTGAATATATAAAAACAATAGTTTGGTTACATTGGAAGTATAATTGAATAGTCTAGCTAATAATTAAGCCCATACAAAGAGCCAACTCAAACATTTTAGGCAAAAGGATCCAAATTCAGAGATTTGATTTGGTTCAAAACATAATTATATCAAGTAAAACGTCAACAAGTAGGTGACTGTTATATATATTATCAATTATGCCCTAAAGATCCCAGGGCAAAGACTTCAAGGTAAGCTATGTTCCCCAGTCAGGGCCATAATTAAAAAGTCGATTTTGTCTTGGACTGAATAGAAATTTCAAAACATACTATTTTAGTGTGATTAAAATTTAGACAAGAAAATTTCATCAGCTAATGACAAAACCATTACCTTCTCCATAACATCATTATTGGTCAACACCAGAAATGGACATGTATTTATGCCTTCTTAGATATATGATATGGTCCCTTCAATAATAATTACACTTCTGAGTAGTTTGGTTTGCTCTACTTATCTAAATTTGAGAATGAGAGGATGAGTCATACATGAGATTCTTCACTTGGGCTCCAAAGGATTCATGAATGACTTTTCTTCTATCTAAAATCTTGATCACACATTGGGCTTCATATCCCAGAGAAAACTATTTATGCACGGAGAAATATTGAAGATTTTAAGATAATTTTGACTGCTTTTGATAAACTGGTAAGGAAGAGAATGCCAGCTTTAATTATTTTTATAAAAATGTTTTGAAATGTCTTCATAAATTACTTATAAAATTTAAATTACTTTTAGAATGAGAGATAAACATACATTTGTAATTTTTTTTCCCTGAGGATATAGGCAGTGTTTACATCTCATTATAAAGAGAATGAATCTCCTATTTTATGTGTTCTGACAGTGTAGAAAAGTGGCATATTCTCTAGACAGAGATATGCTAGCTTCAGATTGTATGCATTTGAAGTAACTGGGGGCCTTCTTTCATGTTTTGGTTTTAATTAAAATTTAAATTAAAAGCTCTGAATATAAAATAATATTTTTGAACACATATCATTTGTATATAGTACCTCATTTGTGATGCTATGTTATCAGAATGTTTAGATGAACATCTTAACTAAGTCTTCAATTTGGCTGAATCGTTGCCATGGTGAACCAGGAGTCTACAGAATAGGTATATTTGCACTGATTATGCTATAAATTTCATCCAACCAAAACATCATATTTATTAAACAGAAAATTATGATGTATAAATCAAGTATAATCCTAAAAAATAAGTAATAAAATCACTCAAATTTTTTAATGATTTGGATAAGGGAACTTCTGAATATTTTAAAAGACTGCAATTTTGGTTTACATGTGGGAAACCTAAGTTTAGAAAAATTATTTTAATAAATTAAAATTTATAGAAGATTATCAGATATAGATGGGTGGGATTATAGTTATGATGTTTATCAAATACAAATCAGCAACAGACTCTATTCTGGACATCAACATCTGAATCTTTGGATTTCAACTGCCAACCTAAGGCAACAATATAAAGTTCTTTGGGATTCATGGATATCCATGAATATCACTAAACCTCATCCATCTGCATTATAGATGATGCACTAAGGGTGACTTTTGCACAGCAACTTGGAAACACAACTCTGTCTACTTAACTCCTTGTCAAATTTTGCATATCAATTCTATATCCTATGACTTTATCTTTTCCAAAGCAGTCAACTCAATGGTCCATTCACTGTCACTTAAAGAATATACTTTCTGATTTTATAGTTTCATTTTAAGTGACCATAACAAAGAATCAAGAAAAAACAAAAATGCTATAAAGGCATCTATAAAATTATAGTTAGATGATTTGTTTTCCTTCCAACTACCCACATTTTTTTAGGCTAATCACAGGAATTACCTTGTCTGATTGTGAAACAGTGACTGTAACTATCTTTGTAAGCATCCCTCTCATTTATTTTAGATCCTTTATCTAGATACTACTTTATTTTTAAGCCATTTTAAAAAATATTCACGTTTGGGGTCAAATAACCAAACTAACTGCCTAAAACCTTAATAACCTTGTCCTAGACTAAAGATTATGATTTCAGTAATCCTTTATAGTGTAGCTTTTATTTCCACTAACTTTAAATTTAATTCAGAAACCTTGTAATAATGATGTTAATGTTTTGAAAAAAGCTTCATGACATCAATCAAAACACAGTCAGCTTTATACTGTGTATATTCTGACAGGTTAATTATTGAAAGATCTCATTTGGTATTCATAAATGATACAGTTTTTAATTCATAAATTACCAAAGAGATGAATAGTTTTTTAAATCTAGTTTCTCTTTGCACCTTCTTCAAATCTCTTTGGGAATTAAGAATTGGTGTTAATATTATTAAAAGTATAAGGGAATAAATCTATTGCCTCAAATGGGCACACAGCCTCTTATGATCTGGCCACAAACCCTCTGTCTATCCTTATCTTCCTCTCCCACAACTAAACCCTAGAAAAATATGAAGAGCCAATTCCTGGAACATAACCTTCCCTATCCCTGTTCTTTGCCTTCATCCATGCTTCCTGAAAGGATCTCACTTCTCACCCCCTATACTGCAAGTTTGTGTGTCCATTGTTTGCTGTTTCTATTAACTCAATGCTCACTGCATGCCAGGCTCTTTACTTAGAGCATTATTTAATCTGTGCCTTGTACCAGTCCTGTTTTACACATGAGGAAACTTTGCCTCGTCACCCATCTAGAAGTGACAGATCTGAGATTTTTTAACCAAGTAGTCTGACTGCAGATCCTTACACAGTGATACATGAACACTGTGATAACTTGATTCCATGTCTCAATAAATTTTCAAGTTCAAGAATAAAATAATATTTCTTCCATGGATATTTCATTGACCATGCCAACCTTTCTCTCCCTGTTTGTCTTTGTACCTCTCTGAGGTCACACTAACTTTTTACCACTAACCAAGTTGGTGATGTGCACATATTGTTTTCTTTGCCAGCAGTAGCCTTTTGAGGATGATGCTCTGATTCATTTTGCTACCCTCTGTAGTAAATAGTAAAGTGGTTTTCACACGCTCAACTCTGTATTCTTACTTGTTATATGAATTCACCAGTGAAGGAATTAAGAGGTAGTTCAGACTGTTTCACAAATGACTTACCACAAATAATTTAAATAGTCTACATAGCCAGCCAATAAAATGATAAGCATAAAGATCCTAATTGAGTATTTACTTCTACACAAATTTGAATTTTCTAAGTTGGGTTTATGGCAGTGAGCAATGGTATTGGGCTCTTTAGTTTCAGACACATTAATTCAGTCAAATGTATTATTTGATTTTACTGAACTAGACTATATAATTATTATTATATTATTAAAAATTATTGTTCCCGGAATCTAGGTGAATTTGGCTCACTCTGAACAACAAATTAAAAGTGGAAGAAATTCTTTGTAATAGTGACTTTATGGATATGAGTATTATATTTTACATGATACCAAGCTAATGTAGTCATTTAAAATTTTTGAATATAAAGTGGATATGTTAATATTTAGAGACACTTATGCTTATTCATTCAATTTCTTGAATTTTAGGGGGGTAGGAAATGACTTGAAGAGTATTTGAGTCTTATCATTCTTAAGCCATAAAAAGACGGCATTTTCTCCCCCTTTCTCTACATGTTGGCATTACACTTTGACAGTTGTACAATAGAAGTTTTAAAGTCTTATTTCTGTTTATATAATAACAATAATAACCACAACTCTCAAAATATTTATAACCACATATAAGATGTAGAATTATCAGATTTAAGATGTTCCTTTTATCTGTTCAAACTCAAATTTAATATATACCTTCACAAAAATTACATAATTAAGAACAAGATAGCTATTTGGAGGTTAATAGTAGCTAATTATTGATTTCAGAACAAGTATTCTTAGGAGATTTCAATACCATTTTTCTTTCAAGTTCTGTAATATAAGTATATTTATCTCACCTGGAAAAAATTAAAATACAAAAACTAATTACCCAAAGCACAATTTTATCAGTTTTAAGCATGCCAGAGCATTTTTAAAAAATGAATTACTTTGGAATGATTTTTCATGGACTCCTAACTGGTCATTTTCTCCTAGTGTCTTAAAGCTCAAATAATGAAGCCATGGTTGTTAAATACATTATGGATTATCAGTGACAGAATACTTATTTAATAGATTATATAGATTAGTGGGAACAAGCTGGGGACTCAGAGGTCCTGACAACAGAGTTTTTTTTTTTTTTTAAACAATTAGGTCCACACTAAGAATAGTGCTAAATTATTTTATTTATTCTTGTTGGAAGAAATGGGCCTCTAAAGCTGTCTTTAAGATTCACCCAAGTAACTAACCAAGAAGCTTGTAGGGTCTGCCACCTTACCTAGAAAAATTATGACATTTTCTATGAGAGATGGGTTATTCTCCAATTAGAATGCTGTTGCATTCCTTACCACTATTGATAAACTTACCATTCTTACTAAACTTATTGCCTCCAACTTACAAAAGAGTTTTCAAAGGTAAAGTATCAGAAAGATAGCAAAGAAAAATTGAGAGTGGTGTTTTCTGGGATGAAATGCACTCATATGCTCCTTTCACAAGCACACCACAATTGTTTTTTTTTTTTTCTTTCTTTTTGTCATTGTCTTATTATTGTTGACTTTTGTATACCCTGGGCAATGTTGCCTAGAGATAAATGCATAACAATCCCTGCTTTTTTCTGACACAAGAAAATGATGTAACACTCTCATTTTGATCTTCCTTATAAAAGGAACAAAAGACTGAGTCTACCCTTGACAGATGTGACTCCCAAATCATTAACACTGGCCAGCCCTTTTGTAGAATCAGCCAGTGGAATTGAACACAGTCCCCCCAACTTTAAACAAATCCATTTAATTTGGTCTTGGCAAAAGAAAAAAAAAGCCCAAATAAATAAAAGGACAACATAAAGAAGCATAGTTTGCCGATTCGAACCTACATGCAAGCCAGAGGAGATTTATGATTTTGTTTCCCGGGGAGGGGGTGACTAACGCACGCACACTGACCATCACCGTAAAGAGGTAAAGAGAGAGTGAAATGGCTCAACGTACACACACCCCGCTCCATACCGGGGACGAGTCTCCGAGCTGCGGCTTGTGCTCTCGGAGGGCCAGGCTGAAGCTGACCGCCCCCACGGCCACGCTGGATACCCCCAACCCTATCTCCAGCACGGAAAGCACCAAGAGGCTCCCAATAATCTGGCCGCTGGTGCACATCCTTCCTGGGTCATCATTCCTTTCAGATCACAGAGGAAAACCAACCATCCACCTTCTTTCTTCCACGATTCTCCTCACCCCTTCCACCCCCTACCAGATCCTAAAACTTTTCTTTCTTCAGCAGCGAAACATTATCCACAAGGACTGGATTTCCAGAACTGGAGACCCTCCTCCCTGGCCCGGTCAGAGGCAAAGAGCTGCTCCACCCACTGGCACGCTCAGACAGGGATCCTGGACAGATCTTCCTGGGCTTGATAAGAGTCCAGAAGAGATCACAGCGGTAGCAGGGCTTTCAAAGAGCCTGAGACGGGGGAGACCTGGGAGCCAGAGCCGTGCTCAAGAGGCGCTGTCCAGAGTTCTGCCGTGTTCCAATCTCCGCAGGGAAACCCTATTCCTTCCTCAGCCTCCAGGACCTTTCAGGGTCCCTTTTCTTTCCTTGCGGAGGAGAATGAGCTTAGCTTCCCGGAGAGCCAAGGGGGACTGCTCAGAGCTTCTCTCTGCCTCTGCCTCTTGCCTCCTCTCCTTTGTTTTCGTGGTAACGCAAAGTGCTTCTGCAAGTCTCTAGGTCCCCCGGCGGAGTCGGCGAATGGGATTCAGCACCACGCTCCTCGCAGTCTCCGTGTCGCCAGAAAATGCGACCTTGTCTGATGGCCTCTTTCCATCTGGGTTTCTTCTCCCTCGTCGTCGTCCTCTTCCTCCCCCTCTCTCTTGATCCGATTCTCTCTCATTGCTATGACCTCATAGGAATTTACGAGGTTGACGGAGGAGGGAAAAGCCTGATGTATTTGTGGGTCTAGGACCAGTTCTCTTGGCTAGCCCTTGATCTGCCCCGCCCGGGGACCCTAACCACAGGAATCCAAGAGATGCCGACCTCCGCATCTCCCCCATTCACTCCCTTCTGGGCTTCCATCCAGCAGGGAGAAGAGGCGATGCCTACGTCAACGCGGGGCTCATTCGGTGTAAAACTTTCTTCTTCTGCGTATACGCGGGGTGGTGGTGGCGGGGGAAGGGGCGGGGGAGCAGTGAGCCAGGAAAGGCAGAGAGAGCAGGGGCTGGAGAAAAGCCAACACTAATTTCACTAGACTCCGAAGGACCCTTACGGAGGAACTCCTCTGTCCAGATGGGCTAGACTCAAGCCTGCTTATAAAGAACGTCCACTCCAGGCTATCAGGACCTGTCAAGTTCCATATCCGAGGGAGAAGCAGCGGTTGGCTGGAGCCTCACTTCCGTAAGGATGTGGCAACAATTCTCTCTAGCCCACAGATCCCTGCTTCCCCCTAGGCGCACTGCAAGTCCTGGGATGTGTAGCCAGACTTGGCCCAGCTGGTAACCCTCTGTTACCACTGAAATTCAAGGACTACATTGAAACAGACATTAAAAGAAAAATTGTCTGCCTCAAAGCACAACTGTTTTTGACTGTCAACCTTAGCCAGAAACATCAGGGCACAGACCAAGCTTGGCCTGGGTATTTTTGTTTTGTCATCTTTGACGCATATGGACCTCCAAATGTGTGGGAATCGCTATATTTGAATCTTGTTTCCATTTCTCTGGTCTTACCCCGTGAAAAATCTCAAGGTATGCTATTAAGGATATCCAGAGAGTAGGGGAATGAGAAAAGGTTTTGAGCTGTGGATCATCTTTCTCAAAAACTGGGTTCTGCAGGTAGAGATGGACTGAAGGAAAACGGAGTAAAGGAGAATTGAGTAGGGGTACAATAACATAAGTTTAGGGCATCCTGACCTCTAAATACGTGCAGACAAGTGCACAGTGCAGGCACTTCGGTTACTGGAGGCTTCTGTTTTTAAAGCCACCATATTGAGAACACAAAATCTGAGTGACCCATTGCCTAAATTCTGTAGCCTAAGTGCTACTGCCAGTGTTCTTGAATTTGATTTGGGGCTTGTTTCACAGTTTAAATTCAATTCTACAGAATAACTTATTTCTTTATGGCATATTTATTCTGCAATTTTAAAACTCGAGTTTTTCCTTAAAAATTAAAAAAAGAAAGAAAAAAACAATTACATGTTGTTTGGCCTTAAAGAGTTGTCAGTTATTGTAAAGTTAGAGAACAATTTAAACATTTATATTGAATAGTAATTAGTGAATTCACTTGCTACTTCTTAAAACTTGGCCCATCACATAGCCATTTGCTAAAATCCTTCAAACAATTTTTGCCTAGTGAACCATAGTTTACTGTATTTAAATATTGTAAATGTCATCTAAATGATCCAATCTATACATAGAAATAATAAAGGATCTGTGTTGTCTAATCTTTGATTTGAATTTCGTCATCATGGTTCTTTTTGTATTTTATTCTTCCTCTTTCATAAAAGAATAATTAGTTGTTTAATTAGTATTTATTAAAATAAAGTAATTAATGCAGACATGGAGAAAAATGAATAGTTTATTAGAAGAGAACTTAATATTTGTACAGAACATAGCGTTGGCATAAACAATAAATGAATTTCAAAGAGAAATGAACAAATATTGTCTTATGGCTGAATTTCTATCACTGACAAATGTGATGGCAAGAAATAAGCTTACTTAAATACTTTAAAACCTAATCAGATATCCAAATATAACCAATCTTGATTGATTCTGGGACACTGGTACAGAATCCAGAACTTTGAAAATGAAAATTTACATAGAACAAATTAAACTTCTCTTTACTTTTGAGTAACTACCAATAAGTCACAAAACAAGAGAAATATTCTCAGGACTAAAGTTAAAACAATCACTATCCACAAATGAAATTACATATTATTATGTGTTTAAAATCATGTCTGTCAATGTAAGAATTTTCAATAGATTCTTACATTACTTTTTCTGGCACAGAATGTATTTTGCATACCTGGTAAATTGGTGTTAAATATTCTCCCAAAAGAAACACAAATGCATCTAATACTTCATAATTGCAGAAACTAAGAACAAAAAATGGGTTAAAACTGACAAAATGATTTATTATTATCATTATCCCTAAAAATTATTTGTTAGAAAAAATTATAGGATTTAACCTTAAATAGAGAAAAACTACACAAACTACATTGCTATTCAAACTCTAGTGCCTCCACAATTTGAAAATTTAGTTTTCTTATGTCATGGTGTATCAAAAGTGTTACTCATGAGATCCATTGAAACTTGGTTCAATGTTTCTACCTCTTCAATAAAAGCAACAACGTAAAAACAACAACAACAAAAATCTCAAGCTTGCCAACTGCTGGCTTGAATGTGACACAAGTAGATGTGTGAGTAGCCGCAAAATAATTCTCATAAAGCTCCATCTCTAATAAAAAATTCTCCATTGTTGTTCTCTTTAATGACCCAAGTTTTGCTAGTAACTATTCAAGATTTCTGAGGTATTCATATACGCATTTACATAAATTATGTTAATAGATATTTATTTGTATAAAGAAATATCTAGGAATTAGAAAACAAATATCCCCTGCTATGATCTGAAGAAGAGTCCACTGAGATATCTAGGAATTAGAAAACAAATATCCCCTGCTATGATCTGAAGAAGAGTCCACTTTTATATTAAAAGCTGGGTCCCCAACCTGTAATGCTATTGGAAGATTGTAGACCTTTAAGAGGTGGGGCCGAGTGTAAGGTAATTAGATCACTGGGAGGACAGGCTTTGAGGAGGACCCCATCCCTCTTCTTTCTCCTTGATTTCTGGCTGCCATGAGTTGAGAATCTTGTTCCCCCATGTGGTTCCTGCCATGATGTACTGTAGGCTTACCACAGGTTCAAAAGTGATAGGGCCAACCAGTCATGAATTGGAATATGTAAAATTGTGAGCCCAAATAAACCTATCTTTCTTTCAAATATATTATTTCACATATTTTCTTATAGTAACAGGAAGCTGATAAATACATGTCCTGTTTTAATGTAATAAAGTACACTGACAAAAAGACCACTGTACTCAATTCTGTAGAGTTAGTTTTTGAGAAACCCTCAGATTTTAAATGATTACTTTTCATAATTATGATCATCATGCTCTGATTTACAGAATCTAAGCTTTAGTTATAAACAAATCTAGCCAATGTAGTAAAAAACAATTAAGGAAAAGAAAAATCACAAAATTATTTCAAACCACTTGACAGTTTTGAAGTGCTCAATATACATTTTGAAGATCTATATGTCTACTTTAATACATACATACATATACACACACATACACACATACATATATATCCCATACCAATGAGATAATATGGTATCAAAATGATTTATTATTATCATTATATATAATGATAATAATAAATCATTTTGTCATGTATATGCCTAATTATTCCTCAATAAATATATGTATATTTAAGTGAACATAACTCAGTACTTTATTTTTTTTGTAATAATACAAAAGGAAGTTTAAAACTGGATCACTTGGCCCTTTCTCTTATCTCCTCTTAATTCAAAATGCTTGTATCTCTAAATAGCCAGTATTCTCTTGGATTTTCAACAGACTCAAACCTCAGTGGAATCATCTTTGTAGTTGTAGCCAAACTGGCTTAGTCTGCACACCATGGCCAGCCACTGTGCTTCCTGTCATAATACCACTTTACCTGTGCAGACAGTGAACACTTACCTTTCTTGCACTGTGTTTCTTTGTGGGGTTGGTGCTTGCCACACTTCTTACAGAAAGTCTGGCAAGTTTAAGAACGATGACCATATTTATAGGAGTGCTATTGGCACAGAAAGAAGTTCATTTGATAGTCTAATGCTCTTATCATTGTGGCTAGAAAAGATTGTACCTAAATATTTATGTGGGATTGAGGAAGTGGTTCTGCTAAAAAAGGAAAAAATAAAGCAGCATTTGGAGGTTTTTTTAATTTTCTCATTTAGAAATCAACAAGCAAAACTAATCACATCAGAATTTATGTTTGCCTTTTGCCTTTTAGTGATAATGTAGCTCAGAAGGCATTATCCAAGAGTAACTTCAGAGCTTATGTTTCTTAATCAGAGAAAATACAGTATTTAATATTTAGATCAATTTTCCATTTATGTCTGAAATATCACCTATTATTGACCTTTACACACACACACACACACACACACACACACACTCACACACACACATACACACACACATACACACACAGTAATTACTAATTTTTCACTCTTGGCCATTATGAATACAGGGGGCATGAATTTACTCTCCAACTATACATAAAATATACCTACAGTTAACTGATAAGATACAACAGGCAGCTCAGATCTGTGAACTCTGTAGAAGAGAAATAAAATTTTCTGTCTTGGTTTATTAATTACAGGTATTCACAGACAATTTTATCAAAAAAGGGGTCATAGGCAGATAATGGTGGTCTCGTAAAATTTAGGAGGTAAATAGCAGAATTCTTTAGGGCTGATTTTGTGTTTGTGATCCCCAAGATTCCTATTTTGAATACCATTCCTATTTTGAATACCAATGGAATGGTATTAGGAATTGAGGCTTTTGGGGGAAGTAATTAGGCTTAGATAAAGTCATGAGGGTGTAGCTTCCATGGTGATATTTGTATCCTTTTTATTGTTGTTTAAATTTTTTAAAATCAAATCTATTGCATTTCATGGAAATTTAAAAATTCCCTTCTTTAAGAGATATGTTTAGAAAAATGAATACAAGTCACAGTTTAGGAGGAAATAAATGCAATCTGTGTATCTGACAAAGAACCCAGGGATTCTGCTTCAAAATATATGAAAATATATCTTCAAAAAGACTTGCCTACAAATCTCAGAGCAGCCCCACACCCACCTGTGTGGGGGATTGAACTCAATGCTTCATGCAAGCCACTGAGCTACACCCCAGCTCAGCTAGCAGCCTTCTTCTTTATGTCTATCTGACAATTTTGGAAGAATGAGTAGTGAGTCTTCCAATCTATGAATATGGTGTCTTTCCATTTATTTTTAAATGCATTTTTATTGATTCTTTTTAGTTACACATAACAATAGATTCCATTTTGATATAATTATACAATCATGGAGTGTATCTATTCTAATTAGGATCACATTCTTGCAGATGTACACAATGGAGGGATTCACTGTGTTGTATTCATATATGTACATAGGAAAATTGTGTCATATATATCCTTTTTAAAAGTGAAAGAAGAGTTCCCACACTCTATCATGAGAGGATATAACAAGAAGACTGTCATTGGCAAACCAGTAGGAGGGACCTCACCAGACAGTGACTTCAATTTGTCAGCACTTTGATTTTCGTCTTCTCAGCTTCCAGGATTGTGAAAAGAAATTCTTGTTATTTAAGTCACCCAGTCTATGGTATGTTGTTATAGTAGCCCAAATTGACTAAGGCACTGAGGTGGTCAAATTTTTCAGGGCTTTTTACCGATCAAGAGGGAGTGTTTTGGAGAAAAAAATCCATACATATTCATAGAAAATCCTTGAATCTGTCCTTTAAATCTAAGCTCCCTAGTTACAGGGTGTAGTTCTGCAAGATTATTTGAAAATTTGAAGGAATAATGGTCATTTTTTTTTGTCAAATTGAGTGAAAACTACAAATTCACACATCCAAGAAGCTAAAGAAACTGCAAGTAAGATAAACAAAGTAACTGCATATAGGATAAATACACCAAGGCACATCTCAGTCAAGTTGCTGGAAACTAGCAATGTAGACTAAAACTTAAAAACAGTCAGAAAAAGAAGGACACATAAAGAAAAAGGGCAAGAATTTGAGACTTCTCATCTAATGTTATTAAAGCTAGGGGGTAAGTGAATGAAATTTTAAGGTACTAAAATTTAAAGACAAATATAAAGACAAAAATATAGAATTATATACTGAGCAAAAATATCCAAAAATAAAGGGAACCAGACTTTCAGGCCATTAAAAGCTAAGAGAATTTACTAAAATGATATCTACATCACAAATGATATTAAAAGAAATATGCTTTAAACAGAATTAAAATATATCAGAAATAAACGTGGACCTACAATTAGGTATATTGAGCATCAAAATGGTAAATATATGGGGAAATTGTAAACAATACTTTTTTCAGTTATGATCTTTCAAAAAGGAAAAATAATGTGTTTTTAATTTGTGATATGTGTACAGCTAAAATATATGACACCAATAGCACAATTGAAGGGAAAAACTAAATGAAAAGATACTGTCTTAAGGTTCTTAATATGTGTAGTAGTACAATGTTATTTGAAAATACTTGTTACAAATAAAAGATGAAATTATATCTATTAGCTAGAGCAACTATTAAGCAAATTTGATAAAAAATAGCAAATTAGCAATAATGGAGATAAATGCTACATATTAACATGTGATCTAAGAGAAAGAAAGAAAAGATAATACATAAGAAACAAGTGAAACAAATGACAAAATGTCTGATAAAACAATCCCGATCATACTGATAATTATAATGAATTAAGAGGTTTGACTACTCCAATTAAACAGCAGTGATAGTAAGACTGAATAATAATAACAGTAATAATCTTCATCATAAAATGACAAACGTTATATGCTATCTTGCTATCTTTAGGAAGTCTAGTTTAAATGTGAAAGAATGGGAATTCCTGTTCTTAATATAATGTATATCATATCCTTCTAGTTGTATTTTCTTCAGAAAAACACTGAAATTCAAATATCATGTAAAAAGCAACCACCTAAGGGTGTGGAACAGTGAACAGAAGTAGGCAGACTCTGATTATGTGTGAATGCTCACTTAAAGAGAGATGAGGAGCTACACAAGTAAGTCCGCAATTCTACATCTTTTAGCCTGTGGCAAAGTGCAGGCTGTGTGATGCATCCGACCATGGCAGGGCCACAGCATGGAGAAACCTGTGGTCTTCCTGATCTTGGAAACAAGAAAAATGAAGCTAGAAAATTGTCAATGTGACTGAGAATATGGAACACCTGAAAAAAAAGAAGCCATAGGGTGGGTCCCAATTTTTGATAGATCCCTGTACAACACATGTAAAACAAGATGAAAGACATGACCTGAGACCAAAACTTTAAGGCAAGAAAAATGTGCAATTCGTGCACAGCCAAGAAAATTGACACCAAAAAACAAAGGAAACTATGTTTACAAAGAAAAATGACAGACTTAGAATCTTCACAACTTATAGACATAATATGCAGATATAACTTTAAAATTTCACTATTCCCACTAGAGGAAAAAAACCCAGCCTGATCATAAAATAAATCAGATATTGGAACTGACAGATATAAGTTTTAGGATACTAATTATAACTACCTCAATGAATTAAAGCAGAATATTTTTCAACTAATAAACATTTCAGTAGAGAAATTGGAAAGTATAGTAAAGAACAAAATCAATAAAGAAAAGAACCAAATGAAAATTCTAGAAGTTAAAAAAATAATTGAAAATTATAAAAAAGACAATGGAGGGACTCAGCAGCTGAAAGGCCACAACAAAGGAATAAGTAAATTTGAAGATATATCGATATGAACAATTATAGTAAGAAAGATAAAGATGAAGCCTCATTTAAAATGATGAAGTCTCAAGGACTTGTTAAATGAAACCAAATGGTAAGTACAAGTACAATTGGAATAGAGATGACAGAGGAGAGAAATAGACAGAAAAACACTTGAGAGTATATAATGGCCAAAATTTTTGCAAAACTGATAACAGAAAGAAATCCACATATTGGAGATTCTAAATGAGCACCAAACAGAGAAAATGTAAAGAAGCTAACGAGGCACATCTAGCAAAGCTAAATTATTATAATCCAAAGACAAATTATATCTTGAAAGCAACAAGAGAAAAATGGCATATTACATGCAGAAATAAATAACTTTTAATTGGAAATCATGGAAACAAGAAAAAAAGAGAGAATGTCATACTAAGTGCTTAAAGAAAAATAAATTCAACCCAGAAATCTATATACATCTAAGATAACCTTGAAAAATAATGGCCAAGTAAAAACACTTTTATGTAAAATAAGAGGAATTCATATCCATCAGACCTGAACTACAAAAAAGATCACATTTTCAAATTGAGCAAAATGATACCCAGATCCTAAGAAAAAAATATAAAAATCATCAGAAATTACTTATAACTGGGTTAATGCAAAAGACCATGTTTTATTTTGTTTTGTTTAAAATTTCCTTATAAACCAGATAACTGTTTAAAGCTAAAACTGTAACATTGTTTTGTGGGGTTTTTAATAAATGTAGACATTTGTGTAAAGAGAACATGGATTTACTATATGGGGAATATAAAAAGTTAAGAATGTTGTGTAATTCCTAAGATAACAAAGAAAAATTTAAAATATAAAAATAAGACCAGAAATATAGTTAAAAAACTAACTAAAATTCTAAAATTCTAAATAAAAGACAGAAAAGTATAAACACAGGAACAAAACATTTGGATACAAGTAGAAGTCAAAAAGTAAAGTGATATACAAATAGTGAACCCAAGGCTATGCAACAATAAACAAATAATATCAATAATTGCATTTTAAAAATATTTATTTTTTAGCTTTAGGTGGACACAATATCTTTATTTTATTTTTATGTGGTGCCGAGGATCGAACCCAGTCCTCACGCATGCCAAGCGAGTGCGCTACGACTTGAGCCATATCCCCAGTCCCAATAATTGCATTTAAATATATAAACTATCAATGAGATAAACATTACAACTAAAAGGAAAAACTTATCAAAAAAAAGAGGGAAAAAGACACAACTATGTGTTGTGTATGAAACAAACACTTTAAATAAAAAGATATCCCTTTCAAACAGTGTTTATATTAACAACAGACATAATATCTTTCAAAACAAATTTATTACCAAAAGTAGAAATAAATATAATTAAAGGATAAATGGGTTAGTTCAAAAGATGGACCTCCAGTTACCTCTGCCTCCTGGAATTCATGACCCTATGTAATGCCCTCCCTTTCAATGTGGACTGGACCTAGAAACCTATTTGTAATTAACAGAATATGGCAAAAATAATGGAGTGTAACCTTTATGATTAGGTGAAAAAAGACTCTGACTGCTGACTTTTGGTTGTGTGTATTCCTTCTATACTTGTGTATTTTCAGAGAACATACTACTGTGCTGGAGAAGCCCATAAGACAAATAATTGAAGGTAGATTCAGACTACCAGCCAGTTAGAAATTAGTACCCTTGGTTCAGAATCTGAAGAGGGACTAAATCCTGCCAACAACCAAGTGAGTGGTCTTGGAATTAGATCCTTCATTAGTCAAATATTGAGATGACTATAGACCTAGCCAAACCTTGATTGCAAAAGGCCCTCCTAATCCGCACACTCAGATTTCTAATCTTTAGAACCTGTGATAAGGAATGTTGTTGTTTCAAACCATTTACTTTAGAGTAATAGTTTGCAGAATATTAGACTAATACAAAGACATAGAGGCTGGGGATGTAGCTCAGAGGTAAGAGCCCTTGCTTAGCATGTGCATAGCCGTGGGTTCAATTCCCAGCACCACACAAACACACACACACACACACACACACACACACAGGCACTAACAATCATAAATGTGGAAATCCATGATAACAGAACTTCTAATACATGAGGAAAAAGTTGATAGAATTAAAAAGATAAATGGAAAATTCTATAGTTTATATTTGGAGATTTTATTATCAATTGGTAGAACAAGTAAAGAAAGATCAGCAAAGAAGAAAGACTGAAAATAATATCAACCAACTATCATAATTCGTCTAACATGATAATAATATTTGCCCTTTCTATCTTAATGAGAATCAGATGTCTGGCTATTGAGGTTCATTCAAGTGAAATGTTCTGCCCAAATTCTTGTAGCCAGAAAGAGACAGATTTCATATATTTTTCTAATTTCTGATACTTTCTTGATCACTCTAAAGATTGAGTGTTAAGATATTTAAGAATCATTAAATCATAATGTATTCTACCATTTACATAATTATTTAAAGAGAAAGAAATTGATGAGAACAAGTTATTAGGTTACATTAACAAAAATGAGAAGTAGATTAATACAGATGGTAGAATGTAAAAGACTACAGGAAAATCTTTCTTCTTAGATTTAACCCTGTATTTAATCCTTTCTAAAACATTTCTGATCTCTTCAACTCTTCTAGTGGCCAGAAACAATGCATTAAGAAAATGTTTAAATATTAAGCAGACATCTTTATTTTTATAAATTTTATCCACTGCTTTCTTATATATTCTGAAGCACAGAGCACAAGCAAAAACAATTTTATTTTGATAGTTATCCAAACATTTTATGAATGTCATTCCTTTTCAACATATTTATAGGAGAAATTTCCAAGTCCTTTCAAGAAATTGTACAAAATGGTCCTTAGCACTAGTGAGTCTTAACTTGTACCTATCTCTCTAAAGGAGAGAAAAACAAAAACAAAAACACCACAACAGACATGTTCTGAAAAATAAATAAATAAAGTACAACAGATATGTTCTGATAAAGAGCAGGTAGTGGGGATAATTATCTCAAAAATTCTGCATTTCTGTAAGTGATTTCTATAGTCATTGTGGTCATTTATGGTCACACTGTCAACCATTGATTCATACTGAGTTTTTAATCGATATAAACCTTAGAGCATTTTTCTGTGTACTGTCATGTTTCCTCAATCTGGTATTTTTATAGTTGTTGTTCTTTTAACTGAAGGGCAGGTTGATTCATTTGTCACTACTTAATTTCATCTTGTTATCTTGGCCCTTCATTATTTCCTGTTGAGATCTTTTTGAATCCTCTCTCTGTCATCCCATGCATTAGCTCTTTCTTCCAGAATTATGTCATATGCCCCCAAGCAGTGGGCTTATTCTGGCCTCATTCTTCTTGTTCTGAACATTTCTAAAAATGTCACTTTTATTATCTGAGGCATTTTTAACAAGCTTCTGCTTATTTATGCCTCTTACTTTTCTGTCTCTATATTTCCAGATTCTTGCTACTTCAGGGTTTATCATTGTTGATTATATCCTCTAACTCTCAGCTTTTCATGTTTCTTTCAAAATATATACTTATCCTAGTATTTCCTAGGCAGGCATAAGTTTTTCTTCATTTCATAGTCCCTCAAACAGAGACAATTATAACTGAAATATATGATTGGGGACTCACGTATTCTGGAGGCTCAAATGTGTATCTCACTATGCCAGTATTCCTTACTCCTCTTGTTTAGAATTTTAAGATAATACCAATTTACAAACTCACTGAACAAATGCTTAATAAGTCTTCATTGAATGAATACATGGAAATAAAAGAAAAGAAGAGTTCATGAATAACTGATAGACATTGTGTTAATAGCTTTCCATCATTATAATAAATAAGTGAGATAAGCAAATTGTAAGAAGAAAAGGTTCATTCTGGTTCACAGTGTTGGAAGTCATGGTTAAGTATGTGGTAGAGAAAAACTGTTCACTTTATGGTGAGGAATGGAAAAGAAAGAGGAAGAGACCAGGGTTGAAAAATCCACTAAAAGGGCATACCACCAATAAGCTAAGGTCTCCCACTAGGCTCCACCTTTTAAAATTTTCACTACCTCTAAATAGCACCAAGGTGGGAACCAAGCCTTTATTTAATTCATGGGATTCTTGAAAACATTTAAGATCCAAACTATAGTTTTACAATAATTCATCTACTTAACTTCATCAATTACTGATATATATATATATATATATATATATATATATATATATATAAATTAAATCAGCAAGGTGATTTCTCTACTTACTTCCTTCACCAATTGATTTAAAGACAGAATAAAAAGGGAAATCATAACCTAGAAAACTGTGAAACATTCATGACAAAGTTTTATTTTTACAGATAAGTAGCTCTTTCCAATTCAACCTGATAGAAAAGCTCACAATATAAAGAATAGGCAATTTTCTTACCCTAATTAAATTTTACAAGGAGCTAGCTAACATGTTTTTAAAAAGTTAGACTCAGTAGTAAACAAAAAGTATAAATTAGGCACCAGAAATGCAATCAGTCACTACTTCTCCTATTGGAGCAGAAAATGTTTACTTGAAAATGATAATCAGCATCATTAGGAGGAAAGAAGATAGTTATTCTCACAAATGATATTGGAAATGTAAATGCATAGGATACTTACAATGTGTATTTAATAATAATTATCAATAATATAAAAATTCTTATTCCTTTTGAATCAGTAATTTAGCTTCTGTATTTTTACTCTAATAAAATGTTTATTAATAACCCCAAAATTTACATAAAGTAATCTTTATAATGGAATTATTTTTAGAAAAAAAATTAAATCTGCCCAGTATTCTAGTTAAATGCTAATGGTGAAACGCAGAATGCTAAAACTAAAAATACAACAATTTATGGTCATTAAAATTATACTTCAAAATCCTGTATTATTTAGGTATAAATACAATTTGAAATTGTACTTTAAAATCATGCAAATAACAAAAAACAGATTTTCTTTAAAAATATGAATGCAAAAAATACTGTAAAGAATTCATAGTCATTAGTGTTTAGGTAGTGATCATGGGTTATTTTTCTCTTTCATACTTTCTGTATTTTTCAATTTGTCACAAAATGTATATTAATTTGTAATTAGAAAAGTCATACCAAAAAAGTAACTAAAAACACAGCAGTATGGGATCATTTAATGTTGATGGAATAATGCCTATGAATCTCAATACCTCCAGAAGACATCATTAAGTCAAAATTTAATTTACAAATATAAGTTAGGAATAATAATGCTTGAAAATTTAAGTTATATTATCTTTAATACCCCTGTTTAAGAAGCCAGGGAAATAAATCACAAGTTTTAAAATATAGTTTGTTAATCAACAATCTTGAAGACTTCTTTTAAAATGTATTCTTCAGATCTTAAGAAATGATAAGGGAATGTAGTAAATCCAGTAATGTGAAAGGTTCATTCTTATACTAATAGGCTACAATGGTATTATATCATGTGGTGTAATGATTGAATAAAGATAAAGTTTCTGTAAATTTCAAAGAAAGAATTTTGGGTCAGCCAGTTGTACATTCTCCTAGTAAATATATAAATTGCTATGTAAAAAGAAACACCAGAAGTTCTGTTAACTTTCTTTAGGCCATTGGGATATGAATAAAATTTGAATTTATTTCACTTCCTACATCTTCAAAAATATCAAACTAAAGTTTGATTAAAATCATTTTTCTTCTGAGCTATTCTAATTAGTTTGCCCCTACCCACACACTGATCTTAACGGGATGCTGTGTGTGAGCTCAGATCTTGAAAAGATATTCTGAGCAGGAGTACAAGGAAAGAATGAATCATGAGATAATATTGAACATGAATAATACTGAATATTTATGGAGTGCTTACATGTACCAGACACTATTCTAGCCATGAAGGATAACATAAATAAGATGGAATATTTGCCCTAATGTAGTTTACATCATGTGGGGGATGTTTATAGAAAACAAAGAAATAATTTTATAATATATTTTTAGATAGCATACTAGATTAAATCAAGATGTGAGAATAAAGAAATGATAGATGAATATTTTAGATAGAGCTTCAATAGGTGACACATAATCAGAAAAACCTAAATGAGTATGAGTGTATAAATCTCAGGAAGAACTGTGGAAAGGGGATATCCAGCAAAGGACAGAAAGGACCACTGAGTATGTCCAAAATACTGACATTGCAATGAGCTAGGAGTTATTTGAAAATGAGATTGAATAAGTAGCTGTGGACTATATTGTTTAAGGGTACTTGTTAATGCTAATGTTTTATGCTTAATTCTAAGTGGATAGATTAGAAGGTTTTGAGATGGGACATAGCACGATAGGATTTAATATTTTAATAAGATCAGCCTGTTAGTCTGCTGGTTATAGTAATAATTGACTGAGAAATGGATTAGAGAGAAGCAATCTAAGAGTCTGCTGCAATTGTTTTGAAGGCTTGGACTAGAGAAATGGTTTTAGAGGTAGTGAAAGTGCATTTTGACAACATAATGCAATGGAGAAATCTGAATTTTTTCCTAAAAAATAAGAGCATTGAACTGCAATCTTATTATATTGTGCTTGTTTGAGAAACTGAAACCAGGCCAAGAAACCAAAGGGGAGAAAATTATGAAGAGTGGTTCCTGTAAAATTTACTAAGGCAGAGATTGGTTCTAGTATGCAATGACTTTGCAGGATGCTAAAAGTCTTAAACATATGCTAGGAAATCTTTGTTTTATCAGTTTTTAGCGTGGGTTGTGGGGTGGGTGAGAGGATGAATGAAGAGCTTCCACCATTTCCTCATCACTTTTTTCATGTCCACTGCTAGATACTTCTCACTGTTATATGCTAACCTGCTGTCATTACAGTTTCATCTAGGACTTGAAAGTATATTGTGTGATACTGAGTATCCTCCATCTTTTGGAAATCCACTATAGTAAGCACATGCATACATACTAAATTGAACTTCAATCTCAACTGCAGATCCCAAAGTATCTCTGTGATCTGGCTCCAGCTCCAATTTACTGTGATCTCTGACCTTTGACTCCTTACCCTGCCCCCCAGGATATGATGACAGCTTATTAGGAATCCAATGAGAGGTGAGCCTATTTCTGTTCCTAGTAATAAGCCACAGACAGACTGTGGACAAAGAAGTGGTCCCATGATCTTACTTCAGCTCCACCTGACTGTTATACTAGAGGCAGTATCATCACTTTACGAAGTTGGCAGGAAAAAACCCTCACGTGCCAAAACCAGTCTGTAAAGACAAAGAGAGGTATGTGCTTTTTCAAAGACAGACATCAACATAATACTGCAAATATCATGAATAATCAGATGATATAAGACAAAGCATGAAAGAAAACTAATAAAACTGACTCCAAAGAATGGAGATTTATGAATTATCTGACAAATATTCAAAATGATTATTTTAAAGAAGCTCAGTGAGTTACAGGAGAACACACATAATGAAATCAAGAAAACAATACAAGAACAAAATATGAAGGCCAGAAAAGAGGTAAAAGTCATTAAAAACAATCTGGAAACATGAGACCTGAAGAATAAAATGAATGAAATGAAAATCGAAAAAGAGAGTTTCAATAGCTGATTCAATCAAGCAGACAAAAGAATCTGAATTTAATGATAGGTCACTCAAAGTTAACTCATCAGTAAGTAAAACAAGAGTAAATTCTCAAAACACCATCAAGTGAATCAATATATGCATTGTGTGAGTTAGAGAAGTAGAAGAGAAATAGAACGAGGCTAAAATCTTACTTAACAATATGACAGAAAATTTTTCATATATTGGGAGGAATATGACTAAGTTCATAAAAATCAAAATTTATAAAGTACTATTTATTCAAAGAAGATAACACTGAAACACATTATTATTAAGTTACCAAAGTTAAAGACAAAGATATTTTTAAAACCAGGAAGAGAAAAAGCAATTCATCATAAACAAGAAAACTCCACAAGGCTATCTGCAAATTTCTCAGCAGCAATTTTGCAGGCCAAGAAAGAGTGAGATGGTATATTCAGTGTTCTGAAAGACAAAAATAATTTCTCATCAACCAAAATAGTCTATTTGGTAAAACTGTCCTTGAGAAATGAGGAAGAGAAAAAGACAAAAGTTGAGGAAGCTCCTTACCACGAGATCTGCCTTGCAAGAAAAATTAAAGGATGTTTATCAAATTGAAATTAATGAATACTAATTAGAAACATGAAAACATATGAAAGTATAAAACTCACCAATAAAAGTGAATTTACAGTCAAATTTAGTATAGTCTAACATTGTAATGGTGCTACATAACTAACTTTCAAACTCTAGGATAGAAGTCAAAAGTATTAAAAGTTATTATGATAAAATAATTTGTTAATGGATAATCTATATAAAAATCCAGATGGCATCAATCAAATAAAATATGGGGAAGAGGTACTGGGTAAAAGTGCTGAAATTTTGTATGCAATTAGTTTTAAGCTCAACTATTCTAAATATGAGATATTTTACATAAGCCTCATGATAATCACAAAGAAAAAAACTTGTAGTAAATACACACACACACACACACACACACACACACACACACACACATACACACCAAAAGAGAATGGAATCAAAACTTATCACTACAAAAATTACATCACAAAATAAGGCAGCAAGGGAGGAGGAAAATAAAAAAGACCTATAAAATAGAGAAAAATTGACAAAAATACAGAAAAATTCTTATGTATCAACAATCCTCCTAAATACAAATAAATTCCCCAATTAAAAGACATAGAGTAACTGAATAAATTTTTAAAAAGAAAAATAAGTTCAATCATATACTCTCTATAAGAGACTCACTTTAGCTTTGGAAAGACACATAGAATGAAATTAAAGGTACAGGAAAAGTTATTCCAAGTAAATGGCTATCAAGAGAGATCAAGGGTAGTCAGGAGTATATGAGATATAATAGGATTGAGATAAAAACTGAAGTAAAAGGCAAAGAAGGCCATTCCGTAATGATAAAAGGGTAATTTCAACAAGAAGATATAACAAATATAAATACATATGCACCCAATATCAAAGCATTTAAATACATAAAGCAAGCATTGACCACTGAGCTGAAAGGAAAAATAGCAATATAATAATAATAGGACACTTCAAAGGCCTGCTCTTTGTAACGGATAGAGAATGTATTCAGAAAATTGATAAGGAAACTGCAAAAATGAACACATTATATACTAATGAGACCTAACAGAAATGCACAGAACTTTCTATTCAACAGCAAACGAGGGAGCTCCATACCACTACATCTGCCTTGCAAGAAATATATTCTTCCCAAATAAACATATACCATTTTCCAAATAGATCACAATTTATATTTTAAAAAAGATTTTTAAAAAATTTCCAGAAATTCTGAGTTATTCCAAATATATTTTCTGACCACAAAGGAAAAACCTAGAAATCAATAACAGTTAAGAAAATGGACAAATAAAAAGCAAGAACATTAAACACACACTTGAACAAATAATTGATGAAATAGGAAGTCAAAAGGAATTTAAAAATCATCTCAAGACCAATGAAAATGAAAATATATACCAAAACTTATTGGGGTACAGCAAAAGTAGTACTACAAGGAAAGTTTAGGCAATACATTATTGATGTTGAAAACAGAGATCTCAAATAAATGAGATAACTTTATTCCTCAAAGAAATAGTAAAAGAAGAAACTAAGATCAAAGTTACCAAGAGAAAGGAAATAGTATAGATTATTACATATAAATTGGAAAAATGTTTGAAAATATACAGATAATTAAGATTTTATATTTGGGGTGAAAATGGGAGTTCAAAACACAATTTGAGTCTAATGTATGAAAGATGATATATCATGAGCTATGTAATGCTTTAAATAATCAATAAAAAATTAAAAAAAAAAGATTTTATATTTCAAAAAGACAAAACAACAAACCCATAACTAGGCTAAGAAAATTAAGAAGTTTCAAATTTAAAAATGTTATAAGTGAAATACACATTACAATAGAAGACTTAGAAATTAGATCATAGGAGACTCCAATAAACCATGAAATACCAAGAAATTAAGCATTATATAAGAAAAAAAATGAGAAACATATGGTCTGTCAAAATTGAATAGACTGGACTGGGGGGTAAGTGTAGGCAGGTAGGACATGGCTGGAGGAGATGGATCACTGAGGGTGTCCTCTGGGAGGGTGCATATGCCTTTAGTGCCCCACCCCCCACTGCTTCCTGACCTCACCATGAGCTAAGAAGTTTTCTTCCTCTGGTCTCTGTCCCCATGATGTGCTATCTCACTTTGGGTCCATAGCAATGGAGCTGGTTGTCTATGGATTGAGACCTCTAAAACCTTGAGTCCCAAATGAACTTTTTCTTCTTTGAATTGTTCTTGTTGGATATATTGGTCACAGTGACTTAAAAGCTGATATATCTTTTTGCAACTTTTCTACTGAAAAGTTTCTAGTTATATAACTACAAGATAGTTGGCTGATTCTGACTGAGCTTAAGTTTTCTTTATGTAATACAAGCCTTTATAAGAGAGAGACCTATTTAAACTATACTTATGTTTGTGCTTTATAAAGGTTGAGGTTAATTATAAATCAATAACAGTTATTGGCTTTGTCTGCCCTGAAGATTTTTCTAGGCCTGGTCTCCATTTTAATTTGCTCAAACATGCCATATTAACAATATGAATGGAAAAAATCAAAACAAAATGCCACGTCTCAATAGATGCAGAAAAAAATTTAACAAAGTTAAAAATTGATTTTTATTTTATTTTATTTTATTTTTTTATTGTTGGTTGTTCAAAACATTACATAGTTCTTGACATATCATATTTCACACTTTGATTCAAGTGGGTTATGAACTCCCATTTTTACCCCGTATACAGATTGCAGAATCACATCAGTTACACTTCCATTGATTTACATATTGCCATACTAGTGTCTGTTGCATTCTGCTGCCTTTCCTATCCTCTACTATCCCCCCTCCCCTCCCCTCCCCTCCCCTCTTCTCTCTCTACCCCCCTCTACTGTAATTCATTTCTCCCCCTTGTATTATTTTTCCCTTTCCCCTCACTTTCTCTTGTATGTAATTTTGTATAACCATGAGGGTCTCCTTCCATTTCCATGCAATTTCCCTTCTCTCTTGCTTTCCCTCCCACCTCTCATCCCTGTTTAATGTTAATCTTCTTCTCATGCTCTTTGTCCCTATTCTGATCTTAGTTACTCTCCTTATATCAAAGAAGACATTTGGCATTTGTTTTTTAGGGATTGGCTGGCTTCACTTAGCATAATCTGCTCTAATGCCATCCATTTCCCTCCAAATTCTATGATTTTGTCATTTTTTAATGCAGAGTAATACTCCATTGTGTATAAATGCCACATTTTTTTATCCATTCATCTATTGAAGGGCATCTAGGTTGGTTCCACAGTCTTGCTATTGTGAATTGTGCTGCTATGAACATCGATGTAGCAGTGTCCCTGTAGCATGCTCTTTTTAGGTCTTTAGGGAATAGACCGAGAAGGGGAATAGCTGGGTCAAATGGTGGTTCCATTCCCAGCTTTCCAAAAAATCTCCATACTGCTTTCCAAATTGGCTGCACCAATTTGCAGTCCCACCAACAATGAACAAGTGTACCCTTTTCCCCACATCCTCCCCAGCACTTGTTGTTGTTGACTTCCTAATGGCTGCCAATCTTACTGGAGTGAGATGGTATCTTAGGGTGGTTTTGATTTGCATTTCTCTGACTGCTAGCAATGTTGAGCACTTTTTCATGTACTTGTTGATTGATTGTATGTCCTCCTCTGAGAAGTGTCTGTTCAGGTCCTTGGCCCATTTGTTGATTGGGTTATTTGTTATCTTATTGTCTAATTTTTTGAGTTCTTTGTATACTCTGGATATTAGGGCTCTATCTGAAGTGAGAGGAGTAAAGATTTATTCACAGGATGTAGGCTCCCTATTTGCCTCTCTTATTGTTTCTTTTGCTGAGAAAAAACTTTTTAGTTTGAGCAAGTCCCATTTGTTGATTCTAGTTATTAACTCTTGTGTAATTTTGTGGATTGGTTTCTGTGTCCTCTATTCTGTACCATTGGTCCACCCGCCTGTTTTGGTACCAGTACCGTGCTGTTTTTGTTACTATTGCTCTGTAGTATAGTTTGAAGTCTGGTATCAGTATACCGCCTGATTCACACTTCCTGCTTAGCATTGTTTTTGCTATTCTGGGTCTTTTATTTTTCCATATGAATTTCATGATTGCTTTCTCTATTTCTACAAGAAATGCCATTGGGATTTTGATTGGCATTGCTTTAAACCTATAGAGAACTTTTGGTAATATCGCCATTTTGATGATGTTAGTTCTGCCTATCTATGAACAGGGTATATTTTTCCATCTTCTAAGATATTCTTCTATTTCTCTCTTTAGGGTTCTGTAGTTTTCATTGTATAAGTCTTTCACTTCTTTTGTTAGGTTGATTCCCAAGTATTTTATTTTTATTTTTTTGAGGATATTGTGAATGGAGTGTTTTTCCTCATTTCCATTTCAGAGGATTTGTTGCTGATATACAGGAATGCCTTTGATTTATGCGTGTTGATTTTATATCCTGCCACTTTGCTAAATTCATTTATTAGCTCTAATAGTTTCTTTGTAGACCCTTTTGGGTCTGCTAGGTATAGAATTATGTCATCTGCAAATAGTGATAATTTAAGTTCTTCTTTTCCTATTTTTATGCCTTTAATTTCTTTCATCTGTCTAATTGCTCTGGCCAGTGTTTCGAGAACTATGTTGAACAGAAGTGGTGAGAGAGGGCATCCCTGACTTGTTCCAGATTTTAGAGGGAATGCCTTCAATTTTCCTCCATTCAGAATGATGCTAGCCTGAGGCTTAGCATAGATTGCTTTTACAATGTTGAGGTATGTTCCTGTTATCCCTATTTTTTCGAGAGTTTTGAACATAAAGGGATGCTGTACTTTGTTGAATGCTTTTTCTGCATCTATCGAGATGATCATATGTTTCTTATTTTTAAGTCTATTGATGTGGTGAATAACATTTATTGATTTCCGTATATTGAACCAGCCTTGCACCCCAGGGATGAATCCTACTTGATCATGCTGCACAATTTTTTTGATATGTTTTTGAATCTGATTCGCCAGAGTTTTATTGAGGATTTTTGCATCTAGGTTCATTAGAGATATTGGTCTGTAGTTTTCTTTCTTTGAAGTGTCTTTGTCTGGGCTAACCCAGGGTGATTTGGGCCTCGTAGAATGAATTTGGAAGTTCTCCCTATTTTTCTATTTTTTGAAATAGCTTGAAAAGTATTGGTATTAGTTCCTCTTTAAAGGTTTTGTAAAACTCTGCTGTATACCCATCCGGTCCTGGGCTTTTCTTAGTTGGTAGTCTTTTGATGGTTTCTTCTATTTCCTCTATTGATATTGGTCTGTTTAGGTTGTCTATATCCTCCTGACTCAATCTGGGCAGATCATATGACTTAAGAAATTTATCGATGCCTTCACTATCTTCTATTTTATTGGAGTATAAGGATTCAAAATAATTTCTAATTATCTTCTGTATTTCTGAAGTGTCTGTTGTGATGTTGCCTTTTTCATCCCATATGCTAGTAATTTGAGTTCTCACTCTTCTTCTCTTTGTTAGCATGGCTAAGGGTCTGTCGATTTTATTTATTTTTTCAAAGAACCAACTTTTAGTTTTGTCAATTTTTTCAATTGTTTCTTTTGTTTCGATTTCATTAATTTCAGCTCTAATTTTAATTATTTCTTGCCTTCTACTTCTTGTGCTGTTGTTTTGCTCTTCTTTTTCTAGGATTTTGAGATGAAGTATGAGATCATTTATTTGTTGGTTTTTTCTTTTTTTCAGGAATGAACACCAAGCAATGAATTTTCCTCTTAGAACTGCTTTCAATGTGTCCTATAGATTCCGATATGTTGTGTCTGTGTTTTCATTTATCTCTAAGAATTTTTTAATTTCCTCCTTGATGTCTTCTATAACCCATTGATCATTCAGTAACCTATTGTTCATTCTCCAAGTGATGCATGATTTTTCCTTCCTTCTTGTATCGTTGATTTTCAGTTTCATTCCATTATGATCAGATAAGATGCATGGTATTATCTATACTCCTTTATATTGTCTAAGAGTTGCCCTGTGACATAATATATGATCTATTTTTGAGAAGGATCCATGTGCTGCTGAGAAAAAAGTGTAACTGCTTGATGTTGGGAGGTATATTCTATATATGTCAATTAAGTCTAGGTTATTAATTGTGTTATTGAGTTCTATAGTTTCCTTATTCAACTTTTGTTTGGAAGATCTGCCCAGTGGTGAGAGAGGTGTGTTGAAGTCTCCCATGATTATTATATGGTGGTCTATTAGACTCTTGAACTTGAGAAGAGTTTGCTTGATGAACATAGCTGCACCGTTGTTTGGGGCATATATATTTATGATTGTTATGTCTTGTTGGTGTATGGTTTCCTTGAGCAGTATGTAGTGTCCCTCTTTATCCATTTTGATTAACTTTGGCTTGAAATCTATTTTATTTGATATGAGTATGGACACTCCTGCTTGTTTCCGAAGTCCATATGAGTGATATGATTTTTCCCAACCTTTCACCTTCAGTCTATGTATGTCTTTTCCTATCAAATGCGTCTCCTGTAGGCAGCATATTGTTGGGTCTTGTTTTGTGATCCATTCTACTAGCCTGTGTCTCTTAATTGGTGAGTTTAAGCCATTAACATTTAGGGTTATTATTGAGATATGGTTTGTTCTTCCAGCCATATTTGTTTATTTATGTTACTAAACATGGTTTGTTTTCCTCTTTGATTATTTCCCCCTTTTACTGTCCTACCTCCCACTGTTGGTTTTCATTGTTATTTTCCATTTCCTCTTCCTGAAATGTTTTGCCAAGGATATTTTGAAGAGATGGTTTTCTAGCTGAGAATTATTTTAACTTTTGTTTATCGTGGAAGGTTTTAATTTTATCTTCCACCCTGAAGCTTAATTTCGCTGGATACACGATTCTTGGTTGGAACCCATTTTCTTTCAGTGTTTGAAATATGTTATTCCAGGATCTTCTAGCTTTCAGAGTCTGTGTTGAAAGATCAGCTGTTATCCTGATTGGTTTACCCCTAAATGTGATCTCCTTCCTTTCTCTTGTAGCTTTTAAAATTCTCTCCTTATTCTGTATGCTGGGCATCTTCATTATAATGTGTCTAGGTGTGGATCTCTTATGATTTTGCACATTCGGCGTCCTGTAGGCTTCTAGGATTTGGGATTCTGTCTCATTCTTTAAGTCTGGGAAGTTTTCTCCTATTATTTCATTGAGTAGATTGCTCATTCCTTTGGTTTGGAGCTCTATACCTTCCTGTATCCAATGACTCTTAAGTTTGGTCTCTTTATGTTATCCCATATTTCTTGGATGTTCTGCTCATGGTTCCTTAACAGTCTTGCTGAGCTGTCTATGTTCTTTTCAAGTTGAAATACTTTGTCTTCATTGTCTGATGTTCTATCTTCTAAGTGTTCTACTCTGCTGTTAGTATTCTCAATTGAGTTTTTAAGTTGGTTTATTGCTTCCTGCATTTCTAGGATTTCTTTTTGTTTGTTTTTTATTACCTCTATCTCCCTGTATAGTTGATCTTTTGCTTCCTGGATTTGTTTGTGTAATTCATTGTCAAAGTGATTTTTCATTGTCTGATTTTGCTGTCTCATGTCTTCCTTGAGACTCCAGATCATCTGAAGCATGTATCTCCTGAATTCTTTATCTGAAATTCCATCTGCTGCAGCTATTACCTCTTCTAAAGTTGAGTTGACCTGCATTGCTTGTGGTCCTTTCTTTCCTTGTCACTTCATACTGTTCGCGTTTCTTTCTGCTTGGTGAAACTGTTGTGTTTTTTAAATTTCCCCCCTATATATTTATATTGCTCTTGTATAGTTGAAAAGTCTCCCTTGCAGGGCAGGCAGCGGCTGTGCTCCTCCTCCATTTGGGGTGATCTGTCTACCACGCTGGCGGGCCGCTGGGTCTGTTCTGCCGTTCGGTCGCAGGTCTGCCTACCTTGCAGGCGTGGGCGGCGGCCTGCTCTCCCTTACTCCAATTGGGGTGACGTGTCTACCACGCCAGCGGGTCGCTGGGCCTGTTCCGGGCGCGGGAGGCGGCTCTGCTCTGCCCCTACTCCAATTGTTGTGATGTGTCTACCACACCGGCAGGCCGCTAGGCCTGTTCCGCCGGTCGGTCGCAGGTCTGCCTACCTTGTGGGCTCGGGCAGCGGCTCTGCTCGGCCCCTACTGCAGTTGGGGTGAAGTGATACCACGCCAGTGCGTCGCTGGGGCTGTTCCGGGCGTGGGCGGCGGCTCTGCTCTGACCCTCTGACCTCCACAGTATTTAGCAGGATCCAGACTGAGAAGCAGTTTCCGTGGGTTCTTTAGCCCTGGGCCAGAGCAGTTCCGGGAGCCAGAATTCGGCCGCTCCGGCTCGGTGTATGTTCTGATAGGAGCAGGCTCCAAGACGCAGTTTCTGCGGGTTCTTTAGCACTGAGCCTGAGTAATTTGTCTGCGAGACGCAGGCGAATGGCAGCCTAAAATTACCTGTTCTATAGTTGAATGAGCTGCGATCAGTGGAAAACCTGAAATTAGTTTCTGCTGAATTTGTTTCGCCTTCTTGCAGCGCCTGCCAAAATTGATTTTTAAAACAATGTTTTGAAAATTAAAAATTCAATGAAATGGGTATAGAAAAATTTTACCTAGACACAATAAAGGCTACATGTGAAAATACCACAGCTAACAACATAGTCAATGAGTGAAACATAAAATTAAGCTTTCTCTCTTTTTGATGGGATAACAAAATATCAGACTGGGTAATATATAATCAATAAAAATTTATTTCTCAAAATACCACAGACTGGGTAATTTATTAACAATGGAAATTTACTTCTTATGCTTTTGAAGCCCAGGAAGTCCATCATAAAGACAAAAGCAGAGTTAGTATTTAGTAAGAGCTGCTCTAAGCTTCTTAAAGGGTTCCTCATTGCTGTGTTCTCCAAAGGGAAGAAACACTGTCCTTATATAGCAGAAGGTATAGAAAGGTAAGAAGATGCTCCCCTCAACCTGTGCATGTTCTAATCCCATTCATGAGGGCATAGCCATTAATTACTTTCCAAAGGCCATACCTCTCAATATTCTTATTTTGGGGATTAAATTTCAACATGAATTTTAAAGGGAACATCATTATTCAATCTATGTAACTTCCATCTGTAATTCAATGCAAGGCAAGGATATACAGACTCAATATTGCTATTCGACACTATATTGGAAGTTCTAGCCAAAGCAATCAAACAAGAAAAAGAAATGCAAGACATTATGTGTCTGTGTATGTGATGCACTCATATATATGTTATTCTGCCATAAAAAGAAGGAAATCCTTCCATTTGTTACAACATGGAAGAACTTGAAGGTTATTATACTAAATATAATAAGACAGACACAGAAGGACAACTACTACATGATCTCACTTGTATGTGGAGACTAAAAAAACAAATTCATAAAAATAGAGTAGAATGGTAATTCTCAGTGAGAGGAGGGAAGTCTGGAAAAAGAAATATTGGTTAAAATGTACAAAGTTTCGTTTATGTAAGTTGAATAAGTTCTGGAGATCTAATGTAGAGCATGGTGCTCACAGTACTGTATATTATGCTTAGAATTTGCTAAGAGTTAACCTTAAATGTTCTTACCAAATACAAAAACTATAGCCATGTACAATGACAGATATGATAACTATGTTGATTAACTTGACTATGGCAATCATTTCCGAGTATATATATATATATATATCAAGACATCACAGGATATATTTTAAAATATATGTGATTATTTTGGTCAAATATATCTTGATAAAGCTGGAAAATATAAAAAATAAAGGATAGGCATTTAAATTAGAGAAATAAGTAGCTGTTATAATTTTTAAACCTTCAACTGTTATAATTTATGATAATTTATAGAAATTATTTAAATTATTATCAATAATCTATCCAAATATAAATTCTTTCCAAAAATTTGATAAGATCATTTTAACAGGGGCTGGGGCTAGGGCTCAGCGGTAGAGTGCTTGCCTAGCACATGCAAGGTGCTGGATTTGATCCTCAGCACCACATAAAAATAAATAAATAAAATAAAGATATTGTGTCCAACTACAACTAAACAAATATTTTAAAAAAGATCATTTTAACAAAATCTTGATTTGAAATTACATGTTCATTTCAAGAATATAAAATTGGATCCAATCCTATTCCTCATTAAATTTCTTTCTAGGTTGTATTTGAAAAATTTATACAAATTCAACAATGTAATATTTTGTTTTATACTTTGGATGGTAACCCTAATTATACCATTTCTATGAAATGGAACTTTTAAAAATCAAACTCCATATAGCACCCAAATTCCCATTATCTTTCACCAATGAGCCATGTTTTTTTTTTTTTTTTGTCATTTCTTTATATTCCATGATTTTGGGGAGTGTGGGGAGGAGTACCAGGGATTGAATCCAGGGGTACTTAACCACTGAGCCACCTCCCTAGCCCTTTTAATATTTTTATTTTGAGACAGGGTCTTGCTGAATTGTTTATGACCTAAGCTGAGGCTGGGTTTGAATTTGGGATCCTTTTGCCTCATCTCCAATATTGTTGGGATCACAGGCATATGCCACTGTGCCCATATCTATATACCATGATTTACAAAAACTTAGGAAAGTGAGAAAAAGTAGTACTTTAAAAAGTTAAGGGTTAAGGGCATAGGGCCAGGTCAGATGTTCATGTCTAAATAAATTAAGAAACTGTATTGTGCTATTGTGCTATTTTTCCTTAGGTTGTTTAAGGAAAAAAAAAAAAGTCTTCTCCCACCTTTCGATACTTTCAAAATCCTCCTGATTTTTTTTTACCTTTGCCAAAATAAATCTCTTGCTTCTCCATAAATCGCTTGCTTTTCCACTGAAGGAAGGAAATCTTCCCTGAGGATGAAGAAGTCTGGTTCGTAGGCCTGGTGAGGTGGAAAGATATCTAATGAAAAAATGTTACATGTGATTGCTGACACAGAGGTTTTGGAAATGTTGAAATGTTTCTGTGGTGGCTGCCAGTAATGAATGGATACCAGGTGTAGTCAAAGGAATAGGCTTTGGACCACATGGATTTAAACCACTTATTCTAACCATAATTGGGCAAGATAATTAAATTCCACAGGAGATGATTTTGTCCATTCACCTAGGGATGGTTTATAGGCAGTAGCACTATGAAGAAAAGCTAGTTGATTGTATACCTGGAATACCTTAGGACTTTAAATCTTCTGACTTCAATCTGGAATGTCCCCCTCAAATTCACATGTTGAAATGTGTGGTCCCTGGTGTAGCAGTGTTCAGAGGTGGATCTTTCAGGAAGATGACTGGCTCATGAGGGGTCTAACCTCATTCAGTGGATTAATCCATTGATGGATTCATAATTTGATGGTTTTATAAGGAGGTGGTGGAACTGTAGGAGGTCGGGTATCCTTGGAGGAAAAAGGTCACTGGGGGCTTTCTCTGGAAGGGTATATCCTGTCTTCAGCCCTTTCTTTTCTCTCTGCTGCCAGCTGTCCTGAGGTGAGCATTTTTGCTCCACAATGATGCACTCTATCACCACAGGCCAAAAATCAATGAAAGCCAACAACGGAGCCAGCTGACAATGGAGTGAAACTTCAGAATCTGTAAGCCAAAATATATCTTTCCTTCTTTAAGTTGTTTTACTCAGGTATTTTAAATAGTCACAAAAAGCTGACTGCCACAGACCTTAACTATCCTGTAACCCATAGTGAAAAGGGATGATTTGGACTTTGACTTTCTCAAAGTAGACCATGATAAAACAAGGAAAAAGTCATTTTTTAACATTTTAATAATGTGAATTCTCTTGAACTCTTATACAACAATTCTTGGGGAAATAACGTCTCCCTCAGTCTCCATCCCCTCCTCATAATAACTTTTACTGAAAATTCTGGTCAAAGCATTCAAATGAAAAAACAATGTTGTTTTTTCTTATTGAACACTGAGATTATCTTACATGATATTCCCCAGCTTATAATGGTTGAATTTTCCATTTATTTGCTTTATGATGATTTACATTTATTATAAACCATATCTGAATTTTGATCTATTCCCAGGCTAGCCATATGCAGTAGATAGGATAGCCTCTCAAGATGCTTGGCAATAGCAGTGAGTTAGTCAGTCACATGATCATGAAAACAAACCAATATTCTACAAAGTATGTGTTGCTAGACAATGATTTTCAGTAGGTTAAGTGTATTAAGTGTATTTTCAACTGAACAATATATTTAATCAACAATGGAGTTTTGGGGATGAAATCCTATCTTAAGTTGAAGAACACTGGTATATAAGTTTTAAGGAGAATGATTGTACCAATTGTAACAGACAATTTGTAATCTGAAAGACAGCAAAAGAGATGCTTTTGAAGCCAGAATTAAAAGAGGCAGTCAGTATAGACAGGTAAATCAGGTCAGATCAGATCAAAAAGGCCAATTTGCATCTGGGAAGTGGGAGGGGGATTGAAATATTAATGCCTTCAGAGCCCTTCCACCACTCTTATCAAGATAACCTGCTCCTGTCCCAAACTCTTGCTAGGGTAACCTGTCCCAGGGATTGCCCTCCCTACAGGGAGTTATAAAAGTTGTTAATTAATGCAGCTAGGGCCCCCTTCTTGTCTGGATCACTCCATTTGGCAGTACCCTGTCCATTGGCTTCTCACCTTGGCCATCCCACCAGAGCATCTCCTGGGCCTAGTCACACATGTATGTGGGAAGGAGAGAGATAAGGGGAAGAGAGCAGGAGGACAAAGGAAGCCTTGGAAATATTAAAAAGTTAGAATGCTCTCACTTCTTGGGATACCAGAATACCAGCTATGGGCCTCATCTCCCTCCCAGGAGAAGTCTATGTTACCCCTTTTTAAATAAACCCTGCTTTATATTCTTGCCTCAGAGTGCTTCACTAATGTTATGCTTTAACATTCGAGGAAGCAGAACTTGTCACCAGTAACTGCCAGTATCACTTTCATGAAAATTTAGTTCTTACCTAAGGTAAAATAGGTCTTTAATGAAATATGCTTCATTCATAAATCATACTTTGTATTACATGTATAACATTCACTAACAAAAGAACATTCCAGAAGAACCTGGCAAAATAGGTTTCCTCCTTGAGGAAAAGTAGTATACCAGCAAAATGTCAACCTGTTCATTTTATCTAGCATAGTATTGCCTATTTTTCTATATAGTCAGTGATATTTACAAAAGATTTGGTAGTTAAAGATAAGCATAATCTAAAATTTTTAGTGTAATTTCATTTCTACATAGAAAATTTAATCTTATACTGTTCTTCAAAAGGATTTGAGAAATAAAAAAAAAGATAAAAGAAACAAGAAAATAATTGATTTTCAGGCATTCAAGATTGAATTTACTTTAGCACTTAATACCTTAACAAAAGTTGGGACACAACATGGTGCTGAAAACTTGGCATGGCAGAATAAATTGTTCATTTTATACTTAACTAAAAAACGTGATCCCTGTGCATGTTTTTAAAAGTTGATTCTTTTCATCATTTATGTACAAAGTATTTATTGCCCACCAATAAATACCATGCACTATTTTATAAACTGGAAATAGAATGGAAAATCCAGATTTAAAAACAAAAACAAAAAACCTTTAAAATACCATTAGCTCAAATGACACTATAGGAACACATTAAAATCTTCCACAGAACAGCTCTTTTATCTTTTTTTACTCAGTCACTTAGAAACAAACAAGATAAAATAAAGTCTAAATAAATAATCCCAAATTACCTCAAATTAAGTATTTCTTGTACATATCTTAAATGAGATCATTTTAATATATTGGATGCTAAACCAAACCAACAATTTCTCAGCAGAGAATTCCTCCCTGCACCTCACTATCTGTCCTGCTTCCTTTGCCCTGTCTTGAGAAATTGGACTTACATCATCTCCCCTAAAAAAGCATTCCATAGTTGAGTGGTTGTCACTCTGGGGAACTTTTCTTCATGGTGTTTAGCCTAAACTGCTATTTAAAAAATTTATATTCTGGGTCAAATTGTGGCTCCATTCCCACCCCTAAATCTGTACCCAAAGGACTTAAAATCAGCATACTACAGTGATACAGCCACATCAATGTTTAGAGCAGCTCTATTCACATTAGCTAAACTGTGTGGAACAAACCTAGATGTCTCTCAATAGATGAATGGATAAAGAAATTGTGGTATATATACACATTGGAATATTACTCAGCCTTAAGGAATGTAATGGCGTTTGCAGGTAAATGGAATTGGAGAATATTATGCTAATTAAAGTAAGCCAATCACCCAAATCCAAAGACCAAATATTTTCTCTGATAAGTGAATGCTGATGCATAATGCAGTGGGGGATGGGAGGATGGAGGAACTTTGGATTGGGCATAGGGGAGTGAGGGCAGAGGAGGGAGTACGTGGGGGTGAAGATAATGTAATGAGAAGGACATTATTACCCTGTGTACCTGTATGATTGCAGGAATGATGTGAGTCTACATCATGTGCAACCAGAAGAATGAAAAGTTGTGCTCCATTTGTGTACAATTAGTTAAAATGCATTCTGGTATCATGTATAACTAATTGGAACAGATAAAAAATAAAATTTAAAAAATCATTTTTTAGCATGTGGGAGACTCTGGGTTCAATCCTCAGCTCCACAAAAAAATCATATTCTACTTTTCATAGATATATCTTCTCCAATTGATATGATTGTTTATCTTTCTCTTATTTTAGAACATATACCTTACTGATGGTTATGGGCTGTTGTATTTATTCTCCCTGACAAAGCAAAACCAAGTGCATTTTTAACCTATCATTCTTCCTTTTTATTCTTACAGGCATGGAACTTCAAAGAATATTTTTTGTACTGCATCTTATGCCTCCTACCAGTTAATCTACTGCTGGAGGCTCCTAAGCTGCCAACAATTTTTTTTTTTTAAAAACACAAACTTTATCCAGGTGCAATCTTCACACAGTCATCTTGATGGTGATAATAATCCTCTCACCATGACACACTGCCCAAAATAGCACTGGCATTCTTTGACACTCTGAGGAAGCAACTTTTTCAAATCTATTTCAGTTCATATCCACTTGGCAGTCATGCCATGTGGCACAAGTTCATAAATACAGGATCCCCTGGATGACTGAGCTTGAGAAATCATTCTCTATAAAGAATACAGAAAGTAATTGAAAATGAATAATACATCATTCATTTCTCTCCATTGATGATACTGACAGTTCAGCAATCTGAAACCTATTACACAGGTAGTCACAGTTAATATTGATTATTTTTTATGTTTTCACATATTTTGATTTTATTTAATTCTTATAAAAACCCTGAGGTATACTGTCTATGTGGAAACTCAGTTTTAGTATTTAAACATTGCTTGATCTTACAGCTAATAACCGACATCTTCCATAACTGCAGTGTTCTTTACATGACAATGTAGTGTGTGTATATATATATATATATATATACACATAAAGGTACAGATTCATGGAGTTTTTTCAAATGGCACACCAGCACCCAAAATAAGAGATCCAGAAGCTCTACCTGTACACTTCTAATTCTACTCATCCCAACAGCTTCAAGAGTAACCAGAATTTTGAATTCAAGCAACACAAATTTACTCCTGTGTTTGTACAATATGTTTGTATCAATGGATACTTCTTGAACTTGACATTATGTCTGTAAAATTCTTTCATATTTTTTCACGTAGTTGGAAAATCGTTATTCTCATTATTGTATGAATTTCGAATATATGACAATTTACCCACTCTATTGTTTAAAGACATTTCGGTGTTTGTATTTTAGGTCTATTAGGAACAGTATTATTTTGAACATTCTAATCCATTTAATGAAATGTATATGTGTTTGAAGATTACCTATCTATATTTAGATATACCAGGGAATATATATGTGAAAATCAGATAGCTAAGGCATCTTATGCCTTATAGAAATATTCAGCTGTAATAGATATGGTCAGATTTCCAGAGTGCTTCTACCAGTGTCTATTTTATTCTAATTCTTAAATAATTACAATAATGATTACATTTTCAATTGTGACTCCTACCCTCACCCATAGAAGTTTTTGAGTAACTATTATGAGCAGACACACACACACATACATTCACAATATACACCTTACACCTCCTAGATACAATACAGTTATACCTTGAGGGTAGTATATCTGTATAAATTCTTTGGAATTCTCCACAGAAGCTTTATCTCTTCTCCTTATATTCATTTCCTTGATTTTTATATGTAAGCATGATTTTTGGGTATTTTTTATATTCTGAGTTATATTACAATATCAATTAACAATGCTGTTTGAATTGTTCTAGATTTTGTTATTGAGCACTCTTTTGGTGGCTCCTGCTCCAATCTTAGAATAAATCCTTTATCCAAGGAGCTTTAGTTTCCTTTATGGAATATGGTACTAGGAAGGAAATTCTGGGTGCTTGGTGTGCTAGTTGCCATGGGGTGTCATTATCTGCAGATTCTCTTAGCTAATACAGCATGTAAGTATATACATGTATACCAACTTGCACAAAAATGTCTACAAATATATCTATGCATAACCTCCTCTATATTAACATAAACATGAATTTACAATGGCATATAATGCTAATTCATTACCATGTGGATTAGTCTGGCCTCCTTCCTGTATTTATTTGTAAATTACTGTATAATAGTGAAAATTATAACTCCACCATGAATGTACTTAGTTATTTAATTTATTATATATGTACAACAGTATCAGAATTGTTAACCAGGACTGCTGTGTAAAACACTTTTGTCACCTAAAGTGCTCAAATGATGTTCTTTTGCCTTTAGACTCAAAAAGATTTCAGATTTCAGAAGTTACTTAAGTCAGCACCTTGTTAAGTGAGGTTGTTTCCTACATTTGTAATATATTTAGATTCTCTGATTCCAATTTGCATTCCTTCCTGGTATCCCCAACCTCTTAAATGTTTTTTAATAAAAGTTACAGACATTAAGGTTAACACTATGCTATCAAGTTCTATGGATATTATACAGAATAGTTTCATTGTTCCCAATAAAGCACCATGCTTCGTTGATTCAACTTTTATTTGGGACCCAGAGCTTCCACTGACCTATTTACCATCTACATAATTTTGCCTTTGCTACAATGGCACCTAATTATAATTGTATAGTATGTAGCCTTTCAGAATAGCTTCTTTCATTTAGAAATATGCATATAAAATTCACCCATGTCTTTTCTCAGCTTGATAGCTCATTTTTAAAATTGCAGATATGTTCATATTCCTTCAAAATCCATATTTTGAAACCTAACCACCAATGCATTAGTATTAAATGGCTAAACATTTATAAGGTGATTAAGTCATGAGGTTTTTCTTCATGAATGGGATTAGTGCCCTTATGAAACAGGCTGAAGGGAACTGCTTCACTGTTTCTGCCAAGTGAGAATGTAGCAGCAAAGCACTATTTATTCAGCAGAGCATGAACCCTTACCAGACATAATTTGCTCTTGTCTTGATCTTGGACTTCCTAGCCTCAAGAACTGTGAGAAGTAAATTTCTATAATTTATAAATCATCCAGTACAAAGTATTTTTATAGTAACCAATGCACCTCAACAAACAATTATATTCCATTGTATAGAGGGACCACAATTTCTTTATCCATTCATGTATTGAATATTGCCTTTATCTTTTTCAATTATAAACAAAGCTACTATAAACCTTCATGTGAAGATTTTTGTGTTGGTATGTTATTTCAAATCAGTTTCAATTTGGTTTGGTCTCTCAGTTCATGATAATAGAATATCTTTTTATTTATTTATATCTGTGAGTTTTTCTTCTTACAGTTGATAGTTCTCTGCATATAGACCTACTATATATTTTATTAGATTTATACCTAAGTATTGCATTCTGGAGGTGCTATTTTAAAGGATACATATATTATGAAATTTCCAATTCCAACTGTTCACTGGTAGATGACATATAGGAAAGCAACAAACTTTTGAATACTTTGTTTCTTGTATCTTTGCCATACTACCTTCTTCACAAATGAGATTTCTGTTGATTTTTAAAATTTTCTGCAAAGAAAACCAAATAATATGTGAACAAAACTATTTTGTTCTTTCCATTCCAATCTGTAAACCTTTTGTTTCTCTCTTCCCTCCTTTTCCTTCTTGTCTCATTCTAGCTAGAACTTTTGGTATGACACTGAGTAGGATTGGTGATTGAAGACATCTTTGCCTTGATCTGAACTTAAAGGAAAAGCATTCATTTGCTCAGAATTATGTGTTAGATCAGCTGAAAGATGTTTGCAGATGTTCTTTATCAAACTGAGGAAGTTCCATATTTTCCTAATTTGCTGAGAATTTTTCTCTTGAATGAGGGTTTAGATATTACTGCATGTTTTTTTCTGCATTAATATATATGATCATATTTTTTCTTTGGCTATTAATATGTTGGATAATACTGATTGATTTTTCTAACATTGAATCAGGTTTGTATTCATGTAATAAATTTTATCTGGTCATGCTGTGCCTCTTGTATAACTTTTGAATTTGATTCTGTAGTATTTTGCTGAAGGTTTTTGTATTTAAGTCATGAGGGAAATTGTTCTTTGTTTTATTTTCTTGTAAAATCTTTTTCTGGTTTTGGTAGTGGGGCAGTATTGACTTAGTAAGTTAGTAAGCATTTCCTCTGCTTCTAATTTCTGAAATGGATTTTGTAGAACAAGTATCATTTTTCCCTCTTAAATGCTTGGTTGAATTCACATGGAAACTATCTGCATTTAGTGATTTATTTTTTGGTAGGTTACTAATCATTGATTTAATACATTTAATAGAAACAGGTCTATAAAGTGACTTGTTTTACCTTGTGTGAGTTTGTAATGCTTTGTGTCTTCTAAGGAAGTGGTTCGTTAGTTATCTAACGCATGGAATTTATGAGTAAGAGTTGTTTGTGGTAGAGGACCAATAGTGATGTCTCCTCTTTTATTTATGATATTGATATTTGTACCTTTTCTCTTCTATTTCTTGGTTAGTTTAAAGATTTATCAATTTTATTGATATTTCCAAAGAGGCAACTTTTGATCTCACTGATATTCTGTATTGTTTTCCTCTTTTTAATTTTATTGATACATGCTCTAATAGATACTATTTCAGTAAGTTGCTTTTCTTCTTACAATACCCATTAATGATGTGGAAAGTAGTTGAAAAGCCAGGAAGAGAGAAACTACTAGGATTTAGAAAAGACAAAAATTTTAAGCAATCTTACAGGACAAAGAAGTCAAAAACTGGAATTTAAGACTGCAAAAGCTTCCACTATTTAAGAATACACAATCCCTGAGAAAAGAGAGGAACAGGGAAGTCACAGACATTCTCAACCTCAGTTTTCCCCTGGGTGTATATGTTGATTAATTTCTGTGGGATAAGTGAAGCCCTGTAGAAAGAAGCCAGATAGCAGAGCCATGTTTTAGTTACCTTAAGGTTTTGGGGTCATGCCCCGATCTTCCATTTGGAAACTCAAAGTATTAATACTCAGTGGTGTAGCAAGCTAAAGGTGGACTAAAACAGATTGTAAATCAGTTCTGAGTCATTAAGTCTGGTATGAATTGAAATAATTTGTTTCTCTGTTTGCTGACAGAGAAAAGGGAAGAGCATCATAAAGAGAAAACATACAACACTTGATGTATGGTAAGGTAAAGTGGGTTAAGAAAGTTATTTTAAATAAAAGGCATTGGGTCTATTGGATATCTATAGAAAAGTTGATGCATCTTGACCCAAATGCAAAAGCCAATTTCAGTTGCATTATAAAAAGAAATTTTCAAGACAGCTCCTAGAATGGTAAAGTGACCATGGAGAGGAGTCTAGCATAGAACCAATGGACAGGGTACAGCCAGAAAATCATTGACCAAGTATGGTTAATCACAGGTAGAAATATGTAATAAAATTTCTAGAAAATTTGTAACAATCTGCCACCAGGAAAAGGTGAACATTTTCAGAATAATACCAGAAGGCCCTAATAAACACATCACTGTACATTTAAAACTATGTTAACAATCTGTTGCTGTGATTCACCTGCATATGAATTGCTGAGTCAGTATTAAACAACACAGTTCAGTTCTGCTGGGAATTCTAGTTATCTTTTAGAGTGGTTAAAAAAACAAATATTGAAACTGGTAGTTCTGCATTAAGAAAATGAATAGGATTTCTTTTGAGATTGTAAATGATGGAAACCAACCTAAACTAGCTTAATCAAAATAATTGATTAAGTTACTTGTCTCTTTTAATTAAGGAAACAGGTATGCTGCAAATTTTAGTCACAGGTATACTAAGGAACTCAACAATGATTTCAGGAAACATCTCTATATTTGGGTCTTTTCTCAGATTGTCTCTCTCCATGTAATTGTCTTGTAAAATTCCAACTTATTTTCTGGAAATTTAGCAGGAGAAAAAGATGCTATTTTTTAAGGAGTGAAATTCTAAGGTAATATTCCTGGACCCATATTATATCTTGTGCTTAATCTTAACCAATGGAAGTTACTCTGATTGACCCATGAAGCTCAGAGATGGAGTTAGTCCCAAATAGAAACATAAAATGAAAGTATAGAAGCCTGGTTCTAAAATTGCACTTGAAGTTCTCTTACTAAAAATGGGGTAGGAGATTATTACTGCTAGTTAGGTAAGAGTTTTTCTCAGTGGGGGAGTTTGACATCTAGCCTACTCTAAATCTTTTAAACAAGACTTCTTTAAGATATTCTTTATTTGGAAGAAATATGGATGAGTAGTAACTCACAGTCATAAATAGTTTCCTCAATGTAGTAGAAGACAGTCAATTAATATCAAAGTAGTAGTACTTCATATTAAAATAGTAGATAGAGATGAATCAGATATACTCTACCAAATGAGTGAGTTTACTTTAGAAATATCAATACAAACATTTTCTGTGTGTGGCCGACTCCCTTGGGCATAATCAAAGTCAACAGAGAAGGAAGAACACATTTAAAAATATTTCTCATAAAATATGAATTAGTGAAAAGAAGAAACAGAGCATTATTTGGTGTGCTAAGATATGCATGGTAAACATTTCATTCCTCATTTTATTCCCTTCACTCTCATTGAGCTCCTCCAATGTCCTTAGGAAGGAGAACACTCTGAACTTGCTATTTTTATAACAGTCCAGAAAGCAATAAGCAGGTTACAGAACACTTTACAAATCAGTACAGATTCAAAAAGGAACATTCACATTATATTTTCCCTTGGCATTATTTCAACTCTTTATCCATGCTGATATTTAATGTTTAGAAAAATAATAATAACATATTATGTCAGGTGCAAAGAATGGAGAGGTGGATCTTTCATTCCATGAAATATTCTTTCTTGGAATAAGGTTTAAGCCTTTATGCAAATCACCATTCTATCCTGTTTATTAACAAAGCAGCTCCTTTCCATTGCCTGGAGAGCCACATTTCTAGTAGGTCAGTATTTTCAAAGCTGTGTGTCATCTCCAGATCCTGCCAGGGTTTTGCTTTCAGCCTCTTGTTGATTATGGTGTCTTTTAATACTAAACCCAAGGCACTTTTTGGTGAGAGGATCCAATAAAATATAGCTCATAAAGGGAAAGTACTTAGAGGGAGTGCTTAGGGAAGAGAGGAAGTATTTTACTTTTTACCAAATCATCCAAATCTTTGGTGATTTGAGACATCTCATCTCACTGATCCTGATTTTCAGTGAAATCCTGCATCATTAAATCCTTGCTTCACTCTTCACTCCATTAATGGATGCTTAATGATGCAACAGGAAGAATGATTAATATATTAATATATGAAAACCTGAAGTGAAAGGTTTGTATACATGTTTCCTCAAAGGAGATTGTTTACTGTATCCAATAATTTGTCATCTCAGCATTCATTTCCTCTCACTTGTTTAACTCAATGAACGTTTGTTAATCATGGAATAGGTGGAAGACACTGCAAACATGTGATCCCTTCAGTTATAATCTTCAGCAAGAAAGTTGATGTGCATAATATTAATTATAGCACAATATAGAACAGAGTACTGCATAATTTACAAAATAGTTTCACATATTTGTCTAGGTAAAGCCTCACAAGATTATTATGTTAAAGAGAGAAAATATAAAGCTAGTCATTTTCATTGATTCCTTCTTTTTCCTGTAGGAGGGTAGTGACCAAGTCTGTCTTTGCTTTCTATTTTCCTCAATGTTCCTGGGACATACTAGCCACTCAGGGAATACTCATTTAATAATTTAATGAATGAAGGTGTAAGTTAATTAACCTATAAAGGGTTAATATGCTTGATCTTATATGGAGATAGAAGTGGTGAGACATAGAGGAATCTCCACGTTTCTGGTTTAGATAATTAGCAAGGTGTTAATAGAAGGATTTGGAGATGATACACAGCTTTGAAAATGTGGAATGATTGAAGAAATAATTCTGATGAGACATTTAGGCTGAGATAATTAGTAAAGAGAAAAGTGTGGATCTCAGTAGGAGAACACATGATATAGATGTAGACTAGGGAGACATTGCTTGAAATCAGGGATGTGAAAAGAGTATGAAGCAAAGGTAAGTCCTTTGGGAATAAACTTTTAAAGACTGAGCATTACAAGAAAAATGAAAAGGGCTTTCAATGGAATCCCACTGCAGGTTTGGTTTTATAGTCAAAGGGTCCTGGACTCTTTAAGAGATTTGGGTCAGACATTTTTCCATGGAAATATGATGAAAATCTGCAATAAGTACAAAGTTAAGACAAGGAGGGCAGAAAATAGCCATTAGAATAGGGTTAGTAATTTAAAAAAAAATATTTGCTAAGAGAAAATATTACATATCTGTTTATTTGTCTTTGGAATGTTCCTTAGAGAAGGACCATCGAGTAGAGACTTAAGAAAGAGAAAGATGGGAAGCCTTGCAGGGGCCAGGAGGAGTGAACAATAGCAAATGGGATCCATCCTGCTCTGAGTAACTCACAGTGAGAACCTAGATGCAATGAACTAGTCCTTACAAGCATCTCAAGAGTCGGTATTATGATCCCTGTTTCCAGACTCTGAGAGAGAGGTGATTTCTGAGAATCTCAACTAATCTGGGAGCATCAAGCCTATGTGACACGGAATTCCCAACTTCTCCCATTGCTCCTTGAATAAATACTTGAAGAGTCAAGATTTGTTATAATAATTTAGGACATACAAGATGAGAGATGCTGTCCATGAAGAATTGTTGTACAATGTTGTACATCAATTTCAATGGGGTATAGGCAAGAAATATATTTCAGGTGTATGTGTCAAGGCAGCCACTGTTTATGGCTAGACCTGATTGCTTTGTGGAGTGTTCTGATTTATTGTTGCCCTGCAACACCATTGTTGAATATTTTGAATATTTCCACTAGGAACCAAGAATATCACAAAAAGTATTGAGTCTGGAGCATTTCATATTGATAAATGTAGAAAAGAGCTATATTACATCTAAGGCATAAAGGGAAAAAGAAATTTTGTCTAAGTCTCTATAAGGAAAACCAGATGACAGAATTAATGGGAAAATAAAATCCAGACTTATAGACTTAATGAGATTTTTATCCAAGAAAGGCAAGAGGTTGAATTTATTAAATTTTTAGTATGATAGTGGATTGTTTTTATTTTGAAATCAAAGTAATGGGTTCAAATCACATCCTCCATTTCACAATGTGCGAAATTAGTACAATAATACTATACTTGTTAAGAAAATTATGAAAATTAAAAGATACATACATTGATAGACTCATCATAGTGTCTGGTATATTGCAGATATTCAATGTACTACATATTTATTATATTAAGAAATTGTTTAATCTTTGGCATGTAAATATGTATATATATATATATATATATATATATATATATAGATATATATATAGATATATATATAGATATATAGATAGATAGATATTTTGGTACTGGAGATTGAATTCAGGGGCACTGGACCACTTAGCCACATCACTAGCCCTATTTTGTATTTTATTTAGAGATGGTCTCACTAAGTTGCTCAGCACCTCGCCCTTGCTGAGGCTTACTTTGAACTTGTGATCCTTTTGCCTCAGCCACTGGGGTTACAGGTGTATGCCACTATGCCCAGCATACATTTTTAATGGAATAGTAAATGTCAAATAATTGAAAGTGATATATTCTTATTTTAGTAAACTAAGAGGAAATTAGAATAAAGCATCATGTAAATATTCCAGGTCCTTTTCTAATTTGGTATAACAAACATAATTTGGACCTCCTCTGAAGAGAACTGTTACATCATACTAGAGCACTTATTTAAGTAAGTTGTATGATCCACAATATTGTATTCATAGGCTCTCAATGGTGGCTCCCAGTTAAATTCCTTAGTTGAATTTTATCTACTGTTCCTGAATAAGGAACTACACACAATACACTCTTTTAAGTCCTCTGAAGGCTGGCCTGGATCTTTATTTCTACAGTGGATTTTCAGTCTTTTTTTTTTCTCTAAACTGTTCCTTTGTGTTTACATTTATATCTTATACTTTACCATTATACTTATCCTTCTCCTTTGCTAAAGTTGTTGCCATTTGCTAATGTAACATTCTCATACTCTACAGCTATCTCTATTTCCTCATACCTAAAAGCCCTGTTCAGGAACCCTGATCCATAAAGAATCCCTAAAAGAGAAGTGGCCCTCTCTAATTATTCCAATGCCTTCCCTTTACATCTCTGATGGTATTTGTCACACCTCATCAGATTTTTTTTCAAGTATTCTTAGCTTCTTAAGACTGTTAGCACCATGAGAATAATTACACCTGATTCACTCCCCCCACCCCACAATACCTGGCACAGTAGCTATATGCCACTTAATAAACATTAAATGGAAGAAACAATTTATTTAGTTTTTATTATGTATACTGTTTCCGTTGCTAGTTTAATTTTATTTCAAGGACTTTGAGGCTGCTGGTTTTCCTCAGAATATCCAACAGATGTAGATACTGTCCTTTGGGAGATAGTATAAAATTTCTATGTTCTAGAATCTTATAGAGACACCATGACTTCATAGTTGTCATCTGAGGTAAACAGAAGGCAAGGAATTTCCAAGTTAGATTACTTTGGTTATTATCTTTAGGTTCTCTGAAGTTTGGCTCCCTCTTTTGTAATATTGGGAGTAAGATCTTTTCCAGTACTAGAGGAGTTAACTCATAATTATGGAAACTACGTTTTTTAAAATTTTTTTCTTTCAAGTTTAAAAATTTTATGTGCTGCTTTCTTTGAATCACATACATTTTGTGTACTTGTAAAATAAAAATCAGATGTTTGAGTATGTCAGAGGTATTTAAAGATAATCCTTATGAGTTTCAAGTGAACCAGTGCTGCATTATCCTTCTGTTGCAATATAATTGTACTTTTACACTTGATGTGTCAACCAAAAAATTCTTTAAGAATATAAAATATAGTATTCAACATACCCCATACTTTGCACTGAATAGCATTTCATTTTTTTCATTTATTTGTAATTTTAGTCTCATTTAATACAGAATTGTATTTTTTCTATTTATATGTTGTGTATAAAACCTAGCAGTATTATCAAATAAGAGACAACTTTTATAAACTGAAAAGTGATATTTAAAATGAATTATTGAGTTTAAAAAGTAGACTTTAAATACATATTATATGTGCATTACTGTGCCTAAATACATTATAATGAACATCACAAATATAGTTCTTTGCCCTCTTGAAAGTTGTAATCTATGATTAAATAATGAGAAAAGCCATAGCAATTTTTAAGTGCATGGGATGCTGTTAAATCAGAGAAAGTAGATGTCTAGAAGAAACAATGTCTAAACTCTCGATGATAAGCTAGTCAAAGGAAAGTTCTAGATGACAAGCTAGCTTCAATTGTGTCCCAGCAACAAGTAAAGTATATGCAAAGTGCTGAGGAAAAGAGAATGGGACCCTACTGAAAATATAAATGTGCTCTGCAGATAGACACTGAAGAGTGAAATAAGAAGTGAGGTTACTCAAGGTTGGAGAAATAGGTAAAAATGAGACCATAAAAGACCTTGCACCTGTAGACTCTATCCTAAGGTGGTTAAAGAGACTCAAGAACAAGAGCAACAGGATGTAATTTCCATTTTAGAGACATTATAGTATAATTTTAAGAGGTAAAACTGGATGAAGGAGCTCATTTAAGAGGACACTGTGGCAGTCTTGTGGAGAAGATGGTTGTCTGAAATGGGATCTTTGAGAATAAAAAGGGCAAAGGATGCTTATAACATTTCAGAGTGAAAATCAATGGACTTTGAAACTAATTGATGGGGTGGGTGAAGGAGGGAAATAATTGAGTACAATTCCTATGTCAGTGCTTTAATTACTAAACATAATTAAAAGGGCTGTTTTGGGACATGCTGAACTTGAGTTGATGTGAAACATTCAAGTAAATTTAAGAGTAGACAGTGGTTGTCAGACCGACACTTGGGGTGGAAATTTTGATTGGGGAATCAGATTGATGGCAATTGAAGACTTCTAAAAAAATAGATGAAGTCAGGCACAGTGGTGCACTCCTATAATCCCAGTGGCTCCGGAGGCTGAGTCAGGAGAATCTAAGTTTAAAGCCAGCCTCAGGAAAAGTGAAGTACTAAACAACTCAGTGAGATCCTGTCTCTAAATAAAACACAAAATAGGGCTGAGCATGTGGCTCAGTGGCCAAGGGCCCCTGAGTTTAATTGCCAGTAAAAAGAGAGAGAGAGAGAGAGAGAGAGAGAGAGAGAGAGAGAGAGAGAGAGAGAGAGAGAGAGAAAGAAAGAAAGAAAGAAAGAAAGAAAGAAAGAAAGAAAGAAAGAAAGAAAGAAAGAAAGAAAGAAAATGAATGAGATACCCATTGAGGGCTCTGGGCACAAAGATGACAACATGTCATCATTTGGCAGAGGAAGTAGTGATTAGAATGAGGACTCCACAGTTGTAGCCAGGAAACTGAAAAGAAATTGGGGCAGGGCAGGAGGACAGATAAAAGGTTTTAGAAAACAGGATAAAAGGGAATTTTTAGTAGGATAAAGTGGACAAAAGTTAGATAAAATGTGTTTTTCAAAGTATATATTATGTTTTGTACCTTGTTTATTAAAATCTAACTTGAGCAAGAACACAGATGATTTTAGTAATGGTACATTATTATCAGTCTTATTTTTGTTATCAATATCATTATGTTATTATTAAGTATTTTCTAGAAATCATGCTATTTTTAACTACATTTTTATAATTTCAATTTTATAAATATATTTTTGTCCACTTATCTCTTTGAAATAGAATGAATGCTGTTTATAATTCAGCTAACACTGACAGTTATGCACACTGCAAAATGCAAGATATGATAACCAGGACACGTCTATGGTGATGCTTTAATTTTTAGATTTTAAATAGCTGTTGTTCTAGAATTTAATTAGCTGATGTTCTTGGAATATTTGTATTGTCTGTGCTGCAATTCATTTAAAAATGCTTTAGAATAACAGTGTGCTAGACGCATATGATTTACTTTATTCCAAACTGGAGGAGAAGAGCTTTTTAGCATCTAAATTACCCTAATTGGGAACCAATGCTCTGAGAGTGGCTCAGAAATACTATAAATATAATTATCAAAATTGCTATCAGAAATATGTTAATTAGAAGATAGGATGCTAGGAATAATTCAAGATGTGCAGCTAGGTGAAAAATTTTATGAATAGAGAAGTGTTATTTTCAAAAATAGGAAATGGGACGAGCTGTAATGTTTTCTTATAAAAGTTGATATTCTAAACATCTGAAAACCTAAAAAATGCTTATTTTCTAATAAAAAATACAAATATTTTAGGGATCATTTTTAGGAGGAAAGAATTAAACATCTAATTAAAACATTTCTAATTTTGACTTGGTTGGATCCAGTGATAATGGAATTTAAGTGATAAATTACCCATTTAAAAAACTACAGTAAGTGTTTACCAGAGGATAAGGAGAATAGGGGAAAAGTTTGTCAACATTAGCAAGTTATTGTTAGAAGAAATGAGTTTTGGTTGTCTATTGCACAGTAGGGTGATTACAGATAATGAAGATATGTATATATTTTAAAATAGCTAGAATAAAATAATCTGAATAATTTTTCCACAAAGAAATGATAAATGTTTGAGGCAGTGAATATACTTGTCCTGATTGAGCATTACACAGTAAATATATGTGTAGTGCAAACCATCATGTGGTACCCCCGTATATGTACAATTCTTATATGTCAATTGAAAAAAATAATTTAAAGGAGCAATACATCAAAAATAAGTGAGAGAAAGGCTGGGGTTGTGGCTCAGAGGTAGAGTGCACGCCTAGGGTGTGTGAGGCCCTGGGTTCGATCCTCAGCACCACATAAAAATAAATAAAATAAAGGTATTATGTCCAACTACAATTATTTTTAAAAAAAGAAGTGAGAACTTTTTTTCCAACTTGAACACAGCACTGTTTATATTTTATAATGTGCACCAAACTATTTTTAACCTTGAAGATCACTGGGAATGTCTGACACAAATTTGAAGTTGAGAAACCATAATCCTTCAGCCCCTGCCTCTTCCCATATCCTTTACTCTTCTAATAAGAAATCTAAAGACATTCAGCCTTTATGGATAAGCAAGAGAGATCCACATGGAAGGAATCATACCCAGTTGTTAAAGGAAAATGAGCAGAAGAAAACAAAACTGTCACAAACTCTAATTTATCTCCCTGACTTTCCAGTAAATTTCATGGTAAATATTCTAAAGACATTCAGAGAAAGCAATTACATTTTCAGTATATTATAATCATGTCAAAAGTTTTTTCTTTACACATTTAATGCATATACTTAATGACAAAATCATTAGAATTATTTTCTCTTTCTCCAAATGCAGGCAATGTGATTATACTCAGGAAGGTGGCATATGCTTGGGTACAATTATGTAGTTTCTCCCTACCTTCTTATTCAAGAGCTGGCAGATTTTCTTCATAATAGTCAAACTCTAATACAAGTTAGGAAACTCCAAGGCAGGAGAACAATCAATCACTCCTATGTAGCTGAAAAAGAAGGCAGTACAGAGGCTGGGTAGCAAAATCACATGAGGCAGCAGTCCAGGAAGGGAATGAGGGCATGCCAGGTCCAGGAGGTTTGCTGGCAGCAAGGAAAGAGGCAATGACCACACAAGACAGGGACAGAATAACTAAGAAGGTAACATAAGTGATAACACAGGGTTTCTTAGAAAGATAAATTGCTAACAATTTGTAAGTTCAAGAAAGTTTGGGAAGGTTATTAAGTGGGGACACTAGGTACTTATTGGTATATTGGTGTCATTGCCCCTAACCATTTTGGAATGCTTTTAAAATGACTTCAGAGACTGTTATGCTCATGTAGCTTTTTTTCAATGAAGCAAATTTTCATCACTCAGTGGAAGAACCCAGCAAGTCAAATCCTGATCTCATTAAAGCTCGCTCATGAAAGAATATTGGCTTCATATTTAGCTTGGTGTCTCTCCTTTCCCCACCCAAGTGTGGAACTAGCTGAAATCCTGATATTGATTTTGTTTTGTTTAGCAAGATAGAAGCATGAAAATCTCCCAATCAGGAGCCAGGCCTTGCAGGACACCAAAAAGGAGCCTGAGAAGGAAGCCAGGTCACCATCCTGCAAACCACAAACACTCTCCTGCATACCTGACAGGTTTATTTGGAAGAATTCTGGCTAAAATAAACAGGAAGAGACTGTGGAATAAAGAATACCTTCAGGTTTCTTACCAGCCAAACCCAGAGACCTGATGGGAGGAGGTTAGGTGGGATTAGCCATTCCATTTGCAGGCTACAGACATAGCCTTTGCCTTAAACCCTGTAGACTTATCCAGAGAAGAGAACTCAAGAAATGTTTGCAGTTCTCAGTGGATTGAAGAGGAAGGAAGGAAAGAAGGAAGGAAGAAAGAAAGGAAGGACATGGTACCTCATAAATGATTTCAGAATCTTCTAAAATAACCTAGATAAATCTGAATTCTTCAGGTTAAGTCCAAGTGTGTTCTCTCTCTCTCTCTCTCTCTCTCTCTCTCTGTGTGTGTGTGTGTGTGTGTGTGTGTGTGTCTATGTATGTAGTTTTCAGGTTCAATAAACTGCTACATTAAAACATGATTTGGTAAATGTATAATACACTATAGGACTAAGTCCAACAGCTTTGCAGAGTTAATACAGACTGTATTAGTAAGGTTTCCATCGCTTTAATAAAATACCTGAGATAACCAGTTTATTAATGGAAAAAGGTTTATTTTGGCTCACTTCAATGCGTGATTGCTTGGCCATGTAGCTTAGGGTCTGTGTTAGCACATTACATCATGACAGAGTGCATGGAAGAGAAAGCCTATTCAACTCAGGGCCACCAGGAAGTGAAAAAGTAAGTGAGAAAGGTGTCAGAGTCCCCATATCCCCTTCAAGGACGAGTCCCCAGAGATCTAACTTCCTTCTCTTAGACCTCACCTTCTAAAGATTCTACCACCTCCCAGTAGCACCAACCCAGGGACCAAACCTTCAACACAAGGGCCTTTGGAGAACATTTCAGATCTTACCTATACCATGGACCATAATTATTTTCCTTTAAGGAAAGAGATGAAGTTTTTTTCCTGCTGGTCAATTGCATTAGACTTTTCTGTATTAAAATTACTAAATATTGTGACCAACATTTTAATGGTAATAAATACATTATAGTGTTTTGGAAAACTTTGAAAGCCTTGAAAAAATACAAAATGTAATATGTCTATTAAAAAAGAAGTAGCATTTAAGAATAGTCATATGTTGTAGTAAATCAATTTAAACCTTTGTCTGCACATTATTACAATATGAATATTATTCCCCAGGAGACTTTAATGTACTCTCCTATGAAGGAGGGCATGTTTTGTTGAACATTACTATCTGCTTTCATTCAAAAGAGCAATAGTTGCTTTTCTTTTCACAAAATTATAAAAGTTCAATTAGAATGTACTTTACCAAACAGTTTATTCCTGCTCTCCTTCAAGATTCTGATACCTCCCCAGTGGGAATAATTTTTTCCCACTGATTGAGAACTCTGTCAGACAGAGCATGGGAGGGAAACTGGAAAATTTGCTAATTTATATGAGTTCTATTTTTCCAGGTAAGCATTAGTAGTAAACATCAATCAAGAAAAATGTTCCTGTGTTATTCAGCTAGAATTTTCCATGCCTATTTTAATCATAAGGTGATTATTTAATTTTCTTTTCAATTTTTTAAAGACTGTCAGTGGTTGAATCTACCTCCTCCTGCTGAATTTAAAGTACTGGCAGTAGAACAGTGACTATACACAATATTGTTTGGTTTGGTTTGGTCTGTTTCTTATGTGAAAAGATGGTGGTGTATATTTAGAGAGAACCATTTCCAAAATTTACTCTTTCAGCAATGTTGTCCCAGGTGGCTCTTAAATCTTTTGAGTGTCCAAGTTCAGCACTGGTTCCCTTTTGGCATAAATAATGACGTGAAATTTAATGACATCCAGGTGTGGAGATGCTTGCTACTCTTGAGAGTTGGAAATCTGCTTGGCAAATCTGAAAATTAGTTTTTGTGTTCCACATATTTGCTGTCCCTCCTTTATATTCAGCACAACACTTCTGCTGTATTAGAAACCTTTGCTAACATCTATTTTAGGAAGAGTTGGTGAATGGTATACACAGAATAGGTAAGATAAATTAAAACCTTTTAATAGGATAACAGCCAGAGCTCAGACAGAAGGTTTGATGAATACTTCAAGATCCCTAACTTAGATGCTTGGGCAAAAGTCTTATACATGAACTTGGAAACCACAGAATCACATTTGCTTCATCAAGATCTGACTAATTTAGCTGCACTTTGAGCATATTAATGAAATTTTTTAGTTTTTCAATTCAGTCTTTGACATCCTAGCTATTTTGTACTGATTGTTTTCAATTCTCTCTACACACATTTTATAATAAATTCTTCTAGTCATTTCCAATTAAGGTGGCAATTTCTAAGTTACATTTGGTTTGTTTTTGTGGGCTTAAGAATTAAATTATATATTGGGATAGGAAGAATCAAAATAAGGCATAGTCTTTTTTTTCCAATAAAAAGTTATCCACAATCCCTCTTCCAAAAAACAAACAACAAAACAAAAAACAAAGGAGAGAAACATAAGCCATAAATGAAAGAATTCTTGCTGTGCATGAGGTTTGTGATGATTGATTAATCTGTGTGTCAACTTGACTGAGTTAAGGAATGTCTAGATAGCTGATATGCATTATTTCCAGGTATGATTGTAAAGGTATTTCTGGAGATAAGTATTTGAATCAGTAGACTAAATAAAGAAGATCTGCCTTCCACCAATGTGAGTGGCCATCTTCCATTCTCTTGAGGGTCTGAATAGAACCAAAAGGTAGAGGAAAGGCAAATTATCTCTCTCTTCTTAAGCTGGGGGCATACCTCTTTCCTACTCCGGAATATCAGAACCTGTTTTCACACAGTTATACCATCCTGGTTTTCAGGCCTTCAGACTTGGACTGAATTATGCTACTGGATTTCGTATTCTCTATTTGTAGACTTCACACCAGAATTTCTCAGCCTCATAATCGCCTGAGCCAATTACTAGAATCCATCTCTATCTATATTTCCTATTGTTTCAGTTTTTTAAGAGAACCTGATTAACACAAGTCTTCAATTGTAAGTTCAGAAAACATGCTTTTAAATAATGGCAGTGGCTAATGTCATGGAGTTGGTTTGCATTTGATAGGAGACAAGCAAGGAATACGGAATAAAAGCTTCCAAGTCTCTAGCTGGGCTTTCAGGGTCCCTGATATTTTAAAAGTTGTGTTCTTGTTTTCTCAGATGGTAAATGTTTGGGAATCATCACATGACTTACAGGTTACAGGAATTCTGGTTGTATACTATGAAAAAACACTTTGATTCTTTCTTGTTTCTGATAATCTAAATGGGAAATCTTTAAGGGCAAAAAAAGGAGAATAATGACTTTTTTCATTCAGAAGGGAATGGGGTTCAAGTCTCCTTTAGGTATTACATAGCCCTATACGATGAGACTATCATCCACCTGCCTGATTTGCCTATGCCATTGAGTGTGAGTGACACATGGCTTTGTTCTCTCGAAAAACAACTGGTAAATAATGCTCTCACTACCATTGGAGGTGCATTTCATTCTGTTTGGAGGCACAGTTATTATTGTGGCATTTATTTATTGAGAATAGAAAAGGCATAAAATTTATTAAATCTCTTAAAGTAAAACATCAAGTTTGTATATTTTGCTCACTGAAGTTTTCCAGATAATGTATTTCTGACCTGATATCAGGATTTTCACTACTATGACATCCAAACATCTTCTCCAAATGTGTTGTCAGAAAGACCTAGCTAGACCACAACTCTGAATCATCAGGAAATGCCTTTTTCTCTTTCTTTAAGGCCAATGCATCCTCAGCTCTTTTTGTGTTATGATGTCTGATATAAGTGACCTGGAATTACTCTTTCCCCAGGCATCTGGAAGAAGAATAACATTGTGAAAATGTTGAATAGACAACCAAGAGGCTGAAGAGCTTCAACATTAGACCCTTGGCCCAGGTACTCTCATTCTTTGAAAAAAAAAATTACCACCAGTATATTGTTTTTGTTAATGGGTTCATTAAGATTGCAGTGTTATTGATTTTTTATCTGCTGCAAAGTGTTGCAAATCTGGGAGATTAAATATTGCAGGTGTGCATGTGTGTTCAATATGTTAGGAAAATAAAGTTTTGTATAGTGTGATATCAAAAATATTTGCAAATCATATATCTGATAAAGTAACTTTATCCAAAAATACACAAAGAACTCCCATAGTTAAACCATGGGAAAACAACACATTAAATAAATTGACAAAAGATATACATGGACAGCTCACCTAATAAGACAGACAGATGGCAAATAAACACATGAAAACTTGCTCAAAATCACCTGCCTATAAGGAAAGTAAGTTAAAACAACAATGACATGACTGAGAACAAAGAGAACTAATGGATCTACTCTGAAAGCTGGCAGGTGCTAGAACAAAGAGCCAGTGTTTCAGTTGGAATCTGAAGGCTTGAAAAAAGTGAACCCCAGTTCAAAGAAATCAGTAAGAATTCTCTCCCACTGAAGCAAGGGTTAGAATTTTAGTTCTAGTTATCCCTTCAACTCATTGGATAAGGGTCACCCACATTAAAAATACTCTGCTTTACTCAGTCTCCTGATTAAAATGTTAATGTCTGCTGAAAATACTCTCATAGGGACACCCAATTTAATTTTGACCAAATATTTGGGCACCCCAAAGCCCATTCAAATTGACACATAAATCTAACCATCGCAGCTATCCAGTCGCAATGAAACTTAAATCCATATTCTAAGTGAAATAAGTCAGTTAGAAAAGTCTATATCTGACATGATTACAATTTAGTGGTATTTTGAAAAAGGTGAAACGATACAGACAGTAGAAAGAATAGTGAAGGGGTAAGGGTTTAAAAGACAAAACATGGAGGGTGGTGAAAGAATTTGGATCACTGTGGTGTTTGATACATGATAGTTTGAATCTTTCAAAGCTCATATAATTGCTATCACCAAAAATATACCTTGATGTATACAATTTTTTAAAAGTATTATTTTTTAGTTGTAGATGGACACAATGCCTTTATTTTATTTATTTATTTTTATGTGGTGCTGAGGATCAAACCCAGTGCCTCACATATGCCAGATGAGCGCACTACCTCTGAGCCACAACCCCAGCCCCTGATGTATACATTTTTAAAAACAAAAATCATTTAGGAGTTCAGGGAATTTAAGGACAGAAAACAGATTGCAATAGATGTCTAATCAGATTAAAATTATAGGACATCATCTCACTGAAGGATTGGTCTAATATATGCTGACTTAAGTAAGTTTGAAATAAATGAGGATTATATGACTATATTCTAGTTGATAAAAATTTTTTTCCCATGGAGAACAAATGCTAACAAATATGGAACAATTCAGAAACATCCAGTTCCCAAATATTCTCATCTCCCTGCCACCTGCATTTTCCCCAATGCATATACAATCTTCTAATTCACTGGATGACCTATTTATTTATTATGCTTATACTTCATTACTTTTGTTATAATGTGATCTTTGTAGGATTAGACAATTTGAGCCAAGATCATGGTAGATTTTTCCATAATTTTTGTTAAATAATTTTGAATCTAGTTGAACATACTTTGTTAAAGATCAATCTAAAGTCCACTGTATATAGTATAGGAAAAAAAATGTTTAATGTGGAGGCATCAGAGCCAGCCTCAACTAGTGTTGAGTCTACACATACCTGCTTTATAATCTTGGGAGAATTAAATTAGCCTGGGAAACTGCCAAGGTATTGGTTAAAAAGTACATTCAAAGTATGCCCTAAGCTACCCCCATATCCTTAAATTTCTTCTGCAACTAAGAATGGAAGATTTTCTGTCTTCCATTAATTTTAGTGCTACTAAAGCCAAGAATGAGTCAGGGGAAAAACAGCTCTATCATGGACTTAACAAGATATATCTCTAGAGAAATAAAAATCCATTTTATTTACAAAAAAAGTATGTGAACAGCCTGTAGTCTTTAAAGGTGAAGGAAACAATGTCTTAGACTTACCTACATCTGAGTTTAGTTATTGCAATAAATCTGCAAAAGTTGTGCAATTATCAGGCCAGTCAGCAGAGCTATTTGTTGAATACACTTCCAAATTGAGATTTTTGGTTTTCTGAGTTAGCATACACAGTGCATACAAACAGTATTGTGGAAATAATGGGTTGATCTCTAAATTGGGCTCAGCTGGTCATGATTATCATAGATTAAAATAAAAGGAATCATATATTCAATTCTAATGAGTGAAGTATTAGCAGAAAATGATTGGCTCTCTACTAACCACCAAATACCAAAGATGAATGTCAAAGATCTTATCTAATGTATTTAAACTAACTCTTCCTCTTAAAATCATAAAAAATAAACCTGAAAAGAGAACCACAACTATTTCAAAACAGTAAAAAACTTGTCTAAATATTTTCTAAACATTGAATACATTGAATCATATTAAACACTGAGTAGCTAAAAATGCTGAATTGAAAAAAGAAAAAAAGAAATATCTATTTCCAAGACCTGAATGGCACAATAACCACAACCAAGGCATCAGGAAAAGAATTAAGCCTATGAACACAGGACTGAAAACAAATTCACTGAATCCAAGAATCCAAATGAAATGATACAAAGAGAATTGCAGCAAATTAATTCATAATTAGATTATTATATTTTCTTGCAAAAGTGGGTCAATTCAATGTTGCTGGCTATCATGAACAGAAACAAAGTGGTCTTGCCATCACCCATTTGTCTTTTTTTTTTTTTTTTTTATAGATTTCCAAGACGCTGGCATTCTCTGACCAGCCCCATGGCAGTGTTAGTTTAGTACAAGATAATTCTGAAGAAAACTTAGAACATAGAAGATTGTAATCCTAATTGTTTTTGGTTTCAGTTGAATGACCCATAATGCCATCATCCCCTTAGAGTTTTGTTTACAACAGTGTCCACAGAGGTTCTACCTTACTATTCATATTCCTTAAGTACTTCCTGAGTATACTGTGTAAGTATTCCATGGACACTGAAACAGAAATCGAAGATACAAAAATGATTAAGCTATCCTATCCACCTTTGGGTTTCCTGAGTCTGGGAGGGAAATAAACATGTTTATATCACCATGTGTTCATATAAAACCATATGTGTGTTATAAAGCAATGGAATTGTGAATAATAACTGTTATAAATGGAGAAAATCATGAAATCTTCAGGATAAACTCAAGTTTTAATTAGTACATAAGTCTTATAGATAACAAAGTGAGATGATGCATTTCAGAGAATATTTATTCTGAGAAGGAATAGAAGATATATTCAAGGAATTACCAGTGTTTTGACATTTCTGCAACAAAAGGTTAATACTCTGTCACTCTGTCCCCTCCCCCAAAATGTCCACCTCATTGGAAATTATTCACTGAAAGTGACTGATCCTGTGTGGAAGAGAAGATTTTGATCAGAGAAATATTTCAGAATGTTCTGGCAGCAGGGTGAATGATATACTCGAGGAAAGTAAGATGGGAAGCATGTGCTTTAGTGTTAGATGCAATGGGACAGTGACAGATGGCAAGAGAACTGAAGCAATGACAGTGGTCATAGACAGGAGATTTGAAATCAATTTAAGAAGTCAAACTGACAGGACTTGGTTATTAATTGGTTACTGGGGTGGTTGGAAAGCAGAGAGAAATTCTTGAGGGACTCTAGAAGCCTTGTTTGTGTATCGTATCAGTAAGGAATTGCCTTCTTCTAGGAAGAGGGATTAAACTTAATAGTAGTTGATTGCTCTTTGGTGATCCAAGTGTGAAGATGAGTATTTTAGAACTAGGTATTAGCAGTACACTGCCAAAGAAATCCAGCCTCCTTTGGTGACTTTGTCCCATTGTCTTGTTTTCTTCTTCAGAATTTCCATTGTTCAAGAAGGCTGCTTCAGCTTAACTGTTATTTCCATATAACAGGCAGGGAGCAGGAAGCAAAAAGACCCAGACTCTTCTATTTTTTTCTCTTCCTCACATTCCTTCTCTTCTTCCTTCTTCTTAATGTTGAAGAACAAACACAAGACCTAATGTACGCTAGACAAGCCCTCATCCACTGAGCTACTTCCCCAACTCCTCTCTGTTTTATAAGGTCCATCAAATTCCCACATGACACTTCCATATCACACAAGAGGCAAGGATGGCTGAGAAGTATTGTTATACTAAATATAACAATATAGTACATAAATATAAAAATATAGTATGTTGTCACTAAAAATATATTAGCTGTTGGTTACTAAACAGGAAAAGAAAATATGAGGTGGATAATACATAATTACTAGAAGTATCTTGTGGGCTGTGGTTATAGCTTAGTGGTAGACTACATAAGCATGGGGCACTGTTTGATCCCTAGCATCTCAGGAAAATAAAAATTACAAGTATCTTGCAACCAGCAAGAAAATACATAAGGATAGAATAGTACTTGCAAGGTAGAAGGTGGGAGGAATACATTTGATTACTTTTGGATATGTTATATGTGGTTCAATGCTGATCCTAAGAAATACAATTAATAGTGGCTAAGTGTACAAATATCCAATGGATATTTCAACTCTTGGTTTAAGAGGAAAAGTACAGATATGTATGTTGATTTGGAAATTGTCTGATAGTCTGAAAATAAAGAAAATAAAGCCATACCTTAGGGATGTCATTGATAGTATTAAAATTGAAGAGAGACATGAATTGTGAAGAGAAATCACATGTAGTAACTATATTCATGCAAACTTCTATGCCTCCTAAGCATAGAGGACTTGAAGTGTCAGAAATAATATAAAGAGTATCATCAAACACAAGCCAGGCTAAAGTCAATAATACCTACTGCTTAGTAGGTACTGTACTTCTTGGTACAGTATTATTGCCATACTTTTGAATACAACAGGATGCTTCCAACTCATTTTTTAAGAAAATTGTGTAGTTCCTCCAGATTATAAGGAATAGATAATCCTTTTACATTACTTTTTGTGTATGCAAATAAAATTTTTGGTATAGGCTGAAAAAAAGCCAAAAAATCTATTATTCAATAAATATGATTCAATTCATGCTCTTTGATGATTAGCATGAAAATGAAAATCAGTAGCCTGCTGCTTTGATACCTAGAGTGTAGTTAGTCACGTCTCTAGCTGTAGGCATGTAACAGCAAAGTAGAGTTAGGTCTCTGGCATGTATGAAAATTCCCATTATTGCTTTGACTGTTCTATTTTATTCAGAGTCAAAATTCTTTATTTCTAAGTTACATATGAGAGACAGGTATATATTTAATATTTAATATTTAATGTTTAATATTTTATGTGTTATGAATGACTAAGCCTATTATTATAGAGGTGATTATTCAATGGAGAAAACAGAAAAGTACACAATTTTAGTTGAGTGTGTTCTCTATAGAATATTAAAATTTGTATTATTTGAAAATTTTACAACAAAAATGTTTTAATGTATTACATGGTAAGTTTTTGATAAGTTACTCCAATCGTCTAAATACAGTTTTGTTCTCTTTATAATCTCCTATTTTTAACTAATTTTGAATTTTGCTTATTTTCTATAAATAAGCCCATTGTAACTGGTCTCAGTAGCATACACCTGTCATCCCAGCGGTTGTGGGGGTGAGGGTGAGGGTGGGGGGAGGGAGGGGCTTTGGGGGAGGTGCTGAGGCAAGAGGATAGCAAGGTCAAAGACAGCCTCAGCAAAATTGAGGCACTTAGTAACTCAGTGAGACCCTGTTTCTAAATAAAATACAAAATAGGGCTGGGGGTGTGACTCTATGGACCAGTGACCCTGAGTTAAATCCCCAGTATCTAATATTAATAATAATAATAAGAAGAAGAAGAAGCACGTTGTAATATCTCAGATATGAAGGTCAAAATGTTTAGGCTAGCTCTTATATTAAAATCATTTAGTGTTTAAAATTTTTTCAATTTATTTTCAATATTAATTACTGAAGCTTTCAAATGTCATTTTATTGGCATAACAACTTTTAGTACCAGGAAGAACTTGAATTAATTTAAATTTTATTTTCTCTGGGAAATGATTCTTCTCTTTGCTAGGATCAAACTTGACAAGTACAGAGTTACGGACACTAAGTACTAATGCTCATTTGTAGTCATGGTTTAAATAGTCTCCCTGAATAAGTTAATAAAAGAATAGATACATTTGTGTATATTTATGTGCATGTGTGTATATAAATCAGAAACAGTATATTTCCAGTTTTGCAAAACAAATGTATTCATTTTGCTTGTTTTCTGCTCCATATTCTGTTGGCCTTTAAAATCTTGAATAATCTGGCTGCCCTCTACACTATGAATTTAATCCTCTGTATTGGTAACTGTGTTTCATCAATCTTTCTAACAGTATAATCTCTTTGGGAACATTATACACTAAGCTTTAACTATGCAGTACTTAAGGAATTAAAATAGATTTCCTCTATAAAATCCTTGATATAATTTGTAACAGTACTATGCTTTAATCACTATATAATTCTCCCCCTAAGTAAATTCTCTGTAATCCTCAGGACTACATTTTTAAATCCTTAGGACTATGCTTTTTCAAAAAGTGGTACTTTCTACTTATTAAAAAGCTTTTCAAGAGTGGTCTCATGAATTGATAATCCGGATAGATATAAAAGACAAGTTAAGAAAAATACATTAAAAAATATTTTATTGTTCCCATAAGCTATAATTCAATGTGTTCATTTTTTACACAATTTTGGTTGGGAATTTATTGACAATCTCAAATACATAGTTATCTTCATGTAATTTAACAAAATAAACATAAATAATACTAAAGTCCCAAGGCCCAGAATCATTTTTAAACTTCAATAGGATGGAATGTTCATTTTCATTGCTCAATTCTATGCTTATACTTTAGTTTCTAAACTTGAGATTAAAATTATTATTACATATATAGTTCTCATATATATGTATATATATAATTGTCTGATGTTTTATTGCCTTATTGTTATAAAAACACTGAAATATTAAAGTTAATTTATTCTCTCTTAACTAATTATAAGTTTGGTACTGTCACTATGCTATAGCTTTATGTAACAACTCTCATCATGCAACATGTTGCATGTAGATGAAGAAGATGCAGCGAAGGGATAACAAGCCTTCATTTCACTTGTATAAGCTCATGTTTCAAATTGTTTTATTTTTAATTGACTCATTTTTGTACATATATATGGGATAGTGTGAGTTTTTAAAAATAAGTTCTTTTGTGAATCAGTTTCTTTTATATTTGTCTCTTGGAGCTATATTTAAAGATAAAAATCATTTCAATGAATTCCTTGGTCATGTTTTCGAGTACATTAGCACATGCACCTGCAAACACAATGATAAATAATGATGAATATGCCTACAGTATAGTGTAATTCCATACTTAGGTTAAAAGGATGTTTATTCATCTGCTGAGTTTTATCTTAATTATTGTTTTTTGGTTTACTAGGATGGAATATTAATTTTAATGAGATTACTTGACCCATTTCTGCATTACTTTTATATTTATTAAGGATTCATCATCCTTGAGGTAGGTTTACCAGTAATTGCTATATATTAAGCATATTATGAAGTTGCTATTGGAGATGTAACCGCAAGGCATTGATTTTAAATTCCCAGTGTTCTGCCTTGATATAGAAAAAAGAATCATGCAGAAATTTGGTGATAACAGGTTATACAAAGATGAGGGAAAGTACATATGCCATAAATTCGAGCATTTTACACAATACATAGCTCCTTGGAAAGGCAATATGCTGAAAAAGAGGACAGAAGAAAAAACTGTCAGTTGAAGCAGCTTCTGGATTTCATTGTAGTATTTTTTATACTGTATTTGCTACTATAATTGGAAGTGAGAATTATCAGGCTTCAGAATTTTTCTCCTGACACATGCCTCTTTGACATTTGTGTTCATTCTACCTGAACTACATGGTTTTACTTCTGTTGCCACAATCTTAGCAAATAGCTTTTAAACAATTCCTTCTGCATCAGGCCTCAAATACTATATTTTAAAGTATTCCGAACAAAATTAGCATTACATCTTGTAATTCATTTAGAATATAAGATATTGTTTTGGGAGTCATTGAGGATAAATGTTTCAGGATTCTTTACATATTTCCAGAGACTTCAAGTTTTGTTCATTTTTTTCTATAATTATGCAGCTTCCTCATTACAAGATCAACACAAGGGAGAACAAATCCTATTAGAATCCACAGACTCAGAAATAAAGTACTCTTATTGAATAAATAAAAGGTTGTGTGTCAAGTTATTTTTCATGCCCAGGGACTAAACATTTTAAGGTTTTTAGAAATGAAATCATAGAGATGAGGAGATGAAATCAGTTTTCTTTATGAGTCACATCTTTTGGTAATCATGTAATCAAGCTGTTCTCATATTGTTATCATGCATACAAGAAAAGAAAACATGCCTTGAAAGAAGAATGTGTGCTGGGTATATAATAAAACTGTGTGCCTGTTCTGTGACAGTTGATTAAAACAGCAAAAGGTGTCAAGAACACATAATGGTAAAGAGACTTCCTTTCTCTTCAATAAAGGGTATTGGGAAAACCAGATGTCCTCATGCAGAAGACTGAAATTGGACACTTACTTTGCACCATATACAAAAATAAACTCAAAGAAGATTAAATATGTAAATGTGAGGGATGAAGCTGAAAATCTATTGGAAGAAAATGGGAACACCTACATACATTGAAACAAAACTTTTTTGAATTGGTCCCCCAAACTCAAGCAATAGAAGCAAAAATAGACAAATAGAATTACATAAAACTAAAAACCTTTTTAAAACAAAGCAAACAATAAACAGAGCAAGAGGCAACACATGGATTTGGAGAATATATTTGAAAACCATACATCTGATAAGGTACTAACATCCAAAGCATATAAGGAACTTGAACAACTCAGTAGGAAGAAAATAAATAACCTACTTTTAAAAAATGGGCAAATGAACTGAAAATATTTTTCTGAAAGGAAGATACAAAATGGGCCAAATATGTCTGAAAAAAATTCTCAACATCTGTAGTCATCATTTAAATGAAAACTAAAACCAGAATGAGATGCCATCTCCCATCTGTTAGAAAGGTTATTATCAAAAGGATGAAAAATAACAGTATTGGTGAGGATGTGGAGAAAAAGAAATCCAATGTTGGTGTGTAAAACCATTATGAAACACAGTATGGAAGTGCTTCAAGAATCTAAAAACGGAATTGACTTATGATATATTAATTCCATTTTTACATTTAACCCCAAATGATTAAGATCAGTGTGTTGAAGAGAGAGCTATGCACCAATGTTTACTGCAACATTATTCACAATAGCCAAGAAATGGAAGCATCTGTAATTGCATGAATGGATAGGAAAATGTAGTATACATACACAGTAGAATACAGATTTTAAAAAAGGTAATTCTGTTGTTTGTGACATCAATGAACCTAGAGGACTTATGCTAAGGGAGAGAAGCCAGTCACATAAACACAAATACACATGATTTCACTTACATGTGGAAAATAAATGAGTTTATCTCAGAGAAACAGAGTAGAATATTTGATACTTGTGGCTGGGGTATAGGGGATAAGGAAAGAGGAAATGTTGGCCAAAGAGTACAGTTTTCAGTTTCATAGAAGGAATGTTTTTGAGATCTACTGCACAGACTGGTGACTACATTTAATAATAATGTAGTTTTCAAAATTGCTAAAATAATCTATTTTAAATGTTCTTATCACAAAAAATAATGAAGTGAGATCATAGATATATCAATTAGCTTGATTTAATCTTTCCATTTTATACATACGTAAAACCATCACATTGTGCCCAATATATATAATTGTTATACATCAAATGTATTCATTAATTAAAATTAAAAAAAAGGAGAGGAAAAAAGACTGACTCCATCATTTTAAACTGACCTAAGTCAGTTGGCATTTGAACAATTGGTAGCCTCTGTAGTTTGGAGTTAAGTGTTTAGTACATGGCACCTAATAACCAGGTTTTCTATTAAACTGAAAGTTTGGACAGAATATCCCAAATGAACCAACATTAATTAATAGGAAAAAAAACACAGTCATACAACACAAACTTACATCTTGAGGATTAATTTACCCTGAATAGGACCTTGACTAAGAAATTCACTCACAGGTGAATGCAAACACACTCAGCAGCAGAATTAGCATTGTTTGTAGCTGGTTTTGATTACAAGCCCTTCTTGAAACATAGACCCAAGACCATGTTCAGTTCTAGATGTCACTCCAAGGACACTCAGTTTCCAGGCATGGTGGATGCCCCTATATTGCTCATGCTGGAGATATTGCCCATACAATCATTCTGGCAAATCATACATCCTAAATGTACTATACTACACCAAATTAATTTCTGTTCTTACCTTAATTTTCTTCTGGTTTACATTTGGATAATATTATTTGAAACCCTTTGTTAGTTGAAGCCATCTGTTTCAAACTTGAGATTGTTTGCACCAAAATTTTGTCAAATGCTAATTACCTAAACCTGAGATATGAACTAAAATTAGCGTATCACTTATTTGCCACAGTTCTTTTGAAGGAAAGCTTTTTCTGAGAAATAAAAAAATCCAAAGAAAGAAGAAAATTATTAATAATACATTAATAATACATACTATCAGAGAAAAAATTATCAAATATAAATGTGTCATAGAGAACCTGAAGGACTGATGAAATACTATGGAAAATTGAAGCAAAGAATTAGAAGGATGTTTTGGAGAATTCTCTCAGGACAGAGCAGAAAATAAATAAATAGATAAGGAAAAACAAATAAAGTGAGAATAAATAAATAAAAGCGAAAAAAGTAGGGGGGAGGACAAAGGAAATCCAATATATAAAATAAGAAATCAGAAAACAGAAATCGTAAGGAATTTTTCAGGAATCCAGCATTATAAATTGAGTGTTTATTCAACAATTATTCAGAATTATAATTAAACTGAAGAAATTTAATTTTAACCCAGAATATGAGTAATGATTGTCACTTTAGATTTGTATTGTCTAACATGACTAATATTGGCAAACCACAATTGGCTATTGAGTGTTTGAAATGTATCTGGTCCAATTGGAGATGTGCAGTACATATAAAATTTATACTGGAATTTGAAGACTGAATATGAAAATAAGAAAATGAAATACTTAACAACATAATATTACAAGTTAAAATGATTGATATGTTGACTTAAATAAGATACATTATTAAAATTTATTCACCAATTTCTTTTTACTTTTTCAATATTTCTTTTAGGAAATATTCTTTTTAGACAATGTTGTTCTAGATGACACTAATTTACTTTGGAAATATTCCATTACTCTTAATTAGTTTGAAAGACTTGGGGCACATTCCTGGAAAAATTTGAGAAGGAAAATTTTGTGAATGTGAACTGGATCTTGGAAAAGAGTCAAAAAGTCATTTAGAACTAAGCTTATTAGGTGAGGTGGTGATAAAGTTGGATAACACCCTCAGGGTCAAAACAAGGTTAGAGAACTAAATATTTAGTCTTCTAATTATGGGTGACTCATAAACTAGATTGTAGCACATCTCTTCAGACCTCAATTTCCTTTTCCACAAAATGAGAGGTTTTTACTAACTTAGTTTGAAATCTTCTCGGCAATCTTAATGATTTTGTAAATAATTTCACATTACCCTTAATGGTACAAGATTGTGAAATTGGTTTTGGAATCCACTGGCCTAATGAATTATTTTAGCCATGGTCAGATCTCCTGATGACAGCTTCTCCACTGAGAATGGAGATTTTAATCAATACAAGCAAGGGGAGACAAGCCTTTCCTCTTCCTTCTTTTCTTCCTCTTGTGTTTTGATTTTACCAGTCCCTCTTTTTGTAAATAAAACAAATGGATGTATATAGGTGTTGCTTAAACACTATTCCATTCATTTCCTTTAGATTAAAACACATTTCTTGATTTTTTAATTTATTTTTTAAACTATTCTAGGTAAGAAAATATTTTTCTTAGCATTTTATTTATTGAGTCTATATAGATATACCTCATCTTTGCCTTATATTTTGATAATTGCTTCTTTGATGACTTTATAAAAATTTCAATAAGACATGAAAGTAATAAAAATAATTTAAATTGGTGTTTAGAAAAAGACTTTCAAAGTTGGGTGAATGGATTCATAAAGGTAATAAATCCTTTGGTCTTTTCCCATTCAGTTATGGCAAAGTTTGCAAGGAAAATAAATAAAATTCTTTCACTGCAAATGTATCTGTTATGTCTGTGAAAAAGAATGTGCTTTTAATAAAATACTGAATGTGCATATGCTGTTCTAGTCAAATAACTTAAGGGCAAAACTACATATTCTAATAAAAACCTCAAATGCCCTTAAGTAAAAATTCCATTTTCAATGAAGGTCGCTGTGATCACATGTTTTTCAAGGACTCATGAGAAAATGCTGAATTATTCAGATACTTAATTATAAAATAGTTTTGAGGGGTGAAATGATTGTTTAGCATAGCGCTTACCATGTTGTAGATACAGAAGTAGGAGTTTATATGACATTTCAGAATTAATGACATAGGATAATGACAAAACTGTACCATGATAACCATCTTATCATTTCCTTGGAAAGATAAAGAGGAAATACACTGTATTAGTTTTCTATTGCTCCTGTGACAAAAAGCACAGACTTAGTGTTTTAAACAACATAAATCTATTACTTTACAGTTTTGTAGATTCAAAATCCTAAAATCAAAGTGTTGGCAGAACTACTTTTCATTCTATTGAGTCCAGGGGAGAATTAATTTTCCTTATTGTCCAAATTCTAGAGAACTTGAATTCTAGCGAATTTCCTCACTGTGAGTCCCCTTTTTTCTACCTTTAAAGCCAGCAAGAGTGGGCTGAGTCCTCACATTTCATCGTTCAGACTTGATTTCCATTGTTACATATCTTTCTCTTCTGTCTCCACTTTTAAGGCCCCTGTGGATCCACCAAAATAATCCAGCATACCTTTCTCATTTTAAGATTCTTATCTTCATTTTATCTGCAAAATCTCTGTGAACATGTAAAGGAACATATATAAAAGTTTGGGAGATTAGGATGTGGATATTTTTGAGAAATCATCATTTTATTCAACATATGTTTGCATATCTATTACTAATGAATACATGATATATACATATATGTGTATATTTAACACTCATAAAGAAGACAAATATTTTTATATACTAGTATATATGTTTATATACTATATTTTATATACTAGTATATATACACACATATATATTTACACATGCATATGTACAAGTACAAAGGAAGATCTGTATCATTCACTCTTTGTCTATATTTCAAGAATTTAAATTTGGTAACCTGAGAACTTGATTGGGATACTGAGATTTCTAGGAATGAGCATTTGTATGATCAACACCAGTCAGAGTGAAGGACACAGGAAGACAAAGGATAGAGCTGTTAAACTTTGAAGCATTTAAAATGAAGGCCAATGCAGTACTATGGGAGCTCTGGATTGGTTCTTCTGAGTTGTTCCACCTTGAGGCAGGCCTTGTTATATCCTTATCAACCACTTAAAGGATGCCTCCCCTTTCTCCTAAGGGCAAGTGGCCATGGACGAAGCAATTCTGACAGAGGAATTCAGTTGACAGCCCTCAGTGACTAACATTGCCAGCACCTGAGAAAATGAGTGTTTCCCAGAAGGATCCAGAACAGTACAACATGAACTAAGCCAACTCAATAGCAGCATGTGCCAGGTTTTATATCACTATTCACCTTATTTAATTTTTTTTTGTAGATGGACATAATACCTCTGCTTTATTTATTTATTTTTATGTGGTGCTGAGGATCAAACCCAGTGCCTCACATGTGCTAGGTGATTGCTCTACCACTGAGCCACAATCCCAGCCCCCCACTATTTTTCATTGTAAAAAAAGAGCAAAATGCTTTGAGCTAATCATATTCATCAAAGAGAATTACCATCTAGAATCCATATATTAAATTGAGTTCCATTTGTTTTTGTCTCCTGATAAACCTATTGTTACAAGCACATCTTTTGTAATTTTCTGATTTTTTTTTTGTAGCTACAAAGTGACCCTTAAAATGATGTCTATTGCCAGTGCTGATACATTTAATTAGATACAATAATTAATGGTAGGGAGACACTTTGCCAACACAACAATAACAATATTAAATATCACTTTAAATGCTACAATTTCTTGCCTGTGTTTCAGTTGTGAAAATGTGTACTTTTCTTCCCTTTAGGACAGTATTTTGGATTATAAAGAAAAAGTATTCTTAATGCTTAGATACTTTAATTATTCCAAATGCTCCTGTTCTCTAAAGAAGTACATAATAAATTTCTCTCCTGCAGTAGGTGGAGGTAAAATTATCTGATATGCTTAGGTAGTTATATCTGTTCAGAGGCCAGGAAAGAGTAGAAATGAAATAGAAATAAAGATGATCAAGGTATTGAAATCCATTATGACTCACTACCAATGAAAGAAAAAATGATATTTAATATTTTTATCATTTGGAAATCTGAGGAAAGTTAATTTGGAGACCCTGCTTTTTAATAGCACAACATTTCTATAGCTGTGGGATGGGTCAGTTTTGAATCATGTTACCATCTTCAGTGTAGAGGTTATCAGGTAGAAAATCCATTAAGTAAACCAACTGTGAGAAGAAGAATCAAAGAGTGCTCATACTTAACTTTCATAAAGAAGTTTAATGTTTTTGATATATTAGGTAAGCAATGATTGGTGAAAAAACTGTTTTGATGTTAGTGGTACTAAGGAGATAATAATTCTTTACTACTTGCAAAGAAATAAAAAAGATACTGATTTATTTCTATTCCCTCAGACAACTGTTATATATGCTAAAATCAAAACATTCAACATTAAACATACAAAGGTGTATGTCTCCAAGGGATGTAGTCCCAAAGAATTATAGACTTGTTGACTTAAGCCATAGGAATACAGTGTGTCATAATTCTGGAGGCCAGAAGTTTAAAATCAAAGAGTCAGCAGAGTTGGCTCCTTCTGAGAGCTCTGAGAGTGTCTATCCCATTCCTCTTTCCTACCTTCTGTAGAAGCTGACAATCCCTGGCATTACTTGTTTTATAGATGCATCATTCCAATTGTTACCTGTTTTCACTGATACTGCCTCTCTAATCTCTGTGTCAAAAATCCCCACTTCTTATAAGGACATTAATCAGATTACAGTGTATCCTAAGACCTCATCTTAACTAGATTACATCTACAAAGACCCTCTTTCCAAATAAGGTCACATTCATGGGTACCAGAGTTAGGAGGTAACACTCCTTCAGGGATAAGAGTCAACCCAGTAAGAAAAGGAAAGTCTTGACATGTAGAGAGAAGACTAGTTATCTATCTAAGTTAGTTCATGTTAATATTATCAAAATGGCCATACTACCAAAAGCATTATACAGATTTAATGCAATCCTATTAAAATACCATTTGGCATAATTAAAGTATCTAAGTTAAACTTGTAGAGAGAAGACTAGAGATTTTAGTGTCAGTAAGAGAAACAAAATGCTCTATTTGGAGTCTTCTTTTTTTTAAAAAAAATTTAGTTATACACAGACACAATATTGTTTTTTTGCCATTTAATTGTTTTGTTTTAATTAATTATACATGACAGTATAATACACTTATGCACTTTGATATATCATATACATAAATGGGATATAACTTCTCATTTTTCTGAGTGTACATGTTGTAGAATCATATTAGTCATGCAGCCACATATATGCATAAAGTAATAATGTCTGTTTCATTCTACTATCTTTCCTATTCCCAAATCCACACCCCTGCCCTCCCTTCATTTCTCTCTACCTAATCTAAGGTAACACTATTCTTCTCTAGTGCCTCCTTCCTTATTGTGAATTAACATCCGCATATTAGAGAAAGCATTTGGCCTTTTTTTTTGATTGGCTTATTTCGCTTAGCATGATATTCTCCAACTCCATCCATTTACTGGCAAATGCCATAATTTCATTCTTTTTTAAAGCTGAGTAATATTCCACTAAATATATATACCACATTTTTCTTTATCCATTCATCTACTGAAGGGCACCTAGGTTGGTTCCATAGTTTAGCTATTGTGAATTGAGCTGCTATAAACATTGATGTGGCTGCATTACTGTAGTATGCTGATTTTAAGTCCTTTGGTATAAACCAAGGAGTGGGATAGCTGGGTCAAATGGTGGTTCCATTCCAAGTTTTCTGAGGAATCTCCATACTGCTTTCCATAGTGGTGTAACCAATTTGCACTCTCACCAGCAATGTTTGAGTGTACCAACATTTTTTTGTTACCTGTATTCTTGATGGTTGCCATTCTGACAGGAGTGAGATGAAATCTTAGTGTAGTTTTGATTTGCATTTCTCTAATTGCTGGAGGTGTTCAACACATTTTTATATATTTATTGATTGATTGTATTTCTTCTTCTGTAAAATGTCTATTTAGTTCCTTATCCCATTTTTAATTGGGTTATTTGTTTTTTTGGTGTTAAGGTTTTTGAGTTCTTTATATACTCTACAGATTAATGCTTTATCAGAGGTTCATGTGGTAAAGATTTTCTCCCAGTCTGTAGGCTCTCTCCTCACAGTATTGTTTCCTTTGCTGAGAAAAAGCTTTTTACTTTGAATCCATCCACTTATGGATCCTTGAATTTACTTCTTGCAGTTTAGAAATCTTGTTAAGGAAGGCCAATCCAAAGCCAACATGGTGAAGATTTGGGCCTACATTTTCTTCTATTAGGTGCAGGGTCTCTGTTCTAGTGCCTAAGTCTTTGATCCATTTTGAGTTGATTTTTATGCAGGGTGAGAAATAGATGCTTAATTTCATTTTACTACATATGAATTTCCAGTTTTCCAACACCACTTGTTGAATAGGCTATCTTTTCTCCATTGAATGTTTTCGGCACCTTTGTCTAGAATGACATAACTGTAGTTATGTGGGTTTGTCTCTGTGTCCTCTATTCTGTACCATTGGACTACAAGTCTATGTTGGTGCCAATACCATGCTGTTTTTGTTTCTGTAGCTTGGTAGTATAGTTTCAGGTCTGGTATTATGAGCCTTCTGCTTCACTTTTCTTGCTAAGGATTGCTTTAGCTATTCTGGGTCTCTTATTTTTCCAAGTAAGTTTTATGATTGCTTTTTCTATTTCTATGAAGAATGTCATTGGGATTTTAATAGGATTGCATTAAATCTGTATAATGCTTTTGGTAATATGGCCATTTTGATAATATTAATTATGCCTATCCAGGAGCATGGGAAATATTTCCATCTTCTGAGGTTTTCTTCAATTTCTTTCTTCAGTGTTCTGTAGTTTTCATCTCTTTTGTTAGATTGATTACCAGGTATTTTATTTATTTTTTATTGAGGCTATTGTGAATGGGGTAGTTTTCCTAATTTCTCTTTCAGTGTATTCATTACTAATGTATAGAAATGTGCTTGATTTATGGGTGTTGATTTTATATCCTGCTACTTTGTTGAATTCATTTATGAGTTCTAGAAGTTTTCTGGTGAAATTTTTGGATCTCTAGATACAGAATCATGTCACCAGCAAATAGTGATAGTTTGAGTTCTTCTTTACCTATTTGTATCCATTTAATTTTCTTATTTTGCCTAATTGCTCTGGCTAGAGTTTCAAGGATTATGTTGAATAGAAGTGGTTAAAGAGGACATCTTTTTCTTGTTCCAGTTTTTAGAGGGAATGCTTTTCATTTTTTCTCCATTTAGAATGATGCTGGCCTTGGGTTTAGCATGTATAGCTTTTACAATGTTAAGCTATGATCATACTATCCCTAGTTTTTCTAGTATTTTGAACATGAAGGTGAGCTGTATTTTGTCAAACACCTTTTCTGCATCTATTGAGATGACATATGACTTTTGGTTTTAAGTCTATTAATATGATGAATTACTTTTATTGATTTTCATTATGTTGAACCAATCCTGCATCCCTAGGATGAATCGCACTTGATTGGGGTGCACCATCTTTTTAATATGTTTTTGTATGTGATTTGTTAGAATTTTATTGAAAAATTTTGCATCTATGTTCATCAGGGATATTGATGAAGTTCTCTTTCCTTGATAAGTCTTTTTTTTATTTAATATTTATTTTTAAGTTGTAGCTGGACACAATACCTTTATTTTATTTAATTATTTTTATGGGGTGCTGAGGATCAAACCCAGGACCTCACATGTGCTAGGCAAGTTCTCTAACTCTGAGCCACAACCCCAGCCCTCCTTGATGTGTTTCTGTCTGGTATTGGAATCGGGGTGATATTAGCCTCATAGAATGAGTTTGGAAGGGTTTCCTCTTTTTCTATTTCATGAAATACTTTGAGGAGTATTGGTGTTAATTCTTCTTTGAAAGTCTATTTATAGAACGTGTGGAGAATCCATCTGGTCCTGGGATTTTCTTGGTTGGTAAGCTTTTGATGGCCTGTTCTGTTTCATTACTTGAAATTGATCTGTTTACATCATGTAAGACCTCCTCATACAGTTTAGGTAGGTCATATGTCTCTAGAAATTTGTCGATGTCTTCAATATTTTCTTGAAATATAAATTTTCAAAATAGTTTCTAATTATTTTCTGTATTTCAGACATGTCCATTGTGATATTTCTTCTTCATCTTATATTTAGTAATTTGAGTTTTTTTTCTCTTCTCTTCATTAGCATGGCCAGGGGTTTATCTATTTATTTATTTTTTTCAAGGAACCAACTTTTTGTTTGGTCATTTTTTTCAGTTGTTCCAAATTCATTGATTTCAGCTCTGATTTTAATTATTTCTTGTCTTGTACTGCTTTTGATATTGATTTGTTTTTCTTTTTCTAGGGCTGTTTATCTGTTGACCTTTTTATTCTTTTAATGAATGTGCTCAAGGCAATAAACTCTACTCTTAGTACTGCCTTCATAGTGTCCCAGAGACTTTGATATGTTGCATCAGTGTTCTCATTTACCTCTAAGAATTTTTTAAATTTTATCCTTGACTTCTTCTACTATCCATTCAAATTTCGATAGTGTATTATTTAGTTTCCATTTGTTACAGTAGCTTGTATTTTATTTTTATTTTATTGTTGATTTATAGTTTAATTCCATTGTGGTCTGACAGAATGCAGGGTATTATCTCTGGTTTTTTTTGTATTTACTAAGAGTTGCTTTGTGGCACAAGATATGGTCTATGTTAGAGAAGGAGCCATGTGCTGCTGAGAAATATATTCACTTCCTTATGAATGAAATATTCTATATATGTCTGTTAAATCTAAGTTATTGATTGTATTATTTAATTCTATAATTTCCTTATTTAGTTTTTGTTTGGAAGATCTGTCCAGTAGTGACAGAGGTGTGTTAAAGTCACCCAGCATTATTGTGTTGTGGTCAATTTGACGCTTGAAACTGAGAAGAGTTTGTTTGATATACATAGATGTTCCATTATTTGGGGCAAAAATATTTATAATTGTTATAAAAAGTCTTTCTTTGTCTCTTCTTCTGCCACTGAGCCACAATCCCAGCCCTAGTTGGAGCCTTCTTTAGAGTGGTTTGCTGACTAGCAGCATGGTGTCATCTGAGAACTTATTAGAAAGGAGAATCTCAGTCCTCCTCTCCAGATTTACTGAATCAGAATATGATTTTAACAAAGTTTCCTAGTTAGTCATGAAGGAAATGGAAAACCACAACCTCCAGGGAGAAAGAAGGACAATGGGTCTCAGGGAGAGAAGGACAGCAGTGGGCTCCAAACTTTCATAATTTCCTGTTCTACAACTATTTTCTAGACTAGCCCGCTGACACATTCTGCTATAATTAAGTCTCTAATAATTAAGTCACACTAAACATTCTGCTATGATTAGTTCTCACTTTAACTCTATAAAAATCAGACCCCTCTGGTAACCAGTTGTCATTTTCTCCCCTGAAAATGTGTCATTCCGCTCTTAATAAAGAAAGATTGCTGATCCATGAGGTCTACTCCCCATTTGGGTTATTTTTGCTTTCAAGTCAAGTGTTCACATTTGGTTTGAGAAGCACTGCTGTAAGAACCACATTCTGGAACTTTACTATAGAAAATCTATTATCTACTGCCAAGAACATACCATTTATGATTTTTTCCTTTATTTTTTTTCTAGCTGCAAAATGACACTTGAAATATTATGATATCTCTTACCTGTGACAGTAAGCTCACAGTTTTATAAAAAATTTTTTTCCACTGCTAAATGAGCAATGTATAATGATTAATAGATGTTACTTCTCATTAACACAAAGTTCAAAGATGCTACTTATCCTAAGCAATTTTCTTTAAGCTCCACCATCTTGATAGCATGTTTCCATGTTCACCTGGTTCATCTGCTATGAGCTGAAGGACAGAGTAAGAACAAAGTTTACTCTGAGTAAGATTTGACAGGTACAGTGTTGCATATCATCTCATCTCCCATATACCATTGGCTAGAACCCTGTCATATGCCATGTCTTCCCTTGAAAGAGACCAGGAAATAGAGTTATGGGCTTAGGAAGAAATTAGTCTGTGATCCAACAATCAACTCTATTTCAGGTACTATGTAATGATTCAGTATGATTCAGTAGATTACTTCTAGAACTAATTTGTGAGATCTTAAGCAACAAATGGTTAGTATTTAGTATTTTAACTGCCTATTCTTTCATGGAGGTGTAAGAAATTGCATAAGTTCTTGAAATCTAATCTACTATACACTCCAAATCACTATAGGATAGTATGTGAGAAATCATTAAAAGGATAGAAAAATGAAAATAGTTGTCAAATTTTGAGTTTTCATACTTATAGTCCTCAGGTCAACTAAAATTTTTCAGTTGTCTACATTGTGTCAAGCAGTAAGAATAAAAATATAAAGAGGACACAGATTCTGAACACAGGAATTTTCATAGTACAAAAAGTTTTTTTTTCACCTTGGTCTTAAATTGGAATCCTCCAGGTAGCTTTGCTTTTTAATTTTTTTCAATGAGTAGATTCTACTCTAGTACAATGGAATCAGAACCTCCAGGGGTAGAGAGCAGAAATGGGTATTTTAAAAAGCTTTCCAGTTAAGGTTAAAGTCTAAACAATTCTAAGAATTTTTGAGCTATATGGCTGTTATAGTCAACTATCTAACAAGTTTTATCCATAGCTCATAAATGTGACTGAGATAAATAATAACCAGTTTTACTTTAAATCCAGAAACACAGAACCTTAAGAGCATCATTTCTGTTGCCTAGCAACCATAGTCCAATCTTTTAGTGATACTGCTAAATAACTATTTTACCTTCTCTATTTCCTCTCTCACATTTACACTCAACTGGTAACCTTCCTTTCTCACATACTAAAAGAACATAAGCAATCAGCAAAAAGCTTCTGCAGAATCATACCACCAAATGCAACCATCTGCTAGCCTCTGCACCCACACATTATAGTGTATTATATAGAATTTGATCACAAAAGCAAAATCCAAGTATTTTAAGAAGAAAGAATGTAATTTATGGATTTCAAAAGACTGGCAGAGTGAAGGTTAGGGAAGTATCTGTTAGGGTTTAAGACATCAGAGAAGTAGAATTATAGGAAATCACCTTAAAAAACCTCAGTTTCCTTTAGTGCTGAAGCCAGATTTAAAGTTAGGTAGTCAGTGTAGTTAGGTAAATCAGGTCTAATACCGAGTGAAATCTAAAATGGAGGCCATGCTGGGAATGACTCAGGGAAAACACAGGACAATTCATGGAATGTTGATGAAGTCCCGAAAAGGCCCTAGGCCAAAGTCCACCTCAAAGAAGTATTAATGAACAGCCCCCAACAGACTTGGAGGTAGTCCATCCCAGAGGAGTGATAAGCCCATCCCAAAAGTCCTTCCTGCCCTTTTGGTCCACCTGTGTCCCACCCCTCGGGCCTTCCAACCTACATTCCATCACCAAACCTATAAAAAGGGGAACACATTTGCCCGCCAACTGGATTCCACCTCTTGGGTCGCCTTCTTCCTCCGGGAGAAGTCTTTTCTGCTGTCCTTTAATAAACTTCTAATCTCTACTCTGACCTTGCCTCGGCGTGCTTTTTTGGTGTTATTCTTCAACATCTGGGAAGCAAGGACTCGTCACTGGTCGACAGCGGTAACAGTGCTGAAGTGGGTAATTTGCAGGAAGATACTTGGAAGTTCATGGCAAAACTTATACATGGGAAGCCCACATGCCTGCCCAAGGTAGTCAGAGCCTCAGTGGAGTAAAGTCTTGTCTATACTTCCAAATGTTATACAAATGCTTCCTACTGGTAGAATATTAACCATGGAATTTTGAGAAACATAACAGTCAGGATTGCATATGTGCAAAATAGAAGAAGCATAGCAGGGAGTGGAAATACTGCTGAAAAGACAAAAGATTTTTACTGTATCTATTTTCTTCTTCATAATTGTAGAATCAATATTGCTATCTAATCCAATACCTCTACTTGTCCAATTCAAAACCAAATTTTTGGTAATTATCACACCTCTCTGTTACTTTATCAATTATTATTATTTTTGCTTTATATTTAATCATGTTTTTGTGCATACCAATACAGTTCTTCTGTCAACTTTATTGTGAATTTGATTCCCTTCCTTGCTTCTTATACTTTGAAATTTTTATCACATACATGATTTGTGTTTTGCTTTTTAATGAATTGATACTTTTATCAGTATGAAATGTCTCTCTTCATCCACAGCAATACTCCCTATCTTGTGTTCTACATTGCCAGGAATTAATAAGGCCATATTTTTTTCTTATGTTCAATTCTTGTATGATGTTCTAGCTCCCCAATTTCAAACTATCTTTTAAGTTGAAAAATATTTCATGTAACCTGCATACATACAATTCTTTACTTTTTTCACTTACATTATTTCTGCATTTTAGAAGGGCCTAGGATTACATTAATTTTTTTTATTGATTATTTAAAACATTACATAGCTCATGATATATCATCTTTCATACATTTGACTCAAATTGGGTTTTGAACTCCCATTTTCACCCCAAATACAGATTGCAGAATCACATCTGTTACATATTCACATTTTTACATAATGGCATATTAGTGACTATTGTATTCTGCTACCTTTCCTATCCCCTACTATCCCCCCTCCCCTCCCCTCTCCTCCCATCTTCCCTCTCTACCTCCTCTGCTGTTGTTCAATTCTCTCCCTTTTTTTCCCTCCCCCTTGCCCCTCATAACCTCTTATAATTTTATGTATCATTGAAGGTCTCTTACCATTTCCATATGCTTTCCCTTAGCTAGACTGTGGAACCAACCTAGATGCCCCTCAATAGATGAATGGATAAAAAAAAATGTGGCATCTATACACAATGGAGTATTATGCAGCACTAAGAAATGACAAAATCATAGAATTTGCAGGGAAATGGATGGCATTAGAGCAGATTATGCTAAGTGAAGCTAGCCAATCCTTAAAAAACAAATGCCAAATGTCTGCTTTGATATAAAGAGAGCAACTAAGAACAGAACAGGAAGGAAGAGCATGAGGAAAAGACTACAGTAAACAAAGACAAATGGGGGGAGAGAAAGGGAGGATTACGTTAATTTACATTTAATGTACTACTGCTATTGTAAGATTTAAGTCTTCCATTTGATGTCTGAGTTTTACTCATCTCATTTTTCATATTCCCAGACTTTATCCCTTCTTTTGAGTAAATCAAATATTTTTAAACATTACATATGCTATGGTTTGAACGTTAAATATCCCCCAAAGGCAGATGTATTAAAGGCTTTGTGCCCCTGACTGAGAGGTCATGGAAACTATAAGACAGGAGACCTATTGAGATTACTGGAGGGATACCCTCAAAGGAGATAGTGGAAAGTTAGCCTCTTCCTCTTCCTCTCTTTGACCCAGTCATTGAAGTGAGTGACATTGCTCTACCACACACTCCTCCTTGCCTTATCATAGACCCAAAAGCAATGGGGCCAATTGATCATGAACTGAAACCTCCAAAATCTTGAGCTGATTAAACTTTTCACTTTGTAATTTGATTATTTCAGATATTTATTACAGTAATAAAAAATTACTACTGATTATTTTTTATTCATAAACCTTTGTGTTATTTTTAGAGGTTCTCTAAAGATGGAACATAATGTTTAAATCATTCTAGTTGTTTTAGTCAGCTATTATTGGTGTTGTGACCAAAGGACCCGACCAGCACGATTATAGAGGAGGAAGAGTTTATTTGAGGGCTCACAGTTTCAGAGGTCTTAGTCCAGACAAGGCCGTCTCCATTTCTCAGGGCTCAAGATGAGGCTAAATATCATGGGAGAGTGTGTGGCAAAGGAAAGCAGCTCACATCATGGTGATCAGAAAGCAGAGAGAGAGAGAGACTCCACTTGCCAGATACAAATATATACCCCAAACTATGTCCAAATTCCCATCTCCTCCAGCCACAACCTACCACTTTGATTAATCCCATCAGGGATTAATGCGCTGATTAGGCTAGGGTTATAAACCAATCATTTTTCCTCCAAATCTTCTTACATTGTCTTACATGTGAGGTCTTGGGGAAACATCACATCGAAACCTTAATACTAGTCTAATTTCAAATAATATTATATTACTTTATGAACATTACAAAATCTTACAACAATTATTTTTATCGGTTTCTGTCCTTTATTCTTATTTTTTTTTAATTTTACTAAATAAATGCCATAAGACCTAAAATACATAGCTGTTTAATTTTTAGCATTGGTTTTGAAAAGATATTTAAACCTGTATGCATACAGGAATAATATCAAGTATATTTTATGTTCATCTAAATATTTACCCTTATAAGGTTCCTCATTATTTTCCAAAAAATTCATGTTTTTTTTTTCTGATACTGTTTCCCTTCAGCTTGAAGACCATGTACTGCTTCTTTAATACTTGTGTTGAGAAAGGACTGCTAAACTGCTTGTCTGAAAATATCTTTGTTTTACTTTCTTTTAGGAAGGATTTGTTCATTGAATAAAAAAAATCTGATTTGACTTTTTTCTTCTCAATACAATGAAGGTTAAAGAGGTCTCATTTTTTCCTTGTTTGCACTCTGTGAGAAGTCAGCTGTCATTCATACTCTTCTTTCATGTTTAATGGGGTCCCTCTCAATTTATTTCTACTTCATGAAATAGATTTTTATGAGCTTTCCAGATTGCCAGAGGAATTCTGCTTTTTTTGTGTGTGAACATTCAGAGACAGATTTCTTCTTAGTTTTTGGTCTGCTATACCCCAGGACACAGATCTGCAAATGTTTTCTGTAAAGGGCAATAAAGTAAACATTTGGGCTATGCAGACTACATGCAATATCTGTTGCATAGTCTGTTTGTTTATTTTGTGTTTTAAATCCTATGAAATATGGAAATCATGCTTACATTACAACCACTAAGAAGAGATACTTATACATTCTTGAGGAAAGTATTCTCCTAACCCTTGCAGTCTGGGCAGGATAGACATCTCTGGAATCCTAGAAGCTGGATCAGTACCATGCTTGGTTTACAACAGGGAGTAAGAAGAGGTGAACCTAATGTATTAAATCCCAGAAGTCCACAATTGCTATTCATATTATGTTGATGAGATTCTCTTCATACAGATATCCATAATATCAACAGAGGCACAGATATGTAGTCTAGTCAAGCAACCATGAAGGTTGTTATAGATAAGTCATATGGAAAAAGGTAAAAATGGATTTGGTGAATGATAACCACTTTCCTCAACTGTTTTGAAGAAGTTGCCAAATTATTACCTTCTCTCAGACAACTAGAGGCTCCATTACTGGATGGCTCAACTTGTCATGAAACAAATACTCTTTTAAAGTACTTTATAAGCTATTTTCTCCATTCTAAAATGCCAAACCAAGAGTCTGATCATCAATTTATCTTTCCATCCATGCTTTTCTTGTTATCACATTAAACTGAGAAAGTCAAAGAATACAAAATGTGGACTTCTAATTAAGAAAAAGCATGCTTGGGTAAAATAGATATATCTTTTAGTATCAAATGTGTGGAAAAAAATAAATTCATTCATGACATGCATGTAAAATTTTGTCCAACAAGCAAGAAGCTCTGAAAAAAAAAAAGTCTGCTTGGGAAAAGCTTGTTTTCAACCTCTCCATTGTGCAATGAGATGCCTTATGAAGTCCTAACATCCTTCCCATGTACACCAAGGGTTCAGCCCAAAGGTAATCCACACATACGTTCCAGCATAGATTTACATGCTTATAGGAAAGAACAAAACAGAGGCTTTTCAAGATGGCAGAATACAGCAGGTTGCTTTCCTAGCTGCTCCATGGCATAAAACCAAGAAAGCAGATAGGTTTCTTCTCAGCAAAGTGAGTGAATAAAAAAAAATAGGGGGAGTCTGCTGGAATCAAATACTAGACACTCAAAGCAGATTGGGGATCCAGGAGCTTGGATAAAAAAAAAAAAAAAGGAAGAAATCTCTAGTGCTACAGCTGCTGCTGTGGCTAGAGGCATCAGCCAGCCAGAGTCATAGTGGTCCCTCTGAGAGCACAGGGGAGGGATAAGGGAATTAAAGGAACCTGCAGTTTTAGGGGAGCTGAGTCCTTTGGTACAAAGAGTTTATAGATCAAAGACACTGCCTGACTAAACTGAAAGGTGCTTTGCACAGTAGCCTTGTATAGGAAAGAAACTGTAGCTTGCTGAGGACAGAGAATAGAACCATTTTGTAACCACAGAACAAGGGCCTGCAGCTGAGGAACTTGAGTCATGACAAACCTGAGTCTGGCTTGAAATACAGACCTGGAAACCCCAAACTGCATGATATAGAGTGTGCCTAAGTAACCCAGAGAAAATCAAACATGGAGAGAGATTTACATAGGGGACAACTGGTCACGAAAATCCACATGACTCTTCATCTCTCACTTTAATCCAGTTACTTACAGGACTGGTTGGAAGAGATGAACCTGGCCAGGTATTAAAAATGGTGGGGGTGGAAGAGACTAAGTTTGGGCACAGAACCAGAGACTGGGAAACTTGGGGTTCGCAGGTGATATTGTGGACTAAGAATTGGTTCCTCAGCCACTCCAGTGGAACCCAGGGGAGATCGTGGAGTGCAGTCTTCCAGCGTGGACTGGCAATTGCTGGAAGACTGCATTGAGCTCATTCAGTAAAAGAATAGAAAGTCATCAAATAAATAACTTAATATTACATCTCAAAGCCCTAGAAAAAGGAGAACAAATTAATACCAAAAGAAGTGGAAGACAGAAAATAATTAAAATCAGAGCTGAAATCAATAAAATTGAAACAATGACAAAAAACAATACAAATAATCAATAAAACAAAAAGTTGTGGGTTTTTTTTTTGAGAAAAATCAATAAAATTGATAAACCTTTAGCCAAGGTAATGAAAAGAAGGAGAAATAAAATTCAATTTTTACTAAAATTTGTGATGAAAAAGGAAATATCACAATAAACAGTGTTGAAATATTCCAACAAATGATAATCAGAAACTATTTGAAAATTTATACTCTAATAAAAAACTGTAAAGACATCGACAAATTTCTAGAGATATATAACCTACCAAAACTGAACTAGGAGCACATTGAAACTTTAAACAGATAATGTCAGCTTTGAAATTGAAGACACCATCAAAACCCTACCAAGAAAGAAAAGCCCAGGACCGGATAGATTCTCACCTGAGTTCTACCAGACCTTCAAAGAAGAGCCAACACCAATAATACTCAAATTATTCCATGAAATAGAAAAAGAGGAAACCTTTCAAACTCATTCTCTGAAGCCAGTATCACCCTGAAACAAAACCAGACAAAGACACATCAAAGAGAAATTTCAGACCAATATCACTGATGAACATAGATTCAAAAATTCTTAATAACATCCTGGCAATTCACATACAAAAAGATATTTAAATGATAGTGATCAAGTAGGGTTAATCGAGTAGGGTTAATCCAAGGGATGCAAGTTTGGTTTAACATATGGAAATCAATAAATGTGACTCATCACATTAATAGACTTACAGACAAGAATCACATGATTATCTCAATAGATTCAGGTAAAGCATTAGACAATATACAGCATCCATTCATGCTCAAAACACTAGAAAAATTAGGGATAGTGGGAATATACCTCAACATTGTAATAGCTATATGTGCTAAACTAAAGACCAATATCATTGAGAAAAATTGAAAGGATTTCCCTAAAAACTGGAATAAGTCAGGGATGCCCTCTTTCATGAATTCTATTCAACATAGTCCTGGAAACTCTAGCCAGAGAAATTAGACAGAAGAAAGAAATTAAATGGATATGAATAGGAAAAGAAAAACTCAAACCATCCCCATTTGCTAATGAGATGATTCTAAATTTAGAAGACAAAAAGCTCCACCAGAAAACTTCTAGAACTCATAAATGAATTCAGCAAAGTAACAGGATATAAAACTAACATCCACAAATCAATTGAGTGATTCATTGGTGATGAATCAACGGGAAGATAAATTAGGAAAACTATCCCATTTGCAATAGTTTAAAAAATATTTGGGAATCAATCTAGGAAAGAAGGTGAAAGACCTCTATGATGAAAACTACAGAACACTAAAGAAATAAATTGAAGAATATCTTAGAAGATAGAAAGATCTCTCATGTTCTTCGATAGGCCAGAATTAATATTATCAAAATGGCCATAGTACCAAAAAGGCTATATAGATTTAATGCAATTCCTATTACAGTTCTGATTATATTCTTCATAGAAATAGAAAAATCAGTCATAAAATTCATTTGGAAAAATAAAAGACCAGAATAGTCAAAGCAATCCTCAATAAGAAAAGTGTATCAGGAGGCATCACAATACCAAACTTTAAATTATACAACAGAGATATAGTAACAAAAAAGGCATGGTATTGGCACCAAACAGACATTAGACCAATGGTACAGAATAAAAAACACAGAGACAAACCCACATAAATAAAATCATCTCATACTATACAACAGCACCATAACCATACATTGGAGAAAATATAGCCTCTTCAACAAATGGTGCCAGGAAAACTGCAATCCATATATAACAAAATGAAATTAGACCTGTATCTCTCACCCTGCACAAAACTCAACTCAAAGTGGATCAAGGACCTAGGCATTAGACTAGAGACCCTTCATCTACTAGAAGAAAAAAAAACCCTAATCTTCATCATGTCAGCTTAGGATCTGATTTCATCAACAAGACTTTGAAAGCATAAGGAGTAAAACCAATAATTAATAAAGGGGATGGATTCAAACTAAAAAGCTTCTTCACAGTAATAATCAAGAACATGAAGAAAGAGCCTATAGCAGGGGATAAGAACCTTTTCTCCTGTACCTCAGATACAGCATTAATTTCCAGTATATATAAAGAACTCAAAAAAACTTAACATCAAAAAGGCAAATAACCCAATCAATAAATGGCCAAATGAACTGAACCAACACTTCACAGAAGAAGAAATATAATCAGTAAACAAATATATGAAAAAAATTCAACATCACCAGTAATTGGAGAAAAGCAACTTAAAACTGCACTGAATTTCATCTCTCCAGTCAGAATGGCAATTATCAAGAATACAAGTAACAATAAATGTTGGTTAGGATGTGGGGGGAAAGTACACTCATACATTGATGGTGGAACTGCAGATTGGTGCAATGACTCTGCAACAGCAGTATGGAGATTACTCAGAAAACTTGGATTGGAACCATCATTTGACCCAGGTATCCCGCTCCTTGGTCTATACCCACAGGTCTTAAAATCAGCAATATTATAGTGATGCAACTACATCAGTGTTTATAGCAGCTCTATTTACAACAACTAAGATATGAAACCAGCCTAGGTGCCCAACAAATGAGAGGTTAAGGAAAATGTGGTACATATACACAATAGAATATTTCTCATCCATAAAGAAGAATGAAATTATGGCATATGCTGGTAATTTGATGGAACTAGAGATTATCATGCTAAGTGAAATAAGCCAATCCCCCAAATCAAAGGCCAAATGTGTATGCTGTCTTACAACTGGTGGGAGACAGGGAAGAGTGGAGGTTCACTGGATTGGACAGGGGAATGGGAAAGGGGATGGGAATGGAAAAGACAGTAGAATTAATGAAGGAATCAGACATAACTTTCCTATGTTCATATATGAATACATGACCAGTGTAACCCCACATCATGTACAACCACAAAATGGCAAAATGGGAAGTTATATTTTATGTATGTATGATATGTCAAAATACATTCTATTTTCATGTATTACTAAAAAGAACAAGGTGCACGCCTGTAATTCCAGCAGCTCAGGAGGCTGAGATAGGAGGATAGCTAGTTCAAAGCCATCTCAGCAAGGGCAAGGTGCTAAGTAACTCAATGAGACCATGTCTCTAATAAAATACAAAAATTTTGGGCTGGGGATGTGGCTCAGTGGTTGAATGCCATTGAGTTCAATCATTCCCCTGCCCTCCACCCCGCAAAAGAATAAAACAAGACTCTTCAAGCTGATTTATACTGCTTTTTCTTTTAATAGAGTGCTCTTCTCGGGCTAAAATTAGACTAAGTTTGAGGAAATGTAATACACAAATTAATAGAGGAAATTTAAAGATTCAAGTAGCTGCAATCTCAAGACTCCAACTAGGCTGCATAATTGACTTTTTAAAACTCATTGCAGAGGTTTTACATTTCTCCTACAATTAGCACTAGCAATATATTAACTACCATACACTATGTATTGTGCAAGGGGCCTTAATTTATCCCCATATTCACAAGACCTTGGAAGGGATCATTACCACACTTCACTTTTACAAATGAAAATGTCAAGTTCCTTTATCAAATACAGAACAATATTTGATGCCAACTATTTCTAATCATAAAGCCTACATTCCTTTCATTAACTTTGTTTCATGATACCTCTAAATATCACAAAAATCCCATTTGACACTTAGTATTACTGAGAACAAATTTTTATAGTACATTGAATTTGATCAAAGCTGGTACATGATGCCATTTAAAAATAGTTATTGCTACTGTGAACACTATACATATTGACTTAATTAATATTCTTAATGTCATCTTAAAGACTATATAAGATCATCTTTCATTGAAATAGAATTTTTGAATATGAAATAAGTAACAGGAACAGAAGAAAAACATGTCAATGAAACAAATATAAATTTTATAAGCTTTGCAGGATATATATATACATACATATATATATATATATATGTATATATATCATATATAGCAGCATACTTGGAAATTGTTGGAAAATAACTTGTTAATACTTTTTGGCAAGATAATGAAAGAGCTAGCATTGTAGAATATATTCCTTTTGGTCTAGAATAATTCATTATTTTTATTTTAATTTTTATATATGAGAGCAGAATGAATTACAACTCATATTGCACATATTGAGCACAATTTTTCATAACTCTGGTTGTATAAAAAGTATATTCACACCATTTGTGTCTTTATACATGTACTTAGGGTAATGATATTCATCTCATTCCACCGTTTTTGAACAATTCATTATTTTAAAAAATGATACATAACCTGTGTTGAAAATCTGGCATTGATGACTCTGAGTCAAAAAATGATTCATAAGAATCAAATGCCAAGAAGAAATTTTAGGTATATTTAGAATTTTTATTTTGCTTACTTTATGTAGGCATATAGTGTTTATGATTAAAAATTCATGTCTAATTACATCTAAAATATCTCTTCCCTTTAGTATAATAAAAATGTTAAGAGATAAATAATTGAATTATAAATAGTAGTGTTTTGTCTTTTTAGTGGTACATAAAATAATAATTTATATTATAATCAATAATATTTTAGATTTAATAAAATAATAATTATAAAATGCTATAATTGGATTTTAAATACATCACTGGCAATGAAAGTGCTTTGTATGAATAAAAATATGTAATTACAAATACAAATTGGACCAAATTTCATTATAAAAGTGGAAATCACATAGGATATGAGTGAATAGTCCTCACAAAAGCAAATCATTAAGAAAATTTAGTGATTAGATTAGTGGCATCGCAGTTGTAACACTCTAGTAGGATGTTCTAGAAATCAAGGTAAAAAAAAATCTAGAAACCTTCTAATTAGTGAATAGAATATTTTTCTTTTCTTTCCAGCTGCTTGCCAGAGTCTTTGCTTTCATAACCATGGGGGTTCCTTCAGGTGCCTAGGGATACAGGCTGAAAAAAATGTATCCTTTACTGATTCCTGTTAAAAATTGTGAACTCCAGGAACTGATGCCAAAGGAAGACAAACGTGTTAGTCTGTCCAAAGGACTATGATTACCTACAGTTTGCATTGTGTATAAGATCTCCAGAGAATTTAATTTCACTTGTGGATTGTAGCTTTTGCATTCATATTTTATTCCTGAAAGTTAAAATCAGGGGCTTGATTTATTACATATATTACATTGCTATATTCAGGAGACATTTAGTTATTAATTGGATTTTTGCTGTTTTAGGGGAAAGAATGATGGGGATTGAACCTGCAGCCTCAAGCCTCAAGCACAGCAAGCACATGCTATAGCACTGAGCTACACCCTTAGCCCTCAACCCTTGCTTTTTAAGACATAATTTACAATTAAAAATTTGAATTAGGTGTTATATATTTCTATCAATTGCATTTTATCTTTAAAATTTCATATCCAAACACAACCCTTCAACCATTTACTTCTTCCTCTTGCCTTCCCTAATATGTCAGTTAATAAGACTAAAATGTTCTTCTCTGATTATACCCAAAGGACCTAAAAATAGCATACTACAGGGACACAGCCCTATCAATGTTTATAGCAGCACAATTTACAATAGCTAAACTGTATAGCCAACCTAGTGTCATTCAATGGATGAATGGATAAAAAATTGTGGCATTTATATACAATAGAATATTACTCAGCACTAAAAAAGAATAAGATCATGGCATTTGTAGGGAAATGGTTGGCATTAGAGAAGATTATGCTAAGTGAAGTTAGCCAATCCCTAAAAAACAAATGCCAACTGTTTCCTCTAATATAAGGGGGGTGACTTAAAGTGGGGTAGGGAGGGAGAGCATGGGAGGAAAATTACCTCTAGATAGGGAATAGGGGTGGGAGGGAAAAGGAGGGAGAAGGGGAATAGCTAGGATGGTGGAAGGAGACAGTCATCATAATCCAAAATACATGTATGAAGATGTGAATTTGGTGTCAACATACCTTATATACAAACAGAGATATGATAAATTGTGGCATAAAGGTGTATTAACAATTGTATGCAAAAAAATAAGAGAGCTCATGTATAATGGCATAATTTGGCTTGAGCATACTTTATATAAGAGTTATGAAAAATTATGCTGTGAATGGATAATTATGTATGTAATGCTCTCCACTATTGTCATGTATATAATAAATTTTTAAAAGGGCTAAAATGTTATTCTTATCAAGTATTTTTATTGGTGATTCTTACAGACAAAAAATCCCTTATACCCAGCAAGAATTCTGAAGTAGATCAACCTCAATTTTGGTCCTGGATCTAGGATTTAATTAATTGTCTGATCTTGAATATCTATATTACTTAGCTTTCTAAGTACCTCAATAACTTTGCAAGTAAATTAGAAACAATAATAATGGTAAGGTTTATACATAAATTGCTTGATACAACCTTACACTCAATAAAGAGTAGCTCTGTTTGATTGCAAGGTAATTGAGTGTACATATTTATGCTCTAAAATGTTCATACATATATTTTCATTTATTTATACAATGTAAAGTCTCTCTATAGAGAGACTATATTAATTCCCCCTCATATTTTTGTCCTCAACATCCAGTGTACTGCCTTGTACATGGCATTTATATATATAATCAACCTTTTTATTACAAATGAATGTTAACTCAATTGAGTATCCACCATAAGTTGAACAGAGAAATGAAATGATTTCTGACATTTAGCCAGCATATGGCTCATTATACCCCATCTCTTAAGTTTGCCTCTAGTTTTCCTAATTAAAGGGAGATCTGTGCCCCAGAAGGTCTTGTGGTTTTGTTTCAATTCTGGGTGAGTGAACTTTATTCAATGTTTGAAGGTACAGTTTGAACATTATATAGCAACTTGATTGAGGGAAAGGTCACATCCTTTGTGATTTTAAATACCCTTATCTATAAAACTATAGATTTTAAATACCCTTATCTATAAAACAAAAGATATGAACTAAGTTGCTGGTGTTCAAATATTTTAAAACAAGTAACAATCATCATCTGTGCATCTTTACTATAGACAATTAATAAAACCAGCACTGAAACATGAAATGTGTCTGCATGGCTTTGTGTACAGGAGTAGGCACAAAATACAGCCCCTTGAACACAGTCTGTGCCATGCTGGTGACCTCCTGCCCCACTTGCTTGGATCACGTGCACAATATAACAGTCTCTGAGACAGCACCAAATGATCAGATTCTGCAAAGTTTGAAAATGGGTAAGAGGAATGAATACTAGAGTTTTCTCCTGCTTTAACTTCGTAACAATGTGATTGTTAAGGTTCAGAAGACCCTTGTTTGGGTTGCTTTGATTTAGTCTTCCCATATTCTTTATCTTCATCACTTTTTAAAATATAAGACAAATAAATAAAATATAATTGGGTTAAGACTCCATGTTAGTTTTAAGATGTTGGGATAGCAGTAAACCAGGAAGGACTGCAATAAGGACAGGGAGCAAGCATCTGTAACTGAAGCCCTTGGGGAAACAGGACTGTGCTAACTGGCTCAAGCTCAGATGGGGTCAAACCCAGTTTGTTTCTATTCCAAGTTATCACACTGACAGGTTCATCTTTCTTAACCAGTCAATAGGATTAGAACAGACATCTTTTAAATGCAAGGTGTGACGAATTGACAAGCTGTTTGGCTGAATTGATTAAGCTGTTTCACCTATAATTTGGACACAGTCTTAAAAGTTAATGAAAGGTAGGTGGGTTTTTTGAATTTTCCAAGTCCAGACATAAAGAGAGCAAAAAAAGAGAATGAAGGGTAGAAGAACATCTAGTGCCTACTTAAAAGTACAAAGTACAATGCTTGATTTTATGAAAACTCCTCCCTATTCTAAAAGTTCTTTTGAAATAAAGAAATGCTGAATGGAGACAATGTGAGGAAAGCTGAGGAAAAGGCCAATTTAAGACTAAAATAAAAAACTGCAGCAATCAATATTAATTACTAAGAATAAGAGAATCTCAGTTGTTGCTATGTAAAACTATGTTTAATCCTTTTGAATTTCACACACACACACACACACACACATCATGAAGAAAAAGAAAGCTGCGTTGTTTGAAAATGTGTTAATAAATCACATGCACATGTAAACAGACACACACACACACACACACACACACACACACACACACACGTTTCCTCTTGTGTCCTGCAACAGTTCTGCTAACTTTGGAAGAAGTTTTTCTGTTCATATAGAAATTCCATTTTCCTTTATCACAAGCATGAAATAAAGCAATCTTATTTGTTTTCTTAAAAATATAGACTTCTTTATTTCTCATTCTTAGCACAGTAATAATGTAGATAGGATAGGGGCAATTTAATTAAGAAATATTGATGCATATATTCATGCATGGATTAAAGAATATAAAATATGAAACACCAATATTCTTAAAAATTATGTAGTTAAAATTTCTGTGGAAGACAACCATATTGCTATAAAATAATAATGAATGACATGCATACTCAATGTTATTGGCAAATTAGGATATTCTAGATAAAGGAAAAATTAAAGAAAGAAATGGTATGCTAATGTGAAATATTATCAATTATGATGCATTTATAAAGTGTGACAACAGTTAAAAAAGTAAGAGAAATATGAAGACAGTATAATTACGTATCCTTCTAAACTTTATATTTTTACATAGCACTTATCTGTTTTTACTTTTTTATTTCTAAAGTAATTGCTTTTAAATATTTAATTTCCCTTTATTATAAAATAAGACTCTTATGGTAATTGAGTTTTGTTATTTTGTTCACTGTTATATTCACAAAAGTTTGTTTAATAGTGGTCACATAGTAGATGACAAATAGTTGCAGAATGAATGAATTGATATGTGGCAACATATGCCAAGAGATAGCCTAGTAAATTACCTTTCCTATAAAGAGAAAATCCTTTTAAAGTAAGGGCAAAAAGATCAAATTAACTACGAAGGAGACAGCAAGTCAACCTGCATTTGGTGGACTTCAAAGGAACTTTTAGTGCTGGAGGGCACTAAAATAAAGAAATGCCTATAAATGTCACAAGGAAAAATGAGTTCAGATTGTGGTAAAGACAAAGTAGCTTGTCTAAGACTCACTGTCCTATAAATAATTATTATAACAAAATAATCAATAAACCATTTGGAGTCACTTTAAAATGAAAAGTGGACATATATTAGTAGATTCAACCCTTGAAAGAATTAAATGGCAGTGGGTCAGAATCACATTTACTTAGCTTTTTTCCTGAAGTCATTTCAGATTCCTATGGAATAGGTCAGGTATGAGTCAAGCATAAATTTGCTATTCCATAGTTTAAAGATTCTTGGTGCTACCAGACCAGCTGGCAATTGAAGTGGTGAAATCCTGAGAAGGATGAACCTCAGAGAAAGCATCCCCAAATCAGCACATAAATATTTCTCAGACTCTTGGCTGGCCTTTCAATGCACAAGGACAATTGAAAAAAGTCTGGTGGAAAAAATAGTAGTTGGAAATATGAAAAAGTTGTGCATATATTTTAATTCCTGTCAACTGTGATGAGATAGAATTAACAGCGTAGTCTTGTTTATAGACACCTTGGGCATTCCACTGAAATTGTAGAAGGGCCATACCGTCACACTAATATTATAAACAGTACTAAACAAATCTTTAGGCTGTGTGAAGACACAATCAAAATTGACCCATTTTTAAGAAATGTAAGATCTAAGAATTATATGTTCAAGGTAACTCACTGGTAATGTTTTCACTTTTTTGTTGTTGTTTTTTTGCCATTTAATATTAAGTTCAAGGTAAACAAACAAGAGAACAAAAACAATCACCCATCACAGTACTTGCAAAAAACAAGAACTTTAGAGAGAGTCAAAAGAAAAAAGCAATGTATAGAAATAGACACAGAGATAACCCAGGTAAAATATTTGCAATTACTTTAAATAGTTAATACAAGTCATTTTAATAATATAAAGGGAAAAAATCACCATCAGGAGTGATCATAAAGAAAATCTTAGCAAAACTCAAAAACTATGAAAAAACATTAAAACATGCAATTTTTTACTTGAAAAATTAAGGAAATGGCCTTAAGAACAGATTGAAGTTGGCAGATTATAAATTCAATGAATTTGAAGACAGATTTTTTTTTTTTATAAATTGGCTTTGAGTTTTAATAACAAAAACCTAGTATGACACTGAAATTTCTGATTCAACAACATTAAGCTATTATTTCACCGGTTCATTAGGAATTCTGAAATAGGCAATAGACCCACCCCACCCCACCCCCATTCAATGGGTAATATCTTCTTTTTTTTCTTTTGTTTTTTCTTCCTTTTTGGTTATAGGCAGTTCAGTGCTTGCCCACTGCATAGTTTCAACTTTGCTCATGGTGATCTCAATCTTTATAGTAGACACAGTATGTTGCTTTGCTTTATATCCATCACACTCCATGAGAAGGAATTTCATTCAAATGTGAAATTATGGAGTGTGAAGACAGATTAATGGAAATTATTCAAGATAAATAGAAAAGGCAAAATATTGAGCACAAATAAATAGAGCTTCAATAATTGTAGATAATTTATTCAAAACTTTAATATTTGCACATTTGAAATCCTCAGAGGAGAGAAAGGACAATGGGACAAAATAAAAATATGAATATGTAATTACTGAGAACATTAAAAAACGATGAAAGACAACAGTCTACAAATTTAGGAAGCTCAGCAAATCACAAATTATATTGATACTGAGATAACTACAAGTAGGCACACCATTGTCAAGTTGCAGAAAGTCAAATATAAACTGAAAATCTTGAAGGCAGTCAGAGAAAAATAGCATTTTATATACCAGAAACTATAAAATTTATTCTGCTTCTTTATGAAAAATAATGGGGACAAAGAGTAAGCAGAAAAAAAAAGCAACTAATCAACTCAGAATTCCCTAATGAACAACGTCTTTAAAAACAAGGACGTAGTCAGAAAACCGGAAAGTAGAAAATTTCTCAGGAAAACTGATCCATAAACAATGCTAAAGGAAGTCCTGCTGGGTGAAGCCAACTAAAACTAAATGGACACACAGATTAATACATAATAATTAAGAACCATGAACAGTTAAAGCATTGGTACATATAATACAAATGCTTTTCCCCCATAAATTTAAAAAAAATTATAGCAATTTACACACACACACACACACACACACACACACACACATCTTCTTAAATGTCCCCCATATTTCTGTTTGGATCTGAAACGTCCCCTAGAGGCCATGTGTTCACAAATTATTTGAGGGCCTGTGGTGCTACTGGGAGAAGGTAGAACCTTCAGGAGGTGGAGCCTAGTGAAAAGAAGTTATGTTGTGGGAGGTGTGCCTTTCAAGGTGATATTCAGAACCCACCCTTCCTTTCTCTCTGCTTTCCAGGAGGCATGAGGTGAGCAGCTTGCCCTATGATATGTTCTCTATCATGATATAAGGTCCAAAAGGACTAGAGCCAGCTGCCATGAACTGAAACCTCCCAAACTGTAAGCCAAAATAAACCTTTATTCCTTATAAGTTGATTTATCTCAGGTATTTGTTACAGAAATGGAAAATGGACTAACACAAGCAAATTGTGAAGTATCCACAAAATGTAAACTTCTATGTATCAAAAATATCATTCTATGTGTTATGAAATCAAGTTGAAGTGGACTATGATAAATTAAAAGCATATGTTATAATCCTCTGAGAAATCATTAAAAACATTGGGATATGTTGTTAAAAAATTTATGTGAAAATTAAGATAGAATTAATAAAAATTTGATAAAGTAAAAAAAGACAGGGAAGAAAGAACAGGATAAAAACATTTAAGAAACAAAATGCTGAAAAATTGAATCCAGCAACATATTAAAAATACATTATAAAAATGAGTTTTATCTTAGTAATGCAAGTTAGATTTAACATTGAAAATCAATCACTGTCACTTACTATATTAATGTACAAAAAGGAAAATCCTATCATTCTTTTGATGAAACAAAGAAACTATATGATGAATTTAAATACTTCTCAGGACCATTTTAAGTTATCCACTTTGATTTCTTTTGTCCAACATTGTTCTGATGGTTCTACTTATTAAAATTAAGAGGAAAGAAAAGAAATTCACAAAAATTGAGTAGGAAGAAGTGAAACTATCTATTTATATATGACATGATCATTTAATTAGAAATCTTAAGAAATTTATTACTTTAGTTCTAAAAAGTAAATTTAAGGTTTAGGGATATAGCTTAGTGCTAGAGCAATTGCCTAGCAAGAATGAGGCCCTGCATTTCATCCACAGCACCAAAACAAGCAAACAAACAACAACAATGAGAAGATAAATTTAAGAAGGTCACTCAGTCCAAAGTCAAGATACAAAATTCAATTGTATTCCTCCATGTTAGCATTGAAAATTAGAAAATAAAAGTTTTCATTTACAATAGCATCAAAATGCATAAAATATTATGGTCTTGAAAGCATGATTCTTGTACCAGAAGCATGAGCATCACCTGGGAAATTATTAGCAATTCAGATTCTTGGGCTGTGTCCCAAACACGATAAATCAGAGGTTCTATAGATGTGGCTCAATAACCTGTTTTAACAAGATCTGCAGATGATTAGGGTGCTTGCCAAATTTTGAGTGCTCAGGCTTTGGGGGACCAATTAACTTAACTCTTCTTACTGAAGGATTTTTTAGAACCTCAAATACTAATGTATACTAAGAAAATTTTGGATTATAATATGAGATGCACTTTCATAAACACATTTAGCCACAGAAACTTCTTGTTTTTAACATAAGTATCTTTTAAGCTTTATGTTCTATGAAATACTATTACTTGAGAGCATACCATCTGAATTGGGATGAGTTTCAAACTTACACCTACACCTAATGATATTTCCTTTCCTTTAATCCAGCAAAAGTCATATAATTAAGAAAGGATATGAAGAAACCAGGCTTTTTTGTTTCTTTAAAAAGTAGATACACTTATATTGAATGGATGAATTAATTCTTCAAGGTAATAATTTCTGAAATCTGTTTTTTGAAAAAATATGTTGTAGTTAAATTATTTTAAAATCTTAAAATGTGCCAACACATGCTTTCTTGTCCTCTTTGTTATATTGCTCATTTTGTTTAATACTTGGCAGATATGGTAATACTTGAGCTCAAATAGGATTTTTAATTAAAAAAAGCAGGAATAAAATAATTAAGTCAGATTCCCGGTTAATTCAAAAGTTTATTTTAACCAATCATTTCCATTAAGTACATAACTGCACCATATTTATGATTATGTCATTGAGAATCTTGGTAACAAGAAGTGGATTTACAGCTCTGTGTTTGTTCCCACAGTTTCAATGCCTTTGAGACCCAATCTGCTAGAGTTTGTCAGTGTTCCAGGTTTTAAACAAGAGAATGTCTGCATATTTGCTCTAAATGGTATTCCAGGAAGCTCTTAAATGGACTTTTAACTGCTGTGTCACATAAAAGTCACTTAATTTTGGCTGGAAACTCAATGAACTTCAATTCAAAATTGCTTTTGAAATGACTATGTCTTCTTTAAGTCATTGATGGCCATTTTTCTATATTCCAGGGCTAAAAATTTAGTTCTAGTTTCATGTAAAACTGGGCGTACCAGCTGAACAGTTGGAGTCAAGTAGAGATGGTAATTCAACTGAGAAATGGGTAAAAATTATTAGTTATCTATCCAGGAAGAAAAAAATAATGATCTTTGCACATTTCGAATAGATGAACTGGCATTGAGTCATCAGAAGCAGTAGAAGCAGCAGCAGCAGCACAACCCAGTTATTTTGTTGCTTAGAATGTGCCAAAAATAAAGCCCAGCAGGTGAAATGTGTTATTTAGAGTAAGCTCCCTCTCTGGAAATTTACCTATCAATCTACTTTCACAAATGTTAAACAATATATTTAACAGCAAAAGATTGGAGAAAACTAAATAATCATTAATAGGAAACTGTTTAATAAAAATCAGCACATGCTCTGCATTCTCCTCATTAGTGAAATCATGACTGGATTAGATAATCCCTAAGAATCCATTACCATAAAAGAATGCTATAACTTCTTTTATATCATTGCCACCTAAATTATTTCTGTGAACATCTTTGGGAGGTCATGTCTTTAATAAGATGAAAAATCTGTGCAAAATAATTCCTTCAGAATAAAATACTACAAGGTAGTCTTTTTCCAAGTCCTGTGAGGAATGGGGAGGGGCCATGCTTATTATGGAGATTTCCATTGCCTAAGCAATGACCCTGTAGTCAATGTTAGGGATAATTAAGTATCAAAAATACAGACATTTATATTTATAACAGGAAAGAGGAAGATATTAGAAGAACAGAGGAGTTGGGGAGAATAGTTCCATCTTATGAAGAGGTTGGATAAGTTGCTTCTCATTTTTAAAAAATTTAACATGCTGTCTTGAAAATGTGATTATAATGTGGTTGAGTCAAGTTTGGTGAGTGATTGTGAAGTGGTAGATATTAAGTGTTATCTCAATAGATAACAAAAACATTTTGAATGAAAATTTGCTAGAAAATTGATGATACTTATGCTAGTGCAAAAACTTACATGCAATATCTCACATAATTGTTAAGGTACCTGCCCTGTGACATCACATGGAGAAAGAATTCCTGGCAGAAAGCATTAGATGATGCTCACTGGTTTTTTAAACAGGATTGATTAGATTAAATGAATGACATATGAATTATTATTTTCTGGAAATTTCCCTTCTATTGTGATCTCCATTTTAATTAGCTTTCTAGAGTTTAAATTTGAGTGGGACTTTGCAGTTAATTCTGTAATTATAATTTGCTACACATAATTTCTAATAGAAGATTTTAACTTTTACCCCAAACACAAAGATGAAAGTTATCAGAGCAAAAAGTCATATATAGTACTTTTTTACATCACAAAAAGAAAAAAAATATCTCTATAGATTAAAAACAAGCAACAACTGTTTACATTGTAATAATAATGAACTATTTTTCAGATTAGCCTGAAAATCTATTTTTTTTTTCAAAAACTACACTTAACCTAGATAGTCTCAATGATATCAGTTAAGATTCCATTTAAGATACATTAACAGAAAATTCAGATCTGTGAGAAGTGGCTTAACAATCTGTCATCTCATTTTATAATGCAAGGGGATGGGGATGCCTAGGAGGTGTCCTGTGCATATCCTCAAAGTGTTGCTTCTACCACCTGGCCTCTCACACAGTATACATGTGTTACCTCATGGTTGTTAATACTGTTGAGCTCATAGTATCCATATTCCAGGCAGAGGAAAGAAACAGAGAACATGTCCCTTTCCTTTTAGAAAGCTTCCTAGAATTTTCAAATAATCATTTTCATGCCCTCTGTTGGCCAGAACTTAATCACATCTTCACATGGTTGGAAAAAGTAGCCTCCATTATGAGCCACTGGTATCCAGTTTAAATGGAAATGTCTATCTCTAGGGAAGAAAAGAATCATTATTGGGGACAATCCACATTCTCTGTGGAATATGACTTATCCCACACTGATTGATATGTTAATTACTAACTTTTTACATATATTCTAAAATTATTTGCATGTGTGCACTTTCAACAAAAATTGCTAAGAAATTATTGGTAGAAAACAGTTAAGTGCTATGAGGGATATAAAGGTGTATCAGCTAATTTTTAAAATCAAAGAACATATATATCTATTAAGGAATCCTATAACATTTAACATGTGTTGCAAAGATTCTTAAACAATATCTGATTAATAGAAAAATGTTCCCCCCAAATGTTATCATATTATCAAGTAAGGAAACAATACAAAGATATTAAACAAAATGCCAATGAGGAAACTCCCCCAAAATAGTGGGAGTATATGTGTGTACTGATCTTCCTTCCAACCTTTTATGTTATTGATTTGGGTATCCTCATGCCTTTATAAAAACTAGCAAAAATAAACAAAAGGATAATAACAAACTTATTTTAAACTGTTTACTCTTTCCTTCTCTTTGCCTTAATGGAGCCTGCGCATCCCTGAAGTAGGGACCTCTCAGAGCCCCTTATTGTCCTGCAGAGTCCAGAGCTCATAGTAGTATTCTTCTAGCTTCTCCTCCTTCTTATCATGACTTCTAGATCAAGGCTTTTCCTTGTCCTTTCCTCTTTGAAAGGTTGATTTCCCCTAAGCAAAGCCTCTCTTTCTCTACCTTTGTTGTCAGTGCCATACACCAAATGGAAATGTCTATCCCTAAATTACCAAGGGCTTTGACATCTATCTTATAGACTTTTCTAGTTCTTATGTGGGTTATCTTAGGTGACCTCAACAATCATGTAGTTGACTCATCTGAAACCTTAGCCTCAAAGCTTCTTAATCTTCTGGATTCCAAATATTTTGACGTTTGCTAAAGTTCAGCCACCCTTCTAAATAGCAACACCTTTGACTCTGACATCATTCTTTACTGAGCTATTTCTTAAAACTTAACACAGGAATGTAGATGTAGCTCAATGATAGAGTGCTTGTCTAGCATGTCTGAAGCCCTGAGTTCAATCTCCAGTACTAGAAAAAGAAAAGAAAAGAAAAAAAAAAAGAGCCAACTTTAATGTCTAACCTCTACTGGCTACATTACTTAATAGCATTTACACCCCTCCCTATTTCAACATTAACAAAGCTTCCAAATTTGTTTTCTGTTCTTTCATTCACTACTATTTTCCATTTTGAACCTTGAGCCTAGAGTCTGCAGAGTATTGAGACCATTGCAATCATAACTAGTAGTTTCAATCTTCTGTCCCCTAGCAATGTCAGCCAGGCATTTAGGGTGAATAGAAAGTCAAGCATGCAGATGAGCCAGAAACAGATTTTTCATTTATCATCCAAAATGGGCAGGGAACATATATAACTCCTATACTCAATTTTTTCCCTCTCATTTAACATCTCCGGGTGGGGGGGGACTTCTTTCTTCCCTAAGATTCGATAAACTGTGTCTGAATTTTCTTTACTTCCTATATTCACAATGCAATTTAGGCATTGTGTTTGCATCCATCCTCATTCCTCCATTTCCCTCCTCTTCTTTCTCATGGAAAGGAATCTCCATTCAGCATTTTAAGCTTAGATCCTTCTATACCCTCTCTATGCTGTGCCCAGGGTCCTGAGCACTGCTTATTCTCTTCTCTTTTCCAGACCTTTTTCTATGTTTTGAGATGCATCCACATCTATCCTGTTTCTTCTGTATTAAAAAGCTGAGATTCTGGAAAGTATAGTTTATATTTGCTGCTTAGGCTTTGCTCAACTTTTTGAAATTGAGCTTCAACTTCTTCTGTGTGAACTTTTCCACTGGTGTTCTCCTCTTCCAAAACACCAAAAACTTTGTGGTTGTTAAATCCAGTGGACAGGGTTTAGTCTTTACCTTATTTGTCTTCACTGTAGTATTTTACTTAATTCACCACACTCAAACAAAGAAACTCTCTTCATTCTCACAACATATCTCTAGATAGATTCTCTTCTACCTCTCTGGCTGCTCCTTCCTGCTGTTTAGTCTTTTCTATCCTTCAATCTCTCTTGGTATCTGATTCACTACTCTTCCTTCAGTTGATACAATTATATTAAGAGATCTCAATTTATTTGTTGTCTTGGCATCAAGAATAGAAATAAAGGAAAATGTCATATTTGTTCTCTATCCATTTAAATATCCAGGGCAGGAACTGTTAGAGAGTGCCTGGAATAGTGTTTTACATACTGAAGTAGATTAGAAAATGATTAAGCATAGGAAAACATATGTGGAAAATTTTCTGTGCTTGGGTAAGTGTCAAAGAAGCAACAGCTGCACAGATCAGAAAAGTAGTATTTTTAAATTGAGATAATAAAATTTAAAACTTATTTCTTCTATAATCTATGAAACAATTCCCAAACTAGACTCTACTGTGCCCTCTAAACCATAGTTTTCCATTCAATATATGTTCTCAAAAGATAAAGTCAAATGAAAAATCCTACAGATGCGTGGATCCATATTGACGTATTTTCGTTTTTGACTGTCTTTATGACTTCAAAAGAATTACTGAAATAGTCACATCTCTTATTTCTTCAACTCATTATGGAACTTATTCCATTTACTACCAGAATCTGCCTGAACATCATTCTGCTTAATGATCTTATCTTTCAGTGAGTGAAACTCATTCCTCAGCATTTGTAATTCTAGGCTATGCTGAATATGTGCTTTCTCCAATGCCATTATTGTGCTGATTTTACCTCTCCCCCCCTTCTTCTCTTTCCTCTTGTTCATCACACACACACACACACACACACACACACACACACACAACATAAAACCTCTTACAACCCAGACAGAATTTTTAATTTTCAATTCAAGTTTCATGAATGTTATAAATTTACCATCCCCCTGCTTCTAAGAAATGTTCCTTCTAATAATACAGTTAGAGTGTGTGTTATCCCATTTTCAAACCCTGTATCTATGTCCCACTTTCAAACCCTGTATGAGGAATCAATGTACTTTTAAAAGAGATTACTTTTTAAAAAGATTCATTTGGGGGCATCTATATGAAGTTAGGTGAATCAGATCCTTTCCCTAGTATTTTAGAACTTGTGACTATGTGGGCTGTGTTTTAGACCTCCCCTGGAAGAGAATATACTCTGGAGTTGTTGGTGGCCATTTCTACTACATGGGACAGTTAGAAAAAATAAAGACAATCTAAAGAGAGAGTCAGAAATAAAGGCTGAGAGAGAGGCCTAGTGGATTCTACACCCTAGTTTTTATTGATCATTAGAGCTTAGCTCTACAGAACAATTCCTACATTTTAGTTCCAAGAATCAATATATTTCCCTATCTGTCTGATTTAGTTTGAGTCAGCTTTTGTCATTTACAATCAGAATGTTGAGCAAATATATGTTCTGTGAGCTTAAAATTGGATTAGTCCATTTATTTCTATCTACTTTTGTGTTTCTCATAAAGGGAAACAAATAGTATGTTTAATTAGCTAACAAGAGTATTGAAATTGTGGCATACAAATTGATTATTTTTATTCTGTGGTAGAGGAGAAAATTATCCTCTTAGGAAACCCTTGCATATCTCTGCTTCCTCATTGCTCCATTATATTCAAAAATTAAAGTTTTCTTCAGCTTGTGTGAGTCTATAATGAGGAAGTAATTTAGGAATAAATAGTTTAGGAAAACATTTTTCTAATTGGTGTGCTTACCTCAGTTACCCATTCTGGATACCAGAATTTTTTTTTTATTTTTATTTTTTTTAGTTCTCGGCGGACACAACATCTTTGTTGGTATGTGGTGCTGAGGATCGAACCCGGGCCGCACGCATGCCAGGCGAGCGCGCTACCGCTTGAGCCACATCCCCAGCCCCTGGATACCAGAATTTTGATGGATTACTAAACCAGGATATGCTGAACTGAAAAGCAATAACAAAACAGAAGGGTTAAAGGGTTTTACAACTTGAAATTTTGTAAAAGCAACAAAAGATTGCTTTCTCATCCTCTCTTAAAATAGATTTAGTGCTAGATAATTTACTACGATATAAATACTTTATATATAACAACAACTGAAATTGACATTCAGAAGAGCTTTAATAAAAGTTTAATTCTTCTTATCCATGAACTGGTTTACAAAATTTAGGTAGGAAGTAAAAAGGGCATTTTTATGTGTGGCTCAGTAAAAATTTTTCTCTCTTTCATCCCTGTCTGTTGTCCCTCACCTTCTGTCCTGTGCCAGTCTTCAGTGGAAGCTTTACCTCGTTAACAAATTGTAGTATATGATCCTTCTCTGCTAGTCCTGCAGTTCTACTTCAAATGCCCAGAAATTATTAAAGATGGCTGAGGAGGGTGTGCCCCTATAATAGCATCTTGATTCATTGATTGAGAAAGGATTCCTTGTTCTTTATCTTAATCTTGCATCCATATGAAACATATCCGTTTTATCTTTTTTCCTGCCACACATTAAATGGCAAGTAAAGTTTCCCTGTTTTAAATATTGGCAATTTCTAAACATAGCCTCTGAGCTCAGTAGGAACAACCTCTGTCTGCAATCATTATCAAGTCACATTTCTTATAAACTATTAAAATTCAGAAACATAAATTTGTTCTTTTAACTTTGTCCCAATGATTTGATAGTAGGCTAAGAACTCAGACACTTAGTAACTATCAAATTAAAAATTCTTGAAGTAGAAATGAATAAGAACTAACTTTATTACTAATTTACATCTTAGTGTTCTAGGTCCTTTTTGTTTGGGGGTAGTAAATTTTATGGAAAGGAGACTGGAACAAGTATTAAGACATTATAGGGCTGGGGATATGGCTCAAGCGGTAGTGTGCTCACCTAGCATGCGTGCGGCCCAGGTTCAATCCTCATCACCACATACAAACAAAGATGTTGTGTCCGCCTAAAACTAAAAAATAAATATTAAAATTCTCTCTTTCTCTCTCTCTCTCTCTAAAAAAAAAAGACATTATAGCTTTTGAAGGTAATGAAGGAAGAGTTCCTAAAAGGAATCACAGGGAGCAGAAAGTGGAATAATAAGCCATCATAATAATAAGCAGCACAGTTTCCCCTCCATGGCCCTCAATACACATTTCAAGACAAGTGGTCAGTGAGGTTGGTATATAATGCTCTGCGTCTCTCTCTATTAAATCCACATAATTCTGCTACACTGAACTCAGGGTTTGCTGATAAATCTAAAACTAAGTTGTTCGGTTTTTAATACCTGTAGGTGGGAAATATGGAAACATTGATGATACATATGCATTCTGTGAATGTATTTGTATACTTTTTCAAGAACAACTGAAAGCACTTGGTTCTCTTATATTTTGATTATGTTGAATCAGAAAGCACTTCCAAAACTAGGTAGTGGAGTATGGGCTGGGGTTGTGGCTCAGCAGTAGAGGCTCAGTGGTAGAGTGCTTGCCTAGCATGCATGAGGCACTGGGTTCAATCCTCAGCACCACATAAATGTAAAATAAAGATATTCTGTTCACCTAAAACTTAAGAATAAACATTTTTTAAAAATCAGTGAAGTAGAAGAAGAAAAAAGAGGAGGAGGGTGGAAAGACAAGAAAAGTTATAAAGGATGGAATTAAATTGACCACACTATACTATGAAATATAGTAATAAAACCATAATGAATTTTATCTTTATGGTATTTCCATAAAGCACTAATAAAGAAAAACTATAAATAAATAAAAGGAACACCACTAGAGAAAGGGGTATAAGGGAAGGGAGGACAGGAAGGAGAGGTTAAACATTGGGGAATGAAGTAGAGCAAATTATATTCCATGCTTATATTATTGTTATAAAGGCCCCATTATTATGTATAACTTTAATGCACTAATAAAAATACAGTATATAAATCCCTGAGAATCTAGCAGTAGAATTGAGGAATCAGTGTACTTTTAAAAGAGTATATTAATATCACTAAAGAAATTTAAGTAAAAAAGTAACCTAAACTGCATAATTAATTCAAATCTATGTTTTTATATGTTCTTATTATTTACTTCTTGTTTACACATACACTTTTAGTATAAATGCCACAATTTTCCACATTTGAACTTAATAATAATTGTTTTAGTCAATTGTTTTGCTGCTGTGACCAAAAGACTTAAGAAGAACAATTTTACAGGATGAAAAGTTTATCTGGTATTCATAGCTTCAGAGATCTTAGTCCATGGATGGCTTACTCTATTCCTCAGGGCCTGAGGTGAGGCAGAACATCAGAGCTGAAGTGTGTGTTGGAGAAAAGCAGCTGAGAGATTCCCTTCACCTGGGATAAAATATATACCCCAAAGACACATCCTCAATTATCCACCTCCTCCAGCCATACCCCACCTGCCTATAGTTACCAACCAGTTAATCCCTATCAGGGGATTAATGCATTGATGAAGTTAAGGACATAGTCTTAACAGTTCTGGGATTACCCAAAAGTCCAAGTCCAAAGTCTCCTCTGAGACTCAAGGCAAACTTTCAGTATGAACTCCTATAAAAAACAAAAACAAGTTATACATATCCAATATATAAAGACACAAAATACATGTTTATATTCCAAAAGGAGTAAATAGAGGCATGGAAAGAAAAAATGGGATCAAAACAAGATCAAATTTCAGCTGGGCAAACAAGTCCTGTAGTTTCATGTCTGCTACCTGGAGCACATGGCATTGTGGTGTTCTCTCCAAAAGGCTTGTGCAGCTTTGTTCTTATGGCTTTGCTTGTTCCAGTCAACAGCTTCTCTGTTGGCTTGTCTATGCTCAATTCCTGTAGCTTTCCTCTGCACACGTTCCACAGTACTGGCTTATCTTAATCTTGGGGAATCTCCACTGCAGCTTGGACTTTCCTCTCACTTCTCCATACATTGCCCTCTCAGGGGCAGCCTGCAGGGACTGCCTGGACTCCAACGTCTTCCTTTGAAATATCTGTGAAAGCTTCCGCGACCCCCTAACTCCAGCATCCTGCAGTTTTGCAAAACCAGCACCTTGTGGTTTCTGCCAAGGGCAGCTACCATCTCAAGCCATAATCAAGACTCCAGGATAAAATGGATACAGCACCCTCTGCGTGATTGGGTAGCTGAGCATGGTGAAACAACTTCCTAGGCCCTCCTGTGGAAGCAAGGTGCCCCACCAGTATTTTCTCAAAGGAATTTTTACTTTTATATCCTTGAGCCTGAGATGGGTGTGGTCTTGCCAATTCCAGAGATGCTAATAAGCCATCTTCCCTATTGTCTCTGGGCAAAGTCTTTAGCAATTTTTTGGTGGTTGTAATGTCTTTAACAACTACATTTCCCTTGGCCCTAGCTTTATTCACAGTTTTCTGGCTAAACTGAAAGTTGTTCAAGTATTTCTGCTTAACTCTTTGCTCCTGGTTATCATAATAGACTTATCTAAAAGCTGCATCATCATCTATGCCACTGCCTAAAGGCTGTGCTGCCTTGAAAGTCCCTCCACCAGATTAATTAGTCCATCACCTTTAAATTACGCTTCACACAAAATCTGAAGACATGGGCAACATGAAGACAACTTCTTAAATGAATGGACTATAGTTCAATTTCCAATAGGGGTTTCCTTCTCCTCTGAAATCTTATGAGCCCATTATTCACTGTCCACAGTCCTTCAGCATTCTGGTCTTCTGAACTCCCATGAGTATTGCCCATTAAGCTCTTTTACAACACTATAAAACTTTGCAAGCTGTGTCTCTAAACTTTTCAAAATACCTCCCACAAATTCCAAAAAATCTCCAAAGGCTTCTGAACCACATGGTCAGGTTAGTTACAGCAATGACCCCACTTCTTGGTACCAATTTGTGTTTTAGTTATCTTTATCATTGCTGTGAAAGACCTGACAAGAATTAGAGGATGAAAAGTTTAGTTTGGGGCTCACAATTTTAGAGGCTCAATCCTTAGATTGCCAACACCATTTCTCAGGGCCTAAGGTAAGACAGGGCATTATATATCATGTTGGAAGAGTGTTACAGAGGAAAGTGATTTAGAAAATTACACCAGAAAGGAGAAATATAGAAGCTGAGGGAATGAATTTCACTTACCTGGGATGAAATATATAGGCACACCATCAATAACCCAGCTCCTCCAGCCACACACCATCTGTCTATGGGTATCATCCTGTTAATCCCTATCTGGAGATTAGTAAACTGATTAAGTTAATGCTCTCATAACCCAATTATTTCACCCCTAAACTTTCTTGCATTATCTCACATATGAGCTTTTGGGAAACATCTCATATTTAAACCATAACAATATGTCACATTATATCATATATTTTTCTCCAATGTAATCTTATTTTTTATTCCTCTAAGTCCTCTTGTTTCCTATTCTCACCCTTCTTCAAGAAAAAAATATTAATTATTTTAAGTGTACCATCCATACTTTTCCCCATGCTTGTCCAAACGTACATTACAATGTGGTTTTTTTTCTTAACAATGTATAATGGACAATGTGCTAATTTAGCAGACACTAAACTCATTTATTTCAATGGCATAATGTTACATATTCAGTAATACTATATTGTTTCAAATATTTCTCTATTGAAAGATATTCAGGGCATTTTAGATTTTTCCCCCTGTAACCATAAATATAGCTACACAATAAACTCCTCTGCTTTTAAGCAAATATACAGATGTTTATTTTCCATGCAAAAGAATTCCAGAAGTTGAGAATCTTTATGGCATGCTTGGACAGCTAATGGTCAACTAATGGTCTGAAGTTATTTCTAAATATTCTTATGAGTCTGTGAGTCATTTTCCCAGTATCTCTGCTTCCAAAGCTGAAAGCAATACCCTCAGGAGAAAGCTGTTTTGGCAGCCTAAGTATCTGCTTTGGATGTAAAAAGTATCAAGCTTTATTGTGATCAATCCCTGGGTAGCACCTTATATTTTTGTGGATTCTTTGTGGTCTATAACAAATATTGAAAATTGAAAAGTAATTTTCCCAGGAGTTAAATATAATCACTGTCAAAATGTTTGTTTCAGCACTTGCATTTTACTTATTCTTGTGTAGTATCTCTGTTTTAAGGAAGCAGAACCCCTGGAAGTTCTGAGTCTTCTGCATCAGCTGACAGTGACTGGGCCTGTACCCCTGGAATATTCAAATGGGAACATACAAATGTCATCACAGAAACTCTCAGCAATTGCTGTCTTTTAGAACTGAACTCTAGAAAGTGGTCTTACAGATATCTCAGAGAGAAATGGGCACTCTGTTCCATATAAGCTAAAGTTCAGCAGGTGAAAATGAAAGAACACATGAACGAGTTTGCTTTATGGATCTGATTAGCACCATCATTCTCTTGGATACACATTGTATATAGCTTTAATATTTAAAGCTACATACAGCTGTTGTGAACTGTCAGTCAATAGCTATTTTGCTGAATGTTCTATGTGACTTATAAGGACAGATTTGTCCTTATGGCAAATATATTTTGAAAAATACAATTTTATGTTCTCTGGATATATAACTTTGGATGCTGATATCTTAGCAACTCAATACTTTGTTTTTTTAGGGATCCATTTGATGTATTTATAAGATTTCATTTTTATATGAATACCTCCAACATATAATTCTCCCTCTCAATCTGTGTACATGATTCATTTAAAGTAAATACTAGATATTATGATAATTTTTGTTTTCCTATATATAAATTTTGCATAACCACCTTTTTTTTTTTTTTTTTTTTTTTACTATTGCTCTATAGTAGGGTTTCAGGTTCGGGTCTGGTATAGTGATGCCACCTGCTTCCCTCTGCTTGCAAAGGATTGCTTTAACTATTCTGGGTCTCTTATTTTTCCAGATGAATTTTATGACTGCTTTTTCTATTTCTATGAGGAATATCATTGGATTTTGATTGGAATTGCATTAAACTTGTATAGTGCTCTTTATAGTATGGTCATTTTGACAATATTAATTTTGCCTATCCAAGAACAGAGTATATTTTTCCATCTTCTAAGGTTTTATTTAATTTATTTCTTTAGTGTTTTTTAGTTTTCATTGTAGAGGTCTTTCACCTCTGTCATTGAGACCAAGTATTTTATTTTATTTTTTTGATGCTATTGTAAATGAGTAGTTTTCCTTGTTTCTATTTCAGAGAATTTATCACTGATGTACAGAAATGCCTTTGATTTACGGATGCTGATTTTGCATCCTGTTACTTTGCTGAATTCATTTATTAGTTCTAGAAGTTTTCTGGTGGAATGTTTTGGGTCTTCTAGGTATAGAATCATATAGTTGGCAAATAGTGATAATTTGAGTTCTTCTTTTCCTATCTGTATCCCTTTAATTTCTTTCATTTGTCTAATTGCTCTGGTCAGTGTTTCAAGAATTATGTTAAATAGAAGTGGTGAAAGAGGACATCCATGTTTTGTCCCAGTTTTTAGAGGGAATGCTTTCATTTTTCTCCATTTAGAATGATGTTGACCTGAGGTTTAGCATTGATAGCTTTTGTGATGTTGAGATATGTTCCTGTTATACCTAGTTTTTTTAGTGTTTTGAACATGAATGGGTACTATATTTTGTCAAATGCTTTTCTGCATTGTTTGAGGTGATCATATGATTTTTATCTTTAAGTCAATTGATGTGATGAATTACATTTATTGATTTCTGTATGTTGACCTAATCTTTCATCCCTGGAATGAACCCCATTTGATTGTGGTGCACGATCATTTTGATATGCTTTTGTATTAGATTTGCCAGAATTTTATTGATATTTTTTTCATTTATGGTCATTAAGAGATATTGGTCTGAAGTTTTCTTTCTTTGATATGTCTTTGCCTGGTTTTGGAATCAGGGTGATATTGGCCTCATAGAATGAGTTTGGATGTGCTTCCTCTTTTTTCTATTTCATGAAATAACTTGAAAAATATTGGTATTATTTCTTCTTTAAAGGCTTGTACAACTCAGCTGTGTATCCATCCAGTCCTGGACTTTTCTTGGTTGGTAAGTTTCTGATGACACATTTAATTTCATTGTTTGAAATTGATCTGTTTAAATTGTATATATCATCCTGATTCAATTTTGGCAAATCATATGACTCTAGAAATTTTTTGATGCCTTCAATATCTTCAATTATATTTTAAATGGAAAAAAAGTGTAAAGGACTACTCTTATTGACTTACAATTCTAAAATTAATTTAATGCTGCTTTTCTACAATATTATATTTGAATTTGAGAAAAAGATAAATACTATAAAAATATAATTTGTTCATAAATACCAATGAGTTTTTGGTGCACATTTTCTACAGACATTTTCTTCCTCCAGTGAGGATATTTTATGGAAAGCAAGAATACTCATTTCTATTTTATCATTTGTTTGGAATAGCTAGTATTTGTACATCATTTTATTAGGAATTTTGCTGTTTTTATTTCTGAAAATTTATCTTCAGTAATTATTTAATTTCAAGTTTCACAATGAAATTAAAACCACTAAACAGAATTTGGCCCTGCAGAGAACAGTAATATTTTTGAACAGCTACTGAGAGTTATCAGATCAGAGTTGCATGTCCATATGACTTCTTAGTAATAATCTCTCTTCCTTATTCACTTTATGTAGAGACTTCCCCCAGTCTACAAAGGCAGTGCTAAATCATTTTGTGGAATGACAAAGTATTTAAAAATCTGGAAGTGTTCCAAATTCAAAACTTTCTATTTTCTATTTAAAAAATTTTCACTATTTAAGTATACCATGGTTAATTGTGTATGTGTGTGAAATTTTATTTTTGTTTTTGCTAAGCATAAAGTAGGAATGATAAACAGTCTTCCTATCCATAATGTTTATATTCAGAATGTGTTTTTCCATCGTTAAAACCTTTTAGGCAATTAGGAATGGAGTTAACATATGTGCTAAAGCAATTAGGAAACTGCCTGCCAAACCTGAGCTCTCTCTATATAATGATGAAAAATAAAGTAAGTTATAATTTCATGTCAAAAAGTACTCGGAGAATTTTCTGAACAAATCATTCTTACATAGCCAATAAGAATTCCAATGATTAAAAAAAAAATAAAACCACTTTACTTATTTTAACAACTACTTTTTTCACTAAAATATATACATGAGTCAATACTATGTAAGTTTAGTCATTATCCCCAACCAATGTATGTAGAGATTCTAAAAGATAAAGTTGAAAATAGGGAGACTCAGAAGTCCTCTATTTTCCCAACTCCCTCTCCATCCTCATATTTCTTTATCTCTATCTTCCCATGTATTACCAACATGCTTTTTGCACCTCACTAAATCATCATGTATATCTGCATTTTTCCATGCTGTTTCCCCAGAATGCATTCATCATTTTTTTTCTGAAGAGGTTTCCTACTCAAATTTTTAAGATCCAATTTGAAAACAGAAAAAAGTAATTCTATGTCTGAGGTCCCTCCTAGCACTCTGCACACATTTCTTGTGCTTAAATGAAATCATTAAACATTATTGATCCTACTGTGTAGACATATTAAATGCTACAGGCAATACAGAAACATTGATGAGGGTCCCGATCTCAGTGTCATATCAGATGATATTATACTCATTTTCTATCTCAGTGGATTGTAACACATTCCCATTCCTCACTCATTTGTATTTTCTCAGTTCCTAACACTGTGTTTGGCACAGAAGGTATTAGACAGAACTTCATGGATAGGTAGTACTAACATCATCAAAATGGCGATATTACCAAAAGTTCTCTATAGGTTCAATGCAATGCCAATCAAAATCCCAATGGCATTTCTTGTAGAAATAGATAAAGCAATCATGAAATTCATATGGAAAAATAAAAGACCCAGAATAGCAAAAGCAATTCTAAGCAGGAAGTGTGAATCAGGAGGTGTAGCGATACCAGATTTCAAACTGTATTACAGAGCAATAGTGACAAAAACAGCATGGTACTGGTACCAAAACAGGCGGGTGGACCAATGGTATAGAATAGAGGACACAGAAACCAATCCACAAAATTACAACTTTCTTATATTCGATAAAGGGGCTAAAAGCATTCAATGGAGGAAGGATAGCATCTTCAACAAATGGTGCTGGGAAAACTGGATATCCATATGCAACAAAATGAAACTGAATCCCCTTCTCTCACCATGCACAAAAGTTAACTCAAAATGGATCAAGGAGCTTCATATCAAATCAGAGACTATGCATCTGATAGAAGAAAAGTTTGGCTCCGATCTACATATTGTGGGGTCGGGCTCCAAATTCCTTAATAGGACACCCATAGCACAAGAGTTAATAGCAAGAATCAACAAATGGGACTTTCTTAAACTGAAAAGTTTTTTCTCAGCAAGAGAAACAATAAGAGAGGTAAATAGGGAGCCTACATCATGGGAACAAATTTTTACTCCTCACACTTCAGATAGAGCCCTAATATCCAGAGTATACAAATAACTCAAAAAATTAAACAATAAGAAAACAAATAACCCAATCAACAAATGGGCCAAAGACCTGAACAGACACTTCTCAGAGGAGGACATACAATCAATCAACAAGTACATGAAAAAATGCTCTCCATCTCTAGCAGTAAGAGAAATGCAAATCAAAACCACCCTAAGATACCATCTCACTCCAGTAAGATTGGCAGCCACTATGAAGTCAAACAACAAGTGCTGGCGAGGATGTGGGGGAAAGGGTACACTTGTACATTGCTGGTGGGACTGCAAATTGGTGCGGCCAATTTGGAAAGCAGTATGGAGATTCCTGGGAAAGCTGAGAATGGAACCACCATTTGACCCTGCTATTGCCCTTCTCGGACTATTCCCTGAAGACCTTAAAAGAGCGTACTACAGGGATACTGCCACATCGATGTTCATAGCAGCACAATTCACAATAGCTAGACTGTGGAACCAACCCAGATGCCCTTCAATAGATGGATGGATAAAAAAAATGTGGCATTTATACACAATGGAGTACTACACAGCACTAAAAAATGACAAAATCCTGGAATTTACAGGGAAATGGATGGCACTAGAGCAGATTATGCTAAGTGAAGCTAGCCAATCCCTAAAAAACAAATGCCAAATGTCTTCTTTGATATAATGAGAGCAACTAAGAACAGAACAGGGAGGAAGAGCAGGAGGAAAAGATTAACTTTAAACAGAGATATGAGGTGGGAGGGAAAGGGAGAGAAAAGGGAAATTGCATGGAAATGGAAGGAGACCCTCAATGATATATAAAATTACATATAAGAGGTTGTGAGGGGAATGGGGAAAAAAAACAAGGAGAGAAATGAATTACAGTAGATGGGGTAGAGAGAGAAGATGGGAGGGGAGGGGAGGGGGGATAGTAGAGGATAGGAAAGGTAGCAGAATACAACAGTTACCAATATGGCATTATGTAAAAATGTGAATGTGTAACCGATGTGATTCTGCAATCTTTGTAATGTTTTGAACAACCAATAAAAAAAAAAAAACAACTTCAGACTGGTGCACCTCTCACACCATTTACATTTGGTATCTCCTGGTAAGGGTATACCTGTCATTAGAGGACAGAGAGCCCTGCCCCACCAGAGCACTTCTGCTTCTAGGCTCCTAAGCTGGCTTAGTACACCACCAGCAATAGTTGGGCCTTGGTTGAGCTGTGCCACCTCACCGTCTTGGCTAACCAATGTCAATTTCTCTGAACTGGACTAGCACTCCACAGTCTGATCTGCTGAAGAACCGCACCTCCGTGGGGAGTGGAATTACCAGAGTAGATGACCTCATCCCTAGACCCCAAGACATAGCAGTGGCCTGCTATTTTTGCGTGCCTACTGCTTCCTCACCCAGTCTTGTAGAGCCTGGGCCACTACTAAGTCCCACCACCTCTGTGTTCACAGTTGACATTATATACTACCTACTATCCTGATGCCCAGGTTACCACTCTGTTTTGTCTGCACTGGGATCTGAATTGGAGCTGCACCCTGCTCCATGGGGCCCAAACCTCTGGAACACCCGTATTCTCTGGACCTCTGCCAATATTGCTCTCTAATTCTAAAGATCAGAACTATAGCTACATCTCTGCCCCATTGGATTGAGTTACTGAAGTATGCCTTAGAGGCACAGACTTTGACTTTGTTGGGGGCTGAATCTATCCATGCCTCAGAGAGTGAACTTGCTCCTATGCCACAGGTGCCATGGTAGTCTAGCAGTATACTGTTCTTACAATACCAGCTGCACAGACTCTCTGAACATCTATATTGTAGATACAGCACTGCTGTGGCTGTTGTGGGCTATGTCAGTGAAACACTAGGTAGAGTATCCCAACCAAGTCTCTCTGCAAAACAGGAAGACAAGGGCCACTAAAATCCTTGCTACTGAGAAATCTAACAATATACAGTGTCACCACCATTTCCATAAACTCTTACTGTCTAGATTATTGAGGTGCATGTACTTGTTGCTGAAAAAGCTGCATAGAGACTGCACTGCTGTCTCTCTAGAACCAAAGCCAATACACCCTTCCCTAACAATATCCTAGAGTGCATCTGCAGTTAGGTCTGTCTTTATTAAAGCCATTCTATAGATTTAGACGATGTGATTTTACCATTAGATATATGTGCAGGGACAGAAGAAACATTAGAAAGTAAGGAAACATTACACAACCAAATGAACACACTTATTTTTCAGTAGTTGACAATGAAGAGATAGATATTGATGAACTGAGAGAAAAGGAAATAAAAATAACTTCTTATGGAATTTCAGTAATACACAAGAGAATACACATAGATAATTCAACAAAATCAACAATTCATGAACTTATTGAGGAATTCAATAACAACTAAAAATAGATATCATAAAAAATAATTATACAAAAATTTTAAAGGTGAGGAATTTCATAAATAAGATAAAAACACAATAGAAAGATTTAACAGTATTCTAGGTTAAACAAGATGAAATAATCTATGAACTTGTAGAGAAGTCTTTTGAAATAGCCCAGAGAGATAACTTGAATAGATAGATGGGGTGGGAGGGAGAGAAAAGGATGAAGAATAATAAAGAAAGTTCTATAGGACTTATGACACATTGTTAAGTAAACCAATAGTCATATTATGTGAGTTCCAGAAAGAGAACAGATAGAGAAAGTCATAAAAAATTTATTTAATAAAATAATCACTGAAAACTTCCCAAGTCTTGGGAGAAATGTAGAAATCTAGATCCATGAAACTCAAAAGTTCCCTAACATGTTCAATCCAAAGAGGTCCTTATCAACTACATATACAATATAATAAAAATGTCAAAACTCAATGACAAAAAGAGTTCTGTTTTTTTCTCCTGGTGCATGGGATTAAACCCAGAGCCTGGCATTTTGCTAGGCACACACTCTACTATTGAACTATATCTCCAATCCCCTACCCCCCCCAAAATTTTAAAAGCATGAAATTAGGGGAAAAGTATCAAGTCACATGCAAGGACACATAATTTGACAATCAATGGCTTTCTTAGTAGAAATCTTTCAGGTCAGGAGAGAATGGGATGATATATTTAAAGTCCTAAAACAAACTAAAACAAAACAGATAATAACAAAAAGCCAAGATAGTAGGCTGATACTCATCAATATTGTCCTTCAGAAATGAAGGAATAAAGTCTTTCTCAGAAAAGCAAAACCTTGGGAAATTCATTGTCCTCAGACCTGTCTTATGAGAAATGCCTAAAGGAATTACTCTATCAGAAATGAAAAGATAATAATTAACATAATGAAAACATATGAAAATATAAAACACATGCTAACCATAAACATATAGTTAAATTAAGAATATTCATGATTAATTTGTTGGTATATAAATCTTTGATATCCCTAGTATGATGATTAAAATTCAAAATGATAAAACATAAAGATTCAATAAGTTTCTAAGAAATATAAAATTTAAAAAGATGTTAATTATAGCACAACAATGTAAGTTGAAGTGAGGAAGATAAAAATCTATAGTGTATTTATGTGCAACAAATTTAGTTGTTGTAGGCTTACCATATTCTGTTATAACTCTAAGGTATTTTATGTGAACTCCATGGTAATCACAAAGAAGAGTTTATAGCAGATTCAGAAACAAGAAAGACAATGGAATTCAAGCTTAGCATTATAGAAAAAAAAAACAAGCCACGAAGGTAAACAAGAGGGGAAGAAAGAAACAAAGAATTCATAAAACAATCAGAGAAAAATTAACAAAATGGCAGGAATAAGTCTTTACTCTGAATAAAAACCTTGACTGTAAAGAGATTAAACTCTCAAATCTTGTTTTGGTTAAAAAAATACAAGATCAAACCATGTATGACATATTCAACAATATGTATCATACCTAAATGTTACACATTTTAGCTTTAAGGATTTACATAAACTGGAAGAGAAGGGATGGAGAAAGATATTCCATCACAATAGCAACCAAAAATATTTATATCAGATTAAAATAGGCCTCAAGAAAAACTGTTGCAAGAGATAATGAATATTAATTAATTTTAAATTAATAATTAATTATTAATAATGTTAATAATTATTGATGTGATTATTTAGTGGAAAAGGTGTCAAGTAATCAAAAGACATAACAATTTTAAATATATATGCATTAACCTAAATATATAAAGTAAATATTAATGGACATTTAATGCATGGCTTACTTTGCTTGCATATTTTCCAACTCCATCCATTTACCTTTAAATGCCATAATTTTATTCTTTTTTAATGCTGAGTAATATTACACTGTGTATATATACACCACAGTTTCTTTTTCCATTAATCTTTTGAAAAGCATCTAGTTGCTTCCACAATTTAGCTATTGTGACTGTGCTGCTGTAAACATTGATGTGGCTGTGTCACTGTAGTGTGCTGATTTTAAGTCCTTTGGGTATAGACTGAGGAATGAGATAACTGGATCAAGGTGGTTCCATTCCAAATTTTCTGAGGAATCTCCATATTGCTTTCCAGAGTGGTTGCACCAATTTGCAGTCCCACCAGCAATGTATGAGTGTGCCTTTTCCCCCACATCGTCACCAACCTTTATTGTTGTCTGTATTTTTGATAACTGCCATTCTGACTGGGAAATTTGAGAGTAGTCTTGATTTGCTTTACTCTAATTATTAGAGATGTTGAACATTTTTTCTTGTATTTGTTGATTGATTGTAAATACAACTATATTAACTTGCTACTTTTTTATTCTTTGTTCTTCAAATATTCTAAAAGCTAATTTTTAAATTTTACCTGTTAATTTTTGTCATATTGTTTTGTAATTATAGATATATTTAGTCATTTTCAATGTTATTATTTCAGCTATCTTATACCATTAATATTGGTTAGTTTTCTCTCTATTCTTAACTTATTTTGAATTAATTTTATACCTTTCCTCATTCTACTTTATCATTATTAATATGGAACTATATATCATATATATTTGAATCTATGAATACTATAATTAAATTTTAGTGATCAGAAAAAGCATATTTAACTTCTCTAGATCTAAATTTCAGTATTATTTTTATCCTCTTCTCCCAAATTCTATGGCTCTAACACCACTTTAACTATGCTTACTGATCTTCAGGTTAGATGCTATTGTTTTTATGAATTTTAATTTTATTTTTCTAATTCCCAACATCTTTCATTCTTGGCAGGATATTTGTTCATATTAGACTCTTTCATGTTTTCTAACTCTTTAATTCTTTGTTATAATTGTTATCTATTTAAACTTATTCTCCATTTATTGATTCTCTTTTTAGTTTGATTTTAAAGTTTTTAACATTTATTCAATATTGTATTTTATTTATTTAAATAAATACATAAACAGTATGTACATGCTGCATCTGATAATTCCAATATTGTCTCTAATTTATCATTCTGGGATAATCTATTTTTAGGTGACTCTACCTTTGGTAAATCCTACTTTGCTTCTTCTTCTGTACTCTTAATTAGGAGTAAAATTCACAACTCCAGTTTACATGTTTCAGAAAATGTTTCAAGAGATATCTGAATACTATGCTTTCTTATTTAGTTATTTTGGTCACTGTGCTTTGACAATGTATGATAAAAGTTCTTTCAAGCTTACTAATGCATCTAATAAGATTAAGATTTAATTTGAAATTTTAAATCATTTTTAATGTTATTATTATATAATTTGCCTCAAATACCAAATTACAATAAGAAAAGCCTACTTTGACATAAAATAGAAAACATAAATGTACCTTCTGTTTGCCTTCATTTTTTTCTCATCAGTTTTTAGTTTCTCGTTGTATGATTTTTTATGTGCTCATATTGAATAAAAATTTAGTTCATTCTTCTGAGGCAATATCCAACTTTTTTCAAACTCAATTTTATTAATGAGAATATAAATAAGTATCAACTTAATACTTCTAGATTTATAGGTGAATGGTAGACTGCTGTATTTCCATGTAGAATTCAAGAAGTACAAATGGAAGGTGTTCAATATTTTCTGAAGCAAGTCATTTCATAAACTGATAGAGACAAACAACTTCATACTTTAGGAGGCCTAGCAGCTAAAGGGAGGAAGAATGGACATAAAATTAAAATAATTCTCAAATAAAAAACTTTTTGAGAGAAAGAAGACTGCTGAAACACTGCCTTCATCCATAAGAAAACTTAAGGAGATCCAATCATAGGCTATACCAACAAAAGTCATGATAGTGCAACACGTGTTCAGTAGGTGAATATAAGGAAAGAACAAATAATGTTAATATTTGACAGTTTCAAGTAGAAAAAAATACTCAATCTTTAGTGCATAAATGAAAGTCATAGAGAACCAGAAGACTTTGTGGACAGAGGCAAGAGTTCAAAACACCAACTAAAAAATACACAAAGATAAGCAGATATATAAAGTGAGTAGAAAAAGAAGGAAATTTCTCCAAGTTTCTCTATAAGTTGTCACAGTACTCCACCAGAATCAATGAAAACAAACATTAACATATATCTTCATTGTATTTGCTCTGATTTGCACACACTGTTCTCTTTTCCTAAAATTCCTCTTTTCCTTCCTTATCTTCCTACTCTCTTTTGTTCTATCAAAATTATCCCCACCTTTCAAGTGATGGAATAGATATCCCAGCTTCCTTTTCTGACCATGTCCTTCATCATCCTAAGCCTCATATAACAGTTTGTCTCAGATGCTTTCATTGGACCAAGTCCATGTATCTATCATAGCTTTATCCTTCTGTAAGATCACCTCCTTACTATTATTTTTCATAGGTGATGACCTCCAAGGCAGCTACTGAGGTATGATGTCCTTGAGAGCTATTCATGGAACATATTCATTCAACAACGTGACATGATGGTCATTTAAGAGTGTTTATTAAGTGATACAAACGAGTGCTAATACATGTCAAAACAACTAAAGAAATTGTGAATGAATTTTAAAGAAAAAGTTGAACAGAATTAGTCATGTTAATTTAATAGCTCCTTTTCCCATAGATGTCCTTGATTGTGTTTCTTATATTGCACATATATTATATAATTTTTATCTCCTAAAAAAGCCTTCTGATAGTCTTACACATAAAATTCACAAGTTATAAAGAAAACAAGAAAAACACAGGCATTAGTAGTCTCACTTGACACATTCACAGCTAGAGAATGGTGGAAGAGCATCTACAACTAAGAAAACAGGATTATAAAGTGAGATTCCAATATCCAGCAAAATTATATTGTCCTTTCTAGAAGAAAGATATTTACAAACATATATGAATTTAGATAATTAATTCAGGGATAAAACATTTGATGAAAATGTCAGAAACAAATGCATTTCATCAGAATCATCTGATATGGAAAACCAAAGAAAAGGAACCTAAGATATGTTGTGAGTTATGCAATATATGCAGGTACATCTAAATGTACAATGATTAGTCATCTGAGAAATCCAACATAACATACTCAGACAAGTGTACTATAGATTTGCCTTAAACAAAATTCTACTGCAAAATGGAACTGTATGTACTAACTAAATCAGCCTCATTTCTTAGCTAAATAATATGTATAATAGTGAATGTAGTGTTGGAAGAATTAATATGGTACTTGATATATGGATGGTGCCCCCCCAAAGATATTACTAACAGAAGTAACTAATGATAATAAGTATTAATTATAGTATTCTATTTTATTATTACGTTTTTCAAGAATATCTCCATTAACATCTCAATTCAGTATTTACACATCATGCTTTCTCTATTTTGGCAGTTAGTAACCTAAAATGTATTATTTTTTCATACTTATAATTATTTTTGTAATGCATAAATCATGGAACAATTAATACAGTGTCAAATATAAAAAAACTAAAAAGATTTATTTAGTACAGAAAAAATAAAAAATTAACAAAGATTAATCCCTGATATCCAGTGTAGAGAGGTACATCAATTTCCTTTTCTTTAAAAACTCTCAATTTAATCAAAAATTCAGTGAAAGGAGCAAAGAAAAGAGCCAGTGAACAATGAATAACAACCCCTGCTGGGAACGCATCCTGGCCAGATGGCATTATCAGCAGAAGGCCTTGAAGAGACTTGTTGCCAAGCCTGGACAACAGGTCAGTCCCTTGTGAACAGCCATATGTACAAAAGCTCCTGTCATACAGTTTTGTACTGGAATGCCAGGATCAATTTGTAAGTTGTGTTAATACCTTAAACACATTCCTATACTAGAGCTCATGATAAATCTCCACTTTTAAGCTTATCATCCTCCTATCTCTGTTCAAATATCATCTTGCTTTCCACCAATTTGGTCTGTATTTCTCTTTTCAGTAGTGGCTTTTCTGGGGCTTTATTAAAATTATGGATACATTCCCATCATGAACTTGAAGGGATAAATATTATTTTGTAGAAAGCTTTGCTCATTTGCAATTAGAATAACTGCTTATTGGCAATAGCTAAAATATTATTTTAAATTTTTAAAGAGATGCAATTTCTAGTTTTTACTAGAGGGTTCTTTTTTTTTTTTGCATGTCTCTCTCTTTTTTATTTTTATATTTTTTATTGGTTGTTCAAAACATTACAAAGCTCATGATATATCATCTTTCATACATTTGACTCAATTGGGTTATGAACTCCCATTTTTACCCCAAATACAAATTGCAGAATCACATAGGTTACACACTCACATTTTTACCTAATGGCATATAAGTGACTGTTGTATTCTGCTACCTTTCCTATCCCCTACTATCCCCCCTCCCCTCCCCACCCATCATCCCTCTCTACCTCATCTGCTGTTGTTCAATTCTCTCCCTTGTTTGCCCCCCCCTTCCCCCTCACATCCTCTTCTATGTAATTTTGTGTAACATTGAGGGTCTCCTACCATTTCCATATGTTTTCCCTTCTCTCTCCCTTTCTCTCCCCCCACTCGTCTTTGTTTAATGTTAATCTTTTCCTCATGCTCTTCCTCCCTGTTCTGTTCTTAGTTGTTCTCTTTATATCAAAGAAGACATTTGGCATTTGTTTTTTAAGGATTGGCTAGCTTCGTTTAGCATAATCTGCTCTAATGCCATCCATTTCCCTGCAAATTCTATGATTTTATCATTTTTTACTGCTGCATAGTACTCCATTTTGTATAGATGCCACATTTTTTTATCCATTCATCTATTGAAGGGCATCTAGGTTGCTTCCACAGTCTAGCTATTGTGAATTGTGACACTATGATCATTGATGTGGCAGTATCCCTATAGTACCCTCTTTTAAGATCCTCAGGGAATAGTCCAAGGAGGGCGATAGCTGGGTCAAATGGTGGATCCATTCCCAGCTTTCCCAGGTATCTCCATACTGCTTTCCAAATTGGCCTCACCATTTTGCAGTCCCACCAGCAGTGTACAAGTGTACACTTTTCCCACATCCTCGCCAACACTTATTGTTGTTTGACTTCATAATGGTTGCAAATCTTACTGGAGTGAGAAGGTATCTTAGGGTGATTTTGATTTGCATTTCTCTGACTGCTAGAGATGGTGAGCATTTTTTCATGTACTTGTTGATTGATTGTATGTCCTCCTCTGTGAAGTGTCTGTTGAGGTCCTTGGCCCATTTGTTGATTGGGTTATTTGTTTTCTTATTGTTTAATTTTTTTGAGTTCTTTGTATATTCTGGATATTAGGGCTCTATTTGAATCTGAGGGGTAAAAATTTGTTCCCAGGATGTAGGCTCTCTATTCACCTCTCTTATTGTTTCTCTTGCTGAGAAAAAAAACTTTTCAGTTTAAGTAAATCCCATTTATTTATTCTTGTTATTAACTCTTGGGCTATGGGTGTCCTATTAAGGAATTTGGAGCCCGAACCCACAGTATGTAGATCGTAGCTAACTTTTTCTTCTATCAGACGCAGCGTCTCTGATTTGATATCTAGCTCCCTGATCCATTTTGAGTTAACTTTTGTGCATGGTGAGAGAAAGGGATTCAGTTTCATTTTGTTGCATATGGATTTCCAATTTTCCCAGCACCATTTGTTGAAGATGCTATCCTTCCTCCATTGTATGCTTTTAGCCCCTTTATCAAATATAAGAAAGTTGTAATTTTGTGGATTGGTTTCTGTGTCCTCTATTCTGTACCATTGGTCCACCTGCCTGTTTTGGTACCAGTACCATGCTGTTTTTGTTACTACTGCTTTGTAGTACAGTTTGAACTCTGGTATCGCTATACCTCCAGAATCACACTTCCTGCTTAGAATTGCTTTTGCTATTCTGGGTCTTTTGTTTTTCCATATGAATTTCATGATTGCTTTATCTATTTCTACAAGAAATGCCGTTGGGATTTTAATTGGCATCGCATTAAACCTGTAGAGAACTTTGGGTAGTATTGCCATTTTGATGATGTTAGTTCTGCCTATCCATGAACAGGGTACATTTTTCCATCTTCTAAGATCTTCTTCTATCTCTCTCTTTAGGTTTCTGTAGTTTTCATTGTATAAATCTTTCACCTCTTTTGTTAGGTTGATTCCCAAGTATTTTATTTTCTTTGAGGATATTGTGAATGGAGTGGTTTTCCTCATTTCCATTTCAGAAGTTTTGTTGCTCATATACAGGAATGCCTTTGATTTATGCATGTTGATTTTATATCCTGCCACTTTGCTGAATTCATTTATTAACTCTAGCAGTTTCTTTGTAGACCCTTTTGGGTCTGTTAAATATATTATTATGTCATCCGCAAATAGCAATAATTTAAGTTCTTCTTTTCCTATTTTTATGCCTTTAATTTCTCTTGTCTGTCTAATTGCTCTGGCTAGTATTTCAAGAACTAAATTGAATAGAAATGGTGATAGAGGGCATCCCTGTCTTGTTCCAGATTTTAGAGGGAATGCCTTCAGTTTTTCTCCATTTAGGATGATGCTAGCCTGAGGCTTAGCATATATAGCTTTTACAATGTTGAGGTAAGTTCCTGTTATCCCTAGTTTTTCTAGTGTTTTGAACATAAAGGGATGCTGTACTTTGTCAAATGCTTTTTCTGCATCTATGGAGATGATCATATGGTTCTTGTCTTTAAGTCTATTGATGTGGTGAATAGTATTTATTGATTTCCGTATATTGAACCAGCCTTGCATCCCAGGGATGAATCCTACTTGATCATGATGTACAATTTTTTTGATATGCTTTTGTATTCGATTCGCCAGGATTTTATTGAGAATTTTTGCATCCAAGTTCATTAGAGATATTGGTCTGTAGTTTTCTTTCTTTGAAGTGTCTTTGTCTGGTTTCGGGATCAGGGTGATGTTGGCCTCATAGAATGAATTTGGAAGAGCTCCTTCTTTTTCTATTTCTTGAAATAGCTTGAAAAGTATTGGTATTAATTCTTCTTTGAAGGTTTTGTAAAACTCCGCTGTATACTCATCCGGTCCTGGTCTTTTCTTGGTTGGTAGTCTTTTGATGGCTTCTTCAATTTCTTCCTTTGTTATTGGTCTGTTTAAATTGTGTGTGTCTTCCTGACTCAATCTGGGAAGATTGTATGACTTAAGAAATTTATCGATATCTTCACCATCTTCTATTTTATTGGAATATAGGGTTTCAAAATACTTTCTAATTATCTTCTGTATTTCTGTAGTGTCTGTTGTGATATTGCCTTTTTCATCCCGTATGTTAGTAATTTGAGTTCTCTCTCTTCTTCTCTTCGTTAGCATGGCTAAGGGCCTGTCAATCTTATTTATTTTTTTAAAGAACCAACTTTTAGTTTTTTCAATTTTTTTCAATTTTTTTTTTGTTTCAATTTCGTTGATTTCTGCTCTAATTTTAATTATTTCTTGTCTTCTACTACATTTGCTATTGTTTTGCTCTTCCTTTTCTAGGTTTTTGAGGTGTAGTGTGAGTTCATTTATTTGTTGTTTTTTTCTTTTTTGAGGAAAGATCTCCAAGAAATGAATTTCCCTCTTAAAACTGCTTTCATTGTGTCCCATAGATTCCGGTATGTTGTGTCTGAATTGTCATTTGTCTCTATGAATTTTTTTTTTAGGATTAAAATATTTTATAAATTTATAAAATTTGACAACCTATAAAATACTATGTTTTTATGGATGGACATATGGAAAGATACATAAATCTCAAGTATAAAAAGATGCTTAAAAATAATAAACAACAAATTCAAGAACGAGTTGCCCCCAGGGCAAAGTGTACAAAGGATTTCACCTGTTACATGGCATTCCTTGAATATCTGAACCAATATGGTAAATGTTAAGATTCAACAAAACTGTATGGTGGGTACATAGGTAGTTGTTATATTAGTTGATTGTTTTAATTTAAATTTCTAAATTTTTCATTTAAATTTTTATGAAAAATCTGCTAAGGATGTAATTAGATACAAATTTAACTAATTAGTGATTGTCATGGTCAAGGCTCACTCCATGATTCCTTTTATTTCACCATACATGCTTTCTCCAGGAGATCTGCATCTGGGTTGAATTCCTTCTTTTTTTTAATTTTATTTTTTTTATTGGTTGTTCACAACATTATAAAGCTCTTGACATATCATATTTCATACATTAGATTGAAGTGGGTTATGAACCCCCAATTTTACCCCAAATGCAGATTGTAGAATCACGTCGGTTACACATCCACAATTTTACATAATGCCCTATTAGTAATTGTTGTATTCTGCTACCTTTCCTATCCCCTACTATCCCCCCTCCCCTCCCCTCCCATCTTCTCTCTCTACCCCATCTACTGTAATTCATTTCTCTCCTTGTTTATTTTCCCATTCCCCTCACAACCTCTTATATGTAATTTTGTATAGCAATGAGGGTCTCCCTTCATTTCCATGCAATTCCCTTTTCTCTCCCTTTCCCTCCCATCTCATGTCTCTGTTTAATGTTAATCTTTTCTTCCTGCTCTTCCTCCCTGCTCTGTTCATAGTTGCTCTCATTATATCAAAGAAGACATTTGGTATTTGTTTTTTAGGGATTGGCTAGTTTCACTAAGCATAATCTGCTCTAGTGCCATCCATTTCCCTGCAAATTCTATGATTTTGTTATTTTTTATTGCTGCATAGTACTCCATTGTGTATAGATGCCACATTTTTTTTATCCATTCATCTATTGAAGGGCATCTGGGTTGGTTCCACAGTCTATCTATTGTGAATTGTGCTGCTATGAACATCAATGTGGCAGTATCCCTGTAGCATGCTCTTTTAAGGTCTTCAGGGAATAGTCCGAGAAGGGCAATAGCAGGGTCAAATGGTGGTTCCATTCTCAGCTTTCCCAGGAATCTCCAAACTGCTTTCCAAATTGGCCGCACCAATTTGCAGTCCCACCAGCAATGTACAAGAGTACCCTTTTCTCCCCATCCTCACCAGCACTTGTTGTTGTTTGACTTCATAGTGGCTGCCAATCTTACTGGAGTGAGATGGTATCTTAGGGTGGTTTTGATTTGCATTTCTCTGACTGCTAGAGATGGTGAGCATTTTTTCATGTACTTGTTGATTGATTGTATATCCTCCTCTGAGAAGTGTCTGTTCAGGTCATTGGCCCATTTATTGATTGGGTTATTTGTTAACTTATTGTCTAATTTTTTGAGTTCTTTGTATACTCTGGATATTAGGGCTCTATCTGAAGTGTAAGGAGTAAAAATTTGTTCCCAGGATGTAGGCTCCCTATTTACCTCTCTTATTGTTTCTCTTGCTGAGAAAAAACTTTTTAGTTTAAGTAAGTCCCATTTGTTGATTCTTCTGATTAACTCTTGTGCTATGGGTGTCCTATTAAGGAATTTGGAGCCCGACCCCACAATATGTAGATCAGAGCCAACTTTTTCTTCTATCAGATGCAGAGTCTCTGATTTGATATCAAGCTCCTTGATCCATTTTGAGTTAACTTTTGTGCATGGTGAGAGAAAGGGATTCAGTTTCATTTTGTTGCATATGGATTTCCAATTTTCCCAGCACCATTTGTTGAAGATGCTATCCTTCCTCCATTGCATGCTTTTAGCCCCTTTATCAAATATAAGATAGTTGTAACTTTGTGGATTAGTCTCTGTGTCCTCTGTTCTATACCATTGGTCCACCCCCCTGTTTTGGTACCAGTACCATGTTGTTTTTGTCACTATTGCTCTGCAATATAGTTTGAAATGTGTTATCGCTTTGCCGCCTGATTCACACTTCCTGCTTAGAATTGCTTTTGCTATTCTGGGTCTTTTATTTTTCCATATGAATTTCATGATTGCTTTATCTATTTCTACAAGAAATGCCGTTGGGATTTTGATTGGCATTGCATTAAACCTATAGAGAACTTTTGGTAATATCACCATTTTGATGATGTTAGTTCTGCCTATCCATGAACAGGGTATATTTTTCTATCTTCTAAGATCTTCTTCTACTTCTCTCTTTAGGGTTCTGTAGTTTTCATTGTATAAATCTTTCACCTCTTTTGTTAGGTTGATTCCAAAATATTTTATTTTTTTTGAGGATATTGTGAATAGAGTGTTTTTCCTCATTTCCTTTTCAGAAGTTTTGTCGCTGATATACAGAAATGCCTTTGATTTATGCGTGTTGATTTTATATCCTGCCACTTTGCTGAATTCATTTATTAGTTCTAGTAGTTTCTTTGTAGACCCTTTTGGGTCTTCTAGGTATAGAATCATGTCATCTGCAAATAGTGATAATTTAATTTCTTCTTTTCCTATTTTATGCCTTTAATTTCTTTCGTCTGTCTAATTGCTCTGGCCAGTGTTTCAACAACTATATTGAATAGAAGTGGTGATAGAGGGCATCCCTGTCTTGTTCCAGATTTTAGAGGGAATGCCTTTAACTTTTGTCCATTCAGAAGGATGCTAGCCTGAGGCTTAGCATAGATAGCTTTTACAATATCAAGGTAAGTTCCTGTTATCCCTAGTTTTTCTAATATTTTGAACATAAAAGGATGCTGTACTTTGTTGAATGCTTTCTCTGCATCTATCGAGATGATCATATGGTTCTTATCTTTAAGTCTATTGTTGTGGTGAATAGTATTTATTGATTTCCATATATTGAAACAGCCTTGCATCCCAGGGATGAATCCTACTTGATCATGGTGCACAATTTTTTTTTATGTGTTTTTGTATTCGATTCGCCAGAATTTTATTGAGGATTTTTGCATCTAGGTTCATTAGAGATATTGGTTGGTAGTTTTCTTTCTTTGAGGTGTCTTTGTCTGGTTTCGGAATCAGGGTGATGTTGGCCTCATAGAATGAATTTGGAAGAGCTCCCTCTTTTTCTATTTCCTGAAATAACTTGAAAAGTATTGGTATTAATTCGTCTTTAAAAGTTTTGTAAAACTCCGCTGTATACCCATCCGGTCCTGGTCTTTTCTTGGTTGGTAGTCTTTTGATGGCTTCTTCAATTTCATCCATTGATATTGGTCTGTTCAAATTGTGTGTATCCTCCTGACTCAGTCTGGGCAAATCATATGACTTAAGAAATTTATCGATGCCTTCACTATCTTCTATTTTATTGGAATATAGGTTTTCAAAATAATTTCTAATTGTCTTCTGTATTTCTGTAGCATCTGTTGTGATATTGCCTTTTTCATCCCATATGTTAGTAATTTGAGTTCTCTCTCTTCTTCTCTTCATTAGCATGGCTAAAGGTCTGTCGATCTTATTTATTTTTTCGAAGAACCAACTTTTAATTTTGTTAATTTTTTCAATAGTTTCTTTTGTTTCAATTTCATTGATTTCCGCTCTGATTTTAATTATATCTTGCCTTCTGCTACATTTGCTATTGTTTTGCTCTTCCTTTTCTAGGGCTTTGAGATGAAGTGTGAGCTCATTTATTTGTTGTTTTTTTCTTTTTTTGAGGAATGACCACCAGGTGATGAATTTCCCTCTTAAAACTGCTTTCATTGTGTCCCATAGATTCCGATATGTTGTGTCTCTATTTTCATTCATCTCTAAGAATTTTTTGATTTCCTCTTTTATGTCTTCTGTAACCCATTGATCATTCAGTAACATATTGTTCATTTTCCATGTGATGTAGGATTTTTCCTTCCTTCTTTTATCATTGATTTCCAGTTTCATTCCATTATGATCAGAAAAAATGCATGGTATTATCTCCACCCCTTTATATTTACTGAGGGTTGCCCTATGGCATAATATATGGTCTATTTTTGAGAAGGATCCATGTGCTGCTGAGAAAATAGTATATCCATTTGATGATGTTTGATATATTCTATATATGTCAGTTAAGTCTAGGATATTGATTGTGGTATTGAGTTCTATAGTTTCTTTATTCAACTTTTGTTTGGAGGATCTGTCCAATGGTGAGAGAGGTGTGTTGACGTCACCCATAATTATTGTGTTGTGGTCTATTTGATTCTTGAACTTAGGAGAATTTGTTTTATGAATGTCGCAGCACCATTATTTGGTGCATAAATATTGATAATAGTTATGTCTTGTTGGTGAATGGTTCCTTTGAACAGTATATAATGTCCTTCTTTATCCCTTTTGATTAACTTAGTCTTGAAGTCGATTTTATTCGATATGAGGATGGCCACCCCTGCTTGCTTACAAGGACCATGTGTGTGGTATATTTTTTCCCATTCTTTCACCTTCAGCCTGTGTATGTCTTTTCCAATCAGATTTGTCTCCTGGAGGCAGCATATTGTTGGATTTGTATTTTTAATCCATGATACCAGCCTATGTCGCTTTATTGGAGAGTTTAAGCCATTAACATTCAGAGTTACTATTGATATATGGTTTGTACTTCCATCCATGTTTGATTATTTATCCTTTTTTTAAAAAATTTAGTTTGTTTCTCCATGATTATCTTTCCCCTCGCCCTCTGTCTTTGCCGAGGCACTTCCCACTGATGGTTTTGGTTATTGTTTTTCATTTCTTCCTTGTGCAGTGTTTTGCTCAAAATGCTTTGCAATGCTGGTTTTCTGGCTGCAAATTCTTTTAACTTTTGTTTATCATGAAAGATTTTTATTTCGTTGTCATACCTGAAGCTTAATTTTGCTGGATACAGAATTCTTGGTTGGCATCCATATTCTTTCTGTGTTTGAAATACATTGTTCCCTGACCTTCTTGCTTTCAGTGTCTGTGATGAAAAATCCATTGTTAACCTTATTGGTTTACCCCTGAATGTAATCTGTCTCCTTTCTCTTGTAGCTTTTAATATTTTCTCTTTGTTCTGTATATTGGATATCTTCATAACAATGTGTCTTGGCGTTGGTCTGCTGTGATTTTGTGTGCTCGGTGTCCTGTATGCATCTTCAATTTGTATATCTGTTTCCTTTTTTATTTCTGGAAAGTTTTCTGTAATTATTTCATTCAGGAGGTTACTCATTCCCTTGGTTTGAATCTCTGTACCTTATTCTATTCTGATGACTCATAATTTGGTTTTTTTATGTTATCCCTTAACTCTTGGATGTTTTTCTCATGATTTTTTTACCAGCCTTTCTGAGTTGGCTAGACTCTTTTCAAGATGATATATTTTGTCTTCATTATCTGACGTTCTGGCTTCTACTTGCTCCACTCTGTTAGTGATACTCTCAATGGAGTTTTTAATTTGGTTTATCGTTTCCTTCATTTCTAGAATTATTGTTTGATTATTTTTTATAATCTCTATCTCCTGATAAAGATGCTTAACTTCTTCTTTTATCTTTTTATGTAATTCATTCTCAATGTGTTCTTTCGCTGCATGAATTTTCTGTCTTGTATCCTCTTTAAGGTTCCATTCCATCTGTCTAAGGTGTTCCTTGAGTTCTTTATATGACCATTTTTCTGATGACTCTAGGTCCTCCTGAATATTTAGGCTGTCCTGCATTGTTTGTACTCCTTTTCTTCCTTGCTATTTGAAGCTGCTCATGTTACTTCTTGTTCTGTTTGACTGCTGAATTACTGTTTACTCCTATAAATTTATTTGATGCTTGGGAGGAAAGGTATTAGAAGGGAAGGGAAGAAGTCACTAAAGAGAATGAGAGTAAGCAGGTAGAATTCAAGGAAGGGGGGATAAGATAATTGAAAAGAAATGAAAAGACAAAAGAAGAAAAAAATAGGAAATAAAAAAGAAAAAAAATTAAAAAAAAATAATAAAAAAAATTTAAAATTAAAATTAGAAGAAAAAAAATTTTAAAAAAAATTTTAAAAAAATTTAAAAAAACAACAAGAAAGAAAAATGAAAATGAGAGAAAAACCCAAATCAAAAAAAAAAAAAGAGAAAAGAAAAAAGAAAAAAAAACTAATAAATGCAGTCTTAGAGTTTGATTAACTTCTCTTCCAGTAGGTGGCGTTGTGCCCACCAGGCCAAGTTTCTCCTGTCAATATGCAGGAACCAATTACTGTGCAGCAGCTCCTCCCAGACTGGGCGTGTCTCCAATCCTGAGTGCCTAGGGCCTCCTCTTGTGTCTAGTCACTTCCCACTTTTCCTCTAGCCAGGCCTCTCTCACGGGTGCCGCTCACCACAATACTGGCTACACGCCAGGTCTGCTGCTCCCAGGATCCCTGTTTTCATGAACAACTGGGCACACTCTCCCAGTTTGCCATTCCCTCAGACCCTAAGTTTGTAGAGCTTGTGGCTGAGAATCCTCAGTAAATTTTACTTGCCCTCCGGTAGCCACGCCCCCAGTAGCTGGTACAAGAGACCTCAGCTGTCAGCACTTGTGGGAGCGGTAGTTCCGTGCCGCGGGTCCCGCGCCACCTCTGATTCCCTCGGTCTGGCTATCGCGCTCACGGGAGAGCTGGGAGGGGCCCTTACGGGAGAGCTGGGAGGGGCCGTTAAGGTTTCCCTGATGTGTGGAGAGGGAAGGCTAGGGAATTACACACCTGTAGCCGCAGGTTTCAATGAAGTTATCTCCTCTGCCGCAGTCTGATGACATCAGTTCTCTGCCATGGTGGTATCTCTTGCAAATGGCGACAGTTCGTTTCCCTTTGCCGGGTGACCAATGCAACGGGTGGGTCCTTACTCTCTCCCAAGCCCCGTTTCAAACCTGTGGCCACTACCTATGAAGGCTCGGTTGGCATTTACCTCCGTAGGATCAGAAGGGCTGACCAGTTGTTTCAGCCGGATGGATTAGTGCTGAGTCACAGCTGTTTGTCTGTGGGAAGCAGGCGAATGGGAGCTTGAATTCAGCCGATCTGGGCTCAGTGTGTGTTCTGAGAGGCCCAGACTGTTCGCCCCAGATGCACGTCAGCTCAGCATTGCCTAGTGATCCTGAGCAAACAGATTTAGGTTGTTTACGACTCCCTATGCCTGCACAGCTGAAGAGGTCAGAGACTTGATCTCTCTGCGCCTGCCGCCATGTTGGAATCTCTATGAATTTTTTTATCTCCTCCTTTATGTCTTCTGTAACCCATTGATCATTCAATAACATATTGTTCATTTTCCATGTGATATAGGATTTTTCCTTCCTTCTTTTATCATTGATTTCCAGTTTCATTCCATTATGATCAGATATGGTGCATGGTATTATCTCCACCCCTTTATATTTACTAAGAGTTGCCCTATGGCATAATATATGATCTATCTTTGAGTAGGATCCATGTGCTGCTGCGAAGAACGTGTATCCACTTTATGATGGTTGATATATTCTATATATGTCGGTGAAGTCTAGGTTATTGATTGTGCTATTGAGTTCAATAGTTTCTTTATTCAGATTTGTCTAGAGGATCTGTCTAATGGTGAGAGCGGTGTGTTGAAGTCACCCATAATTATTTTGTTGTAGTCTATTTGACTCTTGAACTTGAGGAGAGTTTGTTTTATGAACGTTGCAGCTCCATTGTTAGGTGCATACAAATTGATAATTGTTATGTTTTGTTGGTGGATGGTTCCTTTTAACAGTATATAGTGTCCTTCTTCATCCCTTTTGATTAACTTAGGTTTGAAGTTGATTTTATTCGATATGAGTATGGCCACTCCTGCTTGCTTCTGAGGGCCATGTGAATGATATGATTTTTCCTAACCTTTTACCTTCAGCCTGTGTATGTCTTTTCCTATCATATGAGTCTACTGAAGGCAGCATATTGTTGGATTTGTTTTTTTGATCCAGGTTACTAGCCTATGTCTCTTGATTGGTGAGTTTAGACCATTAACATTTAAGGTTACAATTGAAATATGATTTGTACTTCCAGTCATGTTTATTTATTTATTTATTTTAGTTTGGCTAGCTTTTACTTTTTGGTTATTTTCCTCCCCCTTTACTGAGATACCTCCTGCTGTTAGTTTTGGGCACTATTTTTCATTTACTCTTCTTGTAGTATTTTGCTCAAAATGTTTTGCAGTGCTGGTTTTCTGGCTGCGAATTCTTTTAGCTTTTGTTTATCGTGAAAGATTTTAATTTCATTGTCAAATCTGAAGCTTAATTTTGCTGGATACAGTATTCTTGGTTGGAAACCATTATTTTTCAGCATTTGAAATACATTGTTCCAGGATCTTCTCGCTTTTAAAGTCTGTGATGAAAAATCAGTCATAACCTAATTGGTTTACCCCTGAATGTAATCTGCCTCCTTTCTCTCGTAGCTTTTAATATTCTCTCTTTGTTCTCTATGTTGGCTATCTTCATAATTATATGTCTTGGAGTTGGTCTATTATGGTTTTGAATGTTTGGGGTCCTGTAGGCTTCCAGGATTTGGCAATCCATTCCATCTTTCATCTCTGGGAAGTTTTCTAGAATTATTTCATTTAATAGGTTTTCCATTCCTTTGGTTTGATTCTCTATGCCTTCTTCTATCCCGATGACTCTCAAATTTGGTTTTTTTATGACATCCCATAATTCTTGAATAGATTTCTCGTGGGATTTAAGCATCTTTTCTGTGTTGACTATATTCTTTTCAAGTTGATAAACTTTGTCTTCATTATCTGATGTTCTGACTTCTACTTGATCTAGTCTATTTGTAATATTCTCATTTGAGATCTTAATTTGATTTATAGTTTCCTGCATTTCTAGGATTACTGTTTGATTTTTTTTTTAAGATCTCTATCTCCTGGTAAAGCTCGTTCTTTACCATTTGAATTTGTTTGTTTAATTCATTTTCAAAATATACTTTTATTGCTTGGACTTGTTGTCTCATGTCTTCTCTAATATTCCTTTCCATCTGAGTTAGGTATGCCTTGAGTTATTTCCCTATCCCTGTTTCTGATGCTTGTAGGTCCTCCTGTAGAATTAAGTTGTCTTGCATTGTTTTTACTCCTTTTTTCCTTTGTTTTTTCATGATGTTCACGCTACTTTCCAGCTCTATTTGATTGCTGTGTTTCTGCTCTCTTCTATAATTTTTTTTTTGGTTTTTTATATCTCTGTTGTCTCTCCTTTGTGTTGGTAGACTATGCTTGCTAAAGTGGATTCCACTGGGAAGGAATTCCAACAGCCGAGCTCCAGTGACGTCACCTCTCTGCTATGGTGGGCCCCAGGCTCCTTACTGGGGTGTCCGAATGGAGGGGTGGGACTGGACTGTCTCTGGTTGGTTTCAGATCCTGGATGCCGGTGGCCGGGTGGTCTCCAGCCTCCCAGTCGCGCTGGAAGCCGGCGGGTGATAGGTCGCAGGCGGGCATGCAGTCTCCAGCTGCCCAGTTGCAGCGGCAATGGTCCGGCTATCGCTGGTGGGCGGGCGATCTCTAGCCGCCTAGTTGTGCGGTCAGTCGCTGGCGGGGGGCGGACTCCAGCTGCCCAGTTGCACGGGCGGCGGGTGGAGTTTCGCCGGCGGGCGTGCGTTTTCTTGCCGCTCAATCACGAGGGCCTGGCCTCTAGTCCCCTGGTTTCTCCTGCTAGACCAGATTTCCCCTGAGTGATGCCTCTCGGCAGTTCAAACTGTACTCTGGGCCTGCCGTTTGTTGGGCGTGGAGGGTGGTTATTGAGAATCCCAGGCACTCTATCATTTGGATTTTTTCCGCTTGCCTCTCCCCCCGCCCTGGCAATACAGGTTTCGTTTTCCCCGCTGATGGGAGGGGGAGTTGAAGGTCCGGTATCTCTAGTTTTCCCCGAGTTTTTATGCAGGCTTGCTCCGATAATCCCTCCCCCAGAGAGCCTAGGAGAGATTTTATGCGAATTCCCCACTGTGTGGGAGATGAGCTGAGTAACACGCACCTGTTTTATTGTTGCAATTTGTCGGAGAGTGGCGGTGGTTACTTCAGCTCTCCAAGATGGTGGCCACTGGTTTCCTTGGTGGAGTTTCCGTTGTGGGGGATAGAACTGTCCCGTTTCCTTCCCCATCTGAAATCCCAAACTCAGCCCGGGGCTCCGTGAGTGCTCAGGTGGCAGGATTCCACAGAATCTGCAGCAATCTCCCTGCTTGCTGGTCGCTTCTCAGCGGCTCCCCGCCGTCTGTAGCCGTGGGGTGGGCTGCGCGGATCAGTCAGCCCGGATCTCCGGTCGCACAGTTGGCTCGTGTATGAGACTCAATTACCGGACCTCGGTGCTGGAAATCCTTCCTCTAGGTTTCGGTGCACCCCCATTTTGCTGTAAGTTCCTAACAAGATAGTTTTTTGTTTTTCTAACTCGTTATTCACCCGCGCAGTGGCGCGGTACATGGGGTGTGATGCACTCTATTCGCAGCCATCTTTTTTTCTTCCAGGAATAAAGAACTTCTTGGCGGGAAGTCAGAGCTAACCGCCAGCCGTTAGGGAACTGACTCACTAGTGGGTTCTTAATTACCACTTCCAACCCCATTCTTTTGCCCAAACCTAGTATGAGCATAGAGAGTCAATATTTTTAGAAATAAGAGTAGATGGGCAGAATGCATATGTCATCCAAATGATTTTACATCCATTTGACTTTACAGTTAATGTTCTTTTTCACTATAATTAACATAGAAATTTAGACAGGCAACTAGTGTAACGTTGACACCTTTAAGTCAGTCTCAAAACAGATATTTTTAGAGTCATGACTATCACACATTCAAAATTGTATATGCTTTTATTCTACATTGATCAGTAATCAACACTTAGTTACTTAAGTGTGAGGTGTTCTAAAAAATTGTGGAAGTACAAGAAGCCAAAACAGATTTTGTGCTCTTGCTCAGGGGCATCTCAATAGTTAAAAAGAGATGTACGTATGACTTAAAAAAAAAATTTAAGGCTCATCTTAGGTATTTGATACATACATTTCTACTTCTACCAGGGACACTCTTTTATTCCGGAGCCTGCCTCTTCCCATCTGACTCCTTCCCTTCCATATTCTAACTTAAACCTGCATTTATTTCAGGAGGGCTTTCCTGATCCCAACAGAATACTTAGGAATCTGATAAACCATTCAGCAACATCTTTCACTTTTCCTTTTATTCCCCCCTATAAAGTAATTTGTTGCTTTTTCTTGACCTTCTCCACTAGACTGTAAGTAAGCCATGTGGGGACAGGGATTTTGTCTGTTTGATTCATCATATAGCTTCTGCATTAAGAAAAGAATCAACATATACAAATTGCATAACTGAATAAGAATATTCTAAATCTTTGAAGTCTTGTAAACAAATTTTAAAAAGCAAATGCCACTGGCATTTCAAAAATTTCAAAAAATACCTTGGAAAACTAAATTCTTTAGTCCAGTATCATATAGTTTTGTACCTTCCACTTGTCCAAAATAATTTATAATCACCAATGACCCCAAATCCAAAGATAATTTCTCATCCAGTGGCAATAAACTATTTCATGTAATTCTGTGACTTGAATTATCGATTATAGGAAATAAAGGATATTGGGTGGTCAGAAAATAAAATTCAGTAAGATTGTGCCTGGGATTTTTATTAGTAACAAAAACTAATATGGAAAATGCAATCTGTCAGTTTGTGATAAAAACTGTAGTTGAAAGAATTTTTACATTAAGGAAAAGTAAAAGTTTCCATTCATCTCATGCCTATGATTCATTTCTAGAGTCATTTTCAACCTTATTGACATATTACATTCTGCATATAGCTAACAGCCCTGATTCACTCTGTGTGCAGAGCATCAATAAGTTGGCATTACAAGATAAGAATGAAACAGTTTTATTCAAAGGTGAAGGGTGATAGGTGAGACAATTTTAGTTTTATTACTTTCAAATGGCTTAATTATGGAAACAAGAAAGTATTAAAAAATCAAAGGATTATAAAAAAAACCATTTCTGCAGATTTTTTTTTTTTTTTTAAATCCAAAGAAATATTCTCTGGTTCCTGAATCTTACATGGCCTCAGTGTGTTTGAACTTTCAAATACAGATGAATGTATCCTCTCTGTGGGATAATAGTCTAATGACAATTTGTATTATTTTCATTTACCAGAAAAATAAGGTAGAGCTGATTTGCTGAAAGGATAGCAGTGGTTATTACACAATAATCTAGGACCAGAACACTTTCATGCAACTCCGTATCTTTATGTCATGTACTGGCGAGGATTCAAGTGCCTTTTAAAAAGTGTTTTCTTTTATTCTGTAAGGTATTTACATTTTCTACTGTTTTTTACTTGATACTTATCTGTGCATTGCTGTTGTATATTATTAGAGATAACCAAGAAATGATCGTTCTCTAATATAAGTATAGTTGCTCAAAATGACTAAACTTGAGAATATCACAAGACTTAACAAAAGCAAATAAAATAACAATTTCTCATAAAAATGAGATTTTTAAAAATAAGGATCTCCAACTAATAAACATTGACCCTCAAATTTATTTCCCTTATTGTTTAGTTTTAACATCTAATTTGGTGGAGCCAAGTAAAATGATTCTAGAGTCTACTAATTCATTACATTAACCCCCTTCCATGGTATTTCTTTCCTAAGCCAATATAGGGAGAGATACAAGAAACAACTGAAATTTTAAATTTCAGTTGTTTAGTTTTGTTTTTACACTAGTTTCAACAGTTAATGAAGGGTCTTAATTAGACAAAAAATGAGATGCTGACACAGCAGTCTACTATAAGTTCATGTGTGTGTTTGAAATCTCTTTCACTAAACCCAGACTTTTTATTAAAACAGTATTGGGCTAGGTTAGAGTGCTTGTCTAGCACAGGTGAGGCACTGGGTTCAATCCTCAGTATCATATAAAAACAAATAAATACAATAAAGTTTATATTCTTAAAAAAACAGCATTAATCTAATTTTCTCCTTTTATTAATAAGTAAATACCTTGGAAAAGTAAATTCTTTAGTCCAGTATCATATAGTTTTGTACCTTCCACTTGTCTAAAATAACTTATGATCACTAATGACTCCAAATCCAAAGATAATTTCTCATCCTTCATGTATGTATGTGACTTGAATTGTCAATTAAGACCAATAAGTCTGAAATTGTCTATCTTCATACCAAGTATTTCTCCTGAGGTTCTGATTCATATGTCCATAGGCCTCTAGAGCATCTCCACTGAATCTCTATAGATAAAGTTTCAGTCCCACAAATCTAAAGCTAAATACATTTTACAGTTTAATTCCTTTAAGATTTAGATGATAAAAGTTCATAATTTCTATGAAGCAAAGTGAATTAAATAAGATGCCCTATATTATACCTAGCATAGATAAGTCCAAGAGCAATATTAAATACATTATGTGATATCCATAGTGTTATTCTTAGTTGCTTGATTCCATTCAACTCATGCCTCATTTCTTGAACATCCCATTTTCTCAGCACATACTCTCCATTCTCCTTACTCTCAATTCTTCAGCATAAACAGTATCCTACCAAGTGAAGTTCTTAAGTCAGATTTAAGACAATATGAGATAATCAGACTTAAAACAGCATCTCTGATAAAGCAGTAATTTTCAAACTACTAATGGTTTCATAGATTATCCTGAGAAAAATGCTTTTATAAAATGAACCTATGACACAAAACTCATAAAACATGCAATATCTATACAAACTTTTCAAACTCTTTGAATAATTAGCTCCATCACATTCTATTTAAAAGTTGGCAATTTTTAAGTCTCTAGGTAGCTTAATCTTTATATTTTTTTAATCTGTTCTTGCATTTTTCAAATTTTGCTTACTATTTGGATAAAATGTTATTTTTAAAAAATATTTTTAGTTGAGAATGGACACAATGTCTTTATTTTCTTTATTTTTTATTTTTATGCAGTGTTGAGGATCAAACCCAGTGCCTCACACATGCAGAGGCAAGCCCTCTACCACTGAGTTACAAAAGCACACTACCACTGAGTTATGACCCCAGCCCCAAATGTTATTTTTTTTTTACATGTTACGAAACTACATCAAGTAAGATCATAAAGTAACTCAAACTCATTTTTAGGATGCTCAACAACAACTCAATAAGTCTAGATATGCATTCCCAGAAAACATGAGAAATGACTGAGAAAATTGGTCATAAGAAAAAAGTCATTAATTTCCAAAGGTGTAGTGCCAAGAATCTTTGTTTATAAAAAACCAGAAATAAGAAAAATTGTGTTCTATATATGTAATAAGAAATGTAATGCATTCTGCAGTCATATATAAATAAAAAAGTCTGCTCTGTGACATTCACATATTATCTCTGTCTCTTAAACATACAAATTCTATTCTTAATAAGATCTTTAAAGTACTCCTTTTTCCAAAGAAAGATATTAGTAGATTAACATATTTCTTATCTCTTTATTTTGTTATTTGATTCACAATTTTATGACATCTCTTCTCAGATAATCCTCAACTTTACAAGATCATTAGGAGTTACTGCCTTTCTCAAAAGTCCCTTAGTAATTGCTTGTGACTGGGTCACAGCTCTTTATTCCATGGGATTCATTAATGTTTGAGTGACTGGGTAGGGGTCTTTAGCAACTTAAAATACAGATGCCATGAAACAGGTTTTCAAGAATATGGAGTTATGGTTAAATGCTATCTTCAGAGAATCAGAAAGCCCTCAGAGACTGCTTAGCAATTTAAAACAATGGACACCCCATAGCTCTGTTTAGGACTGTCATAGCCTTTTGAAAAAATTCCATTATTCCCTCTGAAGTGCTTTTTACAAAGCCCCCAAATTCCTAATTCCAAATAAGCTCATCTCACTAGTAGATATATAATTCCCCTCTAATTGTGTTGTCTTTTCTGCAGATTCCATGAGTATACACTGATCTTTGGCTCTGTTACAAGCAAAACAAAATCCTTTATTCCTTGAGCTCAAATACTCCAATGTAAAAGTATTCTTTTAGAACAGTATGTTCACATCACGCACTTGTCTAGTCATAAATATATAGCTTCTTAGTTTTCTAAGTCATTGGCAAAATGTGCTGCTCTATAGCCATAATAAATTGTAAAATAATGCAAGAGGGACAAAACATTTATGAGAACATTCTTTTGAAAGAAAAAAAAATTGAGTGTGATGGTTCATGCATTCTCTGAAGTAAATCATTAGAAGCTGGTTCATTTTCCTTCTTCCCTTTATAAATTTAGGAATGGAGATAACATTGAAATTCTGGCCAAATCAGCTGTTGCTGAAATTTATAGAACAGTTTTGAAGTTACCAATTTAAACTTCACAGTCGGCTAAGAATCCAGCTGTGATGGCTTAGTAAGAGAGTGTAATTGAAATTTAGATTTGTGATAGCATCCATCACCTTCCAAGAAAAGGTCCACACTGAGGAGGTAAGGGGAGGCAATAAATGAATTAAAAAACAAGGCACAAAACCAAGCCTCAAGAGAGAAGAAATTCTCTGCTAATGGTGATGGTGATTTTTTTTTTTGTTTTTGCATTGAAAAGAATCTCTTCATTGACATAAAAGGAAGATAATTATTGCTTTAATTCTAGAAATAACTGACTTACTCTTCAATTTGTGGGCTTGGGGCAGCCAGCAGAGTACCATAAACCCCCCATCCCAGAGGTGGGCAGGGAGTGAGCTAAGTGGCTAATTAGAGTAAATGTGAAAAGACACCATGCCAAATACATATTTTCAGTGGTGGCTATTTTTAACTGTGTGCAATATATTTTGACCTATTTCCCCTTGCTCAACTATCTTAAATGTTCACATTTTTAAGCATGACACATCTGAATACTATGCAAATATTTTCCTCATATCTAAGTTCAATAAAAGAAGGCAAATTTCAGACCCTGAAATGAATGCCGTCTTTTAGAAACCCAGGCACAGTTTGTCCAGTTCATTTTCTCTGCTTCTCTAGTGGTGGCCCTTCAATTTCTTAACTCGAGATATCTAGTTCTACTTCCTATGTGCAGAGTTCTAGGTGATACTTTCCAAATCCCATTCATGGAAACAGAGACCTTTCAAGACAAGCCATCTTCTCCTCTTTCTTCATAATATCACAAATGAGTTCTAGGAATGCCCCATATTTTGGTTTCTGCAATCACCACATGCCTAAGGGAATCTTTGTTCTGAGTGCAAGCATTCTCTCTCTCTCTCTCTCTCTCTCTCTCTCTCTCTCTCTCTCTCTCTCTCTCATACACACACACACACACACACACACACACACACCAATTCACAGTGTCTAATGAAAATGCTTTAAAGTTTAGGGATAAGAAATTAACTACTTTCCTCAATTTACTGGGAAATTATTGTGCCTTGCTGGAAATTACTGTGCCAGCATAACCCCATGCTGGAGTGCGCCCCCTAGTGTGTCTATTGAGCATTTCCCTTTTTTATATTCTATGGCTAGAAAAGAATAGTAGTGTTTCTCCATGTTTAGGGGGTGAGGGAGTTAATAGGCCAAGACAGAGAGAGATGTGCAGTCACATGAAATCCAGCACCGGGCATACAACTTACCAGTTCTTTTAGGGTCTATACAGGCACTCCAAAATATTTTTTTCTCCAAGGCAATGTGCAAGCTTTACTTGAAACTGGTACTATATATATATATATATATATATATATATATATATATATATGGACACAATACCTTTATTTTGTTTGTATTTTTATGTGGTGCCAGAGATGGAACCCAGTGCCTCACATATGCTAGGCAATCACTCTACCACTGAGCCACAACCCTGGCCCTGGTACTTGGTTTTGAGTTGAATTTTGCAAGACCAATTTGATGCTGTTAAGGCAATAAGAGACACATCAAATTCCCACTCTCCAAAGATCCATCACATTGTCACTGTGTGAAAAAATATGGGTGTAAGCTCATATTCACTTTAAAATGTATAGTGTTGGGATAATATGTTTGAAAATTACCAGCCTTTATCTGTCTATTACTTGCTTTCATGAAATAAGTAAATGACTACAGTCATTCTATTAGTGGGAAAAATTCTTATTTTTTTCAAAGCACTTTAAAATGGTTATCTAACTTTGCAAACCTTTGAATCAATTAGTGCAGAAATCAGCATTTGTAGTTGAAGAAAAGTAAATTGAGGCCCAATGAATATATTTAACTGACACAGAACAATAAGGTAATAGTCAAGCTGAAACTAGAACTGAAGATAGCAAAAGCTTGATAATTTTATTTTTAGATGGTTATATAATACATCTTTGATACTGCAAGCAGATCTGGTAGAGATAAGTGCTATGAAAATCAATCCTGGAGATAAATCCCACAATCTAAGAATTGGCTATATATTGAGGCAAAAATGTTTAGTCTGAGGTAGAGATATTAGCAGCAAGTCCAAAACTTGGACTTGAAAATGCCAAGGTCAATCAATTACAGATGTTTTCAAGTCCAAGGGAATTGCATAGCAGTAAGAGAAGTGGAAGATTTAAAAGTATGCTCCAGGCAAATACAGGAGGAAGGTGGACTGTGACACACTACACTCACTTCTGCTTTATTGGCTTTCAACTTGGGATGATTTTAACACGCAAGTTGCATTTAGCAATTTTTGGTCATCAGACATCAGACATCAGAACTTGGTGGGAATGTGGCTGCTTCTGGCAATTATTATTTGGAAGATAGGGATGCAGCTAGATATACCACAATACACAAGATAGCCCCCAATAAGAAAGAATTATCTGGCCAAAATAGGAAATAGTACTGAGTTTGAAAAACACAGTCTACTTAGAGTAATCATCCAGTAAATGTTATGACAGCTTAATTCAATGGAAGGAAATTTGTAGGTTTAACATTTATTCCACCATTCTAGAACACCCTTTGATTCATTTCCCCAGAAGGTATATCAGGTAGTAGTAGGTTGAATATAGCAGAGATCTTAAAAGAGAACCATGCATCATTTTTTCTTTTCTCTATGCTGTGTTCACCCAATAAGAAAAGAAGCCACATAGATAAGGGCTTCTCCTTTCCTATTGTATGAGCTAAAGAATACTGTTCATTAAAATGTATTTATTTCTTATAAAGTGATAGAAGTGGAGTTAATTGCCAATTAATTATTAGTCTCTTTATTTGTAAGGATTGGATATTTTAAATTATATTATGTCAAACTGCAGAAAACATTTACTATTGTAGATGTGATTTAAATAAATATTCATTTTTGTATTTCCTTCTAGGTTTCTCAATAAAAGCTTGCATATCCAGAGACTAAAATCAGAATTCTTATAGAGAAAGAAAGTAATATATAACTAAGTGGAAATCTACAAAAAACCAGAGCTTTGCTGACTGGCTTTATTAGAAGCAATTGTGTCTAGCATTTTCTTGTCTAACCCCCACTTACAGGGCCACCTTCTGCCAGCAGCATCTTTTTCATGCTGGGGAATTAGCCTTCTACTTTGAAAACATTAAAAAAGAAATGTTTTGTGTTTTATCTTTTTGTGTTGCTAGGAGGAACCAAGTACCTATAAGTGTCACAAAAAAATAACAATAAAATCATGAAATTTAGATTCACTTAATATTTACTATACAAACAACAGTCCAAAGTTGTTTAAAGCAAACAATCACTTTCTCCCTCTATATAGGTTTGTGTTGTTCAATTTGGTGTCAATGTGGCCATTTAAGTTTAAATTTTTACCACTTGTACTTGATACAGTCTTTGAAGTCTTAGCAAGGGTAATTAAGCAAGAGAAAGAAATAAAGAGCCTCCAAATTGGAAAGGGAGGAATTTAATTATCTGTATTTCCAGAAGACATGATTGCATATCTAAGAAAACCTAAATTTTTCATCAAAAATGTTAGAAGTGAAAAACAAATTTAGTAAAGTTGCAGGATACAAAATTAATATGCCAAATAGTAATATTTTTACATATAAATAATGAATTGGCTGAAAAAGGAATCAAAACGGCAATCTTATTCACAATAACTACAAAATAGTTAAAATATTTATGAATAAATTTAATCATGAAGCTAAATATCTCTATACTAAAAATTAAAAACAAAACACTGAATGAAATTATACACACACACAAACACACAAATGTAAACAAATGGACAGATATTCCATGTTCCTGAATTAAAATAATTAATGTAATTAAAATAACTATATTACCCAAAACCATCATCCAAAAATACCAGTGAAATTCTTCACAGAAATAGAAAAAAGAATCCTAAAATTCAGATAGAACTACAGAATATTCTGAACTATCAAAGCAATCCTGAGAAAAAGAAAAATAATTAAAAAACAAAACAACAAAAAGCTGAGGCATTACATTATCTGACTTCAAAGCATACTACAAAGCTATAGAAACCAAACAGCATGGAATTAGAATAAAAACACATGAACCAACAGGATCCAGAAGTCAATCCATATTAATATACCAACTGATTTTTGACTAAGGTACAAAAAATATACATTGAAGAAAGGAAATTGTCTTCAATAACTAGTGCTGGGACAACTGAATATTCATATACAGAGGAATGAAACTAGGTCCTTTCCCTCTGTTAGGGTCTGTAAACAAGTCAAGATGGCACCTGGCATTTTGCCAGGGGGAGTGGTTTGTGAAGTAATGCCAGGGAGCCATTAAGTGTGGAGATTCCTTATTGGTTGACTGCTGTATCTAGTTTATGTTAATTAAGATAAGCTGTGTGGAATGTATGTATACCCCTCCTGTCCTACAATAAACGGCTCCCACTCCTGCTGGATCAATGTATACAAGTTCCTCGTCACCCCCCGGTTATTTTGCTGCAGCTGGACTGCGGCATCCCTCATCATACATAAAAATCAATACAGGAGACATACATCTAGACATGGGTGGAGATAAAAGATTTTTTGAATAGAAACCCAAAAGCATAGTCAAAAAAATAGGCAAATGGAATTATATCAAACTAAGGACTTTGTTAGCCACACTACACTAGACAGAGACTTTTAAGGACAAGCTCCTGTGCTAATAGTGGGAAAACGTATCCCCCTTTAAGGGACTGTTAACATGGCTTCAAATGTATTTTTGTTTGTTTGTTTGTTTTAGATAAGTCCTACCAGAGAAATTTACAAGACATTATCCAAAATTGATGAGTTACTCTGACTCACTATTTTTAGGTAACCCAGAATAAACTTTTTTCATTATAATACTGGATTCTCTGTCTGAAAGGAATGCCAATTTCCCATTTTTCAGCATGTGAAGCATGAGTTGACTTCTACATGTGATGATAGGTCTTCCCTTTATAAAATTGTATGAGTTTTTCCAACAAAAGCCCCTTGCTTTTTTTTTGTCCAGAGAAAACACTGTCTTGAGAATTATTTCCAGTGCTCTCCTTACTTACTGTAAGTAATAAATGTTTCTTCACTCTTTTATCTACATATTGGCTTTGCACTCAAAAAATCAGTAGTATTCAGTTAGAGCTTCTCCCTACCAAAAAAAAAAAAATCAACAGAATTAAGAGATAACATATGGAATGGGAGAATATATTCACAAACTATTCAATCAAGATGAGATAAATATCCAGAATGCATAGCAAATCAATAAACTTAACACTAAAACCTCCAAAAAACTCAATTAAAAAATGGGACAAAGATCTGAGCAGACATTCTGAAAAAAAGATATAGAAATGGCTAAGAAGTATATAAAAATACTCAGTATCACTAGTTACCAGGAAAACACAAATCAAAACAACAATGAGATATCACCTCACCTTATTTGTATAGGCAAAGATATTTTTGATAACTATCCAAAAGTATAGGCAAGAAAAGTAAAATAGACAAATGAGATTATATCAAAGGAGCATGGTTAGCCACTAAGCAGGCCTTTGTAGGGGCACATTATCAAACAGAATGGCTTTTATCAAAAAGGAAAAGGATAGACAAAGTATAGCAAAAAAACAAAAATAGCAAAATATGGCAAAGAAAAAGGAGCTTTTATACACTGTTGGGCAAAATCTGTTACTATAGTCATTATGAAAATCAGTATCAATATTCCTTTCAAAACTAAAAATAGAGCTTCCATATGATCTATCAATACCACTATTGGATACATATCCAAGGGAAACACAATCAGCATATCAAAGAGACAACTGCATGTTTATTGCAGCACTATTCACAAGCCAACATATGGAATAAACCAAGTTGTACATAGATGGATAAATGTATAAACAAAATGTGATATGTAAACATAATAGAATATTATTCAACCATAGAAAGAATGAAATTATATCATTTGAAACAACACAGGTGAAACAGGAGTTCATTATGTTAACTAAAATAAACCATATACAGAAAGAAAAATACCATATGATCTCACTCATTTGTGGAAACTAAAAAAGTTTATCTCATGGAAGAATGGAGTGAAATTGTGGGTACTAGAGACGGGGAAGAGCAAAGAGGGGATGATGGAAAGAAGTTAGGTAAGGGGCACTAAAATGCAGTTGGACAGGGAAATCAGGTTTTCCATAGCACAGTGGTATAATTATATTTTACAAGCATCTGTAATATATTTCAAAACAACAAAAAATAAAAACAGTATAAAAATTTCCACAACTTAAAAGTGATTATTATTTGAGAAGATAGAAGTACTTACATTACCCAGAGTTGGTAATTATACATTGTGTATATACATCAAATTATTGTATTCTAGTCTATAAAGATGTACAAATGTCTCATTGAAAAAGAAAAAATAAAAGATTTTGAAAGGGAAATCAAATAGAAATTCAATTCCTTAGTTACACTAACCACATTTCAAGTGCTAAAATAGTGGCTAGTGGCCACCAAATGGGCATATATACAATATTCCCTTGTCACAAAGAATTTAATTGTACAATACTCTTCTAGTACAGTGGTTTCATAGTGTATGAGGACACTGATGAGGGTCAGAGAAGACATTCCTGAGTAAGCAAAGTGCCTCTGTGTGGTCACTTGCGGCTCTGCTCAGTTCTATTGCTGTAAAAATCTCAGTATATTTTCATTTAATCCATCAAAGAATTACTTGTTCAATATCTGCTATAGGTTAAGCACAATAGGTCCTGTGGTCAGAAATGAACAAAAATGTCCTTGCCTTAATAGAGGTTAAATGTGAATGTAGAAGAAGATCAGTAATACATACACAAATAAGATTAACTCATACATGCATATATACATACATATACACATAAAATAAACAGCCATAAAATGACCACTGTTGGGTGCTATTTCAAATAGAGTTCTCAAGCAAAACCCTTCTGAAGGATGATATCTGAGTAGAGCATAAAAGCAGGAGGAGCAACTCATGCTTCTAAGGCATTCCAGGCATGGGAAAAACCACGGTGGAGTTTGAATGTTAAAATGACACCGTTTTTACCCCGTATACAGATTGCAGAATCACATAACCCACTTGAATCAAAGTGTGAAATATGATATATCAAGAACTATGTAATGTTTTGAACAACCAACAATAAAAAAAAAATAAATTAAAAAAAATGACACCGTTTAAATTTTCCTCTGGCTGCCTTGTGGGGAATAGACATACTACAAGTTTGCAAAAACAGAAGTGTGAACGGTTAAAAGAATAGCTATAAATGGGGTAGGATATAGTGATGACAGAGTGTTTTCAAAGACAGGGATGACAAATGGTTCAATTAAAACAATAGATTGAATTTGAATAACAGAATTTGGTAATTAATTGAATGTAGGATATAAAGTAAAGGGAGAGGTCAAGAGTGACTCTATAGTTTTGCTTGAACAACTGGGTAGATGTCAGTGTGACATTTGCTGAGACTACAAAGGCAGAGAGAACAACTAGTTTGGGGTGAGTGTGTCAGTCAAGTGATGTCTGTGGGGCATATTTAATGTGAGATACTCATTAAGTACCCAGAAGGAAATTTCCAATAAGTAATTGAACATATAAGCTTGAAGATCAGAAAAGTGCTTAGAACTAATGATATAATTTTGGCTGTTAGCAACATATATATTCAAAGCTTTGCAGCTTGGTGAATAACATAAAAGGGAAAAAGGATACATTGGAAAGAGATAAACAAGGAACAAATCCTGGGATGTTCCAACTGAATGAAATTGGAAAGAAAAGAAAAGCAAGTAGAGGAGACTAAGAAGTAACCATTAATATAAGGGAAAATTGGAATTATGTAGTGTCCCAGAGAACGAGTGAAATTTTTATATTAAAAAACATCCAATTATGTCAATTTCTTGTAATAAACTGAGTAAAATGAGAAGTAAAAAATTTCCCCAACATTTGACAGTGTGAGGGTTATTAATGAAATATTTCGTTGGAGGATTGGAGACTAAAGCCTGCTTGGGATGGCTTCAAAAGTAACCACAGAGGGTAGAATATGCAGGCAGTTAAGTATAGATACCTCTTATGAGGATCTTTTAGAGACTAAGATTTGTGACAATAACTAAAATTTATGTGGACTTTCTCTTTTTAAGAAAGGAGATAGATATGAAAAATGGTATAATTATGATTATTCATATAAGTCATGAAAGGAGATACATATATATCCTAGTTGTATGATGCAGAAGAGAAGAAAAAGTAGATTATAATTCTGAGAAAAAAAGATGAAGAAGACTAATATCTTTGAGACTATAAGAAACCAGAAGGACTTCATCTAAGAGCAAGTTGAAATACTAAAGTGGATAAACTTATTTCAAAACATAATATTAAGGGGTCATAAGAGAAAGATAAGATTAGTCTCCTTACCCCTCAAAGACACTATATTTAAACTGAGAGTTAATGTGATGTTTTTATCTTCTTTTACGACTTGACTTTTGTTACCATTTCTATTGAGGGAATTATCTTACTACAGAAATGCCTTAACATAGTGCTAGAAGGAGACTGATAAAAAAAAAAAAAAACAGTTTGCTGGTGTGAATTTGCTATGTTGAGCTCTGCTTGAGACAATGTAGTTCATCACCAGAACTCTGTAGACACATTGCTTCTTTATATTACCAAGGGGCTATCAGAATAAGTACTCTTCATAGAGACTACAGGATCTGTCATACCCTGAACTCTTATAGCATGGATATTAGTGGATCAGGAGTGGCCAAAGATCTTAAAATATGAACTCATTACTTGATTGGTTTCAGAAAAAAATAACACTTAAGAGATATTAATTACTATTAATTAATTAATATTAATTACTATTAATTACTATTAATTACTATTAATTAATTACTATTAATTACTATTTTAAAAAATTTGCCTTGATGTTAACACAACATTGGCTGAGCTTCTGCACCAAATGTCGCCCGTAATGACCAGCAATTCTCAGCTAAATACACAAGTCAGCATTAGTTTGAAGAAACAGGTCCCAGGAAGACTTAGCATGTCTATTTATGGCTTTTATTTTTATTGACTTATATGAATAATCATAATTACATTATTTTTCAGTTTGATTTTCAAAATAATGTTCTCTTAATAAAATCACTTCTTTAAAGAAGAAATTCATTATTATCTTCCTTATTTTCCTTACCAGCATGAAAATTACTTTACATAGTTCTTCAATTTAAGTATTAGATATGAATATCATGCATGTTTATTGTTAATAAACACACAGCAAAGCATTTAGTAAATTAGTGCTTAATAAGTATTTGTTAGTTTAAATAGAATATGAATGATGCTTCCAAAATTAATCCTACACAAAGAGACATGCTAACTTGTGTACATTAAGCCAAATTTTCTGATCTGAGCTATTTTCTAATTATGCCAACTTTTGCATATTATGTTGATTTCTTTCTCAGAAAATTTATCTGAACTGGATTAGAAGTGCATATTACAGTTTGGAAACTTACTTAAGGTCACACAAGTAGTGTGTGGCAGTGATGAAATGTGTACTTGGATAGCCTGTCAGTATGTAGGGTTAGGAGAACAGTGTAGCTATTATGAATACTGTTTTATAAAAGAAGCCAGTACTCTAGTATGTGACATCCTAAAAGGAAGCAAGTAGGAGCATCTTATAAAGGGCTGTGAGAGGGCATCTAGAAAAAAGAAGTTGCTGATTTTTCCACTACAAATAATGCACTTTGACTCCAGCAATCCCCTGAAATCATTCTATCAGAGTATATCCATGATTGCTTAATTTCCAATCTGATGGACATATTTCCATTCTTACTGAATTTGACCTTAAAGTAGCACTCAATATCAAGTACCACTTCTATTTTATACCTAATTTTGTTGATAAGTGAAGGCCACCATTCAAGTAGAATTTGGATTTTTTCTGAAAGGCTGGAGAGTTCAAAGCGTGTATCCATCCATCTTTCACTACATCTGAACATAAGATTTGGTATCTTCAATATTAGATAATGTAAAGGTCTGTATCTATACCTGTGACTTTTTGTTTTTCCATAAATAATTCTTTTTTTTTTATTGATTATTTATCGCATTACATAGTTCATGATATATCATCTTTCATACATTAGACTCAAATTGTGCTTTGAACTCCCATTTTCACCCCAAATACAGATTGCAGAATCACATCTGTTACATATTCGCATTTTTACATAATGGCATATTAGTGACTGTTGTATTCTGCTACCTTTCCTATCCCCTACTATCCCCCCTCCCCTCCCCTCCCCTCCCATCTTCCCTCTCTACCTCCCCTGCTGTTGTTCAATTCTCTCCCTTTTTTTTCCCTCCCCCTTGCCCCTCATAACCTCTTATAATTTTATGTATCCTTGAAGGTCTCCTGCCATTTTATATGTTTCTCTCATTTGTACTTCCCTCAATTACAACATATAATAATTATTTGTGACCTTGTAATTCCTTATGGGATACCAAATATTGGGAAAATTTGAGCCTGAAAAACACTTTATGCTTCAGTCATGAAGAGCCAATATGGAGAAAGTATATACTGGTTAAAAAAATTAAGGATGCATCAGTTTCAATGGTGACACAATGTAGGATGTCAGAAAGAGGATGTAACTCCTGAAGGGAAACACCGGATGTTCTCTCTGTCTTTTTTATTAAAAATATTATGAAAAGCAGACAAGAAAAGATGAAATTAAGAAAACATAGAGTTATCCTAACAGGGGAAAATGTATCAATACACATTTATGAAAATGCCTTCGTTGAGTTCCAGTTTTCCCCATACTGTTCTAGGTAACATGAAACTCTGTGCTCAAATACAGTTCTCTGAATTAGAATTAAATAAGGGATATAGTCTATAGCTGCTTTAGTCAGGTTTTTGTTGCTATAATCAAAACACCTGATAAGAAAAAATTTAGAGGCGGAAATGTTAATTTGGGGCTCACATTTTCAGAGATCTCGGTCCTTAGAAGGCTGACTCCATTGCTCTGTGCCTGAGATGAAGCAGAACATCACAGTGGAAGGGTGTGGCAGAGAAAAGCAGCTGGGAACATGGCACCAGGAGAGAAGAGAGTGAGAGAGGGAGAGAAACAGCGAGGCAGCGGGGAGACTGACTCCTCTTAGCACAAACAAAATACACACCCCAAAATTATTACCCCAATGACTCACTTCCTCCAGACATACCCTGCCTTCCCAGAGTTACCACTCAGTTAATTCTTCTTAGATTAATGCATTGATTATGTTGAAATTCGCATAACCCAATCATTTCACCTCTAAATTTTCTTGCATTAGCTCATATGTGTCCAAAACATAACAATAGCCATTCCCAAATTTAATCAGAAAATTCTTCTCTTTCCCCCATTCCATCCCTATACAGTCCCAGAAACTCCTATTAACACCTTACAGTGTCTGAGGGTTTCCTGGTTTATCATTTGTAAAAGCCTGAGCCAGACTTTGAACAACCTCAAAATGCACATCTTGCTTCTAATGTCATCTATTTCAAACACATTCTCCACACTAAAGAGAGATTTCCAGAATATCCACTTTCTGGAAAAACATTTTTTGGCAAATTATTTTTGAACCCTTCAAATTATCCCCATAGTTTTAGTTAACTGCCCACTTTCTTTTGCCTGTTCTTTCCCCCATCTTAACCTCACTTTTCCTCTGGTTACCTGATTGCACACAAAGTTTTTACATATTAACTCCTTGCAGTTTCAAAAAAAAAAACAAACAAACTATTTTTCTTTATACTTCATTGCCTTTCATCTGCTGGTCCCTTTATCTAGAGTGTCCTCTGTTATTATAATATAGGAGTTCATCTCAGCACTATTGATATGTCCAACAATTTTCATAATTGTTCTTCTGTGAAGGGAGGCCCTGTGAATTGGAAAGATTGTTTAGTAGCAACTCTATCCCAACTTCTATAAGACCATGATTTATTCCTATTGAAAAGCCACTTTTGTGGCTCAGTGGTAGAACTCTTGCCTGGCATGTATGAGGCCCTGGTTTCCAACCTCATTTCGGCATATAAATAAATAAAAGATCCACTGATGATGATATATATATACACCACTATCACAGTGGAAATTTATGTGCCTTCTGTGGAACATCCATCTGTCATCTGTCAGCAGATCTGGTCATTTCTTTATGCTCTCCCATACATTAAGTCAAATTCTTTTATAGTAGTTAGTATACTATTTGTATTCACAGAAAAATATTTGTTCAATGTTGGAGCTAGCCATCTCCAGTGAATCTATTAGTTTGATGTGTATTCCTTTCCAATCTCATTTTCAGTAACAAATGTCAGGATGAGAGTATTTCTACTATGAAAATTGGGAAATGCTACAAATCAGCATTCTCCCCACCCCACACAGAAAGTTATTTATTAAAATTTTTCTACTGGTGCTTACTACATAGCATGCTTTTTCTGCGTAGTAAGAGTACATGGGACAAGAGGGACACTGTGTAATCTAATAAGTTTTATTAACTAGATTGTGAACTCATAGATTGTTTTCTATTCATCTTCTATATCTGAGCACTTGATCCATAGTAGGCATTTTTAGAAAGTTAATAAAAGCACTTATTTGAACATATATACATTATGAATGTGCAATTTCTTAAGGTTCTTTCTTAAATAATGCTCTTGGACTTACTTTGATTCTAAAGTTTTCTTAGAACAATGAAATGTTTTAGTAGTTATTTCAGTACTTCTAAAATTTAGTGAGCCAGCAGGGAGGTACTCTCAAGCTGTAGCAAATTTCATAGTTTAATTACAGCTATTATGAGTCTTTCAAATGATTTTTGTAATTTCTTACAATTAATTTCAACATTCCTTTCAGCAGGGACTTTTGTAAACTTCCAGTCTTCCTCTTGCATTCTCTTGACAATTACTCTTTTGTCCATGGCTTTCGTCTCATTTGTTCATTTCTTTTTCCTTACTCTTTTTTTTTTTGTGATCCAGACGTTTCCATCCATGCTTTATGTTGATTTTTTAAATCCTTTTTATTTTAACATGAAATTAGGACATTGTTAGAAAAGTGACTATACTTGGAAAGGAGAAGAAAGAAAAATGAGATTTGGTTTTACGGCTGAGGCTACACCTGTGATTATTTTATTTTTTTTCATTAAATTATTTATTTATCCTAACTGGTTATATATGATGGCAGATTGCAATTTATTTCATATTACACGTATAGAGCACAATTTTTCATATCACAAGTTGTACACAAAGTATTTTCACACCTTTTGAGTCTTCATACATGTACTAGGGTAATGATGTCCAACTCATTCCACTGTCTTTCCTACCCCTGTGCCCATTCTCTTCCCCTCTCTCCCTTTTGTCTTATCTAAAGTTCCTCCATTCTTCCCATGCTCCCCGCTGCACCCACAACCCCATTTCCATTAGGAGTCAGCATCCTCAAATCAAAGAAAACATTCGGCCTTTAATTTTTTTGGAATTGGCTTACCTCACTTAGCATTACATTCTCTAACTCCATTCATTTATCTGCAAATCCCATGATTTTATTCTCTTTTAATGCTGAGTAATACTCCATTGTGTATATATACCAAAGTTTCCCTATCCATTTATCTACTGAAGGGCATTTGGGCTGGTTCCACAATTTAGTTATTGTGAATTGTGCTGCTATAAACACTGATGTGGCTGTGTCCTTGATAGTATGCTGTTTTTAAGTCCTTTGGGTATAGACCAAGGAGTAGAATAGCTGGGTCAAATGGTCATTCCATTCCCAGTTTTCCAAGGATTCTCCATACTGCTTTCCAGATTGGCTGCACCGATTTACAGTCTCAACAGCAGTGTATGAGTCTGTCTTATTACCACATCCTTGCCAACACTTATTGTTGTTTTTATTCTTAATAGCTGCCATTGTGACTGGAGTGAAATGAAATCATAGATTTTTTAAATTGCTTTTATTTATTTACTTGTATTTATATATAACAGCAGAATGCATTACAATTCTTATTGCATATATAGAGCACAACTTTTCATATTTCTGGTTGTATACATTAAATATTTACACCAATTTGTATCTTCATACATGTACTTTGAATATAATGATCATCACATTCCACCATCATTAAGTACCCCATGCCTCCTCCCTTTCCCTCCAACCCCTCTGCTCTATCTAGAGTTCGTTTATTCCTCCCATGCTCCCTCTCCCTATCTCACTATGATTCAGCCTCCATATATATTTCTGGGATTGGCTAACATTTTTTTATCCATTCATCTATTGAAGGGCATCTAGGTTGGTTCCACAATTTAGCTATTGTGAATTGTGCTGCTATAAACATTGATGTGGCTGTGACCATGTAGCATGCTATTTTTAAGTCCTTTGGGTATAGACCAAGGAGAGGGATAGCTGGGTCACATGGTGGTTCCATTCCCAATTTTCCAAGAAATCTCCATACTGCTTTCCATATTGGTTGCACCAATTTGCAGTCCCACCAGCAGTGTATGAGTGTACCTATTCCCCCACATCCTTGCCAACACTTATTGTTCTTTGTATGCATAATACCTTCCATTCTGAGTGGAGTGAGATGAAATCTTAGAGTGGTTTTGATTTGCAATTTCTTTAATTGCTAGTGATGATGAATATTTTTTCATGTGTTTGTTGATTGATTGTACATCATCTTCTGATAAACGTCTGTTCAGTTCCTTGGCCCATTTATTGATTGGGTTATTTTTTTTGGGTGTCTAGCTTTTTGAGTTCTTTATATACCCTAGTGATTAGTGCTCTATCCGATGTGTGGGGGGTAAAAATTTGCTCCTAGGATGTAGGCTTTCTGTTCACCTCACAGATTGTTTCTTTTGCTGAGAAGAAACTTTTTAGTTTGACCCCATCCCATTTATTGATTCTTTGTTTTAATTCTTGCACTATAGGAAGTTGGGTCCTAATCCCATATGATGAAGACTAGGGCCAACTTTTTCTTCTATTAGACGGAGAGTCTCTTATTTAATTCCTAGGTCCTTGATCAATTTTGAGTTGAGTTTTGTGTAGATCCAAGGCATTACAGCTGCTGCCCTATTATCTTATAGTGTCCCTGCAGGTTACCAATACCTCACCTTTAAGAGGGAGATCAACATTATAGCTCTCAATGTACCCAATGTGCAGCCATAGATCAGTTAGCTTCTATTTTTACATTTACAGTTTTGTCACTATAATCAGAAATGATGAGTTTGGTTATCTTCTACCATGTAGTCAATAGGTTTGTGTAATGGTTTACAGTTTCTAATGGTAGAGGTGGACCTGGAGGAGTTGGCTGAGATGTTTATGAGGTAGGATGTGAGAATATAGAGGTGTTGTTTTATATGACTAGTGAAAGGGTAATCATAAGAAGTTGGCTGTTAATAGGAGAAATAAGAGAGAGGCAACTCCATGCAAGACTCCCTGTTACCTCAGCAACAGGATAACTGTTAGCACCCCATGAAGAGATACCTCTTGTGTAGCCAGGCCCACAGGGTCCATGGTGATATCTTACCAGGTCCTTATTGTTGTCCCTTGATAGAAGTGGCAATATCGCAGATTCTTGGTAGTCACAGCCTTAAGCTTATATGTACCCTGATGTTGGGCTGTGAGCCAAACTTTGGTGAATAATGAACCCCTGGGTGTGGGGTGCCTCTCCGTGAGGGAGTGGTGCAGGGTAGTGGGGTGGGCTCTCTCTAGGTTGCTAAGCTGAAGGGTGATTATTTCATTTTTTAAAAAAATCTTAAAACAGAAATGGCAGTTTCTTAACATTTGTTAAAATTGTTTGTTGAGTAAATAAATGAATGTTCTCTTTAATTTTGTATGTTTAAAATATGTGTAATTCACTATGAAATAACAAAGCAATCTGTTTAGAATTTAGACAATATAAAAAATGTAATAATGGAAAGAACATATTAGTAATCAGTGGTAGTATTCAAGACAGTTAATAGCCAATATGACACAGAACTGACTGATCACCTGGGACTTTGGACAGCTGCTGGCATGACTATATATGTGTATCTTCTGGATATCTGTTCTTCCAACAGCCCCTAAACTGCCACCAGAGTTTTGTGATACATTTATGGGTACTTTTAAATTTATGTACAGGCACACTTAAATTTTTCCAGAAATCACAGCATACCACAATTTTTTCTTTGATAACAATTTTCGTGAATTGTTTTCATGAACATTTGTAATCTGTTTACTTATGTGCTGCTGGTATCTTCCATTGGATTAAAGGTTAGTGGCAAGGCAGGGCTTCAGACTCTCTGGTGCCATATGATATAGCTAGACATGGCCTACTGCTCAGTATACTCACAATGCATATCATTAACAGCTTTTTATTAAAGTAGTTACATATGTACATTATTATTTTTCCAAGTTATATGTATTCCATTAGGTGTTGTCACAAATCATTGAATAATATGTTGTTGGACATTTAGGTGACTTTTATTTCTCCACCAAATTTCCAAGGAGAACCTCCTTGTACTCTTTATTATATAGGTGTTCAAGATAAGGAGAAATGACAGTGTTTAGAGGAGGCAGTTGAGAAAAAAATGAATATAGTATTGTAACATTTTGAGATACAAAAGCACATTAATTGCTTTTCTTGAGGTGATGGATGTAATTTGAACAGTACAAACTTCTAAGACTAGGTTCAAGTCTAGCATTCTGTCACTAGCCAAATCTAAAGAATCTGAGAGGGGTATGACCACTGAGAAACTAGTCCTAGAACAAACAACAAACAGGAAAAATGGTTGAGTCACAGACAGAGTGTGATACTGTGAGAGGAAGTATTATAATGCACACTACTTTTGGATACTTGTGAATCTGTACAGACAGCATGTGCCCAATCAAAATATCTTATAAGCAATTTTTTTGGGGGGTAAAATGAATTCTATTTTTTCCATTAACTTTTTCTTGTTACTAGGATAACAGTTCAAAATATTATATTCCAGGAAAAGAAAAAATAAACTTTGCAAAAGACTCTCTGAAACTTTGTGTGGAAGACCTAAGGCATGCTGAAATAGATGTTTCTTGAGGGTGTAAGGAGCTTTACATTGGCACTTCCTGAACTTTTTCTGTATTCTTTCTGCTGTTGCCCTAGAAGACAATCTCTAAGAATGTAGATTTCTGAGAAACATTCAAAAACCACAAATTATGGAGTTGATTAATTTCAAACATGAACAGACTCTCCCTTATCATTATTTTTCATTTCTATCATTATAGAGAATAGATCAAATGTGACTGTGGATCAAGGTAAGCAACACACAATCTTAATTCATTTCAGTTAAGCATCAGATAACAAAATAAATCTCAAATAGAAATTTCATAGTTACCTTTGCTGGAGGCACTTTGGATTGACAATAAACTCTATTCGTGTTTGTTATAATTAGATGAGGTTAAAAGATTTACATTGTACTTTTTTTTTGCTCACTAAGAATAGTGACTGTGCAAACACTCAGAATGTTCAGGTATACATTTATTATAGGACTATCCATACTCTCAAGAATGGATTGTTGCACACAAAAACTGTCACTGTCTCTCAAGAGTGGTAAAATGAGATGGCCAGGACACAGATAAAAGTATAGATCTTAGGAGAGAAAGATCTAAAGTCCATGGCAGTTATTAGAGAGATAGTAAATATCCAACAGGGTATAACAATAAAAAAGTGGACTTTGGTGAATACAACCAGAGTAAAATCCTGTCACCCTAGCTGCAAAAGTATCAGGAACAATTGTAAGGAAAAGAGTCCTGGGGAACTCCTGATTAATAAAGTTTCAATTAAATGAGCTTTTCTTCCATCCATTTATGATAGATAGCTTGGCTCTGATTTATATCAGGAACAGAACCATAAGTTCTTGGATTGCCATACTTTTTAATTTGATATCTTATACTACCTAGACGTACGCATCTAAGATGATAAATTATATGTTCCAGAAGGCCCTGGAATACAAGCAGTTACAATTCAACTTGTATGTATTGTTAAATGTTTTCAGGGCCCTTCCATCCTACTGAGGTAAGAATTCGCCATCTGTTTTGAAACCATATAAGCAGACAAAACCACATGTAGTTGACTTACATAATTCTTTCAAGGAGAGAAAAGCCTTGGGCTGCTGAATGTCAAAACTGCTTATTTCTCAGCATAGTTGAGTGCAGAATCAGCAGTGGTGTAATAGAAGTTTGAAGGTGAATGACTGCACAGGTCTGAAGCCAAAAGTCTGTGTAGCAGATAGTGATTAAAAAAAATGTTCATATATACCATTTGTTAAAACCAACCCCTCAGGATAATAATGGTTTCTTTCCTAAATTATCTTTGCTTACACCTACAAGTTACAAAGGACAGGGCAATGGTTTGATGATTCTGAGCCGCCACTTATATTTTGCTTGCAGAAAATGGAATGGTCAAAAAGTATCAAATGACTGCTGCCTCCAACTTAAGCAAAAAAATTAAGTCACAAGACACAATTTCCAAATACTTTTCATCTTTACAGTTTCATTTCACAGTTACTTATTTTGTTAAAAAATAGGTTATTCATGATAATTATCTGCTTATGTTTTAAATTCCCCTTCTGTTTACTGATGTTCATTATAGAAGGCAGAGTTTGTTCATAGAATTAAATACATATTAAGAATCCAATATTTGCCACACATTTTACTAAGCATTGAACACATAAACTAACTGTACACTTATTAATGTTTCATTCTACCCCATATTACAGCAACACACTTATTACCAAGATCAACTAATTCTGGTATCTATTACTGTCCAATTTGAAGGAATTTAATAACTCATAATAACTATTAATGCTTCACTTCTGAATAAAGTTTTCTTCACTAAACATCACAAAAAGGGAAATTTTATGAAAATTAAGGACCCTCTGTTAAGAGCAATAGACACAGAATCCAGCTAAATTAAATTAAAATGAAAAATAGTAGCAGAATGTGGCTGGTTGTGGAGATCTTTCTAGGAAAAAAAGAAAATAAGAACCAAATAGGCATCTCAGTAGTTCTACAATCTTATTCAGTCACAACCATTGTCCTTGTAACAGTTCATTGAAGGATCAATGTACTGGCAGTGAGTCTGAAGTATTATAATCAAGCTATGCATCATTGTGATAGGAGAAGTGATTAAGAAGAGCTTAATCTAACAAATCTAATCTGCAGTGTGAGGGAAGCTCATCAGTAGTTGTCTGGGGCTGGAAGTTGGGTGGTATGAGTTACTTTGAGAAGTGGAACAAGTAAGTCTTTGGAAGTAATATATTTTGATTAGGTTGATAGTTACACTGAGGCACACATTTGTCAAAAATCATTGAAAAGTACATTTTGGTGAATTTATTATATATACATTATGTACAAAAAAAAGTTGGTTTAAAAATATATCCAGAAATATTGCCACACCTAAATATATTAAAACATGCCTATAAGTACTTTGAGAATAACAATATATCAACTGTGCCTACCACATCTTTAGAATGGCAAAATTGAATCTGGCATGACAGAGTGAAGGAAATCCAGATTTAAAAACAACGACCACTTAAAGCCTCAGGAAATAATCCCAAGTAAAAAAAGGAAATGAAGAAATATTTGTTCAAGAAAATCTATGAAAACGAAGTAAGAAGAGCAACAGTATTTGATGTTTCAACCAGAACCACTCTTTTACCTCCCTGATCAACAAGATGTAGAATTTCCACTTCAGAGTTACACAGCCAAGAACACAAAACTCCTGCCACATTTGTTCCAGGTTGGAGAGCTTTCTTCCTGGGAGGATTAGCTTCTCAGCATTTCTCATATTGACTAAACTATCTTTATCTATTTCAAAGCAAAGTCCCGGGTAAGTGTGTATAAGGAGGGGATCAGAATGGCAGCGATTATGCACACTAACAACAATAAGTGTTGATGAGGATGTGGGGAAAAAGTCACACTCATACATTGCTGGTGGGACTGCAAATTGGTATAGCCAATATAGAAAGCAGTATGGAGATTCCCTGGAAAACTAGGAATGGAACCACCATTTGACCTAGCTATCCCATCCAAAGGAGTTAAAAACAGCTTAATACAGGGACACAGCCACATCAATCTTTATAGCAGCACAATTCACAATAGCTAAGCTGTGGAACCAACCTAGATGCCCCTCAGTAGATGAATGGATAAAAAAAATGTAGCATATATACACAATGGAATAACACTCAGCAATAAAAAACAATAAAATCATGGCATTTACAAGAAGAGAAGAGAAGAGATATTTGACTTTGAATATGGCATGATGAGACATAGACCCTGATTTATTTTCCCCTGACTTGTGAGGCATACATACATCAGTGCATGAAGAGGCAAGCCAAGAGGATCTTAGGATGATTTCCCCTACACCCTCTCCTCCCCAAATAATTAGGTTCTAAACTAGGAATGTCACTTGTAATTTTGTATAGTTGCTACTCAAAGATCCAGAGCCCTAGCTTAGAAAATGTGCCTGGTGCCAGGGGAGGGGAGAAGCATGTTAGAAAAAAAAATGACAGCATTAATATCATACTCAAAGAGATAACTTTGTTTAAAACATATTTTGGAGAAGTATAAGTTTAAGGGTACTCTAGAGAATCATGGAGACTATTGTGAAAGGCAACCGAAAGGATATTGAAGGCATGGTCTAAATTATAGGTGGGCTAGTTTGTAAGAGAGAACTATATTATAAGAGCTGGAGGCACCACCCTGGAGTTAAAATACAATCAAACAAACAAACAAAAATCTGACCTCAACAACTCCCTACAAAGGAGACAGAATTTGGTTGGATTATTTTTTACAACAATTTATGCTCTGGAGCATTATGAAAAATAGACCAATCACCAAGCAATTAATGAATAGAGCAATTAGTAACGAGAGCTGTCAGGGAAAAAGAAAAATTAAAAGGAAAATTAAGAGAAGAAATCGAAAGGGAAACTAAAGAAGAAATTAAAAGGGAAATCAGAAAATACTTTAAGGCAAATGAAAATGAGGATATAACATCCCAAAATGTATAGGATATAGCTAAAGAAATTATTAGAGAGAAATTTATAATGGTAAATAAGAAATAAGATCTCAAATCACCAATCTAACTTCTCACAAAAGGACACTGGGAAAAGAAAAGACAGCTTTTCTTTTATAACTCACAGAACTTGTCTCTTCTACATAGCAATTTTCAAACTTCCTAAATCAATATCAAACTACAAATTCAAAATAAATTTCTATTTTTCACAGGTTTTTCTTTGTTATGCATTTAACAATTAAGTCAGCTTTGATTATTCCCAACATTAGACAGTAAATCCCTAGATTGGTTGATGGTAATGTAAAAGAACATGATCCTATTTGTACCTGATTAGTTTTCATCTTGGGGAATGCTCAATTACAAAATTTGATGAACATGCAGAATGAAAGCTGCTAATTTTGAATTTTGTCTACTCACCAATGATTGTTCACCTAAATCTCAGCAGGCTTTTCCTACCTCTGCCCTCAAACCACTTCATCTCCACATAAGCCGATGAGTTTTCTCTACTGTATGCAAAAATGCTGAGCATGCATGTTTTCCAAAGAAATTAAATTAGGTGAGATGTTTTCAGAAAATATATGTTCTATGTTCAAACATGCTTGGAAAATGTCCAACTTAATACCTAAATCTTTAAATATTTAAAATGCATTTTAAAGGCACTAAAAAAGATAGTGTTTAGTACTGATTTTCAAGTCTTCCTTAAGTTTATTTGAACCCAATAACATTATTCATATAACACTTTTTAAAAAACTGTGAAAAAAATCAGCATAAATTCATCCTTTCTGGTCAGGTAGCTCCTTATCTCTTAGAATTGGATCTGAATCCTTTTTTTTTTTTTACTCTAAACCTGGTTTTATTTATTTATTTATTTATTTATTTAAATTTTAATTTGGTATATATGACAACAGAATGCATTATAATTCATACTACACTTATAGAACACAATTTTTCATATCTCTGGTTGTACACAAACTAGAGTCACATTCTTTATGTCTTCATACACGTAATTAGGGTAATGATGACCATAGCATTCTACCTTCTTTCCTACCTCTATGCTCCCTCTCTTCACCTCCCCCCCTTTTCTTTTTTGCCCTATCTAGAGTTCATTCTATCCTCCCATCCCTGCTGACCCCCCAACAGCATATTATGAATCAGTATCCTTATATCAGAGAAATAATTCCACATTTGGTTATTGGGGATTGGCTAATTTCACTTAGCATTATCTTCTCTAACTCTATCCGTTTACCTGCAAATGCCATGATTTTAATCTCTTTTATTGCTGAGTAATATTCCATTGTGTATATATACCACATTTTCTTTATCCATTCATCTATTGAAGGTCATCTAGGTTGGTTCCTCTGTTTATCTATTGTGAATTGTGCTGCCATAAACATTGATGTGGCTGTGTCCCTAGAGTATGCTGTTTTTAAACCCTTTGGGTATAGACCAAGGAGTGGGATAGCTAGGTCAAATGATGGTTCCATTCCTAGTTTTCCAAGGAATCTCCATACTGCTTTCCATATCGGCTATACTAATTTGCAGTCCCATCAGCAAGGTATGAGTGTGCCTTATTCCCCACATCCTCGCCAACACTTATTGTAATTTGTATTCTATTTTTAATTGATTTTTTAAAAAACAAATGACAGCGGAATGCATCACAATTCTTATTACACATAGAGTACAATTTTCCACATCTTTGTATATAAAGTATGTTCACACCAATTCATGTCTTTATACATGTACTTTGTTTTTGTTTTTGCATTACAAGTCTTATTACACATATATACCACAATTTTTCATATCTCTGTTTGTATATAAAGTATGTTGACACCCAATTCATGTCTTCAAACGTGCACTTTGGATAATGATGTCTATCACATTCCACCATCCTTGCTAATCCCCTGTCTCCTCTTTTTCTCTCCCACCCCTCTGCCCTATCTAGAGTTTTTCTCTTCCTCCCATGCTCCCCCTCCCTACCCCACTATGAATCAGCCTCCTTTTATCAGAGAAAACATTTCAGCATTTGCTTTTTGGGGATTGGTTAACTTTGCTTAGCATTATCTTTTCCATCGCCATCCATGATTTTATACTCTTTTATTGCTGAGTATTATTCCATTGTGTATATATGCTACATTTTTTATCCATTCATCTACTGAGGGGCATCTAGGTTGGCTCCACATTTTAGCTATTGTGAGTTGTGCTACTATAAACATTGATGTGGCTGTATCCCTGTAGTATGCTGTTTTTAAGTCCTTTGGGTATAGACCGAGGAGTGGGATAGCTGGATCAAATGGTGGTTCCATTCCCAGATTTTCAAGGAATCTCCATACTGCTTTCCATAATGGCTGCACCAATATGCAGTCCCACTAGCAATGTATGAGTGTACCTTTTTTCTCACATTCTTGCCAACACTTATTGTTGTTTGTATTCATAATAGCTGCCATTCTGACTGGAGTGAGATGATATCTTAGAATAGTTTTGGATTTGCATTTCTCTAATTCCTAGAGATGATGAACATTTTTTGATATATTTGTTGATTGATTGTATATCATGTTCTGGTAAGTGCTTTTTCAGTTCCTTGGCCCATTTATTGATTGGGTTGTTTGTTCAGTGTTGACATTTTTTAGTTCTTTATATATTATATAAAGACGTTCGTGTAGTAAGAATTTGTTCCCAATTAGTGGGCTCTCTATTCACATTACTAATTGTTCCTTTTGCTGAGAAGAAGCTTTTTAGTTTGAATCCATCCCATTTATTTATTCTCGATAATAATTCTCCCCCTATAGGAGTTTTATTAAGGAAGTTTGGGCCTACTCCTACATGAGAGAGATTTGGGCTTACTTTTTCTTTTAAAAGACACAGTATCTCTGGTTTAATTCCTAGATCCCTTCTCCGCTTTGAGTTGAGTTTTGTGCATGGTGAGAGATAGGGGTTTAATTTCATTTTGTTGCATATGGATTTCCAATTTTCCCAGCACCATTTGTAGAAGAGGTTATCTTTTCTCCAATGTATGTTTTTATGTTATGTCAAATATAAGAAAACTATAATTATGTTGGTTTGTCTCCATGTTCTCTATTCTGTATCATTGGTCTACAAGTCTATTTTGTTGTTAATACCATGTTTTTGTTTTTGATTTTTACTATTGCTCTGTAGTATGGTTTCAGGTCTGGTATAGTGATGTCACCTGCTTCACTCTACTTGCTAAGGATTGCTTTAACTATTCTGCTCTCTTATTTTTCCAGATGAATTTCATCACTGCTTTTTCTATTTCTATGAGGAAAGTCATTGGGGTTTTGATAAGAATTGCATTAAATCTGTATATTGCTTTTGGTAGTATGGTCATTTTGACAATATTAATTCTGCCTATCCAATAACAAAGTAGATCTTTACATCTTCTAACATCTTCTTTAATTAGCGTTCTGTAGTTTTCATTATAGAGGTATTTCACCTCTTTTGTTGATTCCCAAGTATTTACATTTTTTTGATGCTATTGCAAATAGGGTAGTTTTCCTTGTTTCTCTTTCAGAGAATTTATCACTGATATACAGAAATGCCTTTGATTTATTGGTGTTGATTCGGTGTCCTGCTACATTGCTGAATTCATTTACTATTTCTAGAAGTTTTCTGGTGGAATTTTGGGGGTCTTCTAGGTATAGAATCATATCATCAGAAAATAGTGCTAATTTGAGTTCTTCTTTACGTATTCATATTCCTTTAATTTCTTTTATCTGTCTAATTGCTCTGGCCAGTGTTTTAAGACCTATGTTAAATATAAGTGGTGAAAGAGGGCATCCCTGTATCTGAATCTTAAGGCTGAATTCAAATTATTACATAACTACTTCAATCTCCTTCTTCTGAAGTTATACCAATGCTTTTTGTTTCTGTTTTTGCCTTGACTCTAACATCTTTTTAAGGACAAGGTTTATTATATAATTTTAAAATTTCTATTTGTGAATAGTATCTGAACATATACAAAACCCCTATGTATTCATCTTCAACTATTAATTTTCTTAGAGCTAACTCATATAGCTAACATGAAAAGAAATGCAATGCAGATGAAATGAGTTGAGATGGGTATTTCTATTTTCACTTCTCAAAAAAACAGTCCAAAATATATTGATATTTTTCACAAGTCACATAACAAACCTGGGGTTGACCCATAGTCTACATGTCTTGTTTCATTTTTTTTCTTATTAATCACATTCCAATTTGAGAGTGAATATGACATTTGCACTATTATCATTGATTCTTACAAGACAAGTGATAAATAATCACATATATGAGAAACTGCCTTAAGCATATATATATATATATATATATATATATATATATATATTAAACTAAAATTCTATCATTAAAAATAGGCCCCACATGTTTTAATAGAATGTCTAAAAAAAACCATAAACCAACTTTTAGAGGGAACTGGGAACACTGACTTGATGACTGGACTAGTCGTACTCTTTTCATTTCATGGTGCTATGTATTAAGCTTTGACTAGCAAAAAATACTGGGCTTAGGAGTCAGGTGCTCAGGTTTTTTGTGAATAAATTTATGTGGTACTAGAAAATCCTCTAGGACTCTATAAGCCTCATTTTCCTAGACTATAAAATAATGATACTGAATTTTCCTTATTTATATCACAGACTTTGTAAAAGCACTGTAAAAAAAATTTTAAACATGAAAACAACGTTAAGGAATGAGTGTTGATGTTTTTAATGCATTTCCCTCAAAACCTGGCTAATAAAATACAATCTACTTGGAGAATTATTGCTAAATATTCTTTGTTCCTCCCTCCCTGTCCATTGTTAAAATTATTTACATTCACCTATTGCCTTCACAGAAGCCCAGACTGTCTTCTAAAACCACAAGTAGAGCATGTGAGAGCATTCACTGAATGAGGAGAAACAGGGCTCTGTGTGACCTGTTGCCTGAGGAATGCTGCATCCAAGCCCAGGACTGTATGGGCAAAGGCTTTTGTCTTCCCAATTGGAGGAATACGACTTCCTAAACATCATTGGGACTCTCAGCATTTGGGCAGTTGACGCTTCCTAGCAAACTTCTAAATGTGCAGTATCTTCACCTCAGGCAGTTGGATGCCTGGCTCAGATATAAAAAAGGGCCACTGTCAAGCTCAGACTGTTCATTAAAAAAGGTTGTTGAAAAGAGTAGGGCTTCCTCAAGAGCACACCAATGGTGTATCTGTATGCCCTGGGCCAAGCATAGTTATTGGTAGCTAAATGAACACATATTCCCTCATAAACTCTTTTTTTGCTTCTAAAGTTGACCCCCAAACTATCTTATCCCCACACAAGGTGATAGCTTCTCTGGCACCTACCTTTACATACTCCTTAAGAACAGGAACTATGTTTATTTGTTTGTTTTGCCATTTTTGCTTTTCTTTTCCTAGTTTTTTAAAATGGCACTTTGCCTGCATTAAACATTTTAATTCAAAAATATGTATAAAACTATTTAGTTACCCAAGGAAACACTGGAAGCCTGGAGAATCTGACTCAGATTGTGTTTTACTCAGTTTTTACATCGCTATGACGAAAGACCCAACAAGAACAACATAGAAGAGGAAAGATTTATTTGGCTCATGGTTTCAATGTTCTAATCCATGGTCAACAGACCATAGCTCTGGCCTGAGATGAGGCAAAACATCATGCTAGAAATACATGGTGGAGGAAAGCAGCTCAGGATATGGCAACCAAGAAACATAGAGAGCTCTGCTCATCAAGGACAAAATATATACCCCCAAAGGCATCCCCCAGTGACCTACTTAGTCCAGCTATACCCTGCCTGCTTGCAGTTATCACCCAGCTAATCCATATCAGTGGATTATTACCTTATAGCTCTTATAATCTTGTCATTTTATCTTTGAATGCTCTTGCATTGTTTCACACAGGAGCTTGTGAGGGACACTTTATATCTAAACCATAACAGATTGTATTTTTTTATATGTATAGACTCTTTTCTATAAAAAAAATAGAATTTTAAGTTCTTAGAAGAAACATGGTTCAGGATGGAGGGGAAAACTGGATGAGAGATACAAAAGAGGAATCAGAACAAATACTATTACCATGTAAAGGGGACATAATTTAGCCATTTGGACACATGAACCAGAAATATGGAAGTGAAAACAAGTCTGGGACTGCCTTGTTGTTGGCACTTACTCTGTATTTCTATCTAACCAGGATCCCAGGTCTTCTCCTTCAGAAGGCTATGCTGATTGAACACCTTAAGAGGAGTGTCTCATGACATGTGCAGATCAGACTTTCCTATTACTACTTGCTGTTCACTTTTCATTTATTTGTAAAAATCAGCAAGAACAACATCTCCCAGCTGTTGCCTGGAGTGCTTTTTTGCTGAGATGAATGTTAAGATTTATTGGCTATATTCCCTACAACATTGCTTTTCTCATGAAAGCTCTCTCCCCTACTTGCTTTAAATGATGGAATAAATAAGGAGACATGAAGTCAAATTAAAGAAAAATCAACAATCATCTCTTTAGCCTTCTTTCTGTCCATATAGTCAATGGCTTTTGAGCAACCTATTTCTGAATACACCAATATATACTGAACCTGATTTTTTGGCTTATATTGGATATAATAAACATTTCCCACATCACAGTTCAATATTTTTATTTTAGAACTGTCACAATGATGCCTATCAATGAATAATAAATGACATGTCATGATGTTAAAACAAATGACATTCTACATACACATAGGCTTCAGTACCATCTGCAGATGGCATAAATAGCAGAAGAAACACTAATATTTGTACAACACCAATGCTGCCAGTTTTGTCCCTTTGGCCAGAGATATTTCATCTTACACAAGTCTTCTGAGCAGAGCTGTCAATCCAGTGTTTGTCTAATACCATGCTATGTCCCCCACAAGTGTGTAGGAGAGTTGTTTTTGTTTTGTTTTGTTTTGATTTGTACTGGGGATTGAAGTCAGAGGTGCTTTACCACTAAGCCACACTCCCAGCCCTTTTTATTTTTTATTTTGATTCAGAGTCTCAGTAAGTTGCTTAGGATCTCCCTAAATTGCTGAGGTTGGACTTGAACTTATGTTCCTCCTACCTCAGCCTCCCAAACTGCTGGGATTACAGGTGTGCACCACCACACCCAGCCACAGCTTTGTTCTTAGTATCACACAAACAACTAATACCTTGGATGTATGGGAAGTGTGAGAAAGTAGCAAGAAAGAACCAAGATAAAAATGCAGGTGGAAAATAATTAGAGCATTTATATACATTAGAGGAAAGTACATTTAAGAGTAAGTTTGCTTTCTAGTAGCTTGATCAATCCAGGGCCTGTAGGAACTTTGGCCATAGGAGAGTCAATGAAGGAAACCATAGCTTTGAATTTATTGGATAAATCATATGCAAAGACCATCTTGAAGTTTGTTAGTGACTATCATGTTAAATAAGCCAATTTCTGTACTACACAAAGCTTTGGAAATTGGACCCTTCATTTGCTCTATTTCTCTAGAGGAGATTATAATATATATATATATATATATATATATATATATATACACATATATATATATATATGCATAAATATGTACTATATATGTATATACTTGTCAATACACACACATGTCACACAGACATGTGTGTTATGGAAGGAGGGAGGGACACAGAGAGAGATGCCTAAACTAGAGGGATATAAGGATATGAGGGAATAGACACATAGAAAAACCCAGGACAAGCTGACTTGCCTGTGAATCTCTCCATCTGGTGGAACTTTTAGAACACTCTCTTTATAATGAATACAAATATCAATATATCACAGCATAGCCCATAAATATACATGATTATTATTTGGCAACCAGAAATACTTTAAAATTTTTAATTTCGATATAAATAAATATTATCTTAAAATAAAATTGTAAATTGACAAGTGACTCTGAGTCTTCAGAGAGAATACATTTTTCTGTTCTATTTTTACCAGTTACTCATGGGTTTTCGAGATTGAGATTATGAGGAGTCATTTAAAGAAGTGTGTGCATGTGTGTATGTGTATTGTGTATGTGCATGCACATGTGCACAGACAAAGAAGAATACCTTTCAATTCTAGGGCTAACTTGAGTTGTCTACTATGGATCCCTTTTCCATCTCTATCAGTCAAACTAGAGAGTTTTACTAACGTACTTATATCGGACTTGGGGAATCACTGGAAATATAATTCATATAAAACCATCTTAGTACTTAGATGAGAACAAAAATGCAGAGTAACACATATAAATCCACATGTCCAAGAATTGATTCAATGATTTCTTAAGCAAGACTAAAGATCCAGAGTAGTCCTCATTTTACTTGCTGTTTTTTTTCAGTAGTCCTAGACTTGTTCCTTATGATTTTGACTGTGCTTTCTTGTGCCACTATTGTATCATCAAGGCCTATAATATAGGAAGTGTTCAGCACACATTTGTGGTAGTTATTTTGTTGTTTTCAATGTCATTTTCAGTAACCTTCTCATCCATCTGACCTACTGAAGAAATTGTGTAAAAGGAGATTACTTTGGCTGGCTCCATGAGATAAACAGATGTTTCTGCCAGACAATTTACTCCACATTGACATAAAACCAGTAGGGAAAGGAGAGCGATATGTTTCATTAAGTCATGGCAGCCTTCCCCCTGTAGTCATTAATTTATGTTTTTTCAAAATTATCTCTGGACTAATGTGTAGAGATGGTCATAATAAATGTTAACAGCTTCTAACAGTTTATCTTTCCCATCATAGTCATCCCCTTGTCTCATTGTAATTTCAATCCAATTTCAAAGACACACAGATGCAGAGTTTATTGAGATGAGACAAGCTAGAGATTTATAGTCAATATACCTTCCAGCTAAGAGTAATTACTCAAACAACTCTCATTTACATTGGATTGAAATCTAGGCCTGTTATTCCTGAAAGTAAATTTTTATGAAATAAAACAGAACTACACTTTTCTTTAAGATCATCCAAATTACTAGCTTGCATTTTTATTCAGAGAATATTGTAGTACTGGAGAAAGCATTGCTTTGCTTCTTCCCATTGACCAATGGTGCCTTAGGACTCAAACATTTCTATCACAACTTGGCAGAAAAAAACTTGAAAAATCACATAAGAAAAAAAAGGTGTATTTTTTAAGGTCTAGGAGAGTACAACCTTAATGCTAAACATCTATTTTCAGATAATTGGTAGAAATGTAAATAAATATATTTAGAAATGATTTAAAAGAAGTTGCAAGAGTTCAAAAAATGCATTAAGTTTTTGAACAAAGTTAAAAGAAAATAGCTACTATGCCTATAGTTAAAACACTCTACTCTTCTTCTTGTGTCAGTACCCTGATTCTCCTCTGAAAGCCATGCTTCTGTCTTTATTCTTGTGGTGCCAATGGAACTGTTTCCTTTCATAACTCCAAAGATGAGAGCAGGTGACCTGCCTAGCCAAGGAATATCACACCCCTCAGATTAGGGAGACTAGTTCATGTCCCTGTCAAAGCTCATTGAGACTCAGTTGCAGAACGTGTTTGAACCTCTTAGTGGAGGGAAGCTCAGCTACTAACAGATAGTGATTTTGAAGTAACAATTCATATTGCAGTAAAGTAAAAACAATGTAAATGTGGGTTAAAACTAAGAATAGAGCCATGATGAAGGAAAAGTAATCAGGAATTTTCTTGAACTCCTAGATGCAGCCATGCTTTAAACTAATATCCTAAGATTTTTAAAAAGTATTTTATTTTAAAAAAAATTTAAGTTTATGCAAAATTTACATACATGCATTCAAAAAACAGATAACACACACACACACACACACACACACACACGTACATCCCAATAATACAGAAAAAATGGAGTCCACAGAGAAATTCTTACCTGTGTCACTCTCCAGATTCTAGGTTGCCAAATAGCCAATAAGATAGCAGAGAGGTCCAATAAGGTTATGACTGACCATTTCCTTTTAATTCAGACATTTATCAAACTTCATTGGTGACCTTGAGATAAGCAGTGTCAGATTAGTAGGGATCAAAGCTTGATTGGAATGGATTTAAATGGATTTAATAGCTATGGAGAGGAGGAAAATAAAGACAGATTAAGTGTTTTGTTTCTGTTTTTGAGATATGTCATTGGAGGAGGAAACAAATTTGAGTAGTGGCTAGCAGAAGTGGGGGTCAAGGACAATGACTCTCAAAAGGATTCCTACCACATGTGACTGAAATTGTGTTCTCTACTTGGTTGCAGATGATTACCCAAGAATGAGTTACTGATCCAAGGTTAGTTAACGCAGAGCCATGCATAGACACAAATAGGCATGAGAGAACACAACCTGTAGGCAAATAATTGGATCAATTTTAGAAACTTTTCTATAAAAATCTGAATCACAAACATTGAGTCTGAAACCATTCACATGCTGGTAGGAAGAGAAGAAGCTTAAGAATATACCAAGAATTGGAAGTTATACATATGTATGTATAATATGTATAATATGTTAAAATACATCCTACTCTCAAGGATAACTAAAAAGGACAAATAAAAATGATTAAAAAGGGAATATACCAAGTCAAACAGAACCACATACTGCAATTTATGACTCCAGTAGTAACTAAAAGGACCAACAAAATCCTGTTATGTTAAGTAGACTTTAAACTATTTTAGTCACCTTAGGAAAGGGGATTCTAAAGGAACATTCATGTTTTAAGAGACCCAATTTAAAATTCTCTATTTTTTTTCTGAAATTTTTTTAAGAGAGAGAGAGAGAGAGAGAGAGAGAGAGAGAGAGAGAGAGAATTTTAATATTTATTTTTTAGTTTTCGACGGACACAACATCTTTGTTTGTATGTGGTGCCGAGGATGGAACCCGGCCTCACACATGCCAGGCAAGCACGCTACCGCTTGAGCCACATCCTCAGCCAAAAAACTCTTTTTTTTTTTTTTCCTGTGGTGCTGGGAATTGAATCCAGGGCCTTGAGCATGCAAGGCAAGCACTCTACCATCTGAGCTAAATCCCTAGCCCCTGAATTTATTTTTTAAAAGGCAATACATCAACATGTAATTTTAGAATTACAAAATTCTAAAATTTTGTAATTTCAGAATTACAAAAATTCTAAAGGTAAAAAATGATAGTAAAAAATCATCCTACTCTCTCAACCCCCAAGTACCCAGTTATTTATTCAGAGGTAGCTGTTGTCAGTTGTTTATATATACTTCTAAGGAATTTTATGTATATTATATAAGCCAACATATGAGTAAATGCATGGGTGTGTGCATGTAAGTGCACAGGCAGATATACCAATAAGTCATGTAAATTATTTTGTGTTACTATTTAAAGAACTTCTGTGTATGTTTTATATCTCAGCAGAATGAGGCTGATATATTTAACCTGCTCTATTCTGATGGACAATGGATTATCTCCTATTTTTGTCTTTTATAAACAAATATTCAGTGAGGAAACTTGTACCCAAGTCTTTTTTTTGCATATGAAATTCTGGGCTCAAAGGACACACATTTATAATTTTAATAGGTATTGCCAAAAGGCTTTCCACAAGAGTTATAGCAAGGTAATATTTTAATGGAATCTTTATCCATATTATGGAAAGCACAGTACTTGATCAAGCATCATTTAAAAATATTTGCCAATGAAACAGTAAAATGGTACTTTACTATAATTTTAAGTCACAATTCTCTAATTGTGAGTTAGACGAGGCATCTTTGTACATACTTGAGAGCCACCTTCATTTTCTTTCCCACAAAATATTGGTTGATTTCTCCAGAGGGTTGTTGGTCTCTCTCTTGTCATTGGAAGAGCTCTTTCTATAGTAGAAGTTTGTCTATTATTAGTCATAAATAGTTTTACCAATTGTTCTTGTGTTTTTATTTCTTCATGAAATTTTTCTATGATTGAGGAATGTGTATTGGGGTGGGGGCTCACTTGGTATTTGAATTTGTCAAAATATCTTTTGTGATTTCTGGGTTATGTGTCATATTTAGAAAAGTCTTTATCATTCAAAATCATGAAATGATTATTTCATGATTTCTTCAAATTCTTGTTTTTTTACATAATTAATTTTTTAATTCTCTTATTATTTATCCTCATTTGAGGTGTAGAAAACAAATCTAATATATCCATTTTTTCTTTGTTTCTCATATGAATATCAAGTTTTTCCAATACTTACTACATTCAGTATTTTCCCACTGGTTTGAAATATTCCTTTTATTATATACTGAATTCTAATACTTTTAGAGCTTTCTAGGTTTTATTTGGTTGTGTTGATCTGTTCATTCACCAATGATACAAGCTAATTAATGTATATTAATTAATATAACTCTACAATATATTTAGTCTGCTCTTGTTACTGTTATTTTTGTGTGACTATTATTATTTTCTTTTTCAACATGCAAAATTTAGGATTTCCATGCACGATATTAATTAGCCCTAATTCATAACCAAATGTTAAAAGTTTTCATGAGAAAAAATTCCATCAACATGCATGCCTCCCTGCCCCTGCCACACTCCCCGAATAATGGTCAATCTCCTTTCAGTGGTGCCAAAGGTCTGGCAGTTCCTACCATATGGATGACAAGGGAAAAAATACAGGTGCAATGGGGATTTGGTGTCAGGAGGATTTAAGTCCAAATTCTGACATTAAAATTTACCAAAAAGCTAAGTAACATCCTCTCATAAAGGGTTACTCTTACACAATAAGAGGGATGCTGTGAGAATTAAATGGCAGGGGAATGTAAAGATAACTCTAAGCCACTGCACCTGCTAGTCAGCTTTATGACCCAAAATAATTATCAGGAACACAGAAACATTAATGTTTATAGGAGCACAATTCACAACAACTAAACTGTGAAAGCAACCTAGATGCCCTTCAATAGATGAATGGATAAAGAAATGTGGTATATATACACAATGGAATATTATTCAGCATTAAAAGAGAGTAAAATCATGGCATTTGCAGGTAAATGGGTGGAGTTGGAGAATATAATGTTAAGTGAAGTTAGCCAATCCCAAAAACCAAATGCAAAATGTTTTCTCTGATATAAGGAGGCTGGTTCATAATGGGGTTGGGGGTGGGGAGCATAGGAGGATTAGACAAACTGTAGATAGGGCAAAGGGGTGGGAGGGAAAGGGAAGGGGCATGGGGGGAGGAAAGATGGTGCAATGAGATAGATGCCATTACCCTAAGTATATGTATGAAGACATGAATGCTGTGACTCTACTTTGTGTACAACCAGAGATATGAAAAATTTTGCTCTATATGTGTAGTATGAATTCTAATGCATTCTGCTGTCATAGTAAAATAAATTAAAATTAGAATAAATTAAAAAGAGTTAAAAAAAGAATTATCAGGAAGATGCAGGGCATAGTACATAGCAAAGTCAGATCTAAGCAAGGCATACTTCACATTTGCTCCCATGTCACAATTATTGCAATGGTGTGTTTGTAGATTGATTTTTTTTTCCACTGGACTGAAAACTCATTGAGAATTTGCTTTACTTAATACATCCTAGGACCTAACAAATTATAGACGGTAACTGAAGCTCAATAAAGGGCTGGATAAATGAATATAATAATATTGATATGAAAACAAAGTATTGTCTGCATATCCAAATGTATATTTTAAAAGAACTATAAAAGTGTGACAATGTTAGATAGTCCTGGTGGCACATTCCCATAATCACAAGGACTTAGCCGGTTTAGGCAAGAGGATAGAAAGTTTCAGACCAGCCTGGGCAACTAAGAGAAGCAATGTCTTAAAATAAAAAATAAAAAGGGCCATGGATGTAGCTCAGTGGTAAAGTGTCCTGGGTTCAATCCTCAGTACTGCAAAACCAACCAACCAACGAATAGTGTCTAGAATATTACAGGTATAAAGATCACTTCTCTTTTTCTGTTGACTCTTCCCTCCTAAGTCCCAGGAAAATGTTGAGTGTGCAATAATCTTTCCCTACTAACAGATCCTATATTTAAAAAACAATTGTATTAAAAAATCTACACTATCCATGTCCCCAATGTAATGCTAACTTTAGAATTCAATATGTTAAAACTACACAGTGTAAACTTTTAATCTGATTAGGTATTTTTTTTAAATGAAAGAGGGTAATGTTCTAATATAGTTTACCAATGGGAACACTATTTCTCAACTTGGCTCTTTTGTTTATGTATTTCATATTTGGTTGGTTTGGATAGAGAAAGCATTTCCTACTTTTCTCTTTGTCATTTAAAATTAAAATAATTTTTATGACTTTTTCTTTCAATATAATGTAGTTTGGCTTTCCATTACCACAGAAAATTGTGTGTGTGTGTGTGTGTGTGTGTGTGTGTGTGAGAGAGAGAGAGAGAGAGAGAGAGAGAGAGAGAGCCCCATCCCCAGATCCTGCAGAATTCTTCTTTAATGCAATAGAGCTTCAGTAAAATTTGAAAGGTTTGTTTTCATAAACACATTCCTGAGAAAATGAATCAGAATATGGTTGGCTGGTCAAAGGAAGCTCAGAGAGATACTAAGTCAATATGCTAAAAAGATATAATCAAAACTGAGCCAAATCAACTTTCTGGTATTTCTTGATTTCCCTTAGCAGGGGAAAAAACAAAACAACAAAACACCTGTTTATTGAGGTTGACCCTGGGAACATGAATAGAAACACCAGTTCAAAACATGTTTGTTTGCATGTTTGTTGTAAATATGTTGTATTTTGTGATGCATCAAAATCCTTAAAGAATTCTAATCAATTTATGATTCTTAAAATGAGAATGTTTTAAAATTTTAAATATTTTTGTAAATTATACATATAGCAAGTAAATAGGTGAGTATGAAATATAGGGCCATCAAAGTACTAAATTAACAAAATTAATAGTGCCAAGAAATGAGATGCACTTTTCTTTAGTAGGATAGATTCAGAATGAGTCACATGAAATAGTATTATTTTTAAAAATGTGACTCAAATTCATAATATTTATGTATATCCTTATACTAACCCAACCACCAAAGGGTAAACTATTTTACACCTTGAATCTAGGTACATTTTTTTTCCTTAGAGCAATGATTCTCAAACAGGGGTGATTGTTCATTCTCAACCTGGACTGGACATTTGGCAATGTCTGCAGACATATCTTGTCACAACTGAAAGAAAATGTTCCTATCATTTAGAGTAGAAGCCAGATAAGTCACTATGCATCATATAATCACATCTCCTCATAACAAGATTACCTACCCCAAAACATCAGTAGGTTATGGTTGAGAAATTTTGCTTTACAGAACTCTCAGTTGTAATCTGTGATACTGAGTAAACAGTATTAATTGCAAAGGTATTTTTGTTACTTTGATTTCAACTGGAAAATTTCATTTTATTTGGGTTATTACCCAAATAAAATACTAACTACTTGGTGATGTAATGAAAATTACACTATAAATAATTCTATGAGTAATTAATTAAAGTTTAAAAAGTTACCAAAACCCCTACAGCTGGCATTTACTATTTCATGTCCCAGTTTGCTAAGGCTACAACTTTTGGTAAAACTCTAATTATGAAGCAACTTTACATTACATTGGATGAGAAGCATTTCACTTCTATTATTGGGTAAGTCAGCTTTCTGTCCTGTGACCAAAATACCTGACCAGAACGACTTAAAGGAAGAATAGTTTGTTTTGGCTCGTGGTTTCACAAGTTCAGTCCATCATCAGCAGGCTTCAAGTATCTGGGCCAGAGGTGAAACAGAACATTAAGAAGGGAGGCATGATGGAGAAAAGCTTCTCAGCTCAAGGCATCTGGGAAGCAGAAAGAGAAAATAAAGTGCCAGGGACAAAACATATATTCTAAAGGTCTACCTCCAGTGACCTACTGCTTCTAGCCACACTCTACCTGCCTACAGTTATCACTCAGTGTAGTAGTCCTTTCAAAATATTAATCAATCACATATATTAATCCCCTAATTAAGTTAAAATTCTCATAAATCTAATCATTTCACCTATGAACATTCATGCATTGTTTCACATACAATATTTTGGAGGCCACCTCATATCTAAACCATAATATTCCACCCTTGGCCTGCAAAAGTTAATGTCTATCTCACAACACGAAATTCATTTAGTCCATTTCCAAGAGGCCTCATACTCTTAACAGTTTTGGTACTGTACAAAAGTTCAAGTCCAAAGTCTCCTCTGCCACCTAAGACCTTGATGAGAGGTCCTGTAAAAATTAAAACTAAGTTACATAAATCCAATATACAGTAGGATAGAGTAAATACTCTCATTTCAAAGGGAGAAACATGGGCACAGAAGAAAGAGATAGGGTAACAACCAGTCCAAAACCAAGCTGAACAAGCAAATGCAGTAGCTCTGTGTCTGGCATCCGGGTCACAGGGTGGCAAGATATTATCTCCAAAGGGCTTGGGCCTCCTCATCCTCTGGCCTTGCCAGTTGCTTCACACATGGCCTCTCTGCTTCCTGGCTGCCATAAGCTCAGCAACTTTCCTCCACTACCCTCTACCATGTTGTTCTGTTTTACCTCAGGCTCAGACTAATGCAGCTGACCGACCATGGACTGAAATAAACTTTTCCTCTTAGTTGTTCAGGTTAGGTATTTATGTCACAATGATGAAAAGTTGTCTAACACATGTATCTTCCCCACCTTACTCCCATTTTCTTTTTAGGTGAGTTTAATTATAAATTTAACTAAATTATGATTATTTAAGCCCTACCATTTATTAGAAATAATTTAAGAAATTAAAGTGATTTTTCTAAAAATTCTTATACTAAAATATAATTCACATTGCTAAAAATTTAAAGGGAACATAAATCCAAAAAGTTCATTTGTAAGCAAACCCTTTTCCATGAAATTAACAAAAGAAACAATATAAAATTTTTAGATTTCTTAGTACATTTCAGACTTTTGAATGTTTGCCTCTAAATATTGTCTACTTGAATAAAAGAAACTTTAAAAGATTTAAATATCTTTTAGTTTTCATACAATTATAACTTTCTATGTTGAATGAAATGCTAACATTAATTACTAAGAAATGTGTGGCAAATTATAAACAAGTGTAATGTTTAATGTATACCAAATATCCATGTTCCATTGAAGGGTGTCTCTTTATATGCTTCATGTTCTGGAAAAAGATACAGTCCTCAATTTAAATACATTGGAATTCTGCCAAGTATTGTGAAATGAAAATACATAAAAGATTCATATTTCAGTCAGTGTGCACAGAAATTGGGTATTATATGACTCATCTGTGATTTTATACTTAAAATTGTAAAAATTTGAAGTATACTTGACAGTTACCTCTATAAATAATTGACTTAAAAATATATCATCTCCTACAGGATGATAAAATGTCAACTCTCTCTTAAATATCTAAAAATCATGAATCCATCTGATAAACATAAAGTAAAAATCATTATCCAAGTGTCTGCTTTTATTTAGTAATTCCAATGTGTATGAACAGATTAATTCACCAAGATAACTATCCATTTCCTTTCATTAGGGCTCTTGAAAAATCATACTTATTCAAAATGAAAATTCATATTTGGTTTTAAAAGTGTCATGTTTTCAAGGTAATGGTGTTGAAAATATTTTTATATGTTGAAGAAAGATTCTTAGATATCTTAAGGTAAATGAGAAAGAAAGAATAATTTCTGTTTCATTTACTGTGCTGTGAGTCTTATTGTTGGAAGAATAAGCTGACAAAATATTTTTGGAAAAGAAATTCAATTCTGCTATTATCCATGTAGGTCTACATCCATTCTTCTCTTAAATAACAACACTGTAGTAAATTATTTTTCAATATCCAAAAAGAGTATATATTTCCATTTTAAGCCTCTTTTCACTTGTTAGTCACTTTCTTAATTTCTTGGCAAAAGGAAGTGCAGTTACATATGTTAGCTCTTCTTTTTGCTCACCTGGAAAGCAAAACTGAAAATCATGGAGTGTGATGGTTCCCTGAAACTGGAAATTGGTGTCCATCAGGTTATCTTTATACATGAAACATTAATAAAGTGAATCAACCAATAAGACCACTTTATTATGTTTTAGGCACCACTTGTGACAGTTTCACTGTATTCTATCCATCCTATTCCTGGCCTTCCCCCTGACACTAAAGGGACACTTTAGGTTCCTGCCCTATCCTTCTCTTCTCCCTCTACCTCCAAACTGAGAGATGTTGCATCTCACTATCCAGATTCTCTCCTCCCTAGGAAAAAATTCCTACGCTTAGGGGTTACAACATCCTGTCTCTAGGGAACATATCCTCACTTTAGAAGAATCTTTGAGAACTGTAAGATAATATTAACCAAAAGTATTACACGACTATCATATCATAACTTGAGACTATAGTGTTTAAACAGTTTGAGAAAGACAGAAGAAACTTGAGGTATTCATGAGTCATAATACCAAATGGGCAGCTGATAATTTTGCAACAAATGTGTCAACATCTGTTGAGAAGTGTGCCTACCTTATGAATTTGACCCTAATTCCTAATAAAAATGCCTATTAGGAGTTTTCACATTCAAGTTCTGCTTTTACTAAATCTCTTTAAGTAAGACTAATGTTCACATTTAACATGTTTTCAGGCTTAAAAAAATAACATGCTCTTAAAACCCAAGTTCCACAAAAGTTTTACTTAAAGAGCTCTCAGAAGTTATTGCTATTTCTTGTCCATAAATGAACAAACTGGTATGGACCCAGCTGAGTTTCTTCAATTCATTCATAAAAGTCCTAACACCCAATGTGATATTATTTCCAGATGGGGGCCTTTGGGATATTGTTAGGTTTAGACAAAGTCATGAGAGTGGAGCTCTCATGATGGGATTAGTACCCTTTGAAAACATGCCTAAATTTGCTTTCTGTCCCTTTCCCTTTCCCGCTTTCTCTCTCTCTCCACCTTCTGAGGATAAAGTGGGGGAGTGACCATCTTCAAGCCAGAAAAAGAGCTTTCACTGTAAAACTGGATCAGCCAGAACTTTGTTCTTGGATCTTCAGCCTTTAGAACTCTAAGGAATAAATTCCTGTTGTTTTAGTCACCCTGTTTTGGGTAGCTGACTAAAATATATATGCAAATAATTGGATAAAGAAAGAATACATTGACTAAACTCCCTTGTTATAATTATAGCTGTGAGGAAACAGTACTATTTTTTTTTCTTGGAAATTTTATTGTAAAAATGTCATCACAGTGATAGTATCAAATAAAATACAAAAATTACCACTAGGAGCATCAAAAAAACAAATGAGCTCTTTTATTTTAATGTATTTATTATCAGATCAGGTTCTCTCACCAGTCTAAAGTCTTTTCCCAAGAGTAATGAAAATGTTGACTATAAGAAGACCTCTCATTTGATGGGCAACCTTAATACATGTGTTACTTTTCCAGTTATTTAGCTCATGCATCTGTGAAATTGAGACTATAACATTGATGGTCCATGAAGAATTGTAGTAAGGGAGCTGGTAAACATCATCTTGACCATGACCCAGAATGCTGCAGTAAGCTCTGTCTAAATCTTGAAAAGTACTTTGTGTGCAAGGGTTTACTTATTTAATGTGTTTCATTTTGCATAAAACAAAAATCACCACAGATATTCTGCTTAATAAGATGCAGGCGATATAAAAATACTAATTTCTATGTTCTATGATTGTTACAAGTGAATACCAGGTAATAACTCATTCAATCATCAAAACCACTGTCTGAATATTATACTCTCTTTGGAATTATTTTAAGCTCCTGCTGTAAAGATAAAGAAGGTAAGATACAGGAATCAAGTTTCAGGGAGCTTTAATAACTTCTTAAGGGCAATTGGAGCAGTCATAGAGAGAGAGATTTGAACCCAACCTAAGTTTGGTTTGCTGAACATGAGATAGTGCCTCTCAAGTCAACACTTCCTGGTTGCAACAAGGAAGGTAAAGTTGCCTAAATGCAGCCTAAAAACTGGAGAAAGTGACCATTTCCAAGATGAGGCACACTCTGTAGCCTGCCTTCCTACCATTGTGCAGGAAATCCTGACTCATACATTGCCACAGGAACAGTGTGTATGCAGACAGTAAGAATCATTACACCCAAGAAGTGAGAATTTTTTGAATTTAATAATAATTCATTGACTCTAGACTTGGTTCATATTCCTTGGTCACCTTGTTCTCAATTTTCTCAACAGTTAAAATCACATTAATTGGCCATAAAAGTCCCAGTATTTTGGAGATTTTTTATTCCCAGCTGTGTAAGAATGACATTTGAATCTGTATGCCAGACAAGATCAAGCTGCATAAGAAATAGCCACAAATCATTAGGCAACCAAAATATTATGATGCAACAAGGCCAAGAATTAAGCCATAAAATAAATTTGAGGGCATTCTGTAGCCAATCTAAACAGCTAATCAAATGAGATCATAGATTCTCCAGAAAGCAAATCTTGTCATTCCAAGCTTATTCTCATCAACAAATTTTCATGTGAAATTTTGGGGAAAGCACTTAGATTTTTCCCTATGGATTGGATTTAATCTCTAGTTGTATCAATTTCAGACTCAACCTGCATTTCTGTAGGGTGAGGCTAATGTCAATTTAGAGTCATCAAGATCATTACTCTTATGGCTTGGGTTTTTTCCCTGTCCAATCCTTCATGAAAATCTATATTAAATATATGTTAAAGTGCCTCGTATGATTTTCATTTAAACATCACACAAATTCTAGAAATATTATTGAGAAAGTGAAAGTGTAAAATTAAGAGGATGTATACAAAACAGATAATCCAAACAAAATAAAACAACAACAAAAAAAGAAAGAATGATAATAAGCAAAAAAGAAAACACACACAAGGGAGAAATTGCAGTGTGGAAAGAGTGGGAGCATATCTCAGTTCACTCATGCATTTCTCATGAAGCTGTGGAAGATGTGTCCCAAACGCTTAGTCAGGCTGGAGTGGGATGTTATGGGTCCCAATGGGAACAGAAGCTCACTACCATGGTACTATGCATTCCAAGCATGTGTTTCAGCTGTAGCCTTCTTTTCCTGTTTAGAACATTATCTGTGCTCTTAAGTCTCAATGATTGTACCCCTGAGAGCTGTGAACATCAAGCCTGCATCCTTAGCTGATCCTCATTTCTTCCTGTCTTCTGTGTTCAGATGTGTATTCTTTCCAACTGTTTGTCTTTTTTTCTCATTTCCCTACAATATATCAGGCTGTGTCCTTTCCCATAACATTCCTGCAAACACCCAGTGCAGCATACATCTTGTGTCTAATACATAATGCAATAGAATCTCAAAAGGTTACTCTATCCTTGGTGTTGGTCAATGATGTTTAGTTCCTTATTAGAAACATACTGCCTGTATTCACCCTTTGTGCTCACTGGTCCATGAAGGCAAATAAACAGATCAGTACCATCCAGCAATAAAGACAAACAGAGCCTCTTATAATGCAAATTCTTTCTGTTGTCTCTGTATGTTGCCTTTTCATTATGTGGATATTATTAATTTTTCATCTATATCTGGCTAGTGAGACAGATTTGAGATATTCTTTGTAGGTATATTGAAGTGATTACTCAGATATCTTTTCATGCTTGAAAGGATTTATTAACTAAGAGATAATGGAGTGTGCATCTACTTTTTATTGCAATGTTTCTCAAGATGGGATCTGTAGATGACCTGTATCAGAATCATTTTTCTGGTTATTAAGATGATGATTACTCATCAAGAGAAGAAGAATAAATAAACTGTGATATATTCACACAATAGAGATACATTCAGCAATAAAAATATACAAGCAACTGAAACAAGCAATATAATTAATGAATTTCACAAATATTGTGCTGAGTTAAAGAAGTCATATGCAAATGAAGATTATATTATGTAATCGATTTATATAAGTTTCTAGAATTGGCAAAATCAACCTGTAATAATAGAAATCAGACAATTGTGGCTTCATAGCAAGGAGACTGAATGGGGAGGGGCATGAAAAAGTTTTCAATGTGGATGCTCTGTCTTGATGTGTATCACAAAAACTGATTAAATGGACCAACTGAAACGTAACATTTCACTTTATATGAACCACATGCATATTTTAAAATAAGGCTTGCCATATCCTACCTCCATAGATCTGCATTTATTAAAATATTTTTTAAAATTTAGACAAGTTTTAGATTTACAGAAAATTTCCAAAATAATATATAGTCCCTCTATAACCTGTATACCCAGTCTCATCCACTGTGAATATCTTACATTACCGTGATAGTTTTGTCACAATGAATGAATCAGTATTAATATATTGGTATTAACTAAACCAGATACTCCCTTTGGAATTCTTGAGTTATTTTCGCTTAATGTTCTTTTCTGTTTTGGGATTCCATCCAGGATACCACACTAAATTTAATCATCACATCTTCTTCAACATTTCTTAGCTGTGACAGTTTCTCATACTTTTATTAGCTTCTCATCTTGACAGGTTTGAAAAGTACTGAACAGATATTTTGTAAAACATCCTTCCTGTGGGGTGTGTTTGATGTTTCTCTGGTAATTAGAATGGGGTTATAATTTGGGGGAGCAAGGCCACAGAAGCAAAGTGCTGTTCTCATCACATCAGAGCAATGGTACATATGATGAAAAAGACTTATCTTGCATGGCAATAATGTTGATCACTGCACTGTGGAACATCTCCATTTAAAACAAGATCCTTAGATATTTCATATGTCCATCATCTTTCAAGGTACCATATTTAATTTTATCATTTCAGAGAACTTTAAATAAGTTAGCATAATACTCTGTTTACAGCCATCCATTACTCAACATCTCCTTTAGATGTTTAGTGTTTCTGTGTCTGGAGATAGGGTACGTATCCCCTTTACTACTCCTTGTTTTCCATTGGGATGATCCCATGCTCCTTCCTAAAACCCCTAGTTCTTTTAAATGCCTTGCTACTCAATATGTTTACCACCCAGTAACTCTCCTCGACTCAGCCTTCTCCAAGCCTCTGGATCATTCCCAATAATTTTCTGAAGATTTTAATTCCCAGCTGTCTCTTCTCCATAACTACTCCTTCATACTTCTTAGCAACTTTAATATCCACAAAGGCATTCCTTCTAATACATGGTTTCTTAATTCTTTGTCCTCATATACACTGATTGTGCTTCTCTCTGACCTCAGTCAAGGTCATACAAGGTCATACCTAAATTTCATCATTTATGATAATTGTATTCATTCCATAAATCCCAATTTGGATCACCCCATCAAATCATCTACTTTCTGACGATGGCCTCCTATCCTTTTACTCTCTTATGAGTGCTCTGGTCCTCATAAAACCAGTGCTTCTCTCTAAAAAGAAAAAAAAATAACTACCACCACAAAAACATACCATTTCTAAGAAGTTACCCCTGCCAGCAGATTATGCTCCTGGATGCCCCTGAATTATTCACTTTCCTCCTTGCTTTTTCTGGATTCTTTGGTCTGACATTTAATCATTTTTACACAGACAACCTTCATTTCCTATTTTTTTCCTTGAGTCTAGCAGTCGAACACAGATGGTAGCAAAATGCACAGCATGCTGTCCATGCTCACATCGATTTTAAAACTGCACTCATTAACTGGACCTCAATGTTGTCCTATAAGAAACTCTTCATTTGCTCTTACATAGTGCTTTGGAAAATGTTTGAGGCCTTCTCTTATCTTTTCCACCTCTCCTCACTTTCAGCTAATGAGCCTACTTTTAACTTCATTAAAGAAATAGAAGCAACTGGAGGAGAGTTCTCGAATGTTCCTACCACCATATCCACTAACATTAAATGCATACCCTGCCTAAATGACAAATTACCAATTTTCCTTTTTCCTAAGTAAGGTCAACTTGTGACTTAAATGCCAAATTTCAGTCTATTCAAGGCTCTTACTATGACCTATTTTCCTTTTGTGTCATTTTTCTACTAATAATTTATTTCTATAAGCACATAAGCATACACCATCTTAAAGACTTCCCTTGATTCTGTTTCTTCCCAATTCCTGCCAGATTTCTCCGCTGTTTAGAAAAGAGTTTTTGTGGACACAGACCCTCCTTGCTCTCTCATGAGCTTTTGATTTTGGTTTATTGAGGCTTGTATACCTGCCACTTCACTAGAGCTGCTCTTATCGTGGATACAGAAGAAATCTGCACTATATAATCTAATGATCATTAATTAGGTACCCGATTTGACTAAATAGAATAATCTTACAGAGTTGACCACTATTACTTGAAACAATTTCTTTACTTGACTTAGTAGTACCAACCTTATTTCCCCCCAAACCTTGTTGGCCCTCTCATTTTCCTTTGATAATTCCTTGATACCTCCCATATCTATGAATATTGTAATATTGCAGGATGAAGTCTTCTCACTTAAGTAATTTCATTCTGTCTTGAAGTTTTAAATAATTGCTTCCATGAAAATTCCCAAATCTCTATCTAACCTCTTGAGAAACTATAGACTAATATCTACATTTATTAATATCTCTATTTAGATATCTAATATGCATATTACATATGAAAATTTGCAGAAGACTATATAAACAGGCAACAAAGAATTTATTCAAGACTATTGCACTAAAGGAGAGAGACTGTGCAACAGAGATTTGATTCAGTTCTGCTGAAACAAAAGATGGAAAAGTTTTCAAGTACTTGGTTAGGTTCCTAAAGATCTTTGAGACTGACATCAGGAGGAATATTGGTCAGTGTGATTAAGCCATTAATTTTAGTAATCGATACTTCTTGAATTTAGACTTCTACCCTCCAATAGAAATTGGGAGATTGACTGCTAGTTTTTTTTTACATTTTATTTATTTTTTTATGATTTTTAAAATTTTGATTGGCATGTAGTAATAGTTGTACTTATTTATGAGGTGAGATGTGCTGTTTCAATTCATGTATATAGTACATAATAATGAAATCTGGGTAATTAGCATATTAAAAATCACCTTAAAATTTTATCATTTTAGTGACTACACTAAAAATTCTCTCTTAATGATTGATTACATTTCAGAAGAATTTGTCCTGAGAAAGATATTTTGGGGTTGTAGATTTGCATCTTAAAGGAGTACAAAAAGGTTTTTCTTGAGATTATCTAAAGCCAGTGCTTTTTAAAAAGGAATATTAGGATTCTATAACACATGGAAATTTTTATAAAATTTAGTCAAGATGAGAATTTTAAGGCCATCTTAGTCATATTTCCAAAGTAATATGACCCCAAATGAACTATTGATTTTCCTTTACCCTCAAACCTTCCTAGCCCTCCATATTCTCCAAGTCAGTGGTAATTACATTCTTCCAGTTTTTAAAGCCAAAATCTTTAGGGTCAATACTGATACCTCTCTTTACCTCTACTCTCAGCCCCTGCCCTCCTCTCTTTCCACATCCAATTCTTCAGTAGTATTTATCCAGGTACCAACCACTCCTCTTTATCTTTGCCACACCACTATACTCCAAGCCCCCAAATTTCCCAGTAGATTATTAAACTGTGGTCCTAACTTTCTTCCTGATTTCATTCTTTCTCTTCCTACAGTCTACTGATCAGACAACAGATTTTCACTTATTTCAAACCCAAAGTCATTATCTTGGCCTGAAAAAACTCTGTATTTTTCTTTTGGCTCTCTCCTTACTCAACCTGTACTTTTTTGTCCCCACCCTAAGTTCTTTGTATGCCAGTCTTTGCCTCTTTGTTGTCCCTCCAACATTCCAATCTCATTTTGGTACTTGCTTTCTTCATTATCTGAAACACTCAGATTTCAACATGACTTTCTTTATTTCATTAGGTCTTCATTATAATGTCAAATGTTATCTTGTGTTTGAGTCTTACCCTAAGCTCATATAATGTCACAATAGTTTTGCTTTAATTTTTTTTTATACCCTTTACCACCATCTGGTGCATAAATTGTGTTTCCTTTTCTATTTTTTCTGTATCACCAATAAGAGTGTATATTCTTTGAGGGCAAGGACTTCATAAGTTTGTTTACAACTAAATGTGTGTGACTGAATGTGTGCCAGACAATAAATATTTGTGAAATAAATTAATGAATTCTCTGCCTTAGTTGGAAGTTTACAAATGATCTTAGACCTCCTTTGGCTTGGGATCACAGCCTAGTTGAATGAGTAATGGACTCTTTACTCTGCACTTACATTTTGAATGTTCTATTGAATTGCCATTGAATCCAACCCCATCTATCAGGCACATTGTCTGGAAAAGTCTGAGGAAATCACTTCTAGGAGGTTTAGATTCTTCCATTTGACCTTAGAGAGAGATTTCTCTCTAAACTATACTATGAAACAAACATTTCCATTTATTATTCTTTCTCAGTAACCATGAAATCAAAGGAACTTATAAATATACCATGTTTAAGAAAAGATAATATTTGTATTGATCTGCTGGAGTTACACTTTTTGGAATTGAAACAAAGAACCAAATGTTGTGGTTCATTCTAGTGTATTTCATTTTTGCAGCTATTAGAGGTCTCTCTGTTGTTGTTAAAACATTAATTTTTTTTCTAATTTTTCTACTGTCATTGGTTTTATGTCTTGAAGTAAAGATAGCAAAAAATTTCATTATTTTTATTTTTCAAAACTATTTCAAATATTTTTATTTAGATACTTGATTATCTATACATTTTCCTCTATGAAATACCCCTTTGAACTATTCTTTGATATAAATAAAGGGACAAATTAATTTTTTAAAGAATCAAAATTCATATCTCTTTTCAGAAATAGGTGGAGTTTAGGTGGACAGGGAACCAGAATGTACTCTGAAATCTCTCTTTAATTTCCTGTTCCACTATTAGGACTCAATGGAAAGTGTAAAACATAATATACAGCTATTTAAAGAACAATTGAATGATAAACAGGGACCTTATTGACCATCTAGTGTACAGTGGAGCTATAAAATGTTCACAACCTAATTTGAGAACTCATAAATGTAACTTATGTGGAATATGTCCTTGATATAATAAAGTTAAGGACCTTAAGATGGATAAATTATCCAGGATTATCTGTGTAGATCCTAAATGCTATCACAAGGATTGTTAAGAGATACAGGGGGAGATTTTTCTATACCCAATGTGAAGTCCAGGTGGAGGTTGGAGTAGTGTGGCCACAAGCTGTGGAATACAAGCAGCCATAAGAAGCTGAAAGACATAAGAAAAGGGATTCTCTCTAGAGCTTCCAGAGGGCTTGTGGTCTTGAAAAAACCTCAATCTGGGCCAATTAAACCTGATTTTAGACTTGTGGCCTCCAGAACTATGCATGAATAAATTTCTGTGGCTTCAAGTCATTAATTTCTGTTAAAACAATTTGTTAAAATAGCCATATGACCTTTGGCACAGGACCACCCCTTCAGACCAGGAGACTACCACAGTAGGTTAATCTCAGCAGCGTAAATCCACCCTCTCCAATTTATGCAGGTCCCAGATCCAGGATACAGTAGCGTTCATTGAGGGACACCAGCAGGGTCTGGGAGCTCAACATTAAGGTGAGGTAGAGACAATCTGCAAAGGTACTACAAGAATATAGGGAAGAAATGGTAATGTCTCAGATTCACACTGCAAGAAAGGAAGACACATAGACAACATGAAAAAAACAACAAAGAAAAGTGCCCCAAATAAACCAGGAAACTATAGTAACAGAACCCATGGACAGCGAAGTTGATGAAATGTCAGAGAAGGAGTTAAGAAGGTTCATAATTAAAATGATCTGTGAATTAAAGGATGATCTAAATGAGTAAATACAAGCACAAAGTGATCACTCCAATAATGAGATACGAGAGCAAATACAAGTAGCAAAAGATTACTTCAAAAGAAGAGAGAGAGACTTTGAAAAAAAAAACCCCAAATAGTCAGAAATCCTTGAAATGAAGGATACAATAAGTCAAATAAAAAACTCAATAGAAAGAATAACAAAAGGCCTAGATCACTAGGAAGAAAGAACATCAGATAATGAAGACAAAGTATACAACCTGGAAAATAAAGTGGATCCACAGCGAAGAAAGTTAGAAACCATGAACCGAACATCCAATAATTATGGGACAGCATCAAAAGACCAAATCTAAGAGTTATTGGGATAGAGGAAGGCACAGAGTTTCAAACCAAAGGAATGCACACTCTCTTCAATGAGACAATATTAAAAAATTTCCCAAGCATGAAGAACAAATTAGAAAACCAAATTCAAGAGGCTTACATAATACCAAATGTAGAAAATTACAATAGATCTACACCAAGGCACATTATAATGAAAACGCTTAGCATACAGAATAAGGATAGACTCTTAAAAGCCGCAAGAGAGAGGAATCAGATCACATATAGATCTCAAGGAAGGTGTGAAGAGAAGAGCAGTTGCCATGGAAAGTGTGATAGAAACACAGAGAATTCAAGGAAGGTGTGGAGAGAAGAGCAGTTGCCATTCAATATTTACAATGATCACATATAGGGGGAGATCAATTCATATCTCAGCAGATTTTTTAACCAAGACTCTCAAAGACAGGAGATGGTGGAACAACATATACCAAGCTCTGAAAGAAAATGGATGCTAACCAAGAATCTTATATCCAGCAAAACTAAGCTTTATATTTGATGATGAAATAAAAACCTTCCATGATAAACAAAAGTTAAAAGAATTCACAGCTAGAAAGCCTGCACTACAGAACATCCTCAGCAAAATATTCTAAGAATAGAAAATGAAAAACAATGATGAAAATCAGCAGAAGGAAGGATTACACTGAAGGAAAATCTAATCATAGGAGAAACCAAGTCAGATTAAATACCAAAAATAAACAAAAATAACTGGGAATACAAATCACATCTCAATAATAACCCTGAATGTTAGTGGCCTAAACTCACCAATCAAAAGACACAGGCTAGCAGATTGGAAAGAAAAAATAAATACCCAACAATATACTGCCTTCAAGAGACCCATCTCATACAAAAAGATATTCACAGACTGAAGGTGAAGGGTTGGGAAAAATCATACCACTCACATGGATTCTGGAAGCAAACAGGGGTTTCCATCCTCATATCAAATAGAGAAGACTTCAAACTAAAGTCAATCAAAAAGGATAAAGAAGGACATTACATACTGCTCAAAGGAACCATACACCAACAAGACTTAACAATTATAAATTTATATTCCCCAAACAATGGAGCAACTACATTCATCAATCAAACTCTTCTCAAGTTCAAGAGACAGATAGACAGGAGATAATTAAAATCAGAGCTGAAATCAATTAAATTGAAACCAAAGAAGCAATTGAAAAAATTAACAGAACAAAAAGTTGGTTCTTTGAAAAAATAAATAAAATTGACAGACCCTTAGCCATTCTAATGAAGAGAAGGAGTGAGAAAACTCAAATCACTATCATACATGATGAAAAAAGGAAATATCAAAACAGACACTACAAAAATACAGAAGATAATTAGAAATTATTTTGAAAACTTGTACTCCAATAAATTAGAAAATATCAAAGGCATCGACAAATTTCTAGGGTCATATACTTTCCCTAAATTGTATCAGGATGATATATACAATGTAAACGGATCAATTTCAAGTGATGAGATAGCAGATGCCATCAAAAGTCTACCAACCAAGAAAAGCCCAGGACCAGATGGATACACAGCCAAGCTCTATAAGACTTTTAAAGAAGAACTAGTACCAATACTCTCCAATTTATTTCAGAAAATATAAAGAGAGGCAGCCCTTCCAAAATCATTCTATGAGGCCAGTATCACTCTGATTCCAAAACCAGGCAAAGACACATCAAAAAAAGAAAACTTCAGACCAATATCTGTAATGAACATAGATGCAAAACTTCTCAATAAAATTCTGGCAAATTGAATACAAAAACATATCAAAAAGATAGTGCACCACGATCAAGTGGGATTTATCCCAGGGATGCAAGATTGGTTCAACATAGGGAAATCAATAAATGTAATTCATCACATCAACAGACTTAAAGAATAAGAATCATATGATCATCTCAATAGATGCAGAAAAAGCATTTGACAAAATACAGCACCCCTTTATGTTCAAAACACTAGAAAAACTAGGGATAACAGGAACATATCTCAAATCATAAAGGCTATCTATGCTAAGTTCCAGGCCAGCATAATTCTAAATGGAGAAAAATTGAAGGCATTCCCTCTAAAAACTTGAACAAGACAGGGATGTCCTCTTTCACCACTTCTATTTAACATAGTTCTTGAAACACTGGCCAGAGAAATTAGACAGATGAAAGAAATTAAAGGGATACACATAGGAAAAGAAAACTAAAATTGGCATGATATGATTGGATGATATGATTCTATACCTAGACTAAGACCCTAAAAATTCCATCAGAAAATTTCTAGAACTAGTAAATAAATTCATCACAGTAGCAGGATATAAAATCAACACCCACAAATCAAAGGCATTTCTGTGTATCAATGACAAATCCTCTGACAGGGAAATGAGAAAATCTACCCCATTTTCAATAGCCTCAAAAAATTTAAACACTTGGGAATCAACTTAATGAAAGAGGTGAAAGATCTATAGAATGAAAACAACAGAACCCCAAAGGAAAAAATCAAAGAAGGCCTTAGAAGATGGAAAGATCTACCTTGCTCTTGGATAGGCAGAATTAACATTATCAAAAATGACCATATCACCCAAAGCACTATACAGATTTAATGAATTCTGATCAAAATCCCAATGGCATTCCTCATAGAAATAGAAAAACAATCATGAAATTCATCTGGAAAAATAAGAGACCCAGAATAGCTAAAGCAATCCTTAGCAGGAAGAGTGAAGCAGGTGGCATCATTATACCAGACCTGAAACTATGCTACACAGCAATAGTAACAAAAACAGCATGGTATTCCACCAAAACCGACTGGTAGACCAATGGTACAGAATAGAGGACTCAGAGACTAACCCGAAAAATTACAATTATCTTATATTAGACAAAGTTGCCAAGAACATGCATTGAAGAAAAGATAGCCTCTTCAACAAATGGTGCTGGGAAAACTGGAAATCCATATGCAAAAAAAATGAAGTTAAACCTCTATCTCTCACCATGCACAAAACTCAACTCAAAATTAATCAAGGACCTAGGAATTAAACCATAGACCCTGCATCTAATAGAAGAAAAGTAGGCCCTGATCTCCATCATGTGGGATTAGGCTCCAACTTCCTTAATAAGACTCCTGTGGCACAATAATTAAAATAAAGAATCTAAAAATGGGATAGAATCAAACTAAAAAGGTTCTTCTCAGCAAAAGAAACAATCTGTGAAATGAATAGAGAGCCTACATCTTGGGAGCAAATTTTTACCCCTCACACATCGGACAGAGCACTTAACTCTAGGGTATATAAAGAACTCGAAAAGCTAAACACCAAAAAATAATTATAATAATAATAACCCAATCAATAAATGGGCCAAGGAACTTAACAGACACTTCTCAGAAGATGATGTACAATCAATTAACAAATACATGAAAAAATGTTCATCATCACTAGCAATAGAGAAATGCAAATCAAAACCACTCTAAGATTTCATCTCACTTCAGTCAGAATGGCAGCTATTATGCATACAAATAAACAATAAATGTTGGTGAGGATTTGGAGAAAAAGGTACACTCATACACTGCTGGTGCAGCCAGTACAGAAAGCAGTATAGAGATTTCTTGGAAAATTGGGAATGGAACCACCATTTGACACAGCTGTACCTCTCCTCGGTCTATACCCAAAGGACTTAAAAATAGCATACTCCATGGTCACAGCCACATCAATGTTTATAGCAGCACAATTCACAAGAGCTAAACTGTGGAATCATTTTAGATGCCCGTCAATAGATGAATGGATAAAAACAATGTGGCATATATACACAATGGAATATTACTCAGCAATAAGAGAGAAAAAAATAAATGAATGAAGTTAGAGAAGATAATGCTAAGTGAAGTTAGCCAATCCCATAAAAACAAATGTCAAATGTTTTCTTTGATATAAGGAGGCTGATTCATAGTGCGTTAGGGAGAGGGAGCATGGGAGAAATAGATGAACTCTAGATAGGACAGAGGAGTTGGAGGGCAAGGGAGGTGACATAAGGTCATTAATGGTGGTGGGGTTAATAATGATCATTATTATCCAAAGTACATGTATAAAGAAACTAATTGGTGTGAATATACTGTGTATATAACAAGAGATATGAAAAATTGTGCTCTATATGTGTAATAAGAATTGTATTGCATTCTGCTGTCATATAAAACAAATATCCACAAACTTTCCAAGAAAAAAAAACAGCCATATGAAACTAATACATTTATCATGTTCTTATTATTTTAGAGAAAACAATACCCATTTATATGAAGGTAATATTACTCACTGCAACAGTTCAGATATGTAATGTCCCTTAAAGGCCCATACATTAAAGACCCAGTCTTCAGTTTGGCACTGCTGAGAGATGGTGGAAACTTAAGAAGTGGGCCCTAATAGAGAGGTTGGCTCATTGGCAGCATGCCTTCAAAGGGGATAGTTGGATCCCAGCCCCTCTTTCTCATTCCTTTTTCTCTATTTCACTTCCCAGCTGCCACAAGAGGAGCACCTTCTACCACATTCTTGCCCCAGATTACTGCTTCACCCCTGGCCCAAAAGCAACAGGCCAACCCTGGACAGAAACTTCCAATACTATGAGCCAAAATAAACCTTTTTTCCTTAGCTAATTATCTCAGGTATTTTGTTACACTAATAAAAAGATGACTAGCACATACAGAGTAACATTGTTAGTGGAAAACTAGGCTAGAATCCAAGTTTCCTGTCTGCCAGTTTAGGGAACTTTTCACTCATTATAGCATCACATCTTCATGTTCCATTTGGGCATAAATCTAGGAAGTCATTCTTCTTTCCATTGAAATACTAGAAATAATGCTCTTATTATAGTTGTTCTCTTTCACCTGTTACCCATTTCCAATTAAATATGTAGTAGTAATCATACCAAAGACCTGAAGGTGTTGGATGACCCATTTAGCTTCCATTTTTTCTTTTCAAAACCAGTTCAGGATCTAGGAACAGTAAGCACATCCATGCAACTCTGGGCTGGAGGTTTTGTTATGATAAATGGGCCTCATTTCTGCTTTTGGAGAATAATTGGGGTGAATGCCTTGAGGTCATGCTTCTGGGTTTACCACTGTTAGAACTTACTTATACTTTCTGAATATCATTAAGGCTAAATTTTGCAATGTTTACCTTAGTGTTATTTTGGTGGATCCCTTGGATTAGTATAGTGGAAGCAACTTTTAATTGGCTGCAATAATTTAGTTTCCCTGGTATAGCTTTTTTCTAGGATGGTCAGGCTAACTTCTTATTTTATCTCCCTGCTTCCTCTCAGCTTTCCTTATTTACCCTCTGAATAACACTCACATTGAACATTAAGCAGGTGTTTGTGATTTAAGCATGGAATATTCCTGAGATTGATAAAAACCCAGTCTCTGTCTTCTTCATCCCCTCTTTGTGATGTATGTATGTGTATATGTGTGTGTGTATATATATATATATATATATATATATATATATATATATATATATATATATTTATGTTAAAACAAATATGCTTCAAACACATTGAAAATAATACCACTACATCCTGACTGTTCTGATTTTCCATAAAGCATAATGATTGGAAGAAAGACAAGCCTTAAAATCAGTGCAATGCCTTAGAGTTACATAGGCATTGAATAATATCCAGGGAAATTAAACAATTTGCTCCAGATCACACACCTAAATTGTGACAGAGGCATCATAGGAGTTGGGCTTCTTGCAAGTTGAACTTATTAAGCATTTATTAGTTGGTTAATCAGTTTCTAGGCTTTCACATGTGCTTTCTCAGTAATATTCACAATATAAAGAGGGAAAGATTAAGAGACTTGCCCAAGGCCACAAAAATATAAAGAATTGACTTGTGTCTTATTTTTGTAACTTTTGTTATTCCCTTATTATAGAAATAATGTATTGGCCATATAAAAAAGTTAGAATATACAGGTAGTAAAAAACAGAGGAAATTAAAACCTTGCAATTCTATAATTCTTAATCACACTTTGTATATACATTCAAATTTTGTATTGGAGTACATATTCAAATGTGTTTGTCTTTGTTAAACATGACATTATATTTTACTTATTATTTGAAAAGGTTACTTTTTTCTCTTTGAAATAAACTTTATCTTTTGTAGCAGTTTTAGGGTCACAGCAACAGTGAGAAGAAAGCAGAGAGTACCCCAACACTCCTTGACCATCTATCTACATATAGCCTCTCTTCACTGCCAATGGTCCATCCCAAATCACAAATGTGAGGGGTACATTTGTTACAACTGGTAAACCTCCATGGACACATCATTATTACTTAATACCCATATTATATTTATTTTCGTGTTCAACTTGGGAATTTGACAAATAAATATCTCCATAATTTAATTTTTTTTGAGAATATCTCCTGTTTGGAATCCTCTAGTATATAAACTTTTCAGACTGGCTTTTTTTTCACCAAATAATATGAATTTAAGCTTCCTTTATATCTTTTCATGGCTTGATAGCTCACTTTTTTATTTTTAGCAGTGAAGAATATTCTATTGTCTGGATGTACCACAGTTTATTTATCCACTCACCTTCTGAAGGACACTTTTGTTTCTTCCAAATTTGGGCAAGAATGAAGAAAGCTGCTATAAATATCTATGTGCAGGAGTTATCATGGGCATAAAATTTCAACTTCTTTACACAATTACCAAGAAGCATGATTGCTGGATCATACTCAAAGATTATGCAGAGTTTTTAAAGAAACCATCAAATTGACTTCAAGGTGGCTATATTATTTTGCATCCCCACCACTGACAAATAAGAGTTATTGTTGCTCCACATCCTCATTAGCATTAAGTGTTATCAGTGTTCCAGATTTGGGGCATACTAATAAGTATGTAATGTTATCTCATTGCTTTTTAAATTTGCATTTGCTGTATGATATATGATATGGAATATCTGTTCATAGGCTTATTTTCCTTCTGTGTGTATATGTATTTGATGAGACATATATGAATATATTTGGGCTGTTCAGTTTCTTTTCATTGTTCATTGCCATATCAGGGTCATCTAGGTTTTCTCCTATGTTATTTTCTTATAGTTTTACAGTTTTGCATTTTACATTTACATATATGATCCATTTTGAATAAATTTTTGAAAAGGGTGTGGTGATTATGTCTAGATTCTTGCACGTGAATATCAATTGTTCCAGCTCCATTTATGGAAAAGACTATTTTTGATCCATTATGTTGCCTTTGTTGAAGAGCAACTGACTATATGGGTCTATTTCTTGGTTCTTTATTTTGTTCCACTGCTCTGTCCATTCTTTCACAAAGTACCATATGGTCTTGATGATGACTGCAACTCTATAAGAAATCTTGAAGTCAGGTGTTATCATACAAATTTTCATAAGCTGAGTTTTCTTTTTTATTTAAAATATTTTTTCAATATTTAAAATGCTACAATAATTTTACACTTAATTTCTTTAAAAAATTCTTAATATTTCATCTTTGACCTATGTGTTATTTTAAAAGTTTTTATTTACCCACTTTTTTGTAATTTCCAGTTATCTTTCTGTTATTGATATCTAGTTCAATTCCACTGCATATAAGAGTAGCAATTATATGAATTCTATTATTTTGAGATCATTGGTGTGTGTTTTATAGTTAAGAACTTGCTCTATCCTGGTGAACATTCCATGTGAGATTGAGAAGAATGAGTATTTTGCTGTTGTTGAATGAAATTGTATAAACATCAAGTTATTGATGGTGAATTGAAATATGTCTTTGATAATTTTCTGCCTGCTCAATTTGTCCATTCCTAATACAAGGAGATTACACTATAATAGTAGATTAATGTATTTATCCTTGCAGGTCTATCAGTTTTTGTCTCACATTGTAATGTTCTGTTTTTAGGGACATAAAATTAAGGAAAAATTGGTCATGCAACTTATAATCCTAATAACTCTACTTTCTTTGAATTCTGCTCTGAAATTAATACAGTTCTTTTGATTAATATTAACATGGATATTTTCTTAATCTAATTACTTTTTATTTATGTGTGTCTTTATATTTAAAGTAGATTTCTTGTAGACAAAATGATTGGGTGTTATTTTTTGATCCATTATAACCATCTCTTACTTTTAATCAGTGTAGTTAGACCACTGACATTCAAATTGATTATTTATTTGTGTGTATGTGTGTGTAGAGCGAGAGTTGGGTTAATAGCTACCAATTTTATTCTCTTTTCTCTGTGTTGCCCTTGTTCTTTGTTCCTATTTTGTCTTCCAACTTTTTCCTTTTTATTTTTGGTTTTAATTGGACATTTTGTATTATCCTATTTTTTCCTCTCCTATTTAATAAAATCAATTAAACTTCTTTATTTTTATTTTTTTGTACTTTTTTGGTAGCTTCCACAGAGTTTTTAATATACACTTATAATTAATACAAAACCGCTTTCAAATGACATATCATTTCATGGGTAGTATAAATACTTTAACAAAATAGTCCAATTTCTTACTGTCCTTTGTATCATGTTTATCATTTATTTCATTTACACTTAAGTATGTGTGTGTGTGTGTGTGTGTGTGTGTATAAACACAAATGGAATGCAGTGTCCTTACTAGTATGAGCAAATGCTGTTAGAACAATTAAGAATAAAAAGAAAGATTTTTATTTACTTTCACTTACTCTTTTTCTCTTATTCTTCGTAGATTCACGTTTCTGACTTATATCATTTTCCTTATCTCTGAAAATTTTCTTTTAATATATCTTCCAAGCAACAGATTCTGTCAACATTTTTGTCTAAAAAAAGTCTTTTTTTCCTCTTCACTTTTTCATTGAACTAAAAAGACTCAACATGAACTTTACCCTTATCACCATATGTAACTGTATAAAACATTATTATTGAGTATATTTACAATGTTATAGGGTGGATATCTCAAGTTTATGCATCTTACCTGTAATTCTCTACTCTCCCCTTCTAGCCTCTGTTAATTACCATTCCACTCTTTGATTTTATGAATTTGACTATTTTAGATAACATATATGAATGAAATAATGCAGTAATTAACTTTCGCTATTTTATTTTGTTCCACATAATTTTCCCATGGTGCATCCATGTTGCTGAATATTACAGAACTTACTTATCTTTTAAGACTGAAGATGACTCCATTGCATTCATATACCACATTTCCTTTATCCATTCATCTGTTGAAGATTTAGTTTGTTTTTAATATCTAAGCTATCATGCATACTGCAACAATGAACATTGGAATGCTAATTAATTCTCAAGATTGGCTTCAATTTAGGGTCAAATACTGAAATGGGATTTGATCATACAGATAAATATTTTGAAAATTTTGTGGAACTCCATATATTTTTCCATATCAGCTGTATCACTTTATATTCCTATTAAAAGTGTGCAAGAGTCTAATTTCTTTCATTACCATTTGGTGTATGTTTTCAAAAATAGCAATCCTAACATGTTTCAGATTGCATCTCACTGTGCTTTTTGGTGTACATTTACCCCAAAATTAGAAATACTGAACACTTTTTATATATCTATTGAACATTTATGATTTGTTTTTAGAAATGTCTATTTAAATTCTTAGCCCATTGTTTATTTGTTCTTTTTAGTTATACATGACAGTAGAATGTCTTTTGACATATCATACATATATGAAGTATAATTCCCATTCTTGTGGATGCACATGATGGGGGTGTTGTATATTCATATATGAACATAGTAAAGATATGTCCAATTCATTCTACAGCTTTCTTATGCTCATCCCCCTTCCTTCCATTCATTCCCCTTTGTCTAATACAATGAACATCTATTCTCACCCCTCTCACCCTTATTGTGTATCAGTATCCACATATCAGAGAGAAAATTAGGCCTTTGTTTGCCGGGGGGGGGGGGGGATTGGCTTATTTCACTTAGCATGATAGTCTCCAGTTCCATCCATTTACCAACAAATGCTAAAATTTCATTCTTCTTCATGGCTGAGTAATATTACATTGTGTACATATACCACATTTTCTTTATCCATTCATCTGTTGAAGAGCACCTAGGTTGGTTCCATAGCTTAGGTATTGTGAATTGAGCTCCTATGAACATTGAAGAGTGTGATAACTGGATCAAAGAGTGGTTCCATTCCAAGTTTTCTGAGGAATCTCCATACTGCTTTCCATAGTGGTTGCACCAATCTGCAGTGTCACCAGTAATGTATAAGTGTACTTTTTTCCCTATATCCTCACCAACATTTATTATTGCTTCTATTCTTGATAATTGCCTTTCTAACTGGAATGTGATGAAATAGCGTAGTTTTAATTTGCATTACTCTAATTGCTGGTAATGTTGAACATTTTTCTTCATATATCTGTTGACTGATTGTATTTCTTCTTCTGTGAAGTGACTGTTCAGTTTCTTTGCCCATTTATTCATTGGATTATTATTCTTTTGGTGTCAAGTTGTTTGAGTTCTTTATATATTTTAGAGATTAATGCTCTATTGGAGGTACAGGTGGTAAATATTTTCTCCCATTCTGTCAGCTCTCTTCATGTTCTTGATTGTTTCCTTTGCTGTGAAGAAGCCTTTTAGTTTGATATAATCCCATTTTACTTCCTATGGTTTAGGAGTCTTTTTAAGGAATTTTGGTTCCTAAGCCAACATAATAGAGATTTGGGCTTACCTTTTCTTCTAGTAGGTACAGTTTCTCTGGTCTAATGCCTAGGTACTTGATCCACTATGAGTTGAATTTTGTGCAGGGTGAGAAATTAGGGTTTCATTTCATTTTGTTACATGTCGGTTTGCAGTTTTCCCAGCATCATTTGTTGAAGAGGCTATCTTTTCTTCAATGTATGTTTAGAGTGCATTTGTCTAGTATGTGATAACTGTATTTATGTGGGTTTGTCTCTGTGTCTTCTATTTTGTACCATTCATCTCATGTCTGTTTTGGTGCCAATACTACACTGCTTTTGTTTCTATAGCTCTATAGTGTAATTTAAGATCTGGTATTATGATGCCTCCTGCTTCACTTTTCTTATTGAGGATTGCTTTGGCTATTCTGGGCCTCTTATTTTTCCAAGTGAGTTTCATGATTGCTTTTTATATTTCTATGAAGAACATCATCAGAACCTTAATAGGAATAGCATTAAATCAATATAGTTCTTTTGGTAGTATGGCCATTTTGGCAATATTAATACTGCCTATACAAGAATATGGGGGATATCTCCATCTTCTAAGGTCTTCTTCTATTTCTTTCTTTATTATTATTTAGTTTTCATTATACAGTTCTTTCACCTCTTTTGTTAGATTGATTTCCCCAATCCCCAATTTTTATTTTCTTTGAAGCTATTGTGAAGGGACTGCTTTTCATAATTTCTCTTTTGGTTGATTCATCACTGATGTATAGGAATGGAATTGACTTATGATTGTTAATTTTATATCCTGCTACTTTGCTGAATTCATTTATGAGTTCTAGAAGTTTTCTGGTGGAGTTTTTTTTCTCTTCCATGAAGTTGTTAGCAAATAGAGATAAAGTTTGAGTTCTTCTTTTCCTATTTGTATTCTTTTAATTTCTTTCTTCTAATTGCTCTGGCTAAAGTGTCCAGGACTATTTTGAATAGAAGTGGTGAAAGAGAAATTCTTTGCCCATTTTTAATTGGAGTATTTTTTAACTCAGTTGTAGAAATTCCTTACATATTTTGGATATAAACTTCTTATTAGGCATATGGTTACAAATACCATCTTTTCTTATTCTAGAGGCATTCATTATACTCTGCTAATTGCTTCCTTTGCTCTTCAAAAGCCTTTTAGATTTATATGATTCCATGTGCTTCTTTTTGTGTTCTATTGAAGGTACTTTCGGTGTCATAGTCCCATAAAATCATTGCAAAGACCAATGTCATAAAGGTTCACCCTGTTTTCTACTATGAGTTTTACAGTTTTGGATACTATATTTAAGTCTTGTATTCATTTTGTATTGATTTTTATGTATTAAGTATAATATATGAGTTCTATATCCTTCTTTTGCATGTGGATTCATTTTCTCAACCCCATTGACTGATGAGATGTTGCTTTCCCTGTTGTGTATATTTGGAAATTTTTCTTTTGGAAAATGTAAATGTGTAGCTTTGTTTCTAGGCTCTGTATTCTGTTCCATTTGTCTACATGTTCATCTTTATGCCAATATCATATTATTTAGATTATACAGCTTTGTAATATTTTGAAAGCAGTAATGATATATAGTTTTATTCTTTTTCCTCAAGGTTGATTTTTTGGTTGCATGTGAATTTCAGAATTGTTTCTATATTTATTAAAAGATGCCATTGTGGTTCGGTAGGGATTGCTTTAGATAGTGTGGACATTTGTGTGTGTGTGTGTGTGTGTGTGTGTGTGTGTTGCCAGGGATTGAACCCAGGGCCTTGTACATGCAAGGCAAGCACTCTACCAACTGAGCTGCACCCCCAGCCCAATGTGCACATTTTAACAATATTATGTTTTCCAATCCATGATAAGGAGGTATTTTCCATTTGTTTCTTGTTTAACTCTTTCATTGATGTTTTGTAGGGTTTTAAAAAAATATTTGTTTTTTAGTTATATGTGGACACAATCTCTTTATTCTATGTGGTGCTGAGGATTGAACCCAGTGCCTCAGGCATGCTAGGTGAGCGTTCTACCTCTGAATCACAACCCCAGGCTCTTTCTGTAGGTTTTAGTATATAAGTCTTCCCCCTTCCTAAGATTAGTCCTGGTTATTTTATTCTCTTTGGTGCAATGTAAAATGACACTGTTTTCATTTCAGATGGTTCATTGTCAGAAAAACAACTAATTTTTACATGCTGATTTTGTATCTTGCATCTGGGATAAATTCATTTATTATTTTCAACTATTTTTGGTGTTATCTTAGGGTTGTTCCCCCCGCTCCCCATATGAGATCATGACATCTGCACCAGTGACAATTTTCCCTTCTCTTTCTTATTTGAATGAATTAAACTTCTTTTTCATTTCTACTTGCTCTCACTAGGATTCTCAGTAATTTATTTAATTGAAATGATAAGAGTGGACAGCCTTGTCTTTTCCCCTGATTTGGGGGAAAAAGTATTTAGTTTTCACTCAAGTGTGATATTATCTGTGGAATTTTCATATATGGCCTTTATTTCTTTCTATTACCAATTTGTTGAGAAGATTTTCATGAAAAGATACTGAATTTTGTCAATTTTTTTCCCTATGTCTACAGAGATGATCATGTTAATTTTATTGTCTGTTACTGTGGTATATTACATTTATTGATTGATTTTCATATGCTGAATTATCCTTGCATCTTGGGGATAAATCCCACTTAGTCATGGTGTATAATCCTCATAATGTGCTTTTGGTATCAATTTGCTAGTATTGTGGTTAAGGCATTTTTATCTGCATTTATCAGCATCTTGGATTTCAGTTTTTTAAATCTTACAGCGCTTTTGTCTGGATGGTATCAATATAATGCTGGTCCCATAAAATATATTTTAGAATGTTCCTTGAGTTATAAAAGTTAGGTTCTTTATTTAAGGCATTTTTTCTTTGTAAATACAGATGTCAATCATCATGAACTTCCCTCTTGGTATTGTTTTGTCTTATTTCACTACTTTTGTTTTTATTTTCATGGAGGAAAAAGGATTATATAAAATAGTCAATCATTAGGTTTCAGTATTTTTGGTGAGATAGTGTCCACAGACTGTGTATTTTACCAATTCATAGTAGTGTGCTGTTAGGCAAAAGGATGTTGTATTTGAGTGCTCACCTTCCCTTGGTAACCTGGGTTCTGAAAAAAACAGAAGGTTAGGCTCTGGCAAAATGGTTTTTCTTTATTACAGTCCTTTTTAGACTGCAGGAAAATGATTACTTTTCCCCTCCTGCTGTTAGAAGCCCTAGGGGAATTTTCTCAGATATTCCCTGTGGGAACCTGATAAGGCTCCTGAGAGTAACATTCATAAAAATATAGTGCTCCTTCTGTGACTAAGCTTTCTTGGAATTTTTAAGTCTCAGACATGTCCACACTGAGTCTCCAGCAATTCATCAGTTTCAATTCAAGCTTTCATATTTGTACTGGTTTCCATGGAGCTTTATGCTCTTGGGGTTTTGCTCTGGTAGCTTGTGGTACCCTGTGTCTGCCAGTCTTTCCAATTTGAGAGCCATGGATTGCCCTATTACCACACTTCTCTGATAATCTAAAAAGATTAATGAATTGATTTTTATTCATTTTAGGATGCACTACTGACTTTCAAGCTCCTTGTGTGTCAGGTCAGAAACCACAGTATAGTAATATACTTTTTTTCTGTTAATAATAGATCACGAACATATTTCTGTCAATTATTATCATTATTTTTAAGGCTAAAAATTTTCATCAGTATTTATTTAACACTTGTCCTATTGTTGAACAGTGAGGCTATTTTCTTTTTAAAAAATTGGAGAAACTCTTTTGTCTAGGTCTTTGGCACTTGTACATTTCCCCTCCATAGGATGAATGATTCTACATGGAAAAGGAAGCACACTATATACAAGGCCTCTAGCAGTGTGTGAATGCCCTCATTGTACCAGTTTATTTTAACATAAAATAATAATATTTTAATGTTTTTTATTAGTGCATATAGTTATACATAATATTAGGGTTCATTTTGACATAAACATATATGCATGGAATGTTATTTGCGCCACTTCAGTAAATTGAAACGAAAAATTCATTTGATTTATTACCAACACCACGTTATGACTCCAGAAATTCTCCAGGTACCTTGCATTTCTTTAATAGGCTACTCTGATTTATGCTTTTTGTTTGTTTGTTTTGTTTTTTTTTTTGTGGTGCTAAGAATTGAATCCAGGGCCTCATGCATGCAAGGCAAGCACTCTACCAACTGAGCTATATCCCCAGCCCTTATGGATTTATTATACTCTTTTAGAGTAAAAACAAATAAGAAAGTTGTTTTATAACTTCAGTGAAATCTCTTTTAATCAAAGAAAGCTTCCATTTTAATGATTAAAAAGCCATTTTTAATATGTATTATCTCTTAAAGCCTATTCTCTAAAGCTCATGTGGACCCTGTTCTCTTGAACATTTTGTTTTATAAAACAGGGATTTCTGGTTGATGATCTTATCAGTGGTAGGGAAAATGTGGTTCTACAGAGATCATTTAGCCATAATGACATTCTAAGTCCTATTTGGGTCATACAGGATTAAATTGTTTCTATTGCTAATTTTACTTTGCCTTCAGTCAAAAAAGAGAGGAAAGCTGTTAACTCCTATTAGATTTAAGGCCACATTTTAATATCACTTTATCTAAATATAACTACATCCCTTTCCTTTTAAAATGTTTGTTTGCAGCAGCTAAAATGTGCCTATAAAGTGCTAATGAATGTACTATGAAAGATAGGCACCAAGACAATTATTTCCTTTCTAATTTAGGCTTCATAATGGAGACCAAAGGATGTTTTAATATAGTCTAAGAAAAATTCAAATTTGACAAAATACTAACTCCTCAGCTACCTAAATTTTTATTTATTTTTTATTCCAGAAAAACCATATGCAAAAGATAACAAAGAGATTTTCTTTAGGCTTGTGCTAATTAAGTATTCTCACCAATCCCCCCCACCGCAAAAGCCACTTTTTTCAGTTAATATAATAATATGACAAAATACATCATATAAAATCTTCATAATTTGTTTAAATAATACATTATGTAACTTAGAAAATTATATTCTACAGTGTATTTTTAATTAACACATAATAATTATTTATATTTGTGAGGTACTATGCTTTAGTATATAAATACCAAGTCAGGGTAAGCACATATCTTTGACCATTTACCATGGCTTGGTTGTAGGAAGTTCTTTTAATTAAAAGTAAAATTCATCATTTTATTAACTTCTATAGCTCTAAAAGTTATTCCATCATTTAAAAAAAATATTATAATGCCTTTTTTAAAAGACAGTATTGAAAACTCTATCTTCCAAAAAGGTAATCCTTTGGTGAACACCGTCCCAAGCCTCTTTCTATGCATCTGTGTGAATGCAAACTCTTAATATGATAGGAAATAGGAGTACCTGGTTCTAAGAGACAATAAACCATGAGAAGATCATACTTTGGATATCTCTAAAAGGTTATCCTAAGATAAGAAATTGGACGTAGGCAATTTTGGGGGGAATTCATTCCAGTGAAGTAAGGTAAGTAGGAAAACTGATCTGGGAAAGAAAAAAAAATTAATAAAGAATCTTTTAACGAGTGAACTATCTCCTTGGACAACTGGAATTCATTCCTGTCAGAGATCTTTCAAAGGGTAAAGGATTCTCTGGAACACATGTCAGAATGTTCTACCAATACATGGGGAAGCTGGGGTATTTATCCACTAACTCTTTTTCCTTACTGGTTGAGGTTTGTTTCTGAAGCACTGAATTCTAAACAACTTCATGTTGGCCAGCACATGGCTAAGCAGTACTAATGGTCCCAAGCAAATGCCAGTGGAATGCAAGGAATCAATTAGGCAGAGAAGCAGAATAATGTAGGCACTTGAGATGGGATGAAATAAGTGTGAACAGCAATGGTCTAGCTCAGCCTCAGGAAAGGGTTATAATTTAACATTACATGCTACAGGGAAGTTGATCTCACCATGAAAGTCAGGAAAGGATTCTCCAAAGAACAACCAATGAAAGCAATATAAATGTTCATTTTAAAACTAAAAACAATGGATGTAATTTTAAAAAATGTTTGTACTGGGCACTGAAACCAGGATCACTATACCTCTGAGCTCCATCCCCAAACCTTTTTATTTTTTATTTTGAGGTAAGTTGCTTAGGGCCTTGTTAAGATGCTGAAGCTGGCCTTGAATGTGCCATCCTCCTCCTCAGCCTCCTCAGTTGTTAAAATGTTATTTTTTTTTTTTTAATTTTATTGTTGGTTGTTCAAAACATTACATAGTTCTTAATATACCATATTTCACAGATTGATTCAAGTGGGTTATGAACTCCCATTTTAAAATGTTATTATAATAAGTGGGTTACAATAAATAAAAATGGATCTTGAAAACATCAATCTGCTGATTGAAGATTCAACATGATAAGAGCCCAAGCCAATGAGAATATGACTCTCAAAAGACTAATGTAGTTGCCCACATTGGAGGTGATTTGGTTCTTAAACTAAGAGAATATAATGTTTAAACACAAGACTTGTGCCAGATTGCTCAGATTTGTACTTTACTGTGCTCCTTTATAGCAAACTACATAACCTCCTGAGTAAAGGCTCTTCATCTGTAAAATGCTGCTATGTTTTAGATATGGTAAGTGTCCCAATAAGGCTTTATGTGTTGAAATTTCATCCCTATTGTGAGGTAGTAAGATTGTGAAAACTTAATTGATGTTGTTTAGAAGTGGAGCATGTGGAAGGTGACTAGGATTCCCATGATTGAATCCAGACGGCTACATAAGAAGAAGGAAAGAAACCACATGTGTGTATGTATGTGAAAGAAACCACTCTCACACACACATACACATACACACACACACACACACACACACACACACACACACACACACAGTCCCTGTTTCTTTCCAAGTGGTATCCTGTGTCACCTTGAGACTCTACCAGTGAGAAGGCCATCACCAGATGTGGCCCCTAGATTTTATGTCTCCATACTGTGAACCAAATAAACCTTTTTTATTTTTAAAGTAATCATCTTTGGTTATTTAATAATAGTAATAAAAGTGGTGGTAAAAATAAAATAATGAGGGTGGGGGAGCATGAGAGGAATGGAAGAACTTTGGATAGGGCAAAGGGGAGAGTGGGGAAGGGAGGGGGCATGGGGGTAGGTAAGATGGTGGAATGAGATGGACATCATTATCCTAAATACATGTATAAAGACACACACACACACACACACACACACACACACACACAAATACTGCAGGAACAAAAATCAATTCACAAAATATCTTTCTTTTCCAACTACCAAAACCTCCAAAGAAACCTCTTGCTATAAGCAAGCTTCATATGTATTAAGGATAGAATTGATGGGAAAAAAAAGAGAGGAAGAAGAAATCAAAGAACAAGGAGTTTCTCAGGCCAAGGGCCCTTGGGGACACAAATTTTAATCAGTGAGCAGCTTCTGAGAGAAAAGCTGATAATGTTAGCTACAGGAAAAGATGTTATATATCTTCTGTTGTTCAATAGCAATGGACTGTTTTCATAATTAAGAACTGAGTTGCTTTTATTTGATATTTTTTTCAGCTGGACTAACCAAGATAATGGATGGTTAATATGGTTTCTACATGGTGAATATTAACTTAATGAATTTCTTCTCTCCTCCCTTCCACTTGCATTTAAATTACTGAGATTGAAAAAAAAAAAACCTACCTCACCATGTAGTTGAATTAAGTGAGTTCATGAATACAAAAAAAGCTTTTAAATAGTGCTTCTGCATAGTAGTTGCTTTATTTAACTATTAATTTTAAGGAGATAGAATGGGGATAAAATGAGAATTATGACATATTTAAGAAGGAGATCAATGGTTATCTGATAATTGGATCTTAGATTTAGGAGAAGTTTTTAAGAAATATTTTGAGTTTTGTCTTTAATGATGGAATAACAACTGGTGTCAGTCACTGAGGTGAAGGAAATAGGAAGATAAGAGTATCTGACAGATAAAGATCTTGAGTATGTTTGGAACATTGAATCTGAATTGAATGATATATCTAAGAGGAAACACCAAGTAGGCAGTTGCATATAGAGGTTTGGAGGTCAGATGGGAGATCTGAGCTGGAAATACAAAACTGTGAATCATCTGGACAGAACTGGGAATTGAAGGTATGCATAGAAAAAATATAGACAAAGAACATAAAGTTGTTTACAACAAAGAAATGCTGGTAGTACATGGGGTAAGGTTTAGGCAAAACTAAGAAATATGGAAAACTTTGGACTTTCTATCTTAATATCTCCATTTTTCTCATATTCCCTCCCTTTATACTGACATCCGTAATAAATTTATCAATTAATTTAGATTGCTCCTAGCTTCCCATTCATTTTTTTTTTGGAAGAATTAACTGAGAAACTCCTATGGAGCAAGGAATATTCTGCATGTTAACTATATAGCAGTGAAGAAGACAGACATTACCTGATCTCATCAGGTATAAATGTTCCACAATGAAAAAGTTACTTATAAAATTAAACTAAGATGATGTGGTAGAATGAGATTGAGTGACCATATTAGTTTGGTTGGTGATGAAATCCTCTTTGAAAAGAGTATATTTAAAATGAGATTTTTAAAGATAAAATGGAAGCTGTCATTTGGTCATCAGGTAGAATACTCACATAAAGTTCATTCACTCTTGTAAACAACCTTTCGGCACAAGAAACAGAGAGGACTATGACTATGTGACTATAGAATAGGGGGAAGAAATGAATAAAAGAGACCATATTGTGTAGGTCTTTGTAAACAGAAGAAGTGTGATAAGTAGCTACAAAGATAAGACACTGGACAGTTTCAAGGAAGAGAGTGACATGATTCAATTTATTTTTTAAAACTAACCTTATAACTGCTCTGTAGGTAACATATTACAGGAGAGATAGAAGAGAAAAAGGGGGATCAATTAGAATAGAAGCACTATCCAAATAGATGGGAAGGTAATTTGTACAATATTGTAAGTACATAATATAAACAAAACAGAAGAGAGTACATGAAAGAATTAGATGAAGGAAGGAGTAGAATCAAACATGACTCGACTCTTGGGTTTTAGGTTTCCATAGTACAGTGCTTTCATAAACTGAAGTGAGAAATACTGAGGGAAAAACTAAATTTAGGACTGGGAAATCAAGTGTTCCATGTAAACTTTATTACAAATCATAACTCACATAGAAAATACAAGTCTTGAATATTTGAGAAAATTCAGGGCTATAGATAAATATTTTAATATTGTGGTACAAAGATAGTACTTAAAACCATGGGAAATGATAGGTCATCTAAGATGACTGTGTGGCACCAGAAGAGAAATGGGTCCTGGAAAAAAAAGAAGAAAAATAGCTTATGATATTAAAGGAAACTGGAAGAATGTGGTATTATATAAGGCAAAAGCAGAAAGATTCTTAAAATTAATAAAGGAGTCGTTTGTGTTGCATGTTACTGGGTAAATAAAGATGAGAACAAAAGGGCATGAATGGTAACAACTTAGACCCCGCTTTCCTATATTCCAGATACATGGTGACATATCTTCCACTGAATTCACCTGTGTTACATATCATACTCTCAAAGCCTTTCTTTTCACTTTTTACCTAATCCACTAAATCAAGTTATACAACATTAAAAATAAAAATACAAATATTTTAAGATTTAAGTATTATTATGTTGCAACCAATAGTTTCCTTTGTTTTGACCTCTAGAATGCTTTCATATGAAGTATCTCTCATTAAATATAATTTTGAAGAGCAGCTTTTAAAAATTTCCCAATATTTCCCATAATTATTGAATGTTGTACAACCCCAAGTACTTTTCCTAAGATTTTGACTTTGTTACTGCAGCTAATGATTTCTCCATTTCTCAAGACTACTCATCAGTCTATACCAGTCCATATATCCTCAAAAATAACAGGTAAAATCAATGACGAGATTATAATCTGTTTGTAGCTATGCAGCATGACTCCCTTTTGATCCAGAAAAATTTCTCACCTCATAGTCACTAACAACATGCACTTACACATATCTATATAGAATATAGACAAGATAAAAGAGAATTTATAACATGCTACTGTTTTGTGGAGACTATCAAAGCTATCTATATTTTTATGCATTTCAAAGATGGTTAGGTTTCTACTATTTCCAAGGAGAATGCAATTGATATCAGTATTGAGTTATATTATTTTCAACTTTTGCACCTATAAAATATTTTATCACTATTTATAATAAATATCACAATAAATTGTCAAGAAGCAATTGCAAATTCAATCTTACTGAGCATTAAGTTGCTGTAGCTCACTAGCTGTAAAAATCAAAGACCAGTCTTTGGTTATTTATGTTATATGGCAATAAGAAGAAAACTGATCTAATCATCCTTTGAGGTGCAATGCTTAGTTCTTCAAAATATCAGAATGTAGCAATTACTTGACAGGTTTTAGGGTCTTCTGGTTAGACCATGGGCATGTAAAGATCTTCAAAGCTGTCCTCTCACACTTAAAATGAGTAAAAGCTTGGCACAAAAAACAAATTTTCTTGGATTTTATAGATGTTTCAATGTAAAAGTCACTTGCAAAATCTGGAAAGAGAGGTATATCTATAGATGCACATACCAAGGAGAGATACTACTAGTGTTATAAACTAGTAGGAACTCTTGAATGCTTATTTTGGTAAATTATGGGGGGCTGGGTGTGAACTAGCACATGAACAAAAAAACTTGCAGGGGCTCAGCGGAGATCAATACTCCAGGTGGGTTTCATCTCTAGACTCCCACTAGATTGTCATAGAGAGTACCAAAGAAATATTTCTACATGAGGGAAAAGTTATACCACTAGAGAAACACTTGTGAATGTTACATACCTGAGTGACAAGACAACTAAAAGACTTTATAAACATAAAATGGAATGCTCATCTTTCCCCATATATTACCACTGAATAATAATGGTTCAGAATTATTACAGTGGATTATAGTTGAAAGAGTTCCAAGGCACAGACTCTGTGCAAGGAAGCATATTTTGTGATGTCCAACCTCAAGAGAAAAGAAACCAAGGACAAAAGAAGACTTTGAAGTCCCTAGCATTTAACAGTCCAACTACTAGACAGATTAACATAGGTCCTTATAACATGTCTGGATTTCAACTAAAGAAAAGATATATTGAGATACAATTTGATGAATTGAAACAGTCATCAGAAAAAAGACTCACATACAACACAGATATTGAATTAGAAGGCAAAGAGTCTAAAGTAACTGTGGTTAATAGCTTAAGTGCATTTATGTTAAAAAATGGGCAATAAGCAAGAACAGATCGTAAAACAGTTTCACTGTGCATTGAGTACCAACTTCCCAATTCCTGTAAGAACATACACATGAAACAAATTACACAGAATGGATTTATTACTACAAATAGGCAGCAAGGGACAAAACAAACACATAGAATTCATCATAAGCCAGTCCTCTAAGGTTCAGGAAAGCTGCCTGTAGTATATGGAGTCTCAAATGCACCTGTCCCACTTGCATCATATCTGCAAGATCTTGGAATGCAGCCTTCCCTTGGTTCACATGGATCACTGGGCTAAAGCACTAAAGTGGATCTCATTTTCAGGAGAAGACTCATAGAATCAGGGTTGTTTCAGTCACTCTCTCTCTCTCTTAGAATATTGCATTCCCATCACATTATGTAGTTATCCAGGATAATTACATGTGATAAAGGAGGGGACTGGGCTGGTCTAGGGCCACCAAGAGAATTCTGCAGATGGGTAACATCAGCAGAGAAATGCAAACAGTAAGAACTGATCAAAATAAAATCTCAGAAATTAAAAGCACTGCAACAGAAATTAAGAATGCCTTCAACAGGCTCCTCAGCAGATTCTATCTACATGGTTAAGGAAAGAATCAGTGAAATAGAAGGTAAGTCAATAGAAGCTTCCTAAGCCAAAATATAAACACAAAATGAAAGAAAGGAAAAAATAGAAATACACATAATGGTGGTCCAAGAACTGTGGGATAAAAGAAGGTTCAACACACTTATAACTAGAATATATAATATTTGAAAGAGAAAAAGTGTGAATAAAGCAGAATTATTTAAAGCACTTTCCAAAATTAATGACTACTATAAAACCTCATATCTAGGCCTTCAAAGAACACCAAGCAGGATAGATACCAAATAACTGCACCTGGGTATATCAGATTAATACTACAAGAAAACAAACACAAACATAAATGCAAACAAAGCCACTTTATTTTTTTTGAACCTTAAAAATATTTATTTTTATTTTTATTTTTATTTTTTATTGGTTGTTCACAACATTACAAAGCTCTTGACATATCATATTTCATACATTAGATTGAAGTGGGTTATGAAACCCCAATTTTACCCCAAATGCAGATTGCAGAATCACGTTGGTTACACATCCACAATTTTACATAATGCCCTATTAGTAATTGTTGTATTCTGCTACCTTTCCTATCCCCTACTATCCCCCCTCCCCTCCCCTCCCATCTTCTCTCTCTACCCCATCTACTGTAATTCATTTGTCTCCTTGTTTATTTTCCCATTCCCCTCACAACCTCTTATATGTAATTTTGTATAGAAATGAGGGTCTCCCTTCATTTCCATGCAATTTCCCTTTTCTCTCCCTTTCCCTCCCATCTCATGTCTCTGTTTAATGTTAATCTTTTCTTCCTGCTCTTCCTCCCTGCTCTGTTCATAGTTGCTCTCATTATATCAAAGAAGACATTTGGTATTTGTTTTTTAGGGATTGGCTAGCTTCACTAAGCATAATCTGCTCTAGTGCCATCCATTTCCCTGCAAATTCTATGATTTTGTCATTTTTTATTGCTGCATAGTACTCCATTGTGTATAGATGCCACATTTTTTTTTATCCATTCATCTATTGAAGGGCATCTGGGTTGGTTCCACAGTCTAGCTATTGTGAATTGTGCTGCTATGAACATCGATGTGGCAGTATCCCTGTAGCATGCTCTTTTAAGGTCTTCAGGGAAGAGTCCGAGAAGGGCAATAGCAGGGTCAAATGGTGGTTCCATTCCCATCTTTCCCAGGAATCTCCAAACTGCAAAGCCACTTTATTGATAAAAATGGATAAGAATAATAGAATATTTATCATAAGAAATAATGCAAGCAAGAAGAGAGTAGAGTGAAATATTTAAAGTGTTAAGAAAAAGAAAAAGAAAACCATCTATCTGGAATTATAGATACAATGAAATTACCTCTTAAAAATGTAACTAAAAATGAGGCAATTTACTACAAATGGAATACTTCTATAAGAAACGTTGACAGAAATTATTCAGGCAGAAGAAAAGGGACATAGGTCAGAAAATTGAATTCATAAAAGAAAGTCAGCTTATCAGAAGAATAAAAAGGAAAAGTGTTACATTTTATGGTGTGTAATTGATCTAAAAATAACTTGTGGTTTAAGGCAATAATAACAAGTAGCAAGTATTATGGGATATAGATAATCAAATAATGACAGGATTGTCACAATAGAGGGAAAAAGTAATTAGAAATATTCTGGTATAAAGTCATTAGATTACATTGAAATGGTATGGTGTTTGTTGAAATTAGGCTAAAATTAGTTGAAAAATGTATAATATAGAATATATATTATATCACATGCCTGTAATCCCAGCAACTCAGGAAGCTGAAGCAGCAGGATTAGATGGTTGAGGCCAGCTTCGGCAATTTAGTGAAGTCCTAACCAATTTAGCAAGACCATGCCTCAAAAATAAATAAATAAATAAAAAGGGCTGGGGATGAGGCAATGGTTAAACAACCCTCGGTTTTAATCTTTGGTACCAAATAAATAAATAAATAAATAAATAGAAGAAAAAGAAAAAGAAAAAAGTTATAGTAGAAACTGTAGGACTACTAAAAGTCTTGAAATATAACAGAAAGGCTAGGAAAAGAGATAATATGGAATATTTAATATTTCACTTAATACAATACAAAGCCTAAAAATGATGGAAGGAGAAATGAGTAATAAGGGAAACTAAAAGAAAACAATGACAATCATTCAGTTGTTTCAATAATTACTTCAGACTAACTGAAAGACAGATCATTGGAGTGGGAAATATAACCAGGACCTGATCATTCATTTTTCTACAAGAATCCCACTTTAAATGTAAATATTCAGACAGGCTAAAAAGTAAAGAGATGAAGAAAAAATACAATGCAACATGGATCAAAGGCAGCTGGAAAAGGTGTAGTCGTTTCAGAAAAAAAAAAAGCACATGTCAGAACTGAAGAATGTCAGCAATAAAGATGGGCATTATGTGATGATAAAGGTGTCAATTTTCCAAGGAGACATAACGATCCTAATAGTGTATTCACCGAACAATTGACTGCCAAAATACACAAGGCAATAACTGATAGAGTGGAAAATAGAAATAGATAAATCTATGATTAAGATTATAGACTTTTTCTGTTAGAAATTGATAGGTCAAGCAGGCAGAAAATCAGTAAGAAGATCAGTGACCTAAGCGGTGCTATAAATCAACTTCACATAGTTGACATTTACAGAATATGTCATCAAACAGCAGAATATATATATTCATCTCAGGTGAACAAGAACTATTCACTAAAATAGACCACATACTGGGCCATGAATCATATAACCAATTTAAATGGATAAAAATCATAAAGACCAGATTTTATGTAATAATGAAATATAAATTAACAGTAGAAAGGTAACTGAAATCCCATCCCCACATGTCACAAGCCCTCATGGGCTGTGTGTAAGCTATGCACATTTGAGTGTATGAGGGAACTGGACTGACACTGCCACCTGATTGGGCTGTGTGACATATGTGTGCTGTCTCTGTCACTCTGCCTATGATCCCACAAAACTCCTGCGATGGGTGTGGCTTTCCAAGATGTCAGTCAAACTGCTGACCACAAGACATCACCAAGCAAGACTCCACACTCCGAAATCCAATCCCTGTCTTATTGGGGTGGAACTTTCTATGAAAGGTTTTTTCCCCAATAAATACTAGGATTCGGGGAGTACTCTCTCTTGCCTGCTTCTTGCCTCTTGCTTTCCTTGTTCTCCTTGCCCTCCAGTGTGGGAGCTTATTTCTTGAGGCTGCAGAGATGTCCTGAACCCCAAAAAAGTATTTTCTATATTTGTGGGGTTTTTTTCATTGGCAGCCCAATCCACCTGGAGTAACCATGATTCTGTCAAATATTGCAATACCTACAAATCATTTGGAGCTTAAATACAACAGTTATAAAGTATTCACAATTAAAATAAAATTTATAAAATTAAATGAGCATAAAAGACTAACATGCTAAAAATTTTATATATATTTTATGTTATATAATTTTAACCAATTTATTTGTTTTTAATTGGAAAAATTGTAGCTATCATGCACTAAATATATACATATATATATATATAATATATAAAATTTTGTATGTATATGTGTATATATATGTGTGTCTGTATATATATATATATATGTATATATACATATATACATATATAAGCTTCTGTTTTAGGAAACTATAGATGAAGAACAAGCTAGTGTAAGTAAGCAGTAGAAAATAAAAATGACAGCCGAAGTGCCTGGTATTGAACACAGTGAAAATAGAATCAATTTTTTAAAGTCATTTATTTATCAATGAAGATTTTTAAAATGTCCAGATAAAATAATCAGGAAAGAGACAGAAGATTCAATTGAACAATATTAGAAATAAAAGGACAGCTGTTACTACTAATCCAATGGAAATTAAAATAATAATAAAATACTATCAAGAAACTTACAATGCAACATTGCTGGTGGGACTGCAAATTGGTTCAGCCAATATGGAAAGCAGTATGGAAATTCCTTGGAAATCTGGCAATAGAACCACCATTTGACCCAGCAATCCCTTTCCTTAGTTTATACCCCCAAAAAACTTAAAAACAGCATACTGTTTTTGAGGGACACAGCCACATCAATATTTATAGCAGCACAATTCACAATAGCTAAACTGTGGAACCAACCTAGGTGCCTTCAGTGGATGAATGGATAAAAAAAATGTGGCATATATACACAATGGAATTTACTCGGCAATAAAAGAGAATAAAATCACGGCATTTGCAGGTAAATGGATGAAGTTAGAGAAGATAATTCTAAGTGAAGTTAGCCAAACCCAAAAATAACAAATTCCGAATGTTTTCTCTGATACAAGGAGGCTGACTCAAAGAGGGGTAGGGAGCAGAAGCATGGGTGGAATAGATGAAGTCTAAATAGGGCAGAGGAGAAAAGGGAGGGGGCAGGGGATTAGTAAGGATGGTGGAATGTGATAGACATCATTATCCAAAGTACATGTGTGAAGACACAAATTGCTGTCAACATACTTTATATACAACCAGAGATATGTAAAATTGTGCTTCCTACATGTAATAAGAATTATAATGCATTTTGCTGTCATTCATTTAAAAGAACAGTAAAAAAAAAAACTTCAATCCTTCAAAAAAAAAAAAAAGAAAGAAAGAAACTTATGATGCAAAACTTGTTAAGTTAAAAGAAATGGAGTATTCATTTGAAAGCCAAAAGTTACCAAAACAGAAACAAGGAGAAGCAGATAACAGAAATCCATATATTTAAAAAGCTTAGAAATTGTTTAAACAAAGTCCCAAATCATTTGGTTAGTAAAATCTCCCAAATATTTAAGAAAGAAATATACTAATTATATACAGTCTCTTCTGGAAAACAATAGCAGAGGGATACTTCTTGACTCATTTTATTAGATCATAAATATCCCAATATCAAAAGCAGATAAAAATTACAAGAAAGCAAAGCATCTGTATCTCTCATAAATATAGATGCAAACATCCTCAACATCATAATAGTGACTTGAATCCAACAATGTACAAAGAGTTACACACCATAATTAGAGTTTATTCTAGATAGACAAAACTCATTTAGCATCAGAAGATAAACTACCATATCAACAGGAAAAAGAAGAAAAATTATGGTCATATCAGTGGAAAAAGAGGAAAGCATTTGATAAAACCAACACCCATTCATGATATAAACCCTCAGGAAACAAGAAATAGAAGAGAACTTCCTAAGATGATAAAGAATAGATAACTACTATAATCCCATAACAACCATTGCATTTAACTCTGACAGACTGGACTGTTACCCATTAAAGACCAGGGATAAGGTAAAAATATCCCCAATTGCAATTCCCATTCAATATTGTAATGAAAGTCCCAGTGTGAAAATATGACTCCATATTTTAAATATAAGCATTTGTAATGATATTACAGTCATGTAACATTAATCACTTTAAAAATACTTAAAATTTAAGCCAATTTATATTTGTTTTTAATTGACAAAATTGTAGCTATCATGCACACAATGTTTTTAAAAAATATGAATATATGGAGCTGGGCTGTGGCTCAGTGGTAGAGTGCTTGTCCTGCACATGTGAGGCACTGGGTTCGATCCTCAGCACCACATATAAATAAATAAAGGTATTGTGTCCATCTACAACTTTAAAAAAATTTAAACTGCATATATTTGTAATTGTTACATTGAGTTAATTAACAAAATTAAGCATTTTGTTGAAAAATTCAATGGAATTTAGTAATACATTCACAGTGTTGTGCACCTATTTCTTCTGTCTAGTTTCTAAATATTTCTGTTACTCCAAAATAAAACCCTGTACTCATCCCTTATTTGCCACATCCTACCCAGACTTTGGTAACCACCAATATTCTTATTGCTTATATGCATATGTCTGTTTGATATATTTCATTTAAGAGGGATCATGCTGTATGTGACCTTTTGTGTTTCAATCCTTTAATTGAACAATGTTTTCCGGAGTTATCTACATTGTAGAATGCATATTATTTTATTTCTTATGGCCGAATATTATCCATTTGGATGTATATCCCATAATACTTTTCTATTCATCCTTTGTTGAAAACTTAGGTTTTTCTCACATTTTTACAATTGTGAATTAACACAGCCATAAACATACATGTTAAAATTTTTGTTTGTGTGCCTGTTTTCAATTTTGAAAGGTATATTTTAGTACATAAAATTGTTAGATGCTACAGTTATTCCATGTTTACCTTTCTGAGAAAGATCAAATTGCTTTTCATACCTGAGCAATTCTATCACCAATGTTCAAGTGTTCGGAATTCTCCCTATACCTACTAACATATTATTTTCCATTTTTTACTATAGTTATACTTTTGAGTGATAATATTAAGCCTCTTTTCATATGCTTTTTAACTAATTGAACTTTTTATTTGCAGAAATATTTAAGTCATTTTCCCAGTTTTGAATTGTGTTATTTGGTTTGTGTTACTGAGTAGTAGAAGGTCTCTCTGTATATTGACTACTTGGCTCTAATCAGATTCATGATTTGCATATATTTTTATCCTCTGTAAGAGGTATTTTTATTTTCTTAGTGGTGCTTATGATACACAAAAGTTTTTAATTGTAATTGTCTAGTTTTTTTCTGGTAACTTTAGTGTCATATCTAAGAATTCATTGTTAAACCTAAGGCCATTTGTAGTACCTCAATATTTTCTCATAAAAGTGTTATACTTTTAGCTCTTATATTCAGCTTTTTAATTTATTTTGAGTTAATTTTTATGTAAAATGAGGTAAGGGTCCAACTTCAGGATTTTGCTTGTAGATAAACAGTTTCCCCAACACCTCTTGGTAAAGAGAGCTTTTTTTCCCCAATGAATGGTTTTGGTGCTATTTTTATAAATATTTGACCATAGATGGATAGGTTTTTTTGGACCCCTGAATTCTATTCCATTGGTTTATAGGTTTATCTTTATTCCAATATCACACTCTTGTTTACTACAGCTTTCTTGAAGTTTTTAAAGTTAGTGTGAATCATTCAAATTGGTTCTTTATCAAGATTTTGACTATTCCCGGCCCTTTGTAATTCCTTAATTTAAGGATCAGTTTTTTCATTTCTGCAACAAAAGTTATTGGAATTTTGACAGGGATTGCTGTGATGTGTAGATTAATTACCTTTGGTAGTACTGACATCTTGATAAGAGTGTATGTTCTAATCTAAGAACATGTAATATTTCCTTTTATTTGGATTTTTTAAAATTTTCCTTACTGAAATGTTTTGTGGATTTTATTGTACAACTTTTAGTACTGAGGTTAAATTTATGCCTAAGTATATAACTCTTTTGGATGCTATTGTTGTAAATAGATTGTTTTCATAATTTACTCTTTTATTTTCATCACCAGTATACAAAAACACAATACTTTTTTGAGGCTGGCCTCATACTTGCAATCCTTCTGTTTTAGACTCCTGAGTCACTGGGATTATAGGCAAGCACCACCATGTCTACTTTACAAGTGATTTTTGTATCTTGCAGTTTTGCAGATTTTGTTTCATTACTCTAATTGCTTGCCCCAATCCCCACCCCCCATGTGGGTAGGTGGCTTTATTGAGATTTCTTTTATAAAGGATCATGTGATTTTCAAAAAGTTTTGCTTCTTTGTTTCCCACATGGATGCCTTTTATTAATTTTTCTTGCTTAAATTTTTCTTTTTTTTTTTTTTTTTTTTTTTTAAAGAGAGAGTGAGAGAGGAGAGTGAGAGAGAGAATTTTTAATATTTATTATTATTATTTTTTTTTTTAGTTCTCGGCGGACACAACATCTTTGTTGGTATGTGGTGCTGAGGATCGAACCCGGGCCGCACGCATGCCAGGCGAGCGCGCTACCACTTGAGCCACATCCCCAGCCCTTGCTTAAATTTTTCTTGCTAGAACTTCCAATAAAATGTTGAGTCACAGTGGTAAAGGCAGGAATTCTTGTCTTCTCAACTTTAAGAGGAAATATTTTCAGTCTTTCTTCTTTGAGTATGTTAGCTGTAACTTTTTCATATGTGCACTCTGACTCTGTTTTTAATGTTTGACTGCTCGCAGCTTTTAAGTGCCCTTCCTCTCCCTTTCCTTTCAGCCCCACATCAGGCAAGCTGATAATAAAACCAAGTACTTCTTCTGTTGACACTTGTGAGTAGTGAACACCTTGAAACTTTGGTTCATGAATGGAAGCCTTCACTCCAATCCCAATCTCCCCAATAAAATACAAGCCAATCTATTTTTCATGTCTGCCAAGCTATTTTTGTATACTGGGTTTTGAGACTTTCCTGCATTTCTCAGAAAGCCTTCATAGATAAGAAACAAACTATTTCATACACTTCTGGGGTGAGTGACATCACCAATCTCAACACCTAAAGCAAATGTTAGGTAGGATTCAATATGACCTACACAAAGTGATCACAGCTACTACCACTTTGCAAAAGAACAAGAAATAAAAATGAAAATAATAAGACTGAAATGAAAATGATGTAATGGCTACCATGGCTATGATAAATAAGATTCTAAGAAAACCTGAAAACTTAAAAATTGAAAAGTAATATATTATGTATGTCTAACAATGACAAAATCAAGATATGGAGAGATTAAAAAATAAAATAAAATCATCAATGGTGATGTTTGGTTCAGGAGCCATTTAAAATTAGAACCACATTTTTAGTCTGGGCTTTCCTATTACTATATATTTTTAGATACCTATAAAAATGAAATGATGGAATTTATACACAATAGAATATTACTCAGCACTAAAAAATAACAAAATCATGGCATTTACAGGGAAATGGATGGTATTAGAGCAGATTATGCTAAGTGAAGCTAGCCAATCCCTAAAAAACAAATGCCAAATGTCTTCTTTGATATAAGAGGGGTGACTCAAAACATCTGGGAGGAAGAGCATGAGAAGAAGATTACCATTAAATAGGGATGAGAGTTGGGAGGGAATGGGAGAGAGAAGGGGAATTGCACAGAAGATGGAAAGAGACCTTCATTGTTATGCAAAATTACATATAAGGTGGTGTGGGGGGAAGAAAAAAAAGAGAGAAGTGTGTCACAGTAGATTGGGTAAAGAGAGGTGATGGGAGGGGAGGGGAGGGGAGCGGGGAGGATAGGAAGGGTAGCAGAATACAACAGACACTAGTATGGCTGTATGTATAAACATGGCTGTATAACCAATGTGATCCTGCAATCTGTACACGTGGAAAAATAAGAATTCATACCTCATTTAAATCAAATGTATGATATGTCAAGATCATTGTAATGTTTTGAGCAACTAATAAAAAAATTAAAAGAGAAAAAAATGAAATGATGAGAGAAAACATCTATAACTAGAATGTGGTAATAAAAACATTAAAATAAATAAAAATTTAAAAAATGAAATAATGACAAATCTAAAAAATAATGATTTTTTAAATTTTAGGATTGAGCAAATTTTCCATTCAAATGTAATTATAGAATTGAAAATTCTAATTATTTGTAAAATATAAGATATTTCAAAGGATAGGGGAATCTTACATGATAAAATATCATGTATATTTCTATGAACCAATAAAGAAATATTTTAATCTGATTCTATTTATGTTTTCTGACAGAAGAAAAGTAAAAAGCAGAAAAATCATTCTGGGAAACACAATGATACATTTATCCATTGTTGTGGGTAAAAATACAAAGTGAATTTGAATGATGCCTCTGCTCTGACCCAATATCCCATTTCCAAGGAGTACCTTGTTCTACAACTGAGCTTGAATCAGAGTATCTGTGAGACTAAGATACTTCCTATTCACTTTTATAAATGAAAATTCTGTCCCCTTCTGCAACCTGTACACTTGGAAAAATGAGAGTTCATACTCCATTTGATTCAAATGTATGATATATCAAGATCATTGTATTGTCATGAACAACTAATAAAAAAAATCCAATACCCACGTTTAATCATAAAGCACTTGCTTCCAAATATTGCTGATGCTAACTGGGCTTCTACATGGGCTAAATGCAATGCTTTGGTCAAAAGAATAGACATCCTAAAAGCATACATCATAAAAAGCAACATTAATCAATCGATGATATCAACTTTGAATCATATGAACAATATTTTTTCAGTTATATGTTTAAAAAAATAACACAGCCCTGAATTAAAATGCTACATTTATGTAAGAAAAGATAAATACTCAAAAGGTAAGAATGTTCTACTAATTAAATGAAAATAGATGATCTGATAAAGAGAAAGGATTATGAATAATTAGGGAGGAAAAAATGCAAATAGTCATAAATTTGAAGAAGTGCTCAAACTTGCCGGTAACTATAAAATGCAAATTAAAGCAAGATACTATTTGTACTGATCAAATTAGCAAAAAGTCTTAATGAAATCTAGTATCAGTTAGAATGAAATGAAATTTATATTCTGGTGAAATATAAATACCAATGTTGAAGTATAATTCACAATATCCAACAAAATTGAAAGTATGAAGGATTAAATATGTGATTCTCAATCATAGGCAGTTTTATCCCCCAGGACACTTTGGGAAACTGCTACAGATATTTTTAATTTTCACAACTGTGAAGGTGCTACTGGCATCTAAGGGTAGAAGCCAAGAATGCTGCCAATCATAAAACACACAAGATGGCATCTCACAACAAAGAACTATCTGACACAAAATGTCAATGGCACCAAAGTGAAAAGCCCTAGTTTAATGTATAGAATTTCTACCTCTTTCTCTGTCATCTCTGCAAAAACTTACTTAGCCATAAGGCGATATGTAGAAGAGTTTTTAAAACATCTATATTGAGATATAATTTACATGTCATAAAATTCACCCATTTAAAGTGTACAATTCAATATTTTAGTATATTAATAGATGTGTAGCCATCTAAGTTTGGAGCTTTTTTGTCACCCCCAAAAGAAATGCCATATGCTTTAGCAATTGCTGTCTGTTTCTCTAGCCTCCTGGTTGTAGGCAAACTTTAATTTACTTTCCATTCTCTATGAATTTACCTACTCTGGACACTTCAGACAAATGGAGTCACACAATTTGTAGTCTTTTGTGACTGCCTTCTTTTAATTAATACATTGTTTATAAGGGTGATGACACATCAGTTCTTAATTATTTATCTTGTGCAGTACTGGAGACTGAACCCAGGGGCACTTTGCCAATGAGCTATATTTCCAGTCCTCTTTTTTGGTCTGTTTTTGTTTGTTTGTTTGTTTTGAGATAGGGTATGGCTAAGTTGCTGAGGCTGACCTGGAACTTGTGATGCTCTTGCCTCAGTCTTTGGAGTTGCTGGAATTGAAGATGTGTATAACTGAGTCCATCCTTTATTTCTTTTTCATTCTGGATATTTTGTTGTATAGAATATCACATTTTGTTTATCTACTCATCAATTGATCATCATTTTGGTTGTTTGAACCTTTGGGCTGTCATAAAGTGCTGTTATTCATTCAAGGATCCTTAATGTAGTATCATAATATAGTAGAAATCTATTGAAAACTTATTAGATTATTTCTATTATGTTACTTTGTTTCTGAAAATATGGGTCTTATATATGTAGAAGCATTAAAAAGTAAAATTAGAAAATAACCAAAACTAAATAACATATTCTACATTCATCTATTAAAACAGAGCATTTTAACAAAATAAGCAAAACTATCAGGCATCAACATTATCATTAACTACATTATGAAAGAGAAAAATAAAGCAATTGGAGGAGTTAGTGCTGCTCAGTGCATTTGTAGGTGAATTTTTTTCCTAATTCACAAAATAGTGGAGGAAATAGATGCCACCTTGAATAAAACTTTTATCAAAGTTCATTGCTAACTATTACATAAAATTTTTTGTTTTACCTCTTGTAATAGGTATAAAAATATTATTTACTAAAAACGTGCTTTTGTTAGGGAACTTTAATGGGAATTTTAAGCCCTAGAGTGCCTTTGACTTTTCTGTTATTTCCATTTATAGTGGCAACTGCATACCTGATTTTAATTATGATATTACCAAACTAGGATACACAACCAAATACTTAAAATAACCATAAGGCAATATGTATGAAGGTTTTTTAACACATAAAAATATTTTTTTTCTAAAAAGAGTTGGACATTTTATACATTTATTTATAACATTTAGGTAAAATGCAACTAAACAGTAAAAATATAATAAGTGATACAATTTATTTGCTCATAAAGCAAATGCTTTTATTTCAGTAAGATTTCCTATCATTACTTATTTATATGTCTCTTAAGAAAAGTCATTAAATCAGTTAAATATCATGGTTCCATGGCAATCAAATGCAAAATATATTTTTCTCTTATTTATGACCATTTGTTATTTTAGGAATAAAAATTGTGTTTCTTTCATACTTAATTTTCAATTTTGCAACAAAGGGTAGCAATAAAAATCAAAACCTATTGATGGTAATAACAAACCTTGATTTGGTTTGAATGAGCTATTCAGGAGAAATCTATTGAAAATTTTTCAGATTACTTCTATTATATGTTACTTTGTTTCTGAAAATATGGGTCTTATATATGTAGAAGCATTAAAAAGAAGGGAATAGAGAAGCCCATAGGCAAATAACACAGGTAATAATTATTCATCCATTTGTCTATATACTTAGAAAAGGAGAGCTAATGTGAATATTCATAATTTTAATGAATTTATATATTCTTTAATTCATAAAACACTCTTCTGCCTGCTACTGAAGTAACCATTTTTTTCTTGAAATTTCTTTACTTTCTAAGAGTACAATTAAAGAAACCTAAGGTAGTAAAAAATTGTTTACAAAGTAAGTTGGTTTTTTGTTTTGTTTTGTTTTTGTTTTAAATTGCCATGTCCCTAGATAACTCACTTGAAGAAATGTTCTGGATCATAGCATATGATTTCTAGAAGCTAGGGATCAAGATTCAAGAAGTACTTAGGTGCTTGTACACCCTAAACATTTTCTTCCTTGGTGCTGAAATGAATATGCCCTATTTAGTTTTTCTATTGCAAAAATAAAGATGAGAGGAGGGGTAGGGAGAGAGAGAGGAAGGAAGAAAATCATAAATATATAGCTTCAGAGACATGGAAGAGTTAAACCTCTATTTTCCTCTTTCTAGAGAGGCTTTTGATGGATAAATTCTCAAAAAAATGAAGCTATCAAACTTTTGAAGGCATATATAATCAAAGAATTTAGAAAAAAGCATTAGACAGAATTCAACATTGCTTTGTGATTAAAAACTCTCAGCAAATTAGATATAAAAGTAATGTACCTCAACATAAAAAAGTCTCACATGAGAAATTCACAGCTAACATTTTACTTAATGGGAAAAGTTAGAAACTTTCTTTTAGATCATAAACAAGACAAGAATTGCCACTCACAACACTTCTATTTAATAATATATCATAAAAAATCCTAACCAGAGCAATTAGTCAAGAAAAATGTAACAAATAAAAGGTATTCAAACCAGAAAAACAGCTAAATTGTCTCTATTTGTGGATGAAATGATTTTATGTATAGAAAACCCTTAGTCTCCAAGGTGGGGGGCGGGGAGGTGGTGATTCAGGGGGAGATCTCATGAAAATCTAAAAGATACCAGAATGGAGAAAAGGGGCCAGGGGGAGGGAGGAGACGAGGGAAAAAGGAAACACTGGTAATTAAGATTGTCCAAATATATTGTTATATTATGTGCACATATGAATATGTAATGATGAATCTCATCATGTATAATTATACTACACCCAAAATATGGAAAACACTCCTTAGTGTCCATAAGGAAAAATTGTTATTTCTTAAAAATTTAGTAAAACTGTGGAAGAAAAAAAAGATACAAAATCTGTTGCATTTCTACATGTTAACAATGGACTGAAAAAGAAGTTTAAAATAATAATCTCATTTACTGTATTATCACATAAAAGTAAAATTAAAATGCCAAGAAGATTAAAGATCTGTACTCCAAGAACTCTAATAATATTGATATAAAAAATTGAAGAGATGAAAATCAGTAGAAAGTTACCCTGTATTCATGGATTAAAATAATTAATATTATTAACATATCTACATTACTCAAATTTAAGTACAAATTCAATATAACCTGTCAAAATTCCAATAGCATTTTTAACAGAGTAAATGTTCTATAATTCAGGTATAATCATGAAAGTCTCTAAAATGCCTAAGTTATCTTGATCAAGAAGAATGAAGCTGAATGTATCATGCTACCTGATTTCAAAATCTACTACAAAGAGAAAGTAATCAAAATAGCATAGTTCTTGGATGATAACAGATAAACCTTTTTAACAAAGTAAAGAGCCCAGAATGAAATCCACTTTTACTGAAAACATGATCAAAAACCCACAAAAGGGAAAGGACAATGTCTTCAATGGATAGTGTTGGAAAAACTGGATATCTACATACAAAAGAATAAAATTGAATCCCAATGACATACCATTTTCAGAGATAAACTCCAATGTACTAGAAACTGAAATGTAAGATCTGAATCAGTAAAACCAGTAGGAAAAAAAAAACTCACAGGGAATAGTTTCCTGACATTGGTATAGGCAATAATTTCTTAACCTGACACCAAATATATCAACAAAAGTAAAAATGATAAATGGGATTGCATCAAACTAAAAAGCTTCTGCACAAGAAAAAGAATATTCCGTTGGGGGTGGCAAATTGGGCAAAAGACCTGAGTAGACATTTCTCAAAAGAAGAAATGCAAATAACCACAGGTATATGAAAAAATGTTCCACATCACATCATGAGATTTCACCTGAAACCACCATGAGATTTCACCTTACATTTGTAAGAATGACTTATTAAAAAGCAAAATACAAGTGTTGGCAATGATGTGGATGAAAGGGACTCTAATGCAGTTTTTGTGGTAATGTGAACTGATATAGCCATTATGAAAAATATTATATAAAAATATAAATATATTATAATATAAAAATATATTATAATATTGTGAAAAATATTCCTCAGAAATTTTTAAATAAAAATACTCTATGACTCAGCAATATCACTCATGGTTATACATTCAGAGAATTAAAATTAAGATGCCAAAGAGGTATCTGCACTCCCATGTTCATTGCAGCATTGTTCACAATAACCAAGATATGGAATCAACATAAGCATTCATGAATGGAAAAAGAAAGTATGCTACACACACACACACACACACACACTGGAATATTATTCAGCCTTTAAAAGAAAGAAATCCTGTCATTTGTGACTCCATGGATAAATCTGAAGGACATTATGCTAAGTGAAGTAAGCCAGGCACAGAAAAACAACTATTATATGATCTCACTTATATGTGGAATCTAAAAGTTGAATTCCTACAAGCATAGAATAGAATGGTAGTTGGCAGGAGTTAGGGGGTAAGGGCTAGAAGAAATGGGGCAATGTTGATAAAAGGGCACAAAATTTTAGTTACTCATGATGAATAACTGCTAAAGATTTAATGTATAGCCCATGACTACAGTCAATAAAACTAGTCTGTATATTTGGAATTTGCTAAGAAAATAGATCTTACATATTCTTATTTCAAATGTAACATTGTCTTTATGTACACTAAAACATCATATCATACACTATAAATATATGGAGTTTAAAGTTTCAGTAATATCAACAAAGTTGTGGGAAAAAAAAAGAAATCCTTATAAGAAATGAAAGTGTATCAGGTAATCATAAATCAAAAGGGATATCTGAAAGAAAACAAGTAAACCTCTAAACAGAAAAAAAAAAGTTCTTTATGCTTTGGTGGGGGGCATTCCAAGAATTGAACTCAGGGGCACTCCACCACTGAGCCACATTCCTAGCCCTATTTAGCATTTTATTAGAGACAGAGTCTCACTGAGTTACTTAGCGCCTCGGTAAATTGCTGAGGCTATCTTTGAACAGGGGCAATCCTCCTTGCCTCTACCTCCCTAACTTCTGGGATTACAGGTCTGAGTGTACCACAGAGCCTGGCCATCTTTATGCTTTTTAAGAGAAATATTTTTTTTATAATAATTTTTTTCTACTATGTGGAACATGTCATGTAACTGTAAATTCTCCTTGATTTCTTTAATTCTAATCATCTCAGAATCGAAATTTATCTTTGCCAGTATATGATGTTATTATTTTAGTTCTACATAAGATAAATGGTTATTTTAAGTAGCAAACATAAAAAAACATTTTTAATGAATAAAGGTAAAATAGTTTCTATCCTAATTGCTTGTGTTACCTAGAATTTGGAAATCAAAATGATAATTTTTATACCTATTGTACAGTTTTTCTTTAATACAAAAAAAGTAGATTATAAGTTAACTTTTAAAAGAGATCACAGATAGTGTTGATTTTTACAGCTAAAAGGAAAATCAATACAAAGTTCAAAATTACTAGGATTTTTTTATATTACATTTTCTGTTTTCTGAAAATAAGGCAAATTGGAATCCAAGCAAAAGCATCCTTAAGCATTAGTTTCTTTTTTAAATGGAATAAAATCACAAAAGGTAAATAGTGACAGAGCAAAGGATTTACTAAGGATGATTTTTCTTGATTCATAATCTTCTGCAATTAGTATGACCTAATTAGGACAATTCTTGCAAAATCATTATAAACATATATACTGTGGAAATTCTTAACTGCCTGAAACTATAAAAAAGGAAATTCTTTAGTTCTAAGTCAGACAAAGCTTGGTTTCAACTTCTCCCTGCAGGTGATCTCACATACCATCCAGTACAGACAAATCTACAGTTAAGTCTGTAAAGCTAATCTTCCTCAGGACAAAGAATTTTAAGAACACAGTCCCTACTCACCAGAGTAAGTATCAAACCAGTTTTGCTGCTTCTCTTGACTCTGACTTTATTTTTCAGTGTTGCATTTTTTTCCAAGCTAACTTCCAGATTTAGCCCAGTTCACTAGATGTCTACTTCATTTCTTATGTCTTAGCCTTATATTTTAGTACCTGCCTGACCCTCTGCTTTACTGTCACTAACTCTTTCCTTGGAAATGAGATTTTCCCCCAGGCCCTGGTGAAACACTACTGCCCTTCATCTTCCAGAAGACTGTGAGATACTGCATATGTAGTTGGTTTTTCTTTCCTTCTGGAAATATCTTACTGGTATCAAGCTCACAAGATAAGGAAATGGAAGGCATCAGAAGGAGGAAAATGGACATTTTCTCTGTGTTCGAGAACTCAGAGAATGTGTAAAATAAGAAATACTGTTGAAAACAAAAATCTAAGGGTTTACTTCTTCTATCTTTCCTTGAATCCTTTTTAAAGGAAAGTGAAAGAAACAGAATGTACTAAGTAAGATAAAGAATGATGAAGAAAAGTTGAAGCCCACATACAGTAAGGAGACAGACATGAAATCTTGTTGGAATCAAACTCAATGTCAGAAACAGAATCAATAACACAGGATACAAAATCTAAAAATGATAGCCAGGACTTACAGTGATTTGGATCTTAAATGTGTACCAGGGGGCCATGTGTTTAAGGCTTAACCCCGACCTTGGTGCTATTGGGAGGTGATGGCATCTAAAGAGGTGGGGCCTAGAGGAAAGTTTTAGGTCATTGAGGGTATGATCTCAGAGAAGATGTGAGACCCAGGTCTCTTTCTTTCTTTTCACTTCCCCTCCATTTTTATTTCACCACACACTGTATGTTATAATGTGCTTTAGCACAGGACCAAGTGCAATTGAGCAGCCAACTGACTCTATCTGAACCCCTAAAACTGTGAGACAAAAATAAACCTTGTTTTCTTTGTGAGTCCATTCATCTCAGGTAATTATAGTAATGGAAAACCTACACAAGGTCCCTCAGCATCAGACTTATATAATAAGACTGCTCCTCAGCAAGGTAACAAAGAGCCTCACTGAAACACAATAAACTAAAAAACAAACAAATAAATCAATAAATTCATAGAGCTACAGACTGCGTAACTTGACCTTAAGAAATAATACCTTAGAGTCGCCAGCTCAGGCCACCAACAGAACATAGCAGGGAGTGCAGGCCAAAGAGATGCATGGCCAGCAGATAAAGAAACTTAAAAAATAAAGAAAAACCGACTTAGGGAAACCTGTGGTTTACACAGGAAAGCTGATTTTAACTGGCACAGACTGGGTAGGGAAAGCATCTCAGTGAAAACTAATCCAAAGCATCCTGCTGGGGGGCCAGCAGTTCTGTAGTACAGGCAAATCCTTCCTGGGCAGCCTTCGGCTAGTGCATCAAGGAAAGCCCTCCCCCATGGTGGTGCAGCGTGGAAAGTCTTCTGAGAATGTGAAACGCAATAGTAGATAAGGAAAATGATCCCATGTGCTGAAGGCTGTCCTCACACAGCTTGCATAGCTGTGAACAGAGACAGGAGACTAGAAACTCATAAAGAAAGTTACCGGCAGCTGATAAAAATATTCCCAGAGGGTGCCTGAACCAGAGAGACTGAATTATGCACAAAGAACATTTTATCTGGACTATTCAGCCTCTGGATACCAAGGGAGAAAAATTGCATGATTGATGGCACCCCATAAAAGTTATTGTGAAGATGCTCACTGAGGCCACACAGTGCTCTAGGGTGGATGCTGGCAATTCACATCCATAGCGTTGAAAATGAAACCTGTGGAGGCTTATTCCCTATGCCTTAAAGTGGATTTTTCCAGAAGCCCCAGAGAAGAGATCCAAAAGCCCATCAGAGATAAGAAGCTCCACACCACTAAGGGAAGTGGACCAGATCCCAAATACACACCCAAAGAATTCCAAATCCCAGTTAAGTCCAACTGGAAATAGCAATCTAGAACTCTGTGTCACCTACCTTACAGGATTACACAATTCATCAGCACTCCCCAGTCTATCCCCCCCCCCCAATACTGGGAGATTGGAAGCTGAGTACCACTACAGCCAGCTGTCAGCTAGGTGAGGAACACAAGGACAGGGGCCAGAAGTACAAAGCCAAAAATAAATATAAAGACTTAAAATCCCTCCCTCCCAACAGATTTGACCACTACAGCAGGAAAAACCCCTCTATCTTCATTAAGATGTGTTTTCTTTTTCTTTTTTTGTCTTTTGTCTTGTTCTTTCTTTCCTCCATATTCTCATTTTTTTAACTCTTTTTAAATTGTAATGTTTTCTTCAATATTATTTCATCATTGTATTATTCTATACTTTTGTTTCATTATACATAATTTTTCTGTGTTTGTGGTTGTGTATGTTCTCACTGTGTGGATAGATTTGAATATATATATATATAATACTTTATACATATATTTATAAATAAGTAAATATAAGTATATATATACATATATATATGGAGAATTGTAATTTGGGGGGGGAAGATTTGTTTGCCTGTTTTTTCTTGTTTTCAGAGGTTTTGAACTTGTACATCAACTGAGATGGATTCTTCTTTCTCTTTTGTACACACATGCTTTTGTTTGTAATTATCTTTTTTGTTCTGGGACTTCTCTTTCTTTTTTGAGATGTAAGTAATGTCAAGGATAGGACCTGACGTCCCTATCTGATTGTTCTTCCTTGCATCCTTGTTGTTGGTTTGGGTTTTTTCTCCTCAATTCTTTGAGTTAGAGTAATATTAAAGGTAGATGGGGCTAGATTTTGAGTGGGGTGAGATTCCCTGTTCCTTGCTTAAGATGTGAGTATTTCTTAGGAGAAGGAGAGCTGCTATGTAAACTTGAAATGTCCCAATCTCTTTCCAACCCCTCTATCATGAAGGGGAGCCAGGCATAGTGCTAATATCAGCAGTAGATGAAGAGCCTTAAGATAAATGTTTGAGACCTACTTTGATACCTAATAACACTTATTGTCACCTGCATAGGAATAGTGGCAACATTAAATAGCAGTAGTAACATTAAAATACTGAACTAGATTAGGCATTCAACAGCAGGTGTCTACTATGTGGATCAATATCCAGAATACACAAAGAAGTAAAAAAAATTAACAACAAAAAACCAAGTAACCCAAATCAATCAATAAATAAGAAAAGAAAATTATCAAAAGAAGAAACACAAAAGGCCAATAAATACATGAAAAAGAGTTCATCTCTAGTAATCAGAGAAATGCAAATTGAAACTCCACTAATATTTCATCTTACCCCAATCAGAATGGCAATGATTAAGAACACAAATAATAATAAATGTTGGCAAAGCTGTTGGGGAATAGGTGCACTTTATTGTTGGTGGAATTGCAGTTTAGTCCAACCACTCTGGAAAACAGTATGGACATTCTTCAGAAAACTAGGAATGAAACCACCACACGATGCATCTATCCCACTCCCTGGTATTTTCCCAAAATATCTAAAATCAGCATACTATAGTTATACAGCTATCTCATTTATAGCAGCCCCATTCACAATAGCTAAATCATGGAATCAAACCAGGTGCCCATCAATAGGTGAATGGATTAAGAAATTATTATATATATATATATATATATATATATATATATATAGAGAGAGAGAGAGAGAGAGAGATACTCAGCCATAAAAAAAAGAATAAAATTATGGCACTTGCTGGTAAACGGATGGAAATGAAGACTGTCATACTAAGTGAAATAAGCCAAACTCAGAATCTCAAAGGTCAAATGTTTTCTCTCATATAAGGAAGCTAGATAAACTAAAGGAAAGGAGGAGGGAAGGATAAGACATCACAAAGATGTAGGGAAGTTCAGTAGTATAGAAGAATATTGAGAAACAGAAAGGAGGAATGGGAAAGGGAAGGCCATGCAGAATAAATTATTTTAAAAATCATGTTATGTGAATATAAAAATATGCCACAGGATATTTTACCTTTATGTGTAAGTAAAAAGAATAAACCAAATATAAATTAATACATTAGCAAAAGGAAGTCTTGAAGAGTAGAGGAAGGAGAATGAGGGTGGGGAGGAAGCAAGTGAGGGAAAAGGGGTATCGAGCTGAAATCCAATTCCACTCATGTATGAGTTTGTTGGAATGAACCCAACTATTAATAAAATTAAATAAATGAAAGAGTAAATAAAACACAAATAAAAAATTATTTATTGTTTCCTTGGTTTTTATTTTGTTTATTTCAGTGGTGCTTACCAACTACTCAGAAAAAAACATCCAAAACAACAACTAAATTAGTTTTTCCTAACCAGAACAATGGGTATGGTTTGAATTACAGGACCTGGATTTGGGTATATATTTCATTTATGTTTATTTTTTAAAAAAGTGTCTTTTAGTTATATTTTAATAAAATAGAATGAAATTATTTTTATTATATTTTATTCTCTTTTGAAGTGACTGATTCAGCTACTTAAGAATTCTGTGACCTTGAATGAGCTCTTTTATGTCTTTAAGCTTCAGTTTCTTCTATAAAACAGTCATAATAACAGTCCGTACTAGAGGATGCTGACAAGATGAAGTAATGCCTACAAAGTAGTTAGCTCAGTGTCAGGCACACCACTAATAATTACTTGATCATAATCATTAGTGTAACTAATAACTATTGTTATTTAAAATGAAAATGAATATAATCTCCCATTCATTTCTAAATAGATCAAAGTACATTTCTTACATCCTCACAAATACAATATATTCTTTTATTTTAGAAACATTTTGAAAGGAGTCTAATTTTTTAAGAAACTTCAAAAGGAAGCCTTTTAAAGAAGTAATTTGATTTGTGCAAAAGTGGCTTAGAAAAGTCATGCCTTTTCTTGAGTATTAATCAGGTAAAAGGAGAGACAGCACTAGGGCTTTCATCTCCTTAACCTGGAGTTTTCCAAAGACTTCCCAAAAGGCAAAAGTGATTCCTGTCAGCTCTAGTCAATTTGAAAGACAGTTCAAATTTCTGAAAGCAGAGCAGGGGCATAATGAACAATTTCTCTGTGATTGCTTAAGTGCTCTACTAAAAAAGAACAACTTGGACGAGGTTTCCTTTCATCATGTATAATATCTGTGGAATCCAAGTTAAGAACATGTGAGGATACTGATCTCTCTCAAATCCCTTTTTGAGAGATTTTAATATAATCACAGGATCAGGAGACAGCTTTTAGTCTAAGTTTTCACTAAAAATAAATAGTGAAAGATTCAGTAAGAGATGGCCTGCATTATCAGCCTGGGTGTCAAGGAGATCCACTGTTGTAAACACTAGGCTTCAAAATGAGATGAATAGAAGCATCAAACCAGAGCCACGTGATGACCAGATCATAACACAAAATAAACAGAATCAAATGGAAAATAAATGATGCTAGAACTTGGAGGAGAAATTGAGCTAATTGCCAACTCCACCTTCATCCTCAAGCCATCCTTCCTTTATATTGAAAAAAAAATCTTCACTTTATCTCATTTTGCTTTTGAAGCCATTCTTTGTTTTTCTCCAAATAAAACATAAATTCATATGACTATCTTTCTGTACCATTCTCTCCATTATTTATCACCATCATATCAGTTGTCAGAATTCCCTACTGAATTCCCTAGCTGAATAATTCATATGTGTGTGTGTGTGTGTGTGTGAATGTGTGTATGTGTGTGCATGAGTGCACGTGTGTCACATTTTGTTTATCTCTTTGTCTATCAATGGACACTTGGGCTATTTTCACATTTGACTATTGTAGATAATGCTACAATAACACAAGTACACAAGGATCTGTTCAAGTCCCAGCTTTCAATTCTTTGGGGTATATACTAAGAAGTAGATTCACTAAGTCATGTAATAATTCTAATTAAGAGAATGTAAGAAACTTGCTCCAGGTCACACAGTTAAAAGTAGTAAAAATGGCATGTTAACTTAGATGCTATTATTTCCAGATTCTAAATTCCTTACTTCAAGTTATTAAAATAAAAAGCAACATTTTAATATCTATTAATTTTAAATATTAATGAGATTCAGTGTGGTATTTCAAAACATGAATACAGCATGCACTGCACAAATCCAACCTCCTTTTATCCCACTTTCCTCCTTCCTAACTTCTAATAATCACTATGCTATATTCTGATCAATATTATTAAGCTTCCACATAGGAGACAGAACATGTGCTATTTGTCTTTCTATGCCTGGCTTATTTCACTCATATCCTTCAATTTCATTTAGCTGCAAATAACGGGATTTTATTCTTTTGTCTCCACATCCTTGCCAGCATTTGCTATTCTTTAAAACAGCAATTCTAACTGGGGTGATATTATACCTCCTTGTAGTTTTCATATGAATTTCTCTGATGGCTAGTGCTTTTGAACATTTTTCACATTGTGTGTGTGTGTGTGTGTGTGTGTGTGTGTGTGTGTGTGGTGAAAAAGGGCATCCCTATCTTCCCTGTCTTGTTTCAGTTTTTAGAGGGAATGCTTCCAATTTTTCTCCATTTAGAATGATGTTGGCCTTGGGTTTAGCATAGATAGCTTTTACAATGTTGAGGTAAGTTTATAATATATCTAGTTTTTCCAGTGTTTTGAGCATGAAAGGGTGGTCTATTTTGTCAATTACTTTCTCTGCATTAATTGATATAATCATATGATTTTTATCTTTAAGTCTATTAATGTGATGAATTATATTTACTGATTTCCATATGTTGAACCAAACTTGCATCCCTGTTCTGAACCCCACTTGATAATGGTGCACTATTTTTTAATATGTTTTTGTATGTGATTTGCCAGAATTTTATTGAGAAATTTTGCATCAAAGTTCATCAGGGATATTGGTCTGAAATTTTCTTTCCTTGATGTCTCTGCCTGGTTTTGGTATCAGGATGATACGAGCTTTGTAGAACGAGTTTAGAAGGCTTCCTTCCTTTTCTATTTCATGAAATAACTTGAGGAGTATTGGCATTAATTCTTCTTTGTAGGTTTTGTAGAACTCAACTGTGAATCCATCTGATCCTGGGCTTTTCTTGGTTGGTAGGCTTTTGATGGCATCTTCTATGTTCTTGCTTGGAATTGATCTGTTTAAATGGTGTATGTCCTCTTAACTCAGTTTGGGTTGATCATACGTCTCTAGAAATTTGTTGGTGTTTTCGAGGTTTTCTATTTTACTGGCATATAAATCTTCAAAATAATTTCTAATTGTCTTCTGTATTTCAATAGTGTCCGTTGTGACATTTCCTTTTTCATCACAAATTTTAGTAATTTGAGAAAAGATAGCCTCTTCAACAAATGGTACTGGGAGAACTAGAAATCCATATGCAGCAAAATGAAAATAAACCCCTACCTCTCACCACACACAAAACTCAACTCAAAGTGAATCAAGGACCTAGGAATTAGTCCAGAGACCCTGCGCTAATAGAGGAAAATGTAGGCTCAAATCTTCATCTTGTTGAATGAGGCCCCAACATCCTTAACAAGACTCCTAAAGCACAAGAAATAAAATCAAGATTTAATAAATGGGATGGACTCAAACTAAAAATCTTCTTCTCAGCAAAAGAATCTAGAGCAGATTATGCTAAGTGAAGTTAGCCAATCCCTAAAAAACAAATGCCGAATGTCTTCTCTGATATAAGGGGGGTGACTCAAAATGGGATAGAGAGGAAGAGCATTAGAAGAAGATTACCACTAAATACGGAAGAGAAGTGGGAGGGAAAAGGAGGGAGAAGGGGAATTGCACAGAAGATGGAAGGAGACCCTCATCATTATACAGATTACATGTATGATGATGTGAGGAGAAAAAAAACTGTGTCACATTAGATTAGGTAGAGAGATGTGATGGGAGGGGAGGGGAGGTGGAGGGGGGAGCAAAATAAAATAGACATTATTATTGCTGTATGTATATAGGTGATTATATGACCGATGAGATGCTGCAACCGGTACAATCAGAAAAATGAGAAATTATACCCTATTTGAATCAAATGTATAAATTGTCAATATCATTGTACTGTCATGTGTAACTAATAAAAAAAGAATCAAAGTGGTGAACAGAGAGCTTACATTTTGGGAGCAAATTTTGCCACACACACATCAGATAGAGCACTAATCTACAGGGTATATAAAGAACTCAAAAACTTAACATTAAAAAATCCAATCAATAAATTGGCTAAGGAGCTGAACAGATACTTCTTACAAGAAGATATACATTTAATCAACAAAATATTCAACATCTCTAGTAATTATAGATATGCAAATCAGAACTACTCTAATATTTCATCTCACACCAGTCACAGTCACAATGGCAGTTATCAAGAAAACAGACAACAATATATGTTGGCAAGGATATGGGGGAAAAGGCACCCTCATACACTGGTGAAACTGCAAATTGGTAAAACTACTCAGGAAAGCAGTATGGAGATTTCTTAGAAAACTTGGAATGGGACCACCATTTGACCTGCCATTTGGCTCTACTCCTTGGTATATCCAAAGGACTTAAATCAGCATACTATAGCAAGACAGCCATATCAATGTTCATAACATACCAATTCACAATAGATAAACTGTGGAACCAACCTAGATGCTCTTCAATAGATGAATGGATAAAGAAACCATGGTGTGTGTGTGTGTGTGTGTGTGTGTGTGTGTGTGTGTGTGTATAAAATGTAATATTACTCAGCATTAAAAGAGAATAAAATCATGGCATTTGCAGGTAAATTGGTGGAGTTGGAGCATATCATGCTAAGCGAAGTAAGCAAATTCCAAAAAAATAAAGGCCAAATGTTCTCTCTGATAAGTGGGAGGTTGATACATAATGTGCAGGGGGGAGGCTGCGAAAAATAGAGGAACTTTGATTGAGCAAAGGGGAGGAAAGGGAGAGAGGGTGCATGGGGGAAGGAAAGATGGTGGAATGAGATGGACATCATTACCCTAGGTACATGTATGTCTGCACATATGTGTGATGCTACATCATGTATAACCATAAAAATGTAAAATTGTGTTACAATTTTGTACAATGAATCAAAATGCATTCTGCTGTCATGTACATCTAATTAAAATAAATTAATTTAAAAAAGAATTTAGTTCATATAGTTTCAAAGTTATTATTGATGAATAAAGACTCCTGTCATCTCATTAATTTTCTTCAGTGTGCTCTGAGTAGCCCTTATTCTTTTCTTCTATTGTTGTTCATCTTTATGGTTTGATATTTATTATACAGATAAGATTTTGTTTGTTTCTGTGTCTTACTTTTATATCTGCTTTACTAGTGACTGTTATACTTTCTCATTTTCTCATGAAGGAAGTTATTTTTCTACACCTTTTGGATGTAGGACTCTGTTAAACATCTTTTCTAACATCAATCTTCAGTTTTGGCTGGTCTTGGAATATTCTTATTTCTCTTCCTTTTCTGAAAGATAGCTTTGCTGGGGTATACTATTTTTAGGTATACATTATTTTCCTTCAGGAACTTAAGATGTGTCTTCCATTTCTTGCTAACCTGTAAGTTTTCTGCTGAGAGATCTTCTTTTAGTCTTAAATATGACTTGGCACTTTACCCCTGTTGTGTTTAAGAATTCTCTCTGTACTTTTGGCAGTTTGACATTAATATAACATACAGAAGATCTCATATTTTTATGACTATTTGTGATTCAAATAGGCCTCTTATTTATAATATATGTATACATATCTTTCCTAAATTAAGGACATTTTAAACATTTTTTAAATTTATTTTTTTATTTATATATAACAGCAGAATGCATTACAATTTCTACTACAAAAAGAGCACAACTTTTCATATCTCTGGTTGTATACAAAGTATATTCACATCAATTTGTGTCTTCATACCTGTACTTTGGATAATAATGATCATTGCATTCCACCATCATTAATAACCCCATATCCCCTCCCTTCTCCTCCAACCCCTCTGCCCTATCTAGAGTTCAACTATTCCTCCCATGCTTCCTCTTCCTACCTCACTATGAATCAGCCTCCTTATATCAAAGAAAACATTCAGCATTTGTTTTTGGGGGGATTGGCTAACTTCACTTAGCATTATCTTCTCCAATGCCACCCATTTACCTGCAAATGCCATGATTTTATTCTTTTTTATTGCAGAGTAAAATTCCATTGTGTATATATGCCACATTTTTTATCCATTTATCCACATAAGGGCATCTAGGTTGGCACCACTGTTTAGCTATTGTGAATTTGTGCTGCTATAAACATTGATATGGCTATGTCCCTGTCATACGTTGTTTTTAAGTCCTTTAGGTATAGTATGAGGAGAGGGATAGATGGGTCAAATGGAGGTTTCATTCCCAGATTTCTAAAGAATCTCCATACTGCTTTCCATATTGGCTGAACCAATTTGCAGTCCCACCAGAAATGTATGAGTGTACCTTTTTCCCCACATCCTCGCCAACACTAGTTGTTGTTTGTCTTCATAATAGCTGCCATTCTGACTAGAATGAGATAATATTTTGGAGTAGTTTTTATTTGCATTTCTCTGAATGCTAAAGATGATGAGCATTTTTTCATATATTTGTTGATTGATTGTATATTCTCATCTGAGAAATGTCTGTTCAGGTCCTTGGCCTGTTTGTTGATTGGGTTATTTGTTTTTTCCATGCTTAGCTTTTTGAGTTTTTCATATACCCTAGATATTAGTGCTCTATCTGATGTGTGAGGGGTAAAACTTTGCTCCCAGGATGTAGGCTCTCTGTTCATCTCACAGATTGTTTCTTTTGCGGAGAAGAAACTTTTTAGTTGGATTCCATCTCACTTATTGATTCTTGATTTTAATTCTTGTGCTATAGGAGTCTTATTAAGGAAGTTGGGGCTTAATCCCACATGATGAAGATTAGGGCCTACTTTTTCTTCTATTAGACGCAGAGTCTCTGGTTTAATTTCTAGGTCCTTGATCCATTTTCAGTTAAGTTTTGTGCCTGGTGAGAGATATGGGTTTAATTTCATTTTGTTGCATATGGATTTCCTGTTTTCCCCGCACCATTTGTTGAAGATGCTATCTTTTCTCCACTGCATGTTTTTGGCACCGTTGTCTTATATAAGATAATTAATGTGCCTTTGCCTAGTTTTGGAATCAGAGTGATATTGGCCTCATAGAATGAGTTTGGAAGTGCTGCCTCTTCTACTATTTACTGAAATAAATTGGAGAGTATTGGTATTAGTTCTTCTTTAAAAGTCTTATAGAACTTGGCTGTGTATCTGTCTGGTCCTGGGCTTTCTTGGTTGGTAGGCTTTTGATGGTGTCTGCTATCTCGTCACTTGAAATTGATCTGTTTAAATTGTGTATATCATTCTGATACAATTTGGGCAAATTATATGACTCTAGGAATTTGTTTATGCCTTTGATATTTTCTATTTTATTGTAACACAAGTTTTCAAAATAATTTCTAATTATCTTCTGTATTTCTGTAGTGTCTGTTGTGATATTTCCTTTTTCATCACAGATGTTAGTGATTTGAGTTTTCTCTCTCCTTCTCTTCATTAGAATGGCTAAGGGTCTGTCAATTTTATTTATTTTTTCAAAGAACCAACTTTTTGTTCTGTCAATTTTTTCAATTGTTTATTTGGTTTCAATTTCATTGATTTTAGCTTTGATTTTAATTATTTCCTGTCTTCTGCTGCTTTTGGTATTGGTTTGTACTTTCTAGGGCTTTGAGATGCAGTGTTAAGTCAATTATTTGTTGACTTCTTCTTCTTTTAAGGAATGAACTCCATGCAATGAACTTTCCTCTTAGAACTGCTTTCATATTGTCCCAGAGATTTTGATATGTTGTATCTGTGTTCTCATTCGCCTCTAAAAATGTTTTAATCTCCTCCTTGATGTCTTCTGAAACCCATTGTTCATTCAGTAGCATATTATTTAGTCTCCAGGTGTTGGAGTGGATTTTATTTCTTATTTTTATCATTGATTTCTAATTTCATTCCATTATGATCTGATAGAATGCAGGGTAGTATCTCTATTTTTTATATTTGCTAAGAGTTGCTTTGTGGCATAGTATATGGTCTATTTTAGAGAAGGATCCATGTGCTGCTGAGAATAAAGTATAATCTCTCATTGAAGGATGGAATATTCTATATATGTCAGTTAAGTCTAAGTTATTGATTGTATTATTGAGTTCTATATTTTCTTTGTTCAGCTTTTGTTTGAAAGATCTATCTAGTGATTAAAGAAGTGTGTTAAAGTCATCCAAAATTATGTGGTCTATTTGACTCTTGAACTTGAGAACAGTTTGTTTGATGAACATAGTTGCTCCATTGTTTGGGGTATATATATTTATAATTGTTAAGTCCTGTTGGTATATGGTTCCCTTAAGCAGTATGTAGTATCCTTTTTACTTTTTTGATTGACTTTAGTTTGAAGTCTGCTTTATTTGAAATGAGGATGGAAACCCCTGTTTGCTTCCACAGTCCATGTGAGTGGTATGATTTTTCCCAACCCTTCACTTTCAGTCTGTGGATGTCTTTTTTCTATGAGATTAGTCTTTTTTTGGATCCAATCTGCTAGTCTACATCTTTGGATTGGTGAGTTTAGGCCATTAACATTCAGGGCTACTCTTGAGAGATGATTTGTATTCCCAGCCATTTTCATTGATTTTTGGTATTTAATGTGACTTGGTTTCTCCTCTGATTAGATTTTCCTTTAGTGTAATCCTTCCCTCTGCTGATTTTCATCATTGTTTTTCGTTTCCTCTTCTTGGAATATTTTGCTGAGGATGTTCTGTTGTGCAGGCTTTCTAGCTGTGAATTCTTTTAACTTTTGTTTATCAAGGTTTTGTTTCATCATTAAATCTAAAGCTTACTTTTGCTGGATATAAGATTCTTTGTTAGCATCCATTTTCTTTCAGAGCTTGGTATATGTTGTTCCACAATCTCCTATCTTTGAGAGTCTGGGTTGAAAAATCTGCTGAGATATGAATTGGTCTCCCCCTATATGTGATCTGATTCCTCTCTCTTGCAGCTTTTAAGATTCTATCCTTATTCTGTATGCTAAACATTTTCTTTTTTTTTAAGAGAGAGTGAGAGAGGAGAGAGAGAGAGAGAGAGAGAGAGAGAGAGAGAGAGAGAGAGAGAGAATTTTTAATATTTATTTTTTAGTTCTCGGTGGACACAACATCTTTGTTGGTATGTGGTGCTGAGGATCGAACCCGGGCCGCACGCATGCCAGGCCAGCACGCTACCGCTTGAGCCACATCCCCAGCCCCTAAACATTTTCATTATAATGTGCCTTGGTGTAGATCTATTGTAATTTTGTACATTCGGTGTCCTGTAAGCCTCTTGTATTTGGTTTTCCAATTTGTTCTTCATGCTTGGGAAATTTTCTGATATTATCTCATTGAGGAGAGTGTGTATTCCTTTGGTTTGAAACTCTGTGCCTTCCTCTATCCCAAAAACTCTTAGATTTGGTCTTTTGATGCTGTCCCATAATTCTTGGATGTTCTGTTCATGGTTTCTAACTTTCTTCATTGTGTGATCCACTTTATTTTCCAGGTTGTATACTTTGTCTTCATTATCTGATGTTCTTTCTTCCTAGTGATCTAGGCCTTTTGTTATTCTTTCTATTGAGTTTTTTTATTTTACTTATTGTATCCTTCATTTCAAGGATTTCTGAAATTTTTTTTTTCAGAGTCTCTCTCTCTCTTTCTCTCTCTCTCTCTCTCTCTCTCTCTTGAAGTAATCTTTTGCTATCTGTATTTGCTCTCTTATCTCATTGTTGGAGTGAACAATTTTTTTGCCTGTATTTGCTCATTTAGATCATCCTTTAATTCACAGATCATTTTGATTATAAACCTTCTGAACTCCTTCTCTGACACTTCATCAACTTCACTGTCCATGGGTTCTGTTATTATAGTGTCCTGGTTTGTTTGGGGCACTTTCCTCTGTTGTTTTTTCATGTTGTCTATGAGTCTTCCTTTCTTGCAGGGTGGATCTGAGGTATTACCACTTCTTCCCTATATTCTTGTAGTACCTGTGCAGATTGTCTGTACCTCACCTTAATGTTGAGCTCCCAGACCCTGCTGGTGTCTCTCAATGAATGCTACTTCATCCTGGATCTGGGTCCTGCGCAAGTTGGTGTTGGTGGATCTGGGCCACTGGGCTTGACCTCCAGAGGTAGTCTGCTGGTCAGAAGGAGCAGTCCTATGCCAGAAGCTAGGCTCTGGTGGGTGTCTGCCCTGCTGGGGGAGGGGTGAACTGGGCCTACTGAGATTTGGTGTGAGTGGTCTGGATCTCCCATTTTAAGCCATTTTAATAGGTTTTCTAAGCCTCTCTCCTTTTTCTCCTCTTCAGATACTGTAAAAATGTGAATATCTGTTCTTTTAGTGGTATCACAGAGGCTTCTAAGTCTATCTTCATTTTTTTTTAATTTTATTTTATATTTTTTGAACTGGGATATTTCAAAAGACCTGTCTTCAGATTTGGATATCCTTTAGCCTCCATGATTTAGTCTGTTGTGGAGGTTTTCAACTATATTTTTATTTAACAACCTTCATTTCCAAGAATTCTACTTGATTCTTCCTTAAGGTCTCTGTATCTTTATATTTATTTCTCATTCATATCATGAGTTGTTTTCCTAATTTTATTGGATTCTGTGTTTGAATTTCACTCAGTTTTCTTATAACTATTATTTTCAGCTATTTATGAGGCATTCCATTAATATTCTTTTCTTTGGGGCCTATTGCCATGACACCTATTATTATCATATTATCTTGCTTTTTCCAATTTCTTGTGACCATATATTGAGATTTTTAGATATTGTGGATTAGTTGCTTCTACTAGTTTTATAAAGTGGCTTTGATAATAAATGATTCTCTTCTAAGAATGTGTCTTGGTGTGTCATTTTGGTAAGCTGTGTTATCCTTATTTCCACTTACTATATTATAATCTCCATATAGCTTCCTCAGCTGTAATCACTGGGTTTGGGTGTGGTATGAATGGTGCCATGGGTTGAAAAGCCCCAGGTCTAGAGTAGGATATCTGGTACTCTAGTGGCCTGAGCAGTTCTATATACAACAGTAGAGGTGGGACACCAACTATGTGGTCACTCCAGTGATGGAAATGGTGATGTTAGAGTTGTGGACTATAGTAAGTAGTTCTTTTGCAGGTACAGCATATTTTCATATCTACATATTCAGCACTAGCTCAGGTGACTAGAGGCCATACTGAATCAGAGTAGTGATAGTGTGAAGTATGGAACTGTGCCTGGGAACAGCGAAAACTAGGACCAACCAACTAAGACATTCAGATTGATTAGGTTGGCAATCCAGCCCACCAGCAGCAGAAAAAAGTGGAAGAGCCTCAATTTTTTTTCTTATACTTCAGAAACCTGGAATATCACAATACTGTTATTTGTTTTCTGTTTCTTCTTTGTGGAGGAGGCAGTGAGCAGTGGGCACCTATATTGGGCCATCTTGCCATTTCTACCTGTAAGTTCTTAATCTAGGATCACCTCAATTTATATTTTATTATTTCCCATTTTAACAACTAAATGCAAAGTTGAGATTTTTTTTCTAAATATGCAAATATAAAAAATATTTAAAAGTAATTCAGATATGAAGTATCTGAAGATGAACAAGTCACATTTACTGCAAATAAAAAGTGACCATGAATGTTTTATTAGGGCTTATATTTAAAAGCAAAAAGCTAACTCTTATATTATTTAGGTACAGCAGTATCTCAAACTTAAGGTACTCTCTTCTTTGTAAAATTAGACAGATGGTTAGTCTAAGCCACTGTATTTGAGTATTGTATCTATTCTCCAGTGTAAGAGAATAAACATAATGTACATTGGAACAGAAACCCTATTTCTTTCAACTCATTTCATAACTGAGTCAGCAAAGTTTTTTCCAAGTCTGACATTTTCAATACTGTTATAGTTGTTGTGGTCCTGAGGGATTTAGCTACAGCAGAAGGTACCCAAATGGGAGGTCAGGCCTGAGCAGTACTGTTGAATGTTCCCAAGTATGTAGGTTGTGGTTAGAGTTGGGTCAGAGACCCAAGCAGCCAGTGACCTTTTAAAAAAAGCAGAGAAAGCTAGTAAGGAAAATCCAAGCCAAATTCCTCAAAGGAGATATGAGGAGAGATAGAAAGCCAAAAGAGTGCAGATGTCAAAGATGATTCTTTCATGACTTTCTAACATAAAACTGGTGTCTTACAAAATTCCTAAGAAAGTGACTCAATCTTATAAAAATGTAGAATTTAAGCCAATTGAAATAAAAATATGCTTGTATTTTATCAACCACCTCTCTTGGTTTAACATATGAAGTCCTAGTAGATTTCTTTTCATTCTGACATATAATATAAAGTTTGAGTGTTAACATGAGGCTCAGAATTTCTCTCCAGACTTTGAGCCTATGAAAGTGGACTAAAGCATTGTCAACAGTGATTTGTCTTTTTTATCCAAAATCCTGCTCCAACATATTTCCTGCTGGTAAGAAAATAACAAAAGTACAGACTTTCTGAAGTATTGGGCTAATTCACTTTCAATTATTTGACTAACTTTAAATCTGCTAAATGTAAGGATGAAGGGAATTCAGAAAGTGAAAAATTACATATTATAAATGTTTAAAATTAGGAAAGGAACAATAAGATTCTTTTAGAATATTTAGTAAAGAATTTAGAAAGACATAGTCAAGAATGTAAAGGTTTTACAAAGAAATATCTGTTTTACACAATTTTCATGGCTTAATCCATATATCACTAATTATTAAAATCATTAGGTAAAATATAATCTACAATTAAAGATTAAAATGTCTACTAATCTGTATTTAATAAGTTGAACCAATTTTCATGGTGCTCTTTGATGGGCAAGATGATTATTACATATTTCAAAATAGGGTTAAAAGTGATAATTAGATAAGACATTAACTATTACTGCCAGATTCAAATTGTTCTAAATCTTAGATGAGAAAATTCAATGGTAGAATTTTGAACATTTCACAAGCACGTACTATATCTAATCCTTTATTTCCTGTCTACCTAAAAGAGGTAGAGAATGATAAATAAAGATGAATGGATGAATCTAAACAGTATGAAAAGGGAAAATTTCCAGCAAAACTCTGAATGACAGACAGGCCTGGCAGCACTGTAAAGGTAAGAAAACTAGCAATGGCTGCATTAGGTGATGGACTTTGGTCTAGACACTGTTAAACTCAAGTTGGCAATATTAAATTTGACTTGGGACTTAGCTGAGAATCCTGAAGTGGGTGGTTCTGAAAATAAAACTCCACTTCAACCATCTGGCCTTTTAACAATGCAAAATATGAAACAATTTGCCTGGCTTCTTCTTTCCACTATTCCTAATATGATGATTTGCATTGCTAGGTTCTACTTTTGGCATTTTTATATCAGGGGAAATGGTTTTGTATACTAAATCCTTCTTTATCAGCAGACTTTGATAGAAAAACTTTTCAAGGTATAATACATAGATAGCCACATTAAATTACTTTTAGGAGAAATATGTGTGTGTGTGTGTGTGTGTGTGTGTGTGTATATATATATAAAATACACACACTCATGACATTACACCAAATAATTTCATACTTCTTTTTATGATCACATAGTTCTACTTTTTAAATGAAGTTATATATGGAAACAACTTACATAGTGCTCCAATGGCTGTATTTTAAGGTTTTATAAGCTATCACACCATTATGTAACCTACTCAAATAATAAATCTTTTAAAAATGGAAGAGAGCCAATCATAAAGTAACAATATAAAACAAGAAAATGAATTCAGGTAACATTCATATTTAATGCATGGAAACCTCAATGGATGTGGTACAGAATGCTAAATATAGTTAATCTAATTTAGTAGACAATCTCCTTTAAAGCAACCCATCCTTTCTGAGAAAATTAAATAAATATTACACACCAATTTTTGGAATTCAGTTTTCTTTTGTTAAACGCCTTTAGAAAAACACACAAATAAGGATTAACAATATAAAGAAGCAAAATGAAATGTGTTGTTTTGGATTTAGTCTTTTTCATTTTAGTCACATTGCTTATTTGTCCTAGCAATAGTCTCTTGACTCATAAATATAAAAATATCTAATATTAGTAATAATCAAACAATTGAATATTTTAATAAGAACACTTAAAACTACCTGATTATAAAGGACATCAGGTACTCAGTATTGCCAAGATGATGAGGAAATATGTATACTTGAACACTGTCGAGAGTGCAATGTAGTGGGAAATTTGAAGGCATTTGATAATACAAAAATATTTTAAATATTAACCCACATATTCTATATATAGCAGCTTATTCTGGTCACATAATTGACTCAGTATGAAAAAAGAGATCAACAGATGCATAGCAAAAAAAGGTAATATGTGTATATGTTTACACATTTTATATATACATGTATATGTGTATCATGGAGGTGTTATTTCAAAATACATAAAATGGGATAAGCATAAATAACACATTGTAAACTCTGCCTGATAGTAAATCAAAAGAATAGACTGGTATGAAGGCAGAAAAAATTGATTTTTATTAACTCGCCAAGGTTTCAATGATACCGGTATTAAGAGAACATTTACAGTGTTTCTGAGAAGTATGACTGTTTTTCTGCTTCTTAAATGTGTTTGGTTGTGTGTGTGTGTGTGTGTGTGTGTGTGTGTGTGTGTGGTGTGTGTGTGTGTGTGTGTGTGTGTGTGTGTGTGTGTATGCGATAACTCTGGTCCAGTAACAGGAAAAGGAGAAATGGTAGAATGTTGAAGCTGAGTGATGTATACAAACATCACATTTTACTAACCTACTTTTGTTCATGTTTGAAAATTTTCACAGTGATATTTTTAAGCACAAAACTATAAACCCTTTTATAGAAATATTTTGCATGTTGGAATTGTGGATGTTTCTCTTCCGCTTTTGCTTATAAGTAAATACATACTACTTGGTAATTTTTTAAAATATAAAAGTGAACAAAAATTAAACCTTCAAAAAGCATGCTTGGTTCCTTGTTTCCCTAAGCCTGAACTCCATCTACATGTTGTGGATAATACCACCTTCTCTCTGCTTGCCCTCCAAAGCCTATTCTTTCGTAGAAGGAAATGGACATGAAACATTATACCTCAGAAAAACTTTGGTTCAGCATCAGACCCTTTGCTGCTTCTGAAATCTTCATTTAGTCTATTATCCATCTCAAACTACTTTAATTCTTACTATAATCCAGAACTGGAATGTCAGTCCTGGCACTTTTCCTGGGCTGAATTCTTTTTCTGTCATGTTTGAAAAACAACACTTTGGTTTATATTTATACACATAGGACATACACATCTGCTTGCTCTTCCTCAAGTTAGTCACGCTCCATCCTCTCAAATCTTTCCTCACACCAGCCTTTGGACACTTCCTGCTCTAGCTATTGTCCCTGGTCTCCCTAGACATCTGGCATCACTGGGTTTTTCTGTAGTTGATTATCTTAATTCATCTAATTTACATGGAAAATTGTTCACGTCTATTCTAGCTCCTGCCTGAACCAATTATCTCAGGGGACTGCATGCCTGAGTACAATGAGATCAATCTTAGCAAAGAAAGTAAAACCAAGATGTATCAGTTGTAACTGTCGGATGTAGAACTTTTTGAGGTCCCTCTATTCTCAGAAATACAGCACATGACTGGAGACAAACCCCAGTTCCAAAACTAGACCACCTGGACTCAAATTCTGGATGTGCAACTCAGTAGCTAATCTCAAGCACATGAAACATCTCGGTTACTTTTATAGTAACTTTTGTGTGTGTGTGTGTGGTGCTGGCGATTGAACTCAGGGGCACTTGACCACTGTGCCACATCACCAGCCCTATTTTGTATTTTATTTAGAGACAGGGTCTCACTGAGTTAGTTGCTTAGCACCTCACTTTTGCTGAGACTGGCTTTGAACTTGTGATCCTCCTACCTCAGCCTCCAGAGTCACTGGGATTACAGGTGTGCACCACCATGCAGGGCAAATGAGAACAATTCTAGCCACAAAAAAATAAATGCACTGATTTGTATTTTAATTATCAGTGCATTTATTTTTCACAGGTAATTATCATTGGTAAAATAAAATAAATGCACTAATATACATAAAGTCCTTACTTAGAGCAATACCTGACACACGGGAATAGTAAATTAGTAATGGTTCTTAATGCTAACTTTTATTTTTAATTCCTTTGAACATAGTAATTGCTTTAAAACTACTTGTGGGGAAAATTTACAATAAATGTTAAATAACAGAATAACAAAATAAAGAAAACTATGTCTTGGATGAATGTATGAATTCATTCAGTTCTTCATGAATATTGAATTTCTTTATGTAACAGCCTCTGTGCAAAATACAGGGTACTTGACTGGGAGCAAGGTAAATGTGTCCTTGCCCTATGGCACTTATATTATAATAGTGTTTAAATTTGAGTTGATTAATACAGACATTAATTGCTTTGTGAATGCCAAAGAATATGGTTCTAACCTTTACTCTGAAGTGACTTTCTCTTTGTCAGATAAGTAAAGCCATCTCTGAGGGTGTTTAATTTTTGAAAATTCTCTGTTCTTTGTGATGTTAAAAGGTAATTCATTGTTGTATCTTTACTAACCATGTTGAAGGTTGCACTTAAATTTTATAAGATCCACTTTCTTTTTAAAGAGAGAGAGAGAATTTTTAAATATTTCACTTTTAATAACAGGAGTTTAATAAATCCCCATGTGATGCCCCACACTAACATAGCAAATAAAATATTAGCCCTGATGAAATACTTAGCCTTTTTTTGTTTTGCTTTCATTTTTCTACAGGAAAAACATAGCTTTATTTTTTTTCATATACTTTTACAGTACATATTTATTGACAATATTCCAACATTACAGAAAAAAATGAAGTAAAACATTAATGAAAATCTCATCCCTTCAGATGAACACTCTTAATATTTTGTGATTGTCTTTTTGTGAATCTCCTTAAGCACTCATATGCATACATTTTCATAAATAAGATAAATTTTCATAAATTATATAAGAAATTTTAACCAGGAATACCTTTTAGTCCTTTATCCTCTTCTTTGATTTTTGCTTCTATAAGCAATTTTGCAGCAAACACATCTAAACATGAATGCCTTATATGGTACTTTTACTTACATAGGCTAAATTCCAAAAGTAGGATTTCCAGGCCAAAGTGTACCCATACCTCTAATTGTTTTGATACTATCCAATTGCTTTCCAGAATAGTCATATCAACTTGTCATTTAAAGCAGTTTATTCATGTTCTCATTGTTCCCATTTTATCAACACTTGTTATGTTCAAGCTTCTTAAAGTTTTTAAACAATTTAATGGATGTGACATGATTTATGATTTCACTTTAATTTAGATTTATATTTCCCATGATTCAATCTGAACTATCTATTCATTTAGTGTGGCGAGGGTGGGGGTGCAGATTTCACTGTATTTTCTAGAGAGGACGACTTTTTGTCTTTTATAAAATGTAAGGAATTTCTCTTTTTTTGTTTGTTTTGTTTGTTTTTTTTCTTTATAATAGAATATAACATTTATTGACTTAATTTAAGTACTTAAGTGTTATTAAATCTGCATCATAGTAGTCATGGGATATCAGAAGAGTAAGCACTGTTCACCCAAAACAAAGGAGGGTGGGAAGAGTAAGAACAGAAATCCACTGGATCAGACAAAGTGGAAACAAGGGAAGGGACAGGGAGGGGAATAGGAAAGACAGTAGAATTAATCAGTCATAGCTTTCCTGGCCTTGTATTTGAATACACAACCAGGTAACTCCACTTCATGTACAACCACAAAAGTGGGATCCTAAATAGAATCGGTTATACTCCATGTATGTATAATTGCCAAAATACACTCTGCTGTCATGTATAACTAAAAAGAACCAAGAAAAAACCCCCACAACTGAAGATGGCGGCGAAGGGAGTGCAGCACACCAGTACGCTGCGCCACTATGCGGGAGAAACACGAGGTGAAATGGCTGAAGGCTACCTTGGTGGGAATCCCCAGTGAAATTGAGGTGCTCCAGAATCTAGAGGACAGAATTCCAGCGCGCGGGATTCGGCTGCAGGGGCTTGGTCCCGGGCGATTTCTCCGCACGGAGGGAAGCAGTACCTGGTCGGCGGACCGCCCCGTGGATGGAGTCTGGGACGCGCCCGAGTTAATTAGCCGCGAGGTACCAGAGCGGGATTACAGCGAAGCGGATTCTGCAGGCTCCTGCCAGTGGCACACTGGCCACGCTGAGTGCTGAGTTACAGCTTTGAAACAGAGGAGAGAACCGGTCCAGTTCGATTCCCGACACCGGTGGGAACACAGAGGAGGACAGCAGCCGCCATCATGGAGAGCTGATGCAATCATCCCTGTTTTCTACTGATCTCAGCTCATTCAACTACAGAACAGGTGATTCCAGGCTGGTATTTGCCTGCGTCGCGCAGACAGATCGCTCAGGCTCGGGACTGGAAAATCTGAGGAGAATACTCTTCAGGCCTCACCCCTGGCAAGGCGGGCGCCGGGCTTTGAGCGGCCAGATTATAGTTCCCCGGGTTGCTTTGGCCCAGGGTGGGAGATCCTTCGGGGACTCCGGGCGGAGGCCAGTTACAAGTGGATTGTGCGCTGAGGGGCGGCGCGGCTCTAACTCCCAGAACAGTTTTGGCCCGGGGCTAGGGAACCCGCAGCGACTGCGTCTTTGACCCTGCCCCTGTCTGAGCGTACACTGAGCTGGGAGAGGTTGGAGCTGCCAGGCTCGGGCTCCCGGGGCTGCCTGGGCCTGAGGCTGGGGTACCTCTGTGGAGCCTGCTCCTAGCAGAGTGTGGCAGGGATCGGAGAGGCTGGGTTCTGGCTCTCGTGGCTGCTTGAGCCCAGGGCTGCGGAGCCTGCGGGGAGCGCGAGCTGAGGCCAGCCACAAGTGAAACTTGCGACGAGGGGCAGCGGAACTCTGTCTCCTGGAACAGTTTTGGCACGGAGCTGGGGAGCCGCGGGAAGTGTGTCTTAGACTCTGCTCCCAGCGGAGCGTGCACCGAGCAGGGAGAATCTGGTGCGGCCAGGCTTGGGCACCGAGCAGGGAGAGTCTGGTGCGGCCAGGCTTGGGCTCCCGGGGCTGCTTTGGCCTGGGATTGGGGAACCCGCGGCGGTTGCCCTGAGGAGCCTGCTCCTAGCAGAACGTGGCAGGGATCAGAGAGACCGGCTCCTGGCTCCCGAAGCGGCTCTGGCTCAGGGTTGGGGATCCTACAGGGACTGCTTCTTGGTCCGGGTCCTGCTGGGTGCTGCGGGGGCCTGGGGGGCAGAGTGGAGCTGCCTCCTGCACCCAGAGCAGGCTAAGGGTCCCGCCGGTGTGGTATCGCGACACCCCAACTGCAGCTGGGGCCGAGGAGAGTAGCCGCCCACGCCTGGAACAGGACCAGCGACCCGACGGCAGGGTAGCCAAGTCAACCCACTTGGAGTGGAGGCCGTGAAGAGCTGCCGTCTGACCCTGCAAGGTAGGCAGTCCTGCGTCCCACTGGCAGGACAGGCTCTGCAGCCTGCCAGTGTGGTGGACGAGTAGCATCGAGGCAGTCACGTCACACTGGTTGGAGTGGGGGTTGTACAGAGCCGCCGCCAGCGTCCGGAAAGAGCCCAGAGACCCGTTGGAGAGGCAGATAGGTACCCCCAATGGGAGTGGGGGTTGAGCAGAACTGCCGCCCAGGCCCGCAGGGTGGGCAGATCTGAGACCCACCTGCGGAACAGGCTTGGAGGCCGACCAGCGTGGTAGACACGTCACATCAATTGGAGTAGGGGTGGAGAAGAGCTGCTGCCCACATCCGGATCAGGACCAATGATCCGAGGACGTGGTAGGAACGTCACCGCAATTGGAGTGAGGGCAGAGTAGAGCAGCCACCCGTGCCCGCAGGGCGGGCAGACCTACGACCAACCAGCGTAGTGGATAGATCACCCTGATTAGAGGAGGATCACAGCCACTACCCGCCCTACAAGAGAGATATCCCAAATATACAAGAGCAACATAAATAAACAGGGGGAAAAATTTCAAAAACACAACAGTTTCACCAAGCAGAAAGAAACACAAGCAACATGAAAAGACAAGGAAAGAAAGGACCACAAGCAATGCAGGTCAACTCAACTCTAGAAGAGGTAATAGCTGCAACAGATGGAATGTCAGATAAAGAGTTCAGGATATACATGCTTCAGATGATCTGGACTCTCAAGGAAGACATGAGACAGCAAAATCAGACAATGAAAGATCACATTGACATGGAACTACAGAAACAAATCCAGGAAGTAAAAGATCAATTTCACAGGGAGTTAGAAGTAATAAAAAACAAACAAATAGAAATCCTAGAAATGCAGGAAGCAATAAACCAACTTAAAACCTCAATTGACAATACTACCAGCAGAATAGATCACTTAGAAGATAGAACATCAGACAATGAAGACAAAGTATTTCAACTTGAGAAGAACATAGACAGTTCAGCAAGACTGCTAAGAAACCATGAGCAGAACATTCAAGAAATATGGGATAACATTAAAAGACCAAACTTAAGAGTCATTGGGATACAGGAGGGCACAGAGCTCCAAACCAGAGGAATGAACAATCTATTCAATGAAATAATACGAGAAAACTTCCCAGACTTGAAGAATGAAACAGAATCCCATATCCTAGAAGCCTAAAGGATGCCAAAAGTGCAAAATCATAAGAGATCCACACCTAGACACATTATAATGAAGATGCCCAACATACAGAATAAGGAGAGAATTTTAAAAGCTACAAGAGAAAGAAAGCAGATTACATTTAGGGGCAAACCAATCAGGATAACAGCTGATCTCTCAACACAGACTCTGAAAGCTAGAAGATCCTGGAATAACATTTTTCAAACACTGAAAGAAAATGGGCTCCAACCAAGAATCGTGTATCCGGCGAAATTAAGCTTCAGGATGGAAGATGAAATTAAACCCTTTCACGATAAACAAAAGTTAAAAGAATTCGCAGCTAGAAAACCATCTCTTCAAAAAATCCTTGGCAAAACATTACAGGAAGAGGAAACTGAAAATAACATTGAAAACCATCAGTGGGAGGTAGGACAGTAAAAGGGGGAAAGTAATCAAAGAGGAAAACTAATCAAGTTTAGTAACATAAATAAACAAATATGACTGGAGGAACAAACCAAATCTCAATAATAACCCTAAATATTAATGGCTTAAACTCACCAATTAAGAGACACAGGCTAGTCGAATGGATCACAAAACAAGATCCAACAATATGTTGCCTACAGGAGACACATTTGATAGGAAAAGATATACATAGACTGAAGGTGAAAGGCTGGGAAAAATCATTCCACTCATATGGACTGCGGAAACAAGCAGGAGTGTCTATACTCATATCAAACAAAATAGATTTCAAGCCAAAGTTAATCAAAAAGGATAAAGAGGGACACTGCATACTGCTCAAGGGAACCATACACCAACAAGACATAACAATCATAAATATATATGCCCCAAACAATGGTGCAGCTACGTTCATCAAGCAAACTCTTCTCAAGTACAAGAGTCTAATAGACCACCATACAATAATCATGGGAGACTTCAACACACCTCTCTCACCACTGGACAGATCTTCCAAACAAAAGTTAAATAAGGAAACTATAGAACTCAACAACACAATTAACAACCTAGACTTAATTGACATATATAGAATATACCACCCAACATCAAGTAGTTACACTTTTTTCTCAGCAGCACATGGATCCTTCACAAAAATAGATCATATATTATGTCGCAGGACAACTCTTAGACAATATAAAGGAGTAGAAATAATACCATGCATCTTATCTGATCATAATGGAATGAAACTGAAAATCAATGATAAAAGAAGGAAGGAAAAATCATGCATCACGTGGAGAATGAACAATAGGTTACTGAATGATCAAAGGGTCATAGAAGACATCAAGGAGGAAATTAAAAAATTCTTAGAGATAAATGAAAACACTGACACAACATATCGGAATCTATGGGACACATTGAAAGCAGTTTTAAGAGGAAAATTCATTGCTTGGAGCACATTCCTTAAAAAAAGAAAAAACCAACAAATAAACGATCTCATATATCATCTCAAAATCCTAGAAAAAGAAGAGCAAAATAACAGCAAAAGAAGTAGAAGGCAAGAAATAATTAAAATCAGAGCTGAAATTAATGAAATCGAAACAAAAGAAACAATTGAAAAAATTGACAAAACCAAAAGTTGGTTCTTTGAAAAAATAAATAAAATTGACAGACCCTTAGCCATGCTAATGAAGAGAAGAAGAGAGAGAACCCAAATTACTAGCATACGGGATGAAAAAGGCAATATCACAACAGACACTTCAGAAATACAGAAGATAATCAGAAATTACTTTGAATCCTTATACTCCAATAAAATAGAAGATAGTGAAGGCATCGATAAATTTCTTAAGTCATATGATCTGCCCAGATTGAATCAGGAAGATATAGACAGCCTAAACAGACCAATAACAATAGAGGAAGTAGAAGAAACCATCAAAAGACTACCAACTAAGAAAAGCCCAGGACCGGACGGGTATACAGCAGAGTTTTACAAAACCTTTAAAGAGAAACTAACACCAATACTTTTCAAGCTATTTCAGGAAATAGAAAAAGAGGGAGAACTTCCAAAGACATTATACGAGGCCAACATCACCCTGATACCTAAACCAGACAGAGACACTTCAAAGAAAGAAAACTGCAGACCAATATCTCTAATGAACCTAGATGCAAAAATCCTCAATAAAATTCTGGCGAATCGGATTCAAAATCATATCAAAAAAATTATACACCATGATCAAGTAGGATTCATCCCTGGGATGCAAGGCTGGTTCAATATATGGAAATCAATAAATGTTATTCACCACATCAATAGACATAAAAATAAAAACCATATGATCATCTCGATAGATGCAGAAAAAGCATTCGACAAAGTACAGCATCCCTTTATGTTCAAAAACTCTAGAAAAATTAGGGATAACAGGATCATACCTCAACATTGTAAAAGCAATCTATGATAAGCCACAGGCCAGCATCATTCTGAATGGAGAAAAATTGAAGGCATTCCCTCTAAGATCTGGTACAAGACAGGGTTGCCCTCTCTCACCACTTCTGTTCAACATAGTCCTCGAAACACTGGCCAGAGCAATTAGACAGACGAAAGAAATTAAAGGCATAAAAATAGGAAAAGAAGAACTTAAATTATCACTATTTGCAGACGATATGATTCTATACCTAACAGACCCAAAAGGGTCTACAAAGAAACTATTAGAGTTAATAAATGAATTCAGCAAAGTGGCGGGATATAAAATCAACACGCATAAATCAAATGCATTCCTGTATATCAGCGACAAATCCTCTGAAACGGAAATGAGGACAACTACTCCATTCACAATATCCCCCCAAAAAATAAAATACCTGGGAATCAACCTAACAAAAGAGGTGAAAGACCTATACAATGAAAACTACAGAACCCTAAAAAGAGACATAGAAGAAGACCTCAGAAGATGGAAAAATATACCCTGTTCATGGATAGGCAGAACTAACATCTTCAAAATGGCGATATTACCAAAAGTTCTCTATAAGTTCAATGCTATCCCAATCAAAATCCCAACAGCATTTCTTGTAGAAATAGATAAAACAATCAGGAAATTCATATCGAATAATAAAAGACCCAGAATAGCAAAAACAATGCTAAGCAGGAAGTGTGAATCAGGCGGTATAGCGATACCAGACTTCAAACTATACTACAGAGCAATAGTAACAAAAACAGCATGGTACTGGTACGAAAACAGGCGAGTGGACCAATGGTACAGAATAGAAGACACAGTAACCAATCCGCAAAACTACAACTATCTTATATTTGATAAAGGGGCTAAAAGCATGCAATGGAGGAAGGATAGCATCTTCAACAAATTGTGCTGGGAAAACTGGAAATCCATTTGCATCAAAATGAAACTGAATCCCTTTCTCTCGCCATGCACAAAAGTTAACTCAAAATGGATCAAGGAGCTCCATATTAAATCAGAGACACGGCGTCTGATAGAAGAAAAAGTCGGCTATGATCTACATACTGTGGGGTCAGGCTCCAAATTCCTCAATAGGACACCCTTAGTGCAAGAGTTAACAACCAGAATCAACAAATGGGACTTACTCAAACTAAAAAGTTTTCTCTCAACAAAAGAAACAATAAGAGAGATAAACAGGGAGCCTACATCCTGGGAACAAATCTTTACCCCACACACTTCAGATAGAGCCCTAACATCCAGAGTATACAAAGAACTCAAAAAATTAGATAATAAGATAACAAATAACCCAATCAACAAATGGGCCAAGGACCTGAACAGACACTTCTCAGAGGAGGACATACAATCAATCAACAAGTACATGAAAAAATGCTCAACATCGCTAGCAGTCAGAGAAATGCAAATCAAAACCACCCTAAGATATCATCTCACTCCAGTAAGATTGGCAGCCATTAAGAAGTCCAACAACAACAAGTGCTGGCGAGAATGCGGGGAAATGGGTACACTTGTTTATTGTTGGTGGGACTACAAAATGGTGCAGCCAATTTGGAAAGCAGTATGGAGATTTCTTGGAAAGCTGGGAATGGAACCACCATTTGACCCAGCTATTCCCCTTCTCGGTCTATTCCCTAAAGACCTAACAAGAGCATGCTACAGGGACACTGCTATATCGATGTTCATAGCAGCACAATTCATGATAGCAAGATTGTGGAACCAACCTAGAAGCCCTTCAATAGATGAATGGATTAAAAAATGTGGCATTTATACACAATGGAGTATTACTCTGCAATAAGAAATGACAAAATCATAGAATTTGGAGGGAAATGGATGGCATTAGAGCAGATTATGCTAAGTGAAGCTAGCCAATCCTTAAAAAACATATGTCAAATGTCTTCTTTGATATAAGGGGAGTAACCAAGGACAGGGTAGAGAGGAAGAGCTGGAGAAGAAGATTAACATTAAACAGGGATGATAGGCGGGAGGGAAAGTGAGAGTTAAGGGAAATTGCATGGAACTGGAAGGTGAGCCTCAGGGTTATACACAATTACATATAAGAGGAAAGGAGGAGTAGGAGAAAAATTATATAAGTGGAAGAAACGATTTATAGTAGAGGGGATGGAGAGAGAGAAGGGGAGGGGAAGGGAGGGGAGGGGAGGGGGGACAGTGGAGAATGGGATAGACAGCAGAATACATCAGTCACTAGAAAGGCAATTTGTAAATCAATGGAAATGTAACTGATGTGACACAGCAATCTGTATACGGGGTAAAAATGGGAGTTCATAACCCACTTGAATCAATCTGTGAAATATGGTATATTAAGAACTATGTAATGTTTTGAACAACCAACAATAAAATAATTTAAAAAAAAACCCACAACTTTGCCTCCTATTCTGGAGCTGGAATTAGAGCACTTTTAGTTGTAGGCAGAATAGTTACATTGTTAGGCAGAGTTAAAACCTTGTCATTATGTTTATTTGGAGATTATGGTTTAATGAGATGTGATTGGACATCAAGTCAACAAGGGGGGGGACTTGTGATGGTGAATCTTCATTGTCAACGTGGTTGGATTGAGAGACAGTTAGGAAATGAGTAAAGTGCACTTCAGGGTATGTCTGTGAGGATGTTTCCAGAGACCACTGGCGTGTGGGACCGCATACTGAGATGGGGACTAGCAACCTCCCTGAATTTAGAGACCAAAGTAGAAGGAGAAGGAAGCCCATTAGCATGTATGCAGACTAGATTGTTCCTGAGAGGGTGCATCCATTTGCACTGCCATTGCCCATGGACATCAGATTCCCATCTTCTTCAACCTTTCCATATGGATTCACACAGTAACTCTCCAGGGAGCTTCCAGGCCTTCAGCTTCAGATTGGGGTAGCATCATTGATCCCTCTTGTTCTGAGGTTCCTGCATCTTGGAGTGAGCAGCTCCAAGATGGATATTTGTGGGACTATCCAGCTTTCTATTATGTAAGCCAATCTAATAAATCCCCTCTTTTTCTCCCATATTTTTATTGGTGTATAATAGTTGTACATAATGATGGGATTTATTGTTACATATTTATACATGCACACCATATAAAAATATGATTTGGATAAGTCTCTCCTTATATGTATGTATTCTATTGCTTCTGTTCCTCTAGACAACCCTGATTAATACAGACCCCACAATAATGAACTGGGTCTGTAAGAGAGGAATAAGGGGAATATCATTCCTTTCAGGCTGTTCTGACAAACTACTATAAACTGGGTAGCTTATGAACAACAAAAATTTATTTCTTGAAATCTGTAGGCTGGAGGTCCAAGGTCAGAGGGGCCAGCTTGATTGTTTCTGATGAGGGCCATCAGCAGGTTACAAACTGTCGACTTCTCTCTCGCATCTCTTCTAATACTGCTTTTATTTTGTTCTTCCTATTCTTTTTTGCTTGGGATGGTATTCATTCAGTCTTCTAAGTTACTTAAACTCTCTGTTCCTCAGTTGTTTATTTGTTCATTTGTTTATTTTCAGGGTAGAACCAAACTGAGAGCCTGAGCGTGCTAGGAAAGTATTATGCCATGGAGTTAAATCCCCAACCCCTTAACCTGTCTTATATATTTGCCTTTTGTTGTCTGTGATGTTTCTAAGTGGTCTCTTCTGATCTTAATATACTAATTGTTTCTTCAGTTGTACCTAAGCAAGAAAATGCTTTCTACTATGTTTCCACCCTCTAGACTTTTCTAATAGATTTACTTGATTTGTTTTATTTTTTCCCACATTTTTATTGGTACATTGTATATGTACATAACAATGGGATTTGTTGTTACATATTCATATATGTTCACAATATAGCAATATAATTGACCAATACCACTCTTAGCATTTCCCCTCTCCTTCCCCACCTTCCACAGTGCCTCTCATCCTCTGATCCCTTTCCTTTCCTGATCTCTTTGATTTTCATGAGATCCTTTCAACTTTATCTTTTTCCTCTCTTGCTTCTGCCTATGGGAGAAGACATGATCTTTGATTTTATGTGTTTGACTTAGTTAGCTTAATAGGATGGTCTCTAGTTCTATCAATTTTCCTGCAAATGACAATTCCATTTTTCTTTATAGCTGAATAAAACTCCATTGTGTATATATACACCACATTTCCTTTTTTTAACAACTCATCTAGCATATACTCATTTTTAAGCAAACTATCCTAAGTTTTGTGGGCAAATTTCTCTCAGTTGTAAACATCAGCTCAATTCTTTCATTTCTCCCCCATTGGAACTTTCTTGGAGGATCTATCTATTTAATCTAGAAATGATCAAAGCCTTTTTATATTTACATGCAGACAAAAAAAATCAGTCTGATGGAGTGTCTTTCAAATAACATCATGTGAAATAAGTATTGATAGATCTCAAATTCCTTAGGCCTTTATTTAACTCAAGTTTTCTCATGAGGAGGTTCTCTTCAAATTGAGACAGACCCATATCAAAGCAAAGAAACACCCAAACACCAAATGTGTCAGACACTTTCATGTCCCTCACTAAAATTAGCTTTACTCCAAAATCTATTTCAAATTCCACTTACCAAGAACCTACCCTATACATTCTCACACAGTACCTATCATTGTTATGAGATGCCACTTAAACACACATATAACCAGTTCCAAGTACTCCTCCAAAGTAAATTTTCACAAACGACATTCCATGAAACATGTCACAGGAGTGCCATGCACTTTTCTTTACATTTCAAACAATCATAGGATGATAATTAACACACATAGTAATTCAAGATTTTATATTTTCTTGGCCAATGTTTCAAGGTTGTCTTCAGCTTATTAAATGAATGCCTATGTTAGCTGCCCTATTATGTAAGAATCAAAATTAGTGACAGAAGTATATTTTTAAAACTACTTTTAAACACAATTTTAATGATAATAAGTAATATTGGATATACTATTTTGTGATATGATCTTAAATTTCATTTTGCATTGTATTTTTTGAGGCATAATATCATTTAATTTTTATTTATTTTTTAATCATACATGACAGAAGAATGCATTTTGATATATAATACATACATGTAATGTACATACATCAATCATATTGTCTATTCTATTCTGCTGCCCTTCCTATTCTCCCTACTCCTCCCCTCCCCTCCCATCCTTTCTCTCTATCCAATCTAATGTGACACACTTTTTTTTTCTTTTTCTCATTACAACATCATATATGTATTCAGTATAACAATGAGGTTCTCCTTCCATCTTCCATGCAACTCCCCTTCTCCCTCCTTCTTTATCTTCTTTATCTTTATCTTTATCTTTATCTATTCTTCCATTGATGAACACCTAGACTGGTTCCATAGTTTGGCTGTTGTGAACTGCTGAAAACAAGGGTATTCATGTATCACTATAATATGGTAACTTTTATTTTTTAGGATAAGTACCAAGGAATAGTAAAACTGGGTCATATGGTATTACATACCTAGTCTTTTGAGGGGCCTCCAAACTGATTTCCATAGTGCTTATACTAATTTACCATTTCACCAACAGTGTACTAGTGTTCCTTTTCTCCACATCCTCTCCATCATTTATTATTGTTTGTATCCTTGATGGCTTCCATTCTGACTGGTGTGAGATGAAATCTCAGTGTGACTTTGATTTGCATTTTCCTAATTGCTAATGAAGTTGAACATTTTTCTTCATATATTTGCTGGTCACTTGCATTTCTTCTTTTGAAAACTGTCTGTTCTTTTGCCCATTTATTAATTGGGGTATTGGCTTTTTAGTGTAAAGTTTGTTGAGTTATTTCAGTATTCTAGACATTAATACTCAGAATAGTATCTAGCAAAGACTTTCTCTTGACATTGCTAATTTTTTTTCCTTTGCTGAGCAAAAGCCATTTAATTTGATTCCATCCCATTTATTAATTCTTTTTTGGAGGTGTGGGTACCAGGGATTGAACTCAGGCACTTGACCTGAGCCACATCCTCAGCCCTCTTTTGTATTTTATTTAGAGACAGGGTCTCACTAATTTGCTTAGTGCATTTGAACTTGCAATCCTTCTGTCTCAGCCTCTTGAGTGCCTGGGATTACAGTCATGCACCACTGTGCCTGGCTCCATTTATTAACCCTTGGTATAATTTCCTGAGCTTTTAGGGGTCCTATTGAGAAAGTCATTGACTGTGGAGTGTTGGACCTACATTTTCTTCTAGGAGTCTAATTCTGAAGTCTTTGAGCCATCTCAAGTTGGCTTTTATGCAGGATGAGAGATAAGGATCTACTTTCATTCTTCTACATATGGATAACCAGTTTTCCAACACCATTTGTTCAAAAGGCGTCTTTTCTCCAATGTATGTTTTTGGCACCTTGTCAAGGATCCAATGACTGAAGATGACACAGTACTAAAAGGAATGAAAATCTCAACACAACCAGTTCTTAGGATCGAGTGGGCAGTGCCAACTCCCAAGCCTCCCATGCTGTCACACTTCTTTTTTTTCTTTACTTTTTTTTGTTTTTTTTTAATTTATGTATGACAACACAATGCATTATAATTCTTTTTACACATATAGAGCACAATTTTTCATATATCTGGTTGTATACACAGTATATTAACACCAATTCATGTCTTCATACCTATACTTTGGATAATAACTTGATTGTTTTAGATCAACTCATTAATTTTAATTTTTTAAAATTTTTCCAATTACTTTTATTCTACTAAACACATTAGACATACTTATTTTATGTTCTGTATATGTTTTGCAGTCTCTGTGCTTCAGAATTCATGGAGATACTTGTGATTTTAATTGTAGTATTTTTTTAAAAGTGCTATTTGTAAGAGTAGAGTCTTGAGTATTCTAGATATGTGTTTATATCATTAACAAGTAGAGATAATTTAATTTTTCCCCATATTTATATAGGTTATTCATGTTTCATCCCTAAATAAATTTACTAGTTGCTTCTAAACAATTTTGAATGTTATTGAAAACAGTAGTACTTCTGTCTTCTTTCAGATAGGTTTTCTATTTAATCATGTTTATGACTCCCTAATTTCAAACTGCAAATGCTGATTGGTAACACATTGTTGGATAAATAGTAAAAATTCATCACAAACTCAAATATCCACCAGAGAAATGAACAGTCGTGCTGAAATTGTGTACAATGAATCAAATGCATTCTGCAGTCATGTATACCTAATTAAAATAAATTAATAAAAAATTTAAAAAGTCACAAAATGCAAACAAAACTTACATTTTTAATCTAATAATTATTTTCAAGGAATTGTATGTGCAAAGCATTATTTGGTATTGTTTTTGCCCTAAGACCCACAAAAAAGACAAGGAAGATGATGTAAGTCACAAAAGACATAGTGTACAAGGATAAAGATAATGTGAGAAGGCAGTGATTAGAACAGAAGCAAGTGGACAGTTGATATTTTCCTTACTAAGGCTGCTTAACACAATATCACACATTGGGGGACTTGAAACAATACCTATTGATATTTTTCCAGTTCTTGATGTCAGAACGCAAAATGTTTTCACTGTATTAAACAAAGGTGCTGGCAGGTCCACAGTGGTTGGGGACATTCTGTGGCATGAAACCTCTCCTTCCCTTTCCTAGGTTCTAGGTGGCCCTTTGTGTTCAGAGCTACCATCTTCAAAGCATCTTCAAAGCTGGTTGTCTAGCTTTGATCAGGATATTTTGTCAAAAAATTTTAGCAAGGCTCAGGAATGGGAGATAGGAACCAGGTACCTCTATAATAGGCAGTAGTGAGTGGGGTGGAATTCAGAATTGACTAGATTCTAAAGAAGGTCCACTGCCCTCCCCTTATGTAATAGACTCAAGGACTGTGTGCATTGCTAAGGGCAAGTACACCAAGTGGAAAGTAATGGCATTTATTAACAAAACATTGAAACCCGTCACTTTTCCAACTTGGCACTAAAAAGACTTAGATAGGCTGATTTCATCTCATGCAGCAGAACTGATGAGTGTTTTATGTGGAAATTACTGGGATAATAGGAGAACAGCAGACATTGAGATCACAGATCTTCCCATAAAATCAAATTAAGCACCATAGTAAATTCTACCAGTAAATAAGGCACACATAGTCACACATACCTTGAAATCAGATCTTCATTATTTCTTTCTTAAATCTTCATGGAAATTCTTATATATAATCAGGCATATAAGAAAGTCTCTAAATTTATTTGTATTAGACTTTCCTTTTTTAAAAGATTTTTTTTACATCTTCAGAATATGAGTTATTATACTCATAAAGTGGGAGAAGATCAAACATTTTATTATATTATTCCAGAAACTTGCAACTGAACATTTAGAATTCCAGAAAGATAAGCAGAGAAAAAAATTATCAGGAAAATGTTTAAAATTTTTCCAAGTTGAAAGATATAAATTTTCCCTTTGAGAAAAATCATAAGACCCACACAAATGTATAGCCTTGTGAAATTCCAGGACACTGGTTACAAAGTGATTTAGAAACTTCCCAAGAGAAGTGAAAAAAGAGTCTGTATTTTCAGGAATCAGAATGACAGACATCCCAATAGAAGCAATGGAAGGTAGAAAACATTTAAACAGCACCTTCAAAAATGTCCGGAAATCTGATTTCCAGCTAAGAATTGCATATCCGGCCAAACTGTTAAATCAAGTAGAATAGTTCAAATTAATACATGCAAATTTTCAGTAATTTTACCATCTATGCATTCTATCTCAGGAAACTGCAGGAAGATATAATTAACTGAAATAAAGAGGTTAACCACAGAAGAGTGAAGCAGGGGACTCAGTAGCAAAAGATCCATATAAAGATTCTTTAGATGAAAGAAATGATACGAATTTCCAGAAATATGGTGGTAGGAACTCCCAGAAGAATTTTTCCTCAACTGAGGGTGATGGTATCTCCCAGGGGACATATGATAATGTCTGCAGTTTTGTCATCATAAGTGGAGGAATAGGGGAGAGGGCTACTGTCATCTGTTGGGTAGAGGTCAGGGAGGCTGATCAGTGTCCTGCAATGAACATGATAATCCCCTACAATAATAATTGTCTAGCCCATAGTGCCAAGTTGGTAGAGAAGCCCAGTTTGAGGCAGGTGCAATTCAAAGGAAGACAATTTGGCTATGGCCAGTTTAGAACTACTGACTAATGAAAGCTAAGTCTCAAAAAGTACAATTAAGTAGATATAAAATTATAATATAGGGTGAATAATGTATTCACAGAGCCAGTCAGAAAGTATATGGGACATAATCAAGCCATATTCCTTGGTTTTGGTTGCTACATTATTATTGTTTTCCCAGCATGAAAGACTATTTACAACCACACACTAGCCTTCTCTCATGTCAATTCCCCCATTATATTTCTAAACACACATAGATTTAATTTTCTTTTCATGGGACATACTGTTCTTTTCTCCTAAATTTCTCTATCTAACTTGTCCTCATGAACAATTCATTTTCATTTCCAAACTAAGCTCCAAAAGCTAATAAAGTAGAAATCAATTAAAAGCAAATAAAATGCTCCCAAATAATAATGCATCTTTATTAATTTTGAATAATATATATTCATCATGTAAATGATAGGTATATGCATTAGTTAAGGTAATGCCAGCTACAAAATTCAATAACTGCCCAAATATACAACAGCTCAAGCATAATAGACATTTTTGGCTCACTTGCAAAAATCCACATCCTTGGTAAATATATGCCTTTTTCCTCAGTAGTGATTCAAAATATCAGGTGCCTTTCACTTTATAGTTCTACCCTTTAACTTCTAATATTAGTTTTTCCATTAATATTAAGTAGGAATATGGGTAAAGGCTTACAAAATAATATACAAGAGATTCTTATAGTCCAGGTCGATACAGGGCACATGGCATTTCCATTCATGCTACATTTGATAAAACTCAACCACTTAGCACACATAACTGCAAGGAAAATGTTATTTACCTGCATGTCCAAGAACAAGAGAAAATGACTGCTGACAATATGGATTATAAAACTTTTCTAATAATGTTCAGGAGTAAATAAACAAACAAAAAGTGCAAAGAGATTTGTTTTGTCAAGAAAATATGAAATAGTTGATTATCACATGGTTATTGTAACCACAGGACAAAAATGACAGTGAGTGGAAATGTTAAGGTAGAAACATTAAGAAAAATAGGGAAAGTTCTAAATGGTAAAGTACAAAATAAAAGGAAGATGGCATGATGAGCAAACAGTGTCAATTTCATACAAGGGGATGCTGTCACAAATGGTGGCAAGCAGTGAACCAAAATTGCTGTAAGATAGAAGGAGGATGCTGGTGGTTCTCCTGGAAGTCAAGAAAAAAAACCTCTGTCAGTTTTAAGAAAAACTGGAAATCCAATTTTTGTCAAGTTGGTATCAAACAAAAAGGATGACTTAAAAAATATAGGAAAAGCCAAAGAAGATGTTTTTTTCTTAAATATCTGATGTGTGATGCTGAGTTGGGCATGTTGAATGGTATTTCAAAGGCCTCTAGCCTATGGCAGGTGAACATTCTAGGTCTGAATGTTCTTAAATGTTCTTAATGCTCTTAAAAAGATAATCATTTGCTTCATAGTGTTGGAAGCAATAACAAAATGTGGAGCCCAGGCAATTTAAATATATTTGGATGGATCAATTGAGCAGCATTCATGGTGACCTTACTTCATGCCAGGCATTATGCCAATCATCCAGACCTTACAACCACACTATTGAAGTGGGAACTGCTATCCTGTGTCTTCCAGGGAGTAGATCAGTTGCTACATGTCACGTGAGAAGACAAGATGTTGAGCTGAAATTAGAATACTGGTCCACTTGCCTCTAAGATTTCTTAAATATTTACTGTACCAAATTGCTTTTGATTTTTGTTACTATTTATCTGTTTTGTTGTTGTTTAAAGAAGCCTACAAAGCTACACACAGTAAATGCTAAAAGAATGTTTGATATATAAAGAATATTTTAATGTTTAAAAGAATACTATACAATTTCTTATTTTTCCGTATCCATTAAAATGGTGACCATAAATCTGGTGGCTGAAAACATTGCAGAGATCTTTTGTAGTAATTTTAAAGAAGAAAATAGGACTATGAAATAAAACATAAGTTACATGGCTCATTGGAAATTTCTAACTCTCGCATCCTATTTTTAAACTTAAGATTTATAAGTAGAATTATACATTTAAAATAGTAGTGGTTGCCTACCATACAATTTGTGAATTTAAAAACTCCACTGGAGGTAGAAAATATTGCAAACCTTAATTGTGTAAAGAGTTACATAAATTGTCATTTGAACTTACATTTCCAAAAATGAATTTTTACAAAACAATTAACTTGGGAAAGTGTCACAATTAACATTAAATTGCTACAACATAACTAGGAATTTTAGCTTTTTTATCTTTTTACAAATCATGTTAGCAAAATGTCACTAGAGAAATACATATTAAGAAATTATACACTCTAATTAAGAGAACTAGAATTTAAATGAGTTACCCAAGCCTCTCATATTTAGAATATCCTTCTACCTTGACAACTTTAAAAATAAAATAATCAAACTCATAGACCCAGAAAATAGAATAGCTGGTGCCAGAAACAGGAAGTCGGGAAAGCAATGAGGAAATAGTCAAAGGGTATGAAGTTTCAACTCAGATGGATTTATTCTGGACCCTACTGTATAGCATGGTAACCATAAATAACAATATTGTATACACAAAATTTGCTGAGGAAGTAGAGCTTAAGTGTTCTTCACAAAGACACACACACACACACACACACACACACATAATTAAAATGGTTCCATTTCAGGTTTTCTAAGGAATCTCCATAGTGCTTTCCAGGGTAGTTGCACCAGTTGGCTGTTTCACCAGCAATGTAAGACTGTACCTTTCCCCATATCCTAACCAACACCTATTGTTCCTTGTATTCTTGATAATTGCCATTCTGACTGGTGTGAGATGAAATCTTAGCGTCATTTTGATTTGAATTTCTCTAATTACTAGAGATGTTGAACATTTTTTTCATATATTTGTTGATTGAATGTATATCTTTACAATTGTATGTAATGATGGATATGTTATATAATGAATGTTAAGTAGATTTTGGAAATAAATATTTTGTTTCTTTTTCTTATTGGCATTATTTATTTATCAAATATTTTAATAGCTCATCAGGAAACTCGTTTGGCTTTGGAATTTTCTTTAAGGAACATTTTGACCTGCCAACTTCATTTTTTTTATTAGAGTATTATAGACAAAATCACATTTGATTTCAATTCCTGTTCCCCCAACCCATGTTCTCTTCTGTCCTCTCTCCCCCTTTCACCTCCCTCTAATTTTTTGATCTTCCTTTTGCTCCTTTATTTATTTTAAATTGGTACTTTCTACATGTACGTAGAGATGAAATGCCCTGTGGTACATTTTTATATCCATATAACATGATTTTGTTAAATTCATTCCGGATTTGCTTCCATTTCCCATCCTTCCTCTCTTTCTCTTATTCCCTACTTCTACTCCATTTGATCTTCCCTATGTATTTATCATATTAATTCCTGCCTCTTTTCCTTACTTTTTTCTAGCTTCCACATATGAGAGAGAACATTTGATCCTTGATTTTCCAAAACTGGATCATTTCACTTAGAATGATGTTCTCCATTTCTATTCATTTACTGACAAATGTCATAATTTCATTCTTCTTCATGGCTGAGTAAATCTCCATTGATATATGCCACATTTTCTTGATCTACTAATGTGAATCAGGGCTGATTTCATAATTTGGCTATTATGAATTATACTGCTATAAACATTGAAGTGGCTGTATCACTATCATATGCTGATGTAAATTCTTTTGGATACATTCTGAGGAGTGGGATAGATTGGTTATGTGTTGATTCCATTACTAGATTTTGAGGAATCTCCATACTGCTTTTCAGAGAGGTTGTACTAATTTGCAGCCCCACCAACAATGTATCAGTGTACTATTTCCCTCACATCCTTGCCAACATTTATGATTTGTGTTCTTGATAATTGCTATTCTGATGAGTGAGATGAAATCTTAGTGTAGTTTTTATTTATATTTCCTGGATTGTTAGAGATGTTGAACATTTTTTTCATATATTTGTTGGCCATATGTTTCTTCTTTTGAGAAAAGTCTGTTTAATTCTTTTGCCAATTTATTGACTGGGTTATTAGTTTATTTATGTATTAAGTTTTTTGATAAATTCTGAGGAGTTCTTCATGTATTCTGGATATTAACCCCCTGTCAGAGGAGCATATGACAATGATTTCCTCCCATTGTATAGGCTCTGTCTTCATTCTCTTAATCTTTTCCTTTGCTATGCAGAAGCTTTTCAATTCTATGGTACACTCCTTATTGATTCTTGGTTTTATTTCTTTAGACTTAGGGGGTCTTATTGAGGAAGTCGGTGCCTGCAACTATAGGATGGAGTATTGACCCTATGTACTCTTCTAGCTGTTGCAAAGTTTCTGGTCTAATTCCTAAGTCCACTACATTCTGATCTGACTTTTCTGCAGGATGAGAGATAGCAATCTAGTTTAATTCTTCTACATATAAAAGTCCAGATTTCCCAGCATCATTTGTTGAAAATGTTATCGTTTTTTTCTAACATATGTTTTAGTCACCTTTGTCAAGTATCAGATGTCTGTCTGTAAGTGTGGGTTTTTCTGTGTGTTATATTCCATTCCACTAGTCTTTGTGTCTATTTTAATGCCACTATCATGCTGCTTTTCTTATTATAGTTCTGTAGTATAATTTGAGATTGGGTATTTGATGTCTCCTGCATCACTTTTTTTTTTTTTTTTTACTCAAGATTACTTCAGCTATTCTGGGTCTCCTATTCTTCTAAATGAACTTGAGGACTATTTTTTTTCTAGTTCTGTGAAGTATGTCATTGATATTTTGGGATGGGGATTGTTTTGAATATATACTTTCCTTTCGGTAGTATGGCCATTTTGACAATTTTAATTCTGCCTATCCAAGATTATGGGAGGTCTTTTCATGTTCTAAGATCTGCTTCAATTTCTTTCTTCAGTGGTATGTAGTTTTTATTGTAGAGATCTTGCACCTCCATGGTTAAATTAATCCCCAAGTATTTTATTTATTTGAGGTTATTGTGAAAAAGGATGGTTTTCAGTTGAATTGCTGTTGGAAATCTATTGATTTATGAGGGTTCATCTTATATCCTCTACTTTGCTGAATTCATTTATCAAATCTAGAAGTCTTCTGGTAGAGTTTTTTGGATCTTCTAGATATAGGATCTTGTCATTAGCAAAGAGAGATAATTTGAGCTCCTGTTTTCCTATTTGTATTCCTCTAATTTCCTTCTTTTGTCCAATTGCTCGGCCCTAAAAAGGTGTTTCCAGCACCATGTAGTGACCAGATTCCATGCCCAGGGAAGCTTCTCACCTCTGGGGCCAGGTATTTTGGGGTTTGCCTTTACTAAACTGATTCCCCTACCAACTTCATATCCATTAAAATCAGCCTTATCTAATCCACAGGTTTCTCCCAGCTGATTTTTCTTTATATGTTGATTTCTTTATCTTCTGGCCATGCTATCTACCTGCACTCCCCTTCCCCTCAGCTGTTGCTGCTACTCTCGCTGCTGTCATCCTAGTGGCCAAGCTGGCACATCTCTAATATATATTTTTTTCTTATGTTATGCTCCAGTTTCTGACTTTCTGTGTTGTATGGTTTCTTTCACAGTCTAGTATTAAGTTTCAGTGAGTTCCCTTCTCACCTACCTCAACGAGGAGTCTTCCTGCTTTTTAAGTCTAGTGCTGAGAAAATGCTGGGAAGTGACTACTTCCTCTAATCAGCCCATCTTCTCTCTCCCTCGTTTTTAATACTTATAAAACTATTCGGTTTATTTATTTTTTTCAGAAACCAAATTTAGTAAGATACTTTTTGTTCACTCCATTTATAGATTAAATTGATCACACTATCTTTCCAATCAATGACCATCATTTTATACATACATAAAATTTGACCAGAAACTATATTTTGTAAGATTTCTGAAGTCTACCAAGATTTGTATTGTGGCTCAAATGTTCTCTGTTAGAAAAGATTGCTTGTTCTGCATTTGTTGGATCTGGTGTCTACATATGCCACTAGGTTAAATTTATTTATTGTTTATCTAAAAGTTTTTTTATTCATGCTAACTTCATGCTTGAATTAAAGTTTTTTATTCACACTAAATTATATTCATGATAACTTGTCTCATTATTCCCGAGGCAGTCTTTTTAATCTCCCACTGTGATTGTGGATTTATCTATTTCTCTTTGAATAAGAATTTTAAGACCCTGTATGTTGGTGTGCATGCATATTTATTAACTTTATAAATGTTAAGGATGTGTTATTTGGTTTCTGAACATGTGAAAACTTTAAATGTTCCTGTTGAGGTGAAATTTGTCATTGTGAGGTAGCCTTCATCATCTGTGTCAGATATTTTCAGTTGAGTTTTTGCATTGTACACATTTTTCCCGCTTTTACTTTCAACTTTACATGTTTATATACATTACATATGTTATATAGGTTATATACGTTTTTCTTGTAAGAGTATATAGTTGGATTTTAAGATCTATTCTGATGGTGTTTAAGTTGGAGCAAATAATCTATCCATATTGTATATGTTTATTGATACATGATTTGTGGTTTTACCTATTTATCCCAGCTCATTTATGTTTGATTACTTTTTATCTCCTGTTATGGTTTGGATATGAGGTATACCCCAAAAGCTCATGTATGAGACAATGCAAGAATTTTCAAATGTAATTAATTATATTATAAGAGGTGTAGCCTAATAAGTAAATATGGATTAGCTGTGTGGTAACTGTGGGCAGGTGTGATGAGAGGAGATGGATCACTAAAAGTGTGCCTTTGGCGTTTACATTTGTCCCTAGTGGGCAGAGCCCTCTGCTTCCTGGTTGACTTATCCTAAGCTCTTTTCCTCAACCATGCCCTTCCACCATGAGGTCCTGTCTCACCTGGGTCCAGAGCTGTGGAGTCCGCTGGCCCTTAGACTAATCCTCTGAAACCATGAGCCAAAATAAACTTTTCCTCCTTTAATTGTTCTTGTTGGGTTTCTTGGTAACAGTAATGCAAAAGTTGATTAATACATATCCTTGTTTGTCTCCTACTGGACTGATTGAATATTTTTATTAATTTTCAGTATTTTCTACCTGAGTGATCTGGAGGTACTATCTTTTGTATTAATGGGTACCGTAGAAATTAAAAGATAATTACTTACTTGTCAAGGTTTAAGTTCAATGAATTTATTCTTCATCCAGATAATACGTAGAAATTAGGTTATTTTATTCCATTTAATTCAGCAGTTTCTACATTTTTGCTTTATTTTGATTATAAAGACCAGAAGACATTAATAATACTATTATAATTGATATTTATTTACAATTCATCAATAAGCATTGCAGTGTTTGCTCTTTATTCATTCTTTCTCTATATTTTTCTACTGGAATCAGTTTAATTCTGCTTAAAGTATATTCTTAAAATTCTCTTTAAGGAGACTCTGTTTATGATGAATTCTCTGAATTATTTTTATTTTTCTATTTTTTCCTTTTATATAAAAATGTTTTTTACCCCTTATTCTGACAATTCATTTTTGCTGGATAAATAATTCTAAGTTACAATCTTTCAAGGCATATCAGATATTTCATTGAATTTTGCTTCTGGTTTTTTGTTTGTTTGTTTGGTTGGTTTTGTTTTTGCTGCAGAGACGCTAGCTATAAATTTAATAGCTATTCTTTTTTACTTTGGCTACTTTAAAATTGTTTCTGTCTTATTTGGTATGTAAAATTTTACTATGATGTCTCTAATTGTAGGTTATATTTGCTTGTCACTTATTGGGATTCTTGATTATATGAATTGGTATTATTAACTATTAGCACTCAAGAATTTTTAGACATTTTTCAAAGCCCCACTCAAAATGAAAGATTCTCTTTTCTGAAACTATTAACTATACTTTCTCAGTTTACATCGTATTTCTCATATTTTCCTGTGTAATTTCCAATATTTTGTCTCTTGGTGCTATACATTTATTTATTTTTGTTGATTTTGACCTGTTTATGATTTTTCTAATAATCTCCTCAGATATGACCATTTTGCTATTTAAATCATTCATTGAATTGTTTATTTTAGTTACTGTAATTTCATTTCTAAAATTCTATCTGGTAAAAAAATCTATGGATTTACAAATTTGATATAGTATTTTTTTTAGATTATGTTATTTGCAGATATTTTCAACATTGTCTGTTACTTAATCAAGCATGCATGTTTTTCCTGTAATTAATATCTTGTATCCAAATCTGAATCTTGCAATTAATTAGAATCTTTGTGGGTCTCTTCTTATTGATAGTGATGTATATCTTCATGTGTTATTTTTTGACTATTTGCTCTTTATCCTTTATGGAGAAAATGTTTTTAATAGGTGTGCATCTATTGGCACATTATTTTTGTACTTTTTGCTTTTATATAAGAATGTTTTATATAAAACATTTTAGGTATATAAAACATGTAGGTTAAATGTGTGTACTTCCAAAAATGAGTTAAAATTGCTTTTGCTAAGTGTCTTGGGTCAACTCCAGGTAGATTCACTTTAAAGCAAGTGTAGAGCCTGAAATTCCTGAACTGCCTGAATAATGTGAACACATGATACAAACTCACACGTCTTATTTTTCTCTCTTTCGATATTCTATCAAATGTGTCACACAGTGGGTGTTCACATGTGCAGTATAAACAAATGTAGCAGTTTAACAAACTGATATGATTTATTCACAGGAATTTTGATGGAAACAAGAAGTATCATCTCTTAAACCCTCAACTGTGTAAACAGAACTTAACATTAGATACTTACTCATTTCTCTGGAATATGATGGTAGGAGGGGAAAATCTCTGGGAATTTAATTTGGACAGAGTTCTAGAAAGGAAAAGTAAACCCAGAACCATTCTGTACTCCATTCTTCCTAAGTGGGGAAAGGCAAAGGTATTTTTAGGGTTGGTGGGAGAGAGAGGGTTAAGTTCTCAAATCATACAAATCTGGATTTAAATCTCAGTTCTATCATTCTCTGTTACATTCATATTAGGAAAGTTTAGTAATCTCTTCTAAGAAGATGATAGTAATATTTTCTTCATCACTTAGGATTGACAGGCAAATGAAATATTGGAGATAACACAAATTTCACATTAAAGAATAGATGCTTAATAAATATTAGTGATCATTACTATTCTATTCTGAAGAAAGCCACAGCACAGCACAATTTCTTACTATTAATTAAGCATATAGAAAAGGGATAACAGAAGCTTTTAATATCAATTACCCATTCTGATAGATAGCTATTGGCTATTTAGGAAACAATGTTGAGAAAGATTGTAAGGAAAGTATATGATAAATTATTATCATCATCTTCCATGAACATGGGTACATACAAGAATTGGATGTGCATCATTGACTTTTGTTTGTTCTTTGGTCCCAGGGGTTGAACCTAGGGGTGCTTAACCACTGAGTCACATCCCCAGCATTTTTTATTATTTATTAGAGATAAGGTCTCACTGAGTTGCTTAGGGTCTCGCTCAGTTGCTTAGGGTCTCGCTCAGTTGCTGAGCCTGGCCTTGAACTTGTGAACCTCCTGCCTCAGCCTCCAGAGTCTCTGGGTGCACAGTTGACTTTTATCTGCTATAACTAACATAGATTATTGGAGGGAAATAGACAAATATATTTAATACATTGTTTAAAACAATATTTTCAGTCCTTGCCCAGATTTACTTGCCAGTTTTTGCTCAGATAATGTTTTTGTATATATAAACTTTGAGAACACCCCTTCTTATTCCACATTCACCAAATCATTTGCTCATAAAACAAAAATAATCTTCAAAGTCCAGAGAATTCTTCATATTGTCCCAATTTAATCAGATTAGCACAAATCAACACTATCTTGGACAGTCACCTAGCCCTGTTTACAGTGGCCCTTTCTCTGCTTTCTTATCCAGTTGAAATCACCAACTCAGATTGTCTTCTGTGTTGATATTCATTGATTAAGTTCTATTTGGTTATGTATTTGACTATGTTTGCGTAATTGCATCCTTGACTAGTTTCTTATTATAATATGTGGTTTTTAATTAATAAACCACAACACACTTCAAAATAAGACTTTCCATTTTGCTTTCTTCATTTGTTGGCCATTTAAATAAGGCATAACTTAATCTGAATCACTCTCCAATCCACTAGTCAATGTTTTAGAAGAAAAGAAGCTAAAAGTTTCAAAAAGTAGAGTCACAGAAGGCTCTACATTTGTTTGCATTAATGCAAAGGGCATGAGAATCTGACACTTTGATCCATCTGGTCAGACATAAATGTCCTTATAATGATCCTTTGGAAAGTTACTTTTCAATTCCCATTTGGTTGCACTATATGATGAGAGAGGCACCAAGAGTAGGATCATCTGTATCACATCCCCAATCCCCAGAGATGAATCTTCCTTTGAAGAATTGAAAATTTAAAAATAGATTCTTGAGTAGAAATCTCATCTTTTAACAAATACTGTCAGTGTTGATGCAGAATGTTTGTAGGTCTTTTATTCTTATTTTTCTGTACTAATTTGAGAATGGAAGTGCCTTTGCAGATATTAGAAAAAACACTACCCACTCAATGAGCAAAACAAAACAAAAACAATTCTTCCTCCCACTGAATGAATATTTATTTCCTGAAAACCCAATATTATTCATTGCTACTTTTAGCAGTAACCCACCAGGGGGGTAACATTATATCATTTGCTGTTTCCAATCAGCTCTTGAACGCATGTTGAAGAAGGAACAGAAATGGAGGATGGAGGGATTGAAGGCAAGAAGGGAGGAAGAGAAGAAGAGATAAAGAATGTGCTCCTGTTATCATCTTCTTGAGCTGTGCTGTCTCTATAGTTAAAGACGTCAGTTTATTTCCTTTACAAATAATTCTGACGCCTCTGAAGTCTGGTGCATTCACTTGCCTATTCAATTATTTCTTCAGAAACCAAACTCAAAAGACAAGCACTTTTGGAGAAAACAGCTAAACAAATTCATCGCCCACATTACATCAAACTTTCTCATACAGAAAATGCAGTCAACAGAGATCAACCTACTGAGCTGCAGATGTCTCAAATGTCACTTCTACTGGGTATTTCCCTTCAGGAGAGATTTTGCTTTTCCAGAGGAAAATGTTTGCCCAAATACCTTTTTCGGCCTAAGAAGTCTATAGGCATTTTAAAATCAAGACAATATAAGTCATGGCCCCCTTTTGCCAAGAGAACACAGAAGTAAGAGTTCTGACTATTCCACTGTACAGAGAGAAAACTTAGGCTAGAATGACTTTTTCTCTCCTGCTGTGCCAAAGTGTGCATTGTTTCATTGAATTGTTTCCAATAATAAAGGTGATACTTCAAATCAACATGATGCTGTCTCATCAACTGTATTAATTTTCCATACCTCATATGGCTCAGAAGCTAATCCTTGCCCTTAAAATGTAGCAAGGGTGTTTGTTTGACAAAGGGCAACATAGATATGGCTACTAACAATGAAACTATTTTGCAATCAAACCACAATACATTAAAGAAAAACAGAAAACCTAGTGTTTTGGGGGGGAGAGGGAAGGGGGGGAGAGGAGTTGTTTTGCATTTGGAGTCATTAGGACACAAATCAGAGTTAAATTCCCTACTCATTGACTTTGTGTATTGTAACTTCAGGAATTCTATTGAACATCTTTGGGTTTCAATGTCTTCCTGTTAAAAGGAAATGAAATGTCATTTCAAGGGTAATGAAAGACATAAAGAGGCAATATGTCCAATGCATTTTCAGGACATCTGACATATAGAGAACACTCAAAAACACTAGGCTTCTTCTTTTCCTCCTTTGTGGAGAGATTATGATTCATATTCAAAAGAGCTCCTTAGTGGGCAGGAGATAACTGAAGTCATTGACTGTTTTTAATGGTACTGCTTAGTTTGTCTCTAGTGTTTTTTTTTCTTGGTTTTACTATTGTGCCAGTCTGGTAGATTAAAATAGCATGATGCCTAGGCTATTATTCTTATGGTGACATTTCCATACAGTTCTCTCCAAAAGTTTGAAGAAATAGGAGGATCATGAGAAATAATTTGCTATTTTATTGATTTCAATAAACTTTTATTTCTTAAGAAGCCATTATAATATACAACACTATAAGCTGGGAAGGTCTGGTTTACTATGTGCAGTCTTTTAGAATTTACAAGTCATTTCAAAGAAAGTTGTTTTCTCATTGGATTCTCATAATAAGAAGTTTATTCAGGGCTTTTTTTTTCCCCCTAAAGTAATAGTAAACTCAGGATCTTGTTGAGATCTTATGAGACAAAGTTTTTAAGGAACAAACACTGAGTTATAATGGCAACATTATTAACTTGGGTCTTCTATATTGAAAAAACAAAATTTGGGGAGTGGAAAGGGAAACTCATAAGCACACAAACTATCCTCCCATGTAACTGGGCCACCATGAGCAGGATGCATTACCTTTCTATATATCATGGAGGATAATTACAATTATAAGACAATGTATATGAAAGATTGAGAAATGCTTAAAAGAATTACCATCATCATTATTCAGTAGACAACTGGAAAGAATTATCCATATGATTTTGTAACATTCTAAATGATATATATGTGACATGTTTTTTTTTTTTGTGTGTGTGTGTGTACATGCATGCTAATGTTATATGTGTGAGTGTGTATCACAGAGAGGAACATAGTAGCTATTTTCTAAAACAAAATTCTCCCTATGAATTATACCCATGATAATGAAAAAAAAAATGTAGCCATGTTAGAAAAACAGTCATTGTTCATACCTCTAGATCATAAACTTATAAAAGATGCCTATGATGTTTAACAACCTATCTGGAAAATTAGTGATTTGAAACAGCACACTATTTCCCCTACAATTATGTGAGTCAATGGAATTCTGTCAGATAAGGTTTAACTGAGATCAGCTGCATTCACAATACACAGACCTCCCCTGGGACATGTAGGGTGGCTGGGGTTTCTCTCCACATGGTCTTGTCATTTTCAGAAAGCCAGTAAAGTTGTTCATATAGTGAATCAGTGGTCCCCTGAAGAAAACGTCCCCAAGCCTCAGTGCACAATCACATTTCAATAACCTTCTTTCATTATATCAACTCTTTTTTATCTAATTTGCCAAAATTAGTCACAAGGACAAGACCAGAATCAAGTGGGGTCTGAGATTGACAGGGTATGGACACTCAATTTGTCATAATTTTTTTTTTTTACTTTGTGTATAGACTTTTTTCCTTCCAAATTTTAATTTTATTTTTGCAGTGCTGGGGATCAAATATGGGCCCCCCTATATGCTAGCAAACCCTGTATCACCAAATTACATCCCAGCCCCATTTTTTTGGTTTATTTTTAATGCAACATAGATATCAGTCTATTCCTCTATCACATTTGAGTTTCATTCCAAAGATAGAAAGTATTTCTTCATAATCATGTTGTAAAATAATTCATCATTTTTATTTGTATTGCTTGCATTTTTTCTTTGTCTTTTATATTTAGTATTCTAATCAACTTGGACTCTATTATGGTTTATTATGAGATGTAGATTCAATTATCTTTTTCTCTTATTGTCCTAATATCCCTTGATATTAAAGGCTGTATTTTCCTCAGAGTTTTCAGATGAGAATGTTATCATACACAATTTCAGTATATGGTTGAATCTATTTCACAATTTACTTTTCTATTTTTCTGTTAGAACTGATATTGGTCAACCAATATTTTAATGATAGAAGCCTTAGAATATTTTTAATATCTCTTAAGGCTAGGTTTTATAAGCCCTCATTGATGTCCTTTCACATGGTTTTACTATTAGATATCTCCATGATTTTCCTAACTATTTTTTCCATGTTTACTTTTTCAAATGTACTTTAAAATCTGAAAAAAAAGTGATTGATGTTTTGATGGACATGGCTGTGGTATTGAGGCTTTCCAGTCAACAACAAGGAATAATGTGTTTCCATTAGTGAAAATCTACTCCTGTTTTATCAGATTTTCCAAATTCCTTAAGTTTCTCCCTAATTTACTTTTAATGTTATTATAAATGGATTTTTCAAACATCATAATGTCTAAGACATTATTTTCTCTATATGTAAAGTCTTCTATTATTGTATGCTGATTTAATATTGTGCTACCTTAATAGATTCTTTTCTTGTATTATTTGTGTGAAGTTTCATGTGGATTTGTTTGATTTTATTTCTGTAGTAGAAAGAATCATGGTCCCAAGAATTTCAAATCCCAAAAATGAATAAATATGTTACCTTTCATGGCAAAAACGATTTTGCAGGTGTGATTAAATTAGGGTTCTTGAAATGAGATTATACTCTACTACATCAGTAGGTTCAATGTAATTACCAGAGTTCTCATAAAAGAAAGATAAGAGAACCAGAGTCAGAGAGGAAGAGTGACAACAGAAATAGAGGTTGAGGTGATCCACTCTGAAGATGAAAGGAAGGGTCACAAGCCAAGGAATGCAGGTAGCCTCTAGAAGCTGGAAAAGGCAAGGAAATGTCCTATCCTCTAGAGCCTCCCAAAAGAGCATGCCAAACCAACTCAGAAATGCTAACCTAATGTGATCTGTGCCAGACTTCTGATCTTGAAAACTATGAGTTAATAAAGCTATGTTTTTCCAAACCACTAAATTTTTGATGAATTATTACCACCATAATGAAAATTGATTAACTTTCCTCTTCTTTTAAAATTTTACATTTCATTTCTTCTTATCCAACTGCATTGGATAAAACCACTAAGCTTATCTTGTTTCTTGAACTACTGGGTGTGGGGGTGCCACTAAGGGCCACCACCCATTTTGGAGAAATGTAACATTATTATATATATATTTCATATATACACACATATATAGTACGTGTCTAGCTTCAGAAAAAAACTTAGTTAGTGACACCCTTTTGCAACCTTAGAATGTTGAGCCACCCCAAAATGGTATAAATGCTTACCCAACTGAACATCCTCTACTGAATGATGATGCCTGGCTGAGCTAGTCTAATTGTCTCTCTTGGGAAAGTTTAATTCAAAATGCAAATAAAATCAGCATATAACAGAGAGGCAGAGAGTGAAGAAAAGTAGACAATAGCTGTAGTAAGCACAGGACACGCAAGTGTTAGGTGCTGTGCAAAGGAGAAAACTGAGTAGGTTTTTGATTACATGAAGTGTGAAGATGGATCAATATATCTCTCCATAATTTACATTGATGTGCTTCAGGAAATTTAAGAATCTGTTATCCTAGGTGTTGTAATTCTTTCTGAATTTGCTATTCTGAAATTTAAACAGTGAATATTAATTATAGTAGCAAATTAAAATGTCAATATACATAAAATTTATTGTGAAAACTGAAAAAAAATGCACAAGGAAGAATAAGGTTGAGGTTCCCAGTTGAGAGCTTCCTTTGCAGAGAGATTTCTAAATATATATGCTATAATCTCAATATTTGAAATTAAAAAATATGGTTTCAAACACAGAAGGAAAGAAAAAGTCTAGATTGCTTTAGACTAACTCCTAAGAGAACATTGTATAATGTGCATTCTGAAACAGATGGTAAAAAGCTGTTAGGGAAAACTCAACACATGGGTTCAGATTCTGAAGCAAAATTGTAGAAAACTAGTGGTCACTGATTCACCCAAACTCTACAAAACCCATTGCTTTCCTTTTCTTCTTTTGTCTTCTTTTGTGAATTGTGCATTTTCTGCATATCTCACATTGTCCTGTTTTATTTCTAGTTAGTTCAAAGTGGCAAAAATCAAGGTATAATCTTTCTCTCTCTCTCTCTCTCTCTCTCTCTCTCTCTCTCTCTCTCTCTCTCTCTCTCTCTCTCTCTCTCTCTCCTAGAATAACAAGTAAAGATATGTACCTTTTTCAAAGCATTTAAAATTCTGGCATTTCCCAGTTCTTGAGGATAAAGGAAAAGTGAGGGTGAACTGTGGAAAGGGAACTACAACACTCTCAAGTATTACCGACCTCTGAAGTGCTGTGTTTAAACTGACTCTCCATTTTTTCTTAGGACTCCACTGGAATTTCACTTGATATCCTTAATTGTAGTTTTCATATCTTGGAAATATTAAGGCCATTAATTAGGGTAAATTATATCATGTTTCATAAACTGAACACTTAAAGAATTATGATATTAATTTACATGTGTTTATATGTTAACTCATATTGTTTTAAAGTGATATACCTCATATATATCAATCATATAAACATTTACATTACACATATATTATCTAAACATTTATGCAGTATTTAGAATTCAATATACTTTTAAAGTGCCTTACAATATAACAAGTCATTTAATATGATTTAACTTATTTGCACAGATATAAGAGCCATTGAAAATTTTAAGTGAACACATTGATCCACATTATATACCAGTTTAAAATTTCAAGGGAGAGTCTTGAGCACTGTATTGGGAAAGACTTAGGAAAGTCATGGAAACAACATATGGCATCTTTCATGGACTTTCCTTTTATAGTCTTTCCCCTATGCTCAAGGCAAGCTAAGAGCTATGATCAAACATATTATTTTAAAACCAAATATTTTTTTTTAAATAAGCAGCAGCTTTCATTGACTTGTATTACATTTGTTTTTTCTGATGGTCATTAGATGTATGCTAAGTTTCAAGTTTTTAAAACATTTTTCTCTTTATTCCTAATGTAAAAAAATTAGAAAAGTATGATGCATTTTATTCTTTAGAACTCAAAAATATAGACATCCATTCATCTAAGATTTAAATAACATTTTTACTTTAAAATAAGCTTAGGCAGTTAAATTCATAAGAAAGCTTGGGGGAAAGAAAATAATCATGAGCGGTAACTGCAGTTGGGTAGAAAATGAGAATGTGCACAACACATTCTTTTTTAAGCCCCCAAATTGTGAAGAAGCAAATATCGCTCTCAGTTGTTGAATTTATCTCTCATTATATGCAAGTAAAGAAGAACCCCCCCTTTTTTTTGTATTAACAAAGAAAAATCCTGAAGAGCTTAGATTTGCTTGGGAACCAGAAACAGGCGCAGTTGGTGGGAGGTTCCAGTCATTTCCCTCAGAGCAGAATTTTGCAAGCAAACTCCAACTCCTCAGCATGCTCACTGGGGGGGGGGGGGGGGGGGGTGCAGATTATAAGGCTTCAAGCAGAATTATATATGTAGGAGTCAAATGCAATGGCTTAAAAAAAGGCAATTTGGTAATTCTATGTAAGGAGGGATTTATTGTACACGGGCTGGAGAGGGTATTGTGGAGACTTTGTCTAAACTCTGAGGAAGTTACTGAAGCTGGGGTGAACTACAATGAGGCGTCTAATAAGCAAAAGATACTAAGACAAATAACGAGCCCAGCTTTCCAAACGAGGGCCCTCTTGTCAAGTTCTGGACCAAGAGTAGTTCCTGCATAACTGAACTAGCTTTAATATTATGGAAATTATTCTGAGGAACTCTGAATTATTATCATCATTTTTAACATTGAAAAATATTTTCTGTTTTGAATAGATGATTTGCTTGTTAAATTTTAGCCTTATAGCAAGCATTCAGTAAATCAGCAAGGGTCTGAACTGTGACTGTTATTCCAAACGTTTTAAATTATTGATTGTTTTTTTATACATCATCAAAACATGATGGCAACTTTCAAGGATTTTAATGAGAATGAGGTTTTCGGGGTGCTTTATTAAAAACTCCTAACACATGAGAAAGTGAAGCCTGAAGCACAACACAGCTGCCCTGCTACAGAAACTGTTGTTTAAAGATTGTCCAAAGTGAGGGACCCAAAGAAAGATGTGTGCTGAGATGAACTAATGGGAATCAAATGGTAGAACATAGATAAGACTAAGAAGGAAGGCTGATAAAGCACTGAGATTAATATTCACATAGCAGATCAATTTCTGAGATCTTTAGGATGAAAAATAAACAAAATGCCATTACTGAGTTTGTTCTATAAGCCAGGCACTCCATTGAGTATTTTAATATGTTATGGTTTAATCATTCTTTTGATCGAAATTTCTTTGAATATCATATATGTGTTTCCTAAAACAGATCTTATTTTTTGGAAGACTTAGATTTATAGAAATCTTGAGAAGGTAGTACAGAGGGTTTTTCCATGTACCCTCTACTAAGTCTAGTGGGTTTATACTGAAAAACAGCATTTCTTCTTCCAAATTCTACCCAAATCCCCTTTGCAAAGACATTAGTATTCACTGTGTTTGCTGTTTGTTCTAGTACTTTATGACTTTTGGATTCATATCTAAATATTGTGTTTTAATTTTCCAGTTTTAAATGTTATTTATTGGCTGCCTAGAACGAAGCAAGAGGACTTAGTGATATTATTCTCCTGTCTACTTCAGAAAACATTTACCTGATTCACTTATTCACTTTCCCTGGCAGTATTCACTAAATCTGTACCTTTGTTAAAAAAACAAAAACAAAACCAAAAAACTTAATATTCAGTTTTTAGTATTACTGTAACTTTATAGATAATATTTACAAGTGAGCCAAGTACTATAAAAGATAAAATATAGGCAAATATAAATAAATATAACTGTTTAAAATGCCAGTATTAATAATAGAAGTTATTTGGGTTTATAAAATTTGTTGAAAAAATATGTAGATTAAAATTGCAAAGGAAAGTGGGGGTACTTGGAGTTTAACATATTAGGGTTCTGAATGTGCAAGAATTAGCAAAACCACTAGTTTAAGGTTGCATGTAGGAAGTCATAAGTCTTAATACCCAGTGTGGCCACTAACAGATTAATACAATGTATATAATTAAAAAGCTAATGAAGGAGATAAAATTAAATGATAAATCATGCTTGATTAACCAAAAGAACACAAGCAAGGAGAAATTAAGGGACAAAGAACAGATGAGATTATTAGAAAGCAAACAGCATAGGGGTTTATTTAAATATAACTATAATAATATTAAATATAAATTGACTTAATAATCCAATTTATAAACAAAAATATTTAGACACTATTACAGACAAAGCAATACAATTGAAATACAATTTTTACAAGATACACACTTTAATAATAAGGACCAAGAAATTAAAATGAACAATGAAAAATGTTCAATATAAATAGTAACTAAAAAGAGGGACTAGAGATATAGCTCAGTGGTAAAGTGCTCATCTAGCATGCACAGGGTCTTAGTTTCTATTCTCAGCACCTCCCCCCCCTGCAAAATAAACAAATAAATAAATAAGTAAAAATACTAACTAAAAAGATATCGTGGCTTTATACTTATCAGAATAATTTCAAGGTAAGAAAAATTATGAAAGAGAAAAAGGAAGCTTTAAAAATTTTTAAATATATGTACAAATTAAATTGTATTAAACAATATGAGGCAAAAAGTAGATGAAATTTGAGGTAGAAAAATATAAATCACAATTTTAGTTGAAAATCACAACTCAGCAACTGGTATAGTACACACACCACAAAAAAAAATCAGTAGGACAATATAAAATTGAAACAACAGAATTAATTTATTTTACCCAACTGAAATATATGAACTTTACACACAAAACTACAGAGGTATATATTCCATTCCAGAGCACACAGAATAATTATAAAATACACATGGCAGCCTCAGAGGTGCCCCTTTCAGATCCTTCAAGAAAAAATTTGCAATTTTGTTGTAATGCAGGAAGTTAACCAATTGTTTTCAGCCTGGCTATTTTCAGATAGGCCCCAGTTAATGACTGACAATTGGCATTCTATGGCCTGTATTCTGCCTATAGAAACCCTCTCATGGCCAATCATTGTTCTGAAACCCCATTTTGGTATGTCTGAGAATTCTCAGATCTGCATTATAATTTGAAGTCTCTTTTCCCAATCTTGCTTTCTTTCTATTTTCTGTCTTATCACATGTGTAATATTTTGGCATCTCAAATTGGAGCCCAATTCTACTTCTTCCAGCCGAATTCTATTTCTTCCTCCTTTGGTCTTTACCTTTTAAATCCCTTGTACATTTATCTCAGCATCTGTTTCATGGAGGATCCAAATGATCTGACACTTGTCACAGCAGGTACACAATTTATGATGCCCAGGGCAAAATGAAAATACAGATTTTTTTTGTTCAAAAATTATCATTTTATTAAATTGTTAGGAATTGAAGTTTTATAATTTTTCCATATGTTCTTGTTTTTCATTGGTCTTTTAAGTTACTGCTTCCTCTGCCTACCTCCTCCAACATTGACATCTGTCTTAAACAGCAGGCTACCAGTGCTTCAACAGATATGAGATTTGATGTCTGGAGTGGTCACTAAATTATGGTACTAGAGCTCTCTGGTGACAGAAGCCATGCCCCTTCTTGGAACTTTTGGCATGAGGGTGCAGATTGATTGCCCAGTTGCTATGGTGACATCCTGTTCAAAGAGAGTTTCCATACTTGCCATGGAATTATCAGTTCTTGACTTTAAGTTCAAATGCCACCTGCCCTGGGGGTAGAGAAGTTTGGTCCCAAGCTGATAATTATAATTGGGCTGCACAAAAGATCATCCTTTATTCTGAATGCTTTGAAGAAACTTTCTCACAGTAAATCTTTTTAATGATAAAACCTATATAATAAATGTGCTGAGCTGGCTTGTAGTTATATTCCACCAGAGTGTAAGGCCCCCTCGTCCCCAGCTTTTTCTCTCTTTGTGTGTCTGTTTGTCTTTTCTAATCCCTCATTGACCAAAGTGTGGTTTCCTGAATTAAGCGCAGTGCAGGTTGTGGAAGTTTCAGCTATACGTTTTATTGTAAATAACCCTCAGTAAATATAGGCAATTTCCTTTGTTCTCCCCTCTAAGAATTGTTAACATGAGCAATGGTTAATTTTTTAACCATGAAAAACGTTTTTTCTACATCTGCCAATAAGATCCTGTAATTTTTTTCTCCTTTAATCTGTTTTTGTGACAAAATTATAGAATTACATTTTAATATAAAGCTAATTTTTTAAAGTAAACCAAATTGTATCCTGAGATAAACCAAACATTTTCATGACATATAGTCATTTCTGTGTATTACTGAATCCTTGGTTTATGAGTTTTGCAAGTGTGTTAAAAAATTAAGTTGATCTCTAAGTTGTCCACTACAGTTTCACCAGTGGCCCTCTCTCAGATCATGTCTAAAGTACTGAGACAGAGATTATATTCTCCTGTTCATAGAAAGTCTTTATTTGCTTCATTAAAGTTTCAGTGTGGTTACACAGCATTTAGCACAAGTTGTTTCATTAGTATGTTCTGTTGGGTGTTAGTATGTGGTGACACTTGCCAAGCATTGATTAAAAATGGGTCTGCTCCAAGTTTGGTGGCAAGCCAAAATAACAGCAGCTGTATTGCAGCCATACTCAAGGGTGATCTAGCAAGGAAGTGACAAATGGCAAAGATGATCATGTACTTTGTAGGAGAAAATGGACTGAGATGAGACCATTTGTAGACTCACAGGCAACAGGAAATGACATGGCTAGTTGATCAGGATCCTACAAAGAAAATGTCAGAAAGGTTAGAGACAGAGACAGAGTAGAATTTAGGGGTAAGCAGATGGGAGCTGGCATGCTTCATCATGCACTAACGCCTTCCAGAAGACAGTGCACTGCTAAACAAAAATGGAAAGCCATTGTTTTTAGCTCCTACATTAGCCCCCACAAGTCAGAACAAAGCAAAATGAAACAACTTATGCTAAATGCCATATAACTAAGCTGAAATTTTAAAAGGAAGCAGATCCAACCCCAAACAAACCAGCTTTTTCTTATGAACAGGAACTTGCAGTATACCTGAGTCAAAGTAATATGGGATCCCTGTTGTCTTCAATTCTTTTTTTTTAAATTTTTTAAATTGATTTTTTAAAACTAAGTGACAGCGGAATGCATTAAATTCTTATTACACATATACAGCATAGTTTTTCATATCTCTGGTTGTATATAAAGTATGTTGACATCAATTTGTGTCTTCAAACATGTACTTTGGATAATGATGTCTATCACATTCCACCATCCTTGCTAAACCCCTGACCCCTCCCTTTCCCTCCCACCCATCTGCCCTATCTAAGAGTGCATTTATTCTTATTAAAAAGGAAATAAAAAATAAACTGTAAGTAATTGATGTTAATCTATGAACTTTTTAGTCCATTGTTCCTCCATTTTCATACCTTATAAAAACTCAGGGATTGCCCAGAAGGAAGGAACTCTCATCCTGTTTTGTAGAATAGATGCTGTTCCAATTCATAACTCATGAATAAAAACCAGTTAATCTATAGCTTAATTTGTTGTGATTTTGTCTTTTAACACTACATTCAAGAGTCAAGTGAAAAATGAATTGTCCAATTTCTATTGACTAGCTTGTGTCACTGGCCATCCCCAAATTAAAACGCTGTGCAGGCACATTAACAAAGTCACCATAATGGAAGAGACAGAGGCCTCCAACACTATGAACTGTCGCTCAGACAGTGACAACCTCATTTCATACCTTTATTTCTCTGTTGCATTGATTATGAAAGATGGCAGAGCCCAAAGATCAAACTCCTAAATAACTGAAATTAGATAATTTGACATCTTGCTTAGTTTCCCAATGCTATTAATGTGTATAACCCAATTCTATTAGCTTAAAACTAAGCTATCATCTTACAGATCTGGAGCCAGAAGTCTGAAATGGATCTTCTGGACTAAAATCAACAAATTGACACAAGATGGGAAGTGTTCAAGTGGTGACTCACAATAATACTGAGTTTGTTTCCTGTTGTTTCTGTAACAACTTCCCATAAATACAATGGCATAAACAATGCAAATTTTATTATTTCAGTTTTAAGTTAAGAAATTCAAAATGGCGTTTCAAAGCTACACTCAAAGATGTCAACTGTAATGCATGTAGATACTCCATTGCAGCTATTAGAGAATGCCTAGATTCCCTGACTGACAGCTCCCCATCGTGCATCGTCACAGTGCAGCATCCCCTAGTCTTCAGACTGATTTCCTCACCATCCTCTTTGATTTACAGAGAAGCTATGTGATTACTTTGGGCCACCAAATAATCCAGAATATTCTTCCCAACTCAAGATACATAACGTAGCATATCTTAGGTTCCCAGATTAGCTGGAAGGTAACTGCCCCAAGAGTCACTTAAATTGACAGAAGACTGCATAAAAAAACTAAACAAAAAAACCTATTTATTGTGTTAATTGAGGTTTCAAGGACATTTGCTACAACATTATTTCATTCTCCATGTTTACCTAGTTAGGTAGAACATAGGTGTAAACCTTAGAAATTCCATTACTTGTTCTCTGACATATGTGCACCAACAAAAGCTAGTGAGCGAAAAATCAGATCCATGTGACTTCATATTAGAATTACAATCATATTTTAAAACTATGTTCACCATATTTAATGATATAAAGGGTGGCATTTTTATCATTAAATGTGACGGATAGAGTTGACATGAAAATATCTGCAGGGAAAAATTATAAGTGAAAATGCAGACTTGAAGAACTACGTGCAGATATTCTAGAAATAAATATGCAATCACCAAAATAAAGACAGTAATGAAGATACTTGGCAATACTCTGAACACAAAAGAAAAGAGATTTGTGAACTGCAGATACAAAAAAAGAGAAAGATACAGCAAGAATCAAAAGAATTAAGAGTGGATAAAACAAGAAGATGACCACAGTGGAAGTATTGCAATGAAACTGAAAAATACCAAGGAAAAGAAATTATTAAAAACAACCAGAAACACAGCTGCAGTGTTTGCAAAACCACCTATTATCCAAACTTATAAAAGCACAATAAAATTCAAAAGTCAACTCAGTTTTGATTTTAAAATGTTTAAGTATACTCTCAACCTAGAATTACCTATCTTTAAAAATGTGCTAATATTATTACATTTTTAGATGAAAAACATTGAGTAGTCACCAGCAGCACTTACTAACAAAACTTCTATTTATATTATATATAAAAAGGAAGTGCTTCCAAATTAATGTTTTTGGCTGCAAGAAGCAACTAAGAAAAAGTGGCTTAAAATGTGTACAAAAACAAACATTGATTGTATGAAACAAAAATAATGTATAGTAGCATCTTGAATTTTTATATGTATTATAATAATATGAACACATTCTTTTATTTATCTAAACTAAATATATGTTTAAAAATTAAAATTAAATTAAAAATTTTAAGCCATGTGTTTAAATAACTAATTGAGCAAAGAAAAAATTATAATGGAAAATGGAAACTAAAGTATTACAAATTGAATAATGATTCAAATAGCATGCAGTATAAGAAAATTGTCAAAAGAGATTAAGCAAAACTAAGAGGAACAATCATAGCTGTAGGTGCATATCTTGAAAAATGAGATCAAAATTGAAAGACAAAGCATCCATTGTAAGATGCTACTAAAATGAGGACGGAAAAAGCCCAAAGAAATTACAAGGAAGAAATAAAATCAGTAAGAACAGAAATTAATAAGTGAAAAATAATACTGATATAATAGATGAGCAACAAAGCCAAAAGTTGGTTATAAAACAGCATAAAAATTGGCAAATCTACAGGGTGAATAAATCAAGAAAAAAGTCACAATAACCCATATAAGGAATGAGTGAACATTAGATAGATCAAAAAAGTTATTAGATAAACTCTTCAAATTACTAGGTAAAAATAAGAAGAAATACTAAATATGAACATTCCTATTACCATTTTTTAAACAAGATAAGTTAAATATCTTCCCACAAAGAAAACTCCAGGAACATATGGCTTCACTGACAAGTTCCAATAAACACTCACAGAAGAAATAATTCCGATCTTACACAAATAATTCCAAAGAAAAATAAATAAATAACACATTCCAATTCATTTTATGGAGTTATTTTTAAAAGATAGTAAAAGGGAGGAGCAGAATTAGAGGTCAACTTTATTTTTTAATACAGTTGCAAAACTCAGAAACCATGGATTCTGTAATAAATAGAAATGATTATATGTCATGAAAATGTTTGGTTTAGCCCAGGACACAATTCAATATATTTTGTCACAAAAATAGGTTAAAGCAGAAAAAAAATCATGAGATGGTCTTGGTAGATATAGAGAAAACTTTTGACAAAATTAACCATTATTTGTGTTAACAGCTCTTATAAAACTACAGGGACAAACAGGAATTCTCTTTACTTAATAGGGATATTTACAATTTATTGTAGAGCAAACTTCACACTTATGGAAGCACTGGAGGGCTTCCATAAAAAAGAGGGCTCAGGAAAAGAAGGTCCACTATCTACTGCTCAGTGTTGTGCAGAGTTGTTAGGCAGAGGAAGCAGTGAATTAAAAGACCATGAAAAATAATAACATATGGAAAAAATATAAAACTTCAATTCATAAATATTAAATAAAATCTGAATACATGGGAAATTCACAAATGCATGGATTGAAAATTTCATTATTATAAAGTGGTAGTGCTCTTTAGATTGACCTATAGATTTAATTCCTATTTAAATTCCAAGAGTGATATTTTTGGAATTTGAAAAACTAATTATAAAAAAAATATTAAAAATGCAAAGAACAACTGTATTCATAACACTCTTAAAGAAGAATCAGGTGAGAAAACGTCTCTTAAAGAAGAATCAGGTGAGAAAACATCCTTTAGTAGATAATTCTTTAAAACTATTTAAATAAATCTAGCATGTTACTGTTCCATGTAGAAAAATTAAGTACAGTAAAATAAAATTTAATTTTCAAAGGTCAGAAAGAGCCATGACTTACATGTGTGCAATTGACTTATAAAAGCAAAATTTGTTGGGATATGGGTATTTAAAAATCTTATGTATACATAAAAAATATGTTATATATTATATATATATAGCTTGCTACTTATTTCATGCTATGTACAAAATAAATTCCAAGAGTACTAAAATATAAATATGAAACCTAAACTTCTCATAGTTAGAAAAAAATACACACAAATATCTTTATATCCAAGATAGGGCATAACAAGTACTAATATGAAAGGAAAAAATGAGTATATTTGGTGATACAGAAATTAAGAACTATATTTAAAAAAAACATTCTAACAGTTAAAAGATAAGTCACAAATTAGAAGATGTGTAATACATTTTCGATAAGGATTAACATCAAAAACAATGTGTATAAAGAATGCCTGCAAGGTGGTGCATGCCTGTAATCTCAGTGGCTCTGGAGGCTGAGGCAAGAGGATTGCAAGTTCAAAGACAGCCTCAGCAACTTAGCAAGTCCTAACCAACTTAGAGTTACCCTGTCTCAAAATAAAAAATAAAAAGGGATGGGGATGTAGCACAGTGGTAAAGTGTCCAGAAACAGTGCCCAAAATAAACAAACAAAACAAAAACAAATTTTAAAGAACACCTGCAAAGCACCTTACAAAAAGGTATGCAATCCCATTAAAAAATCAAGGACATGATTAGGTATTTTCAATAGAGAGCAAAATGTTTATAACCAGGACAGTCTGATTTATGCCACTCAGTTTTTCACAGCTAAACATGGACCCTTCTACTCTCAAAAGTATCCTAATATCCTCCATAAATCACGTGTTCTTTCAACCTGTATTTGTACTTTGAAATCCTGTTTCAGTCCCAACTTCTGAAACAGTTGATGCCTCTGATTCAAGAGTTTCTATCTTTACACAGAATGAACCTTCTTGCTTCTACTGGGCTTTTCCATCAGCAAGCTTCAGTTTTCTGCATCTTGAGTTTCTATTTCATCAGATATTCTCATCATCTATCTCCTTTCCTCTTTGTCCTTGCAAGTTTATAACACTGTATTTCTTTACTATCATTTCAGAAGAATAGAGATGAATCCAAAATTAGTGATTGGAGTCAAATGCATGCTCAAATCAAAGCACTCATTTGCTGCTATCTGTGCTATCTGTTCAATTAAATGCCTTGTTGCAATCATGTCCACTTCAGAAATCTTTTGCAACAAAAACATTTAAAAAATGGTACTTTTTTCTAGGGAAAAAAAAAAAGCCTTATCATCTTGAGAAATGCACTTTCCTTTTGGTATATTTAATCCTGTTATCTGTTGACCTTACTGCAGCATTGCTTTTAAAGGAAACTTTTTCAGAATTACATGTATCCACTGTGACTACATGTTATTAATTATACACTTAAAAGGAATTAATGCCTAAAAAGCAAGAACCTGTACCACCCCTAACAAAATTGTTAACGAAAATTTCATTTATGGAGTTGGGTGCTATGAGCCTCAGAAGGTTAAGGAAGGAAGATCGTAAGTTCAAAGTCAATCTCAGCAATTTAGAGAGGCCCTAAGCAACTTAGTGAGATCCTGTCCCCAAAATAAAAAGAGCTTGGGGATATGACTCAGTGATTAAGCAGTTAAGCGCCCCTGGGTTCAATCACCAATATCATAAAAAAAAAGGAATTTCATTTATGGGCCTTCTTTGTAAACTGAAGTCTCCTTAATTTGTTATAGTCTTTATAGACAGAGATGGTATGTTTGAGATTCACAAGAATGAACTATTTTCTGTCTCTTCTCCCCCTGGTGTTCATAATATCATTAAAGACAGGAGCTTAATTAGTATATTAAAATCTACTTCCTTTTCAAGGACATCAGATTCTAGGGAAATAATAATTGACTGAACTTGTTTTGCTTTGTTGTCTTATAGAGGACATGAGACATGTTTTAATTTTTCTGATCGATAGTCCCCAAGGTTTCCACAAATGGGCTCCATATTTGAATGGATAGTGAGTTTCTATTTAAGGTATGCTCATTGAGTAGAGATGCATGTGCTATTTTAACTGAAAGTGATGTAATGATACTCTTTTATTTTCTTCCTCCAAGTTTTCTTTTCTTGGCAATAAAAGCAAAGGCATGAAATGACATGTCTGAAAAGAAATGCAGTTGTATCAGCTTGTCACTTAAGTTTGAGTAGAGACGCCTGTCCTCAGAAAGAGTTTTTGTGAACTGATAAGCTTCTTGAGAAGCTGAGACTTCGAAAATAGAACCTTTCCCTTGCACGAAAAAAAAAAGGGGGGGGGGGGAATGATACCTTTACAATTGCTAGGTACTTCATTTCTATTTTTTACTGACAAAATGAAAGGATCATGGGAAATTGTCATTGTGAAGGAAACAGATAATTGCTTTCTATACACTGACATTCTGTTCTGAGGTTCACAGTCCTGAGCCTTAAACTGCTCAAGAGGAAGATAAATCTGTCTGTAATAATTCTCAGCAGTCTAATCCACAGAAAATTTCCTCACAGAGCCTTCGTGCAGCAGGCCAGGAGTACAATGAGCATATTTATTTGAAATCTGCTGAAACTGAGAACAGAGAGAATTTAAATAACAAGAATAAAATTGCTTTGTCTGTGGTGGGCTAAAATTAGAATGTAGATCTCCTGATTCAAGGTTGAACCACCCTCACTGGGTCTGGGAGAAACCCAAGTGCAATCAGAAAAAAACACAGCTCTTTCCAACTTCACAGTACCTCTGGCAGCTGAGAGCCCAGGTCTTCATTCCACTTCCCAAAGAGAGCTGAATTGAAGAGCACAAATGCCAATTTCCCTTTGGTAATTTCTGTCCCTGTGGAGTGAATGAATGGCAGTGACCTATAAGGTTCCTGGTGGTGTGAATCTAGAGACAACAAATAAGTTAGAGAACACCCAGATTAGTTTGATTCTGATTGGAAGTAGTGAAAACGTAAGGAAGGGTAGCATAGTCAAACATTCTGAGCATTACACTAACAGCATGTATTTAAAATAAATAGTAATGAATATGTATTGAATATGCTTGAAAGTTTAAATTTTCTACATGTATCAATTTATTTAATGTACACAATCATAAAGACATATATGTATGTTGCAGATATTATCATTTCTAATTCTGTAAATGAATAAATGGGCTCATGGAGGCTACTTATTCAATATCATCCAACCATAGAGTAGTAAACAGAGTAAGGATAGTTGTCTCAATCAACACTTCATAATCACATCTTTCCTTTTATTTTTTGCAATAGGAATAGTGTCATTAATTGTGATTTTAGAGCAATGTGGGTGACTTCAAGTGGAATTTAACAGTTCAGTATGTTGTTAATTCTAAGAGGAAATTGCATTTGGCATTGAAACAAGTTGAGTACCAGCATTAAATCTAGTTGAAAACGTTATCCTGCTTTGGGCCATTTGTAGTAAAACAGAGAGTACAGAAAACAGCATCATGCTGGATACTAGATCATCACATATTTAGAAACATTTTCATTACCAATTGCTCTAATGGCTTCCAATTTGAGACATTTTATCTAAAACTTGCTTAGTAATTGCTTCTTCATTGAAACATGGCATTCCTTTATTATGCTATGTGCTTCGTGTGTGGGTGGGATTGATTGAACCCAGGGACTCTGTACCACTGGGCTACACTCTCAGCTCCTTTACTTTTGTTTTCACACAGGATCTTGCTAAATTGATAAGAGTTGCCTCAAACTTAGTATTATAGTTGAATATTAGTTGTCCCCCAAAATCACATGTGTAAATATAGCAAGAAGGTTTAGAGGTGAAATGATAAGGTTATGAGATCCTTAACCTAACTGGTGCATTAATCTCTTGGTAGGGATTCACCAAGTGGTGACTGAAGGTAGGTAGGGTGTGGATGGAGGAGGTAGGTCACTGGGGACACTCCTTTGGGGTATACATTTTGTAACTGGCAAGTGGAGTTTCTCTCTCTCTCTCTCTTTCTTGATGTGATGTCCTAAATTGCTTTCCTCCTCCACACCCTTTTGCCATGATGTTCTGCCTCACCTTGAACCCCAAGGAATGGAGCTGGCCATGTATGGACTAAGACCTCTGAAACCATGAACCTCATAACTTTCTTCCTCCGATTGTTCTTGTTAGGTCTTTTGATTACAAAAAACCTGACAGAAACACTTGGGATCCTCTTGCCTCAGCCTCTCCCATCACTGGGAGTGATATGCTTTTTTTTTTTTTTTTTAATGATGAAATTACGAAGACTTCCAAGAAAAAAAAAATTGTGAGAGCAAGAGAATACATTTGTTGTGCATGTATCAAAATCTTCTTGGTAAACACCAACAACTCCTACACAGTGACTAAAAATATGTCATCAAGCAGAAAACCATCCAGACTGCCCACAAACCAATCAACTAAAATTAAAAAATGGATCCTGGATGAACACCTACAAACTAAATGAATGAATATTTACAACACAGAACAAAAGTTTTGGATTAAATACCATAATATCTAATATTTTTATAGGACAATATCAGTTTGATAAATTTGAGCCACACAGACCTTTCAGTATTGAAGGATTTAACTCTTCTACTTTTTAATTTTCTAAATATCTGCTTCCTCTGATCCTTGTTAAACATATTTTTCTAATATATGGTTTCCACTCTTTACATTCAAAGAGTGATAATAATAGCTACTATTTTTCAAGCATGGGCAATTTTCTGGATAGCTTTAGAAAAGTTCTTATTGAATCATTGCACTAAGTCAGCAAGCTATTATTCTCATTTTACAAACAAGGACACTGAAATCTCAAAGAAGGTAAGTAACTGTAACACAGTAGTACCCAGTAGATTTAGGATTTCAATATAGAATTAAAGTCCATGAGGATGAGACAGTAGCTTTTGTATATCTCTCATATTAATATTTTTTTTATTTCCTATATCAGTGTGTACCCTGGAATCACCTAAAAACTTAAAACACTTTCCTATTTCACATTCCCTGGAGATTCTAATCCAGCTGACCTAGGACATAGGGGCTATCTCTAGTAGTTTGGTACCAAGCCTTGGGCTGAATATGGAAGGTGTATATTGGCCTGAAATTGAGAGTTCAGAAGATAAGTGCTTACAGGTATAGACATACATGATAAGCTGCTGAAGATGGGGGGGCTGCCTAACCTCAGGCCAAGCCTCAAACCTAGACCGAGAGTGTAACATATGTATACATGTTATAGTTTGCTCTTTAAGGTTTAACTAAAGATTGGTTCAAATTTCCAGTTCACAATTCCTAGCTAGTTAAATCCTTACCAATGTGCATGCAGCAACCAATTACAAGGGGGTGGAGGAGGTCAGGTTTGTCTTCTGCTCATTCTCACCCCCATTTCTAACCCCAAGTTTTGAATTTGTTATTGAATTTGTTATCTCAAGCAAAGTTTTGAATTAGTTATTGCCTGTTCTGGTGTTAATCTCAACACTTCGTTTTGGTTTTTATTTTTATTTTTTTAAAAGTCTATAAATACATTCAGACACAGACATGCAAAAGCACTTATAGAAGGCATTGTGTGAGCAGCACACTGTGAAGTCTCAGAGTTTAAACAGTTTAAATCGCTGCAGCAATAACAAGTTAACAGTAATCATCAGATTTAGCCTTGCTTTTTCTTATAACTTTCTCCTTTCTGTTTCTGCATTTCCAATGAAGAGGGGCTTTGCTCTCCTTCTGTTTCCTGGACTTCCTCTAATCCACTTCTCATGGTCTCATATTCCACTCAAGGTAATGTATCTGGCTATTTTCCTGTAAGAGAGAATGTTCCCACTGTTGCCAGCTATTAATATTAATATTTATTTTCACTCTGATACTGAGACATTTGCCTTCTCATGGGAAGTCGTCATTTCACTGTAAGATGTCATCTTAAGTCCATGATTTAAATTTCCCACTAATTGGATTTGATTTTGTACTTCTACCCATAATAATTGTTCAGTGATTACCTTCATTTCCACTCAGCAGCATCTGCAAATAAAATAGAGTGGTCAGAGAAGGAATATTGGTCTTCCTACTTTCTTTTATCTGTAGATTCCACACTCACTGTAGAATATGTGACTTGAAACAGATTTCACCAAATTTCTATTTCACAATTTACAAGACTAGAGGAAACTAATGACAAACAAAAAACTCAAGCACACAATTCTAAGTTCTAATTGGTATAAAACCACTGGTAAAATAAGGAGGGTCAAAAAAATAAGCAACAATGTCACATTTTGCTTGAGTGAAAAAAAAAAAAAAAACAGAATCCATTCCTTACCTTTCTTTACTTCTGAGCCTCACAATTTTGAAATTTGTCAGGGCTCAGTTTTCTGCCCTGTTTTACTTTCTCTCCAACACACTCTACATGACCTCATCCAGTCCTACCAGCCAATGCCTCTCAAAGAAGTCTCCAGCCTCCTCGTTCCCCAGACCTCTGCCCACTCGCTGACTCCCCATAGGTGCCTAACACATTTCAAGACAATTTTCTATTCAGAATCCTCTAACAACTTATCATGTTTTGAAAACTGTAGAAATGTGTCATCAAGTCCCACAGCTCTACATAATCTGGCTCCTGATTCCCTCTTTTGCCACAACTCTAAAAGTTCAACCCCTCTCTTCCTTGGCTGTGGTATCATTGGGCTTTCTAAAAATCTTTGAATATTCTAAAATGTTCCCATCTAAGAAACCATATGATTCTGTCACCCTTGACCTGGAATGAAATTTTCAAATCATTTCTTTTCATCAAAACAGGCATCACCACATGATTCCTTCCTCTCTCTTATGTTCTCTCTCTGTCTCTCTGTCTCTCTCTCCAAGTAGTTGTTTTATTTCTTCCACTGGACTGCACACCTCATGATGGCATAAACTTTGTGTTTTTTCTTTCATTTTAAACCCTGTGCCTAGAAAAATGTCTCACACAGATTAAATGTTGAGTAAACATTTGTTAAATGAATGAATGGATGAATAAATAAATCTATTTCTCAAATCTTAAATAAGCACAGAAGATTAGATGTAGTAAGCAAAAATAGACAGATAATAGCTAATCCCCAAAATTACTATTCATAAATGACAACTTGCATAACACAACCAAAATAAACAATATTTATTGCACATTTAGTATTTTGCTTGCATTGAGCTAAGTGCTTCACGGACAGCATCTCATTTATTTCTCACTGCAACCCTCTGAATGCACCCTCTTGGCTTCCTATATTAAGAATGAGCTCTCTGAAGGTCATTGAGGTGAAATGACTCATTGTCCCATTGTCACACAGCTTTTAAATAGCCCTTGAGCTGATTGAAACTCCAAAGCCAATGTATGCAATAACTGCAATACACAAAAGTAATATGATAATTTTTCTTTAAAGCTAGCCTTTTGAATTCATGTCTATGTTACTTAAAGGTTCTGGTAACCTAATCATTCTATAAAAGAATATGCTGGAAAATATATTAATGTACTATAAACAGCATGAAGAAAAGGAATGGGACTGCACAGAATATTAGATTAAGGATCAGAATATTGGATTGTAGTTTTATGTAGGCTGCATTCTAGTTTTATAAACTGCATTGCATTTTTTTCCATAAAAGAAATTAGACTAAAATCAAAAGTTTAAAACTGGATAGTTCTTAAGCAAAATTCAATTAACAGGCATTTTTTTTTTAGATTTTTACTGTACTCTTCTTATTGTTTTGGAGGGGGGTATTAGAGATTTAACTCAGGGACACTTGTCCACTGAGCTATATCCCTAGCCCTGTTTTGTATTTTATTGGAAACAAGGTCTCACTGAGTTGCTTAGCGCCTCGCTAAATTGCTGAGGCTGGCTTAGAACTCATGATCCTCCTGCCACTGGGATTACACACATGTGCCACCATGCCCAGCCACTTTTCTTATTGTTTTTTAATTAACAGGTATATATTTAGTAAGTATACCATACTTAGTAGGTACACATTGTGAAATGAAGAAATCTAACTAATTAAGACACAAATTAATTCATGTAGTAATGTATTTTTTGGTGAAAACACTTTACATCCAATTTCTTAGCATTTTTCAAGAATATGATATATCATTACCTATAGTCCCTATGTTGCAAAATAGATATCTTGAAATCACCTCTCTTAACTGAAATTTTGTGTCATTGACCAACATCCCCCTTCCCCACTCCCCACTTTAAGGTTTGCATCCCTTTGGTAAGCAATTCTGTCCACTCCCTGACTGTCCCAAGGAGTTCCTGTTATCTTCCCACTTATTTAATTAATATTTCCCATTTTGGCCCTCAGTGTATTTGATTTTGTGACATCTGAGCAAGATTTTGTGGTGTTGCATCCTGTTTAATGTCAAAGCTGTTACAAAAAAAAAATTCCATAAGGAGCTACCAATGGGGAAAAAAAGAAACTTTAATAATTGCATGACTTTCAATTGTAAATATAAGCATAAGTTAATGTTATTCAAGTCTTGCATAACTGTAAAAAGACAAAAGAATACTCATTTTATGTTTATAATAAATCTACTGATTTTCAAACATCTCTAGAGTTTTAGCTTGACTAATATGTGAGAGAGATATAATTTATTTCATCACTGCTGTTTATAATCTTCTACATTCTAAAGAATTATGACAAGAAATGAATGTTTCATATAAACAGCCAAGAGAATATGTCTACTAGCAAAGCATCCAGATGTAAAGAGGAAAATACAGTTATGTGATATTTTCTTTACAAAATATCAAACATCTGGAGGTTTGGGGAGAACTTCATAATTACCTAAATATTTGATTTCTTGTCTGGATGTTTACTTTCCTGTATCTATGTTCTAATTTGGGACACTGTCATTAAGGGGCAGGGTAGGGGGAGTGTTGGATTCTAGCCAAAAGTTGTTTGTTTTCCCCAGAGAACTATGTTAAGATACTGTTGTTTAAATTTTGTCTAAAGAGTTTTGGTCTGATCAGAGACATTTTGTAAGTTTGTAACTCATATAGGACAATTTCAAGTTATGAAGCTTTTGGTTTTACTTGTTTGTTTGTTTTGTAAATATTTCTTTTACTTGTAGTTGGACATAATACCTTTATTTTATTTATTTATTTTTATGTGGTGCTGAGGATAGAACCCAGCCCCTCCTCCCTAGGCAAGCGTTATTCCGCTGAGTCACAACCCTAGTCCCTTGTTTGTTTGGTTTTTTTTTAATACCTTTATTTCACTTATTTATTTATTTATTTATTTTTAATTTTTTTTATTGGTTGTTCAAAACATTACATAGTTATTGATGTATCATATTTCACACTTTGATTCAAGTGGGTTATGAACTCCCATTTTTACCCCGTATACAGATTGCAGAATCACATCAGTTACACTTCCACTGATTTACATATTGACATACTCATGTCTGTTGTATTCTGCTGCCTTTCCTATCCTCTACTATCCCCCCTCCCCTCCCCTCCCCTCTTCTCTCTCTACCCCCTCTACTGTAATTCATTTCTCCCCCTTGTATTATTTTTCCCTTTCCCCTCACTTCCTCTTGTATGTAATTTTGTATAACCCTGAGGGTCTCCTTCCATTTCCAAGCAATTTCCCTTCTCTCTCCCTTTCCCTCCCACCTCTCATCCCTGTTTAATGTTAGTCATCTTCTCATGATCTTCTTCCCTACTCTGTTCTTAGTTACTCTCCTTATATCAAAGAAGACATTTGGCATTTGTTTTTTAGGGATTGCCTAGCTTCACTTAGCATAATCTGCTCTAATGCCATCCATTTCCCTCCAAATTCTATAATTTTGTCATTTTTTAATGCAGAGTAATACTCCATTGTGTATAAATGCCACATTTTTTTATCCATTCGTCTATTGAAGGGCATCTAGGTTGCTTCCACAGTCTTGCTATTGTGAATTGTGCTGCTATGAACATCGATGTAGCAGTGTCCCTGTAACATGCTGTTTTTAGGTCTTTAGGGAATAGACCCAGAAGGGGAATAGCTGGGCCAAAGGGTGGTTCCATTCCCAGCTTTCCAAGAAATCTCCATACTGCTTTCCAAATTGGCTGCACCAATTTGCAGTCCCACCAACAATGTACAAGTGTACCCTTTTCCCCACATCCTCGCCAGCACTTGTTGTTGTTGGACTTCCTAATGGCTGCCAATCTTACTGGAGTGAGATGATATCTTAGGGTGGTTTTGATTTGCATTTCTCTGACTGCTAGAGATGGCGAGCATTTTTTCATGTACTTGCTGATTGATTGTATGTCCTCCTCTGAGAAGTGTCTGTTTAGGTCCTTGGCCCATTTGTTGATTGGGTTATTTGTTATCTTATTGTCTAATTTTTTGAGTTCTTTGTATACTCTGGATATTAGGGCTCTATCTGAAGTGTGAGGAGTAAAAATTTGTTCCCATGATGTAGGCTCCCTATTTACCTCTCTTATTGTTTCTTTTGCTGAGAAAAAAACTTTTTAGTTTGAGCAAGTCCCATTTGTTGATTCTAGATATTAACTCTTGTGCTATGGGTGTACTATTGAGGAATTTGGAGCCCGACCCCACAGTATGTAGGTCGTAGCCAACTTTTTCTTCTATCAGATGCCTTGTCTCTGATTTCATATCAAGCTCCTTGATCCATTTTGAGTTAACTTTTGTGCATGGCGAGAGAAAGGGATTCAGTTTCATTTTGTTGCATATGGATTTCCAGTTTTCCCAGCACCATTTGTTGAAGATGCTATCCTTCCTCCATTACATGCTTTTAGCCCCTTTATCAAATATAAGAAAGTTGTAGTTTTGTGGGTTGGTTTCTGTGTCCTCTATTCTGTACCATTGGTCCCCCCACCTGTTTGGTACCAATACCATGCTGTTTTTGTTACTATTGCTCTGTAGTATAGTTTGAAGTCTGGTATCACTATACCACCTGATTCACACTTCCTGCTTAGCATTGTTTTTGCTATTCTGGGTCTTTTATTTTTCCATATGAATTTCATGATTGCTTTCTCTATTACTACAAGAAATGCCATTGGAATTTTGATTGGCATTGCATTACACCTATAGAGAACTTTTGGTAATATTGCCATTTTGATGATGTTAGTTCTGCCTCTCCATGAACAGGGTATATTTTTCCATATTCTAAGATCTTCTTCTATTTCTCTCTTTAGGGTTCTGTAGTTTTCATTGTATAAATAAGTCTTTTACCTCTTTTGTTAGGTTGATTCCCAAGTACTTTATTATTTTTGAGGATATTGTGAATGGAGTGGTTGTCCTTATTTCCATTTCAGAGGATTTGTCGCTGATATTCAGGAATTCCTTTGATTTATGCATGTTGATTTTATATCCTGCCACTTTGCTGAATTCATTTATTAGCTCTAATAGTTTCTTTGTAGACCCTTTTGGGTCTGCTAGGTATAGAATCATGTCATCTGCAAATAGTGATAATTTAAGTTCTTCTTTTCCTATTTTTATGCCTTTAATTTCTTTCGTCTGTCTAATTGCTCTGGCCAGTGTTTCGAGAACTATGTTGAACAGAAGTGGTGAGAGAGGGCATCCCTGTCTTGTTCCAGATTTTAGAGGGAATGCCTTCAATTTTTCTCCATTCAGAATGATGCTAGCCTGAGGCTTAGCATTGATTGCTTTTAGAATGTTGAGGTATGTTCCTGTTATCCCTATTTTTTCGAGAGTTTTGAACATAAAGGGATGCTGTACTTTGTCGAATGCTTTTTCCGCATCTATTGAGATGATCATATGGTTCTTAGTTTTAAGTCTATTGATGTGGTGAATAACATTTATTGATTTCAGTATATTGAACCAGCCTTGCATCCCAGGGATGAATCCTACTTGATCATGGTGTACAATTTTTTTGATATGATTTTGTATCCGATTCGCCAGAATTTTATTGAGGATTTTTGCGTCTAGGTTCCTTAGAGATATAGGTCTGTAGTTTTCTTTCTTTGAAGTGTCTTTGTCTGGTTTAGGAATCAGGGTGATGTTGGCCTCGTAGAATGAATTTGGAAGTTCTCCCTCTTTTTCTATTTCCTGAAATAGCTTGAAAAGTATTGGTATTAGTTCCTCTTTAAAGGTTTTGTAAAACTCTGCTGTATACCCATCCAGTCCTGGGCTTTTCTTAGTTGGTAATCTTTTGATGGTTTCTTCTATTTCCTCAATTGATATTGGTCTGTTTAGGTTGTCTATATCCTCCTGTCTCAATCTGGGCAGATCATATGACTTAAGAAATTTATCGATGCCTTCACTATCTTCTATTTTATTGAAGTATAAGGATTCAAAATAATTTCTGATTATCTTCTGTATTTTTGAAGTGTCTGTTGTGATATTGCCTTTTTCATCCTGTATGCTAGTAATTTGAGTTCTCTCTCTCCTTCTCTTCGTTAGCATGGCTAAGGGTCTGTCGATCTTATTTATTTTTTCAAAGAACCAACTTTTAGTTTTATCAATTTTTTCAATTGTTTCTTTTGTTTCTATTTCATTAATTTCAGCTCTGATTTTAATTATTTCTTGCCCTCTACTTTTTTGCTGTTGTTTTGCTCTTCTTTTTCTAGGATTTTGAGATGAAGTATGAGATCATTTATTTGTTGTTTTTTTTCTTTTTTTAAGGAATGAACTCCATGCAATGAATTTTCCTCTTAGAACTGCTTTCAAGATGTCCCATAGATTCCGATATGTTGTGTCTGTGTTTTCATTTATCTCTAAGAATTTTTTAATTTCCTCCTTAATGTCTTCTATAACCCATTGATCATTCAGTAACCTATTGTTCATTCTCCAAGTGATGCATGATTTTTCCTTCCTTCTTTTATCATTGATTTTCAGTTTCATTCCATTATGGTCAGATAAGATGCATGGTATTATCTCTACTCCTTTATATTGTCTAAGAGTTGCCCTGTGACATAATATATGATCTATTTTTGAGAAGGATCCATGTGCTGCTGAGAAAAAAGTGTAACTGCTTGATGTTGGGTGGTATATTCTATATATGTCAATTAAGTCTAGGTTGTTAAATGTGTTATTGAGTTCTATAGTTTCCTTATTCAACTTTTGTTTGGAAGATCTGTCCAGTGGTGAGAGAGGTGTGTTGAAGTCTCCCATGATTATTGTATGGTGGTCTATTAGACTCTTGAACTTGAGAAGAGTTTGTTTGATGAACATAGCTGCACCATTGTTTGGGGCATACATATTTATGATTGTTATGTCTTGTTGGTGTATGGTTCCCTTGAGCAGTATGTAGTGTCCCTCTTTATCCCTTTTGATTAACTTTGGCTTGAAATCTACTTTATTTGATATGAGTATGGACACTCCTGCTTGTTTCCGAAGTCCATATGAGTGATATGATTTTTCCCAACCTTTCACCTTCAGTCTATGTATGTCTTTTCCTATCAAATGCGTCTCCTGTAGGCAGCATATTGTTGGGTCATGTTTTGTGATCCATTCTACTAGCCTGTGTCTCTTAATTGGTGAGTTTAAGCCATTAACATTTAGGGTTATTATTGAGATATGGGTTATCCTTCCAGCCATATTTGTTTATTTATGTTACTGAATATGGTTTGTTTTCCTCTTTGATTATTTTCCCCCCTTCACTGTCCTACCTCCCTCTATTGGTTTTCATTGTTATTTTCCATTTCCTCTTCCTGTAATGTTTTGCCAAGGATTTTTTGTAGAGATGGTTTTCTAGCTGCAAATTCTTTTAACTTTTGTTTATCGTGGAAGGTTTTAATTTCATCTTCCATCTTGAAGCTTAATTTTGCTGGATACACAATTCTTGGTTGGAACCCATTTTCTTTCAGTGTTTGAAATATGTTATTCCAGGATCTTCTAGCTTTCATAGACTGTGTTGAGAGATCAGCTGTTATCCTGATTGGTTTGCCCCTAAATGTAATCTGCTTTCTTTCTCTTGTAGCTTTTTTTTTTTTTATTTTTTTATTTTTTAATATTTATTTATTTTTTTTTCCATTCTTTGAGTGTTTTATTTATAGTAAAATTTATTAATTGCGAGTATGTGATTTGATAACTTTTTTTTTAATTTTTTATTGATTATTTAAAGCATTACATAGCTCATGATATATCATCTTTCATACATTAGACTCAAATTGTGTTTTGAACTCCCATTTTCACCCCAAATATAGATTGCAGAATCACATCTGTTACATATTCACATTTTTACATAATGCCATATTAGTGTCTGTTGTATTCTGCTACCTTTCCTAACCCCTACTATCACCCCTCCCCTCCCCTCCCCTCCCATCTTCCCTCTCTATCTCCCCTGCTGTTGTTCAATTCTCTCCCTTTTTTTTCCCTCCCCCTTGCCCCTCATAGCCTCTTGTAATTTTATGTATCCTTGAAGGTCTCCTACCATTTCCATATGCTTTCCCTTCTCTCTCCGTTTCTCTCCCCCCATTCGTCTTTGTTATCTGTAGTCTTTTCCACATGCTCTTCCTTCCTGTTCTGTTCTTAGTTGTTCTCTTTATATCAAAGCAGACATTTGGCATTTGTTTTTTAGGGCTTGGCTAGCTTCACTTAGCATAATCTGCTCTAATGCCATCCATTTCCCTGCAAATTCTATGATTTTGTCATTTCTTAGTGCTGCATAATATTCCATTGTGTATAGATGCCACATTTTCTTTATCCATTCATCTATTGAAGGGCATCTAGGTTGGTTCCACAGTCTAGCTATTGTGAATTGTGCCGCTATAATCATTGATGCAGCCGTATCCCTATAGTGCGCTCTTTTAAGATCCTCAGGGAATAGTCCGAGAAGTGCAATAGCTGGGTCAAATGGTGGTTCCATTCCCAGCTTTCCCAGGAATCTCCATACTGCTTTCCAAATTGGCCTCACCATTTTGCAGCCCCACCAGCAGTGTACAAGTGTACCTTTTTCCCCACATCCCCGCCAACACTTGTTGTTGTTTGACTTCATAATGGCTGCCAATCTTACTGGAGTGAGATGGTATCTTAGGGTGGTTTTGATTTGCATTTCTCTGATTGCTAGAGATGGTGAGCATTTTTTCATGAACTTGTTGATTGATTGTATGTCCTCCTCTGAGAAGTGTCTGTTGAGGTCCTTGGCCCATTTGTTAATTGGGTTATTTGTTATCTTATTAAAAATTAAATAATAAGATAACAATAAGATAACAAATAACCCAATTAACAAATAATAAGATAACAAATAACCCAATTAACAAATGGGCCAAGGACCTCAACAGACACTTCTCAGAGGAGGACATACAATCAATCAACAAGTTCATGAAAAAATGCTCACCATCTCTAGCAATCAGAGAAATGCAAATCTCTTGTAGCTTTTAAAATTCTCTCCTTATTCTGTATGTTGGGCATCTTCATTATAATGTGTCTAGGTGTGGATCTCATGATTTTGCACATTCGGCGTCCTGTAGGCTTCTAGGATTTGGGATTCTGTCTTGTTCTTCAAGTCTGGGAAGTTTTCTCGAATTATTTCATTGAATAGATTGCTCATTCCTTTAGTTTGGAGCTCTGTGCCTTCCTGTATCCCAATGACTCTTAAGTTTGGTCTTTTAATGTTATCCCATATTTCTTGGATGTTCTGCTCATGGTTTCTTAACAGTCTTGCTGAGCTGTCTATGTTCTTTTCAAGTTGAAATACTTTGTCTTCATTGTCTGATGTTCTATCTTCTAAGTGTTCTACTCTGCTAGTAGTATTGTCAATTGAGGTTTTAAGTTGGTTTATTGCTTCCTGCATTTCTAGGATTTCTGTTTGTTTGTTTTTTATAACCTCCATCTCCCTGTATAGTTGATCTTTTGCTTCCTGGATTTGTTTATGCAATTCATTGTTGAAGAGATCTTTCATTGTCTGATTTTGCTGTCTAATGTCTTCCTTGAGACTCCAGATCATCTGAAGCATGTATCTCCTGAATTCTTTATCTGACATTCCATCTGCTGCAGATATTACCTCCTCTAACGTTGAGTTTACCTGCATTGCTTGTGGTCCTTTCTTTCCTTGTCTCTTCATACTGTTCGTGTTTCTTTCTGCTTACTGAGACTGTTGTGTTATTGAATTTTCCCCCTATATATTTGTATTACTCTTGTATAGTTGCAAAGTCTCCCGCGCAGGCGCGGGCAGGGGCTCTGCTCCTCCTCCAATTGGGGCAATGTGCCTACCACATCGGCAGGCCGCTGGGCCTGTTCTGCTGGTTGGTAGCAGGTGCGCCTACCTTGCAGGTGCGGGCAGTGGTTCTGCCCCTCTGCGGGCCGCTAGGCCTGTCCTGTCGGTGGTCGCAGTTCCGCCTCCTTTGCAGTCGCGGGCAGCGGCTCTGCCCCTCTGAAGGCCACTGGGCCTGTTCTGCCGGTGGGTCGCAGGTCCACCTACCTTGCAGGCGCAGGCGGCGGCTCTGCCCCTCTGCGCGTCGCTGGGCCTGTTCTGTCAGTGGTCACAGTTCCGCCTACTTTGCAGGCGCGGGTGGGGGGGCAGCTCTGCCCCTCCGCACGCTGCTGGGCCTATTCTGCTGGTGGGTCACAGGTCCGCCTACCTTGCAAGCGCGGGGGGCGGCTCTGCCCTTCTGCAGGCCACTGGGACTGTTCTGTTGGTGGGTCGCAGGTCCACCTACCTTGCAGGCAAGTGGGGTGGCTCTGCCCCTCTGCGGGTTCCTGGGCCTATTCTGCCGGTGGGTCGCAGGTCCGCCTACCTTGCAGGCGTGGTTGGCAGCTCTGCACCTCCGTGGGCCACTGAGCCTGTTCTGTTGATGGTCACAGTTCCGCTTACCTTGCTGCCACGGGGGGAGGGGGCAGCTCTGCCCCTCAGCAGGCCGCTGGGCCTGATCTGCTGGTGGGTCGCAGGTCCGCCTACATTGAAGGCGCATGGGGTGGCTCTGTCCCTCCGCGGGTTGCTGGGCCTACTCTGCTGGTGGGTCGCAGGTCCGCCTACTTTGCAGGCGTTGTTGGCAGCTCTGCCCCTCCGCAGGCCACTGAGCCTGTTCTGTTGGTGGTCACAGTTCCGCCTACCTTGCTGGCGCGGGGGGAGGGGGTAGCTCTGCCCCTCAGCAGGCCACTGAGCCTGGTCTGCTGGTGGGTCGCAGGTCTGCCTACCTTGCAGGCGCATGGGGTGGCTCTGCCACTCTGCAGGTTGCTGGGCCTGACCTTCCGGTGGGTCGCAGGTCCGCCTACCTTGCAGGCGCAGGTGGAGGGCGCGGCTCTGCCCCTCAGCAGGCCACTGGGCCTGATCTGCTGGGCCTATTCTGCTGTTGGGTCGCAGGTCCGCCTACTTTACAGGTGTGGTTGGCAGCTCTGCCCCTCCGCAGGCCACTGAGCCTGTTCTGTTGGTGGTCACAGTTCCGCCTACCTTGCTGGCGCGGGGGGAGGGGGCAGCTCTGCCCCTCCGTAGGCCGCTGGGCCTGGTCTGCTGGTGGGTCACAGGTCCGTCTACCTTGCAGGCTCGTGGGGCGGCTCTGCCACTCCCAGGTTGCTGGGTCTGACCTGCTGGTGGGTTGCAGGTCCACCTACCTTGCAGGCGCGGGGAGGGCACACACCTATTTGCATTTAGATAGTTACATGAAATGGAGGACGTAATGCTTGGGATGGAAGTTGGGGGGAAGGGGAAGGTAGGTACTCTTGAAAAGAAAGAAGGAGAGGGAGATAGATAGCATAGAGGAGAATGGAAAGAGCAGTAAAACTTGGAATGGGAGAGAGAGAGGGAAAAGGGAGAGAAAAAAATAAAATGAAATAGGAAATAAAATTAGGTCTTAGAGATCCATTTTCTTCTCTTCCCATAGGCAAAGCTGTGCCCTCCGGGCTGAGTTTTGCCCTCAATGTGTCAACAGCAATCCCTGTAAGGCGGTTCCTGGGAGTCTCTCAATCCTGTTGGTCCAGAGCCGTTTCACTTCTACGGCCCCTCCTCTCCTTCCTCCTGCCAGCCAGCCAGGTCCTGCTCACCGGAGGCAGTTCCCCAAGGATTTGGTTACACTTTCAGCCCCACCGAGTGCTCTATTTCCCTAACTACTGAGCACTCTCTCTGTCATTCATCTAAGCCCCAGTGCTGTGGAGCTGTGGTCTGGGAGTCAATTGTTTAATTTTTCCGGACCCCTTTGGTGGACACACCTTCGGAATCTGGCAGCTAAGACCATTGGTGTCGCTGCTGGTGGTAATAGGAGTTGGGGGTCGAGGATCCCCTCTACTTCCCTCAGCCCCTACAGTCACAACCACACTGCTGGCGGTAGGAGGAGTTGGGGGTCTGGAGTGTCCTCTGTTTCCCTCCGCCCCTACCGTCACACCCTCTCAGTTCCCGGTTGGGGGAGTTGGGGGTGGGGAGTCTTCTCTGCTTCCCTCTGCCCCTGCAGTCACGCCCACGTCACTGGCAGTAGGGGGAGTTGGGGGTTGAGAGTCCTTTGGCCCTTACGGTCACGCCCACGGAGAGATTTTGAAGTTTCCCGGTTGTTTGTATCTGGTGTGGGTGGGAGTCACACACCTGCTAAAGTAGATTCCGCTGGGAAGGAATCTCTTTGGCCGAACTTTGGTGACTTCCACTCTCTGCTATGGCGGGCCCCTGGCTCCTTGCCGGAGTGTCCGAAGGGAGGGGTGGAACTGGCTTGTCTCTGGTCTGACACAATCTCTGGTTTTAGTTCCCAGTTTGCTATTTCGTAAAGGGTTGGTTAGATTCCCTTCACGCTGCCTCGGGGGGGGGGGGGGAGCCGTTCGCCGGGTGGGCGGGGCTGTTAGTAGAGCCGGGAGGGCGCGGGCTGTCTGCTGGGCCAGGCGGGGACACTTCTTGCTGCGCCGGGCCACCGGGGGCTGCCTGTAGAGCCGGGCAGCTGCGGCCACGTGGCTAAGATCCAGGCGGGCGGGGTGGCAGTTCGCAGAGCGAGAGCAGAGCCTCCCCGGGACGGCGGGATGGCGGGTGCCGTCTGCGGGTTCGGGCGGGCCGCGTCGCTCTGGGTCGCCGGCCGCTTGCAGAAGCGGCTGGTAGCTGCAGGACTGGACCTCTGCGCCCACGTGGCTGGCCAAGATCCACTTGTCTGGGACAAACTGACACTTCTAATAAACCTACCAATTCCCGGCAGGTCCCCTCTTAACGGAATTTTGCTAGAAGTTCCTCAGTAGGTAGACTGCAGCTGTTCCAATGGGTCTTTCTGATCCCGTTAATGTGGAGACATTGGAATCGCTGCTTCCTCGCCGGCGGCCATGTTGGATCTCCCCTTGTTTGTTTTTTAATAGGGATAAACAGTGCAGAGAAGAGTTATAGTTGGATCTTTTATTCCTAAACTTGCATTAATTTATTGTTAATCCTGTTACAATGATGTAGGCAGAATATGTATACAAAAATACTGTGAAAAAATAAACTAAATGCCAGAATTTTTATTAGATTCTTTAGGATTTGAGATGATTTTCTTTTAGTCAATCTTCTATACTAGATTAATAGTATTTAGAAAAATGAAAAACACTTTAGTTTTTCAGCTGACTGTATTTGTAGATTTATTATTCAAAAAAATTTTATATTGTCAAAGCCATATTCCATCTTAAGTTCCTGATTAATGTGGTTCCTATGAAGAGCTTGCAAGTTCCTGAGAATATGAACAAGTAGGGCCTACTAATACGAAGACTGCACCACTGATATTTTATACTAGGTAAATAGGGTAATGGAGTTTTTCTCACTAATTAGTGGAGGTACCTCAGACTCAAAATAGTACATAGATAAAACACCAGTAATTTTATATTGGAAATATTAAGAAACTAAATGTTTAAGAAAACAAAGAATTTCTATGAGACCAGTCTTTTTATCTTCCTCTTAAAGATAAATGTATTAGGAAACTTTAAAAAAAATAACACCTAAAAAAGGCCTACTATTAATTCAGATACCTACTCAAAAAATAAGTTAAAAATCACTTATTGATAAATCATTCTTCTTTTATTCAATTATCCTCATGTCAAAAGACGACATTAGCTAGCCTAGATAATTTCTTAGAAAAATGAAGTTTCATCTTAAGATGTTGTATATTTTCTATGAAAAGTAAAGAAGTTGTATATGTTCACATTATGGAAAGAGATGCTATTTAATAGACTTTAATAGGTTGCAACTCAATGATTCTGTGGTTGTAATAACAACAGCCCAGAAGTAAACTGATGAGACAACACCACAATACTCAGAACAGATCACTTGTAAATGATTCCTAAATCTTCTACATTAATCAGCAAATCCACTGCATGCAGTGAATTAGCAACTATTATAACAAAGAAAGCTATAAGAAAGTGTGATTAGATGGGCTTGTTCATTAGTCTTCTGGGGCTGCCATAACAAAATGCCACAGACTGGTGAGTAGCTTGAAGAACACAAATTTATTTCTGTATAGTTGTGGAGGCTATAAGTCTGAGATTACAGTGCCTCTAAGATCCAAGTCTGGAAAGGGATCTCTTCCTTGTTTACAGAGTGCATCTTTCCTGCTGTGCACTCACATGGAATTTTCTCAGTACATGTGTGTGTACATGTGTATGTATGTGAGTCAGGGGTCATGTAGAAAAGGATATTTGAGAAAGTATTTACTGGCCCAGTATTGTTAAATTCTTGTAGTAGGACTGTCCTACTACAGAACATATAAAAATGTCACAGTTTTACTAAGATCTTACAGCACCAATTGGTAAAATTTTCCATCAATCAGTGGATTAATTTTACTCTATTACTCCTGGTATTAATAGCATGGTTTGAACTAATAGCAAAATTAGGTTCAAAGTCAAAGCATATGTCTATTTCTTGAAACTATCAGAGTCCTAAATCTAAGAGCTAGAACTGCAAAGCTTTTAGAAGACAAAGGAGAAAATCTCAGTGTCCTTGAGTTTGCCAACAGTTTCCTTTTTTTTTCTTTGAATATTTATTTTTTAGTTGTAGTTGGACACAATATCTTTATTTTATTTATTTATTTTTATGTGGTGCTGATAATCAAACCCAGGGCCTTGCACATGCTAAGCAATAGCTCTACAGCTAGCCACAATCCCAGCCAACAGTTTCTTAAATACAACATAAAAGGTATGCCATATTAGAGGGAGAAAGAGAGTCAGAGAGACAGACAGACAGAGGGACATACCATAAATGAAACATCATCAAAATGAACATTTGGTCTTCAAATTATACTCTCAGAAAGGAATGGCAAGCTACAAATAGCAAAAAAATATTCACAAAAATGACATAAAACTAAGAGTCTGCATCTAAAACAGAGAAAGAACTTTCAAGTCTCATTTTTTTAAAAAGAGAGCTGCATATTTGAAACAATATTTTACCAATGAAGAGGTATATAGCAAAAAAAAACATGCAAAAAGATTAAAGAATTACAAATTAAGTCTCAAAGCTATATCTCTATACACACACACCAGAATGGCTAAAATGAAAAAACCTGGCCAAACCAATTGCTGGTGAGGATATGAGGATATGGAGCAACTGGAATACTGCATGCTACTGGGTGGGGATGTAAATACAAATCTATCCACATTAGAAAAGTTGGGTGATTCCATAAAATGTTAAACATATGTTAAGCACGTGACACAATCACACCACTCCTAGGTATTTACAAGAGAAAAATGAAAGCATGGATTTATGTGCAGATATGTTTCTAGAACATTTATATTTATAATGGTCAAAAATGTAAACATGTCAAATGCTCATCAACTGGTAAAAAGATAAACCAATTATGATATATCCATAAAATGGAACAGTACTCAGCAATAAAAAGAAAAAAGTAAAATGCACAATTATTATGAAAGAATCTTAAAATAATTATGCTAAGTGAATAATCCAGGCTCCATTAAAAACATTACAAGATGCATATTGTGATTCTATTTATCTAAAATTTGAGAAAATACAAAATCAGTAGTAACATATAACAGGTTAGTTTTTGCTAGAGGATGGGGAAATCACAAAAGTCAGAAAAGTGTAGGGATAGTGGGTATGTTCTTTATCTTAATTTTGTGTGATATATATAAAAAATCATAAAAAGTACATCCTTAATATATATAAAGATTAATATGTGCCTATTATACTTTAGTACAGCTATAAAACATGGGATTAAAAACAAACCTATGGACATAGGGGTGAAGGTTATCATGACCAGTGCCTGGGTAGTCAGGTGAGAGGGAGCACCTTCTGGGTTTGCAGTAATGCTATTTCTGGATTTGGATACTGATTTCACATGTATTCACTTTCTGAAAGTAATTTAGCCAGCACATGGGATATACTTGTCTAAATGTATGTATGTTCTTCTTCTTCTTTAAACATTTGACATTAAAATGAATATAAATTAAGTTTTGCCTTTTCTGTGATATGTTAGATATGACTAACAGGAAGCATACTAAGTAGACTTTTGGAAATGTCAATAACAGATGGAAACAGAGGTAAAGACAAAGAAAAAGCACAGGCAGCTAATATTTAAGTCATCTTTTACTAAAATATAACACAAAAACTTTTCCCATGATCTCAATCTTGTAGGCACCTTTATGCTAAGTGAATAATCCAGAGAGTATTATTTTATCACTAGGAGTCTTTTTCAACATCATTCTTTCTTATTTTCCTTTCTACTAAGACCTTATTTCTAAAAGCAGATTTTTCTAAAGTCTTTAGCAACATGTTAAGGAATTATATGGTGAAAAAGTGTTTCATAGGCAAGGATGTTTGGAAAATTTGTGTTAAACAAAATTAAAGTATTTTTCTCTGAGCAGTATTTATATATGAGACTTTAATATATTTAAATGTGTAATTATTCACACACAAGGCATATGCGATGTTTTCTAAACTTATATATCCCCAGTACCTCCTATTTTGAATTGCATTTAGCGAACTAATAATCCAAAGAATATACATTGTGGTTCTAGAAATGCAATGCCAACCAAGCTCAATTATTATTACAGTTAAAATATGTGCTTTTAAATTAGAACATCTGGATTTGAATTCTGGTTCTGTTCCTTCATTTTTTATTTTTATTTTTTCCTGGTGTGACTCTGAGTGCTGAGTTTGTCTCTTAAAAGGATATTAAAAATTTGGTTGTTATGGGGACAAAATGAATAAACACAGATAAAATACTTAAACAATGCCTACTACATAGAGAGTGTTAAATAGCTAACTCTTAATATTAAGACAAGTTGCCTAGGAAAGAATCACAAGGAAGGGGTCATGTTCCATTATCATCTGGATAGACCAGACATTAAAGTCTGTCTCCTGCTCACCAATCCTGCAAAGATCCAGCAATACAATTACATGGAATGCTATATTTATAACAACAGCCATTGTTAAATCATAAATTCCTTGAGAGCAGAAACAAAATCTGTCCACCATCCTCTTTTTTGAGTTAGAGATGAGCTTAATCAACCTTAGCATCTTAGGAACTTTGGCATGTCCAATGATTCTATTAGTATGAGGGAATCCAGGCCCTTTGGAGTAACTGTGAAGTGGATCCCCAGCCAAGATGGTCAGTGTCCTGTGTCAACAAGACAAAGATGTAACAGCAAAAAGATGTTTGAAGACTGCTTTTAGAAAGATTTTACTTGGGTGATGTATTTCGAGTTCTTAAGCTGGAATTCTTCTCACCAAACCTCTATGAAAGAGGAGAGAAGAAACAAGCCTAGGAATAAGAAACCAGGGACCCTAGAATAGAAGCATCACTGAAGTCTGGAGTCAAAAGCTGCTCTGGTTATTACTTAAGTCTTGTGTTTCCTCAGGCTAATAAGTTAAAGACACAATGTCACGTGTTTATCCTCCACTTGCACGTAATGGATATTAATAAATAAGTTCTTTTGAGCATGTAGTATAATTGGAAAATATAGTGATAGTGGAAGAACTGACAGTCTCACTCTCCCACTCTAGCTGTGGAAGGAAAGATTTTTTTAAAAAGAAAGAAACAAACAAAGAATGGTAAATGCATTAAACAGAAAAAAAAAAAGGTTTATATAAGACAAAGAACAGTTTCTTTGCAACAAGAATCATGCTTTATATCTCAAAGAATAAAGACATAGTGTGCACCTTCCAGCCCTTCTGCAAGGGTTAATGTGGTGAGCAGAGAGCTCTGCAACCAAGGGTATGCAAACCACTTAGATGCAGAGTCTCACCAGGGCTGCTTGCCCACACTGTGTAGCTGCTATTTTTAGCCCACATTCACGCTGCTCTGGGTCAGAGTTGGGGACATCTGTGGAGAGAGGAATGAATTGCTTGCAGCAAGACAAGTTTTGATGAATAATTACTTGTGCTATAATGTGCAGTTGGGGCCAGCTTCATTCCACATTCTAAAAAAACTCAGCCTTCTAGGAAGTAAACATGGGCACGTCCTCAGTGGCTGCCTATGGCTTCCAGCACTAATGACACTTGGCAGTGCTGCCAGGATGATCAAGAATTAATTGATTTGTTGTGAACTCTACTAAAGGTTAGCACCAGGGCTGATATTATATAATGCAGCTTCATTTTTAAAGTACTTTTGTCATTAATTACATTTATCCCAATGTTCCAAGCAAGTAAGCAAAAAATATCTTTTCCTTGTGATTTTAATGTTATCTTTTCAACTTCATATTTCTAAGGCTTAGATTGTTGAATAAGTGAAAAGTTTCTTTTGCAAATCCCATGTTCCAAAAGCTAGGCTAAACAAAAATTCTCATTTTTAAACATTTATTTATAATTGATTTTTAAAGCAGGTATCCACTTTCTTTATTTTTCTACTTTCTTATAACACAGTGATACCAGCACCTAACCAGCTTTAACCTCCTGTAGATATCAGATAAATATTAATAGGCATAAGATGCTGAAGTGCTCAGCCTAAATCCCGTTTTAGGGAGTTAAGAGACAAAATTTTGATTCTTTAAAATCAAAATTTGGAACACATTAAATGAGTTTCCAGCAAAGGCTGGAAATATTAGGTAGTATTTATTGAGATTTTTAATTATTTAAATTATATATTTGCTGTGGAAAAATGAGAAAAATATCTCCATTCATATATATATATATATATATATATATATATATATATATATATGGGATATATATCCCTCTTGTTTTGGTACATTCATATTAATATGTCCAAATTTATGAGCTTGAGTTTTTTTCGTTTGATATTTTCTGAGCTTTTCTCTCTGTGCACAAGCATTGTCAGAAAACATGATTTAATGACTTATTTTTAATACTGAAATATTATGATTGATTTAACCAATCTCTTTTTGAATTCATAGATATGTTTTTTATTTTTTCTAACCTTTTTTGTAATATGCGTAATGTAATACATTTAAGTATACCTCTATTTTGCTTTAGTATATATTCAGAGTAAAGTTATTATGTCAAAGATACAGTCATTTTTGTCCATGATATATAATGTTAAACTTTTAAGATCACTTTACATTTTTTACTTGAGGTTGATTCTCTTTCTACCTTAGCTCAAATATTTCTTAATTATTTGTCTTTGTCATTACTTACAGTAAGACCGGTTGATATAATGAGGCTTTAAATTTTTATGTAGTGAATTCTATATATCTTTTTCTATAATACTTTTGGGTTTGCTTCCATCCTCTTTTTTTTTTTTTTAATTTATGTTGGAACTAGAAGTGGAATGCTACACTACCCAATGTTAAAACACTTACCATTGATTTGTGAATTAGACATAAATACAGACTCCTACTGAAAACTTGAAGTACCCCAAAAAAGTAGTAGGACCAACTAGAAAAAGAAGACCCAAGTTATCCTAGGAAGACAATTAGCAAAAATCTTGCTGTAATAGTATGAGATATAGAAAGGGTACTGAATGAACTCATGATTTTAGGCTAAGACCTTTTCCAGCCAGATGTGTTGAAAAGGATGCTTATGATGAGATAGAGGAGGAGCAAGGTAAGTGTAATAAAGAAAAATAAACAAAAATAAGAAAGAGCTATTTAACTTTGGAGCAGAGTTTAGGGAAAACACAAAGGAGCAGAGTTTTGTTTACTCATGAATAAAACGCTTCCGACAGGAAAATACTGCTAAAATAAGAAATGACTTCAGGGCAAAGATTCAAAGCTAGAGCACTTCCATTGAACCCATTTCATCTCAAATATGTGACTAAGGGAGAGGCAAGATGGCAGATTAGAGGAAGGCTGCATTTTTAGTTGCACTGTGTCACGGGATTCAAGAAGCCAGAGTACTGCTTTTAAGTGAGGTGGATGAAAGAAAATTCACTGAAAGCCAATAGTGAAGAGTCAGAGTCTCTTAGAGACTCAGAAATTTGGGTGCATTAAACAAAGAACAATAAATTGTACATTTGAGCCAAGCTGGTTGCAGCAGCAGTGCTGTTTCACTGCAGAGGTGAGGGATAATATATATATATATATATATATATATATATATATATATATATATATATATATAGAGAGAGAGAGAGAGAGAGAGAGAGAGAGAGAGAGAAATGCAATGGAGAAAACTGGCATGGAAAAACCTGTAGATCAGAATACTGAGGCTGGGGGCAAAGGGACATTCAGTGTAGGCAATGACTGATTGGGTTGGAGCAGGAAGATGGGGGTTGGCTGGAAAGGAAAAAATAAATAAAATGCTAATAATTCCAAAGCCCTTCTCCCTCCTCCACCAGTTTCCAAGGTGACCTGCCTCCAAGGAATTGTTCCTCCCTACAAGGAGCTGTTAATGATGAATGCTCCCTGGGCTGCTCCTTTCTTCCCTTTTCCCTGGGTATCTTCCTTCCTTCCCTCTATTAGATCACTCCACCTTTTGATTATTAGGCAGAATGGAGGGAGGAGAGAGCATAAGAACAAAGGAAATCTAAAATTATAAATGGGGCAGGACACCCCCACTTCCTTTGACCCCGAACTCTGGGGCCCCTTCTCTTCAGAGAAGTCTGTTTCTGTTCTATCTTTAAAAACAAAAACTTGCTTTCTACTCTTGCTTCAGCATTTCTTGAGTGTTCAATCTTCAACATCAGGGAAACAAGCCGAGGCCCTGATTCTCTTCACTGTTATTAATAGCAGACTGAACTTAGCTCATCTAGAGGCTGCACAGTGAACTGGTGTTTGAAAAGTCCTCTGTTTCTCTACCCTATAGCAGAGAGCTGAGGCAGGAGCTATTTTGAGGAGGTTATGCTGCAGCTTGCTGCTGCAGAGCCCACGAGATCATAGCAAACATTGCCATACTGTTCCAGAAAGTGCCTATCATATGGCCTAGGGTGTACTTAGCAGAATATGACCGAAAATGGCAAAGAGAAGATTGTGCCCAGGGGGGATTCGAGTCAGAAATATGGAGGCAAGTGCATCTCACTTTCCTTTTGAGTCTGGAGGCTCAAGTGACCAAATGAAGAGAATCTGGAATCTGAGCAGGGCAGTGTGACTACTTTCCGAGACTAAGCCTGGGAAGGCTGTGTTCATGTGTTCATGAGTGGGAGAAGGATTAGCTCCCTAGCTCCATGAGTTGAATTCTTGGGAGACTCTTGAGATACCTTGACTTTGTTTTTCTATTTTTTTTCCTCCTCCATATTTATAGCCATTACTCACTACATCTCTTCTGAATTTTCTTGGTTTACATGATGGACATTCTAAACTTTCTTTTACTTCCTTATAACATTTTCTTTTCTTTCTTTTTTTTCTTTTACTGAACTCTAGTTTTTCCACTTTTAGAACTATTTAGTTTATATGATTCCCAGACCATTTGTGTTGTTGCAGTTATTAGTATTGTAGATGGCATAGTTGACACCTGCTGTTTACTTTAATGCAAGATCTATATCATAGTTATATATTGTTTCTGCTGTTGGCAATTGCTGATCCCACTATTCCTGTTTTTGTGGCAATAAATATTGTAGATTTCATAGTAGACAGCAGGTATTTATTGTAATGCTGTATATTGTTTGCTTTTAGTCATTTGTAATGCTGTATATTGTTTGCTTTTTGTTTTCCCCCTTGATATGAGGTACTAGGAATCTAGGGAGACACTACGAGTTCACAGGATAGAGATTCTGCTACAGAACTAAACTGACCAAAGAGACATCATACCTTGCTCTATATACAAAATGACCACAATCAAACTTTACTGATACTTCTTACACAGGAATAGAAAGACAAAAACCCCAAACTAATGACAAGGACCCAGGTATAAATGGGATGGGGAGTCCCCAGGTCCCACTCAAGGACATCTACTCCTTCAACAAAAAAACACAGAGAATTAACACAACATCTATGGATACCACATCTATGAAGGAGTCTCAATGTAGCACACTTTAAGATACTTTGACAAGAGAAGGCTGTGCCTTAAAAATATTCACACACTTCCGTTTCAGAAGTTTTGTCGCTGATATACAGAAATGCCTTTGATTTATGTGTGTTGATTTTATATCCTGCCACTTTGCTGAATTCATTTATTAGTTCTAGTAGTTTTTTTGTAGACCCTTTTGGGTCTTCTAGGTATAGAATCATGTCATCCACAAATAGTGATAATTTAAGTTCTTCTTTTCCTATTTTTATGCCTTTAATTTCTTTCGTCCGTCTAATTGCTCTGGCCAGTGTTTCGAGAACTATATTGAATAGAAGTGGTGATAGGGGGCATCCCTGTCTTGTTCCAGATTTTAGAGGGAATGCCTTCAATTTTTCTCCATTCAGAATGATGCTAGCCTGAGGCTTAGCATAGATAGCTTTTACAATGCCGAGGTAAGTTCCTGTTATCCCTAGTTTTTCTAATGTTTTCAACATAAAGGGATGCTGTACTTTGTCAAATGCTTTTTCTGCGTCTATCGAGATGATCATATGGTTCTTATCTTTAAGTCTATTGATGTGGTGAATAACATTTATTGATTTCCGTATATTGAACAATCCTTGCATCCCAGAGATGAATCCTACTTGATCGTGGTGCAAAATTTTTTTGATGTGCCTTTGTATCCGATTCGCGAGGATGTGGGGAAAAGGGTACTCTTGTACACTGCTGGTGGGACTGCAAACGGGTGCGGCCAATTTGGAAAGCAGTATGGAGATTCCTGGGAAAGCTGGTAATGGAACCACCATTTGACCCAGCTATTGCCCTTCTCGGACTATTTCCTGAAGACCTTAAAAGAGCACACTACAGGGATACTGCCACATCAATGTTCATAGCAGCACAATTCACAATTGCTAGACTGTGGAATCAACCCAGATGCCCTTCAATAGATGAATGGATAAAAAAAAATGTGGCATTTATATACCACGGAGTATTACGCAGCACTAAAAAATGACAAAATCACGGAATTTGCAGGGAAATGGATGGCACTAGAGCAGATTATGCTTAGTGAAGCTAGCCAATCCCTAAAAAACAAATACCAAATGTCTTCTTTGATATAATGAGAGCAACTAAGAACAGAACAGGGAGGAAGAGCAGGAAGAAAAGATTAACATTAAACAGAGACATGAGGTGGGAGGGAAAGGGAGAAAAAAAGGGAAATCACATGGAAATGGAGGGAGACCCTCATTGTTATACAAAATTACATATAAGAGGTTATGAGGGGAATGGGATAACAAACATGGAGGGAAATGAATTACAGTAGATGGGGTAGAGAGAGAAGATGGGAGGGGAGGGGAGGGGGGATAGTAGAGGATAGGAAAGGTAGCAGAATACAACAGTCACTAATATGGCAGTATGTACAAATGTGATGTGTAACCGATGTGATTCTGCAATCTGTATTTGGGGTAAAAATGGGAGTTCATAACCCACTTGATTCTAATGTATGAAATATGATATGTCAAGAGCTTTGTAATGTTGTGAACAACCAATAAAAAAATATTCACACACAAGGGTAAAAGAGAAATCCATTCCAAAATATACATAAAGCCCAACATAAGAATATAAGAGGGGCTGGGGATGTGGCTCAAGCTCATCTGGCATGCGCAGGGCACTGGGTTTGATCCTCAACACCACATATAATAAAAATAAAAAAGATGTTGTGTCCACTGAAAAATAAATATTAAAAAAAAGAATATAAGAAATATGAAAAAACAAGGTATCATGACACCTAAAATTTGTAATTCACCAAAACCTGATTCCAATGCCATTGAAGTAGATGAAATATCAGATAAAGCATTCAAAAGAATTATTATAAAAATTATCAATGAATTCCAAGATAATACAGAAAAATAAGGAAATGGAGTCAGTATGGGATAAGGAGATAGAGATACTGAAAAACAGCAAAACAGGAATTGTAGAAATGAAAGAAAATATATCAAATGAAACATTCAGTTTAAAGTGTAATAGAGTAGATCATTCTGGAATCATACTAGAGGTAAGCCAATCAGAATTACATCTGACTTCTCACCACAAATTCTAAAACTCCAGGTGAATTTGAAATAATGTGTTCTATGCCCTGAAATTTTTAGCCAAGATTGCTATAACCAACAAAGCTATCCTCCAGAATTGATGGGAATTAAATCCTTTCAAGAAAGAATTCATGGCTACCAAGTTAGCACTACATGAAACATTTAAAGAAATACTTCACACAGAAAAAAATAATAATAAATAACCTCAGAGCTTACAAATGGATAAGTCTCATTTGAAGAGTAGCTAAGAAACAAGAAACTACATCAAATTAAGCTTTAGAAATAAATTTAATTGGCAGGAATTAATAAACATTTTTCTGAAATTACATTTCTCTGAAATAACATATAAATGGTCTTAACTGTCCAATTAAAATATATAGGCTGATAGAATGAATTAAAAAACAGGACTCAGTTTTATGTTGTTTGCAAGAGACACCTTACAGGCAAAGAGTCACAGGCTCAAAGTGATATGATGGAAATTGATATATTATGCATAGGGAGCCTGAAATCAATCAGGGGTAGCTACTCTCACATCATTCACAGAAGACTTTAACTCAAAACTAATCAGAAAAGACAGAGAAGGTCACTTCATACATGTAAAGGGAAAAAATCCAACAAGAAGATAAAATGATAGTAAATATTGATACTCCAAATGTTGATGTATTTAATTACATAAAATCAGACACTATCCCCATTTAAAGGCTCAGATAGACCACAGCATAACAACACTAGATGATTTCAACACACCTCATTCAATAATAGATAGATGATTTTATTAGTCAGGGTTTTTGAGAGGAACAGAATAATAAGAAAGTATAATTATAAAAAGGGAATTAGTTGGCTTATACAACCAGATGTTGGTTAGTCCACAATGGCTATCTGCAGGCTGGAGAGCTGGAAGAACCAGTAGCTACACAGTACAAGAGGCAGAAGCCTCAAAACAAGAGGAATCAATGGTTCTACCCTAGTTGGAGACTATAGGTTTCTGGAAACTCCCTAGAGAATCACTGGCTGAGTCCACTTTGGAAGAGTGAAGAAGTGAGAGTCCGATATCCTCAGAGGATCACAGCAGCAATCAAGAACATTCAAGAATAGAGCTTGCATCTGCTGCTGCTTCCTTGTACCTCTAGCTTTTATTCCAGCAAGTCATTATCCTTTTGGTAGTGCTGCCCATGCTTAGGGAAGGTCTTCGTTTTAGTTGGCTATTCCACATGCCAATCATTCCTAGACACACCCTCACTGACAAACCCAGAAGCCTCTTAATCATCAGCATCTCTTAATCCAATCAAGTTGACAATTCAAATTAACCAATACAGTCAACCAGACATAAACTCAGAAAGACACTTTGGACACAAAAATTATTTTAAATCAAGTAGACTTAACAGACATATATAGTATACTTCATCCAACAAAAAATGAATAAACTTTTTTTTTCTCAGCTGCTCATGGAACTTTTTCTGAAATACACCAAAATTTAGGCTACAAAGCAACTTTAACAATTATAATAAGAAAAAGGTAAAATTCCTTGAATCTTATCTGATTATAATGGAATAAATTTAGCAACTAATACCAAAAAAACTACTATATAAAAATGGAGATTAAATAATGCACTCTTGATTAATGAGTGGGTGATAGATGAAATAAGGAGAGAAATTTAAAATTCTTATAATTAAATAAGAATAGTGATTCAAAATGCCAGAATCTCTGAGACATAGTGAAGGTAATTTGAAGAGGAAACATTATAGCTATATGTGTCTACATAAGAAAATCAGAAAGATCCCAAACAAATAACCTAATGATGAATATTCAGGCCTTTGAGAACCATGAAAAAAAAAAACCAATTCCAAAACCATAACAAGGAAGGAAATAATTAAGATTAGAACTGAAATCAATGAAATTTATTATAAAAAATACAAAATAGCAATGAAATGAATAGTTGGTTTTTTTGAAAAGATAAACAAGATTGTAGCTAAACTATCTGAAGGAAAAAGAGAGAAACTCAAATTCATAAATTTAGAGAAGAAAAAGGACAAATCACCCCAGACTTAACAAGAGTACAGAAAATCCTTAGGGATTATTTTGAAAATTTATACTGCAATAAACTAGAAAACCTAGAAAAAATTGATTCATTTCCAGACATATATAACTTGCCAAAGTTCAATCAAGAGGACAAAGAAAACCTAAATGGACCAATAACTGGCAGTAATAGAAAACCTTCCAACATACCAACAAAGATGTTGTGTCTGCCGAGAACTAAAAAAAAAATAAATATTAAAAATTCTCTCTCTCTCTCCTCTCTCACTCTCTCTTTAAAAAATAAAATGATGACCTTTAAAAAAAAAAAAAAAGAAAACCTTCCAACAAATAAAAGACCTGGGTCAGATGGATTGTCAGCTGAATTCTACTGGACATTTAAAGAAGGACTACAGTCACTACTCCTAGAATTATTCTATGAAATAGAAAGGGATAGAATATTTCCAAAATCATTCTATGAAGCCTGTATCAGCCTCATACCAAAACCAAATAAGTATAGATCAAGGAAAGAAAAATATAGACCAAGATTTCTGATGAACTTGTTATGTTTTGGATAATAGATGTTCCCCAAAAGCTCATGTGTGAGAAAATGCAAGAAAGTATAGAAGTGAAATAATTGGCTTATGGGAACGTTAACATAATCAGTGCATTAATTTCCTGACAGGAATTAACTAGGTGGTAACTATAGGCAAACAGGTTGTGGCCAGAGAAGGTGGGTCATTGGAGGTGGTGTGCTTTAGGGAATATATTTTTTTCTTGGTTAGCAGCAATTTCATGCTCTGCTTCATGGTGACCATGTCCTTAGTTGCTTTCCTCCACCATATTTTTCCTTCATGATATTCTGCCACACCTTGGGCCCAGAGCAATGGAGCCAGTCATCTACGGACTGAGGCCTCTGAAACTGGAAGCACCAAATAAACTTTTCCTCCTCTAAAATTGTTTTCTGTCATAGCAGTGAAAAAGCTAATTAAAACAACTTATATGTAAATATACTTAGTAAATTATTATCAAATCATATTCAACAACGTAGTAAGAAGATTGTACACCGTGATCAGGTCAGCTTTATCACAGAGATGCAAGTATGATTTAACATGCACAAATTAATAAATGCAATCCACTGTGTAGAATGACTTAAGGACTAAAATTACAGTAGATACACAGAAAGCCTTTGATAAAATTTAGCGCCCATTCATGGTAAAAAACACAGAGAAAAGTACAGAAAGAAATATGTTACCTCCTCAACATCATAATGACTGTGTACAATAAATTCAAAGTCACCCTCATAATGAATGGGAAATCTCTGAAAGCATTTCTCTTAAAATCAAAAGCAAGACAAGGGGTGTCCACTCTCATCACCCCTATTCAATATAGTACTAATAATTCTAGTTAGAGAAATTAGGCAAAGGTAGCAAATAAAATGGATAAAAATAGGAAAGAAATAAGTCAAATTATCACAGTTGCAGATAGACCTAAATATGAAGATCCAAAACCTCCACCAGAAGACTGGTCCAGCTAATAAATTCAAAAAAGTAGCAGGTTAAAAAATCAATAACTTTCCTAAATATCAATAATGAATCTGCTGAGGAAGAAATCAGGAAAACAATTCCATTCACTATGGCCTCAAATAAAATAAAATATCTAGGAATAAACCTAACCAAGGTAGTGAAAATAACTCTGCAATGAAAATAGAACACTGAAGAAAGTAATTGAAGAAGACACAAGATGGAAACATTTCCCATGTTCATGAATAAGCAGAATTAATATTATATAAATGATCATATTAGTAAAAGCAATATACAGATTCAATGAAATCCTCATCAAAATACCAATGGTGTTCTTCAAAGAACTAAAAACAACAGTCCTAAAATACATTTGGAAGGATAAATGACCCAGAATAGCCAAAACAATTCTAACTCAATAAAGCAATGCTGGAGGCATTACAACATCTGACTTCAAATTATACTACAGAGTTAGAGCAACAAAAATTGAATGTTCCTAGCATAAAAACAGATATATACACCAATGCCACAAAATAGAAGACAGAGAAACAAACCCACAGAGATACAAGCATCTGGTCCTTGATAAATGCATCAAAAACACTGACAAAAGACAGTCTTTAATAAATGGTGTTTGTAAATCTAGTTATCCATATGTAGAAGAGTGAAACTAGACTTATCTCTTGCCTTACACAGACAAAAGTCAACTAAAAATGGATCAAAAACTCTAATACCTTTACAGCAGCAACTATGCAACAATTAGAAGAAAATGTAGTATCAATACTCCAACATATAGGCACATGCAATGACTTTCTTAATAGGTCACCTAAAGCTCAGAAAATAAGGCCAAGATAAAAAATGGACAGTATAAAAGCTTTTGCACAGTCAAGGAAATGATTAAGAATGCGAAGAAATAATCTATAGAAGGGAAGAAAATCTTTGCTAGTTACTCTTCTAACAGAGAATTAGTGTCTAGAATATATAAAGAACTCAAAAAATGTATACTAGCAATAAATTAACTAATATGTGAAAAAATAAACACTTCTCAAAAAAAAGAAACACAAATGGCTAACAAATATATGAAAAAATCTTCAACATCATTTGCAATTAGGAAAATACAAATCAAAACTACACTGATATTTCATGTCACTCCAGTTAAAATATAAACAATTTAAATTCTGGAGAAGAAGTGGATAAAAAGGAACACTTTTACACTGTTGATGGAATTATAAATTAGTGCAATTCTTGTTAAAATCAGCACAGTTTACTCAAAAGACAAAGGACGGAACTACCCCATGACCCAGCTATACCAACCCTCAATATTTATCCTAAAGAATTAAAGTCACCATACTATATTGGTACACACATACCCATGTTTTTAGAAGCACAATTCAGAATAGCCAAAATATGGAACCAGCCTAGGTGTCCATCAATGGATAAACGGACAACAAAACTGTGGTATGAATATGCAATTATGTCTTATCCAGCCATAAAGAATGAAATTATGCTGTTTGCAGGAAAATGGATGGAACCTGAGAACATCATGTTAAGCAAAATAAACCAAACTTATGTGGAAACTGGAGAGGAAAAGGGAAAATTAAGGTGTTTTGTTGAAACTCATGAAAATCAAGGTAGATCCATAGAGTAGAAGAAAGGACCAGGGGAAGGAAGAGAGGAGGGAAAGTGGAATTACCAGGAATATCGGCCAAATAATATTATTATATTGTGTTATATTGAAAATGTAACAACAAATCCCAGTATTATGTACTACTATTATGCACCAATACGAACAATATGGGGAAAATATATATATGGATGCAGTCTCAGAAATACTTAATGTGCCTGAGAGACTCTCAATTCTCAAGACGGCTGATAAGAATCTTATAAATGCTTTAACACAATATTCCTGACTTCTAGCCTACGGCAGAGAGAATCCTATCTCAAAAAGTTGGTTATGCTTTTGGTATCATGTAGTTAATTTCAGTGGTTTCCTATGACAAAAGTTTTTAAAAGAGTACTATTAATAGAGAAATTGTCTGCATGGACTGAAAAGAGAAAATAATTAAAAATTAACACACAAAGTGGGAATCCCAGCCTAATATGGTAACAGGTTGAGGAAGACAGATAGATCATAAAATATAAATAATTTTTGTGGAAAAGAAATAGTGACTCAGAGCTTACCTCCAGTGCTCCCTATGCCTATGGCACACAGTAAAACTTTTCATTCAGAAAATCTGATGAACCTATGGGAAAAAACAACAAAAGTACAACAGCAAATCTATTTCTCACCATGGTCTAGATTTCCGAAAGTTCCATTTCGACACTCCTGTGACCCTTTTTCTCAAAAAATCTCTGGTGGATTCCATTCACTGACCCTAGGGCTATTTATTATTCTAAGTTTGTATCTCATTGTCTTTTTCAACACAGCATTCCAGAAAGCTTTGGTTACAATTCTGTGGCACACAAATTGACATTCATTTACCAGTTCTTGTCTGTGATACTTGTGTGCTCTGATCTCTGTGATCACATAAATTAATATCCTTTATAAGAATGATCCATGATTAGTCTAAATTCTCAGCTGAGCTATTTAGAGGTGATAAAAAGTAATTGTTGAGAGCATCAAACTGGTTGAATTTTATAATAATTCTGACACTTACTGGCAAAAAGACAATTTAACCTCTTTGCACCTCAAATTTCTCATTGATAAATTGGAAATAATAATATTATTTACCTCGTAAGTCAGTTATTATGATTAATTGAGAAAATATATTATGATTAATTTATGTAAAGTCATTACCAACTCACATTCAAATAAGTGGGCAACTTCTATTTTTTAATTATCACAGTTTTTAGTCCTAGCTCCATGTATTGGGCAAATTACAAAATCTTATTCTGTGTTTGTGGGCATGGTATTGGTATAAAAATATACACAAAGACTAATATAATAGAATAAAGAAAACAGAAATAAACTCATTTCTTTATCCATTCATCTCCCTATCAACAGATGAATGCATAGCTACTGGATAGCTACTTTTAGGGCAGAAGATTAAAAATTAGTGACGGATATATCTCAATTTGTACAACTATCAATTTAAAAAATGAATCAAAGACAGAGGGGTCCTACCCACGTCCCATGTGGGTGGTGGAATGTGGTTCCCCTGGGTGGAATGGGTGGCTGAAAAATAAAAGCTAAGAGAAATAAAATGGTGAAAAAATCTTGGAACACAGAAAGTATTTCAAAAGAGGGGGCAGGACAGTCAAGTTGATCAGGAGGATCAAGCTTCTAGACAAAATGGGGTCTGCGTCTGTGCCTGATGGGGAAACATCAAAGAGATTCTATAGAATGTTCTCTAAACAAGGTTAAAGGTGGGCTGTTCAGTTGCTAACGTGTTATGCCCATCTCCAGAGCTACTGTGAGGAACCTTTCTAGCAGAGTAGAGGGAAAGGCCACATGCTCTGGGCAATCTATTACTGTGGGAGAACCACAGAAAGTTCCTGATGCCAGGCCTATCTCTCCCTGGCTACATGCTGAGAGAAGATCTCACATATTTCCCAGATGGCTTCCCACAGAGGGGAGTGAAGGAAAGGAAGGGGGTCTGGGGGCAAGAAAGATAATAGAATGAATCGGAATTTTTTTTGCCTTATATACATATATGATCACACAACCTGTTCAATTCTACATCATGTACAACCAGAAGAATGAGAAGTTAGGGCTGGGGCTATAGCTCAGTGGTAGAGTGCCCACCTCGTACATGTGAGGCACTGGGTTTGATCCTCAACACCACATAAAATAAATAAAGATTTAAAAAAATAAGAAGTTATACTCTATTTATATAATATATATATATATATATATATATATATAGCATATATATAAAATGTGTCAAAATGCATTCCACTGTCATGTATAACTAATTAGAACAAATAAAATGTTCTCAGAAAAAAATGAATGAAGGAATTTAATGTAAGCCCCAAATTCTGAAATGACTAGAGAGAAACAGAGAGGAAATTTTTCAAGACATTGATACAGGCAATGATTTGGGGGCAATACATTAACAAAAAAAGAAGAAACAGACAAATAGTACTGCAATGGTTTTATGGATAACATATTAAAAGCCCGGAAAACAAAAGCCAAAATTAACAAGTAGGATTGGGTCAAACTAAAAAGTTTCTGCACAGCAAAGGAAACACCTCATCAACAGAGTGAAATGACAACTGAGAGGATGGGAGGTGTATTTGCCAACTGTATATCCGACAGAAGGTTAAATTCCAGACTCTATGAAGAACTCAAATATTTTAATAAAAAAACAAACAAGTATTCAAATTTGAAAATGAGCAAATAATCTTCATAGAAAATTCTCAAAAGAAGAAATACAAGTAGCCAAAACATACATGAAAAAATGCTCAAAAGAATTCTCAATTAGGAAAATGTAAATCAAAACTACAATGAGATACCATCTTACCCAGGTAGTATGGCTATTACCAAAACAAAACTAAATAAATAAGTAAATAAATAAATAAACAAACAAACGCACGCTAGGGAGGATGTGCATAAAAGGAAATCTTGTACACACTTGTGGGAATGTAAATTACTATAGCCATTCTGGAGAACAGTCTGGAAGTTCCTCAAAAACTGAAAATAGAACTACCATATGATCCAGTTATTCTACTCCTGGGATATGTCCACAGGAAATAAAGTTGGCATTCAAAAGGGATATTGCATGTCCATGTTTACTGCAGCACTATGCATAATAGCTAAGATATGGAAAAAGCCTAGGTGCTCATAAATAGATAAATGGATTAAGAAAATATGGCACACATATACAGTACTCTCATTTTCAGTAAAATGGAAGAAAATGGAGGACATGATGTCAGGAGAGATAAGCCTGACATAGCAAAACAAGTGTTGCAACTCAAAAAAGAAAGAAGTCAACCTGAAAATAGAATAGTTAGCAATGCTTGGTGGGGGGTTAGGGGCAGTGGTCAGGGGCCAAGATTGGGGTAGGAAGAAAAGTGGTTGGATATGATCAATACATGCTATATTCATACATGAAAATATCACACTAAATCTCATTAATATGTATAATTACTATGTCTTAATAAAAAAATCATAACAAAAAAATGAAGGAAGAGGAAGGGACCATATCTTCTAATCCCCTTTACAGGCACACACCCAATGACCTAGGGATGTCCTTCTAAGACTCACCTCCTAAAGCTTACACCCGCTCCCAATAGCACCATGCTGGGGACCAATCCTTTAACATATGAGTCTTTGGGGGACATTTAAGATCAAACTATACTACCTACTTTTCTTTATATCTCAAACTCAACAATTAGTGTGTTATAATAGTAAAATATTTTAGAACATTAGTTTATGTTTTCGCTAAAGGACCCAAGACACAACAGTATTTCATTTTCTATGTGTTTTTGATGTTCACTCACTGTTTCTCTCAAGGGTTGGCAAGATGTATGGATCTATTTAACCTAATTCTATAGCAAAGTGTGGCGTTTTCCTGTCTTCTTTCCTAACCAGCTTTCTTCTTGCTATAACTGCTTCTCTCACTGCTCTTTAGTCTCCCTCCTTCCTATTTTCTCTTTTCAGAACTCTTGCTCTGCTTTCATGCATTTCTAACCACCCCTATAGTTCACTGTTGCTTTTTCCTTCAGGTTAGACTTATAAAGCAGACAAAGGAAGTTACTATAGTTCGTCTATTTTCTCATTCCTCCCATATTAATGAATCTTGATTCGTTTCAACTGTTGATTTTGCCAAAAATTTTACCTTCCAACAAGTTCTTCGTGTTATTGATAATATGCAATGCATGTGATAACTGAAGAATAAGCTTAAGTTGAGATTTAAGAAATCCAATACTGTTCACCCATTGGAGAAACTTATTCAAGGAATTTCTACTTGGGATTCCATTAAAAATGCTTAATTATGGAAATGCCAACACAAGTCCTGCTTTCAATCATACAGTAAGTACTTTTAGGAGAAGATACACTAATATCAATCTGTTTGGGTTATCTGTTCACAGTGGTTCTCCAGTGTGGTTTTACAATCTTGTTAAAAATGCAAATTATTGAACTCAATCCCAAACTTTTGAAGTTCTGGGGGTGAGGCCCAGGAATGTCTATTTTGACAAGTTCTTCAAATGACATTAATGTGCACTTTAGCTTAAGGACTGATATTGTGTAAGCAAATTTATTAGTTAGTGCCCTACTTGAATCTTATTATCAAGTTTAATTTCTTATCTGAACTTAAGATTAGTTATAGCTTATCACCCCTATCATCTCTACCAACACATGAATTTTGGATGTGTTTTCCAGCCTTGATCTCTTCTTAAGGATCCATGTTCTCTGTATAGTGTAACATATTAGCTACTATAAGGAAGACAAAAGGTTTACACTCATGAACTACTAATTCTTAATAAGACTAGAGAAAACAGTTTAGAACTACACAAAAGGAATACAAATAGAGTTCTGGATAATTACTGTACGAATTATTCTTTTAAAAATAGAGTTCAGGATAATTAAGGTGTGAGCTATTCTCCCATTTTCCATTGGTTTTTCCTCAGATGGGGTCTGGACAAGTCATTTGGAATAAAGTTATTAGGAAGTCTTGGGATCCAATATTTGCCTAGTTGGAGAAGTAAGGAGAGGCATCATCTACAGCAACAGGCTTTTCACCTACACATGTTTTCTCTACATCCTTGGTGGAAGACTCAGTTTCTAATTCCTGACTTTGCAGTAAATGATGTATAAATTGATCTTTATGCCTTGAGTTTATCAGTCTCTCAGGGATTGACTTACCCTAACTATATTGACAAGAGAACTTCTTTACTAAAATGATAACACATTATTAATTGATAATAGAAGATATTTCAACATTCAAGTCTTGTCTCTAAAGCACACTGTCTCTGGAGGCAGATCTTCTGGGAGACTAAAATGATCAAAAGTCTCTTTGTTTTACTGCTTTGATGGCCTAATGACTAATGTTCATTGTTAATTTACCTCATCAAGCAAGTGTTGATTTTACTCATTTAGCTCTCAAAGGGGAGTCTATCCAAAAATCCTTAAAATATCTTTAAAAACTACTAGCAATAAGAAAATGTATGCTATCCTGTAAAACCTCAGTGACCCTAATATCAATGACAGAATGAAATCGAATCTCTTTTTTAAACAATTGCATGAGTTCATTGTTAAAATAATAAATGTTAAGGAATAAAAATAATAAAGTGCAATTCCTGACCCTGATACATTTACTTTTAGTATATATACCTTTATATATATATATATATATATATATATATATATATATATATACACACACACATACATACACACACATATATATTCAACACATGTAATAATATAATATATATATATATATATATATATATATATATATAGAAAGTAGATAAATTTATTTGTATTAAAGGAGATGTACCCTTGTACCTTCTCAATGGACAAAGAAGTTAATTACAGTAGGGTCTGAATTTTAACACATCCAGTTTCCTGGTGGGATGCTAGATTCTATTATTACCTTCACACAGCAATTGAAATCAAAGCACGTGATTTCACTTTCCTCAAAACCAAGAGAAGAATTTCTGAGACTTTAGCTACTAAGTTGAGTATATACTGACTACAGAATACAATCAAGTATTTTTTAATAAGATAACTTTAGGTAAAAGATATTCAGATACACAAAGACAACATCTCTCACACAAAGGACATAACAAAAACACAGGAGGTCCTTGGACATCGTATCATATTTCAACTGCTTTTTTTCCGAAGAGACCAATAGTATTTTAATATTTTAAGTCTGTGGGCTATTATCAGTAGTTGACCTAGGATCTTTTGCAAATACCTATGCACATAGAAAGACATCAAAATCCATAAAATCACGTGCAAAACAGCAAGATTAAGAGAGAAGAAAAATGTTAGATAGAGTACAGACTGTAGAAGACAAAAGGTATCAAAAGGGGAGGAGGGGAAAATATAATGTCCTTTGGTAAGAAAATCTCAGTAGTAGAGATGAGAAATACATTGTGCTCTTAAATTTCAAAACTTTAATGCTGACCAGAAAACAAAAAGTTTGTTGTATTTGTACTGGCTTAATTATTTAAGTTGTATTATTTTTAACAACAGGAAAATAGGTATCTCTATTCTCCTTTAAGTAATTTTGTTAGGCATTTGAGTATGTGACTTCCATTGGATTTCAGGGAGGAAAACCCCTCTAAATTGGGCTTAATCAGATTACCTCTCTGAATAAAAAGCCAAGAAGAAAAGAGAACCGTAGTGGATAATGGGTCTTACACAAAACTGTAAGGAACATTTTATCTTTGGATATTGCAAAAGACACAATTTGAGATAAGGCATGCACACTAAATTATAAGCTTATTGTTTTAATCTATTACATTTACAGTGATAAAAGAAAATGGTACAAAATAAAATTTAGATAGAACAAGTTGGAACAGCTTAAAACAAAATTTCTTTGCTTTACCAAGTTGTTTGAATATAGGATTTTCAAAGTGTGTGTGGCAAACATTGAATCAATGAAATAAAGGCATCAGACAAAGGAATGAACACTGAATGAGCACTGTCAAGTCCTGTCCCTTCAAGGGATGGTTTTGCTATTATTTACACATTACATCACACACTCTCCAGTAATGGCTTCCAGTAATAAAGGAATGTTTTCTCCTCCATAAAGGCGCAAGATACAAAGGGCCAAGTAGAATTATATTACACTGGCAGCACACAGGTACAGGAAGTAACCACCTCTCTTCCCTGTGCATTTGTATTAAATATTAATTGAGATTTCATCTATATTTTATTCAGGTTCACAAAACCTTTAGTAAAAGAATAACTACTTTTCAGTTCAGAGGCTGAACCATATAAAAGAGGAGTGTTTTCAATTAAGGTCTTTAAAAACATGTAGTGCAATTGTAATAATGTAAGCTTTGTACTCAAATCAAATCACTGCAGTCTCCACTGGGCAGCCAACTAATTTGGAGAATTTTCTCCCTTCAGATCTTTATATGAAAAGTGAAGATTGTCAAATGTATCACTGATCTGTTGAGACAATCTGCATGCAGTGCCTGGAAAATGCCTTGTCATGATATTGCAAGGTAAATAGTAATTATTTTATGGATGATTCTTATTATTGTTACTATTGTATCTCAAGATATTGAGACAAACATTACACCAATTCAAATATTCATGTAGCTATGATGTCACATATATTTAGCCCTTTAAAACTCTTTCTTTGAAATAGAGACAAAATAAATGTGTATTTTAAAAAGACCCAATTTTTGCTTCAGTTTTAGAATTAGAATACTAAAAAAGAGGCTTCGTGAATTTTATCTTTCTGAAGGAGTTTGTGGAAATGAAAAGGATTTTAAAAAGGTACTATGATTCATTGGAAGTTAAAATTTAAGGGAAATGTACCATGACACTTAGGTTAAGATATTTAAATTTCACCTCTATGTATGTTTCCCAGTGTTGTCTTGGAATCTGTAGTCAGAATTCATTAATGAATTTTGGATTTCTCTTGTTTTAGATACTTCATGAGACCATTGAATTAACATGAGGCATAAGTACTAACTCTGCTCACCTGCTAACTAACTTTTAGACATTGGAAAGGGTACTTTATCTCTGTACATCTCATTTTCTAACTTTTGCCAAAATTGAGTAATAGTAACTTTTAAATTTTAGTGGTAATGAAGATTAAACAAAATATTCTTTATACAGTGCCTAACCACAGTGAGGGGCTGGGAAAGTGAGCCTCCTTCTTTTCTGTCCAAGGAAAGAATATTTATGAAATCATGGGACTAGGAAAGCCTAACTCTCAAAACTTAAAAAACACTGAAAATCTTATCTATTAAAATGATTCCATGAGGTTGTATAGAAGAAATAATAAAGATAAAATTATTTAATGATTTAAATAGTATTTCTTGAGTAGGATCTGGAATCAAATCTGGGAATCAAATCCCAATTTGTACAACTACTTAAAGTTATTTAATTTCCATAATTTATGAAACTAAGGAAATTGAACCTAGTTCCCTTTAAAATTTCAGCAATTATACAAAAGACAAGAAGGTGAAGTTTATAAAACAACAACCTACTGTTATCTGAATTATAAATAAAGATTTCTATTTTTGAGAAACACTCTTGGCTTTAGAAATATCTTTTTCTTTCTTTCTTTTCTGATTCTGTGTTGAATGGGGCTAATAACAGCAAAATAGAGTTTTTCTCTGGCCTCATTTCTTCTACAGACCTTTGGTGTAAAGCCAAGCTTAATTTTGGGTTTTCTTTCCTCCTTAAGGGAGCATGATCACTCCTAGGATGGGACAACCAACAAAGACAATCGAAGGACTGATTTAAGAACCCTAGAAGTAACTTATACTTTCAAATATATCAGGTACAAAAAAGGAGATCTCTAGCATTTCAGAAAGAAAAAAAAGAGGAGGTATTCTGAGTGTACTGTCTACTGTGTGTACTTCAAAAAACTATTCCTGATTTCTGGCAGAATAGTGCACTTAGCTGGCAGGGAATGAATCCTTGTTTGCTTCTATACTAAAGATATAATAGAAATGCAACTAGAAATTCCCAACAACAAAAAAATTACATGAATATCTAAACTGGGAAAAAAAGAGAAAAAAAGATTCACTTGTGTTCTCGGGTATATTGGAAACTGCAGTGAAAGAGGTGGTAGAACCTGGTACTGCTGTGTCCCTTCAAAGGTTATAGAGGTTATAAAGGGGTAAAGGTTATAGAGACTGTGGTTAGGGTTTTCATGCTATCAATGTGAGATGAAAAACTCAGCTAAGATGTGGTACTAGAAAACTCATTGTATCCTTTTTACAAAGTTTTCATTTTAAATACACAAGACAATAGAATGTATTTTGACATATCATACATAAATGGAGTATAACTTCCCATTTTTGTGGTTTGTACATGATGTGGAGTTTCACTGGTTGTGTATTCATCTATTGACATAGGAAAGTTACGTCTGATTGATTCTGTCTTTCCTATTCCCATCTCACCTCCCTTCCCTTCATTCCTCTTTGTCTAATCCAATGAACTTCTATTCTCTCACTTCTCTATTGTGCATCAGCACCCACATATCAGAAAGAATATTGGGCATTTAGTTTTTGGGGGGATTCGCTTATTTCACTTAGCTCATTTCACTTAGTCTCCAGTTCCATTCATTTATTGGCAAAACCCCATAATTTAGTTTTTCTTTATGTTTGAATGATATCCCATTCTGTGTATATATCTACCACATTTTCTTTATCCATTCATTTGTCTAAGGGCACCTGATTTGGTTCCACAGCTTAGCTATTGGGAATTGAGCTGCTATAAACATTGATGTGGTTCTGTCAGTATATGTTGATTTTTAGTCCTTTGGGTATATACCAAGGCATGGGATAACTGGGTCAGATGGTGGTTTCATTCCAAGTTTTCTAAGGAATCTCCATACTGCTTTCCAGAGTGGTTTCATCAATTTTCAGTCTCACCAGCAATGTATGAGGGTACCTTTCCCCTTATGTGAGTGTATTTCCTCCTAATTGTATCTCCTATGAAAAACTTTGACTTTGGGTCCAAAAGGAAATTAAAATCTTTCTTTCTGCTCAATGCAATAGTTGAATGGTTAAAATCATTCTAGATAAATCAAGACTTTAAGCCTGTACCACATATATTGGTAGAATTGCTTATATGAATGATAAAGCTCAAGTTGAAAGAAAAGCATAAACATCAGTTCTAGGCTTCAGAAATTCCACTCTTCTTTTGCCCTAGGAAAAAATGCTTTATGGTCATAATTCCATGGCTTAAGGCACAAGATATATAGAACATAGGGAAAATTTTCCTACTGAGGATAGTTCACAATCACAAAGAGGAAGAGAAAGAAGGGAGCACAGAAAGGAGAGGAAGGAGAAATTAAAAGGGAAAGGAAGAGGATGAGAAGGAGTGGGTAGAAGAAAAAAAGGTTGTTATAATCAAAGTCAGGTGGGAATATGGGAAGATTAGCACTAAAAGAACTGAAGATAATATAAGAATATTAAAAAAAATTTAATTACTAGCTGAAATAAATTAGAGTATAAGGGGGAAAGTTGAAAGCATAATGAAAAAAAAGGTATAAAGTGGGAGGAAAAACAAGGAGATTTTTTAAAATAATTGAACTTCTAAAAAACAGCTAATTAGGTCTAACTGGAAAAAAAATGTAGAGCAAAAAATGAAGTAGTTGAAATCACAGAAAGCAGGTCAAAGATGTAAACTGTCTAGAGCCATGGAGAATAGAATAGGAAGCCCGAAATATTCAACTGGAATTTTAAAAGAGAAAATAGAGAGGAGGACTATCTTTAAGAAATAAGACATAATGACAAAAAACTTTCAGAATTGAAGAAAAATAAGTTTTCATTTGCAATGGACAGGACAATCTGAGCAGGGTAAATGAAAACAGATCTACATCCATATCCATCATTATTAAACTTGCCATACAAAGACAAAGTGAAAAATCTTTATATCAGTCATTGAAAAAGAAAAGTTTTCATAACCAGATTTTTCATCAGCAACAGGCTTTCCCCCCAATTTTCTCTAGTTTATTAAATGGTAAGTCCATTTCCTAATCTGTTCTGGTCCAAAATCTCTGAGTCATATTTCAGTTTTCTAGGTCCTTCATACACATAACCAGGCAGAGTGAGTCGGCTTATCCCTACCTTCTAGATGTCTCTTGAATTTGGAAACTTCTGATGACCTTCAATGTCCTCTCTCTAACCCAAGACCTCATTATATTTCATCTAGAGGACGGAAATAACCTTCCAGCTTATTTTCTACCACGTTGTTCCTGTAATTACACCACACCACATACATATCAGCTTCCATCTCATTCAAAGTAAAATCCAAATTCGTTTCCAAGCGCTCCCTGATCTCACATTTCTGTCTCTGACTACTCTCATCTCCCTCTTGATTAATCACTTCCAGCCTTATATTCCAAGCTTACTCATACCCGTTTGTCATTGTTCTGGTTGTTCACACTGCATGGATTTTATGTGATAATATCTGCCCACATTGTCACATAATTTACTCTCATTGAATTCAGACTTATTCTTTACTATCTCTTCAGAAAAGCCTTCACTGAACACCTTCTGTAATTCTTCTTTACAATTCTTTTTAGCATGTAACCTGATGTAACATTATCTGTTTTTTTGCTTATTGGTTTGCCTAACTCCCAGCTAGAAAGTAGATTCCAAGAAGATATAAATGACTCCACACTTCTTACCCCAAATACTGCCATGCACATAGTACCTCTTCAATAAAATATTTTTGGAAGGGCTAGGGATGTAGCTCAGTGGTACAGTGCATGCACAAAGCCTTGGGTTTGATCCCCAGAACCAAAAAATAAAAAAGAATTCTTTCTAAAATATTTGCTCAGTAGACTTGTTTCAAAGAGAGATTCTATATTGTTTTATTGTTTTTACACATGGAATACTCACAAAAATTGGCCTTTCATTTGCAATGGACAGGACAATTGGGGTACAGACCAACCAATAAACAACAAAAGATCTCATATTCATTATAAAGAAACAATGCAGATGCCCACCTAAACCTTCACACTGTAAATGAAATCAAGTTTTCTTCATGAAACAAATATTTAATCTGGGGCTGGGGATGTGGCTCAAGCGGTAGCGCGCTCGCCTGGCATGCGTGAGGCCCGGGTTTGATCCTCAGCACCACATACAAAGATGTTGTGTCCGCCGAGAACTAAAAAATAAATATTAAAAATTCTCTCTCTCTCTCTCTCTCTCTCTCTCTCTCTCTCCTCTCTCACTGTCTCTTTAAAAAAAAATATTTAATCTGTCCATCAGAATCCATTACAGGCTAAGACAGGAGGATCTCAAGATGGAGACCAGCCATTAGCAAGGCCCTAAGTAACTTAGTGAGACCCTGTCTCAAAACAAAAAATAAAAGGGCTGGAGATGTAGCTCAGTAGTAAAACATCCCTGGGCTCAATCCCTAGTAACAAAAACAAAAACAAAATTTCCTGCCAAAAAAGAAAGGCTCACTCAGTATGTCACTCATTTCAGAAAGAATTATTCTTTACTTTATATTTACATCTACTTTAATCTTATATCTACTATTTGCCAGGCTCCTGACTCAGGACCAAAGATAGTTTTAAAAGAAAGTATTTGCCTAAGGCAACAAATGAATATGGGAAATTTAAACAGTATATATCACAGAGGTCAAATGTAATATGAAATTTGTAATGAAAAAGAACAGGTTCAAGTTAGTGGCCTTTTATTGAGGACTTAATTGCTGAATAACACTTATTGGCTATAAATGAGAAGGGGAGAGAAGGAATCTCCAAACGACAAGCTTAGTAAATACAAATCAATGGAATTTTACAACATGTTTAGAGAATAGTAAGCTATATGACTTGGTGGAAATATAGATTATAAATGGTAAATGTATACTAAAGGCAAATCCTGAGAGCTACAGAAGCTAAGTTAATGGAAATAGACCTTAATGGATAGGTGACAAGAAATTGCAGAAGGATTTAAGAAGAAAGTGATGCAAATCTAAGTCATACTTTGATAAATTTTATTTGGCTGGGGATATTGCACTTAGGTAAGACCTATAGAGATCATGGAACACAGATGAGCAAGTTTTCCCTGAATTGTGGTGCTTGGATTGGCTACTCTAGCCGGAAGTCAACTTTCTGTGTGTGTGTGTGTGAGGGATCTGACCACTGTAGAGTCAGGAATAGGTAATGTCACATAGAAGCTGTGGGCAGAGGGTTTGGTCCCCAAAGCACTTCTAATCCTCAGGAAAAAAAAGAGAGAAAATAAATGTGTTTTATAAAGCTCTTCTGTCTAGCACATATTTCGACCCTCTGATTACTACAGAATCAAGTTATATTATGTATTCCTACCTATACCTCCCTAGCAAAAAGAAACTGTACAGTGCCATGTGATTTACAAATTTCCAACCCATTAGAGTGTAAAAACACATCTAGAGTGTAAAAACACTTAGCTTAAGATGAAATAGTCCCTGGCTTCCATCAGTGAAAATAAAGAAATCTCTGTTTTTCACCCCGGAATGAGAGGTCACTAAGTGAGATGAATAATGTTCTACAATTACTGAACTTTGCAGGATGTGCTGAGTAATATATTTATGTGAAATTTGCACAACTCCTTAATTAGTTTTAAATATCAAACTTATCCTCGCTGACATCTAAGCTTGAATATTATCCAGTTCAAACCAAATATGTGGTTTCGAATTTGCTGTCTGCAAATGGCATGCTCTTCAGGGTTACTTATGCAGCAATATTTTGATCTCAATTGCTACATGATATGTCTTAAGAATTATGAATAGATAATTCCATTTAGTCCCAGAAATAGAGTACAAATTTCTAAGCAGATCTGTTGTGAAAATGATTTCAGAACATTGCATTTATCTGGCTTTTAAACTTTTCTAAATATCATTTCTGACTTATGATGGCAGATCAAATAAATATGTAAAATATAGCTTCCATCAGGGGTGGAGGGACACATGTAAGTTATCACAAAGAGATTTCATAAAAAATGCAAAAATTCACAAGAATGTGATAAAGAGCAGATGAGGCTGTGGTGCCCATGGCCAATGCATATGACAGAAACTGGGATAAAGTCCACTGGGAGATAAAATCCAGCTCTTTATTCTGCATTCTCCAAGTGGGACTTGTGTCATCTTAATTCACACAAATTGAACTGGTTTTGAAAACCCAAGAAGGCCAAAATTAAAGTTGGCAATAGGGAAAGCAATGATGCAGCACAATTTGTATTTAAAGAAATATAGGGGTACCAACAAGGGTGAAAGTAAGTAAAGGCTCTTGGGATAGTGAACACAAAGAAGCTGGATCCCTTTCTTACAACATGCATCTGGGGAATTGCCCTTCAGCCCCAAAAGTCTGGAGGTTTGGTCTTTGGCACAGGTGAAAAATGTCCCTGTATTGGGGATTTGGGATAATTTTGGAAATTACTGAAATTAGAAGATTAGGTGACCACTGACATTTCAAATACTGAATGCACAACCATCCCCTCTCCTTCATGGAATCCACAATTCTGGAACTCACAATTCCAAGCAATCCCACTGTCTCAAGATGTTAACCTTAGGGGTTCCTCAAGAATGACTCACTCAAATAAACCTTGAGAGAAACCAAATTTCACAGAGATTGTAATCAACCTTTTGTTTACTACTTTTTTTTATATACTGGGGAGTGAACCAGGGTACTTAACCACAAAGACACATCCCCAGCCCTTTTTTTTTTATTTTTAATTTAGAGAGATGGTCTCTTTAAGTTGCTTAGGGCCTTGCTAAATTCCTGAGGCTGGTTTTGAACTTGTGATCCTCCTGAGTTGCTAGGTTACAGCCATGTGCCACCACACACAGCTGTCTCCTACTTTTATTTGTAAGAAGAATGCCAAATTTTAACTGATGTTTGAGATACATAATTTTAATATGGATTATAGTGATATATACAATCAAAAAGGTAGAAAACTCCAACTAGAAGAATTAGAGATTATTCAGGATAAAGAAACACTGATATCATTAATATATGCAGAGATAAGAGAAGATATTGCTTAAATTATTTAACATAAATGAAATAGACAAATAAGAATTCTTGGGAACTAAAAAAATATGCCAATAGAAATGAAAAGTCAACAGAAGGTGAATGGTAGGTACATAAAATTCAGGAAATGTTCTTGGAAACTACAAGAAGAAGAAATTAAATGGAAAATAAGAAAATTAGAAGACTAGTCTAGGTGGTCCAACATCCAATAGCCTTCTCTTATCCTCTTCCATATTTTTGTGCCTATTTTATTGTCAATATGGAAGAATATATATTCTCATTTGAGAAATCTTTGAAAGATATATGTTGCTTTGGGTAGCAACAGAGTTTGCAGAGCAATGAGTTTTTCATCAAGGTCAAGGTTATTTTTCTACTTGCAGACTGAGTTATTTTTAAGCACTGCACCCACCTATAGGACAAAATTATCTACAAGACAAGCCACCACCCAATCCATGCATTAAGCTCTTTCTTTCATGATTAGATCTTTTATTCTAGAGACTAGGATTCTATCTCTCTGATACATTGCCATGCCTGCACATGAGCCTGCATCTGTTTCCACACAGTGAACTCTTAATAAAGTTTGATCAAATAAATATTAAGTAAACATTTATCCAGTAAAAATGGATATGTGTGTTTGTATATAATTATATAATTGTAGGTGACTCAACATCAGCAGCTGCAGTTAATGAAGCAATTATTGCTTCCCTCATTTAATGTCTCTGATGAGATTGTGGTGCTAGAGTAGCAAAAAGGAACATACAAACATCAACTGGATTTGCAGAACTTGATTATGCTATTTTTGCAACTGTCAAATTGCTCTATGATGAATGTATTCAACACTGAACAGCATGGAAATGCCCCAGTAATCAGTCTCTTATGGCCATGTCGTTGATGAGGTCCAGAAACTTTGATGATGATTTAGTTACTATGTACTAAACTTATTTATGGGAATTCAGAGGTCTGTCACAAAAGCTTATTTTGACACCAAGTATGAAGTATTATTGAACTATGGCATTCCTAGAGGGGACAGTAATTCATCCTTAATGAAGAGGCACCTGTTCTGGAGATAGCTTTTCCTTCCTACTTCTAGTGGCTCTAACAGCACCAACACGTGGTGCTTACAAAATGCTTAATTTATTAGTTTGAGATACCACATTACATTGCCTCACACCAAGAGACACATGTCATGATAAAGTCGAAACACTGGTCACATGACCAAAGGTCCTCCTACTTGTGGCATCATCCAGTGGCATAAGCCTATTTAAGGGATGAAAAGCTTACTAAATATCCAATAAGCCATCAGCAGCAAAGTTGAGACCCAGAGGGAAGATGTCTTCTAGCACGGATGTATACACTGGCTTGATACCAGTGCCTGACACTGTGTGTCTAACGGTGAGGTACATGGGCCCAGGAAACAAGGGGTGCAAGTAGGACTGACCCTTTTCAGCATCATTGCCAGTGCAGCACTTGCAGACATTTTGCTTCCCATCTCTGAAATCTTGGGCTTATGGGGTAGAAATCCTTGTACCCACGAAGATGCTTCTACCAGCGAAGAGGCTAAGTACTGCATTGAACCTAAACCTACACTGGTGAATAGCCAGGCTGGAAATAAAATTTACCACTCTGAAATACTAAGGAGTTTCCAGATATACAATAGGGATACAATTGAGGACATCTACATATCTAGAAAGCTTCCTTTAGGTTACTTTATGTTTCCATGAGCAATGATAACTATAAATGGTTGATTATGACATCTATGACTCAAGAAGAATAAAGCAACTGAGGGCTTCAACTTTTAGCAGTGTCAGTCTGGCCACGCTCCAGGCAAAGAACCTGGACATGTTAAAGTACTTGAAAGTACAATACAGGGAGATGATGGATATAACTGTAACATTGGGACTAGGTGCAGTAGAAATATCTGTAGCTATTTAACTAACTCTTGCAAGTTAATTCTTTTATAGAGATTACAGCAGCCACCAACTTGAAGACTCAGTCTGCACTTAATGGAAGTCATGAACAGGTAATAAAGGTGTAAATCGTGTGGACTGTTATCAGATATCTCTTGTTTCTCACATCAAAATCCCTCAACTCAATGTTTTATTCCAGTGGTTTCTAGATGACTGAATTTTAGGAAGTGTAAATTTATAAATTTCTCCTCAGCTGCACTATTATTAAGTTGCTCACCTGTGCCCCTGGGGCTTTTCTGCCACAGCATATGAGATGTGTACAAGAACTTGCCCAACCATTCTGATGTAAACACAGATCAGAAAAGGCAAGGGAATTTTTACTCTCTGAGGACTGAGATGTCACCACACAGGGAGCATGGCATGTTCTCTGACACTGAGCAATGAGGTGGCTAGTGTGTAAGAGGAAAAATACCTGGAAATACATTATCAATAGACTAGAGGATGTGCTCAGGTAGAAAAATAACCTTTAGATGTACTAAGAAGCTAGAAATCAAATTAAAGGACTGCAAATGTCCTTTGATTTATTTTGCTCTTTGGGACAAATTGCTTTTTATTTCCTATATTAGCAGTTACATCTTATTTCCCATGCCTATCATGATCACCTTTTCTTTTGTTATGATTTGGATGTGAGATGTCCTTCAAAAGTTCATGTGTGTGCAAAATAATACAAGATTTAGAGGTGAAATAGTTGTGTTAGGAGAGCATTAATTCAATTGGTGAATTAATCCCCTGGTAGGAATTAACTGGGTGGTAACCGAAGGCAGGTAGGGTGTGGCTAGAGGAGGTAGGTCATTGGGAGTGACTTTGGGGTATATATTTTGTCTGGTGAGGGGATAGTGCCCTCTATCTCTCTTTCCGTCTCAGTCTCTCTCCTCTCCCTCTCTTCTTTCTAATGCCATTTTTCCCTGCTGCTTTCCTTCACCACACTCTTCTGCAATGATATTCTGCTCATCCCAGGCTCTAAGGAATGGGGTTGGCTATCTATGATTGAGACCTTTGAAACCATGACCCCCCAAGTCAACTTGTCCTTCTCTACAATCATTCTTGTCAGATCTTTGCTCCTAGCAACAACAACAACAACAACAACAAATCTGACTAAAACACTTTCCTTGATGCTTATTTAAAAAGAAAACAACAACAACAACAAAAACACCTACCTATATATCAAAATAAGATGACAGTGTTCTCCATCAAAATTTTCTTTTCCCTAGTGACGTCCCTCCTAGGATATGAAACTTTAGAATACTGTAAGTGTCTCTGCTCCCCCCTACCCCCTTTCTTCTACTTCTTTTCTTTATCCCTAGGAGAATTCAAAGGAATGCTCTTCTTCTTTCTCCCCATGAACCTAACTCAACTTTTAAATTTTAATGAAATAATTTCACCTTTTCAATTCCAAATTGATATTTGAATTTCCTCACACAATTCATCTCCTCTATTTTCAAATCCTTTATTTAGGTCTTGACTTCATTTACCAGGCAGCAGTCACCATTTCTGTTATCATCCAATCATACATAACCAGATGTTGTATGGCTCCTTGCTTACCTGTTTCCTCTATCAACTCTTTTTTAGTTTTTCACCATCTTGTTAATTCTAATTTATCTGATCTCCAGAGATATAACTTTTCCATTTCCTCAGATTAAATAGTGACATATTTTCTTAAAATGTGTAAATACTAACATAGGATTTTGGGGTTAACCTTCCTTTTCCTCCCAGCAGTCTGTAGGTGAAAGTACCATGTTAGTAATTAGAAATGATTAGGTAGTTTAAAAACACCAATTATTGGTCTCACACCCATAAGACTCTAATTCATCTACAGTGAAGCCTCACATCAATAATTCTAAAGCTCCCCAGGTGTTAGTCAGATTTCTGTCAGAAAATACCTGAGAAAATTAACTTATAAGAACAACAAACTGATTTTGGCTCATGCTTCCCAAGTTTTCAGTCCATGGTCGGCTGGCTCTGTTGCTTTAGGTGTCTGATGAGGCAGCACCTCGTGGTGAGAGCATCTGGTAGAGGAGATCTGCTCATCTCATGTGATGGAAGGCAGAGACCAAGGAAGAGGCCAGGGTTCCAATATTACAGGGCCGACCCTCATCCTAAAGGTTACACCACCTCCCAATAGTACCACAGACTAGAGACCAAGCCTTAGCACATGGGCCTTTAGAGCACATTTAAGATGCAGATCATAACATCAGCAGATTCTAATATGTGGCCAGGATTGAGAAATTGTAGATGTCATTCTACTGTGATGCTGCTCTTCTGTTGACAAAGTTTATACTACAGTTTAGTTTGAGAGATGAGAAGCCCAATTCCAGTCTGATATTTCATGCTTTGACAATGTATTTGTTCTTTCTATACAAAACTTTAAATATTTTATACTTATGTCTGAAATTTGGGATTTTTACCTTGCTTAGGTGTGAATTTCTTATAAACCCTGATTAGAACTTTAAATATCAGTTTATTGGGCTTTCTCAAATTCAGGGAAGTTTTTCCTCTTTTATTTATTTAATTAATATCTTAACCTAATCTTCCCCACCCCACCCACCCTTCTGGAAGTCTCGACTCTCTCTTTAATGTTATTTAATTATTTCCTCTAATTTTCCACTCTTGCACATTTTTATTTCTGATTTTCCTCCATATTTTTTCCTATGCTACTAATTCAGTAAACAACAAACTTGGAAGATGGTTGTTAGTCAGCTTTACATTTTTTTGTGATAAAGAACAACTTAAAAAAAGAAAAGTGTGTTTTGGTTCACAGTTTCAGAGGTTCAGTCCATAGTCAGTGAAGTCCATTGCTCTGGGTCCAAGGTGAGGCAGGACATCATGGTGGAAGAGCATGGGAAAGGAGCTCTATTGCATTCATGATGGCTAGGAAGCAGAGAGAGGAAGGGGAAGGGGCTGCAGAGAAGGCAAATCCTGCATGTTTCCAGTGACCCACCTCCTCCAGTCACACCCCACCTGCCTACAGTTACCACTCAGTCCATTCAAACTAGGATGGACTGGTTGGGTGATAGCCTTCATAATCTAATGATTCCATCATTCATGCATTATCACAGAAGTTCTGGGGGAATACCTCATATCCAAATCATATCAGTGATGTTATTTAATTCCATAAAGTCATTTCAAGCTATGCTTGAACATTATTAAATACTGTTTACTATTTATGTTATTCAAATGTTCAGCATGTGTGCCATGTCAAGAGCCTTGTTTCTTGGTCCTATCAGTTCTTTCTCTCCCTTTTTGTTGACCCCCTTGGGTGAGCTGCAGTTTTCTGGCTTCCTCTCATTTCAGCTAAAATTCACTATTGAGGGTCAATAAAGGGCAGCAGTTCCATGAAGGGTGGCCTCTGATGATGTGGCCTGACAGTATAGCAGCTGCCACTTTGTCCTCCCTAGTGGCAGAAAGTCTTTCTGTTCCCTAGTGCCCAAATACCTCTAATCCTCTGGGATAGAAAACTCAGCCTACTTTCCAGTTATTTCTTCACTCAGGAATAAGTTAAAAACATAAAAATAAAAAAGCACACTCAGGTGGGCTTCTTGACCTTTTTACTTTTACTCTCATTAAGTCCCCCTCCTACCACCACCACCACTACCCTGCCAAAGCAGAATCACTTGAAAGATCCACAATATTTGGATATTCATCATGGGTTCTCTTCCTCTGGTTGCTGCCTTTTTTCCAATCCTGGGAGGGCAGTTAATCTTGCATCAGTTCCACCTGTCAGAGTTCTGAGAGTCAAAGGCTCAGTCTTCAGTTCTTACCTGTCTGCTTATTGCAATGGCAGCTTGGCATGAGAAGGAAAAGGGTTGAAATGAAAAGCAGAGGAAGCCAAATGCATTCCATAAATATCTTACCAAGAAGCTCTGCCCATTATGTTTTAAATTTTAAGAAATTTGTACTTATCCTAGAATTCTCTACATCAAGGTTCTCAGTTAAGGAATTATGGGCTAAATAGAGCCTGCTTATCAATGTCTTGCAAAGGCCACAGTAAGTAGGAGATCTTCTAAGAATTAATGTAAGGAGTGTGCCATAACATGTAGAATACAAACTTATATATATATATTCTTCTCCATCCAGCTAATCAGACACAAGTGTTCTATGGTATGGGCTATGCATAGTTCAGATATATACCCAGAGATGGAGAACCATTGATATAGATGAACAAAGGCCCATATTTTTAAATCTATTACAACCACTATATACATCAGTGGTTATCAAAGTGTGGTCTAGGAACTATGTAAATAGGAACATATGAAGTGCTCTTTAAAATGCTAATATACCTTGGCCTCACACAAATTTAATGCATCTGAATTATTGGGTAGAGGCCTTAGAATGATCATTTTTACTCAATTGTTGAGATGATGATTATGCATACCAAATTTTTAAGAATTACAAAATAAGATGTGGTTGAACACAAAGAAGAAGAACATCAACACCAAAAGAACAAAGATGTGGATAGAAGAGAGAGCTTGGAATGGAAACATGGGAGAGGCTAGCTAAACATGTATACGGTTGAGAAAAGAGTGGTGCAGTGTCCCTGTGTGAATCACTGGACTAAAAAGTTAGGAAAAAAGAGAACACTCTCAATATAAGATAGGTGGTAGAGTTGGTTGGTTCTTTTCTCCTTCCTTTTATTCTTCGATAGATGCTTTTATCCTGTCAACAATTTCCATGCACAGCTATTGTGATGTTATCAGAAACCATTTGGAAACCTTGTAGTTTTCTTTTACGCTGAATGAAAATGTATAAAAGTGGTGACAAGAATTGGAGTTGGGAAATGGGAAAAGGAAATTTGACCTCCTACGCTCCCTTCCGAATCCTCAACCCAGTCACCAATCCAAATCTATTAAACTCTCTATCCAAAGGCACCAAGAACATTCCTGCCATTGGAAATTGTCCAGAATGGTCCCTTTTCTCTCTTGTATTTGATGGAGTTCTTCATAAATTCAAAAATCTAGTTCGAATGACATCCCATCTGTGAAGTTATTTTTTAAGCCTCTTTTATGAGTCAGACTTCTTTCTGCCATATTTCTTTGTTAATAGTCCTTTTTCTACTACTCTCAGTTGGATATGTGAGCAAGAACCAGCCATTCTTCCTGACTGAAACTCAAATACCCATCAGAGGGCCTGGAACATAAGATGCTCTGCTCAATAAATTATGATATGAGTTTACCTCATTGAGTCAATTTAGCTAATGTTGAGTCAGCTGTTTCTGTACTGCCAGTTAATATACCACATGTAGTGCAACTGCTTTATCTCAGACAGGTTGACCTGAGATTCGGGCAGCCAGAAGAAGATATGCAAGTCCATAAGGACATCTGACATGCCTTTATTTGAGGGATGGGCAATCTGTGCAGAAAAAAGTCTGGGTCAGTTTATATAGTAAATTGAAACAAAGCTGGCAGCATGCCAGGCATAATATCACAGTTTACTTAAGATTGTGCATGTGCTGTTGTTCTTGAACTACAGAAAACATTTTAGACATTCCCTCCCCTCCATCCAGGTGAGGGAGGCTAACTAAGTCCATTTTCCTTATACCATGTCCACCTCTCTTCTACTCATTTACTAATTTGTATTTTTAGAAGAAACAAAAAGACTGGAAGAATCAGGGAAAGAAAAGAAGAAGGTGTGTGTTCTCTGAAAGGTTTCTATATATAGTTTTGCCTGCCCAATACCCATTCATGTATTAGACAGCACAGGCTGTTAGACTAGGTAACAATTGAATCTCAAAAATAGCAAAAGGCTCACAAATCCATTAGTGTTTCTACTTTGGACTATCTTCTCAACGTGGATAGGAGAAAGATTGTGCTCTACATATCAATCAAGAATCCAGAAATGAAAGAAGGTCTGCCATCATTCTATATAGCTATCTCAATCCAAGTTTCAGCATTTGCTAAGAAGTAGGTGTGGAAAAATAATGTTGAAATTTTACATTTCATCTTAAATGCCTCTACCCTGAAGTGAAGAATGTTAATTTCCTCTCAAAATTGACTAGTCAAAATTAAGCACAGTGTTTTAGTCAGCTTTTTGGCGTCTGTGACTAAAAGACCTGACCAGAACAAGTATAGAGGAGGAAAAGTTTATTTGGGGGCTCACAGTTTCAGAGGTCTCACTCCATAGACAGCAAGCTCCATTCCTCAGGGCTCAAGGTGAGGCAGGACACCGTGGTGAAAGAGTGTATCATAGGGAAGCAGCTCACATGATAATCAGGAAGCAGAGAGAGAAATCTCCACTTGTCAAATACAAATATTTACTCCAAGTCACACCTCCAAAGCACCACTTACTCCAGACACACCCCACCTACCTTCAGTTACCACTCAATTAATCCCATCAAGTGATTAATTCACTGATTGGGCTAAGGATTTTATAGCACAATCATTTCTCCTCTAAATCTTCTTGCATTGTCTCATACATGAGCTTTGGGGGACACCTCACATCCAACATAAGGGCTCCAATTTAATTGCAGAGAATACTGGATAGTTTCCCCATGTGTGCAAGAAAGAAGGAAGAACTAAGTGAGATCTCTAGCACAGAGATATTTATTAAAAATCTGCTATGTGCTAATGCTGGGCCAGAAAAATAAGAAAATAGCTGTGAGATCAGAACAGTCCTGCTTTTATGGAGCTCATGAGGCAATGAAAAGGAAATTGAGATAGTCCACTTTATAATAAAGAAATGCTGAGTTTTCAGTAAGATTCATACAAAATATAAATATTTATTTATTATCAGCATCACACATTACAAATGATAAGCAACACTCTTAAGAAAGGAACTTCAACAGCACATGCCACAACACTGTCTGACAGACTTGAGTCCATCAATTATAACCCCGCTTTTGATACTATAATTTTGGTTCTGGATTGAATAGTCCTCACATGGCTAGAGTTAGCATAGGCAGGCCTCTGAGTGCTATGGTCTTTTGGTTTATACATCATTTCACAGTTCAGTTCTAGGAATATGATTAACTTGTATTCAATAGCATAAGCACACCTCATAAATCTTTGAATTACAGATATGCTTACAACAGGCCAGACAAATAAAGTACATTCTGCTAAAAGCTTTCCTAGATCAGTGATTGAGAGGTAGGCAAATTTCAGTAGTCAGTCTTTGCAAGGAGGTATGGTTGGGGTTAAAAGAAAATCAGCCAGAGGTGTTCCCAAAGAGGAAAGCATGAGTTATAGACCTGCTGTCAACATTCTCCTATACAATGAATGATCCAGTAATTAGCCAAATAATTGCAAACCTACCACAGGGGCAAGTGCCGCAAGGGAAATGTGCTTTCTTCTATGAAGAGGGGAGCTGAGATTTCAGAGAAGTCAGAAGTCTATATGAAAAAAAGTGGTGATTCAACAGAGCACTGTAGAAAGAATAAAGGTTGCTCCAGGCAGATGAAATAGCATGTGCTTGGGAATGAGCAGGCCTGTTTGAGGAACTGAAAGAATTCAGTGAGACTGGACTGTGAAGAACAAGGTAGAAGTGGGGTGGGCAATTCCAAAGACATTTGCTGGGGCCAAACCACAGACAGGCAAGAAAATTAGGAGTCTTTATCTCAGAACCAAAGAGGAATACTGAATATAGTTTTATAACATAATCATTGAAGGAAGGACAGATTAGAAATTAGGAAATAGGTTAGATAACTGTATACATCTCAGCAGATAGATGGTGTTATGTAGATGAAAGGAGGTGTTCTGGTTCATGAGATTATTAGGAGGAAGTGCCTAGCATCCACAATGACTTGGATATGAGGAGTGAGTACAGAGAGCTATGAATAAAATCTCTGTGAGTCTGGAAACTAGATGATACCATTCCCCACTACAGGAAACAGGAGAAGCAGATCAGTAGGAGAACACTGGGAACCATAGAAGTGAATCACTGGTCTTTGTACCCAAGCAAGCATTATTCAGTTATAGGCTGGGTTTCTCCAAAAGGCTCCTCTGAGAGACGGATCATGAAATTGCAGTTTAAACAAAGAGTGTGTGAAAAGGAATTGAAGGGGAGTTTTGAGATCAGCATCCAACATCTCAAACATGAGTAAGAGAAATTACACAACAAAAATGGTAATTGAAACATCAATGCCACATTTTCCTAGCATATCTCTTCAAGAAGTTAGGAGCTACATAAAATAACAAAATAGGAGGCAGCTGCTAAAAGGGGAGGGGAAGCAGAGACACAGGGAAAAGGAAAGGACGGAATTGTCTGCTAAAATGTGTGTTATGAGACATTCAGTATTAAAAGGGGCAGACAAGATACATGTGTCCTGTATAATTAGATGGTTCCTGTAATAATCAGTCACAGAAAGGAATAGCTATGAGCATAAGGAAGAGTAGGAGGATCTGTCTAGGTCTTGTCAAAGCTTTGTTATACTTCACTTCGGCTTCCTCAGCTGGTATTTAATAGCTGTGTGACCTTGGGCAGGTGTTTAATCACTGTGTGCATCCCATTTATTCATCTTCAAAACAGAATTAATAATAGCTGCCCTGCCCACATAAAATAAAATAATGTGCGAATATACCTCGAAAGTTTTAAAGCAGTTTAGTTTATGTGTTGTAATTTTATATCACATAACATATTATTGTTACTAGTAAATGTCAATAATAATTCTCAAAATAAACAGCCAAGGCCCTAAAGAAGCTGGGGGAATGAAGGGTGGCAAGGCTACAGCCCAACCAGAAAAAGGCAATTTCACAGTGGAAATTCTGTGTAAGGACAAGTAAGGTGAAGTCAGCACTGTTTATGTTTTGAGAGGTTTTACTGGAAGTGCATGTGCAGGAAAATACAACATTCAAGCAAATCACAACAATCACAGAATAATCTTGGCCAAGAATGAAATCTCCAAGGAGGGGACTTCCAAGTTTTTCTTTCTTTCTCAATTGTAGTTCTTTTTTTTTAAAGGTGTAAGATCTGGGACAGCATTCTCTTTCCTGTAAATTGCACAGAGCAAGTGTGTGGTGACCTTTGTTTCTCTTCAGATTATAAACTAATAGTTATTCTCTTGGAGTCTGAAGGAATGAAGATATCAACCGTGGATCCTGGGAGCTGTTGGAAATGTGAAAGAAAGATGATCATGTCACCAACGTGCAGTCCAAGTCTTCAAGAAAGGATAGGAAAAGAGAAATATGTACATATTCAACCTTTCATTTCTAAGGTGCACTGTTTTTCAATGTTTAGTATTTTAGAAATTGGGAAGCAGCTTATAACTATCAGTACATTTAGCACAATACACACACAAACCAAAAAAAATAACTATTGTTCACTTGATATGTTATTGAAGGCATAATTTAATAAGGAAATACAATATACCAACTTAGAGTGATCACAATTTTTTTAACAATCTTCTTGCCAGTAAAAAGCAAAACAACAAAAAAATATTTTGCAAAAATTTTATCATTGAAAGGGATTGTTCATTCATCATTCATTAGAAAACTTTTATTGAACCCTTAATAAGTGCTTGTCTTGCCCTAGAAAATCTGGCCCTAGTCTCTCAAAAGAGCATGTGAGGAAGCCATCCTATTGGAAAGATAATTACTACTGCAGACCACTGGATTACCTTTTCCCTATACCAAGCAACTTGCCCTGGAGGCCTCCCTGCATTACCTCTCATTTTTGCCTCTAAGCCTCTGATTTTTCAGAGGTGGCTCATTTTCAAACCAAAGATCATGGGATCTCTTGGAGGATATTCTTGGACCCAGTCTTGGCTAGGGTGGGATGGAGGTCAGTTATTCTGACCATGCACAGGAAGCACTACCTATGAAAGGATAAATTTCCATAGGAATCACAGTAAGCTTCCCAGAGGATTCCCAACCCACTCCTGTATTCATCAGTTTATTCTAGTGAAATTCAAGATTAAGTGCCCAAAAGTGGAATCCCCAAATTAACTCCAATATAAGAAATAAAGTCTAGTTTCTTCATCATAGCATTTAAGACTTACTATTATTTGGATATAGTCTGAGGGTCCTCCAAGGGTTAAGTGTTGAAATTCAATCTCCATTGTGAGGAATGTTAACATAGACTGGCTTTTCTGTAATATAGTACAGTAACAGTATGGTGTGGTATGACATGATCTGATAAAAATGAGACAAGAAAACAGAAGAAACACATGGAAAGAAAAGCATATCTTAATTCCTTTTGACTGGTCTTCTCTTTCAGTAGCCTCTCCAATGAGTTGAGCCTGGCTGCCATTTAGCTATTTCATTTTCACAAATTAATAATGTGGAATCCAGAGTTTCCCAGTAATGACTGGGAGATAAGCTAGACCGACACATGACCAAGAAGAGAGAAACTACAAACTAACTTAAAGAAAAGCTATCTTTTAAAATGATTCCTTTAATTTCACATGAAGAAATGAAGACATAAAAGATATTATCTGAATTTCATATTTTACTAGTACATTACTGTGTGCTTTTTAATGTTGATTTGAACAAGTCTCTAGAAAGCCATTATTAATGATTTCAATATGAGGTATTCCCCAGAAGCTCCCATGTTCAAGCAGGTGTGTTCAGAGGTGAAATGTTTGGATTGAGAGTTGTAACCTACTCAGTCCATCCTAGTTTGAATAGACTAATTGAAGGCAGGTGGGGCACAGCTGGAGGAGGTGGGTCACTGGGGGTGTACCCTGGAAGGCTGCATCTTCCCTGTGGTCCCTTATTCCTCTTTTTTGCTTTCTGGCCAGCCAAAAGGGGAGCAGCTTTCCCCTACCCTGCTCTTTGCCACGATGTTCTGCTTTACCTTGGACACAGAGCAATGAAGTTGGCTGTTTATGGAGAGAGATCCCTGAATCCATGAGCCCCGAAAAAACCTTTCCTCTTCTAGGTTTTTTCTGGTAAGGTATTTTGGTCACACTGATTAAAAAGCTGGCTAAAATAGCTGTCCTGACTTATGTTATTCAAAAATAAAAGTTTCAGAATGACATTTCAGCATGTACCACAGAAAGTCACTTTTCTTTGAGTCATTGATCAAGAGACTGAGAATCTAATTATTATATGAGCTGTTAGTGTACCTAATATCACTGAAGTTGAGTTTCTTTGTTTTTATTTAAGGATTTATTGAAACCATATATATTATATTTATGGCATAGTCTAACTGACCTGTGTAGTGACCCATGTAAAAGGAGATAAGTTTTATGAAACAACATTTTTACAAAATTTCTTCTAAATTTACCTTGTGCCTCTTGATTATCAGCATACTCATTTTTTTTATAGCTATGCATAGGGCATCACTCAGTGCAAGAAATAAAAAAATCAAACACATTTTTAAATTAATTGGGATTCTTAATAGTGAAGATAAAAATCTAAAAATGATTGCTGTCTGGAATTATTTAAAGATGAAAACATATTTTTATATTTAAAAAGACCGTAAGTAGATAGATTGGAACTCTTAGGCAATTGTGCTGCTAGCCCTCACCAAGAAAATATGTAAGGTCATAAGTTGGGAATGTGAGAGTAAATAGAGTCATTCTGGAAAAGATACTAGGGATCTTCAGGTATCCCTTGAAACCAAATATTTACAACTTATATATATCTAAACTCATAAAACCCACTCTACTTCTGCCACCAACACTATTATTGCTAAAGCTCAGGGGTAAGGAGTGACAGCTGAGTAAACACAGTTAGAGCCCTGTGTTGAAATTCAGGAAGTCTGATTCCCTAGGATCAGCCCAAAGACCAAGAGATAATGCTCCAAATGTTACCCTTTTCCCCTTGACTGTGAAAGAACATTAGATAGGATTGTCCTCGTTCTCTTTTGGTAGATAGAATGAAACTTAGAAGTCATCCAACTTCAGTTAATATCAAATCAATCTCTATTAATAGAAAAATCCAACTCAGCATTGCATTTTCATTGCTTGAAAAGTGATGCTCAGAACTGTCCATCTGGAGTTTAAGTTCAGCTTCTCCACACGTCTCTAAATGGAATAAGTTAGTTTTAAGAGTCCAAGCAAAATTATAATCAGCACACTGCAGAGGCTAACTTATTTCTTATGTTTTAAAATGCATACTAAATGTAATTTATGATTATTTGACAAAGAAATCTACATACATAACTAACTCCTTAGACATCTCGTTTTATCTATTGCATATTAGAATACTTCGTTCATACATTTTGGCTGTACAGATGGCTCATAATTCATAATGGACAGGAAAAAAAGATGTGTCTTTTTTCTTTTCAACTTATCTTTTTATATATCTTGAGGATATATAACATTCCCAAATGGTTCAAAATGAAGAATTGGTATTTTTGCTCTTTTTTCCCCTCTCAGCTGCTCATTTTATTTTTAATGTTTGAGCCAAAGTCATCTCACTCCTACTCAATGGTGCAGAACTCTCTTGCTTCTCTCCTTGCCTTGAATATTTGAGTCTATCCAAAATTGCTTCTTGAGGAAACATTTATGTTTGCCCAAAACAGTTCCTGAGCCAAATTTTATTTGGAAGGATGGTAACCTTTCCTTTTATGAAAACTGGTAGCTCATTATTTCCCATCCCTTCATTTGAAATTTTAGCCACTCAAATGCCCTTCCATATACAAATGCAGTCTTGTGCTGCACAATGACGTTGCTGTCAGTGATGGACCACAGACATGAAGGTGTTCCCACAAGACTCTTTTATGTAGTGATGTCATATTCATTTTGGTTTTTGTGAGTATGCTCAATGATGTTCACACAAAAACAAAATTTCCTGACACATTTCTTAGAACACATCCCTGTCATTAAGTGATGCATGACTTGAAGGAATCATTGAATGCTAGATTTTTTTCCTAATTAGGTTTGATTATCCAGGCAAAACAGAGTCTTTTTTCTTTTAAATTCAAGGCAGAAAGGTAAATAAGTGCTTTTTCACTCAATTTTCTTTTTACTCAAATTCCCCATTTGAGTAATGAGAACACCCAGTTTCAACTCTAGTCTTCAAAAATAAATACAAGACATGATGGTTACATTTTTAGAAGTTGGTTAATTCTCTACCCATAGAAGTAGTTTACATTTTAGGAAATCAGAAATAATTGATCAGTAAGGAGGAAAAGGTATATGATTCTATGGGTTCTTGAGCATTGCCTAAGAAGAAAGTAAAAGGGAACTCTTCTTTAGTTTTTTAGCTTAAATTTCAGCTCCTCTTCATCTTCTGACAACCTTCAACCATCCTCTGTTTCCCTTGAACGTGTTTGTTAATGGTCTTAGCCCACCTTTGCATTATGGTTTGATGTGCACAAATTGGTATCCTATCTAGAGAGTGGTCTACTGAAGGACAAGAAAGCTAGCCACTTGTTGTAGCCCAGGTACACGGTGAGGAATCAATACATATTAATTGAGTCGAATTAGAAGTTGTTAACTCCATTTCCCAGAGACAAGCTGAATAGATTTTATTGATTTGTTCCAAGGTCACAAATGCTGATTGTTTTGAATGAAGCTGATTCAGCTCTCCTGGTCTCAACTAGACAGGATCATTCTGTACACACCATTCATGCATTTCATAAAACTGTTGTGAAAATCTTTTAAGCTATCATATTCAGAATGTGCAATTTTTTGTGTTTTACAATTTACAATATTGAGCACACTATTATCTTGGATAAGAGGACATTTTCTATCATAATTGCTCCCAGAAGAATAACATGGATGGCTACACATTTTTAATTTTAGTCATTTTCTGCAGAATCTTAGACACATCCTAACTATTCATACAGTTTTCAGATAACAAGTCATATTATTTAATTATCTTAGTATTTTCAGGGGACTTTTTCCCTAGTCAGATAAAGAAACCATTCTGAACTTATTAAAATAAAGAAATCTACTTCTATTGCACAAGAATAGTTTAATAATAAACCAAAAATAAAGCACAATTCTGGGCTGAAAATGAGCACACTAATAAATTTTAGTCTAAGGACAAAAATTGATATATTTGTTTCTGATTACTGACAGACACCAATCTCACAAAAATCTGTCTTGGACATCACCACAGGATACTGTTACTGCGGAGTGATAAAACTTCTATGACATTCAATTGGACTTAATGATACCTAGCCACATTCTGAAGTCACCTAATGAAACACAAAAGAAAGAATATATTGTGGCAAGGGCTAAGGGCTAGGTCCTGGCTGTTCAAATTGTCTTTTCTCATTCCTCCAGAGGCCAAGGAGAAACAGTTGATTAGTTGAAACCTACATTCTCTGTACAACTGACCTAGGAATGAATGTCAGTGATGTTGAACCACTTCAATCTTATTTTCCTTCACTATCCCTATGATTTAGGGACTGTGCCAAACAGGGTCAGATTTTTCTTTTTGTTTTTAAGGGATATCAATATATGAGAAAACTTTACTGGGTTCTGAAGTGTACAACACAGGAAGCTTTGAAACTGTATCCATCTAAGTAAATTGGAATAAACTACGTCTATTTGACTTTTCCTATTCTTTATTTCTTAGGATTTGCCAATACCAGAAAATAAAGATGCACAACTACCATTGAGGGAAACGTCATCATCACTGTCATCGTCATCTTGGTTGTCATCCTTCTCATTACTGTTGCTGTTTTTTTTTTTTTTAATTGTTTATATTCATCACTATAGGGCAGAATATTTTTTAGAGTTCCACGTTCTGTTTCTTAGATCAGGGCACTTAGCACCGTTGGGGTTATAGTCTTTGAGCAGTACTAAGGGAACAAATCAACTCTTATAATTAAATCCTTACATAAAACTTCACGTGAAAACCTGTCTATCTTTGCTGTTTATCACTTAAAAATTAAGATAACCAGGCGGGGATATGGCTCAAGCGGTAATGCGCTCGCCTGACATGCGCAGGGCACAAGGTTTGATCCTCAGCACCACATAAAACAAAATAAAGATATTGTGTCCACTGAAAACTGAAAAAGAAATATTAAAAAATTCTCTATCCTCTCTCTCTCTTTATTAAAAAAAAAGTTAAGATAACTGTTATTATATTAATGATAATAATGATGAATAATTTTAGAAGTCAGTGATTGACATTTTTGTGTCACATTTCACTCAACTTTCCACATTCATTATCGTTTGCATTCTTTCTCAATTAATATGCTTTATATAATGGCAAGCACTCTGGATCTGTATCTATAATTTGCTACTAGATGCCAAATATACCTACATCAGAGGACTCTGAACCTCGCTCAAGAGGTGCTCAGAATATTACTGATCTTTTCTCTGTGTCCTATGTAAGAGGTAGCCTTCATTGTCATATTTGAGTTTTAGATTGTTTTTCTTCCTTTTAGAGATCAAATATGAAGTCGTATTTTAAAGAAAGTTTAAATACAATCCACTTTCGCTATTCAAATTTTGAATCAAATGCCACTAGCTAATGCTATACATGGCATAACAAGATTTCCTCAGTCACAGGTAACTTTGTTTTCACAGTGATGTGAAAGTGATGTATTGTGTAAGGAATGTTTCTTGAAGGTCGTTGTGAAAATAATGGAGCAAGTCTGCCCATGATACATGCCAAAGACACTTTAGTGACATGCTACACCTCCGTGTTGAAAGGAAAACTCCTTAGCATAAAATGCAAGAGACTTTGCTATTTTGTCCCTGCTTATTGTGCCATTCCTTTTCTATTAATGCCATGTCCCACACTCCTCCAATTTGTCTTGTTGTTGAAGCTACATCCCTGTTGAATGACTTGCTGCTTTCAGACCATACCACACTTTCAATGTCTATTCTTGCACTATTAGTAGTGTTGCTTGGACTGTATAGAGACCCCATCTCCACCTCTTTTCATCCCTAATTAACAGAAGTCATATCTAAAGATATCAACCATCCAGAATGTTAACTAGAATCTGGTATAAAATTTGAATAGGTAAATAAATTAAAACCAATGTAAGAGAAATCTAACTTAGAACTTATTAACTTTGGCTTAAGAATTATTATCTATTTTCTATGTTTATAATAGGTGAGAGAATAACAGAAAATAGGTGTTTTGACAGAGAAGCCATAATTATAAGTAAGAGTTAAAAGGTTAAAAAAAAGTAAATAAGATAACAGTAAAGTAAAATAAAGAAAAAATTAATAAAAGTTTGCAACATAAGGCAATTTACATTTTCAGAAATAGTTGTATTCAGAGTTATGTACAGAGTACATTTAGTAGACATGGGTAGGAAGTCTTAGAAATCATTCTAGGAAGATAAAGATAAAATGTTTAAAAGCAATTAAAATGATAGTTTATAAAAAACAAGACTTAAAATCCAAACAGATTAATGAGGAATAACTGTACAATTCTAGACTAACATTGTACTGTTTACTTGGAAGTCTTGACATACAAAAACAGAGTAGTTCTGTATTAATAGGAGATTCCAAACAACCAATGATCACATATTTATTTCTTCAGAATATTAAATTCTGATGATACCTTTTTTAAAAATAAATACTCATGTCTTATCCTCAGCTATACTAATTTATGATCTTTGTATTCAAAGACAGTGATAGGGGTAAATATCAATACATGAGAGCAGATTGTTTAAAATATTGTCAAAAATTTATTATAGATTTTTACGATGTAAAAATATTCATAGTTTACTAAAGCAAGAAAATCAGGATATAGGGACTTTCCAGGTTTGGTAGTGCATGCCATTGTAAGGATGATTGACAGTTAATTTGATTGAAAGAAATGGTAGTCCAGAACAGTCCATGCCTCACTGTAGTTCCTATGAAAGATTAAGGGAATGGGACATTTGTTTTCACTAAAGCACATGTTGGTGAGATATACAAACAAACAAACAAACAAACAAATAAATAAATCGATCCACAGAGTGTCTTACACTGCCACAAGAAATGGAAAGAATAGTCTTAATAATAAAACCATTTTCCTTCCTTCCTTAACTGTTTCCTTATAGGATAAATAATATCACTACTCATTTTCTTTAAGCTATAACTACAAAAGTTTGGTTTCACTGCCTATTACCAACTAGAGGTGAAACATGAGTTTCCTGTGAGTATTTCTGATTTCTACTCTCCTCTTTTCATTTCTCCATTGTGAGCTGCTTACACACAACATTTCTGACTTAAGATTTTTCTTGTAATTCTCTTTTAGCACCAAAACAAAACATTTTGTCTATAATCACGTACATGATGAAATATACACATTGAAAAAAAAAGAATAAGTATACATGTTCTGTAGAAAGTTGTAATTTCTCTTCCTAAAAGATTGCAATTTTAATGGGGCATTAAAATAACAAACATATCTGGTACATTTCCCTTATCAGGGGATTTAAAATAAATTCACAAAATAATCCTACCATAATAGATCCTCGGTGAATAGCCTAATTCCGTCTGTTTTTTTCTAATAATTCTTGCAATTGTCTAATATAGAAAGAAAGGTGGGAGCCTTGTTCTCATAAGGACTAAAGTACTTGGAGCTGAGGTAAGGCCGTTCAAAATCAATCCCTTTCCAAACTATCTCATTCATACCTTCCAAATGGTATCCGGAAGCAATAGAAGTTTTGGACAAAATACAGCTTCTTGTAAATACATTCCTCAAGTGTAATTCTGCTGGAATTATAATTCAAAGACTCAAGTTTGAATCCAGGCATACCACTTAATCTTCCAAGGTGAGCCACCATGAATTGTTCCTTTCTGTTGAAGTTCTTGGTACAAATGCCTAGTATAGGGCTGGGGATATAGCTCAGTTGATAGAATGCTTGCTACGCGTATATAAGGCCCTGGTTTCAAGCTCCAGAACCACACACAAAAAAGAAAGAAAGAAAGAAAGAAAGAAAGAAAGAAAGAAAGAAAGAAAGAAAGAAAGAAAGGTCTGGCATACAGTTAATGTTCAACAAACTTGAGTTATCTCTGTGATTGAGGTAACTAGGTTATCATAAAAGAAAGCATAAGAAGCATGGATAACAATTGAAAATTCCTTGTGGAATTCATTCTGTGGGTTTATTTATTTATTTATGGTTTAGAGATGGTGTCACCCCAAATCTCATGTGTAAGACAATGCAAAAATGTTCAGAAGAGAAATGATTGGGTTGTAAGAGTCTTAAACCAATCAGTGAATTAATCATCCCCTGACAGGCATTAACTGAGTGGTAACTGAAGTGGTAGGGTGTGGCTGGAGGAGGTGGAAATTGGCACATGGCTTGTGGGTATATATTTGTCTCCGGCCAGTGGAGTCTCTCTCTCTGCTTCCTGATCACCATGTGAGCTGCTTTCCTCCACCACACTCTTCCATCATGATGTCCGGCCTCACCTTGGGTCCCAAAGAATGGAGCCGGCCTTCTATGAACTAAGACCTCTGAAACTATGAGCCCTTAAATAAACATTTTCTTCTCTCCAATTGTGTTGGTCGAGTCCTTTAGTCACAGCAGCAAAACAGATGACTAAAACACATTGTTATTGTGTTTAGCTGATAACAGTATATGAGAGAGCACATAATTATATCCTTACCCTTCTCAGCTGTATATGGTTTCATTGGGGTCACTTTAGATATTTTGCATTTTTTTAAGCCAAGTAAGGAAAAGAGAAGAAAACACTGAGTTCCAGAAATACCATCACTAATAGGAAAGCTATCAGGGGCTCAGGGCCATTCTCAGAAGAGCTGCTTTCCAGCCATCTTCTGAAATGATAATGCAGACATGATGTAAGAGCAGAGAAGCCAGTTATCAGTTCCTTTCAGTCAAAAATAGTACTCTTTGTTTCTGTTTCTTTGTGAAAGGCAGCAAAAAAGAGTTTCTGTGATTTGATTGGTATTGTAACTAGAGATCCAGCTGAGGCAGGGGAAGAAAAATGACTGGCATGGAACCAGAAAGGGACACAGGAACTCAGTTTGGAGTCTAAGTCAGATTTCTGAAACCACCTGGTTCAGCTCAGTAAAAAATCTTTTTACTCAAATTCTTTTTACATCAAATAATAGGAGAAAATTGAAAAACTATAAAACAAAGCTGGGCACACAGTTGCCATACCTAGTTACATATTTGAAGCTTTATTTATTGCAGTTAGCACAGAGAATGGATAAACTCGTCCACATCAAATCCCTATAAGGATCTAATGGCTGCCTCTCCAAGGATCATTCTAGACAGTGGCCATGAAGACTGCTTAGTGCTGACTTCCTCCTTTGGTGAGGACCAAAATATCCTCCAAGTTCAAACTAAGAAGCACAAGACCAAGTGCCATGCCTCAGTGAGCAGGAGTTAAGTAAGGAACATTCAAAGGGATTCCTGGCAGAGAGGAATAAAAAGTAAATGACTTGTTTGGAAAGAGAAATTGAGTTTTAGAAATGAAAGGAATTCATACTTTTAAGTAGAGGAATGCAAATTTTGGCACACAAACTTCTTGCCTCAGGTTGTAAATAATCAAGTCAGATTCTTCCCATAACCCAGAGCCCTCTTTGTTAGTGATGAAATCGCTCAGGACTGTGTCATTCCATTCTTTTAATTAGCACTGACAATGGCTGAGAAGAGACTAAGACAACAATGGCTACTGAGACTTTACTGGTTCCCACATTATTCATTAAATCCATTTTGACCCAGCTCTAGCCCCAACACTGATTTGTCTCATCTGTGAATTCCTCCTCTCATCTGGGAATGAACTTAACCACTTAGCTCTTCTCTGAAACTATGTGGTTTAGTAATTATGTACTTCTCTTCTCATATACATTACTAATTTCCTAGGACTCAGACCCGGGTGTGTGCGTGCGTGCGTGTGTGTGTGTGTGTGTGTGTGTGTGTGTGTTTCAATCCTGGGGTACAATGGAATATTATGGAAATATTTGATAAGTAATAATTCAGAACAAAGCACTTGGTATTGTAAGTTTCACAAGGCTAGCATGGGTATGAGCACATGGGATCACAGTATTTTGTAATAGTAATGACAAGATCTGAGCCCTTTTATATTTGCTGGGCACTGTTCTAAAAGCTGTGCTTTTATTTCATCCAGTCTACATGAGCACCTTGTAAGAAAGGGACTATTACTGCTTTCACATGCCCACTCTGCTATTTTGCTCCTTGCTGAGAGGACCCAGAGCTAGGAAGGATATCAAGTCTTCATTTTATAAGTAAAGAAGTAAAGACTTGGAGAGGTTAACTGGCTTGTCTATTATTTAATTAACAGAACTCAGCTGTTATCCAGTTTTGTGATTGTAGTTGCAGAGTTCTTTAGCCTGTATGAGAGATAATTCCTATATGTAATTTTGTGCAGCTTTTTATTTGTTCTTCTTAGTTATAAATGACAGTATAATGTATTTTCACATATTATACATACATGGAATTTAACTGCTCATTCTTGTGGTTGTACATGATATGGATACATATGTGAATATAGGAAAGTTATGCAATTTTAATATTTTAGAGGAAAAGTAGGGCAATTTCAGTCTTTAGTCTATTGCCTATCACCTTTATGGCATTTGAGTTATCCTTTGTCGAACACTAATACATAACCATTATGTATTAAATAATACATAATTATTTAAAGGTAGTATCTTTACCATTTGTGTTAGATGAAATAATATTTTCAACTACTAAAGGGAGACATTCAGTAAGAGTGGAAAGTGAGTTGAGACCCTGTTTGGTGAGGAAGCTCCTAGCAGAAGCGTAGGTTTTAGCCCTTACTTACCTATTTAAATGTTTAATTTATTTATACTTATAAAGCATTTCAAATATAGAGAAAAATGAGGTGGCAACATGTAAAGGACACATGGTTCAATCATAAATATTTCCATATTCTCTTCTATTTTCAAACTAATACTGATCAGAAATCTGTCAATCTGCTATAACTTACCACAACCCACTTTCTCTTAAAAACAAAAACAAAAAAACCCACCTCATTAGTTTGCCATTTGTATTGTTTCTCAGAGGCCTTAGGTTCCAGATTATTTGCTTAGCTCAGTGAATTTGGGCCTGTGTCTAGGGCCACAACTCTTTAAACTAACATAAATGATGAAGTTAAGTAACAAACCTATGAAAATCCATTTTCTTATCTACAGAACACAGACTAAAAATGGAACTATGTTCTCCACAATTAGAGAAGCAGTTGTCCTGTTCATTCATTTTGGAACTCTTTTAAAATGTAAACTTTGTAAAGACAGAAATTACAGTTATATTCACATTTGACTAGCACATAAGAGAACAAATAAGGTTTCTAAATAAATGGCTGAATAGATAACTGTTCTCTGGATAGACCTCACTAAGACATTGGGTTTGGTACTGGGCAAATATCTAGAGGAGCATGGGCAAATCACAGTAAAAATAACATAGGTAGAGATGGAACTGGAAACTCTTTCTTTTCTTATCTTTTTTTTTTTTTTTTTAAGGAAGACACTTGGTTGTATAACCTAATGAAGAACTGTTCAAAAAATCTGAGAGTAACATAGTTGTCTCCAAATGTCTGAAGAAAGTGCTTGTAGAGGGGTGTTGGTGCACTAGTTTCCTCCCACTGATAACAAAATCCATGAGGACTGAAAAGTGTCTTTTTATCCTTTCCCAGCAATTATGACACATATTAGACACTTGATTACTTATTAAATGAGGAATGAATGAATGAGGTATATTTGGACTTAAGTACAGGCAGACCTAAATAAAAGAAAAAAAAATGTTCAGTATGGAGCAAGTTGTCTTTATGGGTGGTTACGCTGTGGAAATAAATCTAGGTGACCATCAGGTAGGTATATTTCATTGTAGATTTTCTGATTATGTACCGGACATCTAATGAATTACTAAATATTTTGTGGGTTGATTGGTTCTGAAAATAATACCCAATGTGAATGTGTCTGGTATTCACATAAATTGCTCCACCAGTGAGATTATCCAATCATCTTGGGAATCATGGTATTGATCTAAGGGCCACCAGAAAAGTAGCATAGATGATTAACTCAATCCATCATTTCTACCAAAGGGGACACAATGATAATAACAAGACTCAAAATAGGCATTGCATTAAACTCTTTCAATAAAGTAATTCAAAAAATTAAAAGCCTATATTTTATAGAAAAAATAATTTTTATCAAAATAAACAAAAACAAAAAAATCTTACAGACTTTTATTTAAAAATAATTTTAGTTCATGGACTGATTAGAATAGTCTATCCTTTATAATCAGTCCTAAATAATATATATTTTATATACTTTTTTCATAGATACACTTTAATACTCTACAGATATATTGATTAGAGTATTTTAAGGAAATGTATCAACCTCCAAGAATTTTTTTTCCAATATTCTGCATGTATACATTTTTTTTTTATATTCCCAACCACTAAAATATTTTTCTTTCTAAAGAGAGAAGCAATTCTGTGTCTTATCTTCACAGTTAGTGATAATTTGGCCTCTCTCAAGGTCTTTTCCTGTGTGAAATGCTCAGTGATAGAATTATTTCTATTGTTCACTGTTTAGTCAGAGTTGCAGTTATTCTCTCTTTTAAACTATGGAATGTTTTGGAAATACAATCTCTTTTATTAATGCAAGAGTCTTGCCCATAAACTTGGTCTTATTCTGTTGAGTCAGGACATACTGATAGATTCCTGAATTTACCCAGAGCTTTAAATGTTGTGTTTCACATGCCCTTTGGCCCCAAGGAATCAAGGAGTGCATTAATGTGGTTGTCACTGTAATATTTAATAAGGAACCTTGCATAGGATTTTAGAAACTTTCCATTTGAAGGTGTGTTCTGCTTCTAAATAATACAGAAGCTATCAGTATACAAATAGGGCTGAGAAGGCAGGAAAACTGATCGATGGTGCTTACTCTGCATTCCCAGGACATAGGGAAATGGAATTTAAGAAGCAGGTAGTTCAGAGAGAAGAAGAGTTCGAGTCTGCTCTTTCTACTAAGTGTAACAGTTGAAGTTAATTGCCAAATGAGCTTTTAACCTAGCTAAATGTAAATATGTAAAAGAACAATTTTAGTTATGTCTATTGTTATGCCACAAAACCACAATGGCAACAATGAATGAACTCTAATAATAACTGCTTTTCACATGTTTGTAATCCCTTAAGATAAAGAGCATTGATTCAAGGTCTCTCTGCATGTAAATTCGACCACTGTTGATCATTATTTCTTGTCACATTTATAATTATTTGTTTGCATGCTTAGCTCCTCCACTAGAGTGAAAATGTCCTAAAAATGGAATTGTTTTCCAGACATGTCTCATGATGTGCATTGTTTAAAACATAATAGATCTATAATGAAACTATTTTCTCATAAATAGTAACTTCATATATTGTTCTAAAAATAATAGGCCTACTCCTACACTTTTTGTTGTGGGGAGCTGGGGGAAGAAAACAAAAAAGAAAAAGAGTTGAAAAAGAAATGAGGGGAAAAAGGAAGAGAGAAAAGAAAAACAGAGAAAGGAGATGGATGTTGATTGGGTTGTCATAATTAAAAGTCAACTCTTCTCTAAATTTATTTGGATACCATTGCTCACATATGTGGGGCCTGAAATCATGTTCCATAGTGCTAACTGATGGGTTGGTTGATAACTGCAAAATCTGTGTCCATGTTAAGTCACTATCAGGTTCTAGATAATTCTGAGGAAGATTTCCAAAGAGCTTTAGCAAAGATGGAAAGATTAACCACAAATTTTTTATACTTTCTTTATTTTTAAAAAAATTATCGTGCAGATGAACATTATTACTACTGGTTTTCATAAGCCAAAATAACATTTTGACAAAAGTGATAGATTGTGTATATACATACATATATACATACATACATACACACACACACACACACACACACACATATATTTTACTAAATTAATTCAGTGTTCTGTAGTCAGATAAGATGGTAATTGGGTAAAAAACACATAGATGTCTTTGCAAGGATTATCTACATTAGGCAAAAGCTGTATTGGGTCTGATCCTCTGTCAGAATTTTCTAATCAAGGCTTACTCTCAGTATTCCTCCCTATCAAATTTTGTTCCCTGTGTTTACTTTAAGTAATGCCCATCAGGGTGCTCTTTTTGATTCCCTTCGCATATAAAAATACCCTGTATCCTTCCCTCCTGTAGGGTTACTATGGTGCGTATTGAGCAAGGCTACAAAGTACCTGATTATGATTTAAGGTGCTATTTCCCCCAGTTTTCCTTTTTATTTTTTACAATGACTTTCAATGTTTTATACTTAGAGTGGCCAACTGTCTTGGTTTGTCTGGGACTTTTCTGGTTTTAGCACTGAAAATCCCATGTCACAGGAAACCCCTCAGTCTTGGGCAAACTGGGAAATGTTGTTTACCCTAATTACACTGAAAGGAGTCTGTTAAAAATAGCAATTGGGGGAGATTTTTTAACCTTTTCTCTCAAATTGCAGTTCTCAGTTGGAGATTTTTTCAGCCTCTTCTCTCAGTCTCTGTTCAGGATGATCTCCTTGGGCTCCTCAGGAGTCCGGTGTGCCCTTTCTTTCTTACCCTCCATATGCCTTAAGACCATTCTCCCAGGAGCTTTGCTGAGAGTGCTTTCTGGGTGATCTAAAACTTCCATTGTTTTGTTTTGCTCCATGTTTTGCTTCTTGGGCATCTCAGTGCTCACCAATGTTTTAGATAGCTTTATCTAAATCTCTATTTGTAGCTATAGATAGATATCTCAAAAGGATCTAGATTACTATTTGCAGTCCCCATCCCCAACACCCAGTCTATTAAACTATCTTCATAATTCCTCACCTGTCAAATGAGCACTACTTTTCTACAGCATCCAGATCCTATCATGATATCAAAGAACACCCATGGGAAATTATCTAAAAGTCTGTGTTATCCACAGCAATGTTGTTGTCTAAGAGTTCTAAGAAGCAGAGTTTGTACGTCATGCCTGATGTTAAAGAACAATGTCTGGACAGAGTTTCAGCTATCAAGATTGGCTGTCTGTCTCTCTGCACTGATCATCCTGGGGCTCTGGAGTCCCTCCCCCTCCTCACATTTTGTAAATATCTACAACTTCCTGGTGATAGAAAAAGGAGAAAAAAAAAATGGAAAGGTTTATTTAATGATTGTCTAAAATGCATTTGACCAAAGTAGTTGATTTCAGTGAGTTAAAAAACTATAAAGATTGACCAAATCATTTTTGTTGTGAACTCAATGATGTCATCCTTTCATTTGTTGAAGTGCTAACCCTCAGTACCTAAGAATGTGAATACATTTAGAGGTAGGATCTTTTAAGAGGTAATTAAGTCAAAATGAGGTCACTAGGGTGAGTTCTAATCCAAGATGAATGGTGTTCATTAAAAAGACATGACAGAGGCCTGCAGGGGAGGCCTTGTAAAGACACAGGAAGAAGACGACTAGTCATAGGCTAAGGAGAAAGGCCAGGACCAAATCCTTCCCCTTATGGCCCTCAGAAGGAACAAAGTCTGTGAAAACCTTGTTCTTACTTCTAGCCTGTCAAGTTGTGAGAAAACCGGGTTTTTTTAAGTTAACAAATCTGTGGTACTTTGTTACAGCAGCTCTGGCAAACTAATGCAATTTTCTGGTAAATAATCACAGAATTTACTAACTGGTCAAAACAGAAGATTCCTGAAAGTTGGATTAAAAGCCTTGCTCTAGGCAGAAACCCAGGGCAAATGGATTAATTAACTGTCCTGAATCTGTAACTCTCACAGTGGAACTTGAACTCTTATTCTTAAGCAAAGAATAACTTCTCAGTTAGCAAAATGGAAAGGAATACAAAGGTTCTCTAAGAGTTTGAGAAGAGGGTTGTTAATGTTCTTTTTTTTTTTTTTTTTTTACTTCCAAACTATCAGTGAAAACTCATGAAAATAGCTTCAGAAATATAGTATCAACTCCTCTCACCAACAACCTTTATCACTAATCTGTTGTTTCCCCACAACTCACAGCATTCTATTCCACCTTGAAAAACATGGCAATGTGATATTCCCTCCTGAAGAGCATTTCTCCAAGCATGGTAAATTATGAAGATGATTTTAAAAGCATTAAATGGGGACTACATATTAAGAAAAAAAAATATTATGGGTTCTTAAAACTGAGCAGAAATTGTTAACCATATGAAATGTGAATTATGTTAACAAAGCTGTTATGCATTTACAAAAAGAACAAACAGCATCTTCATGTGTACTCTCTCTTTCATTTTGCCTTATTTTTCGATGATGTCTTAAAATCATCTAATTTACTTCCATCCTTACCACTGTTCCACTTTCACTTTGGGTGGTGTTTTGGGTTATTACTTTTTCAGAAAAGGAAATAAGGGTCTCTAGTAAAAAGTCAGACAGCTGAAAAAGATGGAAATACAATGCCCTTGCCCTAGTTTCATAATTTCATTCAGGAAATTTTCAAAGAGAATTGCCATAGTGTTTCTCACCAAGTCATGGCACTGATTCTAACTTTACAATGTTCTGAATCAGGCATTCTAGAACCTTCTCTCAGACTCTCCCCATTAGTTCTTTCTGAAAGCTGGTAGAGTGCATCCACTGGATTACTGGCCCTGCTAGACAGTAAGCCTGGGTCAGGTGCACCCATAGTCTCGAGGATGTTTTTGGTGGTTCTATCATAACATCAGCAATTTATAAATTGGCGTGTGGAGGGCAGACATTGCCTGTGAAGTTCCATTTACTTAGTGTTTGATTTGGTGCAGAAGTACCTAGACATAGGCCCATTGCCCAGTCTGAAGCAAAGGAATAAGACTTAACTCCTTGAATTACACTTAAGAGGAAAAGGTTTCTTAGTACAGGAAATAGTTCTGAGGTAAATCTCATGTCCCATTTTTAGGGGAAAACTGCTGTTGGCCTCCCCAGTATCCACCTCTTCCTATTTCCAGGAACATATCCAGATTTTACCCAGTGTTTAATGACTTTGAGCTCTCAGACCCTGGCAGGGTGTCAATAAATTAGCTTATGATCCAGGCCCATCCAATAGAAGGATCACTTATTACAGCTCTCAATGACTGACTGAGGGATAAACTTGAAGCCTAAATTGTCCAATCAGAATGACTCCATTTGTGGGGTTATCAGAAAGTATTGTCTTACTCTCCTAGTCAAGGTTGCCTTAAAAGCAAGAACCACTTCAATGAGGATTTATTATACAGATTAGATCAGATAATAGCATTTATACATTTGTGCATGCTACTCTTTGGTAAAGAGTCTGAAGTCAGGTAAGGCTGAAGGAAAAAAAAAATGGAGACAAGAACTTTCAGGAGATGGAGAACAACTGCAAAGTACTTTTGTCAACTGCCTGCCCGCCATGTTGGTCTCTCTCTGATTCTATCCTCTCTGCTATGAATAGTCTGAAGGACGAGTGGTGGTCTCACTGCAGAATGGCACTCATATCTGGACAGGGTTTGGAAGAAGGGAAACCCAGGGAGATTGTAGCTGGTGCTTAGTCAGCTACCCTTGACCAACAAGTTGAGTCAGGGGCTACAATAAGGCCTGGCCTATGTCTATTTTCCATGAATAGAAATGGTTACGGTTCCACTGTTACCTTCTGAATTTTGTACAGATTTCTTTTGTGACCAATCCTAACCAGTGAAGGGAATTCTGGGAAGCATTCTTTAGCTTAACCAACTCACATTGTAAGGCCAGAGAAGTCTGAAACTGGAACAGGAGTAAATGCGAGGTTAGTGCTCTTGTCCCTGTGAAGGGAGAACCCAGACCTGCTGGGCCCACTTTATGCAACTCAAGGATGAAATCATAAAAAGCAGAGAAAGAAAAAACATAAAAGAGCAAACACAAGTTTGGTCACACTCTTTAAGCTCTGATCCTGGAATGCCTGAAACTGCCTCTGGAATTTTCAGTCGTGAGAAAACTATAAATTCTTTATGCTTAAAGCCAGTTTAAAATAGGTTTTCTGACAACATCTCCTGAAAGACTGCTAAATGATGATCTTAATGTAGGGCTGCTGTCTTTAGCTGAAGTTTCTTAGCAGTTCTAAAAAACAGTCTTAAATAATATTAAATCCACTCTAGAGAAAACCAAACAACAGTTCATTTCTATCTTATTATTGATCAGATAAAAAGGAAGGATGAAAGATATTTTCCAGTTTCAAAAAGATTAACAGAAGGCAGGAAGACAGTTTCCACTGCATTAAATATCTCCTATCATAAGAACTGGATCAACCCTCACACCCCCATCTCCCCTCCACACCATCCTTACTTTCCACCATTATAGAAGGTCCTAAGCATTAAGTGTGTGTTTCCTAAGAACATAAGAAGGTATTTCCCTCCCACATAATGGAGTCCTATATTATAGTAAGTAGGGGTGTGGTAGCTAATTCTACCATTTAACCTAATATGTGTCTAGGCAATATTATACCAAACTTGAAAATTCCAAAATCTTCTTTAAAGACAGCGTTTGGTAGAACTCATTTAAGTAAAAGAAACTATTTTGTCACAACTTTTATTTTCAACTCTAATCATAGGTATATAAATACATTAAATGTAACAACACATTTGAAGGGTTTAAGGGTGGACTTAAGTATTAGGAACATTTTAAAACTCTGCTTTCAGGCACAAAACGAAAGTCACTGTCTTTTTTAAAAACATAAAAATATGAAGCTAGAGATTCTCCCCATCAGCCACCAAAGAATAAGAAATGATGGCAGAGGATGAAATTTAATATACTATGTCAACATTCAATTTGTTACCCCCTTCTTAGTCACTATCTCTTTAAATGTGGAATTCTTGATGGGAAGAGAGTATCTAGCTACCTTATAAACAAATGCTTATTAAATAATTTTCTAGTTCTACAACAAAAGTAGGGTATAGAAATGGTTGTATTCATCCCATTAGTTGAAAATATTTTTTCAATAAGGTAAAATAAAGTTAACAACAAGATTAACAAATGATCAGTCAGTAAGGACAAGATTTCTCTAAGGAAATTTTATAGAACAAATTACATACATTTATCAAAATTATCTTAATATACTGAATAAATGTCCTAAATGATCAAATATTTTTATTCAAATACACTAATATTTTAAATGAGACACAGATCTTAATTATTTAGTTTTATAATTAAAATTATTTTTATGCTTCTATTATCAACTGATGACAAAAGTTTATTTTAGGTAAATAAATATATTATTTAAATTGATTTTTAGTTCTCTTCTACAATTTTAACAACTTATTTAAGAGAATGACATGAAAATTTTGCTTATCTAAATCTTTTTAATCTAACAAACATTATTTAGTTTCTATATAGATGAAAGAAACTTTGAAATAGTGGTTCTCAGAGTAGGTTCCCTGAACTAGCAGAATCTGCATCACAAGGGAAACTACTGGGTAAGCAAAGGTCTCACCTCAAACCTGCTAAAAGTTGGTGTTGGAGCCAAGAAGTTGGGTCCCAACAAGCCCTTCAGGTGATTCTGCTCAAGTTGAAAAACTCTTGCCTTTAAGGATTGGTCTAAGGCCTTTGCAATGAGACAGAAACATATTTGGCAGAGCACCTACTGGAAGAACTATTGCTGACCTTCCAACTTAGTACTGTAGTTTGAGTAGTATTAAATTATTCTTAAAAATAGTGATTCTACATATTGAAAATAGTACACATTTCATAACCAATTTCATAAGATTATATGAAGAAAAAATGAGATAATATTTGTAAAGTGCTCAGTTTATGTATATGTACTGTGCTATGCCTTGCAAATAGAGGACACTTTTAAAGTGGATAACTTTTATTCAAATTATTATTCTTACCTCACATTTTCTTCCCTCTTATTGAAATGAACAAACAAAACCACAATATATTCTGCTTATAAGTATTTACATTGTTAGACACTTACAGGGAACTTGAGGAGTTTCCCCATTCAAACTCCTCTTTTTACTGATCAGAGAATTGAAGCCCAGGAGGCTAAGTGACAGTTCTAAACCCTTACTGGGACTATTGGGCAAAGATTAGAAACCACAGCCCTCATTTTCTGGACTAATGTATTGCAGGGGAAGCAATCTGTGCTGTCCAAGGGTGCTTGGCCCTGGAATTATTTTCTTTGGTATTACAAATTTTTATCCAGTTCAAATCTCTCCATCCTTATTCCCTCCTATATAAGCTGACACTATTTTCCAAATTGTGACACTGTTTATTAGGCTTAAAACTTTCTTCATATACTTAAACAGAAAGTTAATGTAAAATATACTATATTTCAAAACATTTGATGAAATCTTGATGCTGAATACCAGATATATATCAGATGGTATGTTCAAGTTTAAGTTTCTTGTTTATAGTCATTTTTTATTTTGTGCTGCAGATTGGTAAGTAGGCATGCAAGAAATCATCTCTAACATTATGTTTAATTTTCAAAATGTCTTTGGATTCTGTCACCTACCATGATTGTGGTACTTAATCTTTGGGTTATATGATTCTGCTTTACTCCACTATGCCAGACAGCAGCATATGGGAGAAAACACATATAAAATAAGGAATCATGCATGTATATATATAAAAAAAGATCTATATTAATTAGAAAAACATCCAGTCACATATTTTATAATTCTCCTTTTATATTGCCTAAAATATTCCCTAAACATTAAAAATTGCTAAGAGTATCATTCATGGTAACGAAGTATGAAAATTGAAGTTTTGAAACTTCCACATATGGCATTGTCCAATCTCGTGTTTTTCTGTTGTAGGTTCACATCACATATTCATTGCTATTTACTAGCATTAGCATTTTTCAGCCCAATGCTATCCATTGATTTAGTATTCTGCTCCTTCCTAAAATCTAGGCATCCCATGTTCAAAAACTTACATAGTAGCCTCTATAATATAGGACATGAAAGTGTGCTATATCCATTATTAGTATGAACAGTTAATGACACACTGTTGAATGAATCTTACTGTTTTACATGAAGATTTTCACAGAAAAAAGCAGAGGTTCTATGGCTTAAATTTAAAAAAACTCATATTGCAAGCTAGGGACTGAAATAAAACTCATCCTACTTCATGCATCATTAGACCAAAAGCCTGAGGAACTGAACAAATCATTTAATCTTTTACCACTTTTGAAATGCTCTAAGTAGTATTGGATTAATAGCTTTTGATGCTTTTAATGATGTCAAGAATAGGATGTAAGTTCCTTATAAATTTCATGGACTGTATGCCAAATATCAAAGATAATTTCTGATCACTAATTTAATCATTTCTGATTATGAAAATCCATAACTGCAAGAAAAATATAAATCAGAAAAGTAAAATAATGTGTTAAAAATATTAGAATTTATAACAATGTTTGAACATGGACTTAAAATTCCCCTGGAAGAATTTAATGAAAGATTATAAAATATCTTTGTATTTATTATTATTTAAGTCATTGTTTCAACCTCTAATTACAGAGGTGATATTTTTCTAGTTTTTAAAACTCTCTTTAAAATTCCCAACCACAACCTTAAAACATGATGAGGTATAAATCTGAAATTGTTTATTTAATTGTACTACCCTAATCAGCTAACAAGATCTCTATGTTCTCGAATCTTGTAGCCTGGAAAAACCCAGTTATTAATCCCTTAATATCCCTTCCCAAAACTCACTGGTTTGCTGACATGTTAATAAGATTCCAAGAATGTTCTGAACAAAGCAAGATCATCACTAAGAATGATTGTGTCCCGAATTTACAAATCAGTTGTTTTTTTTTCTCCCTTAATTTACTTTCAGTTAAATGAATTCTGTCCTAGAATGTGTATACATGACTCCTTGGTTAGGATGCATTCTCCATCAAATATAAATACTGAAAGTCTTAAGGACTGTTCTTAAATTCTAATTACCTTTATAATTCAAGTACCTTAGGGTGGGTGGATTAAAAGCTCTACACAGATTCTACTTTCACTTTTTTAGCAAAATGGACAATGTTTTATTCAGGATCCTAAAACAAAACCCTTATTTAGCTCATCCACATTACCTTTAAGGGTGTGTTTTCTCCTCCCAAAATGCTAGCAGTCTTAATGGCCTTAATGTGGCCTCCAAACTCTACTCCCTCAGCTGGCTCCCTGAGCTCCTGAGCTCTCTCCTGTCTAGGGGCTTAAGTGAGTTCCAGCACCTTCCCAACATCAGGTGCAATGCCTGGTCCTCCTTCAGGAGCATCATTTCTTTCCAAGGGAAAACTTATCAAATATCCACTCCATTTATACGATGGCCTTGGACCTCTGTATCTCTTAGCATCACAGCCTCTCTAATGCAGCTTTCACTATAGATACCACTTAACATTTAATGGTATCAAATTTTATTATCTGTTACTGTCGCTTACCATCACAGAAGTCAGGGATCATGTTTTCTGCACATTACTAACCTCAAGCATCTAGGTACCTGCCACAGATAGGTACACATTGAATAACAATATGTGAATGACTGTCCCAACACAAACACTCGCAGGGCACCAGAGGACGGAACATATGAGTAAGCACAAACCACCTTTTTGTGAACTCTGATGGCTATTAACATTTTCACAGGCCGTAGTTCTTATATTTGTTTTCCAAGAGCATTGAAAAACATGCTGGTGTACTCTCACATGCACATGCACACACATGTATTTTTGTGAGCAAGCATACAATGACATTAATATTATGGGTGGTTAAAACTGCTGTATGCAACAGTGATTAATTTGGGGTTTGATAGTGGCTCTTTTTAATAACTCTTGTTATTAAAAATCCCTGAAAGGTATAGAACTACTTTATGTTAGGATCCTGCAGAAAAAGTCTGACTTAGGCAGGATTAGCTATCACCCAACATGCTGAAGGAGGCTGATGAAAACACCAGGTCCACGTCTGCATCTGCAGACACAGATTTGTGATGATAAGTCATGTTTTCCTTCTGTCAGTCTTGCAAAGAGATGGGGAAAAAAAAGAACAAGTTTCAATTACAATGAGATGGCTAACATTTCCCTGTAAGCTTTGTATGCAGTTTCTTTCTTTTTTTTTTTTTTTAAGTATTCAGTTATGTGGTATGAACATCTTAAAAACAGAACCAGGTTTTCAAGCAGAAAACTTTATACTGGCTTTGGGTGTCCTCTTCAGTCCTTGGTTTCTCCACGTTAGAAATGCTGGAGTAATGCTGGCAAACTTCACTCAGGAACATAAGAAATCAGCCATGTGTCATAGAAGGAGGGGAGCCCTGTTCCTGGCCACTGAGTGTCATTTTGCTCCTTCTCTGCCCTCACCTCCAGCAAAAATCCAATTGCTCATGTTGAGCTTCTAGTTTATTCTGATATCTGTGCAATTTTATTATTCTAGCAGTCATTTAACTTCAGAAAATTGAAATAACTTTGAAGGAGAGAGAGAGGGCTTTTCTTTTCTTTTTTTTTTTTTCTTAACAACAAAGCAGCCTAATGTTTGCTTCTGAAATAGAAAAACATGTTTGATTATAAAACCCAATCTTGGATAAAACAGTAGGCTTACTTTGACCAGGTAAAAAGCAGTTTTTCAAACATGAAGAAAATGAGTAATTTTTCTGAGATATTTTTCCTCTCTTAAACACACACACACACACACACACACACACTCTCACACCTCTCTCCCTACCATTCTCCCTTTCCCAAAAAGCACACCCTATTCCTATACATCCTCAGAAGTAGAGAATGCAGTTACTCTCAAAATCTCCAAAGAATTTACTAGTAGTAAAGCTCCAGTTAAGTCTCTCCACTGTTTGGTTACAGGGTTTTTCATTCTGTCCAAAGCTGATTGAAGGTCTTGTAAAACATCTCTGTAGCTATTTCCATAGTGAGCACTCCAATTATAGAGAAAATCATAGGCAGGTTTCCACATCATCTACAAAGGGAAAAAATAAACTTGAATAGCATGGAAATAAAACAGACAGGAAAATAGAAGCCTTTTAAAAATGTTTAAGACCTCTTAAGACTTAACATGGAATACCAATTATACACGGACTTATTTGATGTCATAAGAAAGAGGGTTTAATAACCATCAGTTCTTTGTTATATTCCTGTTTCTAAAGCTAAAGATTTTTAAAACAGTGACTATAAGTATTTTTTTTCTTTTTTCTTGATGCATCATCTTATTGTTCTTTGCTTTGATGTTAAGATAAAACTCCTTGCACAATTTTTTGACAATAACAAATGTTACTACCATAAACTCTTAAGGTTAAATAAATGACTCTTATTATTATAAGTGTATGTGGTGAATTTTATGACACTACATATAATGACTTCTATAACGTATTTTACAGTTCTAATTCATTTTATTCCAGCAAGTCTATAAGCAAGGAAAATTGTAGCTTCATGATCAAGTCAAAATGAAAGCAAAAAAAAAGCTCTTTAGTTCAAAAATTGCTTCAATGTTACATTTTATGACCAAAGAAAGACCAATATTCAATGCTTCTTCACTTCGTTTTCTCTGCACCTGCCCACATCAATGATGTCATTGTTTCCATAGAAATAAATGTACGTCAAAGGAATACTTCACATACAAGTGCATATGTAATGGTAACCAAGGCAACCAGGCTCAGAGAGAATAGAGACAAAGGCAGATCAAATAAGACAAATGGAAGAATGCATACACACATAGACACACACACACACACAGTGTAATGACAAAACAGAAAAATGACATAATGAACCGTGCACTTACAATTGGAATATTTGGAATGTAAACTTCATTAATCACTACTTATTTGGGCTCACTAAACTAATTCAGTTATGATTCTATCACTTGAAAAACATAGGAACACAGACTGAACTAAATATTATGCAGAATTGCCCACTAAAAATAGTGTCCATTAACAGTAATATCACATGAAGTGGGACTTTGAGATGTCATTTTTCTCTTTCCTTCAATATCACCATATAATCTACAATTGAAGTGAAAACAATTAAAAGCCTAAATAAGAAGTTCCATTCCATTTTGGTTCAATCCACATAAAGTCTCAAAGTATAATTTGATACTATTTGTTGAGAGTGTCATGAACACCCATATGCCCACCTCTCTTGACAAAGCTCAATTCTGCAAAATAAAGAAAAAATAATTGTCAAGGTTATATCATATCAAGGTCTATGATACAGCAAAAAAAATTCATCTCAGATTTATCCTCATCAAGTTTTACCCTCACCAAACCTATTGATAAAGAATTGTATCTTTCACCACTGACAGACTATGAATGGGCTACCCTCTCACTTATTTATCTGAAGACTTACATTGAAATCAAACTTCTCAAAGTATAGGTCATCACTTGCAGATCATCAATGGAAGATAAACTGAAACATATTAATAGAACCTTTTTGTTAGATTCAGTCTTCACTGTGACTGCTCAGATGAAAGGAAATGCTAGATAAATAGATTATTCTGTAGTGGGTTTATCCTGCCAATAAAAATCTCTGGAACCTATATTCTACATTGCATTCACTTAAAAGCCTCTGATGCTCTACTTGGTACATCATTTTTCAATTTGTCATGTATAGCTGAAAATAATGTATTTACAACTAATGCCTTCTAAGACTGTTCTAAGCCCCTTTGTTATTGAACCTGATCAGTGATGCATTTGGAAATATTTACGATAAATTATAACTGAGAACTTTTTGGTAACAAGGTGACAGCAAAGGAGATTAGCATAAAATATAGCAGAAAGTAGATGTATTTTAAAAATTGCAAATGGGTAATTTTGGGGTTGATCACTGCTGTGAGAATTTAAGTATCTTTGTAGTTAGAAGTGGTCAAAATGGCCTCTCTGACTTTCCTAGGTAGAAAATCTTGCTGCAGCACTATGAATTGCTATGTATAGAAAAGCCCTGAGGCACACTCAATCATGAAGCATCTTCTCAGTGATGCTGGGAGTAGGAAATACACCCAGGTGATGCATAAATTAGAAGCTACAGATTCAGGAAAGATCCAATGATACATCTACTTAGGCACTTAGGCAGAGTGCTATCTATATAAACCCCTCGAATTTGCCAATTTGTACTAATCGCAGAACATGCACTCAGCTCTTGCAATTCAGAGGCATTTGGATAGATTGCCGAGTCCTGAACCCTAATTAATACTTCTGAAACTATAAAGAGATTTCCTAGGAGTCTCCTGGATTAGTTAGAAATGCAAGGAGGGGCATTTCCCTAAAATCATGTGAAATCCCCTGGAGTCTAAACCATAATCTGTTTAGAAATGGGAACAATAGCTTTGGGACGAAAACAGCCAGGCATTGGTAAACTTCATGATTGGTACTAAAATATGAGTATATTTTGCATATGATTTTTGTTGCTCACTGCAACAAACTAAACCTGCCTATTTCTTCAGTGTAAAATCTGATCTGCCATGTATAAAAATCACTGATAGCTGTCAACACAGATAACACAGAAATGCTCTCATAGCCCCTGAGCAAGGATGATACACAAATTCATGAAGGTTCCATATTTTTTTTGCAGGTAAATTGATGGCATTGTAGAAGATAATGCTAAGTGAATTTAGCCAACCCCCCTCCCCCCAAAAAAAAATGCCGAATGTTTTCTCTGATATAAGGAGGCTGATTCATAGCCAGGTAGGGAGGGGGATCATGGAAGGAATAGATGAACTCTAGATAGGGGAGAAGGGTGGGAGGGAAAGGGAAGGAAGAGGGAGTTAGCAAGGATGGTGGAATGTGATGGACTCATTATTCAAAGTACATGTACAAAGATATGAATTGGTGTCAACATACTTTATAGACAACCAGAGATATGAAAAATTGTGCTGTATATGTGTAATAAGAATTGTAATGCATTCCACTGTCATTTATTTTTTTAAAAAATGAAGAAAAAAAGAAATTAAAAAAAGAAATGCTCTCACAGTACAAATACAGCAAAAAAATATTCAAAATACTGTTCAAAGTCACTGTTCATTAGTTAGTTTACTTATTAAATCAAGATTGAGTTCTTAGCAGTACAAAGAATCTTGTTACAGCAAGGAATAAAATGATGACTAAAGCATGGCTCTTGCTTTTAGAAACTTATATCATAGGAGAGAGACAGATACTTGCACAAACACTGACTCAGTGGGAGGACAGACAAGACTTGGTAGTCAACAACAGTTAGAAAAAACTAAAGAATTACTATAATTTTAAAATTAATGGGAGAAAAAAAGAAGACCATCCCATTGGCTGAGAGACAAGATGTTGCAATGGAAATAAAGATAGGTTTTGGTATGGATCTTGTAACTGTATCTGAGTTCCACTGCTTATGGAATGGGTTAACTTGAATTAATTAATCAAATTAATTGAGCTTTGAATTTATTAAATCCATAAAATATGAATAATAATCCCCATGTCTTATGTTCACATGAAGGCAATTCATAAAGTTTCTGATATATGGTGTTAGGGTTTGGGTGTGAGGTCTCCCCCAAAATCTTATGTGTGAGAGAACGCAAGAATGTTCAAAGGCGAAATGATTGAGTTATGAGGGCCTTAACCGAGTCACTGAATGAATCCCCTGATGGGATTAACTGGGTGATAACTAAAGGTGGGTAGGGTATGGCTGGAGGAAGAGGGTCATTGGAGGCGTGCCTTTGGGGTATATATTTGGTATCTGGAAAACGCAGTCTTTTTCTCTACTTTCTTATCGTCATGTGAGACGTTCCCCTCTACTACTCTCTTCTGCCATGATGTTCAGCCTTACCCCAAGCCCTGAGAAATAAAGCTGGCCATCTGTGGACTGAGACCTCTGAAACTCTGAGCCACCAAGTAAACTTTTACTCCTCTATAATTGTCCTGGTCAGGTCTATAGCAGCCAAAAAAAAAAAAAAAAAAAACTGACTAAAACATGTGGTTTGAATTTAATGCTTTCTAGTAGGATGTGGAAGAAAGTGAATATGCTTTAGTGGGGGCTTCTTATCTGTTGAAGCCTAGTATTACCCTTATTGAATGTGAGATAATGGAGGGAAGTTATATGGTAAGAAATTAGAACGGGGAAATAAACCTTTGACTGCTCTGTGGAGGTTATCATCCATCATGCTACAGGAATGGAGAAAAGTGTGCAAGCAGAGGGACACACCAAATAAGAAAATAAAGGGATGAAACTTCTAAGCCTAACCAAGTCTATAGTTAGTGGATACAATAAGACACAGAAAGCAAGAGAACAATGGTGAGAGGCTAGAGTTGGAGTGATGGAAAATGATGCCAGGTCTTTCATGTTGCAAAAGGCAGCAACTAACAGCATCCCAAGGAGGATATCCAATGATTTACAAGAACCAGTTCACACAAGCTCCCCATGACTGATCACTCACATAGCCCCCAACTCCATGTGACATCACATTGTTAGGCCTAAATCACTCATGTTGGGAGTAGTCAAGCCATGGAAATTAACAAAAGCTATAAATGAGAGCATTTCCCTCTTGGAGAACTGGGTATGCAACATTTTACCACCAAACTACAGAGAATATCCCTTTTTCTGTAATCTCCTTCACTACTGATAATGTAAAGTGATGTGAAAATATAAAGAAAAAATTAGAAAACTCAAGATTGTTCAGTTGTCTAACCTTTGGAAACGTTGGCGAAAGCAGTTTGAAGAGGATGAGTGCAGAGCATACTAGAGATATGATCAAGCAGCAAATAAATTAAAGTCACAGAATAAAGATGTCACATTTGACAGGAGGCTGAGACAGGAGGACTGTGAATTCAAAGCCAGCTTCAGCCACTTAGCGACGTCCTAAGCAACTCAGTGAGACTGTCTCTAAATAAAATACCAAAAAAAGGGCTGGGGATGTGGCTCAATGGTTGTGTGCCTCAGGCTTCCATCCTCAGTACCAAAAAATAAATAAAAATAAAAGGAAGTCACATTTGAAATTTGAGTGTTGAAGGAAAAATGAAAGAGAGGAAGAGGAGGAGGATCAATGGAAAATAGGGGGATTTTTAATAGGAAAAAATCTATAAAAAGTAAATTTTATATAGAAAGGAGATTTTGGTTTGAATTATAACTCTGCTGGATGGAAAACTTAGGGTTATTGTGGATTAAAGTGGAACATATACAAAATACACAGGAAAAATGGTTAACTTTCTTTAGGCATGAACACAAACATAGAAATTAAGATTATTATGAAGTCGGGGTGAATAATTAGAAGGACAAGTATTAAGAGAAATTGAGAAGGAACAAAAGCATATGTCAATATTTATTGCTGATAAAAATACTAAATTTCATTATTTATGTTTTCCCTTAATGAGAAAATATCTGCCTGGTGTGGAAAATACAACTTTTTCAAAATTGAGTTTGCCTTAACAAAGATTAATAAAAACCCAGCTTTCATGAATGCAATAATCTAATGGTTTGGGGATTTTTTGTTTTGTTTTGTTTTTTGTCTTTTCTGGAATGGATAAGTCACATTTGGATTCAAGTCCTTAAATACTTAAACTTTTATTTCTTAAGTCTTTCTTATTTTTTTCTAGTTTTCTTGCTAAAATAATCACATACTATCAAACGCAAAAACACAAGAGATAACTTTGATATATTAACCAACCATAAACTCTGTGAAATTTTGTTCAAGAATACATATCACTACATTTTATGATACATTAAAGAGAAAATAAATTTATCATCTCTAGAAATGTTGGAAGGAATAAAATGGGTAGAATAAATAATTTTCTTTCCAGATTAACCTAAGTCCTATAAAAGCTGGAAATGAGTTGTGAACTGCTAAGATCTCTTCCAGGTTTATGTTATATTCTGTATTTTAAAAGTAGTTTTTCTGCTCTTGCTTAATATGATTAAGGAAAGATGCAGAAATTCTGTATTCATCTCTCAACAATTCAAAAGGAAAGCATGCTTTTGTGAGTTTTTGTTGAGTTTTTCTTAACCACAAAACAAATTATCTCAGCATTCTCATCTCAATCAGAAATATATAAATATTGGATACATAGGCTGCCTTCTTAAGTCTCTAAGATTTTTAATGTTAATCTTATGGTGTTATGGATTCACCCTTGAATACAAAGCATGAGGCTGATAAAAGCAGAATTGTTCATTTCTCATCTCTGTGCAGTGATTCCCTTCTATAAAGGGCAGTATCAGTAATAATTTAGTCTATCAAGTTGAGCAGTTTTACAAAGTCTCAGCTTTTTTGTGCAAGGAATATATCTTCCCTTTGATTTATCCTCTCAGTATTTGGGGACAAAGTAAAAGATAAGGGAGCAATGGAAAAGTAATATGTGGGATGCCAAAAGAAATGAAACGGGATTAGAGACAAAAATAAAGTTTTCCATATTTAGAGTGCTTATTCCCAGAAGCCAATAAGACTTATTAGATAAATGCACTAGAGGATGAATGTGGCATGAATAAAAGCAATTCGGATGTAAGCATAGCATTCTATGTCTTTTTTTTTAACTCATAAAATATAAATAGCATAAATAAATGTAATTGATTTTAACTACCTTTTAACTACCTTTGGATAATTACATTTTGCCACATTCATGGATTAATAATCCACCTACCTTCCTCATAAAATTATAGGAGCAACATTTCATTTTAAGTACCATTAGCTGAAGAAGTATTAAGGCAAGCGTGCCTTCTTAATGATTATTACATGACTTCTGTCTTAAGGACATCATTTACAGTATACACGTAGGCTTTATATCACCTGCAATTAGTAATTATATAAATGTTATTGAAGATAAGGTTGCTGTCGTTTTCAAAAGAGAGAAGAAGCTGAAATATTGGTCTGATGCTTAGCTAGATGTTGGAATTCCTTGTATTTAAATTCTCTAGTAATAGACCTTGATAAAGAAAACCTAAAATCAAAATCAAACATTATTACATCTAAGTCCATTTAAAAATATACTTAAAATATTGACCCTACTATGGTTATTATTTCTATTCATTTTTCAGTGTGGTAATGACACATGATATAGAATTAAATAAAAGGCCACTGGAATAATATGTATTAACAAAGAATTCCATTCCTTTTTTCTTTCTTCCATCATTCCAAAAAGCCAAGTATAATTTTGAAACTGAAGATAGCAGCAACAAGTAAAGAATTGTACAAAGTAGATGACAATTATCTAATATAATTGTGTCTAATTTCCAGCTTGAACAATGAAGATTTGAGAGATTATTCTATACATTTTACCATCGTTAGGTGAATTTCCATATAAGACTTTTCTCTTCTTTAAGAAAATGAAACTATGTTTTTCATTGCAAAAAAAAAAAAAAAAAAAAGCAGCAAAAAAGGGATATAAATACCAAGGCTAGAACTAAGCCAGGTCCAGATATAGAACCAGACAATTCAATATCCCTGTAAGCAGACTCAGGAATTACACATAAGCCAGAAAAACATATTATTCTAAGGACATTCTTATTACCTTTTGCAACAGAGATTTTCCAAGGAAAATTAAATGTTCAGCCCATAAGAAAAAGCTAATCAGCCAAGACATTTTCTCATTTTTTTCCATGCATTAACGTTCTGCCAGTTTCTCAGACTGCTTGAAATTATTGCTGACTTTTTCCTCACCTGCATTCTTTCTCAATCGTATTACTAAAATATTTTATTCTCTTTTACAAAATCACTCACTATCATAAAGTGGTCAAATTCACCTTTTCCTCTTCATCAAAATAACAGGTGCTACATATTTAGTCATTACAATATACAATGCTGCAGTCCGGCTGGGCAAATAACCGGGAGATGACAAGCAACTTGAAGGTTGAAGCGGGGACTGCTTTATTGCAGGGAAACTCAGCAGGAACTGAGCGTGAACTCAAGGTAGCGGGCACCCTAGGTAGCAGGAGCTGCTTTATTGCGGAGCAGCAGAGGTATATGTACCTAACTGATTACACACAGCTTGACTCAATTAGCATCATCCAGATACAGCAATCAGCCAATAAGGAATCTCCACCATCTTAATGGCTCTGTGGCGTTGCCTCACAAACCACTCCTCCTGGCAAACTGCCAGGCGCCATCTTGACTTATTTGCGATCCCCAACAATGCAAAGTGATTGTCACAAATATTTTTATATATTAACTCATTTGATCCTCAACAAAAATTTGACATCTGATAAATAAGATAATATTATCCACCTAATTTTACTAAAAAATAAAAAAAGTCCTACAAAATCACTTGCTCAATGTTCTAGGATAACACTTTGGATTGGGAATTCAGGCCAGGAAGCTTAATCTCTATGATTTGGAAGTCATTCAATACTCTCCTGCATTGACCCCATCATATGTGCCAACCACATCTCCCAATGATTATTAAGGCAAACCCTCACATCTTCTCTTCATTGGTCTCTAGAACTGACTAATTTCCAGAAATTCTGAATTCTCAATCCTCTCCAATTATTTGAATGTTCCTCATCCTTTAGAACTAGGACATGTCCCCTGATTGTTCCTGGCAACTTTAATCTTTTCTAAATCCAATAATTCATCATTATCATCATCAACCTAGCACGCTAGTTAGGACTTTGTATAAGACAAAGTGGATTTGAATTTTATCTATGTAACTTAACAACCATGTAACTCTGGGTAAAATTATACAAATGTGCTCAAACTTATTTTGTATAGGCATAAATGGGATTGTAATAATGTATTCCTTACAAAGTTTGTTGATAGAAATGAGACATTGTAATTAAAAAGCTCATAATGATTAACAGACATCCAGTAATAGTCAATAAGTTGTAACTATTATCATTCTCATCTACTAATATATTTCTTTAAAAACTTGTTATTTAAATATTGACAGTTTATCCCAATTCCCAAACCAATGTTCAATTCAGCTTTCTTTTTTTTTTTTAAAGAGAGAGTGAGAGAGGAGAGAGAGAGAGAGAATTTTTAATATTTATTTATTTTTTAGTTCTCGGCGGACACAACATCTTTGTTGGTATGTGGTGCTGAGGATCGAACCCGGGCCGCACGCACGCCAGGCGAGCGCGCTACCACTTGAGCCACATCCCCAGCCCAATTCAGCTTTCAATAGAAAAAAAATTTCATTTTTTATTCTGTTGGTGATTTCTGTAGTTCATAAACCAATGGTGAGAACTGAGAGACCCAGAAAACATGCTAAGTATATCACTGATTAAAACATTGAGGGCATAGATACAAGGGAACAATGCTAAACAAGTGGGAAGAATTCCATGAAGAAACTTTCATTCACTTAATAAATAAATAAAATTAACTATTTGAAGATCATCTACTTTCAAGTCTTTAATGTAGACCTAGAAAAAAGTGCCATGAACAATCCAGTTGCCAGTCAGAAAATGAAAAGGAATAAAGAATGCTCCTAAATGATACAAAAGAGAGTCACACCTGCATTGACTAATTAAAAATACACCTTTGTGTGCTGAGTGGTTTCTAAGATGGATAAAATATTATGATTAGGAACATTGGCTTCCCTGGTCTTCCACAGGAAAGATGGCTTAATGTGGTACATCAGATGAAGCATCCTCCAGAAGCATATCGGTGCCTTTGCTTGAGGTGGCACTCAGTGGGCTAAGGGGACTTCAAATTTGTACTGAACCTTATGGAAGGAGCATTTTCTTTATTGTTAAGCAGGTAGCCAATGGAAAAGTGTTATACAAAAATTATTGCTATATATGATAACATTCTCCAGGCCTATTAATATTTTAGCACAAGTTGGGCATGGTGGTGCACACATGTGATCCCAGCTGCTCAGGAGCCTAAGGCAGGAGGAGGCCAGCCTTGGCAATTAGCAAATCCCTGTCTCAAAATAAAAGATTAAAAATGGGCTGGGGATGTGGCTCAGTGGTTAAGTCCCCCTGGGTTGAATCCCTAGTACCAAAAAAGAAAAAAAAAAAAAAAAAAGATTAGCACAGAAATTCCCCAAATCCCTACCACTTTCCCTTGTAAAATCCAACTTTAAAAAAATAGTCTATTTTTCTAATACTTTATTTACTTCTCTATATTTAAATCTCTAAATATCCTCAGAAAAACTTCAGTGAATTTGCACTAAATTTTTCGGAAAAACCTTGGCAAGTGTTACATCTTTTTATAGTATTAACAGGCTGAAATACCTGTACAGTTTTCCAAATAAATATTCTGAAAAATGTATTTTGCATATAATCAGATTCTAAGCTTTATAGTTTTGTTTTTATGTAGGAATTATAATGCCATTAGAGAAGTTGAGTAATATTTCTTAATTTTAAGTTTGGGAGATGCTTAATTTAAAAAATGCCAGCCTTATATGTCTCCAAAGACAAGATTTTTCTTCTTGTTGCTAAAAGCTTATGTTGTTATTAAAAAACTTAATTTTCAAAATATTTTCAGAACCCCTGCCTGGTATATATTTGTCCATTAAACACAATAAAGATAGAACAAAGGTAAGAGAGAGAAGTTGAAAAGAAGACAAAAATCAGTGAAAAATCCCAAGTAAGGGCACTGACACACTTGGAGGGCAATTTTGGAGAATCTACCCCTATGAAGTGAAATAAAGGAAACAGAAGTAGCACCGGAATCACTAACCTGGATTCCTCCCTGTCCTAATACTGGTTCCTTCCTTCTGCATCCCCTACTTGGAACTAATAACTGTGTGTTCTGAAATCAACTACTTGAATTATGAATGGATCATATTTAAGAATCAACTCCTTCCAAATAAAAAACCTTTTACAGCTATATTTGGTTAGGGGGAAAGAAATTAGCATAACAGGTTTTTTGGAATGGCTTTAGTTTATACACCATGGATTTTTCTAACTCTTTAATAACATGTTCAGAGTGAAGATTGTTAGTATTAATCACAAGAAACTGAACTATAGCCCCTAGGAGAACAGCTAGGGGCTTTCCTCTTTGCTTCTGAGTATGCATCAGCCCTAGGCACAGACTTAGACATTTATGATTTGGGCTATGCAAAAGTAAATAATGGAAAAGTGTGCTGTTGGTTGGTTCCCATCAAGATTGGGGGAAGACAAACTATAAACAATTAGAAAGAAGCCAGATGCTTAAGGAGGCTGATAGAATAAATAACTTTCCAATTATTCTCAAGAAAACTCTTTAAAAATAGAGTATTAAGAAAAAAAGAGGGGGAAAAAAAGGTTGTGCTTTCAATAAGACAACTTTTTAGTCAGTGAAATGAAATATTGAAATCTGAAGAGCACATTCCTCATAATATTGTTTTTTTCCCCTTTGTAATGACTTTTGGTCTTTTGTCTCATCTACTAAACACTTATGTCCATTTCATGCAAGGCACTTGATACTACAGTATCAGAAATACCTGTACAGTTTACAGAGATAAATGTAGTTTACGAGGGGAAAATAAGTCTTCAGTTCTTAGCTCCTCCTGGCTAAAGTGATTTGGAGTCCCTGATGGAGACCCAGGCTCCAGGAACTTGGAAGCTGGACTACTGACACTTTCTGCAGCTGTTGGGATTCTGATAAGGAGTTCTGTCGTTTTTACTCTTTGTGGAAAGGTTTCTTTGTCCTGATAACCCAGCTAGAATAGTTGTTTCACAGAAAAAAAAAATTACCTCAAAACCTTAATAATGAACTCTATGCCCCCAAAGGAGGTGGAGAACATACATTTTGCTTCTACCAGGTCAAATTTAATATAATAGAGAATATTTTCTTAAACTTCAGTATCTTGAAATGCTTCTCATTTGAAAGATACAGAATATTTTATGTATGCTCATCACTGGAATATTTGTACCCAGCTAATCCATGGATGTGGTCTGATGTTGATTGCATTTTCTTTACATGTTCTGCAACTTTTCACTATTAAATTAGACATATAAAAAAAAAAAATCTCACCTCGGCAGCAACATCTCCAGTTTTTCCACAGTGAGGAATTTCATATGCCTCCATTTGTTGCTTGGTGAGTCTTACTAACTTTTCAGCAAGTTCCCTCCAGCCTTTTCCAAGTTTGACAGCTGAAGTCAGAATAACAGCTTCTTGGAGAAGATGCACTACCAACCCTTGACAGTCGATCTTTAGTAGAGCCTGTGGCAGCAATTATATATCATAATTAAAAACAACTCATTTTGATTTTTTCCTTTCAATTAAAATTTTTATTACTTATTCTAGAAACTGGAGTCCTTCTTTTCACCACACATATAACTAAGTTTTCTGAAACCTAAATATTTGATTCAGCAATTCAACACACATACTTAGCACGTGTGAGGTTCTGAGTTCAATCTCCAGCACTCTTCCTCCCACAAGAGTCTAAAATTTCCCAGAATCATGCCTATTGCATATGAATCAGGTACTCCGGCTTGGAACAAAGCTAATGACATTTATAAATTTTAAAAATAACCAAATACCTCCCTCCAGTAATGTAATTGTGTTAAATATAAACCATAAGGTATTAAAGATAAAACAGAGTCTTCTACATGCAAAATGGAAAACCACCACTCTTTCTTCCTTTTTAGGCATCTGAACTTTTTCACTCACCATGTATGTTTCAAACAATTCTGTAAGTTGCTGTTCTGCTTTGAATACACTTTTAAAAATGTGATTATATCTATGTATTCTCTTATCTGGTCAAATAAGCAAAAAAGAAAGACAACAACAACAATAAAGTATTTAGCAGCTTCTCATTACTTAGTGGCACTTGGAACCTTTATCTACAAACACAGTATAATAAGTACAAATGAATGACCAAATTAGGTAACTACTGAAGTTGACAAAGTGTGTTTATTCTCATGTAAATATACACATAGAAGGGCCGCCTGTGGTTTTCTACAGAGACTAGACTAAGCCCTGCATTTCTACTGAGAAATTACAGCCTCAGTGAGAAGCAATCCAAGTCAGCAGGACCCTGCAGGACTTTTAGTAATGTGGAATGGCTTTACCGCTCCACAGTCCAGTTGTTGTTATTTGGTTTTTTAGCAAAAAGAATCTTTTTGCTTGAAGTCATAAAACCTGAGTTTAAAATCTGTCTCCACAAACTATAAGACTTCAAATGAATTATTCAATAGAATTTTCTATGTAGCCATAGAAAATAATGATTTAAAAATGGATATAGTGTTAATACCACTGTCCAATGATTAATAAATATGAAGATTAAATCAGATGCTGAAGGACTTCACAGAGTGTCACGTATATAAGGATAGCCACTCTTTAATTTCCTAATCTGGCCAGTTCTCCAAATTTATATACAGTCCAAGGGGGGGGGGGGGAGGAGTGTGTTTGTTGTACAAAGAAAGACTGAAGAGACAAGAATGTGCTCTCACTTTACACTCACTCACTTTCCTGTGAGATGACCTAGCTTATGCCTTCATTCAGGAGTCCTGAATCCTGCATAGGCACTATAGGAGTTTAAGAGCTCCCTTGGGACCTACTTGTATGAATGGGTTCTCCACCAGAATTTTCTATGTAGCCATTCAAAATACTGTATTAATTATCATACTCCCAAAATGCCCAGGTATGAGTAGGCTTAAATTTTTAGGTCATTGGGCCAATATGACTGAGAGTTCCACTGAAGAGAGAGAGAGCAATTTCAATTCAAACTTTTGTCAATACATACTGAATGTGAAGCTCTGAGAGGTAACATGCTATTGCAAAATTCAGGTGAGCTTCCATCAGGCAGCATGGCCTCTAGCGTTCAGCCTCCAAAGGCCCAGATTAAGTGAGATTGCAGCATATCATAATAAAACTATCCACTTACCAAATGGATAGTGGGCCTTTTAAACTTTAACTACTCTTGGTATCATTTTAGAACCATCAAAAATATTGAAGGGGAGGAAAAGTTTTTTTTAATATTTATTCCTTTAATATATAAATTATTGTTAATGTCACACACTAAATTTCTTCTCTAATTATTTTTCCTCATTTTAAAACTTATTTTTTAATTGTAGTTGGACATAATACATTTATTTTATTTATTTTTATGTGGTGCTGAAGCTTGGACCCAGGGTTTTGCATATGCTAGGTGAGCACTTTACCGCTGAGCCACAACCCCAGCCCCCCTTTTTTCCTCCTTTTATACTTTAAAACTTTACTCCTCTGTTATGAACCCCCTTGGATAATCTCACTCATCTCCTATAGGGCACCATTTTTCATTGTTATGTGTCATGTCATTGTTGTTGTTATTTGTTTAGTACACACTCCAACACATGTACCTATACAAACTTTTTTTTCTACACACAAACACACATATAGCTTTGTTTCAAGAGGGTATTAGCTATCATCATTATTGTTTATAAATAAATAGTTCAATCATTTTTAGAAATATGGTCTTGATATTTTAACAAAATATTGAATTTCTACTTCAAAGACAAAACAATTCTTTATAACTCTCCCCTGAGCCTTCCACTGGGATGAATACCATGCAGAAAAATGTTGATCCTGAGACTCCTATTCAAATAGGATTTAGAATCACCAATATCATTGCTTGGGTTATAATGTATTGCACGAAGAAAAAAAAATGCTAAAGTAAAGGACATTGATTAAATATTTGAAAAAAGAAAAACACTGAAAAGTAGACCTCTAGCAATGGCCAGGTTAGTTTTGTTTAAGTTTGCTTTCACATTATGGAGCCATTCTGATATTTTAGGGCTATCTAAATATTTGAGAGAGGAAGAGAAGAAAATGTCTTATAAGTTTTAGGCCCAGCACAAACAGAACCTTTAATCTCCCTTTAAAAGATAATCTTTGGGGCCTTATTTTCTGAGAAAAAAATCACAATTGAATCTCAAATCTAAAAAACCCAATTGTATGATCTTTTAGGATCGGTTCTATGTTTGTTATGAAGTGACTTTGACTTATGTGAAGCTGCTTTTTAAAAAAATATATATTTCCCCTCTCACATGTTTGGTTAAAAGTTAATAAAATTATCTGTGGTAAATAAATTACTATGATCAAGCAATACTCACCACAGTAAGTTCATAAAGAAACTTCCTTGTATTTCTGTCTCCATGGCAATCTTCCTTTAGCTTCTTGACAACATAAGAAACCTTTTCTGATTCTTTGTCTGCTTGCATTTGATCAAAGTTTTCCAGTGCCAGATGAGAGTACCCCAGGACGCCGGCTAAAACTTTCCAGTCATAAACTTTTTCTAACACCAAGGTCAATACAACTGAGTATATATAAGTCAGTTTTTTAAAGGGCAGGGCAATTTGCTCAAGAAGATTCCTGGTTGTAAAGATACTATCAGACACAGACATGACTTGTTCTTTTGAAATCACCTTGACATTTTTGCAGTGCACAAGTCCAATCTTCCCTCTGAGGACTCCCACATACCATTCCTTCACTTTAGACTGCCCCATGGCCTTTACCTTACCTTCCCCAAGAAGAGCTATCGTGTCCCCTTTGAAATATTCCAGAAAGTAGTCAATCTTGCTTTGTCTGAGCACTGTCTTCAGGGTTACCCCATAGTTGGTAAAGTTCAATTTTTTATCTTGGAATGTGGGATATTTAACAAGCACTGATGAGAATAACGGCGTGGACTTGTCCTCTTTCTCCTTGTGCAGATAACCTGGCAGATTTGAGAGCCTTTTTAGGTTGGGAGCTGGATCAGGTGAAGTGATAAAGAACTGTGCAACTGGTCTACCATTAGGAGGCTCCACCTGAACACGGAAAACAAACAAGTGCATCTCTCTGCAGTCTACTAAAGAAAAGAAAACTGGTTGATGAACCACCTCACCTGATTCCAACTGCTTTTGTTTAATTTGTTTCCCATCTCCTTGCACTTTTACTTCAAAATTGGGATCACATGAAAACACGGAAATATTTAAATCCTGTGGCTTGTCAAGCAAAAACGAATGCCTTCCCCAGAGCTGAAATACAACAGGAGATGTGCTTTTTCCATCCTTTTTAATATCAGGGATTGTAAGCTTTCCTGGCATATAGCTATGTCCACAAACTGTGAAAATAGCAGTGAAATTGGGATGGATGTATTTGGGGCCATAAATTCCAATTGAGATCGTTTTGTGAATGTAATCCCAAATGGTAGCAGGTGGTGACTGAATAGCTTTAGGTTGTGCAGCAATCACTAGATACATCACCTTACTCAAGTCTACCAGCTTGACTTGGATGGTGTCTTTATAAACATAGCAGTTGTTTACTACTTTGAAAGGACCCTCTTTGACCAGGCTGTGTAAGCACACCATTTGTGTCATCACTTGGCTGAAAGGATCCTTTCTTACTTCAGCCCCAATTTTCATTTCTAACAAAACAGCTTCCATTGTATTAAGGTTGCTTAACATGATTTCCAACAGAGGGCTTACAGTGCATGAAAGATCATTATTAAGCATTTGTGGAGGATCAAGAAAAGCCCTTAGAGATACCTCTTGGAATTCTCCCACAGCTACATGACCTTGGGGCACATGGACAGTGATGTCTGACTCAGGTAACTGTACGGACCCTCCTTGGTGGTTGAGTTTACAAACTGTGATGGTCTCTGCAACTTGTGTTTGGGCCCATCCAGGACTCTGATTCATTGTATTCAAATCCAAGCAGGAGCGAGCCAATTGGCGTTGACTTAACCAAGCCATTTTATAAGCCTCCCGATCATTTTGAAGCCATTCTAAGTCTTGTGCTAGGATTTGGTCACAGTCTTGCATACTCTGATGAGTATTCGTGGTGTCACCTAAAATGCCCAGAAGTTCTAAAACACTTTGGGATCTTCCTGATTTCCTTAAGGGAGACTTGCTGAGCAACTGATGCACATCAAGTTCATCATCAGAGGAATCAAAAGAATTTCCAGTTTCAATTTCTCTTAAAAAAAGAAAAGGATCTTCTTTCAAAATGGAGATATTCTCTTTCTTCTGGTCATTTCTTAGCTGAGTGATATCATCCAGAAATGGGTTAGAAGCAGATAGTTCCTTCCAGAAGGGATTTGTAACTTTCAAAGCCTTGTCATCTTGAAGAGTGACAGCATCTGGCCCATTGTAAAGCAAGCCTGGGTCTTGCCATTCTTGTTATTTAAATAAAAATAAAACAAAACAAAAATAAGGTGGCAATCTGAGATACAACCAAGACTCATTATTCCCATAGCTTAAAAATTCAAGATTTACTTTTCATTTTGCTTTTTGCTCTCTAGTCTAGTAGCTGCCACAAACTTAATGTAAAATTTGGTCAAATTCTCATGTAATAAGAACAAGGAAAATTTCTGCCAAAGTATTTTGAGTAAAGGTAGAGTTATTTTATCTAAAGACATCATTGTACATAAACTAAACAAATATCAAACACTTCAGAGTGTAATACATTTAACACATTTCCTTGAAAATTACTTAGACTGGTATTCATTTTTGCCTTACTATTTTATGTTTCATCTTCCCAAAATGAACAAAATGAATTCAGTTATCTAGATTAGACATCATTAGACCCTACACAGTAGGTCTAATTTTATAAAACAATCCACTGTATTAGACAGGCAGCAAAAAATTTTTAGATTATTTTCTGAGAATGTTGTATTGATAAATTTTAATAACATTGAATTTGTATGTGAGAGAGAGGGAGGAAGAAAGAAGGAACATTGAAAAAATAGACCACTGTTGGATAGTATTTGAAGGAATTTGTTGAACTTTTGTGAACTTACAATGATATATTATTGCTTTGGAAACTGAGTGTTTTGAGAATTATAACACATTAAAATATTCATTTTCATAAAGAATTTCTATATATCCCACAATGTTGGAGACATTTTTTTAATGTTTAGAGTGAATTATACTTGGCCATTTCTAAGAAAATATTAGTAAAGAATCTGGGGACTTTGTGAAACTGGTGATAATCTGGAGGAAATGAAAGCCAAAATGGGCAATCAAATCATCCAAGTTTCTATAGGAAAAAAGAAAGAAAGAAAAGAATTCAAGTAAACTTCTTAACTTTTTGGTTTAATATTTGTAGAATGGTTATACATTAAAGTGTTATATATTAAAAATTAGAAAATAAAAGTAGTTTTTCTTTTATTTCTACACTGATTTTCAATCCAATGACTCTTAATTCTTAAAATTCATTTTTTTCTCTAGGATCAATTCCATTGTTTTCTGTCCTGGGAAGTTTTCTTAAATCCCTCCATCTTCCAAAGATCTCTTTTACCCCAGATTCATTCTATTTGTTGCCTATACTACTCATTTATTAATGATTTTTGCCTTTTTATAAAATTTATTATAATCTAATTATAAGCTGTACATTTTTGCATGTCTTCAATAATACTAAAACAATTCTGTGATAACAAGAGGATTTTATAATTCTTTTAATCTCCTGTAACAGGAGGTAGAACTTCAGGACTTATTGGTGGATTTTAGAAGTACACATTCAGTAGCTATTGATGATGGATCTGATTTACATACATGGAAAAATTACAATAGTCATACATTTCTGTACCTGTAATATTGCAATTTTTTGAGAGGTTTTCTCCTTCCATGTCAATCAAATTTCCTTCAACTCTACTTCGTGTAGTTCCTCCTGACCAAAAATGGGCTATTTCACAGATTACCATTTTCCCACCTAAAAGTAAATAGACATGTGTTTTTTGTAAGCATCCATATACACATTGGCAGAAGAAACAAATTCAAAATGGTAATAGATATTTAAATAGACAACTGCATTTAAAAATACTTTACATAAGTCTTCTACTTCTGGTAGGATAATGGACTAGATATGTATTATCATGCTGTTGAAAAATGTTCAGATTATGTATTATACCAACAAGGAAACCTGGAAATACATTACCGAGCCCATAAAAAAATGACTAAATGGAAACCCTAAGAACAACAAAAAAAAAGAATTGTAAGTTGAAATCTCAATAAATAGACCTTCTTAATATAATGGTTGGAAGACTAAATATACAACCTTGAAAATCCTCTCCCAAATTCTTCTCTATATTCAATGCAATTACCAGAAAAATCACATTATTTGTGTACACATGTGTAAGATTTTTTAAATTTTTTTAATTTTATTTTTAAATTAACAAATCAAGATCGTGTATATTTGTTGTATACAGCATGTTATTTTAAACCATCTTGTTCTGAAACATTGCTGCATCTGTAAACACTTAAGCTAATTAAATTTTTATACAGAAAAGCAAGGAGCAAATATTCAAGAAAATCCAGAAAAAGAGCATAATGGAAATAATGTGTGTTATCTATCATATATCAGAATTAATTTTAACTGTTCTGTAAGACAATGTGGAGACAGAACAGAAGTCGACTCAGGGCACAGAATGAAGATTCCAAAAGCAGACCTGCACTCATAAGAAAGCTTGTTATCTGGCAGAGGCCATGCAAAGCGGTGTGGAAGTAATGGATTTCTAATTAAATGATGATGATACAGTTGGTTGTACATGCTGAAAAGAAACTGCATCAATCACAACCTCATTTCACACACACACACACACATACACACACACACACACATACATACACACAAACACACACAAACACACACATACACTTACTCACACACACAAATCATTTCCAAGAGTTTTAGATTTCAAAATGTGAAGGAAAAAAAAACACTTTAGAATTGGCAAAGTAGAGAATGCCTCCTGAAAAGTATTTATTAAGCACAAACACATAACACGCACACACACAAAGGCAATCACAAAATGAAAAAATAAGAAATGTTGTTCAGTCAAAAGATATTGTTTACAAAAAGTAAAAACACAAGCCCAAAACTAGGAGAATTGACTTCCAAAGCACATGACTGATAAAGAATCACTTATTTGCATTCTAAAATAACAAAGACTCACAAAAATTAAAATTAAAACAATACTAAAGAAATTCCTTTAAAAAGATCTAAACAAGCATTTCTCAAAAAAGAAAACAAATGAAATATGTCCTATCTAATTGGTAATTAGATAAAGCCAAATAAAACCACATGAAACAAAATTACCACCTATCAAATTTACAAAACTTTTGAAGTCTGGCAACAACAATTATCAACAAAACTGCAAAGCAAAGAGAAATCCTATGCTCTCCTAGAAGAAGTACTAACAAGTACTTGGACAATAATCTGATATTATCTAGAAAAGATGTTTGCAAACTAGTACCCAGTAATTCTAATTCCAGTTATTTACTCTAGTCAAATTTTGTATATGCGCATAAAAAGAGATATTACAGATGAATGTTCATTATATTATGTTACCAGGAAACTGGTTTTTTTTTTCTTCTTCTTCTTCTTTATACCAGGGATTGATTGAGGATGCTTAACCACTGAACCACATCCCACTGAGCCACAACCCCAGCCCCCCAGCCATTCCACTTTTTTATTTTGAGATACAATCTTGCTAAGTTGCTTAGGCCCTGGGTAAGTTGTTGAGGCTGGCCTCAAACCTGCAATCCTCCTGCTTTAGCCTTCATAGTCTCTGGGATTATAGGTGTTTACCATCACACCCAGCCTAAATCATGGTATTTTAATACAACAGTGTACTTACTATTCAACAGATGAATCATAACTCAATGTATAAACACGTGCTAGATGCAGGATGCTCATTTGCTGAGACTCCACCTTCATCACATGTATGGTTTCCCTTAGTCCTGTGACAACGCGCAGAACTACATATTTAGCATCTGATTTTCAGGTGGAAAAACAAGTCTCAGCTGCTCAGCATAACTAAGCCACCAGGTCAAATGACAAGTGAATGACCTAGAAAAAAATTACTTGACTTATTTACATTATAGCTACCACACCCAGGTCATAGGCCTAACCCAGACTCAGGTTCCCAATGGTACATTCCAAGAGCACTCCACCTGCCATTTTACTTCCAAGGATGAGGAACACTCCTTTCCTCCTTTCTGTGCTGAGTTCTTAAACTCACCTCCCTTTTTTTTTTTTTTTTTTTTTTGGTCATTCTTCTTTCAAATTCTTGACTTTCATATTAAACAAGTCTATTTGATTTTTTAAAAATGTAAAATATTTTTTGGTATATGAGAAAATAATATATATTTTTCAAAATGAAAGAAAGGAGAGGTGAAGAAAGGAGAAGAGGAGGGAAGAAGAGGAGAAAAAGAAAGGGCAAGGAAGGGGAGGAGCATGTTTTGCAAACATGATGAATAAACAAAAATTATCTCATAAAGTTAGGCATGCTTAAAAATAAATAAAAATAAAAATAAATGGTACAGTAACATTTTTATTTTCCTGCTAGTGGAAACTACATCAAAAGCTTGAGTGAAAAATTAAATTATACAATATGCAAATTGCATTGAAACCGCAAGTTTCCTGGCAGCTCTTTAAAAATTCTGCGGCTGGTTTTCACCAGATACAATGTTCAAAATTTGGAGTATTTAGCACTACCATAGGTAGTCAAGACTTTAAGCAGGAAAACTGAGCTCAAATCCTTCAGCAAAATTTAGCAACTCAAATTAAGATGAAAGGGAAAAAAGTTTAAATAGAAAAGTATTTTTAAGTAGATAAAGTACATTTTAAATAGAAAACCAACTCTTTCATTTCTTGTGAGGAAAAGAGCAAAAATGAACAATTTAGACACAGTATTCCTTTGAAGCAGATAACTTTTGATGTAAAAAAAAATAGTCATAACCCAGGAAGAAAAGTTAGAGGTCCTCAACCACAGGAAAGCCAGGACAGGTGCCTGACACAGACGTGATCCTGAGTCATGATTACATCTCAGAAGCAAAGACCCAAAGTAGTCATTGGCTGTAATTCCTTGTGGAGCTGCCTTTTCCTTCAGTCACCCAAGCAGATTTTAACTGTCCTCCAGAGCTGTTCTTCTAAACTTGTACCAGAAGAACCTGAAGGATTTAATCAAACACAGCAGCTGGAACCACCCAGGGTTTCCTATCCAGAAAGTTTGGGGATGTATCTAAAAATCTGCATTTCTAATAAGGTTGCCAATTGATGCTAATGCTATGGATCTCAGGAGCACATGTTGAGAACCATGTTCTGAAAACCATTTGGTGAATTTTTTTCCCCTGGCTAGCTATTTTCCCTATTTCCACTGTCCCCCAACAAATTCTCCAGCTCCCGATCTTTCTTTACACAGGCACACACAGGCGGCGCGTGCGGGGACACACACACACACACACACACACACACACCCCATAGTACTAGATGCTAAATCTGGATATTTTTTTCATGTGAATACAGGGAGTATTGTCTATAGAAGTATGATTCAATCTTTTTTGGAATGAGTAAATGGGAAAAGAGAAGCCTACTGTCCATTTAATCCAGGACACATTCTTTTAGACGTGCCTTTGACTTATTCTGGTATTGTATGATGCATTATTTTTTTCCTCAAAAAGCTAATGAACAAAGTTTTTCCCATCATTTATTTTAGTATTAGAACTATGCCTTAAGCAACTGAGGAAATTCACCAAATCTACAATTTAATAAATGTTCTGAGAAGGTATTTTTGAAGGGGGAAGTGGGTGGGAAAGGATATGGTATTTGGAAAGAATAAAGGGAAACTAAAACTTTTTTTTTTTTTTTTTTTTTTTTTTTTTTTTGCAATGGCAAGGGGGATTTATTAGGGATCCATACCAGCGCGCTGGGGTTCTGTGCTCACTCAAGAGGGGAGAGCAGCCCAGAGCCCAGAGCAGAGGTCAAGCAGAGCTTAAGTACACTTTTTGGAGAGGGTGGGGGGCTTTGCATACATCAGAACAAATCATCATGAGGCGCGGGAAAATTGAACAACAACTCTGATACATGATTAGTCCATTCATTGGCGGGAACAGGCTGGGCAGGGGTGATTGGTCACTTCTAAACTGGGTACACATTCAAACTGATTGGTTCGGGCCCTGTGACAAACTGCAAGGGCCCTAGGCTGAATGGCCAGTAGGGCATTGTCTTAACTATCTCAGGAATCTGGGTGTAACAGAGGAACCTAATCTTTTACATTTTAATTCAAGGTTTCCAGCTTAGAAACTTTACCCTTTCATTCCCCACTCCTTTTTCTGACTACTTTTAATCTTAAAAGTAATGAATCATAATTATTGGGGAGTCTCATTTTTCATCTCTGTCGGTGGAGCATATTGCCTTCTGATTACCATGGGTTGTCCTGTGTTTCCTGGAATCATTTTTAGCATGGCCTCCATTTTAGATTTCACTCGGTATTAGACCCCGATTTATCTAACTACACTGACTACCTAACTTTAAATCTGGCTTCATTCCCCCCTCTAATTTGGGAACTCCTTACTGCTGTGAGGAAGGGGGACGAAGAGGATCTCTCTGGCTTCTTCAGGCTGAAAATGGACGGTGTGGGGCAAGCAGTTTGGAGTCCCCCCTTAAAAACATCGGGTCTATCGAGTGGTCCATGATAAAAGTCCAATTGAGAAGTAATAGGCTGGAGGGCCATTCGAGTGATAGGTGGTCTATAAGAGAAACAAGAACTCATTAGTACTGGAACCATATTGATGCAGTAATAAATGCCACAGCACAGGAATATGCCAATGAGTATAATGACCAAGACAAAGATTAACAATGTTTTCCATCAGGCAGTACCAGGAACTAAGAGCTAAGATACTGTTTTCACAACAAAGTTGCTGAGGACATGGCTTCCATCTGAGCATGTAAATCTTTAAGGATATTTGTCACATTGTCAGAAATGCCAGGGATGTAAACACAACAACTAACATTTAGGGTTACAGATGTCCTTTTTATTAAGATATAGTCTAATAATCTAATGCCATCTGATCCTGCAAAATCCTTTGCTAGTATGACCTCTGTGTCTAATAGAGAAATCTTTAATTCTGCTATACTCAGGGCTGGATAACCATACTAGCAAATGTCAAGCCTACCTGCGTTGGTTAGAAATAAAGGCCTTAGACTAAAACTACTCTAGCAGTCCCTTTGACAGTTATCAGCCATTTCTGTCTAAGAATCTCTTTTGTAGCCTCTAGTCTACTTATTCATGGAAGTTACATTTAACTATTATTATCATCTAAGATGTCCAGGAACAGCTGTGCTCTGGCTTTGACTGTCTTTGCTAAGTGTTTAAGATGAAGCAAGTCAAACTGACTTCTGTTCTACCTATTGTTAACAGTCAGCTGAGTTACGCTGGGAGTCCTCGGGAACTTCACAGCAGCTTCTTAGTTCTGCTAGTGCCATTTGCGCTAGGATGGGTCCAGGCCTTGCTTGACCATGTGGCTTCCCTCTGAAGCATCAGGGATGTCTCCCTTTTCTGATGACCCTCCTCTTCACAGCAAATGCACTGACTGGCTTCCTGTCCTCCACTGGTCTCATTAATCTCCCTGATCGGGAGATTATGTGGCCTAGAGTTGCAGAGCCCTTTGAAGAAGTCCCCTATCCCCTGATTCAGACTGACTCAGAGGGCAAGAGCCAAATTTTTAATTTTAAGACTTAATCTTAAACATCCAGCAAAATAAGTTAACAGTCTTATATTAAGAGCACTGAGCTTTAATGTCTATCTCTCTATCCTGTAGGTGGCAACTCCCTATAACTCATTATCTTAAATTGACCCAGGTTGTGAGTTCTTAAAGCAGTACCTCTTTAAAACATTAACAGGCAATCTTTAAACCATCTATAGGCAAACTACAAAACAAAACTAACTAGGGTAAAAACATATTTAGTCTATGTAATAGCTATCTAGAATTTTTGGCAGAGTACATCCCCTGTTTGATATCCTGGCAATCGTGACAAAAACCAACTTTTGGGCACAACTTTAAATGCACTGAAATCTGGCCTACTTCTTTCATAGTCACTTTCACATGCAGTGAGATGTGACATAGAGCCTTATCTCAAGTAAGGTGGGGCTCTTTATAAGTCTTAAATACTATAGTTCTGAAGCTGATCTTTGCTTTTTAGACATTATTTTACAAAGTTTACATAAATTGTTGCTCAAGTTCACATGAATATTAGCTAACACAACATAATATCACATCTAAAACATGAATTAAAGGAAGGCTGGAAGCTTCTAACCTCTTGTTGGAAAGTAGCAAAGTATTTCTGTGTCTCACAATAAAATCTTCACCCGGATTAGGCTCTCATTGACTTACAAATACATTTAAATTGTATCTCAGTGTAGAAAGCAACATAGAACTCTACATATCTTACTGATAACAAGTCCAGTTATAGAACACAGATGATAAATAAATTTCCAACATGTTTTTTTTCTTTGAACCTAAAATTACCATACAACTTTAGAACACCAGCTTGTAAAGCTTCTACCTTACAGACTTGTATACCTGGAAGATATGAACACATTAGTAACATCACAATTACATTGATGATTTTATGCTAACCAAGTTTGGCTTTTAAAGAAATAACATAGCACAATTCTCTAAAACAACAGCACTTGTTTAACCAGCTGTTTAATTTCTTTAAGATTACTTGCTCAAAAACTTACTTATAACCAACTTGCACAGACCTTTTTTATCACTTACTTAAACCCTCTTAATTACTTAATCACATAGACTCTCTTATCCAGAAACACATTTTCCCTCTATTAAATCCATACCTAGAACCTTCTAGTTTCTCTTTTCTGTTAACCTCCTTCTGTTCACATTTTGAAACATTACTCGTAAACTTTTGAATTTAAGCAGATTATTTCATAGACATCAACATTTTATTAGGGCCTTTTTTTGAACACCTAGAAAAACCTATAAGCTTAATTTAAGACCTCCTTACTTTCATCTGTTTACCTAATTTAAATTGAGCCATTTGAATCACGTGAATCAAAGATATTTGGATCCATTTTTAATTTTTTTATGAGCGCTCCACATCTGTTAATTGTCATATCACTGCAGGATATATGGACATACACACATACAGACATACCGACATACAACACATAACAAGAGTAACACATAACACAAAAGGCATTGCAGTTTTCTCAGGTGAAATCTCATTGCAATGTTAAAAAAACTCCAGTTGATCAAAAATAGAACTTATCAGAAAAACATTAACTTGTCTGTAGGATAAAAATCATGAGCTCCAAAAAAAACATAGAATCTAAGAAAAGGCAAAAGTCCTAAAAAAAAAGATGACTGGCCAGTAGTTAGTAAATACCATACAATTTACTCCTTGGTTTAATCTAGTTTGAGTTCAGGTAAAAGACACCTTTACCCTTTTTTTTTCTTTGGGCCTGAGCTCCAAGCTGCTTCTGTTTGCATATCAGCTTAAGCCCTGACTAAGGTCTGGAAGGAGCAGGGAAAAACTGCTATTTTGAGCAGACACTTTAGGCCTGAGGCATTTTAGCCATAGATCATATTCCCAGGTTTGGATGTTGAAAATTATGATCATATAAAACTGGAAATAGGATCTCTATCATCAGAAGAAATTTCTTTAGGACCTCTAAGCCACTTTCCTTGTTCTGAAGTTCCTAAAGTAGCATTAAGTTACATTAAATCACCTGGAAAAATCCACACACTACCATGTATATCTAAAATTAAGCTTTGAAAATTCCCAAGACTGTTGTTAATCAATGTCATTTCAATAAGCCAGACCAACATTTTAATTCAACACTTTTTCCTAAATCTTACACACTGAGAGAAACAGATACCAAATCATAATTTACTATCCTTGCCCAAATCAATGCACTGTATACCTAGTGAAATCTCCTTAGACTACCCAGTTCAAAATTGAAACTCTTTAGAACTATCTGAAATCAAACTAAACAATTGCTTAAACCCAGCTTTTAACTGCAAGATAGTGCAACGCTTTAGAAACCCATTCAGATACCAGATTGTTACAATAAAAATTATTTTTTAGACACACATTTAACCTAGTTTATCTTTAAGAAACAATCAGACAACCAGATAAGAATATATCCCTCCAAGTTTTGAACTTTCATTTAATTATGACTCCCATCAGTGGCACCATAGACTTTCCCCACGAGTGGACCAAATGTTTTCACGTAGGGGCATAAAATCAAGGGTCTCAGTGTGACTGTCTTTCCTGCATTCAGTGTCCCTTCTTTTTTAAGTGAACAAAGGTGGAGTAATCCTTAAAATGTAGATGAGATAAGGGAGTTCCCCAGAGCAAAATGGCTCTGGCAGCTGCTGGGAGTCCCTTAGTCTTATCTTCCACTCACAGGATTAGCTCCTCCAGTTTGGTTTGACCTTAGGCACTAGGCATTTTTTTTTTCTTAACTTTTTAGTAGCCAGCTCCCAAAAAACTCATCCTCTGCTTACAGTTGTTTGAGTGCTAGGCTTCCCCAAGAAAGCTGAGTGGAGACTCAAATTTGTGACTGAAAATTTGGTTCCCATCTCTAAAACCAATTAACATCAGTTTAATAATGAGGACAGGGCTTTGAGAAAAGTCAAAGCGAGAGGTCAAAGTTGTTAAATCTCCAGCAGGCATCTCTATTTTTAAGCAGCCCGACTCGAGGAAGACCCGTTCGATTCTTTTGCCCCGGGATTTGGTGATCATTGCGGCCGGGGAGGGCTGTAACACTCGGGGGGTTTGGGGACCCGGTCCCTTCTACTCCCACAAGGGAGGGAGAGGGCCAGGTGCCCCTGAGCCGCTTTTTTTCTGCTCGCCAGCTGGACGGAGGGGGAGGGGGAACGCAGTCCCCTGCGGACTCTTACTCCAACCCCACCCGCCCCGCTGTGGTGGAAATACGCCCGGTAGCAGCCGGTTGCCGGCAGAGGAGGGGGAGGAGGGGCGGTCCCCCGCCGACCTCACCCCCATTCCGTTTGCCCGTCCACCGTGCCCGCTGGAGCACCCCTCTCCCCTCCCGGGACGGGAGACAGCCAGGGGGCAGAGAGGACAGGTGGGTGGAGGGGCCAGGTGGAATCCTCCCAGCGGACTGTGCGGACCCCACCCATGCAGGAAGAGATTCCCAGAGGTCCTGAAAGGTTAGAAGCCACAATCTAGGTGGGCCATTCTGAAGCTCCGAGAGACAATACAAGCGTGACGCAAACACGGACACACAGTAAACGTTTAACATAAGTTCAGAGGCAAAAATTACAGACAGACAGTAAATTTAGCAGAAAGAGTTGCCGGCAAAACCAGACGGGTTGGCAGCAAAAATACACCGACGAGGGTTCTTCCGCCCCTCTACCTGACGGGGAGCACTTTTGTTTCCCCCCAACCCTCCAAAGCGTCCTGAGGAGGGAAGTGGCTTGTGACTGAGGTACGTCTACCAGTCACGGCCAGGGGGAGCTTACGCTCTCCACTGACAGCCACACACACACTGCCAACCCCACCCGAGGCTCTGAGAGCTTACGCCCACCTTTGAGCCGCCAGAGACCAAACAAACCTGAGCGATCGCATCTGAGAGAAGAAGGAGGAGAGAGAGAGAGAGAAAGAGAGGGAGAAAGGCGCCTTCTTACTTACCCCCAGAGCAGTTCGTAGGTCTCCCTGTCCGGCGATGCGCTGTTCCCGGCCAACGCACCAAATGTAAGGGTCCGGCGAAGCGTCGGAGAAGGAGAGACCACACGAGACTAGCTCCATGCAATGGCAAGGGGGATTTATTAGGGATCCATACCAGCGCGCTGGGGTTCTGTGCTCACTCAAGAGGGGAGAGCAGCCCAGAGCCGGGAAACTAAAACTTTTAAAAGAATTATTTCTTTAAAATGTCTTCTTTAATGTGTTTGTAGTAGTCTTTATACAGTGAAAATTGTTATTGTTAGCCACAGGCAAGTTCATGGTACTTTTCAATTTGTCTTTGAGTACCTCAGACCTCTCTGATTGCCATGGACCATACTTTTTTTTTTAAACTCTTCATAGGATCTGTGCTGCATTTAACTCTTGATCTATGTGTTATGAAATCATGACCATATTGGCTACAACTTTTGTAGGTGACAGCAGAGTCTAAAATGTCAGAAGAGCCATTGTTGGATCAATAGACTTCTCCTTCACCCCTCAAAACCAAACCTACCCAAATGCTACATTAACATGTAAAAGCAACTGACTAAGAAAGACTGAATGGTCCAAAAAGGAATCAAAATCAGCAATAATACTAACCTGGCATAATACTGTTGGACATTACCATGGTGTGTGTCCTTACTGGATTACCCCAGGGCACCTTATAATGAGCTGGTGACACCATATGATTGATGATACATATACTCTAACACCAGTTATTAAGTAGTTTGAATATTTGTTACTCTAATCATTCTGATCAACTATTTCAAAGACCAGACAGCCTGGCAGGGCAAATTTCAGCACTCCCTTTTCCCCAAGAAATAATAAAATGACTTTAGACAATTATCCAGGTAGGGCAGCAGGGATGATGCATTAGGCAGTATTAATAATTCACAATGATTTCTATGATGGCTCTAACCCAGAGCTCAAAACACTTTATCAATACACCATCTTGTTAATGTTACCATGTCAAGATGCCTATCGCTTCTTTATATTTTATTAACTTTCCATTATTAGCAGAACTAAAGTTCAGGAAAATTACAATCATTGTGCAGTGTAGTGTCACATTAATGAGCACAAATCAAGAACAGAGAAATGATAAGTCAGGAATTGCTGTATATCTAGCTTACTGATGTAGCATCCCCAGAAACTTCATCCTGGAAGAAAAAGTGTACAAGACTCTGAACACACACACACACACACACACAAAAAAAAATCTAAAAATTTAAAAAATAATAATTATTTAAAAAAAAAACAGCCAGGTACAGTGGCACATGCCTCAAATCTCAGCAACTTGGGAGACTAAGGCAGGAGGATCTCAAGTTCAAAGATAGTATCAGCAACTTAGTGAGATCCTGTCATCTCAAAATAAAAAGAAAAGAAGAACTGGGGATATAGCTCAGTTTTAAAGTGCTTCTGGGTTCAATCCCCAGTACCAAGTAATAATAATAATAATAATAATAATAATATAATCATAAGAGCTATTAATTTTTGAGAGCTTCCTTACTCTTAATACCATGTATAGATAATCACATTTATTACTTGCAACAATTATATCATTATTCTCATTTTAAAGAAATAGAAATTAGGGTTTTGTGTGCCCAAGAATATAAAGCTATTCTAAAAGAAAGTCAGTGTTTCAACTTAAGGACACTGAATCCTAAAGAACCCTACCATGTTCCCTGCAGAAGTGATAGACTCTCTCTTCCAGAGGAAGTGACAAGGGGTCTCATATTTTCATTGAGCACCAAGCCCTGAAAATTATGTAGCTATCCTGGTTCACAGTGTTGACAACCCTAACACTTCACACCCAGAGAATGGCTGAAATTACAGGTGGCCATGAAGAATCCAGAAAGGCATTATTTTAAGTGAAAGAATGTTTTACAGATGATACAACCAAGTTGCCGAGAGGCTAATTGATTTGTCTAAGGTTTAAGTTCATCACTAGCAGGTTTAGGAAATCAACTGCCATTGCCTGATTCTAAAATTCATAAGAAAGAAGAAGCATATGAGAATGGCTTCCCCCATTTACATGAACTCTATAAAGTATAAAATGAGATTCTTTAACACTTTTGCTATGTTATGGCAAAAGTAATAACAACTTAGATTTTAAGACTTGAAAGCAAAAATGATAAAAGGTTTAATCCTAGCATCCAGTGAAAGTAAACTATAGTGGTCTCCAGCTCTGTGATTCCCAGCAATCACACCACACACCAAGCAAGGGCTCTTGGGATGTGAAGTCCACTGGCAATGTCAGTCCTACTTGCTTTGACCTCACTGCATGTGTTTAGCATCTTGCCTTCCAAGTCACAGGGCAGAGCTCCATAATCAACATTGGAAAATGGACAAGGCATCTTTCAAAAGTTCAGAAGGCAGTCCATGAACAAAGAAATATGTAAAAGAGCATTGTAATGATGGGCCTGGTGGCATAAGCCTATAATTCCAGCAACTTGGGAGGCTGAGACAGGAGGATTGCAAGCTTGAGGCCAGCTTCAGCAACTTAGTGAGACTCTATCTCAAAATAAAAACTAAAAAGGTCTGGGGATGTGGCTCAGTGGTAAAGCACCCCTAGGTTATATCCTTAGTTCCAAAATATATTTTTAAAACTTTTAAAGAGCATTATAGAGGTTTTTAGTCAGCTTTTTCACTGCTGTGACTAAAGGACCCAACCAGAACAAATGGAGGGGAAAAAAAGTTTATTTGAGGGCTCAAGGTTTCAGAGGTCTTAGTCCACAGAAAGCTGGCTCCATTCCTTCCGGCTGGAGGTGAGGCTGATCACCATGGCAGAAGAGTGTGGGGGAGGGAAGCAGCTCACATGACCATCAGAAAGCAGAGAGAGAGGTTTCCTATCGCCAGATAAAAATATATACCCATAGTCACGCCCCCAATGAATGGCTTCTTCCAGCCACACCCACCCACTTCCAGTTACCACTCAGTTAATCCCATCAGGGATTAATTCACTGATTAGGTTGAGGCTATAACCCAATAGTTTCTCCTCCAAACCTTCTTGCATTGTCTCACACATGAGCTCCAAACCTCCCATCCAAATCATAGTATAGATTTCTGATAAATATCCATTGTAAATCAGCAGTATTTTAATATTAACCTAAGCATATAATTGATAATCAATAGATATTTGTCTTTATTATTTGAGTTCTCTTCAGTATGTTCCTATTACATGTGTGTGCACATACATACATATACATTCACACACTTTTCCTTGATTTAAAAAGGATCTGAGAATACCTGCAAATACTCAAATACATGAGTTTAAACAAGTGCATTTTATTCTTCAGTAAAAAGCTCAAAACAAAACAAGTAAGTGAAAAAAAAATTGAAGTGACATTTTCAGGTAGTTGGTAGGAAGATCAAAATAAAAATAATTGCACAAACATGCTGTAAGTTCCAGTACACTTACTAGTGATGAACCACAAATTTGGCTCTCTACCTTCTAACAGTGACCATAGTTAGGAAAACATGATTAGTTGCAAGCTTTTCAGTTACCACATGTTAAACCACTTAGCAGAAGCACAGCATTACCAGGAAAGAGGAGTGGAGAGAAGCCTACGACTACTGGGAACAACATCGCAGCCGTGTCCCTGTGTCTCTTTACAGTATGTTCAGTGGGAAATCCCATTCATGGAATTCTGTCTTGATGTGTGTTGATGTTATCTCACCCCAGAAGCAATTCTGTCAGGACAGATGGGGAGCAGTGGTGTCCAGCTAAGCAGCCATTCACCTCCCTATCCTAATATAGGAAAACATTTCAGATGAGTTCCTAAAGCACAGGAAAGACCACCTGACCTTAGTGAAACACTAACTTCCTCTCAACTGAATTTGTTTTCACTTTTCAAGCCACACCGACTTGGACATTCTAACTCTAAAAATCCAGAACAGCTCTTTCTCTTGAAGACCCAAACAATCAACTAAAATTAAAGATGGGAGTCACATTCTCTTGTGAACATTTAGAACAAGTAGTCAAAATGCAGGCCCAAGCAGAGGACCATTCTACCTCAGTCTATAATGCTGTGATATGGGCAGCAATTTTTGTTGACGGTAGAGCGAGGGTTTTAGTACTTTGTTTATAGAGAACATTTAATGAGTTTGTTATCAAACCCTCTCTGTTGCCATAAAATATTCCCAGTGATGTGTCTCTCAAGGTCAATTTTAAGCAATATGTGTTCCTAGCAAATTCTTGGAGATAAATTAGCTGCAAAACCTGTTCCTGATAAGTGAACAAGTTTAATTGTTACATGAGTTGTCAGATGTGACATTTGTTGTGTAATAATAGTTGTTGATTTTAACTACTTTTCCCCTGCACCCGTCAATGCAAGATAAGTTTTCTGGTTCTAGTTTACAAAAGGTACAAAGGTCAACAACTGGTTCTGGGAAGGAGCAGATCCAAGGCAGATTTACAGTGTGACTAATGGAGCTGAAACTGTAGGGCCCTCAATTTCCAAGGAACTGAGCCTAATTCTGTATCTGTTTTCTTATATGCTTCATTCTACTATTTCAAAGAACTCTGAACAGAAAATGATGCTCTTACTGGTTGTTCCTGGTTCTAATTTTTTTCCTGTTTTTTTTGTTTTTTTTTTTGTTTTTTTGTTTTTTTTGTTTGTTTTTTTTTGGTACCAGAGACTGAACCCAGGGGCACCTAACCACTGAACTACACCCCAGCCCTTTTTATATTCTATTTTGAAACAGGGTCTCCCTAAGTGGCTTAGGGCCTTGCTAAATTGCTAATGCTGGCTTTGAACTTGTGATCCTCCTGCCTCAGCCTCCCAAACCACTTGGATTACAAGTGTGAGCCACCATGCCTACCACTTTTTTTCTTTTCTTATATATAAATACATTTTGGTAATGAACAAAGGCTTTAAAATGAGAATTCTCCTGTTTCAGATCTTGGGATACAAACTTGGAAAATTTCCTAAACTTTTATGGGATTCTGTTTATCATCTGTAAAAATCATAAAATAAAGTATTATTATTAGCATATAATAACGCCACATTAATGCTGCACTTAAGGATCAAAGGAAATACTATATAAAAGCTGCCTGACAAGGTGATTCCCTTTCCCTTCCTTTTGTCCTTCCCTCTGAATTATTCAGATGTAATGTTTAGAAACAACCTTGCTTACTAGGCCCACTCCAGAGGCTTCTCATGATCAGCTGGTTGAAACCCCAACCTAACTCCCCCACTCCCTAAGGATTAAAAATAACTTCCAGTCAGACCTACCCTGGGAACCTATGTCCTATTCTTCACTCCTTACAGAAAAGTATACTATCCATTGCCATGACTCCTGTCAAAAAGAGAGCCTGGGGCTGGGGATGTGGCTCAAGCAGTAACCCGCTCGCCTGGCATACGAAGGGTGCTGGTTTCGATTCTCAGCACCACATAAAAAATAAAATGAAATAAAAATATTGTGTCCACCGAAAACTGAAAAAATAAATATTAAAAAAATTCTCTCTCTCTCTTTAAAAAAAAAAGAAAACCTAGATTCCTGAAAATAGAGTCATGGTTATGAAGTAGAAGGAATGTAGTCTTTGAAATTAAACAGATGTAAGTTGTTTCTAAGCAACACTTAGAAATGAATTTATTGATCTGAGCATCACTTTTCTAATTAATAAAAGGAGGATAATAATATTTACTAATATAATAATAATAATATTATGTCATAATAATATTATGACAACAAAAAGTTGTCATAATAGTATGTAAATTAAATCTCAATAAAGTTTTTAAAAGATTAAATACTGTAAGTTCCCAATAACTACCACATGCTGCTTAAAATGTAATTCTTGTCTATTTTCTTTATTTTTTTTCCTATCTGTGCCAATTCTGATGACTTTCAGCCAGAGTGATGAGACATCACTGACAAAGATCCTTTAAAAAATATTGGAAAATACAGAATAAACTGTGTACAAGATTAATTGCCATTTAATCTTAATTGATTATTCAATCTGACAAGAACCCTTCCATCTCTCTGGAGAGGATAATTGAAAAATTGCTATAGTGTTTTCTAATTAGATTTTATCAGTCCTTTTGCAGTAAAATCTTAATGTTTTCAGACAACACTTGCCCCACTGTTAGTGTAAGAAATTAATTAAGGAATCCCAATCTACTTGACCCAAAGAAAAATACTCTCTGACAAACATTTTGTATATATCCACAGTGTTCCTGTACACACAAACACACACACATCCACACACACTCTGTACAGGAATGACTGATTTTAAGGCTCAATGTAATTATAATCCAGTAAAATAATTAAGTTAATCACATTTTGTTATCCTCCTTTTAACTGTTAAATTCCAATAGAAACAGCAAACGAAATACATTCCTGAAAAGAATCAGCAGAGGGCTGGGGTTGTGGCTCAGAGATAGAGTGCTTGCCTACCATGTGTGAGGCACTGGTTTCAATCCTCAGCACCACATAACAAAATAAAATAAAGATATTAAAAAAAATTAACAGAACTGTCCCTCAGCATCTTTTCATTTCATAAAATCAACTTAAAACAACTCCATCACTTAAAAGCCCAAAGTGACTGCAAATCTTTCCAAGAAGAAGCTCTTCCTATCCATCTCCCCTTTATCTAAAGCAGGTGGAATACTCAATGTCAGAAGTTGCTTTTTGCTGGGCTGAGCCCCTTGGCGGCTCTGTGGCAGCTGGTGGGCTCCTTGGGATCAGCTGGGGAAACTGGAAGGTGGCTCAGAGTTGAGCCCATAGCACCACCTGGTGCCAGGTCAGGGTCTTCCTGGGCTATGTCCTGGAGCTTTGTCCTGTTCTTGCTACACTCTGACCACTTACCCTAACCAGTTTAGTATATCATGGTTGTTACCAACTGTTCCTCTGCATTCAAATGAACTTTGGGACTTAAAATAATAGATGCCCAGAAACCATCCCAAGCATCTGTAGTAGAATCCAAACATTCCAAACATTATTTTTACAAAATCTCACAGGAGATTTCAATACATACACACACACACAAACACACACACACACACACACACACATACACACATACATTGAAAGTTTGTAAATCATCATTTCCAGGAGATGAGAACGTGTCTCATTTTGTTTTGTCTGAACCATATTACTAAACATGATAAAATATACCTCATTTTGCCCTTCTATGCTAGGCAAATCTTCCACTGGCCAGCACTTACTGGGACATTGTGCTACATAAAGGATTTCGGTATGATAAAGGAAAACACTGATTTTCTCTTCCCTGTGGCATGGCCCTTCCTGGCACAGCCTTTGAATCATAGATAAGACCATTTGTGCTCTAAGCCTGAAGAACAAACACTCTCTCCCTCATTATGCTTTGTTGAGGTCCATGTCTAGATCTAGATGCTTCTAGATATTAAAGCAAGTAAAGCATGCTTTTAGCACAAACCCTATTCTACTTATAGTTTAGGCAAAATATTTTCTGTGCTTCAGGTGGAATTTTCTAGCTCACCACAAAAGTGCATTGGGGATGGAGACTGAGTTCAGCTACTCATAAAAATGTGCATGTGCCCGGCATTATTTACTTCGAATGGTCTTCACCAAACGTTGGCACCAGTAGACAATGTGATCCTGTGTTCTGGCCACATATAATATTGACCCAATCAGCCAGTAGTCTCTAAAGGTGGTATACCCATTCCAGAAATGCTGCTATAAAACTGTTTTAGAACCAAGTGAGTAGTTGAGATGAATATTGTTCTCTACGATAGGAAAAGTAGCTCTGAAAGTGGGGCTGAGGAACTCTATTCTCTATCGAGGACCAATTATATTACATAAATATTTCTAAACCATGACTATGTGCCTTTACATATGCAGATTCTGATATGCAGATTTTAAAAAAACTGGCTTATTTATGATTTCAAAGAAATTGGTAAGTTGACAATCAGATGGATGAATGAACACAACATTCAGCACTGGAGTGTGACTTCCTAAAGAGCACGGATTGCCTGAGTCATCTGTGGAACCCAACACTTGGCATGACTCATAAAGTTAAGTTCTGAATAGAATTGGTGGATTATTAAAACTAAATGATTTTGCACACATGCAATCTGTGTAGAAAGACAATCAGACAGGACTTGATGGTAAGCAAGACTGCAGCTTATTTGTAACAATCATGTTGAGGAGGCTTGCCCTATCAGCACCTTGCACAACTTATTTCAGAGAAGGAATATGAGTAGATCATTTAAGAACACGTGAGGCACTGGGTTTGATTCTCAACACCATATAAATAAATGAATAAAGGCATTGTGTGCATCTACAAATATATATACATATATATATATGTATATATATATATATACACATATATATACATATATATCTACATACATATACATATATATATAATATATAATTTCTTTTGCAAAATGCCTTATCTCCATTTTCATAATTTTCTCTTAAAGAAATTAAGAAAATTCTAACACTAAAGATAATATTTTGTGTCTTATATATCACATATCACCAATACAATCTTCTAATATTTTGTCAGTTCTTTTAATTTATTGTATTTTATAGCATATATTCTGATTTATAAAAAAAATTACTCATTTATTCTAATAAGGTATATATGACAGCAGAATGCATTTTGATTCATTGTACACAATTGCAGTACAACTCTTCATTTCTCTGGTTGTACACCATGTAGTGTCACACAATATGTGCAGTCATATATATACCTAGGTTAATGATGTCCATCTCATTCCACCATCTTTCCTGCCCCCATGCCCCCTCTCCTTCTCTTCCTCCCCTTTTCCCAATCACAGTATTCTGATTTTTTTACATTGAAATTTTTCTAACTTGCCCTCCTTTTATGTGTTTATGGTTAGAAAGATCTGCAGTCAAACAAGCACTAACTTTTATAAAGTTCTAGTTCCTTATGGCTTTAACATTTCTTTTTTTAAACTTTTAATTCAGTTAGATTTTATTTTGATATATGATGTAGCATCTAGGGTGTTATTTTTCAAATTACCCATTATTCCAATGGTCACTAAAAAGAAATCTGTCATCAGTGGTACAAAATAAGTTTCTGTGAATGTATACAAAATCGTTATGTGTATTCAATCAAGTTTGGTCTTTGTATTTTTTTTTCAATGGGCTATCAATTTTAAAATATAACAGTCAAAAACAGATTTAAAAAGAAATTTCATGCAATGTGATACAAAATATATCTATATTGAAGTATTTTCAAAGATAGCTGCATCTAACAAATAAAATAAGCTGCTACATTTTTAAATGTATTATAACATCACCATTTTCATATAACTTCATATATAGTATATGTTTTCAAAAATGATACATGTATATTTATATTCATACATTAGATATTTAATAGTTTTATCAGTAAACACTTGAGAAAAATTTTAGATAGCATTGCAGTTTCTCATCTCAGTACTCTGTCATTACTTTAAATCTTGAAATTAGATTTTTCCTTTATTTCTCCTTCTTGCCCTTGTTTTGGACAAAGAAATAGCATTTTAACATAATTCGTGGCCCCAGTGAGAAAATCTAATGCTAATAAGTTTGTTAATATTGAAGTTGAAGATATCCTATATCAATTCCCTTAGAACTGTTTGGAATATTACAAAGATTCAGCTGAAATGCTGATAGAAATCTTTCCATTGTAAACTGCAGCAAAGGGATAACATGAAAGCAAGAGGTCAGCTTTGGAATCAGGCTCTCCTACTTACTTGCCTGATGTCCTTGGGTAATTACCTCTTGGACCTCTATGCTCTGTGGTCTTCACTCAGGGCAGGTGTGGAAATTAGATTAGATATTAAATATTTGGTGATTTGTAAACTGTAGAGAAAATTATGAAGTACACTAAATGTTTACTTTGAAATATATTAACAGAGTATATTTTTTAGTTTATAAATATCTGGAGAGTACTACCATTTTATTTTAAATTATGATTTAATTTCTTTTCACAATGTTTACACGTTAAAAACATCATGTTGTAGGCCTTAAATATTTAAAAAATCCTACAATTTTACTTCAACAGAGATGAAAAATGTTAAAATTATAAAAAAAGAAAAGTTAGAAAAATCCACATAAGACATAAATTCACACATAGCAGGCTTAATGAATTTCCCAAATCTCATATTTGATGATTGCAGTGCCAGGTTCCATTCTAAGTATATATGTCTTCAAATCCAAGGCTGCTAATCACCATACTTCTCATTTCTTACTTTCAAAATGGGGCTAAAATAATACTCAGCTCAAAAGATTAGCATTATTCAATTTCCTTTAAGAAATGAACATAATATATGGTATGGCCTATCAATGATACTCCTGGTCATTTATTCCAGAGAAATTAAAACATGCATTCATATAAAAGTCTTTACACAATTGTTCATAGCTGATTTGTTTTTAATAGCCTAAAATTGGAAGAGTTAAAATGTCTCTTAATGAATAAATGATGAAATAAACCATGGCATAGCCATACCATGGAATATTACTCAGCAATACAAAGGGATAGACTATTGCTCCATTCAGTAACTTGGATATAGCTCAGTCATTATGCTCTGTGAGCCATGCCAATCCATTTAGTTGCATACCATATCACTTCTTTTATATGACATACTCTAAATAATAATATCATAGAGAGGGAAACAGACTAGAGGTTGTCAAGGAATAAGGAGATGGCGTGCATGCACTAGGGATGGTTGTATAACAATGAAATAGTTTTGTATCTTGATTGTAAAATTGGAAACTCTCAATTTCCAAATCTATACACAAAAATTCACACTGATTAAAAGTCTCTGTTCTTAAATAACTTAGTTCTATCCTTTCAAAATTATTTTTAAAACAAATGAATTTTATTTATTTCTAGCACTTCAGTTTGTGTTTATTGCTTTAATTCATTTCTTCCTTTTCATTGAATTGGGAAATTTTCAATATTCCCTTCTGTTCCTTTTCTTAGGTTTCTAAACATCATATTTCTATTCTTTTTGTGATGATATTTTTATTTATTTGTTTATTTATTTGTTTGTTTGTTTATTTTTGGGTGGGGATACAAGGGATTGAACTCAGGGGTACTCAACCACTGAACCACATCCCTATCCCTGTTTTGTATTTTATTAAAGACAGGGTCTCACTGAGTGGCTTAGCATCTTGATAAATTGCTGAGGCTGCCTTTGAACTCACTATCCTTCTGTCTCAGCCTCCTGAGCAGCTGGGATTACAGGCTGCGCCACTGCACCCAGCTGTCATAAACTTAAAGTCCTCAATTTACCTGCCTAGTAACAAATATTCATGACAATCTAAATTTATTTGATATTTCTTACTACTCTAAAACCAAAAATGAGCATAACAATCTCTTCTCATCGAAAAATTTATTATTGTTGCCCAAAATGTTAGTTTTATTTCTCTCTCATACACACACACACACACACACACACACACACACACAAAGTTATAACTGATTAAAATTATGGTCACATTTTTAAAATTCTACACTCACCAATGTTATTGTGTTCTATGTTTTTGTCTTAAATTCATTAGATCATAGTTTTAAAGCTTCAACATTTGAAATAAATTCTGGAATCTGTTAATGTTACTGAGAAATCATTCACAATCTAACTGACATTCCTTTTTAAGTCATTTTAATTTTCCCACAAAAGTTTCAAGAACTTATCTATATCCTTGCTATTTTTGCTATTTTTAGTTTCAGCATGGAGTATACCTGTGTAGATTTACCTTTTCCTCCGGGTTAGTACTTAGAATGCTCACTGTATCTGAGAACCCATATTCTTCTTTTTTTAATTTATTTTTTATTTCATTTATTTATTTTGAGAGAGAGAGAGAGAGAGAGAGAGAGAGAGAGAGAATTTTTTAATATTTATTTATTTATTTTTTTTAGTTTTCGGTGGACACAACATCTTTGTTTCTATGTGGTGCTGAGGATCAAACCTGGGCTGCATGCATGCCAGGCAAGCGCGCTACCACTTGAGCCACATCCCCAGCCCCATACTCTTCTTTTATAATGAAAAATACTCCATTACAACTTCAAATATTTTCTCTGCAACTCTGGTGAAATTAATATTCTAATCCTCATTGTCCTAATTTACTTAATTTTTATGTCCTTTTTTTTCTTTGTGCTCTGTTCTTAATGAATGGATTCATCAGTGTTAATATCTAGTTCATTTAGTCTTTCTTTTCCCATATTTTAGGTTTTCATTAGTCTAACTATATTTTTCAAAATTTTCTTTTTTTTTTTTTACATTTTTTTTATTGGTTGTTCACAACATTACAAAGCTCTTGACATATTTCATACATTAGATTGAAGTGGGTTATGAACTCCCAATTTTACCCCAAATGCAGATTGCAGAATCACGTCAGTTACACATCCACAATTTTACATAATGCACTAATAGTAATTGTTGTATTCTGCTACCTTTCCTATCCCCTACTATCCCCCCTCCCCTCCCCTCCCATCTTCTCTCTCTACCCCATCTACTGTAATTCATTTCTCTCTTTGTTTATTTTCCCATTCCCCTCACAACCTCTTATATGTAATTTTGTTTAGCAATAAGTGTCTCCCTTCATTTCCATGCAGTTTCCCTTTTCTCTCCCTTTCCCTCCCATCTCAAGTCTCTGTTTAATGTTACTCTTTTCTTCCTACTCTTCCTCCCTGCTCTGTTCATACTTGCTCTCATTATATCAAAGAAGACATTTGGTATCTGTTTTATAGGGTTTGGCTAGCTTCACTAAGCATAATCTGCTCTAATGCCATCCATTTCCCTGAAAATTCTATGATTTTGTCATTTTTTATTGCTGCATAGTACTCCATTGTGTATAGATGCCACATTTTTTTTTATCCATTCATCTATTGAAGGGCATCTGGGTTGGTTCCACAGTCTAGCTATTGTGAATTGTGCTGCTATGAACATCGATGTGGCAGTGTCCCTGTAGCATGCTCTTTTAAGGTCTTCAGGGAATAGTCCGAGAAGGGCAATAGCCGGGTCAAATGGTGGTTCCATTCCCAGCTTTCCCAGGAATCTCCAAACTGCTTTCCAAATTGGCCGCACCAATTTGCAGTCCCACCAGCAATGTACAAGTGTACCCTTTTCTCCACATCCTCGCCAGCACTTGTTGTTGTTTGAATTCATAGTGGCTGCCAATCTTACTGGAGTGAGATGGTATCTTAGGGTGGTTTTGATTTGCATTTCTCTGACTGCTAGAGATGGAGAGCATTTTTTCATGTACTTGTTGATTGATTGTATATCCTCCTCTGAGAAGTGTCTGTTCAGGTCCTTGGCCCATTTGTTGATTGGGTTATTTGTTATCTTATTGTCTAATTTTTTGAGTTCTTTGTATACTCTGGATATTAGGGCTCTATCTGAAGTGTGAGGCGTAAAAATTAGTTCCCAGGATGTAGGCTCCCTATTTACCTCTCTTATTGTTTCTTTTGCTGAAAAAAAACTTTTAAGTTTAATTAAGTCCCATTTGTTGATTCTAGTTGTTAACTCTTGTGCTATGGGTGTCCTATTAAGGAATTTGGAGCCCAACCCCACAATCTGTAGATCGGAGCCAACTTTATCTTCTATCAGACGCAGAGTTTCTGATTTGATATCAAGCTCCTTGATCCATTTTGAGTTAACTTTTGTGCATGGCGAGAGAAAGGGATTCAGTTTCATTTTGTTGCATATGGATTTCCAGTTTTCCCAACACCATTTGTTGAAGATGCTATCCTTCCTCCATTGCATGCTTATAGCCCCTTTATCAAATATAAGATAGTTGTAACTTTGTGGGTTAGTCTCTGTGTCCTCTATTTTATACCATTGGTTCACCCGCCTGTTTTGGTACCAGTACCATGCTGTTTTTGTCACTATTGCTCTGTAATATAGTTTGAAATCTGGTATCGCTATACCGCCTGATTCACTCTTTCTGCTTAGAATTGCTTTTGCTATTCTGGGTCTTTTATTTTTCCATATGAATTTCATGATTGCTTTATCTATTTCTACAAGAAATGCCGTTGGGATTTTGATTGGCATTGCATTAAATCTATAGAGAACTTTTGGTAATATCGCCATTTTGATGATGTTAGTTCTGCCTATCCATGAACAGGGTATATTTTTCCATCTTCTAAGATCTTCTTCTACTTCTCTCTTTAGGGTTCTGTAGTTTTCGTTGTATAGGTCTTTCACCTCTTTTGTTAGGTTGATTCCCAAGTATTTTATTTTTTTTGAGGATATTGTGAATGGAGTGTTTTTCCTCATTTCCATTTCAGAAGTTTTGTTGCTGATATACAGAAATGCCTTTGATTTATGCGTGTTGATTTTATATCCTGCCACTTTGCTGAATTCATTTATTAGTTCTAGTAGTTTCTTTGTAGACCCTTTTGGGTCTTCTAGGTATAGAATCATGTCATCTGCAAATAGTGATAATTTAAGTTCTTCTTTTCCAATTTTTATGCCTTTAATTTCTTTCGTCTGTCTAATTGCTCTGGCCAGTGTTTCGAGAACTATATTGAATAGAAGTGGAGATAGAGGGCATCCCTGTCTTGTTCCGGATTTTAGAGGGAATGCCTTCAACTTTTGTCCATTCAGAATGATGCTAGCCTGAGGCTTAGCATAGATAGCTTTTACAATGTCAAGGTAAGTTCCTGTTATCCCTAGTTTTTCTAATGTTTTGAACATAAAGGCATGCTGTACTTTGTCGAATGCTTTCTGTGCATCTATCGAGATGATCATATGGTTCTTATCTTAAAGTCTATTGATGTGGTGAATAACATTTATTGATTTCCGTATGTTGAACCATCCTTGCATCCCAGGGATGAATCCTACTTGATCATGGTGCACTATTTTTTTGATGTGTTTTTGTATTCGATTCGCCAGAATTTTATTGAGGATTTTTGCATCTAGGTTCATTAGAGATATTGGTCTGTAGTTTTCTTTCTTTGAGGTGTCTTTGTCTGGTTTCGGGATCAGGGTGATGTTGGCCTCATAGAATGAATTTGGAAGAGCTCCCTCTTTTTCTATTTCCTGAAATAACTTGAAAAGTATTGGTATTAATTCTTCTTTAAAGGTTTTGTAAAACTCCGCTGTATACCCATCCGGTCCTGGGCTTTTCTTGGTTGGTAGTCTTTTGATGGCTTCTTCAATTTCATCTATTGATATTGGTCTGTTCAGATTGTCTATATCCTCCTGACTCAGTCTGGGCAAATCATATGACTTAAGAAATTTATCGATGTCTTCACTATCCTCTATTTTATTGGAATATAGATTTTCAAAATAATTTCTAATTGTCTTCTGTATTTCTGTAGCATCTGTTGTGATATTGCCTTTTTCATCCCGTATGTTAGTAATTTGAGTTCTCTCTCTTCTTCTCTTCGTTAGCATGCCTAAAGGTCTGTCGATCTTATTTATTTTTTCGAAGAACCAACTTTTAGTTTTGTTAATTTTTTCAATAGTTTCTTTTGTTTCAATTTCATTAATTTCCGCTCTGATTTTAATTATTTCTTGCCTTCTGCTACATTTGCTGTTGTTTTGCTCTTCCTTTTCTAGGGCTTTGAGTTGGAGTGTGAGCTCATTTATTTGTTGGTTTCTTCTTTTTTTGAGGAATGACCACCAGGAGATGAACTTTCCTCTTAAAACTGCTTTCATTGTGTCCCATAGATTCCGATATGTTGTGTCTGTATTTTCGTTTATCTCTAAGAATTTTTTGATTTCCTCCTTTATGTCTTCTGTAACCCATTGATCATTCAGTAACATATTGTTCATTTTCCATGTGATGTAGGATTTTTCCTTCCTTCTTTTATCATTGATTTTCAATTTCATTCCATTATGATCAGATAAAATGCGCATGGTATTATCTCTACCCCTTTATATTTACTGAGGGTTGCCCTATGGCATAATATATGGTCTATTTTTGAGAAGGATCCATGTGCTGCTGAGAAGAAAGTATATCCATTTGATGATGGTTGATATATTCTATATAAGTCAGTTAAGTCTAGGTTATTGATTGTGGTATTGAGTTCTATAGTTTCTTTATTTAACTTTTGTTTGGAGGATCTGTCCAATGGTGAGAGAGGTGTGTTGAAGTCTCCCATAATTATTGTGTTGTGGTCTATTTGATTCTTGAATTTGAGGAGAATTTGTTTTGTGAATGTCGCAGCACCATTATTTGGTGCGTAAATATTGATAATTGTTATGTCTTGTTGGTGAATGGTTCCTTTTAACAGTATATAATGACCTTCTTTATCCCTTTTGATTAACTTAGTCTTGAAGTCAATTTTATTCGATATGAGGATGGCCACCCCTGCTTGCTTACGAGGACCATGTGCATGGTATATTTTTTCCCATCCTTTCACCTTCAGCCTGTGTATGTCTTTTCCCATCAGATGTGTCTCCTGGAGGCAGCATATTGTTGGATTTGTTTTTTTAATCCATGATACCAGCCTATGTCGCTTTATTGGAGAGTTTAAGCCATTAACATTCAGAGTTACTATTGATATGTGGTTTGAACTTCCATCCATGTTTGATTGTTTATCCTTTTTTTAAAAAAAAATTTAGTTTGTCTCTCCATGATTGTCTTTCCCCTTGCCCTCTGTCTTTACTGAGGCACTTCCCACTGATGGTTTTGGTTATTGTTTTTCATTTCTTCCTCGTGTAGTGTTTTGCTCAAAATGCTTTGCAATGCTGGTTTTCTGGCTGCAAATTCTTTTAACTTTTGTTTATCATGAAAGATTTTTATTTCGTTGTCAAACCTGAAGCTTAATTTTGCTGGATACAGAATTCTTGGTTGGAATCCATTGTCTTTCAGTGTTTGAAATACATTGTTCCATGACCTTCTTGCTTTCAGTGTCTGTGATGAAAAATCCGTGGTTAACCGTATTGGTTGACCCCTAAATGTAATCTGTCTCCTTTCTCTTGTAGCTTTTAATATTTTCTCTTTGTTCTGTATATTGGATATCTTCATAACAATGTGTCTTGGCGTTGGTCTACTGTGATTTTGTGTGCTCGGTGTCCTGTATGCATCTTCAATTTGTATATCTGTTTCCTTTTTTATTTCTGGAAAGTTTTCTGTAATTATTTCATTCAGCAAGTTTCTCATTCCCTTGGTTTGAATCTCTGTTCCTTCTTCTATCCCGATGACTCGTAAGTTCGGTTTCTTAATGTTATCCCATAATTCTTGGATGTTTTTCTCGTGATTTTTTACCAGCCTTTCTGAGTTGGCTAGACTCTTTTCAAGATGGTATATTTTGTCTTCATTATCTGATGTTCTGGTTTCTACTTGCTCCACTCTGTTAGTGATACTCTCAATTGAGTTTTTAATTTGGTTTATCGTTTCCTTCATTTCTAGAATTATTGTTTGATTATTTTTTATAATCTCTATCTCCTGATAAAGATGCTTAACTTCTTCTTTTATCTGTTTGTGAAATGCATTCTCAATGTGTTCTTTCGCTGCTTGAATTTGCTGTCTTGTATCCTCTTTAAGGTTCCATTCCATCTGTCTTAGGTGTTCCTTGAGTTCTTTATATGACCATTTTTCTGATGACTCTAGGTCCTCCTGAATATTTAGGCTGTCCTGCGTTGTTTGTACTCCTTTTCTTCCTTGTTTTTTGAAGCTGCTCATGTTGCTTCTTGTTCTGTTTGACTGCTGAGTTACTGTTTACTCCTATAAATTAGTTTGATGCTTGGGAGGAAAGGTATTTGAAGGGAAGGGAAGAAGTCTCTAAAGAGAATGAGAGTAGGCAGGTAGAATTCAAGAAAAAAGGGGGGATAAGAAAAATGAGAAGGCTAAAGAAGAAAAAGAATAGGAACTAAAAAAGAAAAAGATTAAAGAAAATAATAAAAATAATAATTAAAAAAATTTAAATTAAAATTAGTAGAAAAAAAAATTTAAAAAAATATTTTGTAAAAAAAAAATTAATAAAACAACAAGAAAGAAAAAAATGAAAATGAAAGAAAAACCTAAATCAAAAAAAAAAAAAAGGAGAAAAGAAAAAGAAAAAAAAAAACCTAATAAATGCAGTCTTAGAGTTTGATTAACTTCTCTTCCAGTAGATGGCGCTGTGCCCACCAGGTCAAGTTTCTCCTGTCAATACGCGGGAACCAATCACTGTGCAGCAGCTCCTCCCAGACTGGGCGAGTCTCCAATCCTGAGTGTTTAGGGCCTCCTCTTGTGTGTAGTCACTTCCCACTTTTTCTCTAGCCAGGCCCCTCTCACCACAATACTGGCTACACGCCAAGTCTGCTGCTCCCGGGAGCCCTGTTTTCATGAACGACTGGGCACACTCTTCCAGTTTGCCATTCCCTCAGACCCTAAGCTTGTAGAGTTTGGGGCTGAGAATCCTCAGCGGCTTTTACTTGCCCTCTGGTATCCACTTCCCCGTAGGTGGTGCAAGAGACCTCAGCAGTCAGCCCTGGTGGGAGCGGTAGTTCCGCTTGCGGGACCCCCACCACCTCTGATTCCCTCGGGCTGGCTGAAGCACTCACAGGAGAGCTGGGAGGGGCCCTTACGGGAGAGCTGGGAGGGGCTCTTAGAGTTTTCCCGATGTGTGGAGAGGCAAGGCTATGGGATCACACACCTGTTTCAATGAAGTTATCTCCTCCGCAGCAGTCTGATGACACGGTTTCCCTTTGCTGGGAGACTAATTCAACGAGTGCGTCCTTCTCTCCCAAGCCCCGTTTCAAACCTGTGGCCACTACTTATGAAGGCTCGGTAGGCATTTACCTTCCTATGATGAGAAGGGCTGACCAGTTGTTTCAGCTGGATGAATTAATGCCGAGTCATAGCTGTTTGTCTGCGGGAAGCAGGTGACCGGGAGTTTGAATTCAGCGGGTCAGAGCTCAGTGCGTGTTCTCGGATCACTTGGATTTTAAATTGTCGCTCATCTTATCAGCTGTTTCATATAATTCGGCAGCTCATTCGCGCGGTGAAGAGTCTGCTCTATGGTGCTCCATGGGAGGCGGCGGCAGCAGCGGCGGCGGCAGCGGCAGCGGCCTTCGGGACCCCCGGGGAGGGGGTGCGGGTTGGGGGAGGGGAGGCGGCGCCTCAGGGCCGCGCGGTCCGGGTACCGGACACGCAGGAGAGCGGGCGGGGTGGGGGAAAGAAGTTGAGATCTAAATTTAGAGACTGAGCTTGGGAGGAGAGACGGCTGGGGAGAAAGAAGCAAGGCGGAAAGGCGGAGAGGAGAAGGGGAAGGAGAAGGAGAAGGGGCTGAGGGAGCCGGGCGGCTCGGGCTGCAGCCTTACTGCTCGCGCTGAAGTCGTGCTGTACTCCCTTCACCTTGGCTGGATTAGTGGCTGATTCACTCCACCTAGGCCCCTTTCTTGACATGGTGCTGGGTTTTTGTCGACAGATCTCCTTTAATGATCTTTACCTCATCTTTTCAGACGCCGCGGCGCGGGGCTCAGAGCGGCTTACTCACTTCCCGCCGCCATCTTCCTCAATCTCTCAAAATTTTCTAATTGATGCTTTTTGTTTTATATCCATTTACCCTTTGCATACTGTCTTGTGGTCTTACAGAAAAAAAAATATATATATATATATATTCCATCACTTAAAATTTGACATGATTTTTTCGATTATTTCATAAAATTAATTTGTTTGATTAAATTTATTTAATCATTATGGCTATGTTAACCGTCTTACTTAGAATTGTGTTTCTTCCTGTGTTTTAGGATTTTGGCTTCCAGGGTTATGTTAACAGGCAAGTGTTTTGTCCATTTGGTCTCTCTCCTCAAGTTCTATGTTCCACTACCAATGCTGCTGCTTCTGGTCCAGTTTTGTATTCAGCCATGTAAAGGTTCTGGTGAACAGTTCTTTCAGTTCCTAGTTGGAGGTTCTTTCAGAAAATTCTCAATTTCCTAGGCTGCCTATTGTTAACATTCAAAGCCTCAGGGGGGATTCAACAAGTTTTTTCTTTTCAAAATGCTTCCATAATTTTGGAGTCAGTGACTCACATCAGCCAATGGTTTAATCAGCAAATGATTTTGGTCTTCTGTCTCACAGATCATGTTAAACATAACATACTAACACCTAGATTTTGCTGCCAGTCTTATGCTTTCATATACAAAGTACAGTAGGTCTGTGGCTTCAACTAACTTATCACACTGTACTTCTCCTCCAAATCTTGTCCATCTACTGTCAACTTTGCTTTGGGATCCAGAGATGTTTTAGTTTTCCATTTTAATATAAACTGTGTATTAGTAGTTTGGGAGAAGAAAGGAAAGTACCAAAGCCTGAAATCAATTATCTTGATCAGGAGTCTGTTACATTTTTTAATTAAAAAGTAAAACTTCAATCTTATTTAGGAAAGAATAAAAATACCAATCCAGCCCAGATAGTGATAGAAAGTATACATCAAAAATTTATGAGCTTCAATATGCATATGAAGACAAAAAATATTAAAAATAAAGCAATTGACCTTTATATTGAATAAGCTTAAAAAAACACCCCAATCCAATGAAAGTATAAATAACTTTTAGAAAGAAGACAAATATGTATATGTGTGTGTGTGTGTGTGTGTGTGTGTGTGTGTGTATGCCTGGCAATTGAATTGATCAGAAATGCCAAAAGATGATTTATTTAAAAGCCAAAATAATTAGCACAGATTTAGAAATATTTCTAGAATAAAAAAATTAAAAATCAAGGGGAAAAATTAACTAGAGGTTCAAAGACTAAGAAATCATTTTGAAGAATTACAAGTTATATTTTAATAAATTTGGAAGGCTAGGCTAAAATAATTTTCTAAGTATGTGTGTGTGTTCAACATGAGCTCAAGAAATAAAAATTTCAATGAACAAATAAATATGAAATAAATGGAAATGCTAAGAATATGTTTTAAAAATGTATCTAGCTAATGAAGTTTTATATAAGATTCTACAAAAATTTCTAACAATAAAATCCTTACAACTATTTCAAATCATAAATAATAATGGAGTATTCTCTTTTTTTTTTTGATGGGGGTATCAGGGATTGAACTTGGGGCCAGTCAACCCCAGCCCTATTTTGTATTTTATTTAGAGACAGGGTCTCACTAAGTTGCTTAGCACCTCACTTTTGCTAAGGAGTGGCTTTGAACTTGCAATCCTCCTGTCTCAGCCTCCCCAGCCACTGGGATTATAGGCATGTGCCACTGTGCCTGGCTTAATAATGAAATTTTCTTAAGCATAGAAAAAAATAATAATGACAGCAAAAATTATAATAAAGTCCCAATGAATATGAGGTTCAGCATTATACATAGAACATTAACAAATGAAATATACAAATGTATTAGATTAATAATACTTGTTAACTAAATTGGGCTCTTAGGAATAAATTCCTATTTAAATATTTGATAATATGTTAATTCAATCATGACACTCATTTAATAAATGAAAATTATGATCATCATACCATTATGAAAAATATTTTGCTAAAATATGCCAGAAATCTAGGAATAGATGAAAATATTTTACCTAATAAAAAGTATTTGCCAGAAATCTTCCTCATATATCACAATGAATGCTAAAATTTTAGATATACTGAGTCTAAAATGCACAGTATGTTGAGTTTCCATATTACTGTTATTCTCCAACACTACAAAGAGTTCATAACTAAGGCAATGAAAAGGAAAAAAAATGAAAATATAAACATTTCAAAAGAGAAAAAATATCTCAGGGAATTATGATGATAGTGCTAACAAATCCAAAAGAATAACTAACAGACTACTGAAAGTACAGAGAAGTCTAAGTAGCCAAATATAAGGTAAATACATAAAGACCAGTGATCAATCAATTAGGTAATATAATAGGGAATAATCTCATTAACGGAATAAAAATACCAATACAATAGAATAGCTATGAAAACTAATGATGCAAATCTTATACAAAACAAACTCAATTGAACTGTATGAAGCACGGACTTGGTGAAGATGTAGATTCTTCCAAATCAAGCATAAGAGAAAGAAACTCAATTGGATTTGACTAATGTGGCAGGCTGAGTTCTAAGATAATGCCTGGTGACTTTCAATAACGTCTAACCCCTTCCTTTGACTGGGGGTTGAATTATAAGATGTCTCACCCATGATTATGTTATATATCATGTGAAAAATGTGGAATTCCTATGGATGTACTCAGCTCTGTCAAGTGGACCCTTAAATAGTGGAATTTTCTGCACATGGCCTCAGAATTGGGAGGCCTTGTAGTGAAGGATGCAAGCAACCTCCAGGAGCCCAAGGTGGCCCCTGGCTGTCACTGGGAAGGGAACAAGGACTTCCATCTTACAATTGCAAGAACTAATTTTTACCAGTAACAAGAATAAACTTGGAAGAATGTTTTCCACCAGAACTCTCAAAGATGAATTTGGCCAGACTGACACCTTAATTTTGGCCCTATGTTCCATTTAACAGAGGACCCAGTCTTATTGTGCCTTGCTTCCCACACAACAGTGAACTAAGAGATTGTTGCTAAGTTTGTGATGATTCATTTTGTAGAAAGAAGAATCAAATACAACTAAATCATTTTAAAATTCATCTGGAGTAAAAGTGTCCACAATTTATATTTTAGCCTCCATTCCTACCCCCACTCTGCTTCCTGCCTCTCTGTCATATCCCTATGCCACCAATTATTCAAGTCAAGGGCTTTCAATACTTTTAGCACATTTGCCACCATCTCGTATCATCACTTAGCTCCTTATCTGCTCAGAGTTTACTGTTCAACATTGTAATAATTGGTTCTCAACTCCTAAGCCTGCTTTTGCTCTATCATACTGATATGAGTTTTTCAAATTTGAAAAACTCCAAATTTGATAGTATTCAACTTGCTGTCTAATGCTGACACCAGCTTGGCATAACCCTCAGCTACACTCAGTGAAGAATATATCAAATCCTATGTCCTTCCACCTAACCACCCTTCACTCTCTGAGACAATTTTCTTGTCTCTTCCACTACCATGTAACTTACAAGTTCTATTCTTTTTTCCCTCTTGGATAAAGCCCTTGCTACCTACTTTGCTAAAAAAGAAAAAAATAGAAGCAAACAGAAAAGAACTTTTGTTAGCTTCCAACCCAGTCTGCCAAACTTCTTGCATCTATGTCTGTATAATTATGCTCATGCTCTTTCTTGAGTTTCTGCTCATAAGAATGAGCTGTAGAAAAGGAAAAATATGATTCAGCTCCTTGTACGTTAGAGATGTTGGAGACATACAAGATGTCTGTGATTTATGGTAAAATATTTTCACTGTTGAAGCAACACTGTCTTAATTAAGAAGAGTTTTTTCTCTATAAGGAGTATATTTTCCAGCAGGATTGATTAAATATTTGAAAATAATAACATCATTTTTCCCCTGGAGCAATTTTTAAATGACTTTGTTTATGAAAGACAATATTTCAAGTTAATGGTTTCCAAAGAAAATTGGAGAAATTATCTTTAATGACCAATATTTAATATTATTTCTTCTTCTTCAAAGAAAAATCATAATCAGTTTTATAATAAGGAAGTGCAATTTAAACATTACTGCACCAAGGCTTAGGACCAGAAAAATCTTCATCTTGAACTTTGAAACTAGCAGGTAAGAGGCCCTTCCATGGTAACTCATAAAGACTTTCTCCCTGTTGTCTGACGTGTAGAACATACATTTCTCTTCAACCTCCTGCCAAGATTGTGAAGGATAGTGTCAGCCTTCATAAGAGGCAGGAAAACTGAATTGGAATTTGTACAGAGGACTAAAACTTATAACATATGTTCTTATATGCTATAAGAACTTAAAGAAATCACTCATTTAAATTCAATCAATATTCCATCTAATTATCCATTATAAACTTTAAGAATTTTATAGGCATATTACAAAATTTATTTTTCAAAAATACATTGTCTTGTTTTGAAACAGTATCCAAGTAAACTCAATTAGAGTGACATAAGCCTAATAAAATGAATGAACACAGCATGTAATCACAAAAAAAAAGGAATAAAAAAGAAAGAACTTTCTTAAGATGGGGTTAGATGGTCTAGCTAAAAATGTGATGAAACTTACAAAGTCTACAAAAGGAAAAAGAAACATTCCTTTGCACATATTTCAATCTATAAAAATAATTTGTTCTTCTTTATTATAAAAGGAAAATGGAGAACAAAATTTTAAAAATACCTTTAACACTTAAAAATTATTAATAAAATGAATAATAGAAATCAAAGATAATAAAAACAAGAGATAGAGAAGAAACCAAGTAGGTTAGCTTAAGTCTGCAGTAACTAATAATAACTAGCAATTTCTGGACATACTCTGTGCCAAGCAGTGTCCTTGGTACTTTGCATCTGTCATTACCTCTAACGCTCACAGCAATACTTGGGACAGGTGATATTATTGCCTATGTTCTGTAGTTGGGGAAACACATTCACAAAGATTAATGAACTTACCCAACATCATATCTCTAGGAAGGAAAGCAAGTACCAGCCAGATCCCAAGAATCTTACTCCTAAGGCCACGCTTTCAATAACTAAACAGAATCACACATGGATAATGCCCTTGGACTCTCATGTACAGAGCCTTGTGAAGCTCCTCTGAGGAGCCTACTACTGAATTAACACCAAGCAGCAGAGCCACTGCACAACCCATAATGGAATTGATCCAGTTCAGGGAAGACTTAGCATGTTGGCCTCTCAGGTTGTGTTGCTTCCTTACTTCTTCATGTGACCTTTCCATAACCTCTCATAACCTGAAAATGTCTTTGATCCTTATAAAGTGAAAGGGACCTATTAACTTGAGATATTTTCTGAGTTTTTCAATATAAGTAAGAAGAGGCAGTTGCCACCAACAGCATTCTAAATGGTTCAGGAGATTTTCATGGGAAAACTGGTCTGAAAATATGAAGTGTTTACTAAATTTTACTAAGTAGTTAAAAAGAAATTATTGTCTTAATAACAAAATAATAGTTAGGTTGTGTGAATTTACACTGGGGTCAGATGGAACATTATAAAATGTGTAGCATCATATTGAAAGGAGTGGGTAAAACAATAAAATAGGTAAGTAAGAGTCAAACATACTGAAAATGGAAGCTCAGCCTATATTTAAATCCACTGGGAGTGTTATTAAAATACTATGTGGAAGCTTTTTATGTCAAAGGGATAGTATGAGACACTTGGATTTTTGTGTTTGAAAAAAGGAAGAATGAACTTACAATGATTCTTTTATGACATATTAAAATAATTAAATTTTTAAAAATACACACAAAAAGCGTCATCTCCACATAATTTTAATATCTAAAGTAAATTGGTATAAGTATCCTACAATGTAAACAATATGAGTAAATTATAAAATATTCTTTAATTTCCCTCTTGAAAACTAAAAAAGAAATAAACTACATTAACAGATCAAAAGTCATTTGCAGCAAATCAATGGAAGTTTGTGAAGGTTTTCTAAGTAGTTTCCAAATCTATTGCCATTATGGCATATACATAGCTAACATAAATGGCCTTCTTAAAAAAAAACTGTCAAACACAGTTTGAAAGTTCTCAAAATCATAACTGATTAGTATTTAAATTCCATCATCTATTAGTTCTAGACCAAAATAGGAAAGACTGCTGGAGTACACACACACACACACACACACACACACACACACACACACACACAAACACAGACTTAATCAGCCTTAATAATTGCAGGATACTATAAACATATACTGGTATATACTATAAATTATATGGTGAATACTATAAATAAATTCTATGGGTAGCTTAAACAACAAACATTTTTTTCTCACAGTTCTGCAGGTATGAAGGCTAACTAAGATCAAGGTGCCAGCCAGATCAGGTTCTTTGTGAGGGTCCTTTTCTGCCTTACAAATAGTTGTCTTCCTATGTCCTCATGTTGTAGAAAGAGAGCCAGCTACTTCTGACCTCCTCTTATAAAGGCACTAATCCAACCCATGAGGGCTCCACCCTCATTCATGACCTAATTACTTCCTGAAGACCTCAACTCCTAATCCCATCACATTGGGATTAAGGTGTCGATATATAAACTTTGGGGATACATAGTATTCGTTCATAATAGAAAGCTACCCAGGAGCCTGGGGCAGTGGTGCACTCATCCCAGGGACTTGGAAGACTGAGGTGGGAAGATCGCAGATTCAAAGCCAGCCTCAGCAACTCAGCGAGGCCCTAAGCAACTCAGCAAGACCCATCTGTAAATAAAAATATAAAAAGGACTGATGGACTCAGTGTTAAGTGCCCTTGGGTTATATCTCCAGTACCAAAAACAAAACAAAACAAAACAAAAAGTTATCCTGGAAAGTACATGGGACTCTCTTATTTGTATCCTTCTACACTCCAATCTCTGTGGTCAAGAGATGTATTCCTACTACATTTGTGATAATCATTACTGCCTTGCACACCTCAGCCTTTCTGGAAACCTGTGGGATTATTCTTTCTGGCCACTCTTGTAGTCAGGAAGGCCTGTGGTAGCTCTACCTAATGAGCCGTGAGTAGAAATGAGTCGTGATGTTCCTGAAAGAAGTTGTAAACATCTCTGAGAGACCCTCCCAGTGTTTTTGAACATTTTTCACAGAACAAGTCATTTTTTAAAATTATATATTTGTAGTTGTAGTTGGACACATTACCTTTACTTACTTACTTACTTTATTTATATGTGGTGCTGAGGATTGAACCCAGGGCCTTGCGAGCACTCTACCACTGAGCCATAACCCCAGCCACGCCCCCCCCCCCAACAAGTCATTTTTAAACACAGGTTTCTTAGAGATAACAAAGGTAAGTCCATCACTTCAACCTTCACATAAAAACTACCAAGGGAAATGGAGCATGAGCAAACAATGAACTTTTGATATTTTAAGTCACTGATATTTTGGGGACTTCTTACTATGCATAAAACAAGGAAATAACTCTTATTTCACAGACTTTGGTTCTGCAAATTGTAGTCAATTTAATAAAATAGCACTTCTCAATCCTGAGTGATACATATACATTTATTAAAAGAAAAATATGATAATGGCCTTAACTTTTTAAAATATTTAATGTACTGTTACATTAAAATTGTTAAAAATTTCATGTTTATGATAGTGGTAATATGCAATCGCAACATTATTAATTTTTTCAAACTACTAATTGATTTCCAAAATAACAACAGTAACAATTTCATGAGTGATATAGCTTTGTTGAAATGAAGTTGCCACTAGAACATAAATAGGGGATCAATACGACTCAAAGAGTCCTTTTGAGTTTGGTGTGTTGTTACTTAGCAAATGCCATATGATTCAATTTTCCCACATATTATAAAAAAGCCTCTGCCAATCTGTCCCTTTCACAATGAATTGTGACACAATCTATCATTTACATAAATTATTTTTGTATTCCATGACCTTATTTTGTTATTCTTATATAATTAGAACAGCACTTATTAGTATCCACTCAGTCATACGTATCTGCACATTCTCAAAAATATGATTATCAAGCATGAGCAGAATGCTATTGCACCAAAATAACAACAAAAACTTTGTGAATTCTCATAGAAAATGGATAGCTCCTCAAACTATACTCTTTAACTGCAGTTTGAACAGTGCTGTCTTAAAGGATTGAAGTGCCTCATTGTGGGAAGACCAGACAATCACAAATGTTTTCTGTTTCCCAGATTATCTTGAATTTCATCTATCTGATAGCTAATGCCATTCTAGATTCCTTGTTTTCCTTATGTCCTTCCTGAAAGCTCATTCTTGAAAGATTTGAATAACCCACTCATAACCTAGCTTGGATATCAGTTTTAGTCATTTGACCTCCAAGCTCACAGAGGCAGACAGTCACTTGAAGCCACATTCTATACCTATCTCAACTGGCTTTAATGGATAAATCTTAAGCTTGACTGAGGCCAAATTCTTAGGTTTCAAATTTACTTAATAATAATGGCCAGACTCTTGAATTTCAAATTTACTTAATAATAAAGAAGAATACCTAGGACATGAGATTACTATAAATAAGTGACTGTCTAAAGATAAAAAGATAGTTATCAAATCTGACATAAGAATATGCCCATTAGAGCCACAGGACCACTCATTAAAGTTGTAAAAACTAAATCTGGACCATTTTGTATGTTTATTTAAATATGTTATGTCATATTATTTTTACCTGCTAAATAGCAAAGACAATCATAATCATGCCAAAGTAAATGTTTAATTTTGAACAGCTTTCCTCGTTCTTTATTCAAAACATTTTGATTCTAATATTTTAATTATTAATTAGCACATGCATAATATTTAAAAGCTAAAAATTAATTAAACAATTATTAGCTGATCTTGATATTAAATTAAATCTTTTCTAGACACAAATTTTGCAGAGCTGGAAAATTAATATAAGAGCCAAGATACAATAAAAATTCCTCTTTGTTGATTATTTTGCTCAAAAGGAATTGGCAGTGCCTTTTTCCATTCCCCAGTCTGCACAGATAATTCAAAGGCATGAAAATTCTGGAGCAGTTCATGGCTTCAAAATGGCAACAAAGCCGAAATCTGTTGGTTTCTATCAAACCAAGAAAAATGGAAATATTTTCATTTCAACCTTCTTTTTATTTTTTGGTTTTGAATGTCTGCTTGTGAACTGTCAATAACAGAATGATTATGAGATATCTCTGTGACATCTTGTGTTACAAAATTCAATTTGACACTAACAAGAAAACTCAGAATTACTGCCAATAATATTTGCTTTTTGTTTTGTGAAAATATAGCCATACCTTGCAGAACACACGTAGTACTATGTACAAAGTCCCTAACCAAGAGAAAATATTAAAAACACACAAAATAATTCAATGATATTTGATAAAAGGCTTGCTCAGATAACCACCTTTCCATTGCACCAGCCACAGTAACATGAACATTATTCCTTACTGGACATTTTATTCCTATCTGCAAAAGACCAGCAGGAACATAGTATCTACTATATCACCCAGAGTCCAATGAGGAAAATGGAAACCACATGAGATATTTCAAACAGAGGGGATTAGTTGGTTTTTTTTAAAGGTGTTTATTAGACTGAAAGAGCAAAAAAGCAGAATATGATTTAACCCAGCTATTAACGACTGCAGAAAGCAGCTACTATTTCCAGGGTAGGGAAACGAAAGGGATGAGGAAGTGGTAGAAGCCTGGAGCCCACTAACCAACCCTTCTAGGATAACTAAAGAGATCCTAGAAATCTGAAAAAGTGCAGCCCTTATTATATTGGGAGCATGAAAGAGGTGGCAGGTAGTAGGTACTGGGATGAGCAGAATGAGGTGTGCTTGACACCAGTCTGGAAACAGTCTGACCCTCTGTATCTGTTGCTGGGCCACAGAGGAACTGCTGCTCAATAGAGCTGGATCTGCCAAAGGGGCTCTACTCAGAGGTGCTGAAAGAGACAGAAGAAGTGCCACTGGGCAGAAGTTGGTAATATCTGAGGTGACATTGGTGCTGGAACCAAGGAACAATTCTGTGCTAAGGGCATTGGAGCTGCCAGAGGATGGTGAAGTCCATAGCTTCATGCAGCTGCAGGAGGAAGGCCCAGAAGCTGGAAACAGGAAATGAGTCACTTCCTCCTTTCTTCATATCTCAGTCTCTTTCCAGGACCACTCATTAGCAAAATCTAACTAAAATCCAAAAGGCAATAAAAACTTGCATCATAATCTGTGGGGTATCAGAAACCCACAATACACAGAAGGGCACAGAAGGAAAGAAGTGGATGCCAAATATAAACAGGAATATGGCTGTTACATCAACTATTTTCAGTGTCAACTTTTCTATAGTATTCGTTTGTCATGACTATAGTTAGAGTTGCTAATGAAAATTTGGTATCTTATTTTTCTTATTTTACTAAAAGCAGGATAATAAATAAGATGATAGAATACAAGAGGGGGCTAAAACAATGTAAAATATAATAAACTAGTGACTTTAAGCCTGCTAGTGAAGAAATATTTTTACTTTAATAAAGGAATATTTAGTAGATTTATGCAAATTACAAAATGATATTGCAGCTATATTTTCTTACCTTTTTGAAGCCATGGTAATGTTCTACTTAAATTTTTGTTATTCTGTTCAAATTTCCACATTTGATGTTATTGAGCAGATAATTTATGTAAGAAATAAACCATCAGGGAAAAATCTTTAGCCTTTATGGTAGATTGCAGATGGCCTCTAAATTCTTTGCTATTCTTGTTGAAATTTCTCTTGAATCTAGATTGCCAAAGTAAATAATAAAATGCAGGAAAATCAAGTTTGGGGATTTCCAAATGTAGATTATAAAAACCCTGTAACTTCTACCTCATATGCCTGAAAACCAGCTGCCTTGTAAGAAGTCCAACTGTCCCAAGACCACCATGCTGGAGATATCACATAAAGGGCTCTTATCAACAGTCCCAGCAGAATCTGATTTCTCCTTATTCCCTCCAAAGTGCCAAGCCGGGAACCATGGTCTCTATAAAGAGCAGATGAGGGGTTGGGGTTGTGGCTCAGTGGTAGAGCACTTGCCTGGCATATGTGAGGCCAGGGTTCGATCCTCAGTACCTCATCTAAATAAATAATAAATAGATAGATAGATAGATAGATAGATAAGTAAAATAAAGGTCCATTGACTAAAGAAAAATATTTTTTTTAAAAAAAAAAAGAGCAGATGAACCAGTTAGCCAATTCCTACTTAAATATTTCGGCTACTGAATTGCAAAATAAAGCTCTTATGTTGAGCCACAAGTTTTGAAGCACTTTGTTATTTAGTAATAGATAATTAATTATGGCAATTCTAATAATAACTAAAAAATGTGCACTTAAATTATCTATATTGACCAGGTGATGCTGACTGAATTAGCTAAAATTATTAAATCATGAAATATTACTCAAGAAGTTTCAAGGATGAAGTATTCTCATTTTTTTATTGGTAAGTTGAAAGTTAATGTAATACTTGAGAGAAACTCTTTAAGAATGTGAATCTGATACAAGTTGAGCTTATAGCCCTTCACTGTGAAGAGTCCCTTCAAGGCAGGAAGTTCCCTAAAAGTTCATGGTTGTAATTTTATATATTTTTCCCAAGGAGCCCCACCCTTATCCAAGTTGTATAAAGTCCAGGTCCCACAACATAGAATCTGTCCTTGGAAGATATACTTTAATAATCATAAAACTCTTTTGGCCATTCTTAGTAATCAGCCTTTTCTCCAAAAAAATAACTCAAAAAGAAAAGAAAGAGCTATGTTTATAAACCTCTTTGTCAGACCATTATATATAACTGAAAATTACCTAATTGTTCTAAAATAGCTGAATACTGAAGTAAATTATAAGCTATCAATTTAGGGCATGATGTCATCTTTTGGAAAATTAGTTACAAAGTCTCTAACAACATGAGAAATTGTCTGTAAAATGTCTAAGTGGAAAATTCATCTTGAAAGTTTACATGAACTAATTATAAGTATAAATGTATATATTACAGATAATAACTGGAAGAAAATTTGGAGAAGTGAAAACAATTATGTTCAGATGATGGTCATAAGATGTAACTCTGCTCTTAAAGTTTTTTAAAATTTCCATGTCTCATCTACTTTGCATCTCATTAAAGTCAATAAAAATTATTCAAAGACTCTCAAAAATCCACTTCAGAGATTTTATAAGAGTATTCTGTAAAAGATGCAGCTAAACTAAAATTACTGTAATGCCCAAGCTAGAGAAAGCAGGCCTGGTTTCGGGGAGCTACTTCCCACTTTGCAACATGTAATGTGGAAAAATAAACTTGTCATTAGGAAGGTAAATGCAGACACTTGGGGAAGTTTGGCGTCTTTCTATTCCCTTTTTGTCTCACAAGTGGCAAAGTAAAACCAACAGGGGACCGAAATCAAAGAGCCAACACTAATCTCCATCCTCTTACCCACCATTGTCAAACAAACAGATATGAGCGTACACACACACACACACACACACACACACACACACACACACGCTTCTTCCAATAGATGTGTAAAGAAAGCATTTGCTATATAATGGCAATTTGGGGAGTGGATATTATGGAGTGCCAGAAGATAAATAGTCAGATCTGGAGTCTATTTTGAGGTCAGTAGCCAGTGGTCCTATGACAGGAAGTGACTCCTTGCTTGCAGAGACCCTCCATGTCTTCATCTGTAAAATGAGGATGGAACCCCAACACCTTTTGTTCACAAACAAAATGGGCCCCATTTAAATGGCAGGGAATGTGTGAAGTCATATGACCTCAAGTGGTTTTTACCTCTGTTTCCACTACAATTTTAGATCATGGAATCAGAAGACAAAATTTTAAATAAGAGAAAGAAGTAAAATTTAAACAATAGAGAAGAAGTGGTGTGAGGAGGCAGAGGACCAGCTTCTCCCCTCTTCCCCAAATGTAGAAAACTATACAATGAAATGTTGGTTCCCTCCACGTTCTTTCTTTTTAGTTTGTACCAGAGGGAAACTCAAGGAGAGGCATTCTGACTGCCTCCATGGCAGGGGTATGACAAGCCTTGCTGAAGTACACCTCAGTCCTTCCATTGTACCCATAAAAGTTCCCACCTGATTCACTCTGGTGCTGGCTGAAGTTAAACTTGACCTCTGGCTCCACCTGGCTGAGGTTCAGTGGGAAGCTATTAAGCAAAAACCACGTCGTTTTCACACGAAATACCTTTTTCCTATCGTCAAGCAATAGTAAGGAAAGTCTCCCTTTCATATACATCCTCACAATGTGAATTCAAAATTGCCTACCATGTAATTTCCATTGAAAGCCATGCCACTACCAAGAGAGATACAGTCCCCATGCAGAGCACACCAATTGCCTCATTTTATCGCTGAGTCAATTGCAATCAAAACTCAGTTTTAAAAGTAAAGCATAGTAGTTCAGCCTCATATCCAAATTGCCTTTTTAAAATGATAGCTTATCACTACTTCCTAGGTTTTTCCACTCATTGTAAAGATGAGATGTGACCATATATGGCAATTGTCTATATTTTTTGTGAAACTATAATCAAGGATCTTAATTAGATTATGTTATACATTTCTTCTCATGTAAAATCATGTATAGCAATTCATTTTCAGAAATTTGGGGTAGGAAAAAGTATCTTCTTTCTATTCTTAATATTTTCTTTTCTTTCACCCCTATCACTGTCACGGATGGCTCTGGAGTCCCCCTTCGCCTAGGTCTATTCCATGATGTACATCTGGTACATCTGAGGACCACCACGCCCAGAAGGAGCAACACTTCTTTCCTCCTCCTGGTCTATGTGCAGCAGGAAGCTCCTCTCTTTTTAGCCCTGTTTCCTATGGTTCTGTTGCATACTTATTCCCTAGGGATCCCCAATGAATCTAAATAAAGTCACATGACCCTGCATTTTTTGTATGTTAAGTAAGTTAAGCCAAGATAAAAATACCATGAAATCTTAGTGACGACTTGCTTTTCTGTATTGAGTAAAATCTGAACACATTCTTGCGTACCTACTGTCAATAAACTGGTTTGAGCTCATGTGGGAGCATGGTTTATTTTATAAATATTTCCAGACATACATAAATATATATATTTGTACCATGCACAAAGCTTTCAGATAAGCTTTGGATAGATCATAGAAAGTTTAAGAAGCCATATGGAAGCTTCACCATTTCAAAATTGTGATCCTACACACTCAATCTCAGATCTAATACAAAAGTTTTAACCAAATTTTTGTCATTTCGTAGTGCGTGGGCTCTCTCTTGTCCAGTGAGGAGGTCCACAGAACAGGGCAGAGGAGAGTGTGGCTGCAGAGTCGCTAATCACGGCCTCCCAGACTAAGCAGGAAGCAGGTCTGATTTTATTGTGTAGTTACCATGCATATATACTCAGGCAGTAGCTAGGCAGCCACCAGTACAATTTCTGGCCAAGTGTGCTTACAGCGACCAATTGAGGAGCAGACCGTGGCACAAGTACTGCAACACATGGCCTCACACTCAGGGCTGTGCCTACAGGGTAAGCAGTTTGCTGCTGCTCAGGTGCCTAGCACGAGGGGAGTGGTTTGCCACTAAGACACTCTTAACCCCCTTAACATATGGCATGTATGCAGTACTCCATGCACTGGTCCCTACATAACAGTGGACTTAACATCATGGCTTTTAGGAGAATGCGTGCAAGGCTACTGAATGACTGTTTTCATTTTTATTTCTTACAGCATTAAAGCTTATTTTAACCTCTAGAAACTTGGCTATTCCGTTATATAAATATTTATTTAGTGTAACTATTTCAGCATAAGCAGTCTCAGAGGTTACAAGAAGAAAACACCTCCCTCTAGCAATGAAACCCTTAAACAGCAAATTCATGGGGACAGACTGCTTCCCAGTTACTCCATTGACTAATCCAGGTGGAGAAGGGAATAACAGAAAGGCTTGATATTTGGGTATTATCAGCCTTCTCAAGAAGACCAGTACATCTGGAAGTCTCTGAGGCATCTGATCTCTGAGGTATGGAAATGAGTGGTAGGAAGAGAAGTCAAACATTGCCTAAGAGATACTGATCAAAGCAATGTCTGATCCTTATTCACAGGAGTTTGGAAAACCTGGCACTAATTAAAATAGTGCCTGAGTAAAGTCCCAGGGGCTTTTCTGAACCAGAATTAGGCATCAGCTCCAAAGGCAGCATGGGAGATCTTAAAGGGATAAAGAGCCAAGCATATCAAGCTAGCTCAGTATGTAAACAGTAAAAGAGAACAGTACTGCCAAGGAACAGAATTTAATGGATCTTGGTCTCCTAGTGGGTAAGGGATGAAAGGGGATCAATTGGCCAGTGTAAACATTTCAGGCTTATCCAGATAAGTAAACATTTTATCCAGGCTCCACCTTTTGATTATTCAATTGTGTCTTGATAAGCTTCTGAAGTCTGTCTCTGGTTCTAGCCTCCATTGTGAAATTCTCCCTCCAGACCTCAGCCTCACCTATAAATCTCTCCACTCTCCTTCCAAGGATGCAAGATTTTATAATGGCTACCATTTTATAAGTTGAATTATATACATATTATCCAATTAATTCATTCAAAAGAATAGATCCCATACACTCCAAATAGACTTGATATAGTATTAATCCTCCCATTCACTCCAAATAGACTTGATACAGTATTAGTCCTTCCAATCAGAGATACAATAAAAATAATAATAATTTGAATGGGCAAAACAATGACAAGTAAATGAAAAAGAGATATCTAATGAGAATGTTTAACAAATCCTTTATCCATGGATATATGGTGGTGAGACTATGCAAAACGAGGCTTATTTAAATTAACAAACATTATAAAATATTTTCTAAAATGCAAAGCCCTCTGTAAATACTAGCTCCTCAGTGAATGTTACTATTCTGACGGTAGTATAAAGGAAGGATGTCAAAATAGTAATTTGAATTTATGGAGGGCCTCTCATTCTAGATACTTGTGCTTTGGAATGCCAGTGTATTAATCTCCAGGAGTAAAATAGTCAAGTTTATTAGCTCCATTTGCAGATAAAAAAATTGAGATGCAGAAAGATTATGAAATTCATATGTGGTTTGTGCAAGAAAGCTGGGGGTAAGAGGAAAAAAAATTGTTACTAAAGTGAAAATGTGTTCCACAGATAAGTAGTGGGCAAGATTTGATCTTCTCCTGTTCAGACTCATGGAGAAAGGAGGCACAAACCCAGCCAAAGCTACCTGAAACAGAAAAAGACTACACAGAGGAGGGATTCAGGGGAGTGTGTGGAGTGTGGGAGGCAGTGGCTCAACTCAGGAGACACCAAGGAAGGGCCTGCTTGCTTTGTTCAATCCAGTGGGAGCATCCTTTTGGCCTAAAGCCAACCCTCTGTTCCAAGCACTACCTTCCAAATTTACAGCTCTGGATGTAACTATTTTTTAAAAGCCTACTATTTTTATACACCAAAGACACCATCACTAATCATCAGGAAGTAGTCATTTAAGAGCCATACTCCAAAATGAAGATTAGAATCACAGAATAGGTAAAATCACCCAAATTAAACAGGAAGCACACAAAGACAAGAAACCACTTATTAACAAGAGAAACACCAAAATGAATAAAGGGAAACTCAGAGGTTTAACAAGGAATACATAAATTGTCATTGAAAATTAACAATGTAGCTGGGTGCAATGGTGTACACCTGTAATCCCAGCAGTTTGGGGAGGCTGAGACAAGAGGACTGCAAGTTCAAAGCCAGCCTCAGCAAAAAACAAAGCATTAAGAAACTCAGTGAGACCCTCTCTAAACAAAATACGACATAGGGATGGGGATGTTGCTCAGTGGTCAAGTGCCCCTGAGCTCAATCCCCAGTAAATCCCCCCACAAAAACCAATATAGATTTCACTGTCAATCCTTATTCCCTCCAATGTTTAAAAAAACTATTTTTTAAAAAAACTTACTATTTTTATTTAAAAACAAATCAATAAAAAGTAGTAAGTTGTTCCTACTTTCATAAATGAAAAAGACTTTTGCAAACTGTTTTATGATCAAGTGTTAGTCTGTGCAATTAGTAAACGGAGAACAAAGAAAAACAAGTGTCTATACCACACACGTGCATGTACACTATACTCTTAAAATATTATAATAAATTGACAGGACAGGTTACAGATAGATGTTTCTCCCATTAACAGATATTATTAGGTTATATTTAAAAATAATTAAATACTGAAAAAAACACACAATGACATCCAAGGAAACAAGAGGTTACTGAGAGACCTTTCATGTTAATCTTCTCAACTGACTTACTGCTCACAAGGACAAATCCTGGAAGAGAAAGGAAATTGTTGTCAAATTGCAATAGGCAAGGGTGCATAGGTTAATCACAGGGAATTTCTAGTTTAGGAAATGGCAAAACATAGACTAAGACTTGAGAAATCAAGTGATGCAATCACATGGCTGAAGCCATGTACTCAACCATCAGTACCTAATTGCCTTTTTGTTTGAGTTAAAAAAACAAAACAAACAAACAAAACCCCCATACATTTCTACTGATGCACAGTTGTCTGCTAAGAATTGCCTTGCTAACCCACCATGAATGTTATCCAGTACTGGAAGTTGAGAAAGATTAGGCAATATTTGCCTACCTATCTTCTGCTTCCTGGCAGAGTGGATTTTCAGTATGAGCACCCAAGTACCATATCCCAGCCAGCATCCATTCTGATAGATCATATCCCTGTCATACCATTACTGAATATTTTTATATCATTTTGTCTCCAAGAAAAAGTCAACTAAGCCTATCCAGACAGTTGATCATCTCCCTTTTTAAAATTCTTTAAGGATAACTGATTATTATTTGGTAGGATAGATTTCTATAATTATATTTCTTTCTTTAAACGATAATGGGAGAGAAGTGGTATCATATCATCTAAGCTGCTGATATAATATAAAGACCTTGATGCAAATCAAATCTACAGAAGATCTTAAGTCTAGATGGACCCCAAGGACAGATGGCACAGTCTAGTTATAATAAGAGAGGAAAGAAAGAAGTAGTCAGGATGGTGTAATATGAGAGGGCAGGACTTCAGTCTGTCCTCCCTGTGTTCCTGTGTAGTGTTTATAAAATGGTTTCTGGAGGTTGAGCCATCTGGGTTCAAGTGCCAGGTTCATATGGCAATTCACAGAGTGAAGAAGGGTGAATAAATAATGTTTCTGATAAGAGAAATATGATAAACTAAGGTGTAGAAACAAGAGTGATCATGGTTCATTCAGGAAGCAGCAAGTAGTTCAGTAAGACTGGGACACAGCAGTGGGGCAGGGCCAAGACAAGAGGATGGTGGGGGAGGGCTGGCCTTCACATACTTACAACACCTACTAAGCAATTTGAACTTTAGCCTAAAAGAAAGAAGATGCAGAGGAGTTTAAATTAAGGGAATGGCACCATCCCGTTTATGATATACTCTTTGAAAGGTGAAAAGCAAAGGGTGGAACACAATTGGAAATAAGAAATGGCACACATTCTTCTTGAGAATGAAGAGAAGTGGACAGAGCCTACCTTGTCCCTCACCTGTAACTCCCAAGTTCTCAAGGGTTTATAAATTACTCTTTTGAGATTTTACACTCAAGAACACTGTAGGTTCCACTTTTGAGCTTTGGCTTCTAAGAATCCAAAACTTGTGGCAAACCCCCTTTGCCTGGGCACCAGTTGGATTCACTCCAGTCTCTTATAAAGAAGTGAGTTTCACTTAGTGGTAATTATTCTTTTCTTGTTGTCCTCCTCCTCCTCCTCCTCCTCCCCACCTCAATTGATTTTTGTACCTCCTTTCCCCAATAAAATAGTATCTCCAAACATGACTAGACATTTATGGGAAGCAATATTTTTATGATGAATTTTGTTTATCTTCATTTTTCAAAGGAAAACAGAAAGCACATCTGGTCTCCAAATAATCTACCCACATCAAAGTCAGTGAGTAGTTTCCTAGAAGACCATACCTAAGTGGGAGATAACACAGATAAGTGATGTTATTTTGTACTTCACTATTACTACCTAAAACCTTTCCCATTCACCAAAATGCTTTTTTGGTGAATCAACCTCCATAAATAATACATTTTTTGGATTGTAAAATGGGAAGTATCCAAAACAGGATACAAGATTGTGTTTCCCACCAATATTTAATGACAGAGATAAGCCCAGGCTCTTTCCCCCAAGAGTTTTTAGATGGCAGAATATCCCCCTGGTATTTTGAAAGCAGAGTGAAATAGATTTTATACTACTTGAGTGTCAAGAAATGTGTGTGGTTCAGAGAGAACAACATAAAATCTGGAATCAAGCCATATGATCAAGATTCTAAACTGCTTAAATCTTCAGCATTTACATCTATTAAGTTTAATAAGAATTTTACCTTTTCCACTACCAAAAACTCTGAAATTGGAAATGCCTTATACATATTCTATCTAATCAAGTGGCCAATAACCACACATACTTACTGAAAACTTGAAATATGGCCAGCTCAACAGAGGAACTGACTATTCATTTTAGATAATTTTAGCTAATTAAAAACTTCGCACATGTGACTAGCAATTACCTTATAGAAGGTATGATTATTGAGTCCTCTTTCAGTTGTTCTGGAAATCCATACCTAAGTATATTGCCTTTGTTTGAGAATGTTTCCCCTTTTGCTTTCATGTGGACAAAGGTCTGTAACCATCTTAAAAATATAATCAATGAGATAAAATAGAATGCAACTTTGCTTTAGTCCACCAAATTTTTTAAAAAAAAAGTATTCAATGGAGGAAGTTTTTTCCAATAGCATTGATAAAAAGTCCCTAGTTGGTCCCATGTCTCTTCTGACCACTCTCAGATAAAAAAAAAAAAAAAAATCCTGTGATTTTAAGTTGCAAAATGCAGTTTCCATCAGCACTCCAATCTCTGAGCCTGAGGCTAACCCTCCTCCCCCATACCATCTGAGTCTGCAATCTTGGGGAAAGGGGGATTGCATCTTCTCTTTTTCCACCTCACCTCTTCCATCACCCAGCTTGCTATAGTTGCTGTAACTGATGTTTCCAAAGTTTGAGAGGATAAGGAGGGAAGAGTAGAAATAGAACAGAACATTTTTACTCTACTTATATGATTGAAAGCTGGCTTTGACTGTCATTTCTGGACCTGGCTAATGTTTATTGCTTCTATTGCTGCTAATGTGGTCTGTGTGTGTGTGTGTCCCTGTGTGTACTTTGGGGGAATCCTCAGATGCTTTTCGATGCAATGCCTGGAAGGTAAGTAATGCAACCAATTCTTCAGTCCACTATGCCTCCTTGAGCTCTGGTTTCCTAACAGGGAAACACACCCATCTTTCCTGGAATATGCAATGAAGTCACTTCCTCTGTATAGGACCTGAGAAAGTAGCATGGCTCATCTCTACCCCTTTGCACTGGGATTGCCTTTCAAAAGTCTTTCTCACAAAACCCTGTGTTCATTCTCTCACTTTGGTGTTTCTTCTTTTTATGGTTTGGTTTGGTTTTTTTTGTTTGTTTGTTTTGATTTTTTTATGGTTTGGTTTGGCTTTTTTGTTGCAACTGGAAGTAAGTGAGGAGCTAAAGAATTGTGAAAATATTTCCAGTTGCAGCCATGACATCCTGACATTTATGGCTCAATCGAAGTTCAAATGAAGAACAACACTTCCTGTGTAATTGACTAGCTCATTTATAAATACCAGTCTTTGGAAAACTGAACATAATAGAGAAGATGGAATAAGGGAATTTGTATTTTTCAGTAAAAATAGCTGAGCTGTAACAATCATACCCCTTTTTTAACAAGAACTGACAGAAAAAATAAGTTGAAATATAGACATGACATAAAATTGAATTCATAATGTAACTTTGTGAACTATGTGAAAACAAGGAGAAAATAGCCTTTACATTTAATAATGATCTTTTATGCTTGATATTAATAAACAAATGATATTTTACTGCTTTTCTAGGTCATTATAATCATCCAAATAGAGGACAATCCACTTAGCAAAGAACTTTTCCCTTTGATGAAAACATCCTGATTTTCATTCAGCAAAGGAGAGGTTCCTTCTAGCACCCAGTTTGAACATCTAGAGGTAAATTTATGTTATGGTTATCAAAGAGCACTTTTCATTAAATAAGAAAAATGTTTGATATGAATCAATACTTTCTTTGACATTTATTTGACATTAATATCTTCAGAATGGCATATATATATATATATATATATATATATATATATATACACACACACACACACACACACACACACACACACACACACATACACACAGAAAGTTTTACCCGTCAAAATTTTGAGATGCCATCATACAGGTTAGTTTTGAGCATTTCAGTTTGATCATTAAATATTTCTTGTGGTTGCAGTCAGAAGAAAAAGAAATTGAAAGCTATCTTACAGAATTAAAGTTTTTTTGCTTTTTTGTTTGTTTGGGTTTGTTTGTTTTTTGTTTGTTTGGATTTGCAAGGTTTTAATCAATCTTTAAGCTTTTAACCCAATACCAAAAATGTGGAAAATGGTAAAAAATAATTTGGAGACAACTTAAATCACAATATTATAGTAGATAGCCTCTAAATGTATTATCCGGAACAAATCAAGAATTGGAAGAAGCCAGATCCTAAAGGGGCTTGTTGTTCTTTTCCTGCTTGACCTGTGGATTTTGTCTGATCTAGCCAAGATCTTAGCTTCCTAAAACTACCTATCCTTTGCTTTCCTAAATTAAATCCCAGTGTTCCTGCTGTTGCTTTGATCATCCCTTCCTTCTTACCTTAAGTGGCTTCTCTAATTTTACCTATTTATTTAAACATTTCCCCAAATTTTGTTGTTTCAGCCTTTCTTCTGATTTCACATCCTGTTTTTGTGGGAAAATCCCAGTGATCTATGTGTTTGACCTGGGTCCCTCCCCTGAGCTGCAGAACTACTGTAACATTCACCTGCAGGATGTCTGTGTGCGAAAACTGCCCACATCTGCATGCATCTCCTTCTATACCCCAGTGTCTCTTCCCTTCCTTACCTTCTCCAACAGAGTTCTGCTTCTGTTGATGGTCTCACTATCTTCATTTCCCTCTTTAGCTCTGTCCTCCTCCTCACACAGCAAATCCTGCCGCAGTCTTTTCTGACTGATGCTGTGGCACCTGCACTGATTTAGTTCTTATTATTTCCTTTCTGATGCCCTTTCTATTGCACAGGTCTCCCACTTTCTTGTCTCTTCCTTCTTTAAGCCTTCCTACCCACTGTCCAGCCCTCTTCCTGGAATACAGGTGTAAAACAGGGCATTCCAGCACCTATTACTGCCACTCTACCAAACACCCTTTGGACAAGACTCTCCATGAAAGTCAAAGGATACCTGTCTTGTTATTTGGCCTCTCTGTGACATGAGACACTGTTAACCTCTTTCTTCTTGAAATGTTGTCCTCCTTTGTCTTTACTTGCTCTGCATTTATTGTATTTCTTTCTATTTCTCTGGACTTTCCTTTCAGTCTCCACCCTGGCTGCTGCTTCTTCTGTAGAAGGTTTATCTCTGCTTCTTCTGATAAAAAGGTTTAGCTATTGTTAAATACTCTATTAAAACTTTGCATCTCTTCTGTAATACGATCAGGGGTTTTTGTGGGTATCATGATCTAGAGGTCAAGATTTAGAAATTTGTTTTTAAAAGTAATTAGCTATATCTTAAGATTTTTGTACAATGATGCACACCACAGCACTAGTGAACACAAAATTTCTGCACTAATAACAATAGCAAATGCTGGAAAAGACATATTTTCATCAGAAAGGATTGGTCAAGTTATACTACTACATACAAATGAGCAATCTAAGATGTCAAAGTAGAATATATAATAGCGTGAAATGTGTGATACATGGTTAAGCAAACTAAAATGATCACATAACATTTTTGATAAAATGTGCATTCTGACCATCGATTTTAGGCATAAAAAGGCTAACAGGATAATGTACACAAAACTTTAAGGTGTGCATCCTCAGTAAGTATGAGAGTAACTCCTAAATTTTCTACAGTGAATATGCAAAGTCAGGGGAAAAAAGAAATAAGCATTATTTTATAAAAGACTAAACCCAACTTCTTTAAGTAATATCCTTTATCCCAAAAAGCATCTTGGAAACCACCTGGTTCTCCTTTCCTCACCCCACTTTCCCAGCCTGAGTTAGATATCTTTATATTTCTATCCTGCAAACCTCTGCCTTAGCTCTGATACCCTATTAAAAATTTTTATATGTATTTGTTACCTCCAATGCTTGAGTATTTTCCTTCATTTCTATACCCCCTGTTCTATAAGCATACTACATGTAGTAAACATTTACTTTCCTACTGCCCTCAGGGAAGAAAGTGTACAGCCCTTAGACAGATACTTAAAAATCCTTTACAATTACAGGCCACCTATCTTCTCAGTCTTTTTCCTTTGTATTTTTGCTCCTGTCTCCCCAAATACTGCATCTGCAAGCATACCCAACTAGGGAAGGCATGGTACCTTTCTTACTCTCTGCTGTATTCCAAAACAGCCAAGTTCTCAAAGAGTAGATGTTCAGAAATTATTTGTTGAATTAATGATTGGGTAAATTAATTCACTTTTTCAAATATATCCTGTACTTGACACTTCTCCATATTTTCTAAGGGCCACTCCCTCCAAGTTTTCCCTCTTTAACTTCCTCTCTCAAATCTCCAAGGCTTAGTAATGTTTGGTGATCTTTAAGAACTGTTTTCCTATCTTCCTAAGCAAAATTAAATTCTCTTCAGTACAATATTGCACTTATTTTACTCTTCTCATTAATTATGCTCTTTTGATGTTATTTAAATGTTAACAAGATTATAAGTTTGGGGAATTTAAAGACTACCATACTTTAATATCTCCCCAATTTTTCCCATCTATTCTTTCCTACCTGTCTTTACTGGAAGACACTGACTATATACAAAATCCACAGTATCTACTTAATACTTACACAATAATTTCTGAGAATCACATTCTTGATCTCTATGAGAGTTATTATATTATTATTTGCCCCTCAAAATTAATTAAATAAGATCACATAATTAAAAGTGCTTAAAATATAATAAGTACTCAATGTTAACCATTGTTATCAACATTGTCATTGGTGCCATTATTAATTTCATTAATACTAAAACACATGCCCATTAAATTGAAAGACCAGTCAGTCTCTAACACCATAAATTGAGATACAAGAGAACTTGATTTAAAAAAATGTTAAAAGTCACTATAGTTTTAGAGATTACAGTGGTCCAAACATGTCTGAATCTCCCCAATGCTTCAAGTGCCTGGCTTTCCGTGGCATCTGGGGAGATCATTTGATTACAATATTTAAGATTTAAAAAGTGTGCTGGTAACAGAGAGAAACAGGAACTCTCATTTTGGTTGGGGTTATAATGTGGTATAAATATTTGGAAAGCAATTTCTAAAATATCTCATAAAAATGCATATGGCTCAGAAATGTTATTCCTAGATATGTTCACTAGAATAAGTCTTATATTTTTATACAAAAAAATGTAATAGAATATTTTATAGTGCTACTTATGAGAGTAAAATACCATACAGTTATGAAAATTTATAGGTTGTTCTACAAGAATCAACATGGACTGATCTCAAAAGTATAATGTGGAGAGACAATAGCAAGTTGCAGATGAATAATGTATACTTTGTGGTTTATATAAAATTTTTAAACACACAAAACAATGTTATATGCTACTCATATGTACCCTGCAGTGATATCTACACAGAGGATAATGGTGATCTCTGAGGTTGGCAAGAGAGAAATAGGGCAAAGGAGAATATTTTTTATCTTTAATATTCATCAGCTCTGTTTTGTATGTGTTAAAGAAATGTCTAAATTAAATGTTTTCCCATTAAAAAGAGAAAATGTGTACAAAACTCCTCTATTATTTCTGGAAATAAAACCAGGTGTCTGTTATCTTGGTTAGAGATAAAGAATTTTTTTTTCATTCCAAGGAAATTCCCTATACCGAAGCCTCATATCTCTGGGAAAGGTGAAAACAAGCCATAGTAATCAAGAGAGAAACCTTCAGAGAAAAGAAAGCTTTGAGAAGGAAGATCAATATGCCATTCCTTTGCCATCCCGTACTGAGTACCTGAAGGCTCTCTTTCTCCAGCTGTCTCCCCTAACACCTTGAGTGAGACAGACCCGAAGCACAGGACTGGGCTTCTTTATTAATAGGGGTGTGCTTGCTCTCTCTTTGGTGTCTCTGTCTGTCCCTGGTGACACTTCAGGTGTTCACATGATGAACAAGTTAGTTTCCCTTTTTGCTTCAAGATCATTCTTATCACAATTTCAAATGGCCTGAGGTGCAAAGCATCTTTTCCCCCACAAGAACTAACCTCCCAACTTCCGCCTCATTCTCTCAGGCTACCAAAAGCTCAAGAGCATCATGGCTGAGATTACTATTAGTCATTGTTCTTTCTTACTGTGTGACTGCTCTCTCCTTTCTCATTTTAATTCCTGGCACTGCTCATTTATTCATGCTCAGAGTTTCAAAACCTGTTTCCGAGGTACTCTTCCTGCCTTCATATTCCCAATTCTCCAACCCACCTGAACGTTATTGCCTGGATGAATCTGCTGAAGCATGCAATGCTTTCAGCATATCAGTCCTGGGACAGGACATTTTTTTAAACCTCTGCTATCTTGAAGCAAAGTCCAAATCCCTGTGAGGCTTCCACAACAAACCATCTTCCAGAGTCACCATCCAAAATCCCCTAGAATACCCTCCATAGAAAACCCAGTATCCCTTCTTTCCAGCTATACATAAAAACAGCCTATTCAATTTCACTTCCTAATTTCATGCTTGACATTCTTCCTACTTCAGTGTTTCCCAAACTCAGGCATTCAGGGACCTTGTATGAATTTTTCATTAACAGACACCATCTGAACTATCTTTTACTCACTTTTTTCCCCTATAAATTCACTCTCACTTTAGTTTAGATAAATATTTTAAAAGTTATTTTCTATCATTGTCATAAGTAAAAAACACAGTTATCTATTACAATATACAGGTAATGCCTATAAACACAAAAAACATTTTCAGTTATTCAACAAAATATTATTCTCCTGCTAAAATCTGTTGCTAACACTGTTGTTATAATAGTGTCTTAAATAAGTGATTGAAGAACTTTTAAGTCTTATCAAGAACAAAATTCATACTTGAAGAATTAAACGTATGCTTAAAATATTGAACAAATAGTAACTTTCCTGGTCTGTTATTTCAGTATTATTGACTCTCTAGTCCGTATGTTGCCTAAAATAGTTTCATGTCTGCAAAGTTTGGAAAATGCTGCTGTATGTGACATATTCTCATCACTTTTTCTGCTGATCTCAGCTGTGCACATCCTTCCAGCCCTGGCTAGAGTTCCACCACTTCCCACAGTATCCTTTTAAAATTCAGCACACCATGACTGTCCTTCATCTGGGCCTCATAGCTAAGCTTCTCTTCCATGTTTGGTTTGGAGAGGTTACTCCATCCTGCTTTTGCATGATGCATATACAAGTTTTCAAGTTTACTTTTTCTGGTCTCCAGTGATCATAGTTCAAAGATTTATGGAGGCTTCTTTTTATTTGTTTGTTTGTTTTTGGTCCTGGGGATTGAACACAGGGCCTCATGCATGTTAGGCAAGCACTCTACCACTGAGCTACATTATTAGACTAATGGAGGCTTCTTTATAATCCCAATATTGAGCATCACACTTCCTATGAAGTGTGATTAATGAAGGTGACTCCATGAACCTCCTAAGTGACTAATTAATTAATGCTTCCTCCCTCTGTGTATGAACACACCATCCTGTACAGGTAAGATCCTCTCAGGGGCTAGGCTTGATCATCCTTCTCAGTAGACTCAACCCAAGAGGACCACTTAGAATTACTAGAAATTCTCATCAAACTAATAAATTGCACTTCCTAGAGAATCTCGGCCATTTAGGCCATAGATGGCATGTGACAACAAGAACAAAGCTGCTCTTAGAAAACCTGCTATATGTCCTCAGAGTTTCCGCAGCTGCCCTCCACCTTTGTTTTCATTCCAGTGTCATCCTGCTCTTACTGACAGAGCTCCTGAAAGTTTACATGTATAGGACATATCACATACAAAGTGCACACAAATACTGGTTGTTATCACTTTGGGTTATCACCAATACCATAGAAAATGCCTGGTCTTATAAGACAGCTGGTCAGATGTATGTTTTTTCAAGAAAGGATTCTCTAAAAATTTAACAGTGATATGGCTTCAAGTTCAAAATCAATATAATTTCAAATTGTCTTTTGAATGCATTTTAACATAAAGTGGCCTTTAATGAACTCCATCTTGATAGTATTTGCTATCTTTAAGACACAGATAAAAAATATCCTGTTTATAAATTAGCTACAAAGAAGGTGTGAAAACTGGAATAAATCCATATGCCTTTATTTTTTTAAAAATTTTATTAGAGCCTCTTAGCTATATGTGACAGTAGACACCTTTAGTTTTAAAAATGACTTATAACCAACTTTTCAGAAAACTTAATAGTTATGACTTCATAAATTCTATATGCTGTATGCTACTTAAGAAGTCATTATAAATCACCATTATGAGTTTAAAATAATCATGTAATTGTGTTAAGCAGAGCTTAAAGGATCACCACTAAAGTTGAGGCAACTTTAAGAATATACCTTAAAGGGCCTCATCATCACTTAGAAACTATTATTATTTGAAAACCCAACTCTAACATAGGTGACTTCATATCAGATTTAGATCTTTTTAAGCAATCTGGGAAAACTTCTTAAGTAGAAGGCACCAGAATTTTCACTACATGCTCTTTGATCTGACATTTAAAATCGTGGTGAAAAGAACATAACATTACCATCTTCTCTCCGTATAAGTCTACAATTCAACAGTGGTAAGTTTATTTATATTGTTGTGCAAACAATCTTCAGCATGGTTTCAACTTTTAAAACTGAAATTCTATGCCCACAGAACAGCTGCCATTTCCCCCTCCTCCTAGACCTGAAAACCATCATTCTATTTTCTACTTCTGTAAAAATTTGACTAATGTAAATATCTCATACAAGTGGAATCATATAGTATTTGTCTCTTTTATCTGTTTGTGAAGCATAACTGAAACTTAATTGGGATGAAGCCAATTTACCTTTCATTGGTTATTATCTGTCTATTCAGTACTGTGCATTCTGCTAGTTTCATTCTATTAAACCAGTGAGGCAGTCTATACTCACTTAACCAAGCCTTTACAAGGTGAAACATCTGGTTACCGGTCACACATCCAATAAGAGTGGGACCAATTCTTGCCTTTATCTAGCCTTATAGCTCACAGACTTCAACATGTCAGGAGGTCTTTTGAAATATTTAAATTTTTCAGAGGATTTCAAATGTAGACATCTTTGAAGCAAATCAGAGTGGTTCTTTTCTTACATTTGACTTTTAATGTTACATGTATTGCTCCTTTGTTACATGAACTACTTTATTCTAAACCCTATCTCAAAGTCCCAAGGATACCAATTACCTTCCATGTTTCCAAGTAAGGCTTGGGAAGGAAGCAGCAGCTAGTCTATTCAATCTTTATGGAAATTATACGACTTGCCAGTGTGTAGCATATACCAGCAGTGAAAGGAATATTGTTTTTTAAAAAGCAACTTACATCTGTGGAAGTGAGCCTCAGCTTCTTCAGTTCAGGCACATTGTTTTAGTGAATGGAAGTCACTCTATCCAAGCCAGGTGCTCTCTTCAAAGGCGCCCTGCTCGGTGTGTGGGCGAGACCTGCATTCCTGCCTACAGAGCCACCTGGGACTCGAAGTCCTACCAGTGTGACACCAGTGTTGCCCAACCAGAAACCCTGAAAGGCATAAGAACTACAATACCCACAATTCAGGCTCCTCACCTGAAACTGGGAGAACAGGGCAATGTCTGGAGTTTCACTCTAGGAATAAAGGAAAAACAGTGGGAAGAACAATGGGGAACAGGGGACTCTGGCGTTATATTTAAAAATGAGCAGTTTACATGGTCCTATTTGCATAAAAGGCAATTAAAGTGGTTTGATATTTGCAGAGGAGTAAGAAGGGTTTTTCACTGTTGGCAAGAACTGAAAAATTATGCAAATGAACTCTCTCTCCTGCAGCTGTGAAACCTGCCCTGCCAGATTCTCTTTCGGTGATTCAGAGGCGAGGGTACCTGCTGCTCAGAGAAGCAGGTGGAGGAAGACTGCTGAGGTGAGGCCTGACAATCTCAGTTCCTCTTACAACTCTGATATGCCACACCTGTAATGGAGACCTTTGATCTTTCATCTTTTCAAATACATCCTGATATTTAAAAATGTGCTTTTAAAAATATGAGCAAGAATAAGTATTTTTTAAAACATGTCCTTCCTTCCGCTTTCCTTTCCATTTCTGGGGTCATGGTTCCTTCTTGCATATTCCAGCATTATTTCCAATTGTTCAAAATTCAAGAAAGAGAAAATTGAGGGAGGAATTTTTTAAAGCTTAGCAAAATGAAGGATGCAATAATCATTTCAGTTCTTTGCAGTATGAGCCACAGAAAATGAAAACAAAGCTAAAATTAAGAAGCGTGTTTTCCTTATTTGCTTGGAGAGCATCTTCCTCTGGGCCTTTTATTTCCTATTTGACATAGTCCAGAAAATGGAAAGAGGCTAGCCTTGGCTTGGTCTGGGCTCAAAAACACAATAGGAGGACTCATCTAGAGTAGGCAGATGGCAGAGTAGTGACAGAGGAGCATTTCTTTCCCTTCCTGCCCTCTCTCCACCTCCTTTCTCCATGCCTCTGCCTCCTTGATGCGTCCTGTCTGAGAGTGCTGCCACAGTCACCTAACCCACCCAGAGTCCCACTGGAGTTTCCCCCTGAGTCATCCCACAATCCAAATTAGCCTTCCAATCCCCTTTGTCACAGGTCCCTCAACTCCTGACTAGAACCTAACTTTCCTTATGCCATTTATATTCCTTCCACAAAAAGGCTCTCCTCTCCCCCAGCCTACTGGTTTGTTCTCCATGTTGTTCCTTCTCCCTGAAATCCTCATCTTTAAATGTGCAGATCTTTCCTTCCTTTCAAAGTATGATGAAAAGACTCTTTTTCTCCAGGAAGCCCTCCTGAGTCTGCTTCATCTGAATCCTAATTAATTCCATAATATTGTGTCTAGTCCTTTCATAACATTCTGCACCTCGTTTCATTGTTTTATGTGGGTACAGGCATACACATGCAGGCTGACCTTCTATTTTAAGGCAAGACTTAATTTTACTCCCACCTAATCATGTAGATGTTTTGATAATGAATGTATCAAACACCTGCAATATTAACTCTGAATTGGATTGTAACACTTAATACCATCTGTATCTATACCAGAGTTTTAAATGTAAAGAACTCTCTAAATTTCAGGATAAAATCCTGATATGAGAATCCTCCATAGTCCATTTTTCTACAACCTTTATTTTCCAAAAAAAAAAAAAATGTGGTATTAAATGCAGCAGCTCAAGCCCAGACAGTACTTGAAATGCAGCCTCTATTGGATCAGCACTGATGGTCTCCACAGCTCCCCCTCATGCTGTGTACTTGGTTTCTAACAGCTTCCTAGGGGCTGGTCTCTTTGGAATCCTCTGTCCCATGACTACCATATTTAGACCTGCTCTGCCTCTATCTATAATTTTAATTTTCAGTTCCAGCAGCAGGCTATGTTTCTCTATAATCTCATCTTCCTGATCTGAAGACTAAGCTCTGTTCTCGAAGTTCTTTAAATAGTTTGTAGTCTCTGATCTCTCTCACCCAGGGAAGGGAATTCTCAGCAGCTGTTCACCTCACAGGCCTGTTTCTGCAGGTTTCTCCTGGCCCTCACACATGTTGTGTCACACATGTTGTGTCTTCCAGCTGTCAACCATTGTGGAGGGCATGAGTGAGACCAGACTGATTTGTGCAGTGAGCTTTCTTTGGATGCTCAGACATAAAAGCTGGCGGGTGAAGATAAGAGTTGTCTGGTGAAAACAAACCTCACCTTCCCAATGTTCCTCTAATCAAGTCATATAATCCCTAACCCCTTAGCCTGCCTGTGTGAGCACAATCTGCCTGTGGCCTAAAGTTGCATCCATGTTCATCCTTGATGCATGGTTCAGGGCCACTTTCTTCCTTCACCTCTCTTCCATACACAGAAATCATGATCACTAGAGCCATTAGATATGTTGTACTCAAGAAAAAGAGTAAGATATGGACATATGTTATTTCCTGACAGATAGTAGAAGAATATAGAAAGTCAGACCTTTTCACTTCAGTGTGTGAGAAGAAGAAAGCAAGAGGTTGAAGGGAACTTTAAGGGGGTTTCCATAGACACATGCTAGGAGGTACTAAAGAGTAGATGTGTCAGGAGCAGGGTGACTGTAATCAAATACACAATCTGAACCATTGTATGCTTAACCCAGTTGAGAAGGCTAATGGGGAACTAGCTATTTCCACAACTCTCAGGGCGGGATCATGAAGGTGCCAAGAATGTTAGTAGACCTGCACAGGCTAGGGGTACAGACAAAGAGGTTATGCTATACCTTCAGGACTTAGGAAAAATGGTTAGACTCACCCATCAATAAATGTGATGCTATGCAGTGCACCAATAAGACCTCTAGTCCAAGCATTAAACCTGTCTTCTCACAGCAAGTAATGCATTTGGATTCATTACATGAGCTTCAGAACTCCATCTTGTCCTCATACCCCAATCTTATGTTCATTCGAGGAGGAGAAACTCAAACTGCTAATAATTTTTAAAAAGTCATCAGAACTTTTAAGCCAAAAGAGACAGATGCACTTAATAGTCAGTTAAAAATCTATTCCTGCCCTCCATCCATACACTCCAACGGTAACATCATCGACATAGAAGCTAAAATTCCAGTGACCCACTTAAATTTGGCCGTTGTAGATAAGGGAGAGGCAAAGCACTTAGAATAGCTAATCAAACACAGCTATCTGGGACCAGGAATTAGAAAGTGGCTGGAAAAGACGCAGGGACAAGAGAGAGTCCGCTCTTGTGGTGAAGGGAGACAGCTGTGCAAACACCGCCCTCCTCTGGGGTGATTGTGGCGTTTGTGGAGCACAGGGTCCAGGACTCACAACCCTGGCTGGTGGTTTCTAAGGCTTGGCAGAAACAATGAACCTATTCAGTGACACCGTTTTGGCTGCTAATGTGGTTCTTTAATCTGCGCGCCTGATTGCCCAGCCTTCCCAGCAATTCTGGAACTGGAATTTGGTGTTACTTTTTAATTTAGGTCAGCCACAGGCATTTTCTGTTGGTTGAAGCTAAGAGTTATGGTACAAACATCTAACAGAGTTCTCTCTCATTTTTACAGGTATTACCTCTGCCCATCCCAGCCTATTTAAACTGCAGGAGATCAGAGAATGGATCTTATTCATTTATAAATAGATTAAAAACTCACAGTACTTGGCCATAGTACATATTTGTTGACTTAAAATGAATGGATCAGTAAAATGAGGAAGTGTTAATTAAACTTCCTTCTCATGTAAAAATTCTCTGACCACATGGAAGCTATCAAGTTCCTTATTAATGCAGAGGTAACTCTTTTCTTCTAATGTTGCAAGTGGTTTAGAATTGTACTTCCCCCCCGCTTCTCTGTGTCTAGAAGGGAGCAGAACTAATGATTTCCTATACTTAAGGGGGGAAATTAAACACATAAAAAATGGTTTGAACATGCCTAAGGTGTTGCTTACTGTTACTTAATAATCAAAGGGTTTTTTTTTTTTTTTTTTAACTTTCATTGACCTATGTTAAATGTCACTAATGTTTGGTACCTGAAGTTCAAATACACCAATGTGATAGGAAACAACACTTTCCCCACGTTCTCAGATTTTCCCCACTCGGCTGTCTTGGAAAGAGAAAGGCATTGCAAGTTCAGAAGAAAGTTCCCCTTGGAGTTTTTTTTTCCCTCCTGTTCTGTTTCAGTATGCATGGACTTTCAGACACTGGTCTGCTGTGACTTTAATTTCTGGGTCACTTTGTCCCTGAGTCATGATCACACTTTACCTTTCCAAAAATGGTCAATAACAGAGCCATTTACCAGTTAATTTAAGTGAATTACTCAAAACATATTATAAAATGTTAGGACTAGAGTTTTAGTTCAGATTGCTCTTATTTCCCCAGATTAAGAAAGTAAGCCAAGTTGTTCTCATAATTTCGTATTTCCAATTGTTATATCTTTCTGGATCCTTAGCCATAAGATGAATCATGCATAAATTAACCCCAACCAAGAACCATTTTAGAAAGTCATTATTATTTTTTTTTCATTTATTGCTTTCATGATAACCTTCAAGAAAACAGGAGTCAACTCCTGATGGGATTCCAAGACATATCTATTCTTCCCTTTGTCACTATTCAGCACCAGAGAGTGCTCTGTGCAGTTTTACCCAGAATGCCTGTGGATTGCTTGCTTCATGTTTTTTCTATTTGTTGACCCCTCTGTATTTCTATTGGTATAATTGCTACTTTCATGCCAAGATCACTTTTTGGAAAAAGTCTTCACATGTCTTTATATCAACATCCCTGGAGCTTAAATGAAAATTCCTGAGGCATATTTTTGTCAATAATCCCTAGGAAGGTGGAATGTTCTGTGCCTCTAGGCAGTGATTTGTGTGTGTGTGTGTGTGTGTGTGTGTGCGCGCGCGCGCACATGTACAATATATCAACTACCTCACTTTGGGGGCAAAAAGTTAACTCTAAATCTTTGGTACACCGCATGGTAAGCTTAGAATAGAATATCAACTTTAAAGAATATTTTATACAGTTCACAGTCTAAAAGCCAAGACAAGGGGTAATTGGTATACTAATTTATCTGTCAATGCAGTTTAGAAATATGAGCTATGTTTTTTATTTTAAGTGTCCTCCAAAAGCCCATGTGACAAAGGCTCAGTCTCCAGCATGATGGTATTGGAGGTGGTGGAACCTTTAAGACATGGGCCTCTTGGGAGGTCTTCAGGTCATTGGGGGCGGGCTCTTGAAGGGAATAGTGGGACCCCCGCCCCTTCATCTGCCTCTTTTTCAGTTTCCAGCCACAAGTCAACTGGTTTGCTCTTCCAGGAGTTCCTGCCATGATGTGCTGCCTCATCACAGGTCCAAAGGCAAAAAGGCCAACAGTTCATGGACTGAAACCTTCAAACCTGGGAGCCCCAATAAACATTTTCTCTTTATAAAATGATTATTTCCAGTATATGTTACATAACTGAGGGCTGGATACCAAACTATGGTATAGACATAGATATTTATTTATATACAGAGATAAAAATATTTCTTGCACATTTAAAATTTTGCACAAGAAGACACACACAAAAAAATATTTAAAGAAAGAAAGGATAGCATAATTCCAATCCTGAGAACACTGACTCTTATTTTATATGTTCTCAATAAGTATTATACTAGAGTAAGCTCTACCCTCTAACTTGAAGCAGAAAAATACATTCTATGGAGACACACACAGTTTTACCCAAGAGACAAAATCCCAGTATTCTGTGACAGAGAAGAGGAGGGCCATAGTCACCCATCCAGTACCCTGCAAGGTTTCCTATCTGGAACAATAGAGACTGCAGAGGCTCTAATCCATTCTCCTAGGGGTAACACATTGATTCCTGGTATGTTCATGTTCAAATGTTCATATAGCAAATTACTACAGGCCTTGCACATTCCTGGGCATGAATGACTTCATCCATCTTCAAAGCCAGCAACAGCAGGTTGTGTCCTCTCAGATCTCTCGGATCCTTCTGTCATCATGTCCCTCTCACTTGTGTACAGCAGGAAAGCTCTCTGCTTTTAAGGTCTCATGATTAGATTGAGACCATCTGGATAATCCAGATCATCTCCCATCTCAAAGTACAGACTTTAATCACATTTACCAAGTTCCTTTTACCATGTCAGCTAATATATTCACACATGCCAGGAATTAGAGCAAAGACATCTTGAAGGAGCTATCATTCTGGCTACCACACCAGGTTTCCTTCTCAGAAAATATTCTACACAGCATTATAGGGTTGGAGTTGGATCCTATATAGACTTCTCATTTGGATTGAGAGAGGTTGTTTTTTTTTTTTATACAAGACCAGGCTTTGAAAATTTATGATTGAAGAGGTATAAAGAAAGGCCCTTTGGGTCTGGGGTTGTGGCTCAGAGGCAGAGGCTTGCCTTGCATATGTGAGTTACTGGGTTCAATATTCAGCACCAAATAAAAATAATAAACAAAGTAAACATATTGTGTCCATTTATAACTAAAAAGTATTTAAAAAAAAAAGAAAGAAAGAAAGAAAGGCCTTAGGTCTCCAAGACATCACCTGCCTCTGGACTGTCACAAACAATTTCATTATGATGTTCATGACTCAGTTCCCAAAGTGATTTTCTCTCAAGAATGATTGAATTGAACTAGTTAAACAAATTCATATTAAAATGGAAAACACATCTTAAAGAGATTCCCACTGCAAAGATTCCTCAGTTGATATTTTAATAGGGGTAAGTTTATGGAAAACACTGATGGGGGAGAATACGAGGAACACTAGATGGAGGAAGAGTAGTTTTATCATGGAGACCACATGGTTTGCCTCTTGTACCCACAGTTTCCTTATCATGAAAGAACCTACCCACAGACAAAAATTTTCATGTCCTCTAACATATGACTCTTCTGTCCTGACTGACCATGAGAATAGTTGCAAACTGATATCCCAAACAAAGCTGACCAACTGCAAGCCAGATCAGGGTTTTTTTTTTTTTCATTTTAATTACATATTTGGCCAGTGTATAGATAAATCAATTTATCAACATTTTAAATAAAATAAATAGAAACAGAATGAAACTGAATGGATGTAATGGAATGAATAGAATAGAATAGAGTTCATTGCACTAGAAAAAGTTCAATGTAACTGGATGAGCCATTCATTTCAATGTGTATTTAAATGTATGTGTGCCTGTGTGTGTGTGTGTGTGTGTGTGTGTGTGTGTGTGAGCGCACGAATGTGTTAACATTGGATCACTTATACAATGATTTCCTTTCAGTGGAAAATTTGAAATCTACACAGCTAGATAGTAGTCATATTGGGTAGTCAAACATGAAAGCTATGCACTATTAGTGTATTTTTACACTGGGAGGTAACTCATTAACTAACTAACCAATCAAATCATCTGTCTTTGGCAAACACATGAAATACTTCAAATGGAGATACAGACAGGTGTGCAGCAAAACCACAACACCTTGACAAGACGGAAAGCAGAAACCACAAGCTAGTCAAAAGTTGGAGTAATTTTCAGAGACCATGGGAGTAAAGAGCAGAAGGGTAGAGGAGGTGCCTGGTGGTAATAGAAGCAGCAGAAAAAGAATAAGGCAGAATGGGAGACAAGCTAAGCCCAGGAATAGAAGAATCACAGAGTTAGGCATATTAGACCCCCATGTATAATGGCAAGGCAAGATGAACTGTCATTCTTACATTCAGCAAATACTTATTGACTGCTTGTTGTATATCAGGGACTGTCTGAAGAGCTGAGCACACTTCAGTGAAGAAAATATACACAAACTCACAGCTTCATGGAGCCTACATTCTAGGGATGTGTGTTGAGTTATATCCTAAAGTAAAGGTTAATTCTCCCTGATTGTATAAATGTTGTGGATGACCTCCTATGCTTCCTCACTTTATCTACTATCTTTTCAACATACACTCATCCTCTATTTCTTGCAACATGAAAAAGCCTAAATGATAAGGCTCGAAATAAAAGTGGATTACATAGAGTTGTGCCTAGCACCAGTTCTAAATATACCAAGTCCCATTCTGATGGGAAAGAAGCAGGAACTGTTCTTCTCTTGGAGATGCCATTGGGACCAATCGAGAAGAATCCTGTGGCTCTTTAAGCTGAGGCAGGAGGAAAGAGAGTTCAAGAGCAGCCACAGCAACTTAGTGGGACCCTAAATAACTCAGAGAGACCCTGTCTGTAAAAAAAAAAAAAAAATGCTGGGATGTGGCTCAGTGGTTAAATACCTCTGGGTTCAACTCCCTGTATCAAAAATAACAACAACAAAAAACAATTAAGTAGTTTAAATACAAGTTTTCATCATTTTTTGATTAATTGTATAAGAATTTGCTTATTTATTTATTTATTTATTTATTTTAATAAATGGTTTTGTTTTTTTGTTTTTTTGGTTTTTTTTTTTTTGGAAGGAGGCAAGGAATACTTGGTGAAATTTTGCCTAGCATGGTTAAGGGCGCTTAGGCATAACCTCTGGTCTTTTCAAGAAATGAGCAACATCCATCATCTCTTGCTTACCTTAGTATAACTCTCTTTCTCATCAGAATCCTTCCTTTCCACACATCTCTCAGGCCTTCCCACCTTGTAAAAAAACAAACTTTCACACCCCCTCAAGAAAGCTCCTCACCTGTGCTCCCCCTCCCCGGTGCTCCCCCTCCCCGTCACTAATGGGCTTCTTGATAGAATCTCTCTCCATAGTTACTGTTGGTCTCCTCATCTTCCCGGTCTTCAGTCCTTTCTGATCTGGCCCATCCCTTTCTCAAGGTCTCATTAAAGCTGTGTTTTTAAATCTAATGGATTGACATTCTATTCTTTCAATCTTTATCTTTCTCAATCAGTCAGCAGGTTCTAACATTTGTATCAGTCAGAATGTTTTAAATTATGCTACAATTAAAAAAAAAAAAAAGCAACAACTCCAAAACCTAAGGCTCTCAGCAACAAAGGTTTCTTTCTCACTCACTCTACCCATCCACTGAGGGTTAGCTGGAGGACTTGACTCATCTTATCACTAAAGGTTTAGATATTGGGAGTGGCCCCTGTTTTGAACATTGTTGCCCTGTAGAGGGAGAGCCCTGGTGAATGTTACCCAGGCAATTGTAAACTCTTTCCAGAATCAACACACATCCTTTTTGCTCACAATTCTTCATGCAAAATCAAATACATGCTCACACCCTCCTACAATGGGCTAGGACGTAGATATTGCCGTATATCTATAAGCAGAGAGCTGGCAAAACTTGGCTGTAATTCCTGCAGTGAGATTCACTGATCTTCTCTATGGAAAGGACTCTTCCCCCACATCTGAGCCCACACTCTCTTAATGCCATTCCTCTCCCTCGGGCTGCTCTTTCTCTGTCTTTGCAGGCTCAGTCTCTTTCTTGTACTCTGTTTGTACTAGCACCTCATCTCTTTCCCTGGGCAAACTCATCTCATCCTTGTCGCTTGTATTACCTCCCAACATTAGTGATTTTTGATTCATGCAAGAACCCTCCTCTGAGCCAAAATCAGATACCCAGTTTTTTTTATTTTGACCTGAGTGCCTCAACCTAAAACTGGACTCATAAATCTGCCTGCAAATGGTTTCTTTGCCATGCTTCCTGTCTCGGGAAGTGGCACCAAAAGCCATTCCATTTTGAAAACCAAAATTTCAAGATACAACCTCGTATCTGTTCCTCTCACACATTCTGTCTAATTCATCACCAACTACTGTCAGGTTTACCTTGTAAGTAGATTTCACCCTGGATTCCTATTTTCATGTGTACTGACCCTGGCCTCCTACAAATGTCCCACATCCTTTTCCTGGAACACTGTAAAGGATTAACTGGCTCTTAACCTATTGTTGATGCTCTTCAATTGGTCCTTGACCTGGAAAATGGAATGGTTTTTTCAAAGAGCTTTTGCTTTGAAATTCTTACACAGTTTTCCATTGCTCTCCAGTAAAGCTGAAATCCATATTGGGTTTATAGGACCTCCAGAGTCTCTTGAGTCAATTCCTACCACACCACTCTCATAATCTATCACTTTTAACAATTTTCTCTGCTCCAGAGGATATGTATTTAGTTCTGTAATTTTCCAAGTTTTCTTCCACCAGAGACTATACATATTCCCTTTTGGGATTTGCTCATTCATAAATAAGGCTTCCTCAAGACATTCCTATAAAGTTTCAATCTCATGATATTTTTTGTTCTTCAGGTTACCTCTGTGAAGCCATGACCTATATTTGTGTTTCTTTATCTTTATTTTCCCAGTGGCTAACATGATGTCTAAGACACATATTTGCTGAACATACTTTGAATGTATGACTGAATGGTAAGTACTATATTCCTTTTGTATAGTAGATTTTAATAGAAATAAAATGTATATATTTGTTTAAAATTGCTCCAAAAAAGAAAGACTGTGTGTGTGTGTGTGTGTGTGTGTGTGTGTGTGTGTGTGTGTGTGTTTCTTGTCATTAGAGGAATTTATGAAGACATTTTTAGGAATAGATGAGGTGTTTGCTAAAATGCGCTTGCTAATGAGAGGGTTAGTAATGACCTCAATAAAATGGAAACAGCACAATTTCTCATCTTTCCCACTGATGTTTTATAGAATTTCTTCTTACATGACATTTAAGGCAGTGACCAAAAACCTCCAGATGTGTGTAGCCATTGCTAAAAATGAGCAATTAACTACAGTATTATTACAGGGATTTCTCCATTTCTAGCTCAGAAAAAAAAAAAATTATGAATCACCAAAGTCAGAGTGCAAAGTCATAGAGCCACATTAAATAAATAGATACTGAAAAATTTCAATGACTTTTTGGGAAATGAAATTAACTAGTCCTACACACAAGATATTGAAGTAATGTGTCACCCTAAATTCCAAACTAGTATTTTTATGCAGTCATATTATGGACTGATGTTGCTGGTAAGAGGGAAATAGTTCATCTCAATTTGGACATATAATAAGTCTTTTAATTTATTAAGCTTTCTCTGATGGAATTTGAAACACTATTTTGCTCATTCATAAATAAAGCTTCCTCAAGACATTCCTATAAAGTTTTAATCTCATGATAATTTTCATTTCTTCATATATTCATTTCTTCTTAAAGGGCATAATTTGCATTCTAGAATTGAGCTATCAATTTCCCAATAAAAGAATAGGAACAAAAAATTTTAAATTTTTAAGGTTAAAAATTGGTATTCAAAGCCCATGTATAATAAAAGTTTTTACAATGAATGTGACCAAAATAATATATAAATATGTAAGAAAAGAAAAAAATATATCAAGCGTGTTTAACACTAAAAGGGAAGAGTACCCTTCACATCAATTTCTGTGGGTGATTAAATTATTGTGAACTTTCCATAACATTTTAAAGCATTAATTTCTTGAAGACACCTAATTAATGAAATTTGGTGCTATTATAAGAAATTCACTTGTACCTATAAAAGAGAGTATCTAAATCTATAAAAAAGATTTGTTCTTTTTCCTCTCATCTTAGAAGACTTAAAGTATACTCTCTATTTTTATGTTTAGATTCAATGAAGAACATACAGTCATGTAGAAATGTGTAGTATTCCTTTCCAGGCCAGGTATGTGGTAGGACGGCTCTGGAGTGAGGGCCTTATGACCTACTTTCAGCCAAGGTAAGTCAAAGAATTCTCTTATGACTATGCTTCACACACAAAGAGAGGGGAAGGTCAGAACATGACCTTTCTGGGTCTAATAGTTTGCTGTGAGAAGAGGAATTCCAGTTTCTGTGACCCACTTTGGGGGAGTGAAATTCTAGTTTCTACGGTCTGTTAGAAGGAGAACTAGAAGAGGAGAAATGACGGTGGGCAAAGGTTAGAGAGACTTTGCTTCTGAGGCCCTCCGAATCAGCTTTAGGTCAAAGTTCTCAGCATGTCAAGGTGCCTTCTTTTGGGGTATTTAGTACTGAGCCTGGAGACATATAACACACAATGATACTGCAACAAGTGACACTCATAGGACTTAAAAGAATGATTTTAGTGGGCTACACCTGAGGTTCTTGGTGCCTATCTGAAGTTCTTTCCACTTTACCATGGTGACATTTAGTATAATCTTTTCTTGAATCATCAATGTCTCAACACTCTGGAAAGAGTGACCCTGCATACTTTAAAATAAATGGTTGTATAAGAAGTTAAAAGGAACCATTTTAATAAAAAGAAAAAAAGTGATTTAAGAAAGCATTTAAGGACTGGGGTTGTGGCTCCACAGCAGAGTGCTTGCCTAGCATGTGGAAAGCCCTGGGTTGGCTCTTCAGCACCATGTAAAAATAAATAAACAAAATAAAAAGTATTTTGTCCAAATACAACTATATATATATATATATATATATATATATATATATATATATATATATGAAGCGTTTAAGAATTTAAAAACACACTTTAGGGAAATACTTTAGGATTCCAAAGAAGAAATTAAAACTGAGAAAAGTCCCTTTCATTTTCACTAGTGAGTAGGTGAAAGTAAAAGTTATGAAATATGAAAGAGCCTGGGACTCATTTTGGATACATTTGTTTGTATTGCCCAAAAGTAAACCACAAAACAGAAAAGATTTCTGGCCAATTGAAGAGCCTTAGAAAGATAGTTTGTGGTGTTACCACACAATTTCCTTTCATATTTATGCTGCTGATATTGATTTGCTTGTTGGTCTCTTTCCTGGTAGATTTTTCCAACATCATGGAGACTGTAGGTGTTTCAGAAAAATACAAGATTTAAAAGGGATTTCCAAAGAATCACTCTACAAAATCTCTCTCTCTCTCTCTCTCTCTCTCTCTCTCTCTCTCTCTCTCTCTCTCTCTCTCTTTGTGTGTGTGTGGGTTGGAGATAGAGAATTGACAGATTACTGCCTGAATATACTATCATTCATGCCATTCTTCAATAATTTAAAACTGTAGAGTGTATGGCTATTATCTCACACAAAATCAGAAGCATCTATGCTAATACTGGCATGGAACAGTTCAGAGAGAATAAAAATGCAGACCTTCTCTGACTAATAGATGACCCAGTGAGCAATAGGGTGGTCTCTGTATTAACCTCCAATCTTCCTCACCCAAATGGACATTGCTCCATTGCTTTCTTTCAGATTTCCCTAGAAAGGAAAATCACCTTAGGTAAATCCAGAGAACTAAACAATCATTAGAATCTAATGACTTCCATGAACATTGTATTTCTATGACCTAAATGCTAAGAATATTGTATAGACTATTCTAAGATGCTAACCACTGTTTTGTTCATTGTTTCCTTGGGAAGCTGCATTCTTCTCTCAGAGTTGAAATGGATTTTTTAAAGTAAATCTAAGTCATAGAATAACATGAATGATAACAATAAGTTTTGAGTGGTTTAAAGGTTTAGATAATATTTCCAACCATTCTTTAAGTGCTTGTGGAATTTTGCAATGTTGCATAGTTTAAAAACAAAGTAGGAATCCAAAAATCTGGATTCATATTCCAGATCATCCAGTTATTAAGTTGTAAGACCTTGATTCAAAATACTTTAACTGAGCTACACTTTCCTTACCTGGAAATGGTGTAATCTCTGCCCCATCACATCTCAGGGAGTGAGGCAGGGTAGAACAATCAAAAGACATGAATTTATACGAGATAAATGCATCAGAAAATATAGATTGCTATGTAAATGAAGGAATCGAGCTGCTGTCTTTAGAGAGCAAAGAAGGTAAATGATACAATGATTAAAGACAGGGCCCTACCCAGCACTGCCTCTCTCATTCCCTGCATCATGAATCCTGTGACCTTATACCTCAGTTCCCTCGTCTTTAATGAGCTGGTAAGAATAACACCTACATTGTTTGGATTTCTTTTTTTTTTTTTTTAAAGAGAGAGTGAGAGAGGAGAGAGAGAGAGAGAGAGAGAGAGAGAGAATTTTTAATATTTATTTTTTAGTTCTCGGCGGACACAACATCTTTGTTGGTATGTGGTGCTGAGGATCGAACCCGGGCCGCACGCATGCCAGGCGAGCGCGCTACCGCTTGAGCCACATCCCCAGCCCAATTGTTTGGATTTCTCAAGGTTTGAGAACACTGACACATGCAAAGTTTCTACAACTGTGTCTGGCATATGATGATAATTTCTTAATAAATATTACTTATTATTATTTATTTAAAAAATTGGACCATATGACTAAAATATAAATGTGAGCTTTTCTTGTCTCCCTAATATTTTTCATACTCTGTAAATTCTTCTTAATCCATTTCTTTACTATTTGACTTCTTCATTCATCCTTCAACTATGACTGTCTTCTACCCTTATAAATAACTCTTGATAGTCCCTATTCCACATATTCACGAAGGACCCTAAGGTTCTCAAACACATAATAATTTGTCATTTTTCTGAGCTCTGTACCTGCTCCTGTGTTCTTTAAAGTAACCAGATGTTCAGGTTAACATGAACCAGTGGGTTTATATCTCAACCTAGATGTTTGTTCTCTATTGTTCATTATCTAAGTAGTTATGCTTACTTAAGCTCATTAAGTTTTCCACTGTTTTATAATGCTTTATGGGAGGATGAAGGCTTCACTTACACAATAAATTGTTATTTACAAATGTGAGTTTTCAAAAAAAACTTTGAAATCTACTACTGGTGAATGTGAACAGTCAACTTTATAAGTAATATTCTTTAGGTCTGAATTTTTATTTTCAATTTTTTCTAGAACTTCTTATCTAGAGTTTTACTGGAAAACTTAATTGTATCATTAGAATATCAGCTACTTTCTCAATATTGTGTCTTCCCCTCTGTCCTCTGTCTTGGTAAACAATTTATTCTTCTGGGCAGTGAACATTTCAACATCATAACTTACTCCTCTCTTTTAATCCACATATGAAATTTTCCATGATTTTTTAATTCTATCTCCAAAATATCTCTAGTACTTTAAAATTTTCCTTTTTCATATATGAGGCTCTTGTCTTTTCACATGTGGATTGTTGCAAGTAGCCACCTAAGTGGGCTACTTGTCTCCAGTACCTTACACACTGGCCATTTCACCTCCCTAGCAAAACTTTGAAAGCTCCTTTCCACCTGAAGTTTAATAATAAAGTTAAGGTTATGAAGCTCCCTGGATGCCATAATCAAAAGAAAAATTTTTCACATGGAGTCAAGAAATCGATATTTTACTCTGGAAAGCCAAATTCCAGAGCTTCCAAAAATAGTCACTAAACCATGTACAACTGTTCTGAAGAAGAAAGCCAGATCTATAGTTGATGATGAGCATTGTTTGCTTCTTTGTTTATTTGACAAATTCACAATCACTTTAGCAATCTCTTCTGCAAGGCCTGTGTCAACACAGACCTGCACAACCACCCTCAAACCCACTGCAGTGCAAACACACCCTGACATTCCAGTCCTGAGAACTCACTACTGCAGGGTACAGCTGCATTTTCATTCACAGATTGAAAGAAGACAATAGATCAAAACTGTCTCTTCAGATTTAAATTTTTGGAGTGTCTATGGAGTGACTTGTCTTTGAAGTCACAACTGGCTTCCCATTTTTCTGAGGAATGAGTATTACATTCAGCTTATGGGTTTCTGCTTGGAACTGAATGACTATAGTGACCAGGTATTTCTTATCCCCTTTTCTCCTCAGAGGATGGCTGCTTAGAGCCCCAACAGAGACTTCTGGCCTGCCTGAAATTACATCACGAAACTTTTGCCCATTATATAAGAAATATAAAAGTGTTCAGAGAAAGGCTTTTTTTGTTGCTGTTGTTTGTTTTTACTTTTAATAAATAATACACTACATTGTGGGACTGAGTGATAACCAAGAGCAAATTTCTAATCTCTCTAAGTCTCATTTAACTCATCTGTAAAGTGGAAATAATGAAAATACCTATTTTTGTAAGAATCTTTTCTTATAAATTCTTAGGGTGTTTGACTCATAACTATTAGAAAATCACCACATAAGTAGATATTAGGGATTCCTTGATAATAACACACTTGACTTTGATCTCTGTTTTTCCTCTCTCAACAATGTTGAAGAGCTTCATACAAGGAATGAAACAAGGAACTGAAAATCAACTGAGCATGAATAAAGACTTTAAAGAAAAAAACAGTTTCTAGCTGAAAATAAAAATTTTGAAGTCATTCATGTAGAAATACTTGTTGAAGTTCTAAAAATTCAAGGTATCTCTGAAGTAGAAAGATGAAAATCTTACCCAGAAAGTCCTAAAGACTAAACAAGGACAAGAAAGAAATTCTTTGCGAATCATTTTAAAAATCATTAGAACAGAATGACATGAAGGATTCTAACGAATGAGAGATTCTCATAAATACTTGCTCATATGGATGAGTTTCCTTCGTCCATATGAGCAAGTATTTATTGAGTGTGTAATATAATTGATCCTCCTTATCTGATAGTTCTGCATCTGTGGATTTAACAGAGGTTGGAAAATATTCAGAAAAAAAATCACGTCTTCACTTAACATATACAGACCTTTTTCTTTCTTTCTTTCTTTTTTGATATTCCCTAAACAATACAGTAGAACAGCTATTCACATAGCATTTGCATTGTATTAGGTATCAAAATAACCTTGAGGTGATTTGAAATATATAGAAGATATTCATAGGTTGTATGCAAATACTGTGTTAGAGAATTGAGCATACTTGGATTTTGGTATCCATATAAGAACCTGAAACTAATCCCCCTCATGTGCAAAGCTCTGGTCAAGCAAGGTGATAAAAATCGCTCTTTAAGAGAATCTCAATACCATGCCAGGTATACACAGTGAGAATATGTGCAAGGGAAGAGAGGCCCAGGGGAAGAAACATCTCATCTGCTTGGTCAGGGAGTGGCTATCAAGCCAGCCATAACAAAGGAGATAAAGGGGTGGGGATGGGGCAGTGAACTGGAAAGATGAGTAGAGACTGGCTGGGCAGACTGGCTGCTCATCCTCATTCCAAGGATGCACAAAGCCACAAGGGCTTAAAACAGCTGGCATGCTTGGGGAACTGCAAATTTGGAGTGGAAATAAAGCATACAATGTGGATCAAAGAGTGGGAGGTGGTTCCTCATTTGGAACCTTGGTAACATCAGTGATCCTGTCCAGAAGTTTCACTCTGCAGTGCTTCATAAGTATGCTTCTAGTCACCCAAATGTCACTTGTGCAGGAAACCTTCTCAGATCACACAACTTTATTTAGCTTCTCGTGCCTTCTTTGGCCAGTAACCTATTTTCATGCTGTTAATAGACAGCACTTACTATTATTTGTTATTTTTTTTTTCAATTTCTTTTACTGGCTTGTCTCTTTATTTGTTTACTGTGTCTTCCCAATAGTTCTTCGGGAACAGTACCCTCTCTTTCTTTTGATAGAGTATCCTCACTACCTACAATTTTCTTGCCATAAAGCAGGCACTCAGTCAATATTTGGTGAACGAGTAAAGAAGTCTAGACTTGTAAAAAGGGACAAGGCATGAAGGGATTTTCAAACTCTGATAAGAATGGTCTGTTTTCTTTGTTTTGCTTTGTTTGGAACCAGGAAATGAACCCAGGGATGCTCAACCACTGAGCCACATCCCCAGCCATTTTTTATATGTTATTTAGAGACACAGTCTTGCTAAGTTGCTTAGGGCCTTGCTGAGTTGCTGAGACTGGCTTTGAACTCCCAATGCTCCCGCCTAAGCCTCCGGAGCCACTGGGATTACTGACTTGCGCCACTGTGCCCAGATAAGAATGATCTGTTTTCTATAGGTGGAAAGGAAAGGATTTATTATAAAAGAATCTAGTTAGTTTCATGTTAGGAAGTCATTTGCATGATTATGTACAGATTGTATTTGTAAAGAATGAGACTATTTTAAAATGCACTGTCCTGACTGAACCAGAACATCTACACCAAGGCAGGAGAAGATGTGACTAATGAAAACAGTTCTTCATCAGAAAAGTGAGGAAGAGACCCAAAGGGAAAGGAATAGACTAGATTCACTCTCTGGTTTATAACTTGCTCTAATTTATAAGGAAGTCAGTAACACTAAATGAAGAAAAGAACAAAAAAGAAAATGAAAAGAGAGGGAAAGTTGTGACAATTCAGAAGACATCAGTGACATTTCAGAGCAGAGATAGAGCATGTGCTTCCTGAGCCACCAACATAAGTGAAGGCTGGTGACTTCTTTCTTCACCTCCTGCTCATCCTGCATCGTGAGGGGTCTTGCACAGAATGGTGTAAACCCATGTTCCAAGAAGGTACGAAAAGTGGATTTTGGGCAGAGTAAGGGGAAAGGAGGCTGATGGGTAATGACTATTAACATTGATACTGTGACTAGAAATGAAGCCAGCATGTTGGGTGTTATGGGGGTAGGGGGCAGAGACAAAAATGAACTGGAATATATAAAGCAGCACATGTAAGTCAGGCCTCAAAAAATAAAAAAGCAAGAAAAGAAAAGAAATATATAATTACATCCAAGAAACCTGAATATGGTCTGATGATAAGAGAATAAGTTTCTCAAATAAGGGAAACTTCATGCATGTCTGAATGTGGAAGAGAGAGTTAAACTTTAAAATGCAAAGAGTACTTCTGGTTAAAATGCAGAGTGAGATTCAGCAGGTCTAGGGATGGTCCTTACAAATCTGCATTTATAAGCAAGCTCTCCAGTAACTCTGCTGGCTCACCTCACCTTGACAAGCAAGAATATAGAGAATTGGGCATCAGAGGAAGAATGAAACTGAAGCTATGGCAAAAAAAAAAAAAAAGTAGGATGCAAATATCAAGCCATGACAGTGCTGCTCTCTGGCTTCCTGTAATAAGCCATTTCCCCAGCACAGGGATGCATTGTGGAGTCATGTGAGGACATCCCAACATTCTTTGAAGAATGCTAGAAGACTAATCTGGCCAAAGGCTCATCTAGTGTGAACATGATATAGGAATGCTAAGCTTACCTTCTTCCTTCCCATATCCACAGAGCTGCTGAAGTGTTGGAGTGACCGCTGTGGTCATACTCAGGGTATGTGACATCAAACCTGGATGAGTGGCTGGAAGTTGCTTTGCTACAGCAGTCTTAATGAGAACATGACTTGTGTGTGTGTGTGTGTGTGTGTGTGTGTGTGTGTGCATTTGTGTATGTCTATGCACATGTGTTTGTGTGTGTGTGTGCATTTGTGTATGTCTATGCACATGTGTTTGTGTGTGTGTGTGTGTGCATTTGTGTATGTCTATGCACATGTGTTTGTGTGTGTGTGTGTGCATTTGTGTATGTCTATGCACATGTGTTTGTGTGTGTGTGTGTGTGCATTTGTGTATGTCTATGCACATGTGTTTGTGTGTGTGTGTGTGTGTGCATTTGTGTATGTCTATGCACATGTGTGTGTGTGTGTGTGTGTGTGTGTGTGTGCTGGGTTATTTTGACAACCTTGCAGCCAACCGCCGAGTTTCAGTCACATTGTCAGTGGTTCCCTCGTGATTTAATATTTAATCAGTCATATAAATAGTGAAACTAAGTGGATTAGGGATGTCTTCTTTCTATAACTCAGAGATCTAAAAGCCATGCAAATTTGCAAGTAATGCCGTATCAGCATCTTAGAATGACATTGGTAAAAAAGTACCTTGTCAAAATAAGGAAGTGAAATTTCATTAGTGAAAATTTATTTCTGTAATTTTGACCTGAAACAAAAAAAAATTATGTCATTTTTTTTCCATAGCTATTGACCTTAACAGTGATTTTCCTGAAACATTAAGTGGAGTGTTGTCATGACAAACATTTTCAATAAAGCATTTTAATTTAAGATTTCAAATACTTCAGAAACAAATCAGCATTTCCCATGTCTCAATTTACTGTTGGAAAGTAACATTTTTCTATAAGTATAGTTTGTTCATCCTCAGATTCAGTCTTATTATATTATTTATTCTATAGACAGTTATTAATTCTCTGAAAATGCAATTTATCCCTTAGAATCTTCAGTACCTGCTAACACTTGAGTTCAATATTTTCCTTACTTCTTTATGGTTCATTGGAACAGTTCTCTAAAACCCTGGCTCATTCTTGACTCCACAAGTAATATCTTTTAAAAAAAAGTCTGTATTAGATAGCAAAATTCATCTCTTATTCCTCGCACTTTGCATGGTAAACCTTCCAGTTTCTCCACCTCACTTCCTCCATTAGGTCTGCTCTCATAGTTTCATATCAACTGTCTCCTTAGAGTGCCTGGAGCATAAGCTCTGGTAGACAGTTTCCCTTGTTTTTGCTTGGGAGCCAAAGATCAGCAGCATATGACATAGAATATATGATCATAATATGTGTTAAATGATTATATGAAAAAAAGCTCTTTTAAGACAGAAATTAACTCTTTAATGTCTCTATTTCCCTACAGCTATGGTTTGAATGTTGGTTTGTCCCCTTTAAAACTGAAGTTCAATTCTGATCATGATGGGCTTTGGGGAGGTGATTAGGATTGGATAAAATCCTCAGGGTGGAACCCCCATGATGGAACAATGGTGTCTTTACAAGAAGAGAAGGGAGGCCACAGAACACACCCATGGACGCTCCCTATCTCTTGCCCCGTGATGCCTTGCATTCCCTCAGGACTCTGGCAGGGAGGCTGTCACCAGATGCAGCATCCTGACCTTAGCCTCTAGAATCATTTAAAAGAAAAAAAATTATAGAATTTTCTCTAGGGTTTTTATTTGTATCAATCCGTACTATTAAGTTCAGCATTTTTTCTGTTGCTGTCCTGGGGATCACCATCAGGAAGAGCAGACAGATACTTAGAAAAACCATGGTCTTTTCACCACATTGGACTTCTTTCTTCTTTCGTACTGATCATGACCCGTGACCACACCAGGAAAGTCCATGCCTCAGGCCAAGCAGTACATTCTTTTCCACTTTTCACTTAGAATCTGTTACACACTTTATTTATCTCACATAGATGTCTTGTGTTTATGTGCTTAAGAGTTGAGGTTCTGGATTCAATTGCTAGGACCTATACCTGATGCCCCTGATGCATTTATAAAACCATGATCAAGACATTAACCTCTTCAGGAATTCCTCCATATAATCTGAACATAATAATTGTTACCACAGGGGTTGATATCATTAAGCTAATTTTATATACAGTACTTAGCCAAGTACCTCTGACGTAGTAGAGACTTGATATTAGCTAGGTATTATAGCTATTATCATTATCAACTTCATATGTGCTTTTCAACTTAGAGGGAAACCCCGATGTATTTGAAACCAGAAGGTCTGGGAGGTAATGGGCAGGAAAAAGCTTATGCCTCCAAGCTATTCAGGAGCCATGGATACCATGATCACTCTTTATTTAAAAAATAATTTTGTACATTTGAGGTTTATAATGTGACATCATGGTATACTATAGATGGTGCAATGATTTCTATAGCAAAATAGACTAGCATATCTATCATTTGAGTTACTAAAATATACCTATTTAACAAAAATCCCTAAGACAATACAATTTTATTAATTCTATCTCTTATCTTGTACATCACATTTCCAGATGTGTTCATCTTATAAATCTGCTCTTTTATATTCTTTGATCTGTAACTCCTCATTTCCTTTCTAGTCAACATCTCTATGCATGGAACTCATGGTAATCACTGTTTTACTCTCTGAGTATTTTAGCTCTTCTATTATAAAAAATAAATTTTATGACTGTATAAAGAAAATATATCATATATGTTATTTGTGTGTGTGTGTGTATATATATATATATATATAGTGATATACAGTGTATACATAAATACATACATACAATTATAATGGCATAGCATTTGGCCTTTGAAAAAAGAATGATATCCTTCCATTTGGAAGCACATGGAAGCACCTAGAAGACATTATGTTAAGTGAAATAAGACAGATCATGGAAAGAAAATATCACATGATCTCAGTTAGTTATATGTGGATCATCATTACTCTTTCCTGAGAGAACAGTATGACAGGGAGTGTTAATACCACCAAAAAATGTCTCAACCTCACCTTCACTTAAAAAACGAATCCAGCCAAACAATGAATTAATGAAGTTACTAGATAAAATATTCTATCTCCTTACAATCCTTTGCATATATATTACCATATTACACATTTGACAACTTAATTGTTGCCTTGTCTTAAATTCTTACCCCATGAAGGCAAATAATTTGTACATTTTATTTATAACAATATCCCCAACATAGAGTAGGTTTTTTTTTTCAGAGTAGGTTCTTAATAAGTATTTGAAAAGAATAAATATTCCTTAAACTCTGCGGAAATGCTGAGGCAACATATTTTTATGTGCTTAGAACAGATTCTGGAGGAGATAACTAGCTAAATTCAGCCTAAGTAGCAAAGTATTGTGCACAAATGTTAGCTTGAAGAACTATGCCTCCAAATGTGAAAGAACTAAGCCTCCAAATGTGAAATGACTTTCCTATGCCATTCTTGATTCAGTTCAATAAAATTAGTACCCTGGTTATTGCCTGTTATCAGACATGGATTAGTTTTGTAAGGAGGGATATGGGGAATGAGAAGGAGATGAGAAGTGGGAAAGACGGTAGATATCATTAAATGAATTTTTATACCCAAGGAGCTATTAGTGATAAGCAAAGAGAAGGACAAAATGAGCACAAGATAATTTTCTTATTCTGTTACCTCTTATCCAAAAATAAATTTCTTATTTTGCTTCTCTGGTTTACAAAATAAAACTGGCAATAACTTAAAGCAGAATGTAACCAAAATTGTAGAAAATAATAAAGTTGTTTTCAGTGTAAATATTTAAAAGCTATTATCAATTTCTAATTATAAATGTCATGAATTTAGACTTCATAAAAGACTTTGAAACATAGCATTAAGCATATGCAAATATAGACCTAATGATTCCCATTCATCATTTTATTGACTCAGATTCAATTTGTTTTAATAATGGGTTTCCTTTACTCAAAAGCTCAATGAAATGCACAAGCTACAATTTTCATATATTTTGCTTGTCTAAGAAAAGATTTTAACCATCTTGCTCCCATAATAGATTGTGTCATTATGGCAAGTTTGTGACTAAGTGCTAATGAATTTAGTTGTTGCCTAAGTATTTGGAAATCCAACATCATTTATTCTGAGCTACAGAAAAATATTGGGAATCCAATAGCAGATGCATCTTTAAAAAGTTGCTATATAGGATTCTACTGCTGAAATATCAATTGCAAGTTCTTTGAGGTAAAATTATAATAATTCCTGATTCAGTAAAGAAGTATCAAACTTCACAGTTGCTGGCATGAATATATCTACTCTTTCTTGCAGCGTTCTCCTAATCTCTTCCCATATGATTACATAAACTACACAATGCTCTACTTTGTCAGCAGAAAACAATGAGATTTATAAAAGCCTTAGTAATAATAAAAAACAACCACAATGATTTAAAAGAATAAAAAGTAAAAGATAATTTCATATTGGAAAAAACAAACAGGGCAGAAAAGGGAGTGTTCCCTCTATATGTTATTTTGTACAATAAGAAAAGCACGTTTGATACACTGACAGCTGAAATAATTTTTCAAATGTGATTGCTGGTTTTATGAACTGACTTTTAGACCACTCACGTATAATTGAATCAAGCCATTATTGAAGCACACCGGTGGCTGCTGACCAGAACATAAAGCTGTTCCCCTGATCAGCCCCGAACAATTGCAAGGGCACTCCTTATAAGCCTGAAAACTGCAAAAGGGATGTTCAGGGGGTCTAGCCAATGCAAGCAAGCCAGGTTACAGAAGCGGGACAGTGCAGTCAAGCGGAGGGAAGCCTAACCAATCACAGCCCAGTCACCCCAGTTACAGAAACAGAGCCCCGTTACCCTAATTACAGAAACAATACCCCATTAGGTAGTTCCGTGTTCTTAAAGGTTTCTAGAGCAAAAGGAAAAGAACATCTTGCTCCAGTCATGACTCTTCTACTTGGCATGGTTGTTTTACAAGATGAAGTCTTAAAACAAAATGGAGTCACATTTGCTCCTACTATCACAGTAGTCCTATATATTCTGTAAATCACCTCATGAAAACTTGTCTCTAACAAGCTTTCCAACCTTAGGAGAGCTAGAAATGAAGTATGCATAGTGGAAGGGGAATCATAGTTGTGAAAAGATACAGCATGCCACAGGGACAAATAAGAATGAGGTTTGGCTTAGAGTAGTACCATCCAGAAGATGGGCTTTGAGTCTTAAATCATACTGCCAATTTCTGTTCGGGAATCTGGGACAAATGATTTCACTTCCCTTAAGATTCATTTTTTTTCTATTGGTAAAATAGAGATATACTACCTCTTTTTTTGGTGTATATTAGAAGAAAGCACGTGGCAAGTAGCACCATCCAGGTACATAATTAATGTTCAATAATATTAGTTTCCCAATTTCCTTTTCTAAAATAGAAAACAATCCAGGAAAAGCCAAGAATTTTCCATGCCCATTGCATAAAATTTTGAATATTTCAAGCAACAAATTATTTTTGTTTGACAGAATGAACAATCTTTAGTCAGAGGGAGTTCTTTTTTATTTTGAAATTATCATCTCAGGACTTCTATGAAAATAACAATCACTTTCTATTTCCCAGTATAATGACCAGAAACTACATAAACTACCCCACCAAAATGGATAAAAGCCCTTCATTTATACACATAAGTAATAAATGCAAAGTCCTTCACCATTGCCTTAATGAAAAGAAGACATAATATAACTTCTAGATAGAAAACATATTCTATCATTTCTTATATTCTATCATGTAAGAAATCATATTCTATCTTTTCCTATCATGTAAGCTTCTCTCATGAGATGATCCTGATTTCAATATGGCAGACACATTAGGTGTTCTAAGTAATAAATATAGAAAAAGGAACATTCACTAAAATCATGTAAAAGGTATCAAATGTCGAATTTTACCCAAGCATTTTTTTTTTCTAGAGACTGGGAATACACAGATAAATACAGTGCTTTCCTTCAAAGAGTTCACAGTCTAATGGAAGATAATAAGCCCAATATAGCCTGAGTCAATGTACAGTGTATATATAAAGTAGAGGCAGATGCAAAATATGCATATATGTACAAAATACTTGGTGCTTAAAAGTAGGAGTAATCAATGCAGCTGTGGGGAAAGGGTGTAAGCAGGAAGGGGATCATTGAGATATGCCTCTGAGGGGAGGATGTAGCTGAGTCTTAAAGATGAGCCAGATGTGATCAGTCATACAAGGTGAGAAAGAAGGTGACCACTAGAAGAGGTGGAACTGCAGTGAGACCCAGAACAAAAGGGGCCATTTTAGAGGAAGTCGCGGAGACCAATGTGATGAAGAACAGGTGAAAGGAGAATGGGGTAGGATTAGATAAAACAAGGAGGGCCTTATTGGCCATGTAGACGGATTTGCAGGACAGTTTTTCAAATTACACAGAGTAAAACCATCTCAGAGCCTGCTGAGAAATAAAAGCCACTTAGTTTGTATCTCTTTAGGCTTCCATATTTCCTTTATGATAAACAAAAATTATATTACCCCTCTCTCAGAGGCACTGAGCCTGAGAAAGCTTTTAAATTGAAAATAAAAAGAATGCATTGATATTTTAGGGATTCATTGCCTAGATTTTTATCAGAGATGGGAGGAGCCCAAGACCAGATCCTAAGATTAATTAGATTGCCCAGGTCTGGAAAGGGGTGAATTCTCTGGAGGGCTGCAGGTAAAATGAAGAGTGGCAACTGAAACACATATTTAATGGTTTTTAAAACTCTTCCCTACTTTCCAAGAATAAATCACTAGACTCAGATTAAGAGGAAGATCAGAATTATAGTCTCAGGCTTTAGTTGGTATTTTTACATGTATCAAGGTATTCTTCACCTGATAAGCTATAAAAGAGTAAGATCAGTCTTGGATGCAAATTTTGTGTTTAATTTAAAATACTTATAGCCCATCTAAATAAAAGCATGAATTTGAGGGTTAAGCATAAGCATGTAGGGCAAGAAAAAAGTTCTTGCTTTTTTTTTTTTTTCCAAGAAGATACAGCTTTCAGAGTGTGTCTTCAGAAGTAAGCCTGTTGTAGATCACTCAGGGAATGGGGCGAGCACAGGAGAAATGTTTTATTTTAAGGGAAAGGTGGAGGAAGAGAATGCAATTAAAGAAACTGAGTAAAAAGAGTAGGAATAATAATTTTTTAAAAACCTAGGAGATAGTAGTGTCACTCGACATAGTAGGTATTTCAAGGAGAAGGTCAGACACTGCAGAAAGATCAAATAACACAGACTGAGGAGGACCAGCTGAATTTGACGAGATGCAGCACTTCAGATACCTCAGCTAAGGCAGATGCATTGGTAGGATGATGAGTTGTAAAGTAAGGAATTCATTGAATGGAGAAAAGTTACTAGGATTCCATTCAGAAGTAACCATAGGAACAAAAATACTGATGTGTGAGTGTAGAGTTGGTTAGAAACTCTAACAAAGTCAGCATGAATATAGGGAAATAGCAGTACGTATAAACTTTCTACCACCTATAAGACCAGTAACACCTATAGGATGGAGGTATTAGTAGTAAGGAGATTTTTTTTTTAACCCAAATTAAGAAACTTTTTTTTTGAGTGAGAAAAAAGAATCAATAGACTTCAGGTCTCATAACTTGTTTATAACTTTGTTTATGTATTCTGTATCTATTCCATGTGTTGCCACAACTATAGAAACTTAGATCACATTAATGAGAAAATCCAGATTCAAAATGCTGTTGACCATAGCAGCAGCATTGGTACCAGGAATGAGCCCATCCCTGTGTGCTGTCTTGAAAGAAGAGATGAAACACTGTAGCATGCTAAAGCCATAAAGCAGGGCAAAGAACATGTAAACAGCTGTTTCCCAACTAGGGAGTAGAAGAACACCATGGCCATTCTAGCATTAAAATGTGTTTTATTTAAAAAGTTCAAGGGCTAACATATTTAGTTAATTTGTTGAGAAAAGCAATGACCTACTTTCTGTAACTATGCTCTCAGAGAGAGAGAACAAGTGAACTTTGCTCTTCAAAGATGTTTCTTTCCTAAGAAGTAAAGAGCTTATTCAGAGAACACATTAAAAAAATAAGGATATAATTAAAGGTTTTTACATCCTTTAATCATGATGAAAAGACTGAGATCTTTCTTTATGAACTAAACAAGTTAAAAAAAAAGTTGTATTCTTCTAACTCTGTTTTATTTAACTGGTTGTAGACTCCTCTACCCCAATCCCATAGTTCTCTTACTGGATTGTTGAGAGTTGATTGTTATTAGTTGGAGAAAGTCTCTAAGTTCCTTGAGAGCAGATGGCTGTATCCACAGGACTTCATAGATGTTACATAAACTCTTAATGCACTAAATCAAATCACATACAAAATAATATTTGCTAAAAGTTCACTCATTTTTTAGATCACCCTAGTTTAAAAAAAAATGCTTTTCAGCACTTAGTGACTTTCAAAAAGTCAATAGCTAGCTGATCTTGAAAATAGATTTTATTGGGACCTACTTGATTAATTGACAAAGTTATCATTACTTATACAAATAGGAATGATGTTATAGTTTGGATATGAGGTGTTCTCCCCCCCCAATTCTTGTGTTAATGCAGCAATGTTTGGAGGTGAAATGATTTGATTGAGAGCTATAATTTAATGGTAGGAGGGACTGAGTGGTAACTGGTAACTGGTAAATAAGCAGGTGGGGTGTGGCTGGAGGAGGTGGGTCATTGGCAGCCTGCCCCGGAATGGTTTCTCTCCCCTGTGGCCTCCCTCACTCCATGCTTTCTGCTCCCAGGCCACCATGCCCCGAGTGGCTTCCCTCTGGCACACTCTTCTGCCATGCTCTTCTCCCTCACCATTGCCCAGAGCAATGGAGTAGGTCCACCAGAGACTAGACTTCTGAAACCAAACTGAACCTTGAAACCAAATAAATTTTCCCTCCTCTAAGTTGTTCTTGTCAGGTATTTGGAGCACAATGACAAAAAGCTAAAAGATACTTTAGTTTGAGGGCAAAATCATGGTGTGGTGACTAGAGATACTTGTGAGATATAGCTACCCCACTTCAGGATTATGCTCCATGAGCAACTGGTTCAGATCACCTGATTTTTCAAGAGAAGTTAGAAATATGAAGTTTGATGCTAAATCTCCCAGTTTAAAAATGTCAACCCACTTACTTTTTAAACACAATCTGATTGAGACCTCTGCTTTTGGTAGAAAAACTAGCAATCAAAATCTTCACACAGTAAATCCATTAAAAAGGGTGAACATTTATAAAGAATGGATTATGTGTTCAGCCTGAGATATCTGAATCACAAATAAACTTTCTCACTGATGAGCATATAAAATACATTCTGAACAGCTGTAAAAACTATTGACAAGGATATAAAAACATTCTGTACAGCTGTAAGAACCATCATCGGATTCTCTTTTCCTCCTCTCAGCTGAAATAGTCTAATTCTACCATAATCTGAAAGTCAAACATCAAAATAATTAAGAAGAAAAAACACTCAGAAGCTCCCATAATTCATCATTGCAATTCAATCTGAAAGATCCTTTGTCCTGTGGCATAAACATGTTACAAACTATAACATGCAATGGAAGTTCAGTTAAAATACACAAGTGAAAAGATGTAAAATGTAATTCCTTTCATTATTGGAAACAAAGTTCATTCCTGCTAACATAATTGGGCAAGTTACTGTTTAGCTGTGTTTTATGGAGTAGCTTTGTTAGACCAGGGAGGACATATTTGTGCAGTTCACCCGTGACATATTCATTCCACATGGCTGGATCGTAGGTATTACTATTGTTCCATCACATGAGAAATCCTGGGCCAAAGCCGCCTTGCAGTAGAAATACCACATGTGGTGCCAACTTTTGTCACACTTCAGTAGAAGGATTTAGAATAATTTACTTTTCATATGAATCTTTCCCTAATGAAGACTGTCAGTCTGTACCATGCAACACTTTCAAGACTAGATTTTAATAACTGCACATTTAGGTGAGTGTGTGGTGGAGGGGGAGTTGCTTCTCAGCACAGTGAAAGACAAGTGCCTGGGAGGCAGACAGACCTCCACTTGAATCCAGATCTGCCACTCATTAGCTGAGTAATCTTGGACAAATTACCAAAACCTGATGGAGCAGAAATTCTGTTTGTTTGTTTTTTTAAAAAAACCAGAAATTGGGAAAGAACTTTGAACTTCTGAAGTCCAACTCAAGTTTTAAGTAGCTGTGGCTGTGGCTGTGGCTGTGGCTGTGTCAGTGTTTAGAGTGAAATATCAGCTGGAGGATCCTCAAAAAGCTCAACTCAAAGACAGGTTGGAAAAAGAGTCAAAGGTGCAGATATTGCCTTACTACTCCTATTCTTCATCTTATTAAATAATTATGTCAATCTACTGTGTTTAAGAAACTGTAGTTATTACTTTCATACGAATTCCACTAAATTTCACATTAAATATAGCAATACTGCTGACACTATGGTTTGAAGTATAGACCACAATTGACTTTAACGAAGAAAATGCTCACTTTAGAATGTAAATAACTTCATAGTATCTGCCTTGCAGAAAACAAGTGTTAAGAATTATAGTATTAAGATATACTTCATGGGAAGGAAAAAAACAAGTGATCAAATAATTTTAAGAAAGCAATATCCTGTCCCTATTGCATATTGGTTATTTGTATTAGCATGTTTAATATTCTAAGAAGTCCTGAAGGAAGCAGAGTAATCAGCAAACACTGTTTTTCTCAGGATTAGATGAGAGTTAACTTGCATGGATTTAGTCAAGAGGCAGAATTTGTGTTCAGTGAGCTTGGTATTAGTACCCTTAAGGTTATTATTTTCAAGGGAAATCCTTGATAACATTATTAACAGAGATTTCAACCCCTGTACACTATCATATAAAGATTAATTTATCCATCAAAGAAACTAAAGAGATTACAACCACAGTTTGCTATCTATGATTTTTACACACTGTATGTCAGGAGCCATGACCCTTTCTAGAAAATAGCATACACCCCTAATATGGAAGAAAGCACGGTACAACTACAAATTTCTTATACAAGTAAGATTCTTTTTGCTTGGGAGTTATACTAATTTTTTTTTGCCTCTTAAATTAGTAGGGAGCAACTTGTATATTGATGTCCCCAAATTCATGAAAAGTAGCTAGTGATTTGTTGCCATCAAGTCCAAATTTCTTTCCAGAGAAGAGTTATAAAGAGGTCAGGAGGGCTGGGGATGTAGCTCAGAGGTACAATGTCTGCCTTGTACGTGTGAGGCACTGAGTTCAAGCCTCAGCACCACATAAAAATAAATAAATAAAGATATTGGGTTCATCTGCAACTAAAAAAAAAAAAAAGTCAGGAGGCCTCTCCTTACTTGGTAAGATTTCCTGTCTCTGTTTTCAGGGCACCATGGGCAAGCCTATCATCAATGGACTGCCAAGTGAGCCATGCCACCTGTCAGGTTCAGGACTTTTCAGCCGCTTGGAGAGAAATTTATCAAGCGAAGGGTAATTTGTGCCAGGTGTTAGAGGTATCTCTTGATCCTGAATTTGATAGGGAATAAAACCCCATCTAATCTAAAGACAGGCTCCCTAAGGATCCATTCCTCAGCCTGACAATAATGCACACAATGTTTTGCATTTTCTACCTCATTGTCAAGAAGAAAATAATTATATGTCTTTCTGAGAGAAAGGAAGCATCCAGAATTTTTTAAGATACTGGAATACCTATCTACCTTTTATATAACAGCTTTATGATGAAATTTAGAAGTATCTATAAGAAAGAGAGTCACATCAGACTTAGTCACTCGTGAATCTCTTGAACTTAGTCTGATGTCTTTCATGGAATGCATGATCAGGAGTATTTATGGAGGAAGAGTGGAAAGGAAGAAAAGAGTGGAGGCTTAGACATTGAATCGAACATAAGGCTTTCACTTTTGGGGAGCAAACGTCTAACACTAGCTGTCTTAAAGAAGAAAACCAACAAAATTTTGTAAAACAAATTTTTATCTGTTTGGAAGAATTTATTTCTTTTGTACTATTTGGTACTAAGTAGAGACCTTGACCTACTTACATAAATATTATCTTGCTTTTCTTTGTGTGATACTAAACTGGGACATCAGCATAAGTATTGACAGATCTGGTTAAAGTTGGCCATAGTTGAATATAAAGAGTCAACTGGTATATACACAGCAAAATATTTAAAGCCTTTGTGTGTCCTTAATGTTCAATATAACTTCGTGAAATTTTTGGGATTGTTAACTTTGAATACAGAGATAATAAATCAGTTAAATGTTGGTCATCAAATCTATATGTTTTATATTAATAAATAATTTTTCAGTGACAAATATCATAAACCCACATCAGAAAGGCTTGTACAAAAAAATCAGATAAATAAAATAAAAATGGGGCTGTATAGGATTGCTTTACTAAAGTCTGAAAATAAAGATGGCTACAAATACCATTAGGAAAATACATTTTTAGCTTTTATTTTCCTGTGATAACTTTGACACTAATAGGCTCTCCTGCAGCAGCAAGGTTGTCCACAGCTTCAGGCTTAGTTTCTTCCATCTTACCAAGCCCAGGGGGAGAGGAGCTCTGCTTTCCTAACAGCACCTAAAGGAGTTTGATTGGCCAAGCATGGAGTGGCCACCACTAGAGCTTGGACTAAAGGTAGGATGGGTATCTAGGTTGGATCCACAATTTAGCTATTGTGAATTGTGCTGATATAAACACTGATGTGTGTGACCCTCTAGTATGCTGTTTTTAAGTCCTTTGGGTATAGACTGAGGAGTGGGTACATAAGTCCTTTGGGTATAGACTGACCCAGCTGGGTCAAATGGTGATTCCATTCCAAGTTATCCAAGGAATCTCCATACTGCTTTCCATATTGGTTGCACCAATTTTCAGTCCCACCAGCATGTATGAGTGTACCTTTTCCCCCACATCCTCACAACACTTATTATTTTCTTTCTTCATAATAACTGCCATTCTGACTGGAGTGAGATGAAATCTTAGAGGAATTTTGGTTTACATTTCTCTGATTGCTAGAGATGATAAACATTTTTTCATATATTTGTTGATTGATTGTATATCATCTTCTAAGAAGTGTCTGTTCAGGTTCTTGACCCATTTATTGTGTTATTTGTTTTGGGGGTTTTTTGATTTTTGAGGGTTTTTTTTTTTGGTGTTTAGCTTTTTGAGTTCTTTATATACCCCAGAGATTAGTTCTCTATCTGATGTGTGAGGGGTAAAGATTTCATTCCAAGATGTAGGCTCTCTATTCACCTCACAGATTGTTTCTTTTGCAGAGAGGAAACTTTTTAGTTTGAATCCATCTCATTTATTGATTCTTCTAAAGTTCATGTATGGAGATACGAATTTGTGTGAACATACTTTATATACAACCAGAGATATGAAAAATTGTGCTCTATATGTGTAATATGAATTATAATGCATTCCGCTGTCATTTATTTTTTTAAAAAAATCAATAAAAAAATAAAATTGGTAACCAGAAAAAAAAAAACTTAAAAAAAAAGTACAGTGGATAAGAGAACAAAATGGCAGTCTTCTAGGTTCACAGTCTGCATGCCTGTGGAAGGAGTCAGATGTCGGAGCCACTGAAGTACATTTGGATTGTTTATACGAAATTCATCATCTTTTTGTTTGAATACTACTAAGAATCCTTTTTATCCTCAAACCTGAGTAGTTAAAAAATCCCCCCAAACACATACACACACATACACACACACAAAAAAATGTTGAGTTGGTTCATAAAACTTTTGATTGAAATGAACAAAAATACAGGCAGTTAAGCCTTTCTCTCCTTTGTGTGATACTTGACTATGTCAAATTAACTTACTCACATAGGTCCATTATTTAAATATTAACAGTGGCAAAGATCAGACAATCTCATTTTAGACACAATCAAAACAACAGGGAGATGTGGTGACTCTGAATGTTCATGAGTACAAACAGTAAATTACCAGCTAGATAATAAATTTGAACAAAAAACAATTACTTAAGGAACAAAGATGTTCCTTTTTTTCTCTTTTGTGATACTGTGGAACCCAGGGCCTTCATTCATGCCAGAAGACAAGTGCTATACCAATGAACCACATCCCCAGCCAAATTTTCTCTTTTTGAAAGTGAATAATCCCTTGGTTACATAAGCAATTATGAGTCTGTGTCACTTTCACTTTATTTGACATAGTAAAAAGAACAGTATATACAAAGTCATAATATGTTTTTGGTTTTAGTAAGAAGCCTTATATATTAAAGCCATGTAACCGCAGGTAAGTAGTAATTTTTTAAAAATTACCTAATAGTCAAAAAAGAATGTCTTGTGGAAAGACATTATAAATATAGACTTAACAAAGCAAAGGTTTTTCTTTATATGTATTTATAATTCTGCTCTTCACATGAAAATTCTTAGCTACCTAATGTTCTTTTATTATTATTTATTTTGTTCTGATTAGTTTACTCCTCTTTATTACTTATTAACTTTTTTTTTTTACAAATGTTTCATTATGAAACCTATTCATGACCAAACTAAAGCACAGACTACCCTGAAATATTTAAAATATTGTCCTGAGGATTGAGTTTTTTGATAATGCAGAGAGAATGAGATGGCAATTATAAAAATTAAGAGATAAAACTGTTATGTTACTAACATTTAGAAAATAAGATGAATGTGGTAGTGCAAGTCTGTAATTTTAGCTGAGGAAGGAGGATTGTAAGTTTGGAACCAGCCTCTACAACTTAACAAAGCTTTAGGACCTAACTAAAACATAACAAAAGGGCTGAGGATGTGGTTTAGTGGTTAAGCAACTCTGGGTTCATCCCTGGTACCAAAAGAAAGAGAGAGAGAGAGAGAGAGAGAGAGAGAGAGAGAGAGAGAGGAAAAGAAAGAAAGAAAGAAAGAAAGAAAAAAAGAAAGAAAGAAAGAAAGAGAGAGAGAGAGAGAGAAAGAAAGGAAGGAAGGAAGGAAGAGCTGAGTGAGGTTTCACTTGTCATTTTAACTACATTTGATTGACTTAACCTATATTATTTTAAATATCTATGGTTATACTTCTAACATTTTGCATGAAACAAAAGTCAATTTTCCAGATGGGGGGGGGAATTATACAAAATCTTTCCCAAATTAAATGTTAAAAATAAGGTCCTGCAAATTAAAATATCTTATATGCAACATGGTTACTTGTAACAGTGTCAACACACCTTGGCATCCAACCATATATTGATGCCCAAATTGAAATAATTATACCTGCAGAAACAGTCCTTGTAGAAATGCAAGCCTTCTTTTGAGGCTTCTTGACTTTGTACCATTTCATGTTAGCCACAAATAAAGACGCCACATAACATATTATTTTCCTCTTCAAAGGGTTGGAAGATGTGCTGCTACTTGGATTTCCACAGGAAAACGTGTTAAAACATCCATGTTCACTTTTGGGGGAATATATGGCTTTTTTATTATGCTTTATTTTCTTTTCAAACAAGATTAATTAGATGTTTATTATGTGTTCGTTTATTTTTCTATTTAACTATTATCTGTGATAATAGATACATCTTTACTATCTGTGCTAATAAATATCCAATGGAGAAAAAATCATTCTCAGTGAAGGAATAAATAGTTAGTTATTTCCATCATGCTCGGTGTCATTTTAATTTGCATTTTGAGTATTTTTAGAGTTGGAATTTCTGGAGCTTCAAGTTTATTTTGACATCTGCTTAATTCAACTGCTTAATAACCAAATTATAATAAAACAGTTGTGCTGTCAGAAGAATTAATCAGTGTGGTACTATTCTTAGTCACATTGCCTTCTGTTTCTTACCTTCTAGACTTTCATAGAAATCCAACCAACAAAAGATACAAGAAAGCATTTGGGGTATAAAATCATAAAATAAATTCTAGATCATCTTTCTGGTCAGTTATTTACCTATTTTTAAGATGTCAAAATATTGGATGAAATGAGAAAACTTCAGTATATAACCTTACTGTTTCCCATTTTTTTTTAAATAAAGCTCATGCAAACACCAATCTTTAGGAATAATTGGTAAATGGAACTCTTGTGTTAATATTCCAGTTGGTGAGAGTTTTTTTAAAAAAAGGGATTTAAAATCAGCATTTACGGAGGTTATTATTATAATCATTTTACAAGGAGATTAATGGAAAATTAAAGAAGCATAGACACCTGCCCCAGGACCCCAGCCAGTGAGTGGAGTAGAGAGACTCAAATGCAGGATAGGAAGGGAGCAGAATACAAGACACTAGTATGGCAGTATGTAAAAAAGTGGATGTGTAACCGCTGTGATTCTGCAATCTGTATACGGGGTAAAAATGGGAGTTCATAATCTGCTTGAATCAAATGTATGAAATATAATATGTCAAGAGATTTGTAATGTTTTGAACAACTAATAATAAAAAAAGAGAGACTCAAATGCAAGATTCTAATTTAAGGACAGCATTATTTTCTCTCTACTACATTTAATACAATAAATAATAAAAAGCATGCATACTCGACATTGAGCATCCATTATATGCCATGTGTTTTCTCTATGTGTCTCAAGGCAATGCAATACCTTTATTTTTCAGATAAGTAAACTGGTGATCAAAAAGCTGAAGCGAGAGCTCAACATCACCCAGTAGATACAAGGTGAAATTAGGAATTAAATTCAATCCCCCCACCTACAGCTAACATTTAATCTCTTCCTGTTAGCACATAAACTTCCAATTGTAACAAAAACTTGCAAAAACTGCAATTCAATCTATATGAGATTAGATTATAATGCTAGAGCTAACACTTCAACTCACCATTAAGGACATCTTCTTTTTTCCTTTTTTTATATAATTTTTTTTAGTTGTAGATGGACACAAACCATTATTTTATTTGTTTATATTTTTATGTGGCACAGGGGAACAAACCCAGTGCCTCATGAATGCTAGGCAAGCTCTCTACCACTGAGTCACAACCCCATCCCCAAGGATATCTTTTCTGTTGTTTCATATATGATAGGGCCTGGTTTAAGAATTTGGGGGTTAATAGAGAGCCAACAAATATAAATGGTTCATTTCAGTTTTCATTTTACTCACATAAGAATATTTGGCATTATGCGCTGTATTTTTCCAAATTTGAACAGTTTTTCACAATAAGATTAAAAATAGTTATACAAATGATTTCAGTCCAAAAAAGAAGACAAGACAGACGAACTTAAGAAAACACTAAACAAGAAAATGCATATATTTGAATTTTTTGAAGTAAGCTAGGCTATAAATAGGTAAGAATACAACCTCTTAAATAAATTAACATATCATTATAAATGTATAATTCATATATATATATGTAAATATATATATGCATACACACGTATATACAATGTATATATCAACCAATCAAAAAAGGCCTGTACTCCCTATGTAGTAGGAACTTAAACACAACAAACAGTATATTTTTAATATAATGCATATAAATCTGTAAGTACCACCACAACAAAAATATGGAACACTTTTGTGGTCCAAAATTTCCCTTGCAACCACTAATCTACATTATGCCACTAGATTAGTTTAACTATTCTTGAACTTTATATAAAAATCATATGGCTTCTGCACTTTTTGATCTGGCTTCGTTTAGTTACTATAATCCTTCCAAGACTTACCCACATTGTTGAAAGCATCACTAGTTTATTCCTTGTAATTTTTGAGTGATATTTCATTGTAGATCTACCATGAATAGTTTATTCATTTACCAGTTGATAAAAATTTGGATCATTTCTAGTTTTTAAATATTAAAAATAAAGTTGATATGGACATTCGTATGCAACTACATTTTTAAGTCTTTTCTTAAATGTCTAGGAATTGAATATTAGGTTTGGATAAGTATATACTAATTTTACATGAACTGTCAAACTGTTTTCTGAATAGTTGTGCCCTTTCCTACTATACAGGTGGTATCTGAGAGTTTCAGTTGTTTCATATTCTAATCATGTTTGGTACTGTCATTCTTTTAAAATTCGATTAATTTTAGTAAATGTGTAGTGGTTTCTCGTTGTGATTTTAACATGCATTAGTAAGCAGTTTATATATGAAGAGGACTAGATCAGCAACTGAGAATACTAGTTACAAGGGTTGACAGTAGTCATATTTGACTCTAAACTCCAGATCTGATATCTGTTTGTGTGACCATGAACAAGTAATTTTAGTTTCTCCATGCCTTCATTTTCATCTTGGTTAAGTCTTAATAAAAATAATACCTTCCTCCCTCAATTTTTGTTTTGAACTTTGAAGAGAAAAATACCATAAAGTAATAAGCATGATGCCTACATCATATAAAGTATAAAAGTTAACTAAAATTATCATTTGTGATTCATGGAGTATAGAGGATTATAGATTTTTAAAATAATAATTTTATTACTAATGGACATAATAATAATGCTATGCATTTAAAGAAATTATCTCACCCAACACAGGAAAGTATTTATAATAATTCTTAAAAATTGATACATCTATTCAAAGAAAGCAGGTCATAAATATTAGAGAAGCATTACTCTAGAAGTATCTTTGTACACTTTATTTATTAAAGTTTGTTTTATTTTCAAATTGGGGTTGGGTTCAGATAATGCATGCAGAAGGCATTTATTGCATTGTCTTTGCCCTAGAAAGTAGCAGTAGTGAGTATCCAAATAGCATTCTACCTGCACTATTCATTCTCTGTCCAGGAGCAATCTTTGTGCTGTAAATAATTTCTAAATTTCCAAATTCTCTCCTATCCCATTATCAAGTAGACAAATATGTTCTCTTTTTCACTGGGTCAAATTCTCTACTCAACTTCTCCCTGTATAATTCTTCTGCCCTGTCCTGGTGACACCTCAGTTGGCTTTCCTTACCCTTGTCCCAGGGCTGGATCTCTCCTCCCATCTGACAATTCTGCCAAATCATCCAACTTTTGTGTCTATGTCGTCCCAGAGAGCTGGCACAGAAAGAAACACTGAGTTCTGTGACTTCCTGTGGGATTTTCTTTGACAATTAGTAAAGAGGGTTAAGAGTGGTCCTTGACATTTATTTTAGGAAAAGTGTCTTTCCGAAAAACAGAGATGGCTTAAAACTCTGAAATGTTGAAAGAGTTTAAACAGATCATCATTCAGTCTAATTTATTTGGTGACCCTAAATGTTTACCACTTGAGTCCTCAGGTTTTTTACAAGTTTCTTTTCACAGAATTAAAAACAAAAGCAAAATGTTACTTTTACTCTGTTAACATGATGTAGAAATTAACAAATTTATATGTTGCTTTACTATTCTCTTCCTTTCATATAAAAACTGATTTGAATGTCATAGTCAGTGAGTTTGAAAACATTAGGTAACAGGGCATGTCACCACTAGCACCAAATCCAGAACAGCATCAGACTGCAGTTTCCAGAGAGACTTTTAGCAAGAACAAAATAGAATCCTGGTTCTACAAGATAGCTGGGGTAAGAGACCTCAGGATAGCAAACAAGTAGGGGGCTATCAATCAGCTTGGGACTGGGCCTCAGGCCAGGAGCCAGTTAACAAGCAGAGTGTATGAGTGTCAGAGTTGCATGCATTTATCTGGGCAGTGGATGGATCACATTGGTTTTGAAGAGTGATGTGGAGGTTTGTCTTCAAGTGAAAAGCAAATAAATACAACCATGAGGAGTGTGAAGTGAGACAGGTGGAATACAGCCGGCATGCCGTCAGACAGGCATCATCGGGATAAGATAAGGAGAATCCTTTTGTCATGTTCACAGAATCCTCCATTTTTTATGCTTCATTTCCAGTCTCTTCATTTCTCAGTCTCTCTCTAAAGCTGAACAAGATGCAAATTGCAGTTCACTGCCCCCTGCCACCTTTTACTTTGCATTGAGTTTCAGACTATGCTCGCTATCTAGACCTCTCATCTAGATTCGAATCTATTGAAGGCTGGACTTCCCTAATACCTGGCTGTCTCTCCTTGTCTTAGCATGGCCTGCTGGGCTTCACTCTGTCTGCCCACACTGGCTTGTTGTATCTATGTCTAACTAGGCTTAAGTAGTGGCTCCTACTGTTTATCTTGTGGCCAACCCTGATAAGTGCTCTTGGCTTCCCCTCTCCACTCACTTGGAAGGCCATGGTGGTTTGGCTAGAAAAGACACCAAAGAACACCTTCCACCATAGCCACAGAGATTATTAAGGAAAGACCTCCATTAATAAGCAGCATGCAGGTCGCTTCAAGACTGAGTAGAAAAGAGCGTAGGAGAGTCCATGGGTGGAGGACTTCTTAGGGTGCTTCTGTAAAGTATTAGCACGGTATCAGAATTATCTCATTTTTATCCCCACTCCGAACTCTCTTGCAGCCCCTAAGAAGATGCTACACCCACCTTTTAAAATCTAGGTCTCAGCTAACCTGTCACACAGAGCACATTTAAAATTCCAAGGAAGAAACAAAGGAAATCAGTTCTAGAAAATTCAAACAGTAAAAGCATGCTGTTCCATATTTCAGGATAAAATTCCTTTATCTTGTCCTAAAAGAGGTAGCCCAACTTTATAGGTCTCTTGTCTGTGTGATAGGTATGAATTTTAATAAGCATGCATTCATATATCAGAATACAATTCCATTTCACAACTAATACCTCATTCTATCTATTCTAGAACCACCTTTTCCATGAAAGATGGAATAGACATTTTTTTTAATTGTGCATTTAAGATGTTCTAATTCTTTCATTGTTTAAACCTTCCTGTTCTCCTCATGGATATAGCATCTGGGTGCACAATGAAGCTACCATGTCCTCAGATGTGGAGGTGAAATATACAGGCCTCTAGATGATCCACTATATCATGCTTGGTCTCTTTAGCAATGGCCTCTGTCATGGTTGCTTCTGTAATAGTACAGCCATGTGGCCAGTGAGGATCCTTGAGAGTGGGTTGAGATTATGTTGTTTGGTCTTTGGAATGCTTCTTGCTACCATTGTTGATGTACATGGACTTTGTCCTAACCTCCAGTCACAAGCATCCTACATCTGACTGGCATGTCAGAGAAGTGGAACTTCTTTGTGAAACTTTCCATTTCATGGGCTAAGCCCAGGAAAGCAAAGCATCAGCCCCTGTGACCTTGGTATCAACGAACCTGCCTAGTTGAAATTTATTCCTTTTTTGGGGGAAAATAGAGGACATCAAAATGGTAGGCATTTTTCTTTGTCTTTTTCTGGCTCCATCTCTCTACACCCATCTGGGATTTCTTCCTCCAAGAAATTTCCTTGCCTTGCATGTTTCCCCCCTCTATTTCCATGGTGCCACAATTTTAATTGTTTTATTCTCTTCAAGTAGAATGTTCGCTTTGGGAGTTCTAAGAAAATGATCCCCTTCTCAACTGAGGCAGGCATTTTCAATGTTCAAAAAAAAAAGTCTACTTTTAAACTCAAAGCCAATGATTGATTCCCAGTTTATAGAAGGACTCTACTTATTTATGAAGCAAGGCATGCTATTGATGCAAAGGTTTGGAGAACTAGGAACTAAGGATGGAAGGAACTAAGACACATTAATTTATTGTTTCAGAATTAGTATCTCTATAATCCCTGCCCACACATTAGTAGAGACACTTCTCTGTAATTATATATATATATACATATATATATATATATATATATATATATATATATATATATATCCTACCATGAAATTATGATCTCTGGACATACTCAGCTGTCAGGACAAGGACGAAGATTAAACCCCATCCCCCTGAGACTCTTCCACACATTGGCAGAATTATGGAGGCTGAGGTTACAGAATTTGTCCCATCAAAGGCATGTGGCCTTGTCTATTACAAGAGCACAGCTTAGTAATAAGGTAATTTCTTAACTGAGTTATTTCACAATAAAAATTAAGACATAATAAATACATATTAATAAAAAACACACATATTGAAGGGTTGTTCTGCTACACATGGACTAAAATGAAAATGAACTCATATTTGAATATAAGTATATGAGATTAAAGTCTTAATTATTTATAGGAAAAGGAAATACACTGTTCCAGAAAGAATTAATATAAGTTACTGGGAAAACTCTGAAAGGATTGCGATTCTACTTTTCTGTTGTCAAAGAACAATTTACTTTCATCATTGCCTCAACAGCTAGGGCTAAAGTGTGCTTTCTGATAGACTTTTTGGAATCTAAAAGGAACCTCATTGTTAACTGAATGCCTGCTAAATTCTCTTCAGAGGTATGGGTTTAATTTTCATTATTCCATTTAGTGCTCATAATAATCCTGAAAAGTGTGCATTATTAGCTTAATTTTAAAAGGCAAGGCCTCCAGTCACCAGCAGAGCTATGATGGGCCTTATTGCTGACTTGAAAATGCCCTCCAAGTGATTAGTTCATGGAATTGCTTCATAAATTTCCTGAGGGGAGTGAGGAATTAGAAACCTGTCCCTAGCCTCATAACACTGTGCCAAGAAGAACTGTACTCTCACATCTACAGGTATGCTTGCTTGCTTGCTTGCTTGCTTGCTTGTTTGCTTGCTTTTGGTGTGGTTCCATGGATTGAACCTAAGGCCTCACACATGATAGGTAAGCGCTCCACCACTGAGGCCCTCTAAAGGCATTCTTTAAACTCAGCATTTAGTCCCCATTACTGGAAATTCAGTAGTGTGTGTCTCCTACTCAAGTCAACTGGTACTTCAGTCTACTGACTGGTGAGTAGACAGACTTACAATAGAAAATTTGCCTCTAAGAGAAGGAGCCTCACAGTGTATAAAGGCACCAGGGAGCAGAGCGCTCCCCTTTCAGAGAGCAGTGACTAAGGTGACCCCTCTCCTCAGTCCTCAGGCAACTCTGAAAGGAACTGAAGTTGAAAGCAAAAGGAGAAGCAGAAAGAACTAGCCCAAAAAGGGACCCGCAGTGGTGTTTTATCTCCCTTTGTCCTTTCTTTCCCTTTCACAAGGAGCTGTGCTCCTGTGTCTCCCGCTTTGCTAAAGTTCATTTTAAATATGCTTTGGTCATTTCAATAGATTTTTCAAGTTCTATTTGATTTTTGTGTTTTTAAGTGATTTAAAAGATGGCACTGGGAAAAGGCTGTTCTGTGGCCTGTTATTCTTGAAGATCCAACAGGGAGCCAAGATAATACTGTTTCTCATGTTTTGCTCTTTATTTTATTGAACCTAATAATATCCCCTTAGAGGTTGGAAGAGGTAGGTTTTAATATTTTCATTTACAGGCTGGAAGTAGAGGAAAGCTTAGGTAGGTGTTAAGTGTCATACTAGAAGCAAGTAGAACATACAGGATATATATATATATCTTAGGTCTCTGTCCAGGGTAAAATACACTAAACCAGCATTTCTCAAAGAATTACCCAGGGGGTCTAAGAAATAATTTCTTTGGGAAAAGAGTGTCCTAGTTAAGTATATTTGTGTAACCATTCATACTAAATGTGCTTGAAGTGTCACCATTAAAAGTTCTGTGAAATCCTGTAACCAATGACATCAACAAACACTTGAATTCAGCATCATTTCATGTAGTACTTTTCGTTTGTCTAGTTGAGTATCTGCTTATATTAGCAAAACACATTTTGGAAAAATGTCCCATTAAACCATACCAGCTCTCCTTTACCTTATATTACAATATAAAATTAAGCAACTAGAACAGCATAACGTACAGATTATCACCAAAGGGCAGAGAAGGGAATGAAGTGTGAGTGGGCTGGCTGCTCTTTGGTTGACGTTGTCATTTCTGTCAGTGATTATTTTCAACTCTAACCCTTCTCCCATCCCATCTCTTTGCTTATTATTTGGTCTACTCCATAGCCCTTTGCTCCCATTAATTGGATTATATTCCTCTGCAAACAGAAAGAGCAACCATTAAACCAGGCACTGTGTCAAAAACAGGAAGACAAAAATTACAGCAAATTTCCTGTCCCAGTAAACCTCTCTATTAAAGAGGAGGCAGGAAAGGAAAAGCAAAACGAAACACAACGCCACAATGCAGGCAGAGAACACAAGCCCAGAGGAAGCGCCTCCAACACAACCCAGAGGAAGGGAGCCTTGCTGAAGGAGCTGTGACTCAGCTCGCTCTGGTGTCTCAGTGGTATTAGAAGAGAAACTTTGGCCCCATAAAAATTTAGAGAACTTATTTGAGCAGGTTCATGCTCATCTTCTGCCTTGGACTTCAGAACTCTATGCTTGCTGCTCTTGGGACTCCAACAGCCCCTTCCTGGGTACTCAGGCTTTCACACTTGAGTGGAGTTTACACCATTAGTGCCCCTGGTTCCCAGGTCTTGGGATTTGTCCTTAGCCCTGATTCCTTCATCCCAGTGTCTCCCGTTGACAGAAGACATGTCATGGGACCTCTCAGCTGTTGGGGTCCCTGTTAAAGTCCCTCTCCTACATCTGTATACATTTCCTGCTACTTTTGTCTTTCTAGAGAACCCTGACTCATACACACAGAATTGGAAGGCACAGAAGATGCAGTCAACAGTGAATATAGCTGTTTAACCACATTTCACAGCACTTATGCCTTTTTTCCTTAGAAACAACAGCTTCTATAGAATGATGAGGCTGAGAACATTGGCAAGGAAATCAGTTAGGTGCTCAGTGTGCCTGGGACTCCCAGGCGCTAGAGAGGAAGCAAAGCATCTATTTAAAGGAACAGGAGGAACCAACTTTTCCATAAGTGGTTACCATGGATTGCTCTCTTGATTGAAACCTTTCTCACATGATTCCCTACACTACAAAAGTTTTGTGTCACAGGGTGTTCCACCTACTATCTTATCTGGGATGCTTTCAATTCCAGGAAAGAGAGTGAGTATGTGGAATACTACCACCAAGTGGGAAAAGGCTGACTAAACGTATTCTTTTTAATATGACATAAGAAAGCAAGCCAGTACTTATATAATTTGAGTAGAATGTTAAACTCTATCTTAAAATTGTATAGCATAAAACTTAAAAGATCTTCTGGTGGTAATTAAAAAAAAAAGAAAGAAAGGAAAGTGATACATAAGAAAGAAGAAAAATGGAAAAAATAATGGTACAAGCCAACAAACATATTACCCCACCAAACACCACAACTATTTCCATAAAAAAGAAGTAAAATAGATTTCCCAGGGAACTCCTAACTATTACTATTATTCTCATAATCATCATCTCTAATGCTTAATTTATTATATTTGTACAGCATATTATACAGGACACAAAAGAAATCTGTTATTAATGGGGAAGTTAGCATCCATTTTATTCTCATGATAATAATGTTAAATCGAAAAGGTTTCATTTAACAAAGTAAAGTCAAGATCATTAAACCAGTAAAGTAGAAGAACAGAGAATAGCATCTATGTCTACTAATATTCAAAACCGTACGGAGCTGATAAGAACCGAATAAGTCAATAACTGAATGACTTGCCACAGAGGAAAAAGACATTCTAATTTAGTGACGTTATTAAGAACTAAATTATAACAGAGAGGAAACTAAAATTTAGGTGGAATGACAGAACTTCAATGAAAAGACTGATTTAAGCAACTATTTGTGTAGGACTGGTGCTATGGTTTGGATCTAGAATGTCCCTCAAAGGCTCAGATGTTGAAAGCTTGGTTCCCAGCTGGTGGCACTAATGGAAAGTGATAGGAATGTTAGTAAGTGGAGCCTAATTGGAGGAAGAAGGTCACTGGGGGCATGTCCTTGAAGATTGTATCTTATCTGTAGGCCTGTTCCTCTCTATCTCTCTGCTTCCCAGCTATCATGAGGTGAGTAGCTTTGCTTTGCCACACCCTTCTTCATGACCTCACCTCAGGCCAAGAAGCCAGGAAACCTACTGACCATGGTCTGAAACCATGAGCCAAGGTAAACCTCTCTTCCTTTAAGTTTATTTTCTTAAGTATTTTATCATAGCAACAGAAAATGGGCAAACTCAGGTCAAAACAGTTCCACTTTCCTTTTATGTCCTGTTTCTTTGTGTATGAAAAGCAATGGTAAGAAGTGAGTTTTAAGAGAAAATTGAAAAACTCATTATGAGCTGCCTCAGTGAGTTATCCTCAAAAATAGGGGAAAGAGTTGACTAATTAAATAATTTCAATGAATCATGAAAGCTTCCTCTAGCCACAGCCATGTGTGAACTATGTAATCTACAAAAAAATGATCTTAGGTTGCTAAATATTTCAGTATTATAAGTAGCCAAGTTAAACCATTTCCTTGAATAATTACTCACTTAATCACTCAATTTCCAGCTAATGAAATAACTGTCATCTGGAAAACTTTTGAAAATAAATATTTCACATTTTGATACTGTACTACAGTTATGTGAAATGTTATCACTATGAGAATTGGCTGAACTATAAATTTATAATTATTTCAAAATAAAATTTTTAAAGATAGATAATTTGTTCTAGAACTTTATCCCTCAAGACCTCATTTGGTAAATTTGAAGTGAAATCCAAAACTCCATGCTTTTTAACTAGGATTTTGGATGATTCTGATGTCCATCTAGGGCTAAGAGTATATATAGCTCAATGGTTGAGTGCTTGCCCAGCATGTGTCAGACTCTGGGTTTGAGCCCCAGCATTGCAAACACACACACACACACACACACACACACACACACACACACACACAGAGAGAGAGAGAAAAAAACAATATACGACTTGTCCAGCAATACCTCGATTCCACAATATAAAATTCATAAAAGAGAAGTTTTCAAATATTTTATTTTTGATTAAAAAAATTCCTCTATTATCATGACATTTCTGGAGTTAATAGGAGTTACAGGCTCACTAATATTCATCTCCTGTTCTACTCCTACTTCTCTAGCAGGTATAAATGAATACCAGGAGTCCTGTCTTGCATCCTCCTACTCATTTCCTTGCCCTGGAAGTCTTCAGCTCTCATAGAGAACCCATCAGCGCATTAGCTTCATAGCTTCCGGGTCCCCTAAACACCACTTCCATGATTGTCTCACTGATAGGTATAACTGTCTGTTGCAGGAAATGGAAATGAACAACACAAACCTTGCTTCTTACACCCTCACTGTGCAGCTCAGCTTCACCACTTTCTGAGCCTATTAACTTGAGCCTCCAGCTTAAGGTAATTAACTTCCCCTCAAAACCTCCCAAATCCCTTACAACAAGGCATGAGTGTCCATGATCAGACTCTGATCTAGTGTGTGCTAGGATCAATGGAAAATAGCTTTTGGGACTTAAGTTCCCATATTAAAATGCAAATACGTATCAGGGAATAACACTATAAATTGGTGGAAGAATATTTTGTCAGAAATGCTAGGTTCTGGATCCCAGCTCTCTCAGGATTGTGATTCAGCAAGTCTAGAATGGAATTCAAGAATCTACATTTTGATGCCTTATATGCTGACCACATCCAAGGAAACCTTAAGCTGAGGCTTCAAGGAGGGTCAATTATCTGCTAACCAATAAGAGGTGCTACAGAGATAAAGTTTCTGAAGAGTTTTTCAAAGACGGTCCACAGTGAGTGAAAATGAGGAACCTGGAAGAATGCAGCTTTAAAAAAAGAGAGAAGGGAAGTCAAGGAAATCTCAGTCCTAAAAACTTTCCTTTGGCCTGACATTGTGTCTGTGGGGTTGGATTGGAGATGGGGCTGTGGGAAGCATTCTTCTCTCCCAGCTTCGGGACTATCTGCTTTTCTACATGGAGTTGGAGCAGAAGAGGAGGGAGGAAGTCACAATATTCTCATGAAATGATATGGATAAATCTAGCTAATATGTACAAGAACGAAGAGTATAAACAGAATTCAAGATGTTCAAAATAGAAGACCCAAACTAGGAAGTTTTCCTTTCCTGCTCTTGTTTTTATAGGAGATTGAGAGAACTATAATTCAGGGATTTTCTCTGCCCCATTGTTATTGCTGACATTAATTCTCAGGGGTCCTCTCACACACCAAAGGGAACATATTAAAAGTAGAAAATAATTCAGTAATTTCATTTTAAGTCTTATTCAAAAGTCTATGCAATCCCTAAGCTCTTTAGACATGCAAAAATTTAATTTGCCTACCAGATGAAATATTTTAATAACAACCCTGGTCTTTGCTTACCTCTCAGCTGTTTCGTTATGTTTCAATCAGAAGACAGAAACCACACTACAATTTAAACAAGGAAAGTTTAATATAAAGAAATAGCAATTGGGAATTGAAGTCATAGGAAATTAAGTAAAAGTGGATGGAAGGAGTAAACTCCAAATGATACTGAAGGACTGTGGAGGGGAATTCTCAAGGAAGGGATAACTCTGAGGGAGAGAATCCTCCCCAAAGATGGAATTCAGATCTCACTGAAGAAAGCTGAAGTCCACTGGATGCTGGAAAGTTTCATGGGTTGTTCAGGGCCAAGAGAGTACCTAGTTTTCAGGCCACCTGAGAGCTGTCTGCTGGGATACTGCTGAAATTCACTGAAAACATCTGCTTGGGTTGCTGCTGACTTTGTGGAAAGCCAGCTGGGGCAGCAGCTGAACCCATGGGGAAGCCACCTGGATGAGGCAGAGGTAGCAAGGGGGTTATTGTTGATTTACCAAGAAACAAGATGGTACACCTTGAAACTTGTTAGCTGTCCTCAGGAAAATCATTGGACTTGTTGCTGGAAACTGCCCAACATTCTAATTGTACTGGGGAAGTGCCACTTGCTGTAGATGCCATGCATTCTGTACTAGCTCAACTGTAAGAGCACATCCAAACCAGGAAGGAAAAACCCTATCCACCAGAGTCCCTCCACTGATGGTGTTTAGCAAGGCCTATCTTTGATATCACAGAGCAGGAGAAGAGGATGGTGTGGAGTTGAGAGTCAATAAATAACTAGCACATCTACCTACCAATTGAATTAGGCTTTTATTCTTTGAAAAGTATTTTTCCAACATATGTACCACTACACACACACACACACACACACACACACACACACACAAGGGAAATATTTTCCTGAGAACTAGGTTAAAAATATATTATCTGAATCAGCATTCAGATGATAACTTTTGTACTTTCCCATGTATATTTGTCAAAATGCCTTGGTTTTCAATCTGGACATGTATCTCCACCACCAGAAAAAAATATACTTCTTGTTAGTACCCAACATTGCTGCATATGTTATTTATTTAAAATGAACTGGAAATGATCCTGGAAAATCATAGATATCTTTTAAATTCTAACTTTGAGAATGAGGTGCTTGGGAGGCTCATGGTACCCAGAGATGGCAGCCGTGCACAGGGTCATTTCGTGAACAAACCCAGGTCCATCTTCCCCAGTCTCACTGTTTCTTCTACTCCTTTTCTAATAGATTTCCATCTATAGAATCCTTTCTTGGATTAATTAGCTATTCTTAAAGTCTTTTAAAAAAATACAGATGCAATTCTAAAAAGAACAAAATAATTATTAATGTGCTTCCAGAGGCAAAGAGCAAGACCGGAGTATACACTGACAACAGAAGGGAAGAAATTTGTTTTTTAAACTTAGAAATGGGGTCAGCCAACATTTTCTTTAAATGAACAAATAGTAAATATTTTAGGCTTTGGAGCCATATGACATCTATAGTAACTATTCAACTTTTCCCTGTAAGATGAATGTAGCCATCAGCAGTATGTTTCATTAAAATTTTATTTATAAAACAAAGTAACTCTCAGAATTTGGCATATGACAGGCCATCTCTCAATACCTGAAATAGAAAAACATCCAGAGACTTAGCTGAAAATGACATTGTAGGGAAGAGAAATATACAGCATTGTAGCTGTTGCTATCTAAAGATATATAGGCTTCTGAAATTTTGCACAAAGGAAGATGTAACAGAGAAAGCATAGAGTTCGACCAACCTGGGAGCTTCTGCCTACAAACTAAGCCTTGGTTTTCTAAATTACAAAATAGGGAAATAATATCTTAATCATTCAGTTTTTGTGAAAAACAAATGATCTAAAGCTACATTGCAGGTGCTCATAACAGTTTCCTACACTGTAACAGGTCTCAGTTTCTTCATCTTTTATTAAGCAGTTGGTATTAGTTAAGCTCTAAGATCCTTCCCAAGTTTAACACATTGAGACTGAGCAACAGTTTTGGAAATGTCCAATGTAGGGCATGTGTCATAATTTAACCATGCAGGAAGGTCTTTTGTCATCTACCCATCATAGCATCATCTGAAAATTTTTCCTATTTCAAAAGAATCATATGGGGAAACTTTCAAGTAATTGCACTGAACCTTCTGAACTTTTATTCTCAACAGAAGGTTGGTGGGGGTGGACAGGATTATTGCTGTTATGATGCTTGTATGTATCCAAGACTGGGAGACCTAGTAGCATTTAGTGAGTGGGAGCTAGAAGGGAAGCCTTCCTGGAATTCATGGGACAGTCATGCACAATGAATAATCACCATCTTCTGTATCAATGTTTATTCTTCCACTGGACATATAGGTTAATTCAAAATTTCTTTGTTATTTTTTAAACTTATAATCTAATCCACTTTACATATAAATATTAGGCAGTTTTTAATTTTTTTTATATATCGAGCTTTCCAGAAATATAAATACCACATAATTTGAAGAAATATATTTTCTTTTTATCAGTACTGTATTAAGAATAAAAGAAAACATTTTCAAGAAAAGCACATAATTTATATCAAGGCCTATCATGACATTTTAGTCATAAATATAATATACGAGTATTTGTTTTAATCATGTCCACAGTGTTTTTCTATATGGAAACATATTTTGTGTATTTCAATATACTTTGATCCTCACATTTGCTTCACAATGAATAAACATAATTTAATTAAAAATAATTATTCTTTTTTTAATTATTAAATCAATACATTAGTTTCTAGCAATACAATAATGTCTGCATTATACATGAAAGTAGGTTATGTTATTATAAACTTTTTCCAGGTTACTAATAAGGATTTGCCTAGCATCTGATAGGATTGAGGACTCCTCTCCAAATTACCCAAAACAATCATTGTTCCAGATATCTTTTCATTAATGATAAGTAAATAAGACAATACAGACTTTTTCAAGTTTCCCAGAGCAGACATTACAATTTTTCATCAAATATCTTATATATGTAGATGCCTCCATGTTATTAAGATAAAACATCAAATAAGACTTTTTATACAAATATTAAAGCAGCTGATTTTTCAGATGATGGGAAAAGAGTGGATTCTGTAGCCCCCTTCATTGTAGAAAGATGATTAGTACCTTCCTGGCCATAAACAATATAGGATCTCTCCCTAATGCTCCTATATTCTCTGAGAATAACATGTGAGAGTAAGGGAAAACTGTGGTATAGCAAGAAAGAGCTAGCATTTTCCCAATAAAGTCTTCAGGAGAAACGTCAGTACTTACTTAGTTATCTGTTGTGATTCTTATTGACCTTATTCACAATCTCCTCTTAAGCTTTGAGTTTGCATACCTATAGATTTTCTGATTAAAATGTTTATAGTGGTTTCTCAGCTATTTGAAAAAAACCCTAATAGTACCTCTGCAAAAAGATAAATCTCAGCACAATTTCTTTAGTGATCCTTTTTTCATTTTTATTGGAAACAGAAAGAAGCACTTCAGTCTACTAAGGGATGATGTCTGCCGCAGTCTGGCTGGGCACAGAATCAAGAGCCACTCAAGCAGGAACAAAACTTTATTTTTGAAAATGCCGCCAATACCCCGTACCCGTCTGGCAAGCAAGCCGGTCCACCCACGCGGTCGCGTCTACCTGAACCGGAGCCCAGGACCTCCCCCGGAATTCCCTCCTACTATCCTTCCCCCAACCAATGGGAACTCTCCAGGAGTCCCGCAACATGAGTCCCTAGCAGGCCAAGGTGAACAGCAGGAGTCCAATTTCCATATGAATGTAAATCTTAACATAATCATATCATCTCAATGGCTAGCTGGCTTCACCTTACAACCAAAAGTGCCATGCATCATATTATTTGGTTGTGGCTCCTAGCAGATGTCCAAAATTTTTCTTGCCCTAAGTGAAATAAGATTGACACAGAAAGACAAGGCATGATATCACTCACATGTGGAATCTAAAATAGTCAAATTCATAGAAGCTGACAATAGATTCTTGTTGTCAAGGGCTGGAGGAAGGGGAAAATAGGAAGATGATGTTCAAAGAGTATAAGGTTTCAGTTATGCAAGATAAATAATTCTGGAGATCTACTATGTAGCACAGTGCCTATAGCTAACAATACTGCATATAGTACATTTAAAATTGGCTAAGAGGGTAGATCTTATGTAACATGTCTTTTACATAATAATAATAAAGAAGGCAGGAGAGAACTTTGGTAGGTAATAAAGATGTTTATGGCCTTCATGGTATGATAGTATAACAGTTGTATACTTATTGCCCAACTCATAAAATTGTATAAAATAAATATATCTAATTTTTTATATTTTAATCATAACTCAATGAAGTATATTTAAAGTACTTTCTTGCCAAAGAGAATACCCACATACTGTTTCATGAAAAACAAAAATAAATATAATCTAATCCTCTTGGTCGAAAGTGACTAAACACAGATTAAAAACTCTACCAAATGAGCACATTTTAATTTACCCTTCTTCATTTCCTCTGTAAGAAAATGTGAGTTTTACAAAGACCTCTGTGAGACTCTTGGCAGCTCCCTGATGCCATTTGCAATGATTCACACTGGCATTAGGAATGTCGAGCTGTTATGTGCCTGCATGACCACTTCAGAAATTGTAGTCCAGAGTAAAAGTTAATGAACTTGTCCTCCATCTCAAATGAAAGACTCAAGCTGTCAGATCAAATTTTATATTGAATTCCATTGGGGTGGTCTTTGCCTCATGCTTTTCTTCTTCTTTTTTTTTTTTTTTTTTTTTTTTTTGATACAGACCAAATGACCAGTTAACAAGGCTGATTTCCAATTTATTTTATAAGTTAGACTGCAACAATTTGTGTCTCCCATTTCTATTTTAGTAACATCTGGGACAAGAGATATATCATAGCAAAACCAATTCAAGCTGGGCACAGTGGTACATCCCTATAATTCCAGTGGCTTGGGAGGCTGAGGCAGGAGGATTGCAAGTTCAAAATCAGCCTCAGCAAATTAGTGAGGCCCTAAGTAACTCAGAAACATCCTGCTCTAAATAAAATATTTCAAAAAGGGCTGGGGATGGGGCTCAGTGGGGATGGGGAGCCTCTGGGTTCAATCCCTAGTACTTCCCTCACAACTAGAAAAAGAAAAAAAAGGGCCATTTATTGATTGGGTTATTTGGTTTTTTGGCGTTTAACTTTTTACATTCTTTGTATACCCTAGAGATAAGTCCTCTATCTGATATGTGCAGAGTAAAGATTTGCTCCCAAGATGTAGGGTCTCTCTCTCTCTCTCTTTTTTTTTTTTTACTGAAAAGAAACTTTTTAGTTTGAGTCCATCCCATTTATTGATTCTTGATTTTAATTCTTGCACCAAAGGAGTCTTATTAAGGAATTTGGGGCCTAATCACAAATGATGGAGATTAGGGCCTACTTTTTCTTCTATTAGACACAAGGTCTCTGGTTGTATTCCTAAGTCCTTGATCCATTTTGAGTTGAGTTTTGTGCATAGTGAAAGATAGGGGTTTAATTTCATTTTGTTGCATATGGATTTCCAGTTTTCCCAGTACCATTTGTTGAAGAGGCTTTCTTTTCTTCAATGCACAATCAATAAATGGGCCAAGGACCTGAACAGACACTTCTCAGAAAATGATATACAATTAATCAACAAATATAGGAAAAAATGTTCATCATCACTAGCAATTAGAGAAATGCAAATCTAAACTACTCTAAGATTTCATCTCACTCCAGTCAGAATGGCAGCTATTATGAAGACAAGCAACAATAAGTGTTGGCAAGGATGTGGGGAAAAAGGTACACTCATATATTGCTGGTGGGACTGTGAATTGGTTCAGCCACTATGGAAAGCAGTATGGAGATTCCTTGGAAAACTGAGAATAGAACCACCTTTTGACCCAGCTATCCCTCTCCTTGGTCTATACCCAATGGACTTAAAAACAGCAAACTACAGGGACATAGCCACATCAATGTTTATAGCAGCACAATTCACAATAGCTAAACTGTGGAACCAACCTAGATGCCCTTCAGTAGATGAATGGATAAAAAAAATGGCATATATACATAGTGGAATATTACTCAGCAATAAAAGAAAATAAAATCGTGGCATTTGCTGGTAAATGGGTGGAGTTAGAGAAGATAATGCTAAGTGAAGTTATCTCCCCCCCAAAATGCCAAATGTTTTCTCTGATATAAGGAGGCTGATCTATGGTGAGGTAGGGAGAGGGAGCATGGGAGGAATACACGAACTCTAGAGAGGCCAGAGGGGTGGGAGGGGAAGGAAGCGGTCATGGGGTTAGAAATGATAATGGAATGTGATGGTCATTGTTATCCAAAGTACATATATGAAGACACAAATTGGTGTGAATATACTATGTATACAACCAGAGATATGAAAAATTGTGCTTTATATGTGTAATAAGAATTGTAATGCATACTGCTATCATATATAAATTTTAAAGAAAGAAAAAAAAACAATTCAAAGCAGCTCAGCTTTTCAAAACATTTTGCCACTTATATACATTTCATTGATATACAATTTATATCATTGTTTGGCATTATTTCTCTGGCACATCAGAAAGCTTCCCTGGTGAACTTCTTCTAGTGCAGATACACATTTGAATATACGTCACCTCTGTTTTTATTTAATCAAACTTCAGGTATCCTTCCCTTCCTTAGGAAAAAGACTATAAGTAACCCTACACATGTTGCTTCTGAGATTCATTCAAGCCTTGAGCACATCTGATAACAGGGACACTTCATGGTGGGTTTTGGCTCAGAGGAAGGCTGAGTGCTTAGATCCTGATAGAAGACTGGGGGATGTGAATGGAGATAGCAGTAAGATATGTAACCCCATTTGTGGCTCCTCCTTTCTAAGTCTGGCTCTTTGGGTGCCTGTCTGAAAAATCACTGAGAAAAGGGAGAGTGACAACGGCTGCAGGTGTTAGTGTGGGACTTGGTGATACAATGAGGGTGGGGCTGCTGTGTTTGAATTATGACATAGAGTACAAGAGGTCCTGAGGACCTCTGCATGACTCTGGTGTGGTGAGAACTCTGACTAATAGAGTGTAGCTCTGTCCTCTTGCCAGCATTGAAACAACCAACCAATTGATATGCTAGTCCTCACCTGGGGTACCAGTAGAGTGCCATCTCAGGGAAACACAACTCAATGACAGAGTCAAAGGATACATCATTTGATGAATCATATGCCACTCCTAGGAAATGCCACAAATGTTTTGATGAAATTTATGGGATGATGGCACTGCTGCATTATTTAAAGGGGAAGAACAGCCAGTGGTTTTTATTATTATGAAGACTTTCTTTATAACTAAAGATGAGAAAATTCCTATGAATTTCAAATACCATCCTAAAGGCACACCCTCACCTAAGACCACACTTCTGAACTCAGATCATATATTCACCTCTCTACGTCATATCAAGAGTTAGATATCTCACATACAGCCTGACTCAATAAGGCCAAGTAGAATTTATCGTATTTACATAAAATTCTGGTCCTTTTCCATACGTCAATAAGTGGCACATCCATGGAAACCAGTAATTTTCAACCTTGACTGCTATATGCTAGAATCATCTGAGAGATATAAAAAAAACTACCAAGGCCTGAGCCTCATCCAAACCAAGACTCACTAGGAATGAGACTCAAGCATAGGTTCTTTTTAAAATCTTCCAGGTGATTACAATGTGTTGCTAGATTGGAGAACAACTACTCCTCAGTTTATGCGGGACACCTAGAAGTCATGCCTACACTTCTATTTACCCATCCACTGCTCTCATCCAATATATCACTGAAAACGGTTACTTCTACTTCAACTATAGTTCATGAATCTCTCCACACTTTCCCCTGACACTAGCACCGCGCTTCTCCATGATCCCTTGAGTGGATCAGCATGCCAGTCTCCTCTCAGCCTCTCCTCAGCCCCTCTTGTCTACATCTAAGCAATTCTACTAACTTATGGATTTTCCTAATTCTATTAACACAAGGACTGGACCCTTCCCTATATCTATGCCACTTCTGCTATCTGGGGCTCTTTCCCTTAACTCTTTACCTGATTTATTGCTATTTATGCTTCAAGTTCTAGTTTAATAGAGCACTTGCCTTCTCAGGAGATTTCCTCAAGTTTAAATGAGGCTCAGACCACCTGTTATTCACTACCATAGCATCTTAATGTTTTATTTGTTGCACTAATATAATTAATAATCATGATATTTTGAATTCATGATAATTGTAGTTAAATAATTTATATAACCATTATTTAATTTTGACCCTTTCACTCAACTCTTAGGGTAGAAACTTGACTATGACAAGAATAACAAATGTAGAAAAGAAAAAGTATTTGTTTCTTTTCAAATTAATTATAATTAGAGCTAACATTTAATATTTGCACTGTACTCAGCATATTATATTTATTATCTCATTTAGGCCTTACAACAATTCTGTAAAGTGTATCTATTCATTTACTTATTCATTCAATAAACAATTTGCAGGGTGCTACATGCCCAATGAATTAGGGCCACATTTCTCAAAGTATGGTAAGATACTCTGACACACAGTTTCATTAGGAATATTTATTGAAGATTCAGATTGGGTGCTACCTGCTGGAGGTACTGCATCAGGCTCATTGAGAATAAGGTCTTATATATATCTTCCCACATGGTTAATAAGCTCCATAGGTTATTCATATTCAGCCTAAGTTTTAGAAGCTCAGTCCCCATACAAAAATTTTGATAAGGATGGCATTAGAATATATAAATGACTTGACCATTCCCTATATCTATTTTTAAAATATTTTTTAGTTGTAGATGAACATAATATCTTTATTTTAATATCTTTATTTATTTTTATGCGGTGCTGAGGATCGAACGTGTGAAGCAAGCATTCTATCACTGAGCTACAAACCCAGCCCCCTATATCTATTGAATCATAATTTTCACTGGGTAGAACCCACATAAGTGTAATTTATAGAAATTCTACAAATGCTTGTTAAATTAGACTTTTCTGGATAATAATCACTTTTTTCCCCATGCTTAGAATCTGTCTCAGTGGTGGCTACAGGGCATTGAATTTTTCATTAAAAATCACCTCAATAAAAAGAAATGGGCTTTTTCTGTGGCATTAGCTATCCCACTCCTTGGTTTATACCCAAAGGACTTAAAATCAGCATATTATAGTGACACAGCCACATCAATGTTTAAAGCGGCTCAATTCACAATAGATATTTGGAACCAACCTAGATAACCCTAGATGTCCCTCCTTCTACTGAAGACAAATAAAATATGCATATTTAGTAAATATGTGAACTGAAGACTTTGGGTAACTGATACATCCCAGGTTCACAACCTAGAATGGATAAAGAAAATGTGGTATATATACTCAATGGAATATTACTCAGCTTTAAAGAAGAGTAAAATTATGGAATTTGCCAGTAAATGGTTGGAGTTGGAGAATATCATGCTAAGTGAAATAAGCCAATCCCACAAAACCAAATGCTGAATGTTTTCTCTAATATGTGGATGCTAATTCACAGCAAGGTAGGGGCACTAGGGAAGAATAGCATGACCTTAGATTAGGTAGAGGGAAGTGATGGGACGGGTGGGGAGGGAATGTGGGATAGGAAAGATAGTAGAATGAAACAGACATTATTAATGTATGTATATATATGACTGCATGACCAATATGATTCTGCAACATGTACACTCAGAAAAATGAGAAATTATATCCCATCTACATATGATATATCAAAGTCCATAAATGTATTCTACTATCATGTATAACTAATTAAAATAAATTTTAAAATTTTTAAAAACTAAATGGGCATAAAAGGATTCATGTGCAATTTTGAGATGGTTGATTCATTAGTACTGCTTGGTATTGTTGACAATTAGAAAAATATTTCTTAGTCCACACAGAATGTCAATGGTTAAGCAAATTGTGCATTGATGAATCATGCAGCACTATCAAGGTCACATCCTGCCATGCACACAGACATGTGCCCTGCCCATGATAAATAAGGACATCAAGAAGAGATGAGTGGGGTGTCATGGTGCATGCCTATAATCCCAGTGGCTCAGGAGGCTGAGGCAGGGGATCTCAAGTTCAAAGCCAGACTAAGCGACTTAGCGAGTACTGAAGAAACTTAGCAAGATCCTGTCTCAAAATATAAAAGGCCTGAGGATGTGGCTAAGTGGTTCAGTGCTGCTGGGTTTAATTCCCAGTACCAGAAAAGGAGGAGGAGGAGGAGGAGGAGGAGGAGGAGGAGGAGGAGGAGGAGGAGGAGGAGGAGGAGGAAGAGACGATGATTTAGTCATGTGGCCAAGGAAACACATGACTCTTGGAAGCAGAGATGATAGCTAAAATTGCTTTATACACTAGATGGTTTTTTGAAACCACGTCTCCTTGCAGTGAAACTTGCTTCAGTTATAGGAGTTTTTGAAGAAAATTTAATAACTCCTCCTCTAGAGGAGAAAGGTGAAAGGAAAGGATGAATAAAGAGATATAAGTTATTATTAATAATGTGGAATATTGAAATGTACTTTCAAAGTGAAGATAAAAGTATGTGACAACAGAAAAAGAAACCCTAAAACCTCTCTGGAATCTCCTGCTTTTTCTAACTTAATAACAACAGCCAATATTTCACACTCACTATATACTCAAGGAACTTAATACACATTATCTCATGTAGGCCTCAAAAGCTGAAATCTTCCAGGTGATTATAACAACAATTCCATAGTTAAATATTGTTGAATCATAATGTTTTTCATTCAATAAATGTTTATAATACATCAACCATAGCTGTTCTCTGGCACTAAGGAATGGTAATAGAGCAATGAAAAAAACAGCAAGTTCCTCCTTCTACTGAAGACAAATAAAATACACATATTCAGTAAATATGTGAACTGACAACTTTGGGTAATTGATACATCCCAGGTTCACAACCTAGAAGATGCAGAGTCAGAATTTGAACAACTAGCACAGGTTACTTGCACATCCATTGCCCTTCCTCACTTTGTTATATGTGCAGAGATCAAAACCAAATACTAGTACAACCATAGATAATTGCCATTACTATAGGTAAAAATGTCAGATTATAACAACATTGTAGGCATCAGCCCATGCTCATACCAACTTTTCTATATCTCTCAGATATTTTTTTTTCATTCCTAACAACACCTCACCCTGAAATTTCTTGTAGTTGTTGACTACTCAAATTGCATAGCTCAGAATTAAAGTCCACATCACAAGATTCTCATTGCTAGAAAATGTGTAGGCCAGTGGGCATTATAGTTTAATGATGACTTGTGGATTCTTTTGAATTTGTGAACTGGGGCCAGCTGAAAGGCATTCAAGGGGAAGATGGTGGCCTTTAGCAGTTTCAAAGCAGTAAGTTATGTGTAGAAAGGGCTTGTTCATTCACTGCTGATCATTTTTCCTCATTCCCAACATAATATAGATCAAGTCAGACCAGCTGGACTGAGACAAAGATGACTTCATAACAGGTGTTTTTTTGCCCAAACCTGTATCATACACACACACACACACACACACACACACACACACAGGGTCTTTGAGCACCATGTGATGACAAGACACCTAGGACACAGCACATTTGGGTGTCAAGAACAATACAGCACTACTATTATCTGGACTGGAAACAAGATAACATATTTTATGAGTAGAATAAGCTACTAGGAGAATCCTCAGCCTGTCCAAGAGTGATTGTCTTCTAACAACCTAAAAGAAGACCCTGAAGAGAAAAAACTTTTTGAGTCTGAACACATAAATATTTATATTTCTGTTTGATCTGGGTTTCTCAACCATATCATTAGTAACACATCAGGCCAGATAATTAATTGTTCTGGGCATTGTAGGATGTTGACCGAACTCTGCTAGTAACAATGGCCTAGTTATAACTAAAATGTTCCCAGAAATTTCCAAGGATCTCATGGCAGCAAAATCACCCCCATTTTAGAATGACTGCTTCTAATATACACAGAAATAAGTACAGTGTGACGTGGAGGCATGAGCCTACAGCAAGGTATGAAAAGGGAGATGTTTTTATGTGTCATTATTGACCATGTGATAAAGCAGAGTTTAGAGTTTATGTCATTATGAACCATGTGGTAGGCCGTCAAGAAAAGCCCCATTCATACTGACCAATTGTAAATTTAGTCAGCACAATACTAGTTGTGAGATTGTTCAAAGTAGAAGTAACAGTGGGATTTCAGAGAGTTGTTATAACCATTTACGGAGATAAAGCACATGGCATATTGCTTAACTCTTAAGTACTCGGTAACTGTCAGGTCTCATTATTATAGAAGGTCCTGCTAATAGTTTTTTTCCCCCTATCTCAGGGCCCACATCTCTCTTCATATTGCACATAGGGAAACATGCATACATAAGTGTATGCAACCACATGAAAGCTGCATATGTAGACGGACATGTGCACATGCATATGCATAAATGCAGCATAGTAAAGCATACCAATGGCATGCATGAGTGTGAGTGCTGGAGAGTATATATCTGGGGGAAGGGCACAAAGAGAGCATGACTCACGCCATAATACAAAGCAGATGTGAGTCTGTTTGATAATTTTTTTGGCAGATTAAAAAAAAGAGGAGTTAAGTAAACTTTGTCTGGCATGTTTGAAGAATAAGGTAATCAAATGTTATAATTAATAGAGTGTTAGCAAATAAAACCAAACATGGATTATCAATTTTAAAACATTTAAAAATATAACAAAATGCATTTAACACGAAAGCTTACTGGGCTAATTCAATCATTTTATTTCAACAACAATTTATAAATCACTCTTTTCTTAGCTCTCTGCTAAGCATTGATTTTTTTTAATTTTAGGAACTTATAGTTCTTCAAGGTAATGGTTCTAAATATCTTTTATCTTTGTTGGTATGAAAGATGTAGAGGTTTATGCTCACTACACACAGCATGTGCCATGATCTGAAGGTGTTCTGGAAAGTATTGACATCACTGATAATTACTTATTTTCATTGCATTTGCCTCTTTCATGTAAATTTATAATATAGACTCTAGTTTGAGTTCCCTTCCTTGTGCAATTTAAACTCTCACATCAAAAGTCAAGAAGCTCTTTTGTAAATTTAAATCATCTTATTTTTTATCATGAGAAGACATCTAATTCAGGTCTCCTAGATCTTTAATAAAAATTAATTCCTCCTTGGCATCCAGGATTATTTATTATTTATTTATCAACAAGGCAACCTGTCATAATTATGGGCACTGGAATGCTGGAAAACTCTGTTATATTGAACCAAAGCCTGCCTGAGACATACACATGTTTATTAACTCATCTCTAAAAATGCAAAATAAGTTGAATTTTTTCATAGAGAAATCCTATGTACACTAGAGGTCAACTCTTACAGTTCTCAGTCAGCCTACCCTTCCCCAGGAAAACCAGCCCTGGCCTCTTTAGTTATTCTCACCTTGAATTTCTTTCTAGTCCTTAGGATTTTTAAAAATATTCCTCTTCAGATGTGATTATCTGGGGAAAAAAGATTCAAATGAAGCTGTTTTACACCCTTTCCACTAAATACTTCTTCATTATCTTTACCTTTGACAGCAAACATTGCGTGATTCAAAATGTTCTACATCAATAGCTAGGTGTAAATGTTGTCATCTTCAACACATGCTAGATTCATTTCAATGGAGTGTGCATAGACAAGAATGACTATGCAACCTCCACTATTTCAAAAGAATGTCCTTCTCTCTAATGTTGTCTTCTCCCTCTTCTTTTAATGAATAGTTCTTCATTACTCCTGGCACTGGTGTTTGACTCAACAGCAAGACAACCAACTTCAACTATACCATAATTTCTTCAAAAAAGTAAACAAGCCAATTGCAACTTCAGAAAAATCAATTATTGATTGATTGGTTGATTGATTGCTATTTCCTCACTCTTTCAAAATAAGACTATAGAAGATGGCTGCTTCTCAACCACAAGGAACAGCTTAATGCAATTCAGTGATTTATAACTTAGGAGTCAAAAAACAACCCCCAAACAGAAAAGAGTGCTAGTTATTAAACTTTCCCAGAATCAAATATTGTTCTGAAATTATTTCATTTGTAGTAAATAAATAGAAGAAATAATTAAATGGTCTCTCAGAAAAAAATAGCCTATATAAGTATAGACTCATTCATCAAACAGGTATAGATTTATTTAGTTCAGTTTTTCTCTATTCTCTCTCTCTCTCTCTCTCTCTCTCTCTCTCTCTCTCTCTCTCTCTCTCTCTCACACACACACACACACACACACACACACACACACACACACTTTTCTCTCCCTCTCACACACACACACTGTTTAACAGAGATTCAACACTAGAGTCAAAGGTAAATGTTTTCTTCACTGATATTCTATGTACTAATTAGACACAGAAGAATTTTTAAAGTATTACTAAGGTAACTTTCTAAAAGGATAAAAATAAGTCTACATTTTGACAAGAGTTGACTCTAAGGGCATGCATTTGTCAAAATTATTTGAATTACACACCTAGAATTTTAGGTATTTCACTAAACATAAATTCTACTTTTAAAATTGCAAAAAAATATTAAACTCTGAGTGTTTTTCTAAATGGGATGAATTAGCAACTTTGAAACTACCTTATGTATATATTCTGCACTTAAGCAAATAAATGTACGAAATATAATGGAAGTGAATTTTCTTACAGTTGGAGATAGGAGTTCCATATATGAAATGAGAAAGACTGAAAGGTACCTGCAGTGTCAAGACTGGAATTAGGAATATCAGAATGAATTCTGAAGGAGAGGATAAAGAGAGTGAGAGCAAAGCACAGATGTTCGTGTGATGTTACCGGCCCCCACACACACACATACATTTCATTTCTCATCTTCGATTACTGAGAAGTGGGTTTCTAAATAATATTCTGCACTAAACACACCTTCATAGAGAAATGGCTGACTTGGCAACTGTGATAGAAGAAATAAAAGAGGATCCTGGGATATGTTTTGTGCAGAGAGCAAGAAAGTCTCAAAGAAGGACATACTGAAAAGATAATTGGGCCAGCTTGAAGAAGCTATTACCAGATAAAATAACAGTAGTGATTACAATTATTGAATAAAATAAGAGTCCATGGGTTGAAACTCATCAGGTTGTGGGGAGAGGGACACTCTTTCTTATGCTGTCAACATATAATACAGAACTATTAAAAAGATAAATATCGAGGATCTCTTGATATTCATGGAGAAGGACAGAACACCTTTTCTTTGACATTCGGGTAAAAAAAAAAAGTATAACCTGAATGTCATCCAGAATAACACTAAACAAACTCAATTGAGAGGACATTCTACAAAATAACTGATCCATACTTTTCAATAGCTTCAATGCTGAAAAAGCAGCAAATATAAACAAACAACTGGTCAATCTTCTACAAAAACTGTAATCTTGAAATTACATTTCAATTAAAACATTTTGTGAACGTATAAAATCATATAGAAAGATCCAAAATACTTCCAGAAAGAAGTCATACTCTGTTATACTCAGGACTTTTACGCTGTACTTATTATTCGGTCCTTATATCAATGTACATAAAATGGGAAATCATAATTTTTTTTGCCAAAAATTTTAAACTTATAAATATACAACAATGAGATATTTATAGTGATATTTATATCAATGCATTTTCTTTCCAACTTTGCAGCCCAAATGAAAAATATATATATATTTAAATGACACTGTAGTCAAACATTGGGAATTTTTAGAGTTGGAATAATTTTGTTTACATAAAACCTTTGGAATGTGTCTTTTATCTGCCAAATAAATGCAAAACACAGCACTTAACCAGTTTCAAGGACTCTATAGTAGAATTGTGAGAAAGTGTTTCATTTTGAAACCTAAAACAAGAAGAAATTCAACTAATTGGGAGTCAAAAATACACTGGTTACATGTCCCTTAAATGTCTGACAAATTATGAAATACATTTCCACTTTTCTTGCTAGGTCATATTGCATGTATTTGTTTCATTTTTTTTTTCTGTGGTGGGTTATTCCTCCTTGTTTCCACTTCTGGTTTTATATGAAACCTCACAGTTCTGCTGAGAACCCTTGCTTTCATATTGTTTTTGAAACCAGACTTTCATAATGAAGCCACAAAACAACTCAGCAATAGTACACATTAAAGAAACATATTGAAGGTGTTTGGAAAGGAATATATAATAACCATTTGACAAATCAGAAGAAGCCTAGCAGACAAAACCTTAAACTATATCTAAATTCAAAGTGCTTATTCATTTCCAGATTCACAGATCTCTTTACTTTCTCTCTCATTCCCCACCATCACCACTCTCCCTCTCCTTTTCCCTCTCCCTCTCTGCTCTATTCTCCCTTTCTTTTTGAGCCTTTGGTCTTTGAAGTGAAGACTGGGATATATATTAGAGGAGAATACTTGATTTTGAAACCATGTAGTGGAACCAAAAATTAAGTACTATAGTCAGTTTCACAACCCAATATGGTTATTTTATCATCTGAAATCATAAGCAGACCTAAGTCATCCTGAGCAGTTAGTCACCATCACAAATTCAAGAAAACTCCATATATATCACAAACACCCCACTAACTTAAAATTAGGAGTACAACACCCTAGGTATTCCCCAGGTGGAAAGGGACACTCCCCATGGAAGCTGGTGAATTCCCACTGGATGTCCCCATTTCTGTTGGGGATCCCAGCCCACATTCCCTGCTTGGGGAGCCCCATGGGTTTCTTAATTGCTTCCTTTGGGGATGGGAACAGAATTAGGAACACTGCCATGTTGGGGAAATCTAGAGAGCTCCTCATTACTTAATGAGATATGGGGGAAATTAAAGATTGAGGAATCCCTGAGACACTTCCTTGTATGACTTCTAAATCCCTAACTCCTATAAATGATTGGACATAATCCTTTTTGTGTTGAAGAGACCCTAGTAATATCACCATGAGATTTTTACTGAACATTGCATAAGTAATGGTTATCTCTTCCTGTCTTCTGTTTTTTTTAGAGATTTCTTCCCAAATTGGTACTGTATTGATTTCACACACTCAGTAAGGAATTCCACCCATATCATCATCACTCAAAGGTTATCTCTTAACTGTTTTGTCATGGTTTTTTAAATTTTAAAAAAATAGCCTCTTTCAAATACTGGTAAATAGATATCTTATAATTACATGTGTAAGTCTATGCATAGGCCATCAAAAAAATATCAAAATGCTGGCAAACCATTCATTTACTTCAACTTATTGAGCCTAATGTGTGCTAGCCTTTCAAATATGAGCTTCTTCCTCCTATAGAGCAATTTGCGATTGTATACTTACGAAACTTTTCCCCTTTCCCATGACTAAACTTAAATACAGGTGTAATAAGTCTATATGTTATCTATTGCTACATAATAAACTATCCCAGGTTTAATGGAACAGTAGTGATCTTTAATTTTTTGCGATTCTATGGGTTGATTTTTCACTCCAGTTAGTTTTGACTAGGGTCACTTATGTGGTCAAATTTAAGCTAAGAATTCAGCAAGGATTGCAACATCCAATATGGCTTATTTCACATTTCTAGTAGTTCTTGGCAGCTGTTTGATGAGAGGCCTTCTGTCTCCTTCCTATGCCCTCTTGCTCTCAAGGGCCTCTTTCCACAGGCTTTTTTTCCAATAGAGTAACCTCAACTTCTTTACAACATGGTTGGCTTGCAAAACAGTGAAAACAAAATCTGCAAAGCTCTTAAGTACTAAGGCTTGGAAGTCACAGTCTGTTGATCAAATCACAAGGCCAAATTCAGGGAAACAGGAATTAGATTCCCCCTCCTGATGGATGAAAAGGAAAAGGCACATGGGGTAGAAGAGATTACTGTGATTCTCATGATCTCATTCCAACTTGCAATACTTCTCCATAGAATTTATTTCAAAATTATATTGCTTCTGAGATTTTTAACTATTTTTAGTTTATAATAAATAAGTGTCATATACAGTTTTCTTTATAGAATGAGAGTTTGACTTTAAGTCCTAAACTTTTATCATAGTCCAAATTGTTAAATTGCTAAAATGCCATCACATATATATCCCAACTGTGTTTCCCCAGTGAAGATCCTCTTGACAATTTTTGAGAGATTTTGGCAGGGCTGGGTGCAGATTATGAGCATTGATTGATTATGTGGGCTGGTATAGTATGTGAGTTAGTTTATTTCCTAATATTAATGAGAATTACATGTAACTCATTTTAGTTTAGTCTTTTCCTTGACTATGTAGAAGCAGTTTATAATTTCATCAGTAAGAACATTTAAAAATATAAGTATTACTTATTTCATTCATTCACTTTAGATTAAAGTATTTTTGGATACTTTGGGTCTACTTCTTTGCTTTGAATGTAAGCCACTTAATTTTTTTTCAGAAAGTAAGAAAAATAAACTTTAACCAATATCATGTTAATATCCAAAAAGAGAACAGAAGCTTGATGGACAATGAAATTATCTTACAGATCAGGAAACCAGATCTGTGAAAAGTAACACATGTCCTCAAAGCCTTCTCCTATCAGGGAGCAGAGGGAGGTATTTGCCTAGATTTTCAAAACCAAAACTAAGCTCATTGTAAAGATTTAAAGTCCTGGAAACATCTCAAGGTTGTAAATTTAAGGCTAAAACCCAGATATGGTCTTTCTTCTTCAACATTGGCACAGGAACAAATTTTTCTGTCCTGTACTTATTAATATGCATGTGCTGAATCTTATAAATAAGCATATTCTTTTAAAAATAGCTGACAATTTTTTTACCAAAAGATGTTTAAACACATTGTGAAGGAATCTTAGGGAAAATCCAGAGACTGAACCAAATTTATTCCAGGAAAGGGACAGGAAATCAAATCACTAAATAAACTCATTATTTGTGTACATAAAGTGCTGCTGGTTTTATCCATAGTTTGCTCATTGATGATATAGATGTTTACTGAATATTAATGCTGAAATTTTCTACCTGGTCTTATTAAATTTGCTTAGAGGGGAAAATGTTGATTTTCCAGACTCTAAAAAAATCCCCATTGTATTTTACACGTCTATAAGCGTCTCAGTATGTTCAATTTTCTAAAGCATAATTATACAGGTTATAAAATTAAAATATAAATAATTACCTCAGCCCCATAATTGATCTAATTCTTTGTTATGGGTAAAACAAGAGGACAATAAAAGAGCAAAAGAGAGCATGACATCACTTGTAAACTATTCAATAGCTAGGCTTTATGTATTGTTGGCTTCAGTTAAATATTTCATTTTTTTCTTAAAACAGTGTCTACTTCTCCAACATCAACTTAAAAAAAAACTGACTTCAGTACGTATCAAGATATTTGGTGTACTACATTGCTTCCTTTTGTTTTGTAATATGGTATGTTAGTCAGCTTTTTGTCATGGTGACCAAAATATTCAAGAACAACTTAGAGAAAAAAAAAGTTTAATTGGTGGCTCATGGTTTCAGAGGTCGCACTCCATGTGGGCCAAATCCATTGCTCTGGGCCCAAGGTGAGGCAGAATGTTATGGCAGAATCTGCTTATTTCATAAGGTCAGGAAGCAGAAAGAAAGGGAGAGAGGGAGGGAGGGAGGGAGGGAGGGAGGGGGAGAGAGAGAGAGAGAGAGAGAGAGAGAGAGAGAGAGAGAACACAAGGAAGTAGGGATCAAAAATAAACCCCAAAGGTATGTCCTTAGTAACCTAATTTACTCCAGCCATGCCCCACCTGCCTGCAGTGACCATCCAGTTAGTAGTTCCTTCAAATTAATAATCAACCAAATGGATTAAGTTGCAGGTCTCATAATATAATCATTCTACCTTTGAACATTGATGCAATAGACAACTCATGAGCTTTTGAGGGCATTCCTCATATCCAAACCAAAACATAAGGTTTTCTTTGTCAATTTAACAAGTGATAGTAATAGTGGTGATGTAATTGCAGTGGGTAATCTAAATCATCGTTCTTGACAAGCCTCCTTTTTTTTACAAGAAGCAAAACACCAATTAAACTAAAAAAAATTATTGAAGAATATTAAAATATCCCAAATCCTAGAATGCAAAATGAAGTATTTTTGGACTGCTGGTGACTTAAGGCTGCAAGTATGAAGACAACTAACTTTTAAGAATTGCCTTTCCTATTTTATCTTTTTTTCCCATTTTACTCTATTATTTTGCTCAATCTGTAATTTTTTATAACTATCCTCTGCTTATAGATACATCCTCACCACTGCCCAACAGGTCAATCAGTTCACTCTATATGACCGTTAATTCTAAGGCTGAACTCTGAATGATCCACATTCCTTAAAGCCTTGATTCCAAATTCTGAAGAAGAAATGTGATTGTTCCTCTCTTGAATGTTAACCTCAGAGTTGGCTACAACTGTCAAGGATAACTCATCCACCTACAGATTTATGTTAACTGTGACTATAGTGAGGCAGAGTCATGTGATAACCAGAGCTGTGGGTAGGCACATTCCTAATGATTGACATTTCCCATGTAATTTCCTGAAAGTACACCTTAGACTAGTAACATATAATAATCTATTTCTTCATGTGTAAAACCAATAGTATTTACTTTATATTTGCTTTGCTACACTTCAGTTCTATCCATGGGAGCAAATGAGTTAATAAAAAGAAAAGCAGGGTGCAACCATAAAGCACTGAAATAAAACCAATAGTAACAACATTTATATCTATTATCAAAATGTTGATAAGGAGGTCAACTACAGATAAGAATAATAGATTATTAACATAGGAGACTTCATTTAGTTCATTTTCAACTTTCATTTAACTTAAAGGAAATTAAAAATCTGATAGTATTTAAGCATTGTTCTTTCTTCTCTGGTCAGTCAAATTATAATGTCTTTTCTAGAAAAAGTAGACAGTTGAATCTCTCACTTTAATATACAAGGTTCAGAAGATATATGTTGACTTTTAAATCTTGTTTAAGTGATCCTAAATAAATACACCAGATCACAGGTATATTTATTTGGCTTCTTGGAATTTGGGTGACTTTTCTTTGCTTACTTATTTGTATTTGATTTTTCCTTAGCTGCTGTCAGTTCTAGAGACATGTATTGTATACTTTTAGTAGTAGCAAGGATTTGAACATAACTCAAATAAAAGAAAAGGGGAATTTGTAAAGAATTCAGGCCTGGAAGCAATGGGATTCACCCAATAGTTTGCAAAAAAAAAAAAAAAGTTCTATTTAAAAATAAGTTACAGAGCTATGGAATAGATGCCTGAAGTTACATTCATTTCTTATTATTATTCATTTGGGGATAAATGGTACATTTACTGTAGATTTAAAAAACCTGCATATTCCTAGGAATGCTGTGAGGCCTACAAGAAACATAATTATGCCTTTGTCATTGGGAGAGATCCATTATTCATGAACTATAGTAATTTATTTATATTTTAGCATCTTCTACTTATATATTATCATCCTTCTTAAATTTCAATTGTATTTGTCTATGGGAAATATTGGTCTTAGCCAATCAGAACACAGAGTCTATTTCTGGGCTTTTAAAAAACAAGTTTCTTACTATTCTCAACCAGCCAAACTGGATATCTAGTCTTTCTTTTCTCTTTGGTGATGTCAACTACATTGGCCACAAATTAAATTCTTAGTAACTGTAAAACTCTTAGGATAAATGACACAAAATAGTTAGATGATTTTTAAAAAAGAAAGTTGATATTTATAATATTTATTCAGTGTCTATTTTGAATAAAGCATTGGATTTGTAACAATAAAAATTTAGAAATTCTAAAGGGGTACTTGCCTCCAAAAGGGCAGAGATTTAGTGGGGAAGATTCTTATACAGACCTGAGAAGTAACTAAGTTTAAGAGGCAATGATGAATGATAAGAGTAAGAAACAAATGTTTTCAGGTGAGAAACTAATAACTGGGGAAAGTGACTAAGGAGCTGATTTTTTTTAAAAAAGAAAATTAAATTTAAATTGGACCTTAAAGAATGGAAAATACTTGACACAATAATATTGTGTTTCAGCCAGGATTAATTGCTCAAGTATGGTGCTTAGATGGAAATGGGAGAGTTGGTTCAAGAGCCATGCAAGATCTTCTTGTGGCTGCTTCACATGGGACAAATCACAACCATTACCTTCCCTTTCTCCAAAAATCCTATTTAAATGACAGGAAGAGACAAGTTACAAATAAAATCCACAGAAACAAGGTTCAGCAGTAGACCAAAAATGTGCAGGGCTTTCTGTAAATAGAAAGTAGATAGGAACATGGAGAAATAAAACAGAGAAACCTACAGTGAACAGAAAAAGATTCCTGTGGAGAGAACTCTCTTCCTAGAGGAGGTCCCCAAAATTTCGAAGTTTGGGCTGAATAAGCCCAGGGATGAAGAATGATTCATGGGTTACTATCCAATCAATCACACTAATCCATAACTAATTATATTAAACATTTATATTTTGACTAATAAATTTAATGACTAAAGATAATTTAATTAACTATGTCTTGATGAAGGTGCTGGGGCAGGAACACCTCTGCTATCCTCACTATACTGGCAGATGTTGCCTCTAGGATAAGTCTGTAATCTGTTCTGAAGATAAAATTCAGGGTATTTTCTGAAGGCATTCATACACAGGTTTAATATCAATGACAAAGGGCAATCAGAACTAACAATGTCCATGGTGGATAAGGAGTATGGTTTGTTTTTGTAGTGGTTTTGGTATTGGGGATTGAATCCAGGGGTACTTAGCCTCTGAGCTTCACTCCAAGCCTCTTAATTATTTTTTTATTTTGAGACAGGGTTTCACTAAGTTGCTTAGAGCCCCACTAAGTTGCTGAGGCTAGTATCCAAATTGCAGTCCTCTTGCCTCAGCCTCCTGGGTTGCTGTGATTATAGGTTTGTGCTTTCATGTCCAGTGAGGAAGTTATTTTTTAAAGGAAAGACAACTTTACCTGAAAGTAATATATAGTGATGCTTTCTGCCCTCACAGTAAAGTCCTTAGATTGCCTACCACTCCTGGGAGTACCCTTCTCTCACTGACATCATGCCCATAATAGCCTGTCCCTCAGCCTCTAAGGGAAATATGCTTACATAACTATAGTGGAAATTCATACTATCTTACTTCCAATCATCCTAGCCACTCAGTGAAAACTACAAAGAGATCACTAAGAACCACAAAATGTATGACAGAAAAATAAGATATGCAAGAGAAAGATCAGGATAAATAATTCAAGCATGTAATTATATAAATGTGGAGAAAAGAAATAATACATGTAAGAGGAAGGACTTCCCAATTTTTAAAGCCAGTTTCCACACAGAGATTCAAAGATAAATATTATATATATTAGACAAGAACAGGTTGCTCCAGAAAAGGAAAAATCAGAATACTTTTATATTAAAAACATGATTACTGAAATAGAACATTTAATATCCAGGTTGGGTAATATAATGTACCCAAATAGAGACTAAAGAAATAATTCAAAAGATAGAATGGAATACATTTTCTAAATAGTAAAGCAAAAAGATAAAGAAATAGAAAATATTAGAGAAAAAGGTAAGCAATGTGGATAATGAATATAGTCCCACAACACTCCATTGGACTTTCAGACAGAAAAAAAAATAGAAAAATTGTGGTAGAATAAATAATAAGGGAAATAACGGAAAAAATATTTCTCAGAAAGTTTTGTTTAGTGGGCTTTTCTTCAGGGAACATGGACAGAATTAATTAGATAACCAGGGACCTTCAAAAGCACCCCTAAGAACAAGGGAGGTTTTCCTTTGGACAGAACCTTACCAACCCACTCTGCTATGATGGTGGTTCTCAACTGAGATGGGCTGGGGGTGAACTTTTCCACCAAGTTATGTCTAGAGATATGTTTATTTGTCCTAATTAGGGGTGGAAGACTACTAGCATCTTGTCCCTTCAGAACAAAAGTTTTGCTAAACATCCGATAATGCACAAAAGAATTCTACACAACAAAAGATGTTCAGACAAAAATTCAATACTGAAAAAGTGAAAAACTCTGTGCTAGACCATTTCTCCCCTAACTCTGAGTCCTTAATGGTCTCTATTATCTTACTCTTTTCGTGCCATAGAAGCTCTTTTTTTTTTTTTAAAACTTCCAAGGTACTGACATTAGTTTTAGAAAACTGTGATCTCAAAATTTTGAGAATATCCTGAGTAAACACCATCTTCAACTTGTTGATAAACCTGTTTATATCACACAACACTAGGCATAGGTATTGTTTTGTCATTTAATTGTGAGAAAACATAGGAGGCTGGTGGCTTTTGAGTAGTCATGTATTAGCTAAATCGTCTAATTCTGTATTTAATGCATCTGCTGGTCTATTGTACTGATTTCTTAATTAGAAGAATGTTAACAATGGAATTGTATCAGTTGTTTTGTTTCATGACAGGGAGGGAGTTGTATAGTAATCCAAAATGAGTCTTGTAGTAGATGTTCTCTCTTGACGTCTCAGTAGATGCCAGCTACAGAGCCCTGTTAACATGAGTATCTCACTGTCTTTATAGAGTTGATAAATAAATGACAATGGTCATGAGTTAGAACAAGTTTGAAGAAATCTGAAGAACCAGAAGCAGTCAAACCTCACTCCTGGCATATCAGATCAAAGAAAGAAAATAATTTTTAAATTTTCCCCCTGGGGTTCAGATCATGTCATTTTGTGTGCACTTCTTCCTGGTATTAAAAACCTCAATTTATTTCCTCTGATTCATTATTCGCTTGCTGCCTTCATTCAGTACTAGGGAAGTTAGATAGCTTTTACTCTCAGTTCTTCTACTCTTTTAGAAAGTCAAAGCTTCACTCATAGATGCACTGATTTCTAGTAAAACTATGGATTCACTTTGAATCCCGTTGCCCTTGGAAATACAAGAGCTGTAATTTGTCTCCAAGAACATGAACCAAGATGTCTTTTCTTCCTTCTTACTTGCTACAAATGGTGCCACATTTAGCCAAAAGGAGATTCTATTTTTCCTTGTTGGTCACCCTTGGCAATGCTGAGTTGGAGGAGTCTTTCCATCCGCTAACAGAATTTCTCACTTAGGAGCATGCAAGGGCAGAAATGTTGTCCACAGGAACCTGCCATGAGGGGACAATGATTCCTGCCTTTCTTTTCCTTATGAGGGGTATTAGGATTGATGATGATAATAATAAAAGCTTTAAAAATCCATTCAGTGTTATATGTCAAGTATTGTTTTAAAATTAATGGCATGTGTTATTGCATAGCTCTTGCAGAAACCCAGTGAGGGTGGTCTTGTTCTAATCTAAATGAATGAATGAGTCTCACTATGATCTAAATGACACCAGTGAGTGAGAATGAGAAAGGTGCAATAGTTTGCCTACCAAGTAGTAAAGCCCAGATACAAACCCAGTTTGTCCCCTGTGGGGCTTGCTCCTAAATAGTTTGATATCTTCATTTTTCATATAAATAGGAATTTTTCAATACAACATCCACTCTTGCCTGTAATGTTCCACATGGAAAGCAAATAGGACACTTCCCCCATATGTGGGTGAAAACATTGATGTGACTTAAGTAACATTACTGTATTTGTTACAAAAATATAAAATAAAAGAAATTTTCACATTCAACATCCATTGGATTTACAAAACTACTCCAAGATTTCATCTCACTCCAGCCAGAAAGGCAGTTATCAAGAATACAAACAAAAAGTGTTGACAGGTTGTGGGGGAAAAGGCACACTCATACATTGCTGGTGGGACTGAAACTTGGTGTAACCACTATGGAAAGCAGTAACGAGACTTCTTAGAGAACATGGAATGGATCCACTATTTGACCCAATTATCCCCCTCCTTGGTTTATACCCAAAGGACTTAAAATAAATATACTACAGTGACGCAGCACATCAATATTTATAGTAGTTCAATTCATAATAGCTTAACTATGGAACCAACCTAGGCACCCTTCAACAGATAAATGGCTAAAGAAAATGTGGTGCATATACATAACAGGATATTACTCAGCCTTAAAGAAGAAAAAAATTATGACCTTTGCAGGTAAATGAATGGAGCTGGAAAATATCATGCTGAGCCAAATAAGCCAAACCCAGAAAACCAAAGGCTGAAAGTTTTCTCTGATAAGCAGATGCTGATCCTTAATTGGGGGTGGGGAGTGTAAGGAAGAATGAAGGAACTATGGATTTTGCAGAGGGGAGGGAAGCGGGAATGGGGATGGGAAGGACAGTGGAATGTGACGGATGTTATTACCCTATATAGATGTATGATTACACTATTGGTGTGACTCTGCACCATATACAGCCAGCAGAAGAAGTTGTGCTCCATTTGTGTACAGTGTGTCAAAATGCATTCTACTATAATGTATAACTAATTAGAACAAATTAAAAAATTAAAAAAAAAAACAAGATCCTTTGTATTTAGTAGTATGGACAAAGAGCCTGTGTTTTCAGATCAGATCTTGTAAACAGATTGTAACTTAGATAAAAATTAGTTTTCAGCATTAATCGTTTCATTTTCACTTGTTTTGTTCCTCATAAACTCCCTTTGGCATTCTTGAAGGGACTGTCCCAAATCTCTACCATGTCCTTTAGATCATTAGTCTCCCTGTGATCTTTAGAAACACTGGCTCATGGACCACAGTCCACCCAGCATGGATGCCTTTAGCTTTTCCCTTTCACATTTGTAAACTTCAGGGACAGCACCCAATCTCATGGTCTTCCACCTATTTTAGAGGCAGGAATTTTCTTTATTCCTGGTTTACCCTAATCATCTCTATTTTCAATATCCATCTTTCCAGAGTCTGGTTTTCCTCATCATACAAACATGCTTATGTGGAAACTAGAGAGGTAAAAAGGAAAAAAAGTGGAGAACTTATGAAAATAGAAGGGAGACTCTATTTTCTCTTTAAGGAAAGAGACCAAGGAAAGATAGGAGGGAAAGAAAAAGAGAGACACTGGGGGATGAAATTAACCAATTATATTGTTATATTTTATTCATGTATAAATGTATAAAAATGAATTCTACTATTGTGCATAATAATAATGCACCTACAAAAACATATATCCTATTTACTTCCTTATATTTACCAAGTTTCTTGTTTTTAAGTTTCTTGAAAGTGTCAGATAATTTATAGTTACCACTTCTTTATGTCCATTCATGCCTTGCTCCTTCTCTCCAAAAATTTATCTCTTTCAATTTATCTCATAATCATTCCTAAAATGAATTTGTAGATTCCATCTTATAATTATGTTTAAAATATTCATTTCTTTAAAGTCTCTTTGTTTTATTGGGAGTATCATTCCTTTAAAAAACATATTTCCTAGAATTTTTGAAATACTGTTCCCTATATTTTAAATGTAAATGTAAATTCAGATATTAATAGAGGTAGAGAGATATTCTAAACTACAGATGTATGGATTTTTGTTGAATTTCTGTAATGCAAAATAGGACTATTCATACTTTTCTTTACATAAACAAAGTAAAGTATGAGACTTTTATTGAGACTTTTACCAAAAAAAAAAAAAAACCCTCATCCTTCAACTTTCTGTTCCAGTGATTTTTCACTACTATAACAATGTCTTATGAGTGAAATCATACAGTATTTGTCTTTATTTGTATTATTTCACTTAGCACAATATTCTTCAAGTTTATCCATGCTGTGGTGAATGGCTGTTTCCTTTTCTTTTTATGATTGAATATTTTTTCATAGAATATGTGTGACACATTTTGTTTATCATTCATTTGTTGATGGACACTTGGATTTGCCTCCACACTTCAGTCTTTGTGAATAACAGGAGTATACAAATACCTTTTGGGACCTTGCTTTCAATTCTTTTGGTTACATACCAACAAGTGGAATTGCTAGATCGTGATTCTGTTTTATTTTTTGTAAGGAAGCACCATACTGTTTTTTTTTTTTTTTACAGTAATTGCATCATTTCACATTCTACCAACAGTGTGTGAGGATTTCAATTCCTCCACATTCTCACCAACATTTTCTCTATTACTTTTTTTTTTTAATTATTTTATTGTTGGTTGTTCATAACATTACATAGTTCTTAACATACCATATTTCACAGATTGATTCAAGTGGGTTATGAACTCCCATTTTTACCCCGTATACAGATTGCTGTGTCACATCAGTTACATTTCCATTGATTTACAAATTGCCTTTCTAGTGACTGATGTATTCTGCTGTCTATCCCATTCTCCACTGTCCCCTCACCCCTCCCCTCCCCTCCCCTCCCCTACTCTCTCTCCATCCCCTCTACTATAAATCGTTTCTTCCACTTATATAATTTTCCTCCTACTCCTCCTTTCCTCTTATATGTAATTGTGTATAACCCTGAGGCTCACCTTCCAGTTCCATGCAATTTCCCTTAACTCTCACTTTCCCTCCCGCCTATCATCCCTGTTTAATGTTAATCTTCCTCAAGCTCTTCGTCTCTACCCTGTCCTTGGTTACTCCCCTTATATCAAAGAAGACATTTGACATTTGTTTTTTAAGGATTGGCTAGCTTCACTTAGCATAATCTGCTCTAATGCCATCCATTTCCCTCCAAATTCTATGATTTTGTCATTTCTTATTGCAGAGTAATACTCCATTGTGTATAAATGCCACATTTTTTTAATCCATTCATCTATTGAAGGGCTTCTAGGTTGGTTCCACAGTCTTGCTATCGTGAATTGTGCTGCTATGAACATCGATATAGCAGTGTCCCTGTAGCATGCTCTTGTTAGGTCTTTAGGGAATAGACCGAGGAGGGGAATAGCTGGGTCAAATGGTGGTTCCATTCCCAACTTTCCAAGAAATCTCCATACTGCTTTCCAAATTGGCTGCACCATTTTGCAGTCCCACCAACAATGAACAAGTGTACCCATTTCCCCACATCCTCGCCAGCACTTGTTGTTGTTGGATTTTTTAATGGCTGCCAATCTTACTGGAGTGAGATGGTATCTTAGGGTGGTTTTGATTTGCATTTCTCTGACTGCTAGCGATGTTGAGCATTTTTTCATGTACTTGTTGATTGATTGTATGTCCTCCTCTGAGAAGTGTCTGTTCAGGTCCTTGGCCCATTTGTTGATTGGGTTATTTGTTATCTTATTATCTAATTTTTTGAGTTCTTTGTATACTCTGGATATTAGGGCTCTATCTGAAGTGTGTGGGGTAAAGATTTGTTCCCAGGATGTAGGCTCCCTGTTTATCTCTCTTATTGTTTCTTTTGTTGAGAGAAAACTTCTTAGTTTGAGTAAGTCCCATTTGTTGATTCTGGTTGTTAACTCTTGCGCTATGGGTGTCCTATTGAGGAATTTGGGGCCTGACCCCACAGTATGTAGATCATAGCCGACTTTTTATCATAACTATAATAATGGATATGAGATGGTATTTCATTATACTGTTGATTTGTATTTCCTTAATGATTAATCAGGCTGAGCATCATTTTATATGCTCTTTGGCTATTTGTATGTCTTCCCCAAAATGTACAAGTTCTTAGGTCATTTTTTAATCAAGTTTTTGCTTTTGTTTTTATTGTTGAATTTCAGGAGTTCTCTACATATTCTGGATATTATTTCCTTATTAGACATAGGATTTTCAAATATTTTTACTAATTGAGGTTTGCTTTTTAACTATATTGATACACATTTTAATACACATCTACAAATTATCATAAAGTCCAATTTGTTTATTTCTCCTTTTGTTGAAATTATTGTCAAATCCAATATAATAAAGTTTTTCTGTCCTATTTTAAGAGTTTTAAAGTTCTAGTTCTTAAATTTAGGTCTTTGATCTATTTTTTGTTAATTTTTGTAAGCATCAAAACCTTGATTTTTTTACATATAGATATTCAGTGTTCCCAGCACTGTTTGTTGCAAAGATTGTTTTTTCCCCATTGACTGGTCTTGGTTCCCCATCAAAAACCATTTGATCATATATCCAAGGGTTTATTTCTGAGTTATTTATTCTATTCCACTATTCTGATGTTGGTTTTATGCCAGTACCACGCTATTTTGTTACTGCAGGTGTGTAGTAAAGTTTGAGTTAAAGAAATGAGAGTTCTCCAATTTTCTTTTTTTTCTTTTTTTTATTGGTTGTTCAAAACATTACAAAGCTCTTGACATATCATATTTCATACATTAGATTCAAGTGGGTTATGAACTCCCATTTTTACCCCAAATACAGATTGCAGAATCACATCGGTTACACATCCACATTTTTACATAATGCCATATTAGTAACTGTTGTATTCTGCTACTTTTCCTACTCCTTTTATGAGATTGTGTTAGCTATTCAGTGCCATTTGAAATTCCATATGAATTTTTAAATGGAATTTTCAATTCCTTTCAAAAATGTCACTGAGATTTTGATAGGGAATACATTGAATCTGTAAATCATTTTAGGTAGTGTTAGTGTCTTAACAATCAAATCTTCCAGTTGGTGATATTGGGATGTGTTTCCATTTATTTATTTCTACTACAATTTGTTTCAGTAATATTTTATTGTTTTCATTTTACAAGTCAGCCACCTATTTGAATAAATTGAAATTTTAATGCTATCATTGATGGAATTGCTTTCTTAATTACTTTTCTGAATTGTTCATGGTTAGTATGTAGAAATGCAACCAAGTTTTGTGTTGATTTTGTATCCTGCTACATTGCTGAACTCATTTATTAGTATTAGCAACATATTTTGTGGAATCTTTTGAACATTCTGCAGATAAGATTACATAATGTAGAAACAGTTTTATTTCTTCTTTTTCACTTGTGATGACTTTTATTTATTTGTCTTGTCTAATTACTCTGGCTAGATCTTCTAGTACTGTGGTAACTAGAAGTGGCAATAGTAGGAATTCTTGCCTTGCTCCTTCTCTCAGATGAAAACGTTTCACTCTTTCACCATCAAGTATCATGTTTACCGTGAGTTTTTCATATATGACTTTTATACTGCTGAGATGGTTTTCTATCATGAAAGATTGTTGCCTTCTATCAAATGCTTTTCTGAATCAATTGAGATGATTGTTAGAATTTTATCCTCCATTCTAGTAAGGTGATGCAGGGCCTTGATTGATTTCCATATGTTGAAACATCCTTTCAAGGTACAGAAAGACAAAACAGCACATGGTCCCACTTATATGTGAAACAAAAGAGGCTGAGCTCATAAGAAGTGTAGAGTGTTTATCGATAGTGGCAGGTGGCAGCAGATTAAGTGGAGATAGGGATATATTTATCAAAGGATATAACATCTCATTTATAGACAAGTAGAATAATTTCAAGAGGTCTTTCGTAAGAGGATTAATAACAATGTATTGTATAGTTGAAAACTGCTTGGAGCCTGAATTTTAAAATTTCTCACCACTACTAAAAGTGATAGGTATGTGAGGTAATGCATTTGTAAATTACCTTGATTAGCCATTCCACAATGTATCTGTTATCAAAATACCATGTCTACACCATGAATATATACAGCTTTTCTTTGTCAATTAAAAAAAAGGAAAAAATCCTTTCATTCCTAAATAATTTTTCATGGTGGGTAATCCTTTTAATATGCTGCTAAATTCAATTTGCTAGCATTTTGTTGAGAATTTTTGCATCAGTGCTCATAATGAATATTGGTTGGTAGTTTTCTTGTGGCGTTTCTTTTTAGCATTGGCATCATTGCTTTATAGGATGAGTTAGGAAGTGCTCTTCAGTTTTGGGGGGAAAGATTGCTATTATTTTTTTAAACGTTTTGTAGTATTTATAATATTTTATAATCATTTTTTCCACATAAAATCAATAGTGATGCCTTTGCTTTAACTTCTGGCTTTAGTAACTTGAGTCTTCTCCCCCAAGCCTTTTTTTCTTAATTAGTCTAGCTACAAGTTTGTCAATTTTGTGGATCTTTTTGAAGAACCAGTTTTAAGTTTTGTTGACTTCACTTTTTTCTATTTTCTACTTAATTTATTTGTTGACTTCACTTTCTTCTATTTTCTACTTAATTGATCTCAACTGTAATCTTCATTATTTCTTATATTCTTCTAATTTAGGTTTAATTTGTTTTTTTTTTTTTATTAGCACCTCAAGTTGTGAAGATAGGTTGATGATTTGAAATCTTTATTCTTTGTAAGTTTGTTTGTAGTTATAAATTTCCCTCTTAGCATTGCTTACATCCTGTCCCAGAAGGTTTATTATGTTGTGCTTTTATTTTCATATATCATTAAATATTTTCTAATTTCCCTTGGGATTTCTTCTCTGATCCTTAAGAATTTTTTGTGGGACTGGATGTGTGGCTCAGGGATAGAGACTGTCTAACATGCAGGGTTTGATCTCCAGCAATAAAAAAAAGAAAGAAATGTGTTGTTTAATTTCCACAAATTTGTGAGTCATCTAGTTGTATTTCTGTTATTAACTTGTAACTTCATCTTATTATCATCAGAGAAGATATTTTTATGATGCCTATATTCTTTAAATGTATGAAGACTTAATTTTTAGCCCAACATATAGTCTACCCTAGAAAATGTCATGTGCACTTGAGAAAAATGTTTATTCTGTTGTTGAATACAATGATCTTTTTATGCCTCTTAGACCTAGCTGGTTTATTGTGTTTGTGAAGTCCTCTATGTTCTTATCTTCTGTTTGGCTGCTTTAATCATTATTAAGAATAGAGTATTCATGTCTCCAAAGATTATTATGAAAACATTTCTTTCTTTAGTTTTGTCAATTTTGATTCAAATATTGGCATGGTCTGTAATAAAATACATATGTTGCATATCTTCTGCTATATTGGACATTTTACTAACATATAATGACTTTCTTTGTCTCCTATAATTTTTTTTATTTAAAGTTTATTTGTCTAATTTAGTACAGCCCTCTTGCTCTCTTGTGCTTACTAAAGAGTGAGAAAATGTTCTTAAATTCATTCATTTGCAACTTTTTTTGTGTCTTCATATTTAAAGTGATTCTCATTATAACTTTTTGTCCCGCATTTTCTGCATTACGGTCTTCTGTCTAATTGATTTTTTGTAGTAAAAAGTCTTAATTACAGTCTCATTTTCTTTTTGTTTTTTTTTTTAAGCCAAAAAGGAAAGAGAAGATTTTTTTGTTTTGTTTTAAATATCTTTATTTATTTTTATATGGTGCTGAGGATTGAACCCAGTGCCTTACACATTCAAGGCAAGCCCTCTATCACTGAGCTACAGCCCCAGCCCAGAAAAAGAAGTTATATTGCTTTGCTAGCAAAGGAGAAGCATAGGAGACTCCTGTCCCAAAGACTGTGACTCTTTCATGCTAGGAGCCACAACCAAATAATATGATGCATGGCACTTTTGGTTGTAAGGTGAAGCCAGCTAGCCACTGAGATGATATGATTATGTTAAGGATTTACATTCATATGGAAATTGGACTCCTGCTGTTCACCTTGGCCTGCTAGGGACTCATGTTACGGGACTCCTGGAGAGTTCCCATTGGTTGGGGAAGGATAGTAGGAGGGAATTCCGGAGGAGGTCCTGGGCTCCGGTTCAGGTAGAGGCGACCGCGTGGGTGGACCGGCTTGCTTGCCAGACGGGTACTGGGTATTGGCGGCATTTTCAAAAATAAAGTTTTGTTCCTGCTTGAGTGGCTCTTGATTCTGTGCCCAGCCAGACTGCGGCACTTTCATTTTCTTTGTTTGTGTTGTATAGCTATTCTCTCTTGGAATAGCATGAGAATTACTTCAAAATCCTAAAGCTATAACACTCTAATTTGAATTTATACTATATCACCTTCAATAACGTGCAAAGATGCTGTTCTTCTATACCTCAGTTTTCTCTTCACTTTTGGTTTTTGATAATTTGATTATAATGTATCTAAATGCAGATCTCTGGGTTTATTGTACTTGGAGTTCATTGAACTTAGATGTCTATATTCAAATTCAGGACAATTTCAACCATTATTCTTAGAACATTCTCCCTATCACTTGTTCTCTCTCCTCCATCTCTCAGCTCCACCACGTATGTTTTATTGGTGCTTTTCCATAGGTTCTTTCCATCTTTATTCCTAAAACTCAGTAATTTCAGGTGTCCTATCTTCAAGCTTTTTCATTATTTCTTCTGCTGCTCAAACTTCTTTGGAATCTCTCTATAAATTTTCATTTCAGCTATTGTGTTTTTCAGCTCCAGAATTTTTTGTTGTTGTTGTTTCTTATTAGGTTTTCTTTTTTTTTAATTGTTCTTTTATTGAAGTTTACTTATATTTAGAAGTTTACTTTTTTTCTTTTTTAAATTTGTTTTAATTAGTTACACATGACAGTATAATGACCTTGACATTTCATACATTTGAATCAGATGGTCCAGCACGCGACCAGCATGCTGGCTTCATACAAGAGGTTCGTAGCATAGAAGTTAACTAGTGAGATCAAAATAAACACACAAAACTCAATTACCTTTTTCTTTGACCAGGTCTGAGACGGCCCTCCCTCTGGCTCCTGCCTTGAACCACCCGGTGGGACAGCAAGGCTTACTCAGGAATAGCAGGAGAGAGAGAGAGCACACCAGGGAGTGGCCTTTTATTGGGGAACAAGAAATTCAGGGGAAAATTCCATCCAATGAAGGTCGATGGGAACAGCATTCCAAGGTCCGGGTCAGTGATTGGTCTCAGGGTCAATGGTCAGTCACCCCCCACACAGGGACAAGCTCTCGCACCTGGAAAGGGTGAGGATTAGTTCTGACACAGTTTAGCCAGAATGCCTCACACCCAATCAGGGAGGTGCCCAATCTCGTGCGAGAATGGCTTCCCACAAGATGGGATATAATTTCTCCTTTTTCTGAGTATACAGGTTGCAGAATCACATTGGTCTTGCATTCACATATATACACACAGTAATAATAATGTCTGTTTCATTCTACTATCCTTCCTATCTCTCCATCCCCCTCCCCTGCCCTCCCATCACTTCTCTCTACCTAATCTAGGGTAACACTATCCTTTTTTTTTCCTCACATCTTCATACATGTATTTTGTATAACAATGAGGATCACTCTGTAGATATTTCAAGTTTGCTCATTCATTGATTTTTGTGACTTTCCTCATGTCTTTATTTAGTTTTCTGAGCACTGTTTTAGACAACTATTTAAAAAATATTTGTCAAATAGATCTGCCATGAGGTTTTCTTTTATATTATTTTTCCCTTTGAATGGAATATACTTTTCTGTTCCTTTTGATATTTTTGTTGAAAACTAGAAATATTTTAAACTAATGGTGTAATAATTCCTTAAATCGGATTCTTTCTCTTTATCAGGGTTTACTGGTATTTTTAGTTTTGTTTTGAGTTAATTTCTGCAAGCTCTGAAGCTCAGTATGATGAACAATTTTGAGGCCTTTTCAGTTTTTTTTTTAACCTTCCACCTGTCCATGAGCTTAATGGTGACTATTTATTTAATTACCATCTTAAGTGTAGTTGCTTTTGAATATTCAATTCTTTTACGCTTGGCTCCCAATGATAAAAAAGAAGAAAAATGAGTGGTGAGAAGAGGACTAGCCCTTTAATTCTCCTACAAGCAAAAGGCTTCTAACAATGGAGAGAGGTATAACAAAAATGGCCACTCACCTCTGTGTTTGTACCTCAATGACTACAACAAGTAAGAAGTGATCAGAACACAGATAACCATTATCTGGAAGAAAGATTCCTCCCCAGCTAAAGTAAACTATGTGTAAGCTGCTTCAGAAATACAAGAACAGGTGCCTACCACAGGGCTGTGGAGGTGCTGAATGAGCAGTTATCAAGTTAAGAGCTGACTTTGATTGAAATGATCTGCAATTTTCCATCTAAACCTTTCTTGGGTAATTACAAGACTTCAATAGACTTCAAATTTTCAAAATAGTTACATTAGTCTCTGCCAGTGTAATATTATCTGCAAAAAGAGATAGATTCCTGGTGCTTCTTACTCTGCCATATTCCCAGAATCCACTTCTGTCCAAATAAGTCTATTTAAGGGCAAGCAATAGCTTCCTGTACTTGCAATGCATGCAAAGACTCAGTAGGATGAGAGAATAATTTTCTTATAATACTTTCTAAATTGGACTTGAAATATTCAGAACCATTGCGCTACTGTTTTCTCAATATATTATACAATTTTAAGGGTTTTTTTTTTTAGTGATTCTAAGATAAATCCAAATAATGTGTTGAATTGATACTGAAAATTGTAAAAAAAAAAATTCATTTTCTCCATTCTTGTAGATTGTTCTACTTTATAACTCTCCATTTCTCCATTTGTGCTTCTTTTGTTGCTTCCATGAATTCCTCTTGACAGGGTTTATTTTTCTTGTCTGGCAGTATCACCTATATTATCCTAGGTATTTGCTCTCACAGTCCCAAGTTACATTTGGGGAAAAGTAAGAGATCAAAAGCAAGAAGCAAATACTGTCTTAGTCACATCTGAAAAAGAAATGATATGGCCACATAACCTTTTTAATCTGTTAGGTAAGAATGAAATTAATACACAGAACTTCAAAAAATAAATACCCAGATGTAGTTTTTGTGGTGTCAAGGTATGTGTTTTGGTGTGAGATATGAAATACATGTCCTGCCCTGAGGATTTTGGTCCCTTTCTTTATGAACTACTGTGGGGCAGAGATAGGGGATTCTCCTTTCCCTTGGAAAATCCCTGCTTCTTTTCTCTTAGAACTGAAAGGGGTTTACTCTGTTTTGAGACTGCTGGGAAATTTCAGCTAACTCCTATGGGGAAAAGGATGGAAACAATCATTCCTCTACAATCCCACTGATCAACCACAGGTGTCTTATGAGTTCTAAGACCCACCGAGGTATAAGTGGTCAAAATAGAATCACCACATTTAGTCATACTTACTATACTGACAACCACTAACTAACAACTATTCATTTCCCCAAAGCATGGACCAAACTGGCACAAGCTAGAAATTAAGAAGCAACAAGAGGCCTTAATAGTCACCATAGCTTCCTGACATGCTGGGTCAGTTCAGTACCAATAGGAGAAGGATACCTATGAAGTAAGACACCTGAAACTTACTCATGACACTGGTAAAAGTATTTGAAATTGAATTTCCACACACTTTATGGAACCTCTATATATCTGATTCACAAATCCTTACCTCTCTTAGTCATTATAAATCAATCTACCTTGAGCTTTCCCTCCACACATTTCTACTTCTGCTCTAATTCCAGACTCTTCTGCAAGTCTTTGCAATACCCATTCTGAAAAACAGAAAAGCAACCCAAAATATCCTTAAGTTCTTGAACTCTCCCAGGACAAATTCCATATATCCTTTTGTAAAATAGAAAATTTTGATGGGAGGTCAATTCTTCTCATGTTGGCTTCTCCTTATCCAAAGCTACTCAACTGTCCTTTTCTACCCCAAAGACCATATTTACCTCTGTTCAATTTCCACGTTGTGCTTATCAAGGTATACCATGAATATAGTCAACTTCTGGAATTAACTCACCTCCAGATTTTTGAACTCCCCCACAAACTCCTATTTTAACTCCTTTGTCCCATTGAAAGGAAAGAAGAAACAAAAATGACAAGAAAATTCCCTTGATCCCTCTATTACCATTTCCTTTCCTTTTCTTTTCTTTTACAGCCACATTCCTTAAAAAGAATTATTTGCCCTCACCATCTTCCTTTCCTTTTTCTTCAGGCTGCTGCAGTACAGCTTCTGCCCCAACTACTGAAACTGTTCCCATTGTCTTCTAAACACTTGACTTTAACTCACCTTTGGAATCCTTTCTTTGTTGGCATTTCTTGACTCCCCTTTCTTCCACTTTCCTCTCATTTCTCTGACAATTCCTTACTTATTTCTTTAAACTTCCCTTTACCACTGGTCTCTCCCAGAGCTCCACCTGTTTACTCTTATTTATGCATCCTCTTCCTCTATAACAGCTTACCAGTGCCAGTCGATCACATATCAGTGTGAATAATGACAGTTCAGACTGTTTACATCAGACTTGTGATGCTCTCCCAAGTTCCAGATGAGGTTTCCTTTGCCCCCCAAATATCTCTTTTTTTTTTTTTAAGAGAGACCGAGAGAGTGAGAGAGAGAATTTTTTTTTTAAAGAGAGAGTGAGAGAGGGGAGAGAGAGAGAGAGAGAGAGAGAGAGAGAGAGAGAGAGAGAGAGAGAGAGAATTTTTAATATTTATTTTTTAGTTCTCGGCTGACACAAAATCTTTGTTGGTATGTGGTGCTGAGGATCGAACCCAGGCCGCACGCATGCCAGGCGAGCGCGCTACCGCTTGAGCCACATCCCCAGCCCCCCCCCCAAAATCTCTACTTCAAGGTACTACAGAAACATTAGTGTACATGTGTTCTTTCTCCATGTGTCTATGTAGGATATTATGCCACCCAAATAAGAAACAGACTAGGACCCTAAAGTAAATCTCACAGAAGTCAGAGCTCTCTTTTCTATTTCTATAGCTGCTTACTCAAAGAGTAGTCATTTCCCTCCTGCATTATTATAATATCATCCAGATTGTATATTAAATACTGTCTCTTTATAACTTTATCCTTTATACCCACACACCTTTTCCTTATAAATATTTAGGATACTTAACAAAGAAAAAACTTTTTAAGTATCTGAAAATAAATACTGATATCATCTAATATAAAATGGAATAGAGTAGTATCTTCTTTTAAACTTCAAATAAATTTTAGTACTGTTCTTATTGGTTAGTAAAAATCACATTTGTGCTAGTAACACAATTCTTTTTATGTTATTCTAGTCCAAAGAGAAGCCATCTCAGTAAAGGTCATTAGAAAATCATTTAGAAATTATCAGGTCATTAGTATAATTTTTAAAAATAGTTTGTCATAAGATTGATCAACCTAATGAAACTAGAATTCTAACAATAGAAAAATTTTACATCCAAAATAATGGTCGAGTCTGTGATAAATGAGTTAATGGTTCCAGCAGGACTTCTCCCATCATCCCTTCATATCCATTCTCCATTCTTCTTCACCCAGTTCAGAGATCTGCATAAGTCCCACCCACACCATAAGTTTGATTTTGATGCTGCAATTTCTCTGATATCTGTAAATTTCTTAAGATTTATTTCATTAAGTCCCTCCCTGCTTCCTTTCCTAGATATGTGCAGTCTGTTAGCCTGGTATGAATTTGGACATGAAACTGTCACTTTTCTGGTATTAAAAAAAAATCAACTCCCAAAAAACATTCTGTGAGCTAGTAAGTTTATTGGTTATAAGAAATTAACATTATCCATAGAGCGGCTGCCTTACTTCTCCTGTTGCTTCTGCTTTGTTTCTAATCTCATCCCTCTGATAAGACCCCTTTCTGCTCTCCTCTGTCCCTTGTATACCAACAGCCTCATCTCTATGGAACATACCTAATGATTCCTGTTCTAGTGAGGCCAAACACATCCCTGCAAGCCTTTACCTCTTCTAAGAAATTCATAAGGAGTTTTCTAAACAAATCCTATTCTCCATCTCCTACATAGACAAAATTGCTCCATCTCATCTTATGTGCAATTCATAAAAATGCAAAAAAAAAACCCAATATGAGGTTAATTGGGTCTGATGTTTTACCCAGATCATAATCTGTCTTGTATTTATCATTATTCATCACTATTTATCATTATCACTCATTTTCACAGATTTTAACATATTATTTTCCATCAAGAAATGGATGAACTTGAAGAGAAAAATATTGAGGTAGCTTTCCATCATTAGAATGAAATACCTGAGATAATTAACTTATAAAGAGAAAAATCTTATTTTGGCTCCACAATTTTGGAATTTCTAGAGCATGAGTGACTAGACCTATTGTTTTGGACCTGTGGTAAAGCAGCACATCATAGCAGGAGGGTATGGTGAAGGAAAACTACCCATGTAACTCACCAGGGAGGAAAGAAGAAAGACCCATAGCCCCTTCAGAATTATGTTCCCAATGACCTAAGAATGATCTTCAAGATCCTACCTCTCAAAGTTTATATCACCTCCCAATAATATCATCTTGAGGACCAACTCTTTAACACATGGGACTTTGGGGACATTCAAGATTCAAACTATAGTAAATATGTCATCTGTCTTGTAAGAAGAAAAGATGAGAATGTGAATTGACAGACTTGGGAAAAATACAGACATATACTAGGTCACATACTTGACATTTTACAAGTATTATGCTTAATGTGTTTAATTTAGCAAACAAGTGCTAAACCTTGTTTTGAAGATGAGAATCCTGAGATTTAAAAACCCTGGGATTCAAGTAGGGTAGGAGGTACTCCTATTTATTCTACTAAAATGCTGAGTTAAAAAAATGAAATGGATGCATAAGCTTTTTTATTTTTTTAACATTTTTTTTGTGACACTGAACACAACTTTCCTCTTCTTCTTTGCATAATAAACCAAAATGTTCGCAGAAGGATATGCCTTGGTAAAATTTAGGTTAATTACAGACCCAAGATGAGTTTTCAAATCCAACACTTGGGATATCATCTAATTCTACTGGAGTTAGTAACAGGGGACACAGTTAGATGTCTTCTTATGACATCAATCACTCTTTCATTAACATGCCTTAATAACACTGTGTCTTTAAAGTCAAAATGAAATTTGAAACCAAGTGTGGATCCTGTACTCTCACAAATGTCTGTGACCTCAAAATGTGTACCCAGACTTTTGCCACTCACAGTCATGCCCCAGACAGAGGAAATGACTCATTTTTTTTAAAAAAAAGAAGTATTAAATACATAATATAAAAATACCATCAAAATATCTATAATATAGAAAGTATGGATCTTTATTTTTATAAATCTAATTCATTTTCAGCCCTTTAATTCTTGGGTATTTCTGTCAAAATTATCAGCAAAAAGAATACCTATTCTTGGGTTTAATTATACCTCAAAATTTTATACAAAATCTTAAATTTTTATTTATTTAAACATATGCATGTATTATAACATGATACCTCTACATACAGCAAAAATTTCAAAATTGTTAAAAATGAGAAACCATGAAATGTTTTAGTTGACCACAAATACAGTATGGTTAAGTAAAAATATGATGCATTGATTTGTACTCGAAAATTTAGTTATTCTGAGACTCAGTTTGAGGTAGTCAATTGAAATTATAAAGTGGCAGACTAATCTCATTATAGACGTTCAGTAAGAAAAAGTCATTCTCGTGGAATTGGTGTCTAGTACACTGTATTTTTTGACATGATAAAGCACAGCATTTCAGGAGACAGAGAATAGCTTCGGGTATATGCCTCAAAAATTAGCTCAAAAGGGGAAAAAATCTATTTCAGAGGAAAAAATAAAAGTTGGAGTTCTCACTCCAACAGATACTTGCTTGGAACTACTATTATAAAATAAAACAAAACCAAAACACAAAAAACAACAATAAAAACTGGATTGACAGATTTTCAAAGAAAAGAAGAAATCCTTTGGCATTCCTCACTTTGGATATCTTGATGTATGATGAATTTAAAAAAAAAACCCAAAACTATACATTTCTATGTTAGTCAGTTTTCCACCACTATAACAATATACATGATTAACTTATAAGGAGAAAAAGATTATTTGGGCTCCTGGTTTTAGAGGTTCCAGTCCTTGATCAGGCAGAACCACTGCTTTTCATCCCATAGTGCATCAGCACAACACGGCAGGAGCAAGAGGTAGAACAAAATAGCTTACATTATGAGCAAGGGAGCAAAAGAAAGCAAGAAAGAGACTGAGGTCCAACCATCCCCCTCAAGGGCACACCACAAGTGACCCAAAGACCTCCTTCCAGGTCCCACCTGTTAAAGCTTCCATCACTGCTAGCAATGGGTTCCAACCCTTAAATATGCGAATTTGGGGGGACATTCAACATTCAAGCTATAGCCATAACAAAATCAGTGATAAGCCCTCAGGCAAGAGGAAGATCATTTTTTGAGAAAGAGAATAAAGACAAGCTAGCTGTTTACCATAGTAATACAGGTACCAGGAGATAAAAAGTTGACTAAATGAAATATTCTAGAAGTGCCCCAAAGTGAAAGCTGTGAAATAAAGACCTGTGAAAGCCCTGAAGTTTAAAGTCAAAACCAAACTTGACTAAGATGAAACTAGGAACCAAGAACATAACCTAGAGTTGATGTCTAACAGAACCAAAAGTAACCTGAGCGTATTGTGGGTGAAGTGAGGCTGTGAGGTGGGTTTTGCACAGGACAAGGTTGTTTTCATGCTCTGCTTTCATTGGCTTCGTGCTAGAGAATGTGAGGTCATGTTGGATATGACCTTGAAGTTAAGGGATCTTGGTTTATGTAAACTCTGTTGGACATCCAGTAATAACAGGCAAAGCATTTCTTAGTCTTGGTTTTATTTTTCTTTCCTTTTTCTCTGGCTCTTTTCCTATAATTTTTTGTCTCAGTTCATGGTTCCACTCCTTCCCCCAGTTGGAGCATCTCAGAAACAAGTGAATCATCTCTACCTTTCCCTTTGCCACTACACTTCATGCTTTTAAAAGTCTTTTAAAAGACACTTCATGTTTTACTTAAATGTACTTGAAGAGAACACTTCATATTACTTATTAAAATGGAAAATGACAATCAATTTCTACAATAAAAATTAATTTTTTATAAAGTTGTTAAATCTTAGCAGAATTTTTTTCCTATTTTTTAATATATATTAGATGGACACAATACCTTTATTTATTTTTATATAGTTCTGAGAATCAAACCCAGTGCCTCACGGGTTCAAGCGAACACTACCACTGAGCCACAATCCCAGCCCCCTATTTTTTTAAAGCTGAATAGCAAATATTTCTTAAGACAGATTAACATCAGCCTGACTTTCTTCTTAAAGTAATCAGAAGAATTAAAATATAATTGAAAAGAATTTTTTATCATGTGACAGTATGATTTAACGCTCTATCCATGTACAACCAAAATATCATATGTACTTTAAGGAATATTAGACCAAGGGATAAAATCCAAGATCAATAGTCTGATATAAACTTATTCCCAACTACCTTTTAATGTCATTTCCTTTCATCCCATAAGCCTATCCATATTCTAAGCAAAGGCCTTAATATTTAGCCCCAGGTACTTCCCCATGAGGTCTACCAAGAAAACTCTTCATTTCCCTCAAGAGGTTTCCCTGGGAAGTCTTCAGGGACCCCACTCAGGCACTGTTCTCAGCAGAGCAAGGTCCTTTTCTTGACCACACTCTAGTCAGGTTCTTCTGAGTTCTCTCCTCAGATCTCTACTTTGGAGTTCACAGATTAAACAAACATTACCAGCTTCCAATAGCTCACAACTGCATCCTTATGGGGGATGAATGACAGGTAGCTATAAGCTAGCCCCCACTTGATGTGGCTGCCCCTATCAAAACAATGTTCTCTTTGTTTTATTCAGCACCTGAAAACAAGGTCCTTATCTCACAGTATCTGAAAAGAGTTGGAACCACTTAAATAAGTGCCAGATGAGTTTTTCAAGGAACAAGCTTTACTTCTCACTTTTTGTAATTTTTAACTTTTTCTGTAGATTAATGATGTATACTTTTTTAATAAGACTTTTTTTTTAATAACAGACTAAATTTAGATGTTTGCTTCCAATCAATCAGGAATGTTTTCTGTTTATTCTAATTAGTTCATTTTAGTTATACATAATATTAGAATTATTGACATAATTCTACAAACATGGAATATAATGTGCTCTAATTCAGTCCCTGGTACTTCCTTTTTTTTCTGCCTTCCTCCTTCCCTGTTCTCTTCCCTCTGCTCTACTGAACTTTCTTCTGTTTTTTAATATTTTTTTTAAGTTAGTGCATTGTGGATACACATAAAGGCGAGATTCAGCACGGTATATTCACATATGTACATAGGAAAAATTGTTCAATTTCATTTCACCAGTTTTCCCATTTCCCTTCCCTCCCCCTCCCCCTCAATACCCTTCCTTACTCTACAGATCTCTCTTCTAAAGTGATGGAATTTCCCCCTCCCCCCACTTTAAAAAAAAATCCTTATTTTAGTCCAGTCAGGGCTTCTGTGACAAGTGTCTCTATTTCAGTTCTTGTCACTCAAGTAGCACTCATTTAATACCAGCTGTATGTACACTCAGAATCATGGGAGAGAAAAAACAAGGAAAGGATAAACCTGATGCTCAATGAGTTGACAACTTTCTAAATGCGGCATGGGAGTGGAAACATATGAAAGTACTACAGCAAGACTACATATGGATGTTGAATACTAAAAAAAGTGAAGAAGTAAAAGTATGGGTTGATATTAATAAAGACTCCATAGAGAAGAGTAAATTAATGAATTTTTCCAGTACATTTAATGGAAAAGAAAGTAAGCATTTAGGTTTCAAAGAAACACTATTTCCATTACTTAATGTCAGACTTCCAAAATTAAACTATACCAATGTAGATGCCACAATAGCATTGAACAGTTCCTTTTCTGTACGTTTTCTACTTTGTTAGTCAATGGAGATGAGGAAATCCCCTCTCAAACAACTATATAGAATGTTGCTGGATTACACAGAAGGCTGTGCATGGAGAATTACCCAGAAATCACATTAGTTCTCTAGCTATTTATAAGACAAATCTATATAGGAATAAAATTAGGCTGAAGTCCAAGAAAGTTTCATCCATGCTATTTATAAGGTAGAACTAAAATATTTTTATGTTGCTATGAATGTCTTCCAAATGATATTCCCAAAGCCAGGGATAAAGAGAGTTGATGCTAGTCCTGACTCTTCAGGCATATATGGTAATAAAATTGTGGTCAGGATGCATCCTTTTTTGGGGGGAGGAGAAACATCCTCTTCTCTAAAATGGAAGAGGAGAACGAGATGATCTCCAAGTTTCACCTCAACTCCAAAATATATTATTTTTAGAGAGTAAATCTAGACTTAATTGAATATTATCTGAATAGAAAATTTGGGCCATCTGATGAGTCAACTACCAGCAGAGTTTCCATGAGAATTGCAAAATGAATTAAACTGTATACAAGGCTCAAAAATGACCCCTGGCATTCTACCGTCCTTAATCTACATGATGTGTGCTATAATTCTATAATTATATCAGTAAAAGAAGAATACAAGAAGACACAGTTTCTCTGTTCTAAAAATGTTATGCAGGAGTGAATTAGTTTCCAACTTTTCTCTCCCAGAACTTGGGGGTTTTAGCAATATTAAAAAAATCTGTCAAATGTAAAAGTAGTTAACTGAGATAAACAGAAAGGACAGATTATCTTAACTATGGTGGGTGTAATTGATAGACCAAGACTGAGTGTTATAAAACCAGTAGCCATTATGGTGCATTGATATTTTTCTCATAGCTTTAAAAGACTGAAAACTTATCAGCAATTCCAAAATAATGAATGAATATGAGACTTTTAAGTGCTTAATAAATGCAATGTAAATAAAAATTTACTTTCAATTGTGTCCCAAATATAATGAACCTGCCACTATGCTAAAGAATTTAGTAGATAAATAATCACGAATAATACAGATATTAAGATATATATATATATCTTAAATTCAAAACAATGCATTTGAACCTGAATGGACCATTTACTTTTATGTGCAATCTGCTAGTGCTAGTGCATACTTTTGGAAATTAAATGAAAATCTATAAAAGAAAGACCATTTAATTCTCAAAAGTTGAAAAAAAATCAGTGTATGTCCACTTGATGGCAGGGGATCAAATAAAAAATTCAGTTATAGAAACTTTTATCATTCTGTTTCTCATATAGAATGACTGATATAAAAATGGCAAGATTACTTCTCATTTCCATCAGCATACAGAAATAAATAGGAAAAAAAAACTCCTTGTGTCTTGAGTCCATGGAGCTTTTGCTTCAAAAACTGCAATTAATCCTGGTCTAAATTTTTATTCCTCCATTTCCTTGTCAGTCATATAATGTGCAAAGTTATTTTCTCTGCTGTAGTTGCAACTACTTGTGGTGGCAGGATGGATTTACTGGTTGAGTCCTGCTCTTTACAACTTGATTAGTGTGAATAATGTCTGGCGTAAACAAGTACTGGAGATGGCATATCACATTGGTTTTATTTCCCATGAACCAAGCAGGGAACAAAGAGACTTGTTTTTTTTTTGTTGTTGTTGTTTTGTTTTTAAAAAAAGCAGTCTGCTACTTAGAATACTATTTTGTAAGGCTAACTTCTAAACATTTTTATATTAAAGAAATTCTTCAAATTGTTTCAATCATAATCCCTTGAAAAGGGTCAGAGTTATTGGGCTCAAACAATCAGAATAAAATAATACTTTACATGGAAAGAGAAAGAAAAGGAATTCATCCAGGGAAAATTCGTAATAATTTTAAAAGACAGAGCAAAATATACAGACTTCCAGAGGAGAAAGTACAAAGAAATAAAAGAGGATAAGAATGAAAATAAACTCCATTCTGCAACAGAGGCAGAGGCTGAATTTAAGGAGGATAGGATGAAAGCTAAAGATTGAAAATGGAAGAGGGTAAGTAAGAAAAAAAAAAAAGAGTTCAGCCAGGGGAAAAAAATGATCCAATGTAGGGCAGCAACAGCAGGACAGAGTGGGAAAAAGAGGCGTTTAAGGAAAAGCACAAAAAGGCTACAGCAAACAAACAAACAAAAAAATATCAAATAGAAAGGGAACAAGTGTCCAGATTATAAAAGGGCAGGGAGGTGCCTATAAGAAGCCAGGAGGGAGGATGGTAGCAGAACAAAGGGTCACAGAAGTCCAGGGATTTTATGTCACTTGAATGGAGCTTGCAAATGCATGTGAATTACTTTATTGGTGTTAGAAGTCCTGTTGTAATGTTCTTAGGAATTTGGCATAGGAGTGTCACACTTAACTAAAGCTACCTTTTCCTTCCATTAAACCAAAGCAGCATAATTTACATCCTGCTGCAGCTTACAAGCTCTTTTCAAGGGCTCTAAGCTAGAGATAGATAGGCAAGGAAAATTCTAGACATCAAGAAAAGGAATGTTTTTTTGTTTTTTGTTTTTGTTTTTTTTTTTTTTTTTTTTTTTTTTTTTTTTTTTTTTAAAGAGAGAGTGAGAGAGGGAGAGAGAGAAAGAGAGAATTTTTTTTTTAAATATTTATTTTTTAGATCTCGGCGGACACAACATCTTTGTATGTGGTGCTGAGAATCGAACCCGGGCCGCACGCATGCCAGGCGAGCGCGCTACCGCTTGAGCCACATCCCCAGCCCCGAAAAGGAATGTTTTTATATTTAAAAATTTTTATGCTCATCTGCTCACAGCTATTGTTTTAATTTGTAAACTCATTTTTAAATGAAGCTTATATAAATTTAGACAATTTCATGAAAATCCCCAAATTCTTGAAATATGGAAATAAAAATTGCTGCTATAAGAACCAGGTTGTTAAAACAAATTACTAAAAGGAGCACTTTGTTTAAAGAGTAAGTTTTAAATATTGCTTTTTTGGGGAAAAAAAATCTGCTTAAAGTTGTTACCAATGACACCAGCATTGATTTGTTACTTAGCAGGTTAAAAAAAAAAGAAAAGAAAAGAAAATCAGAGATGGTTTCTTATCTTTGAACTGGGACTTAAAACCTAGATAAATTTTCTGTTTTTCTGCCTTTTCCTCCTTAATGGACTCTGAGCAAACTATCCATTGAGTGAACTTTGCATCTTCAAATTCAGATATGGTTAATTTTTTTTTCTCTATGGGAACAAACATATTGCCATGGAAACTTGATAGTACAAAATACAGACAATACAGAAAGTCTTATACAAATACTCAAGCCCCAAACACATTAATTCCACAATGCTTGCTGGCTCTCCTATACCAGCATATTATAGCATCTCTGCAACAATAAACTGCTCTTATGCCTTGTCAAATACTGTTTTCTCCTTAGAGAAAACAGAGTTTTACTTACCATTAAGATTTTAAAACCACCAAATTAACTGTGGTGATTATTTGCATTCACTAAAAAGATTCATTCAGGATTTCCTTTACATAATGAGTGCTCCTTGCACACTGATGTTATCTTATACACCTACACATGAGCTTGAGATGTGCTAGGCCACCAGTAATGGAAATAAAAGTAAGCAAGAAAAGGTGGTAATGCAGGGAGACCAACAGTCAAGTAGTCAGGGTGAATTGCCAAGCTTCCAAGTCACAGTATCTGAGGGTGGTACAACTAGGTTTCTAAACCGGAATAATTTTTATGGGATTATAATCTGGTGGGGAAGAGATGACAATAGGAATTCCAGGCCCAGCTAGGGGTTTAGCTCCAGGTAAGGGATGTCAAAGGCCCATTCAGTTGAGAGCGCACTCCAATCAATGTCCAGGAAACAGGGTATGAAATTCCAAGCAAACACTAGTTAGAGAGTAGGGGTTCTAATAAATAGGTGGAGATGTAGCATAGGGCACCAGTGGCACCACCAAGATTGGAAGATACCTACAAGAACAAGCATCCTACAGTGAGGTTTAGGCAACAGAAGAATCATGGGGTGGGAGAGTAGCTGCAGCTTGTTGGACAGGACACTGGTCCCCAGAAGGAATGGTCAATTCCAAGTTCGATGTACTTACTGTGGATACAGCTTTTAATTCTGTCTGGTTGCATTGGGATTGACTCAACCTGGATGGAATAGAGACTGAAACAAGAGAGTTTTAAGTGACAGTGTGGTGCTGTCAGAGGCAGCAACTGAAAACAAAAAGAAAATCCGATTTACTAATAGTGACTCACTATAAGAACTCCATCTTTACTCTTTAGTTTTCACTTCACTGTACATGGCTCATTTGTAATTAATTGGCAAAGGGACTCCCACCCAGGTGCTACACAGCTTTCAGTCTCAATAGTATGCCATCCCAGCAATTATTACTTGTTATCTTAAAGTGAGAAAATATCTGATGTGACATTGACCTCTCTAATAAAAGCAAAAAAATAAACATCAGTAAAAATTAACAAATTAAACTTGTGCCTAGGTGCCATCTCCATACCCATGGTTTTCAGAGTTTAGCAGTGTCTGTTTGGCAGATGCTCAAAGCTACTGCAGGGAAACAATTTGAATTGAACTGTGGTTCATGAAGTCTGAGCTCAATGGACTGGCAAATCTTCAGCTTTCAAAATCAATGTGTTTGTGCTGTGTGTGTCTCATTGCACATTTGGGTTATGGCTAATTTAATTTTATGGAATAAAATAGGCCTCCACAAAAAAATAGCATTCTCACCTTTTAAGTTGGAAGCAAATAAAGCACAACTAATTTTAAAGTAAAAACCCAATATCTCCTATAACTTGTATGTACATTCCCTGTGCTATCAGGGCAGAAATACCTTTACTGATTTAAAACAAATGGTGTAAATATTAATTGACAGTTGTTATTTAAAAGGAAGCAGAAATCAAAAAGAGAAAGGTATGAGGTATAATGTAAAAATTGGAACTAAAAACAATGCTATCGGGAGGCTGAGACAAGAGGATTGCGAGTTCAAAGCCAGCCTCAGGAATGGCGAGGTGCTAAGCAACTCAGTGAGACCCTGTCTCTACATAAAAAAATAAAAAAATAGGCCTGGGAATGTGGCTCAGTGGTAAAGTGTCCCTGAGTTCAATCCCTGGTATCAAACAAACAAACAAATAAAAAACAATAATGCTATAAAAACGTATCAAGAAGGAACAAGTAGGGGCTGGAAATAAATGGCAGAATAAAGGAAACCAGTGCTCACCTGCTTCTTCACAAAGAAGAACTAAAGCAAAAGGTGAAAGGTTGCATTTTGAAGCCAATGACCACAGGAACATGTGGAATCCAATAATAGAGAAATGGAAACCTTGTAAAATCCAGAGACCAGGACAACAACATAGCAAGAGAAACAAAATGTCCCAGTACCCAAGTTCAACAGCTGAGGGAGGGGGGAATCTCCCCTCAGCAAGGATAAATGTGAAAGAGAAAGTCCCAGCAAACTATCAGCATTGATAACCTGTAATCCTTGTTGTGGTAATCCTAGCTGTTACAAAGTTTCACAGCCTTTGCATGTCTACAGCTTGAACAGATAAGAGGCCTGAAATCTGCACCATATTCTGGCTTTGAAAAAAGAATGTACTTTATTTCCCAGCACCCCTCCCACCCCCCTCAGGGTGCTATATCCAGGAATCACCTTTAGAAGGGAAGTATTATCTGAATTTGGATTGGTTTAGGAATCTGAAGTCCCTGTATATTCCCATCTCTGGGACCCCGTGAATATTCCACTGTATTGGTTGATCAGGTACAGCCTCAGGAACCAGACTGGTCTCAGTGGAGAGACTCTGATACAAACTCTTAGAGTGCTATGCTGTGAGGAACAGATGTTGCAAAGTGGAGAAGAATAAGGGACCCCTCCCACCCACACCAGGAACTCACAGATTGGGGAGATTGCCCTCTGAGGCCAGGTCATGGCGAAGGCATGTGGTTTCATGCAGATTTGGCAGTTAACAGGACACAAAGCCTATAGAAAGCCCAGAGAGAAAGGTTGCTTCATGCCAGTTGCATCCTGTTCTTGCTCACTCCTATAGGCAGCTCAGCAGAGAGGAATTTTGTGTGACTCCAGCTGTAATCCACTCCTGCTCTATCCCTGATGAGCACCATGACTCAAAATATCAGCCAGGTGCAGAGGTGCATGCCTGTATTCTCAGCTACTCATGAGGCTGAGGCAGGAGAATCGCAAGTTAAGGGCCAGCCTGGGCAACTAGGGGGACCTTGTCTCAAATTAAAAAAATAAAAAAGGGATGGGGATATAGCTCAGTGGTAGAGCATTCTTGTGTTAAATTCCCAGTATGGGTGTGTGTGACGGGTAGGAAGATCCTGAAAACATCAGCAAGAGAAAAGCCTCTGGTTGTACAGCTAGGATGAGTCCCAGGTCCTGCTCCAAGATGGGCATGCCCCATTAGAAACAGCATGCTACAGGGACACTGCTACATCGATGTTCATAGCAGCACAATTCACGATAGCAAGATTGTGGAACCAACCTAGATGCCCTTCAATAGATGAATGGATAAAAAAATGTGGCATTTATACACAATGGAGTATTACTCTGCATTAAAAAATGACAAAATCATAGAATTTGGAGGGAAATGGATGCCATTAGAGCAGATTATGCTAAGTGAAGCTAGCCAATCCCTAAAAAACAAATGCCAAATGTCTTCTTTGATATAAGGGGAGTAACTAAGGACAGAGTAGGGATGAAGAGCATGAGAAGAAGATTAACATTAAACAGGGATGAGAGGTGGGAGGGAAAGGGAGAGAGAAGGGAAATTGCATGGAAATGGAAGGTGATCCTCAGGGTTATACAAAATTACATACAAGAGGAAGTGAGGGGTAAGGGAAGAATAATACAAGTGGAAGAAATGATTTACAGTAGAGGGGGTAGAGAGAGTAGAGGGGAGGGGAGGGGAGGGGAGGGGGGATAGTAGAGGATAGGAAAGGCAGCAGAATACAACAGACACTAGAATGGCAATGTGTAAATCAATGGAAGTGTAAATGATGTGATTCAGCAATCTGTATACGGGGTAAAAATGGGAGTTCATAACCCACTTGAATCAAAGTGTGAAATATATCAAAAACTATGTAATGTTTTGAACGACCAACAATAAAAAAAGAAAAAAGAAAGAAAAGAGTAACAACTTTTGCTGCCACTGTACCTATACGGGTGCCCTGCATCAGTTGTGACTACATCTTTTCTGCTCCTGCCCTGCTGACAATACTGAATAAGTGTCACCAACAAGGTGTTATGATTTCTATATCCACTTCTCCCCATGAAGCCCTTTGAGCCACACAAGTATCTAATTAGAGGACAAGTGCTTCAGGCCACACACCATTACTGGGACAGCCAGGACCAGGTATCATCTGCTCAAGTAACAGAGCCAATATCAACAGTGCCTGAAGAAATCCCCATTTCTGTTTAGGGCAACCTCTTCCATTGTAGGAATAACCATGAGGACTGCACATCACACAAGCTACTGTCAATACCACACCTGTCTGAACTGGTAGAGGGTCCTTAGTCTTGAAGGACCCACAAAGACTGTGGGTCTCTCTGAGTCTGGTTATACCATATCCAAATTAACTAATCATAGCCAAAGAAGCTACAGGAATATTCCAGCCATTGGTACCTGGATGGAAATAAACTTAACATTGCATGGTAAATGGACACCCTAAGACACATTCTTAGCTGGAAGCCACTTATTAAGAAGACCATCCCATGAGTGTGGTACAGATATCTATTCTTCCTAATGTATAAATCTCAACATAAGAACACAAAAAAATATGAAAAACACAAGGTAAAGTAACATCTCTTAAAGACTGTAAGTCACTAGTAACAGATTCTAAATGTACCAAAATAGATGAGTACCTGATAAAGACTTCAAAAGAATGATTTTTAAGTAGCTCGACAAGATCCAAGAGAATACAGAAAAAATAGTTTATAAGGAAAGACAATGCTGGATGTGAATGAGAAATTCAGCAGAGATGGAGAATTTGAAAAGGAACCAAGCAGAAATCTTGAAAATGAAGAGCCCAATATGCCAGATAAAAAATACTGTTTTTAGGATTTTTAGGATTTCAACAAAGCCTCAACAACAGACTAGGCCAAGTGAAAGAAAGGAAGTTAAAGCTTGAAGACAGGTCTATCAAAATATCACTTCCAGATAACAACAACAACAATAACCATTCAAGATCTTTGGGATATCATTAAAAGATCAAATATCCAGGGTCTAGGATTATGGCTCATTGGTGGAGTGCTTGCCTAGCACATGTGAGGCACTGGGTTCAATCTTCAGCACCACATTAAAATAAGGGCATTGTATCCATCACAACTTAAAAAAAAAAAAAGACCCAATAGCCACATCATTGGCATATCCAAATGGGAAGAAATTAAGATTAAGGTCACAGAAAACTACTCATTGAAATAAAGGCAGAAAAATTCAAAAGACTCCATCAAAGGAGTATTAAAACTGACAAACAAATTCAGTAAAGTAGCAAGATACAAAACAACATACAAAAATCAATAGTTTCTCTCTGTACCCTTAGTAAGTTTACTGAGAAAGAAACAATGAAAATAGTGCATTCACAAAAGCCACACACACACAGAGTGTGAGAGATAAAGAGAGAGAAGAGAGAGAGAGAGAGAGAGAGAGAGAGAGAGAGAGAGAGAGAGACTCATAGATCACATTAACCAAGACAAAAAAGACCTCTACAATGAAAATTAAAGAACATTGAAGAAATTGCAGAAGATGGTAAAAAGTGTAAAATTTTTCCATGTTCACGAATTGAAAAAATTAATATTGTTAAAATGTCCATACTACCAGATGCATTTTCCATGGAAATGACATCATATTTCTGTAAAGAAAAATCCTAAAATTCATATATAAGCACAAAAGACTTCAAATAGTCAAAGTAATCTTGAGCAAAAAGAGCAAAACTAGAGCATCACAATACCTGACTTCAAGACCTACTACAAAGCCTTGGTGATCAAAACATCATGGTATTGACATAGAAACAGACACATAGAACAATGGAACAGAATAGAGGGCCCAGAAATAAATCCATGCATCTCTAGCCAAATGATTCTATATAAAGAGACTAAAAACCTACACTGAAGAAAGAACAGCCCCTTACACATTGTGATGAGAAAACTGGATACCCAAATGTAAAAGATGGAAACTTAATCCTGTATCTCACCCCGTACAAAAACTGACTCACAGTGCACCAAAGACCTTAGTGTAAGATCTGAAATTCTGAAACTATTAAAGGAAAACATAAGTGAATCACTTGAAGTATAAGTACAGACAGGACAGGATTTACTGGACAGGATTCCAAAAGCACTGAAAGCAAAGCCCAAGCTGACAAATGGGATCATGTTAAACGAAGTTGTTTCAGAACAGAGCAGGAGACAATCAACAGAGTAAAGAGACAGTCTACAGAATGGGAGAAAGATCTTTGCCAGCTATTCATTGAACAAAGGGTTAATATCCAAAATATTTAAAGAATTCAAAGAACAACAACAACAAAAAAAAAAACACCTCAAGTAATAAATATTTAAATGGGCAAAAGATCTGAATGGACACTTCTCAAATAAAAGTGGAAAAATTATACATTTTAATATGTCCGATATCATTAGCTATCAGGGAAATGCAAATAAAAATTACAATGAGATGCTTTTTCAATCCAGTTAGAATATTGATTATCAAAAACAACAGCAACAAAACAATTGATAGTGAGAATATGGAGAAAATGGAAACCTTTTACACTGTTGTTGAGAAGGTAAAATAGTGCAGCCATTATGGAGAATAGAATGGTGCCCTCAAAAACCAAAAAGAAGAACTCTCATATGATCCAGTCATCCTACTCTTGTGTATATATATCCATAGGAAATGAAGTCATACAAAAATATGTCTCATACCTATATTTATTGAGGTACTATTCACAGTATTTAAGAAATGGAATCAGTTCAGGTGTCCATCAACAGATGAATGGATAAAGAAAATATGATATAACCATAAAGGAAGTGGAATCCTGACATTTGCAGCTAACTGGATGGGAGAGAGAGGGTGGATGAAGCATGATCAATACATGATATATATATGTATATATATATATATATATACACATATATATGTGTGTGTGTGTGTAAACACCACAATGAATCCATTACACTTTACAATAAATATGTGTTGATAATGATTATAATGATAAAAAAGGAAAGCAAGCTCATATAGATATTTAAATCACTTTTACACTATAAAATTTAAGGTAATGTGTAATGTCTCATCCTTTGGAAGCTGAAATAAAAATTCAGTCATGTATAAGGTTCTTTCCTCAAGGCCTATTCTGAGTTGGTTAATTAACACAGTTCCCCTTCTCTGTGCATATAGTGATTTGAACTTAAAGATTGCTTCTAAGGAAATGCCCCTTTTTTTGGTAGATGGATATTTATTTAACAAAATGTTGTTTATTATTTTACTTTATTAGCCTATGAGTACAAAAAAAATGTTTGCCATTTCTAATATGGGAGTCCTTTTTACCGACCTGGGCAGCTGGAGTCTAACAAAGAGCACAGGATAGTGAGTGAGAGTGGCAGTTGAATGACTAACTACAATATAGTGATTAGAAGCAAGAATAATGCTGTCAGAGATGAAGCTGGAAACTAGTTAAAGTGGTAAGGACAGATTTTGATAAGCTGTATGTTATTATTACAGAGAAAAAGAGTCTAATATAAACTGACCTCAACTTTGATTTGTGTAAAGTTGACTAGCAAATTAAGGGAGAATGAAGGGGTAGAGAAGAGCAAGTGGGGACTCACTCTAAATGCTAACAGAATGGAATTGGTCTTTAAGTAGAAAACTTTTAAATAAAAATTACCATAAAACAATACCTAACAATTATAATTAAGATGATTTCTTCAAGCAGATGAATGCCTACCGATGCAAAGAACAAGTTGGAACTTAAAACTAGTGAGTGCTATCAAAGATCATCATGCCTACTTTGAAATGTTTTATCCTTTCCTGTGTTTCTAGAGCTGAAAGAGGAATATGTTGGCAATGATCTAAATTCTCATTTGAGAGCACAATGAAAGAGAGGAAGAGCATACTAGCACTCCAGGAAGACATAGCTTCTGCTAGATGTTGCAAGAATAAGGCATAAGTGGCCTTTATTCTGAGGTCTGTGTCAAATTTGAGTGGAGTTTCTAATTGCACAGAAACATTGGACAATTTTGACATCTTTACTATGCTCTCTGATGTCTTTAAAAGCTATCATCTTGTTTAAAGATAACCTATTTAAAGATTAGAACTATCTTTACTTTAGTGGCAAAAGTAATTAATCACAGAACCAAAACAGTTATCTTGCCAGGTCTGGTTCTTTCCCATTTAAATCGCCAATTGTCAAATTGAATCTAAATTAAAATCTGGTTCTTTAATGATATTAACATTCACATGCTTTTTTTTCTGAGGCCCAATTCTGTTTTTTGTATTTACTTTGCACTGAATTAATATAGTTTAAATAGGCTGTTCTACATGACCACTTTCAAATAATCATAAATTCTCATAAAAGCAGACTAAGGAATTCATAATCATAGCTCTTGGTCGCCACCTAAAGGTTTGTTTCTTGTTTTATTTTACATGAGACCTACTGTGCATTCTTTTTATAATACAATTGTGGTTTCTATATAAGTATAGGGTAAAGAGACTTATTTTAGCATTTTTTTTACTTTTATGAATTTAAAGGAAAAGCATGTGTAATTGTGTCTACTTTTCACTTTATCTTGTACTAAAAAGCAATTTTAACTAGGTCCTCTAAGTGGTTAAGAATTTTCCATTTGTTCAAGAAATAGTTAGTTTGTCTTCATTATGTACCACCCTCATTCTTAGGTCCACTTTTGAAATAGAGATGTATTTAAGTTATGGTCTCTGACTGCAAGAAGCAGGCAATAGTTATTTATGTAAGAAGCATAATTAATCACAGCCTCCTCCTTTGTCATAATCTGTATATAAATTACCTTTAATGGTATACCAGTGAGTAAATCTAAAAGAAGCTTAAACAGAGAAATATTTCTCATTTCCAACTTTCTAAGGTCAGTTCAACTAAATACATGGGGTTTTTTTTTGCCATGTATAATGTAAATGTTAAATACCTCAACTTCCATAGAGAACATTAATAATAGGTATAATCTGTTGGCTATGTTTGATAATAGATGAGATATTAGAGTTAATGATTCCCTGCCCAAATCCTATTTTCATTCCATTTATTCCCTCTTAAGAAACGTTTGACTGATAAAGCCAGCTATCTCCAACTTCTTACTTGGAATTTTACAAAGTCAAGTTTGGAGAATGGAATCAGGGCTATCTATGATACTATAATGAAAAGTGAGGTATGATTTCTACAAACTTCTCATTCCAAAGTCCATATGGCTAGAACATTTATATATCACCTAAGTTCTTGTTAAACATGTAGATGTGTTATATGAGCACATGAACTTGCCATTTTAAATTCCAAGCAGTTAGCCTTTGTTTCATTTATAGAACACCATTCATTTAATCAGAAAATATTTATTAGGATCCTACTGTGAGTCAAGCATCTCTATTGACATGTTCAGTAAAGTGCACCAGGCTTTGTTCTAAAGAGAGCTTGCGAAGGAAACAGAAAATAAATACATAAGTAAAAATGTTCTGATATGACTCAAAGAAACCAGAGATAGAGAATAATGTTGGAGTGAGACAGAACCACATTAGATAGGAAAGTCAAGAAAGAGCAATCTGAGAAGGTGACATTTAAACAGAGACCTGAGGAATAGGAGCCAGCTCTTCCACGAACAGAAAGAGCCAGAGAGATTGTGCATGCAAAATCTAAAATGCTAAGAGAGAACCAAAGGGAAACAGAGAAGAGTGACACACAGGAGTGTCATGGGATGGGATGAGAGAAGTAAGAAGGAGCCAAACCAGGCATGGGTTTTAAAGCCACAGTAAGAACTTGGGGTTTCATGTCAAAGAGAATGGAAAGCCACAGCAGCAGGTTGAAGAGGGGAGTAATTTGATCTGCTGGCTGCATGCAGAAGGGATTGGAAGCAGCCCAGAGCACAGGAATACAGAAGAGAGAGAAGGTGATGATGGTGATGGGAAACAAAGATGGTAGTGGTGGAGGCAAAGAGAAATGAACACATTGGAAATGAGTTTAGGAGCTGGAATCAATAGGACTTAGTGGCAGATCATGTGACCCCTGGGTTTCTTGCATTTGCTGCTATCACCATAGCTTTGAGATGCTGATATAGTTTTCTATATTAGATTTAGATTTCCTTGTTAAATTTTATGTCATAAACTTTTAATTTAGCTAAGTTTTGAGGAAATATTAATATTTTTTTAAAGAGAGAGAGAATCTTTTTTGTAGATGGACACAACACAATGCCTTTATTTTTATGTGGTGCTGAGGATCAAACCCAGATCCTGCCCGTACTAGGCGAGCGCTCTACTGCTGAGCCACAATCCCAGCCCCTGAGGAAATATTTTAATAAAAAGACCACTTTGTAATCAAGAAGGAAACTATTATTATCTAGTATTTTCTGCACATGCTGTAGTACCCACACACACACACACACACAAATCATTTTATAGATAATGGAAGTCTATCTATTAAGTCAGCAAAGATTATTTAAAGTATGTTCAAGGAATTCTGTCTAATTTTTCAACATTTCCCTAATATCTTAAATAGAATTTATTTAATATAAATTTAGCTTTTTATAAGCTCAAATTCATCCCAGTAACATAATGGGCCCCATAAAAATAGTGAGTTCTCCTACTTTGAAAAATTGAATGCTATTCTGAATTTAAATAATTAAATTTTCATTTTGTTGCCTCAGCTGCTTTGGGGCTCATTGTTCCTCACTGTAGTCGCCGACTTCTGAGCCATTCTTATGTGCTGTTCCCCTATATTGGAAACTAGCAACTTGCTGTCACATTTTCATGCAAACCAACTGTCATTAGGCTCCAAGTAAAGGATGTAAAGTTTTGTTTTCTATTTTGATTGTGCATAAGTCTTTTTTCATATGCTGATTTCTCAAGTATATTTTAGGATATTGAAGTTGCTTGATCAGCAACATTTTTTGTCAGAGAAATGTCCCTATACTAGCATTTTATTTCCCACATTTTCATAAGTCTCCTTGAAAATGGAATTCACATTACCATATACATTATCATTTTAAGTTTCTACAAAGGCTCCCTCCCTTATGATATAGCTTCAACTACATCATTTTAAATGTTAGTTTCTAATCTTATGCCTAAAGTGTGGTTTTCAAGTGTCATAAGAAAGCATATAATATTTGATCATAAAAATAGACTTAAAAAAATAATTCCAATGCCTTGACACAGACTATAATGTTATCTTTTTTTTTTTCACTTTGACATGGCATGGAAACTCAAATAAATCAAATGGCCACAAGACCTTAATCAACAACACCCTTTTTAAATTGTCTTTTGACAAGCAACATGTACATATTATATATCTAAAGGCAACATTTCAAAGTTGCTCTTCAAAATAGGTACATTCTTTACAACTATCTCTGTATCATTGCTTGGTTTCATAAAAGAAAATGTGTGAATGTGTAATGAAAATATGTACATGATCAAAGAATTAGTATAAACAAAGAACATTCTTAACATGCATAAAAATTACTTTGAGTGCCTATTGAAACAGATCCCAGCTGTCCTTGGCAAACCTGCCAAATGATATCCTTGAGCAAGAGGTCCAAAAATTGGCATTAGAAACAGATATTTCCCAGCTGGTTGATACAGGTGTTTCTTAGAAGAGTCTTTAGATGGCAGTGTGGTTGACCCAGTGTAAGCAGTCCTTAATGAATAACTTTTTCAAATTTGTGGCATTTAATTTTCCAAGATGACCCTTTCAATGTATAATTATACTGCCCTATATGTTCTTCCTGTAAGATGATATCAACATCCACCAAATGATGGAATTTAAGCTACCTCTCCTTGATTCTGGATATACTTTGGACTGTGTGAAAGTGATACTATGTGACTGCTAAGACCAACTATGCAATATAGCTTCCATTGGTTCTCTTGGAATGCTTGCCCTTGGACTAGCCACCATACTGTGAAAAGCCAAGATGCCACATGGAAGAGAGTCCTGTGAAGGTCTTTGTGCGCTTCAGTAGGCAGTCAACAACCACCAAAATGTGAGTGAGTGAGCCTTTAGCTGATTCTAGCCTCTAGGTTTAGGTTATCCTACCAGAACAAAGAAAAACTCATCACCTAGCTCTGGGAAAATTTTAGGTTTGTGAATATGATTAATGTTGTCATTGTTAGAAGTTAAAATGGTTTATTATGCAGCAAAGCCAGAAAAAAATTTCAAGTACTTCTGCAACTTCTTCAGATGCAATGTAAAGTCCCAGAGAAACCCTCATGCATTCCAGCTTGCATTTAAAGATTTTCTATTCTACCAGTCAAATCCACAGCCAGCCCCAATCAGTTTATTGGATCCTCCCTTATGAAATTCCCTAGATCTACCCGTCTAAGCCAGGAAAGATTTTGCTCCTCACAAAACATTTGGCATTGCATGGGAACATTTAAAGACTGTCACATCTGGGGAGGGATATTCAAATAACCCCTAGTGGGTAGAAGCTAGGAATGCTGCTGAACCCTATGATTCCTAGCACAGCCTCTCTCCCAGGAACAAAGAACTAAGAAGCCTACAGAGTGGCAAGGTTAAGCACTCTGACCTAGATCTGGCAACAGCTGTGAGCTACTCTGCACATACTCACAATCTTCTTCACCATCCCATATATCTATTGTTCTCAAACCAGGAATTTAAAAACTTGGCATGTATTGGAGATGGAGGGGAGGATTAGACCAGAAGGATTATCAGGGGGATTTTTAACCTATATAAGCACTAGGTCTGAATGTTTGTGTTCCTCCAAAATTCAAGTGTTGGGATTTAATCCACAATGTGACAATATTGTAAGACAGGGTCTTTGAGAAGTCATATGGTCATGAAGGCCCCCATGAATGGGATTTGTGCTATCTTAAAAGAGGCTTGAGGGAACACTTTTTTTTTTTTTTTTTTTTGTTCTGCCATGTACAGCCATGGCTGTAAGCTGCCATCCATGAGGAAGGGGCTTTCACCAGACTTGGAGTCTGCTGGTTCCTTGGTCTTACATAATCTCCAGAACTGGGAGCATTATATTTTTGTTGTTTCTACATTAGCCAGTCTAAGAATTTTTGTTATAGCAGTAGGAACGGCCTAAGACAAGTGAAGCTAGGGTACTCAACCACGGCTACAAATTAAGAGAACCTCTTTTTTCCAAAATACTAGGGCTCAATCCTCAACTCCAGAGATTACAAATTAAATAGCACCAGAAGCCAGTAATTAAAAACAAAACAAGAACAATGACAACAAAACCTCTTAGTATCACCCTAATGTGCAATTCTGCACGAGAATTAGACACTTTGGCCTCTACACCTGGAGATTATGACTCTTAATTGAAGAGGAGCATTAGGAAAGTCTAGAAGGTAAAACTGGAAAATCCCAATGGGTGATTTTGACTCCTTTTCCATTCCCCTACTGAGACCCTTTGCCCTACATGTCCCTCTACATTTAGCCTACCATATTCTGGCAAGAAAAAGACCTGAGTCAAATTCGTCCTTCACTCTTGTGCATGTATCTGGGTGGAAGCAAAATTCTTGTTAAGCCAGTGGGAAGCAACATTTAGTAAATTGTCAACAGCCAAATGATGCACAGTGGGTTCAGTATACTGTGTACCTCTCACCAATAAAATCACTTTGTTTGCTAGACTGTCCATTAGTTATCTAAAAAGTATGTAAAAACATTAGTCTGCATTCTGAGAATTTCACTACTGGAGTGTCAAGCTAAATCAGATAATTTATGTAATTTACATAGCTAAGGATGATGACAAAAGTTGCTCATAGAATGTGATTCTGCAGAAGTCCCATTCATCTCTTTCTAAATAGGACATAGCTTGCCCCCTTGCGATGCAAATGCATTGCCATCTGTCTCAAATTCTAAGCAGATGAAAGTCTGCTTATTAAAAAAAAAAAGATGGGTGGAGAAGGAAAAATGTGAAATAGCCTATTATTATAATAATTACCTCAGCAAAAATGTGTTATTTCATCATGACAATGAGCTTTCTGAACATGTTATTATTACATTACAGTTGTGGTAAAAAGAAACACAATCGAAACTATGTTTTCCTTTCCAAAACATATTCATCAAAGGAAAACACCAATTTAATAAATTTATCAATAATTAACAAGTTGTAACTTTTCTGTTTTTAAGTCTTTACCATTTAAGCCAAAATAAGGATCTTTCATGTCACATTTATGCTCACTGACTATCTAGAATAATTTTGAGAGCTACAGTGCATTTGCATATATTACCTAGAAGTCAGCAATGATTAAGCACATTGGTTTTTGATTCAGATTGCTCAGTTTTAAATCCTAATTCCACCATTTATAACGTGGCCTTGGAGAGTTATTTAACTCTTGTGATTTAGTTTTCCCCTCTACAAATGGTGAAAATAATAGTACTGAGTTCATAATTCCTTTGAGAACTAAAAGATAAAATGGCTAGAAAATGTTTAGCATATTCCCTGGCACATAAGATATACTAAGTGAATAAGTATATCTTCATTCCCAAATCCATAATGACAAACTATACTTTTCCTTTAAGCTTCAGGCCTGTATTTCCAACTACCTTCTGTGTATCTCTATCTGAAATTCCTCAGGCCATTTCAAATGATCCCCCCCCATAAATATTAGTTTTCCTCTCATATACCCTACAACTCTAATAACTAATGTCATTTTACCAAGATACAGTGAAGTGTTTCAAATGATTTCTCAAGCTATGGAATCCATCTAAATGAAGGCACTATGACAATTATACTTTAAATTGTTATGTTTTCCCTTTTCTAGGGGCATAATTTTCTTCAAACAGTGTTTAAAATATTTTAAATGACCCTTTAAGTTCTTTATGTACCCTTTAAGTTCTTCAAACCCTTGTTACCTTTTAAACTTTCTAATGTTCTGAAGATTCTTTGTAATGGTTTCTTAGTAAGGTGCCTAAGGTGTTCCTGAACATCTTACATAAGTAATAAACCTTGAGGCTGCTCAGTTGTATGTACACCTTATCTTGAGCAGCTCTCTTATACTATTCTCAGTGTTCATGATGGAGAGTCACATTATTACTTAGCTTCAGGACTTGGACAACTGGGCAAAGTCTATGACTGAGGCCTTTTCTTATAGAGACTGGGGGGGTGAGGTAAGGGTGGGGGGTGGATATAGCCTCAGGTAGATAGAGCTAGGCTAGGCCCAAGTTTGTAGGTTAGAAATTAAATAATCATTTAATAGGATTTAAGAAAATGTAGTTATTCACTGAGATGCCCATTTTTATCTCATAAGGAAATTCAATAAACAATACTTTCTGAAAACAAAGAAGCACCACTTTTATGCAACTGCCATGAGCACGACATATTTTGGAGGATCCAAAAATCAACGGAACATCAAGAAAAACCAAGTCCTCCCAAAACATGAAACTTTCAACTGCAGAAAAGTAAATCCAATTTAATGGGAGAGAAACTGTTATGATTTGAAATTTCTTCCTACACAACAAATAAAGTACAGAGAGAAGCAGCACATAGGAGAGTGCTAAGGATTGAGACCCAGGGCAGGTAAAAGGAATCAGGATGGAGAGATCACTAGTGATATACTTATGCCACATGCCATTGGTCATAGTGAAGTTCCTATTGCACTGATTTTCATTGTCCACTCAATCTTAAGGAAATTAAGAATTGGAGACTGGACAATGCCCCCTTTGCCCATTGAACCACTAGTACAGGGATCACAAATGTAAATGATTAGAGGGCTTCTGCATGTAGCATACAGGAGTGAACCCAGCTTGGGTATATGGAAAACAAAAACATCATCATGAAAAATAGTAACTGACTCTTACTAGACAGCAGAGAAGGGTGAGGACTATGGCAAACTGGAGAATCAGGACTATGTCTTAAGTGGACAGAAAACATACAGCTCCTGCTTATTGCTCTATGGCAGTTGTCCCCAATATTCTGATTACTTAAGAGCAACTGAAATTAGGATTTTATAAAATCTGATTTTAAAAACTTAGCAAAAACATTAATTTTTAAAATCACTCTATGGGTTGATAACTTTAAGAGTCAAAAAACAAATCTACTGGCAAAATTTGGTCAATGAGCTGCTAACGTACTAGTCTTCATGATGGGGTTCTAGAACTATTCATGACCTTTTTTTTTTTTTTTCTCTTCCTTCTTTTATTTTGTTGATTCTGAGACTTGTGTTTCCCAAGAAGATCCAGAAAGTCCAAATAAAAAGTCAGGAGTGTGTATTTGGGAGGAAAGGGACATTAGTGAACAGCAATCTTAACACTTAATAATTAGTCCAATATATGAAATTTTAATTAAAGTGCAATTTTATATTAATTGTGCTAAACTTGTCAGGATAGATTGTGGCTAACTTAAAAACAATATCCTTTCCCTTGGGTCATTTGGTCTCCTTTAAACTTAAATGTACTATATGTTTTCTATTTTCCATACCCCTCTCTACTCTCTCTGTGTCCCAGGAACCTAGGATAGTATAGATTGCATCAAGGGACTATTTTTCCTCTGGCTTCCACTGTGTTTGGCCCCTCTGAGGACACTGGTAGGACTTAGGAGGGTAGGAAGAAATCAGGAGTCTGGGCATTCATTTGCCTGCTTTTTCACAGCTGGTCAATGGCTCCCTTCTTCCTATCTGGAGGTCCTCTTATATAGACCCCCACGTGTGTGTGTGTGTGTGTGTGTGTGTGTGTGTGTGTCCTTTGAAATATTGACTTTTGGGCTGAGAATGTGGCTTAGTGGTAGAGTGCTTGCTCAGCATGCATGAGGCCCTGGGATCAGTCCCCAAAACCACACCAAAAAAAAAAAAAAAAAAGAAAGAAAGAAAGAAATATTGACTTTTTTTGTCCCTTCAAGCCAGGGGTGCTAAAGTCTCCATAATTTTATAAGCCTCAGGTGACTATACTATCTTTTGTTTTATTTTTTCCCTTAAAACTGGTCCTACAGACCTCAAAACACCAGCTTGATTCTGCTTTGTTTCCTTCTGGGAGCCTAAATTAAAAAGTCATTTCAAAGGACACAGTCATTCCCCAGGGCTGGGATCTTAACTGGGCAAAGTTTCTCATCAAGCCCTTTAATTCTTCTTTCTCTGGGATTTTTGGCTGGCCTTGTCTTCCTCTGTATTTAGACTAGAAAGTCTCCTCCCAACCAAACCAGCCACACCCACTCTTTCCTTTTTACTAGTTGTCAGAAAGCTTTTTCTAAACCCCAAAGTTTAGGATATAATGGAAGAGATGCTTTCATATTCTTCTGGTTGGAGGATGAGTTTGTATAATCATTTGGGAAGGCAAAGTTATTTGGCAGTAAGTGTTGAGAGCCTTGAGAGTCTACCTTTGATCCAGTAACTTCACCTTGGAGACTTTCCTAAGGGAAGAATATTAAATATTCAAGAATTTGCATAAATATTGTATTAGCTTTTCATCATTATTACCAAAATACCTAACATAAACAACTTAAAGGAAGAAAGATATAATTTTGGTTCATGATTTCAAAGGTTTCAGTCCATGGTTTATCTGGCTCCGATGCTTTGGGCACAAGGTGAGGTACTTTCCACCATATCACGTTGGAAGGATGTATGCTCAGTTTTGTGTGTGTATGTGTGTGTGTGTGTGTGTGTGTGTGTGTGTGAGAGAGAGAGAGAGAGAGAGAGAGAGAGAGAGAGAGAGAGAGAGAGAGAGGGAGGGAGAAATATCCTTCCATGACATATCCCCTGCTACCTATTTCCTCCAAGTAGGTCCCACCTCCTACAGTTTCCATCACCTCCTAATAGTCCATTCAGATTATCAATCCATCAAGTGGATTAGTCCACTGATGAAACTAGAGTCCTCTTGATAGGATCATTTCCTAAAAGCCCCACCTCTGCACATGGCTGCATTGGGGACCAAGCCTTCAACACTGAATCTTTGGTGGACTATTCATACCTAAACTATAACAAATATGGTTGCAAACTGTAAATGAGGCACATCCAATTATAGGATATACCAAGTGCCTTCTGTTTAGCCTATCAGATTGTCTCTCCAACTACTCTCTGCCCTGAGAGACCAGCCTTCCTAATACTCAGGCTAGGGTTTTGCTACCCTCTGACTTTGGGATGAGCTCACCAATGATGTGTTTTTGTAGGAAATTAAACAAGACAAGAAGAGTAAAGTAGAAATAGTTAACCTTGTTCCTATCCTGCAGAAGATCTCAGGCTTACTGTGACCCTTGAAAAAAAGTGAAAGTGCTTGTACAGTGACCCTATACTCAATTCAATCTCCCCAAGTTCCAGTAAAGAGCTCTTCTCCTGCCCTTTAAAGCCTAAGAATGGTGAGTCCCCCTCCCCCTGTTTTTATTTCAGGGATACGGTACTATCACTGACTCCATATCTCAGGTTTGTAAATAGTTCCTTAGTTAGCAAATCCTCCTTAAATTATCCAATTTAAATATGTTTCACCATCAAGAATCTGGTGGAATCAATAGCATATTTAAGTGCATGGGGCAACAAGTATTATCCACAACAGACTAATTCCTAACATAGAAGATATTTATGAGGAATACAACAACATTTATAAATCCAGTATGAACACAACTACATAAAAGTGAAGCAAACGAAGTTCATCATGAAAATGCCATTAATCTTATAAATTTTGTAGAGTATAAACATATAACCTTTTCAATGCAAAAAGAAGTAAGGACTTAAAAGTGAAGGCATTGTAAGAGCATGCCCAGAAGAATCTGGAAAGACCGCAGAAGTGAAATGAGCAAGATTCTTGACAATCACACAGGACAAGTAAGAAAAAGGGGAAAAACATGTCTGGCAGAGAATTAAGCCTATGAAAAGGCAAGTGAAAGTCCAGAAGTAGGCCAGGACTCTGCTCTGGAGTTGGAGTTGGGAAGGGGCAGGGGAATTTTATAGAAAAGGGCACTGGGAATGTGATTTGGGGTCAGAATGTCCATGGTTTCGTTGTTGGTGATAAATGTCCACTTTATGGCCTGGGAGAAAGGCAAGGAGTGGAATAAAATGAATCATAGGTGGGTTTAAGGACAGGAGAACTATTATAGATTTGGATTTTAGAAGAAATGCTCTTCAAGCACACTGGAGAAGGGGTGGCTGGGAGTTTCAGAGAAGGATGACAAAGACTATACTAAGGAGATTTGCTGAAAAGAGTAGAGAGGCCAGGCATGGTGGTGTATGGCCTGTAATCCCAGTGGCTCGGGAGGCTGAGGCAGGAGGATTGCAAGTTTAAAGCTAGCCTCAGCAACTCAGCAAAATCCTAAGCAACTCAGCAAGACCCTGTCTCTAAATAAAATAGAAAACAGGACTGGGGATGTGGCTAAGTGGTTAAGTGCCCCTGGGCTCAATCCCTGATTACCGCCCCCCCCCCCCCCCAGAGAAAGAGAGAGAGAGAGAGAGAGAGAGACAGACAGACAGACAGACAGACAGACAGTAGAGAGAAAAGATATGGATACCTCACTAAAATGGAATTTACATAATTCATAAACTATTAATATTCAAAAGCACCCAACAGAATGAACAATCAGAAGACATTTTAAGAAAAGAGCCATGACTTATGTTCAATATCCTATAGTGTTCTTCAAGGAGAAGACAGAAAATCTAACAGGGTTCATCCAGATTCCTAGGTCAGATGTGCTCACCCACTGAGAAGAGATGGATATAGATCTCTGTGATCATGTCCTGGTGCTGACACCTCTGGGCAGGGTCAGGCTATTGCCCCTGCTTTCTGCTGAAGTCATGGTCCCATCTCTTTAACAATATTCCCCAGGTCATTATGAATTACTAATCACTGGGGAATGGGGAAGTGACTTAAAGGGACATGCTTTTAATGATTTTCACAATAATACATTGTTAGCCTTTCCACCAAATACTTGTTCCATATTCTATTTAGATGGATTAAAAATTTATATAAATATCCAGCCACCCATTGTATACTACACTTACTCATCTACTCTTTCTTTCCTTTTTTTCCAAAAAGAAAGTCAGAAATGAATGTTCTGTAATACTCAACTAACTAGGAATAACTAGCATGATGTTTATTAAGCAACTAATGCCAACCTGTAGTTGTGCTAAGTCCTGGGGACTCAACATAGAATTAAATAAGTCTCTGCTATTTTAGCAACTCAGACTTGGAAAATGAGAAATAGCTTAACTATTGAGCTTAAAGTGGAAAAATAGCTGAAATATAAGCAGAACACATTGTTGGGAGGGGCAAATTAGGGACAAGCAAATACACCTGGGAGTAGCACTCATGCTGCTTAGAGTTGGTGAAGCTCATATCGGAAATGGGAAGTCTTACATAGAATGTGGAGAAAATCACTTTCCAGAAAAGCGTATGGGTAAAGGAGGAAAGGTCGGAAAACCCATGGTGAATTCATGGAGCAGCAGATGATTCTGTGTAAGGTGACAGTGTCATGTTTCGAAGGTGATTATCATTGAAGTTTCAAGGAGATGGGCTGGATGAGTCTGATTGTGAATAGGCATGGATTTTTTAATGTAATTAATAGATTATGATTTAAGTATTTTAATTTCAGGGAAGAGATAACCATATTTTCATTGTGAAAAGATGACCTTCTCTATGAGGACCAGTTTGAGGTTAACTAAGAGTTGATGGTGGAAAGATCTTCATTACAGAAGGATTGCAGCTGATAAAGTCACAGACCAATGTTATCTAGCATATACCCATAAAAGGGAAGAATAATACCTAGGGTATGCTCCATTCTTTTCTGTTGCTTTAGCTTGTGAGGATTCTATGTAAAAAAAATAATAAAAATAAAATAAAAGGTTCTATCTTTCACTGCACTTGCATATCATATTGAAATGCACATCTTTATAAATTTCTTGTATTTCTGGATCATTAAAGGATTAATTTATGTGACCTGGGATTAGTGTTTGAAATATTTTAAAAGATTTTATTACATATGATCAACAGATTGCAAGAAGGTTAGACACAATTTACAATCCCACCATAAATGCATTCTTATTACAACCCTCTATTGCTAACATTAAGTGTTGTTATTCTGAAAAAAGTCTTTGAGCATCTGATGTGTGAAAGTGGCATCTTATTTCTTTTCTTGGGAGGGTTGGGGTTGCAGGGGTACCTGGATTGAACCCAGAGTTACTTTAGCACTGAGCTGCATCCCCTGCCTCCACCCCTTTTTTTGTGAAAGGGTCTTGCTAAATTGCTTAGGGCCTTGTTAAATTGCAGAGTCTGCTTTGAATTTGTGATCCTCCTGCCTCGGTCTCCAGTCATTGAGATTATAGGCAGTCACTGGAATTATAGGCGTGCATTAGCACGCCTGGCTTATTTCTTAAATTAGTATTTTTGGATGTCTAATGAAGCTGAACTTTTCCCACGTGTCTTTAAGCATTTGTATTTCCTATCCTTTTTACACATTCCCTATCCTTTTTAACTATTGTAGACTAAATGTTTCTAATTCATGTGTATGGGCATATGTATGGTTTGCATTTTTAATGCTCCTCTGCAATATTTAGAAGCATATAATTTAAAAAATCATCCAACTTGTCAGTTTGTTCTTTTGAAATTGAATAAATTATTTTTACATTTATAAAGAAATTTTATTGCAGCATTAGAAAAAAAGTGTCACATACAGTCTTATAGTTTTACACTAAACCTTTTATTCCATCATAAAGTAAGTTTCTGGATTAAGTCTCTTACCCAGAGAGCTAACAATTGTCCCAACATCATTTATTGAATAGTTAATCTCCTCTCCACTGACCACTGAACCATGTTTTTTGTTATGTGAAATTATTACTTATTTTGAGTTCTATTCTTGAGCTACCCTATTTACCAATTTACCAACTGAGTCGTTTCTTGTTCCAAATCAGATTACAACATCTTTGAGAAAAAGGATTAGGTTTCATTGATGCTTTTATTTTCTATAGGGCCTATCACTTTACACATAGCAAATGTTCAATAAATATTTATATGTTTTTTTAAACGAGTGCTTAAATCAAACATCCTGTGCCTCATTTACAAAGAATTTCCTCGCTATGTTAAAAGGTCACATTCTTCAAGGTGAAACATGAAGTAATTTTGAAATTAGAGAAGGGGGCTGAGAATGGCAGTGTTCCAAGTATAAAAATTCCATGTGAATTTGATTAGAATAATTTGAATTTCGTGGTGACTTCACTCTCCAGAGGCCATGTGATCATGAGAAAATGCTCAGAGGGAGAATTGCAGTCTTGGGCTCATTCTGAGTTATTGAGGTTTAGAAAGCCCTTTAGCTGTGCAATGATGTGCAAATCAGTCCACATACCACAGTGGCTCAGCAGACAATTCTGTCAATGGTGAAAGATTGTCTTTATAATGCCTGCTGATACCTCTATTTGAGAGAACTAGATGTCAGGTCTTAAAAACCACTATATGTTGAAAGCCATGACATTTAATACTACATGTTCATTTATACTCCTAACTATACATAAGTTTAAACATGCTGAATTTTAATTAAAAGTCACTATTTAAGTATGCATGCCCCTGTCATGTACACATAAGTGAAGTTGTCATGTAGTTGTATATCAAACTGCAGAAGAATGATTTCAGACTGAAAAAAATGACAGAAGAATTTTGTTGGATTAAGTAAACATAAAACTAGATTGCAATAAAGTACGCTGGAGGTATAGACTTCCATATGAAGACATACTAGCTCCATCAATGTGAGTAAAGAATTGTAGAGTTACTGGGAAAAGAAAGGTATATATTCAGCAAAACCAAAGATATTTGTTATTTTTCTGACAATGTACAAGTATGAAAATAAATATTTATGTATTTTCAATGTTACGTATATTGTGAAGCTAAAAAGAATCCTAACTACCATTATCAAAATCCTCAGGGTAGTGCATGGTGAATTCTAACATGTTTCTCTCATGATCTATCTTTTGATTTTCACAATTATTTTGTTGGTTAAATTTTTTGTGTGTGGTGTGCTCATGTTCTTGTAGACTATTTTTTTTTTTTTTTAGATTAGGCTTCAGATTCACACCAAAATTTAAGAGAAAGTACAAAGAGTTTCTATACATCCTTGCCCCTATATCTGGGTAGCGTTTCCTGCTATCAACATCCCACACTACAATGTTACACTGCTGTAACTGATGAACCTACACTATCATGTCATCACCCAAAGCCCATAGTTTACATCCAGGTTCATTCTAGCTATTGTACATCTATTTGTTGTTTTCGTCAAATGTATCATGACAGGTATCCACCCTTGCAGTATCACACAGAATAGTTTTACTGCCCCAAGAATCCTCTCTGTTCTACTTGTTCATCCCTCCAGCCTGCCCAGCCTCTGACCTTTTTCTTGTCTCCACAATTTTGCTTTTTCCAAAATGTCACATATTTGGAATCACACAGTCTGTAGCCCTTCCTGGTTGACTTAGAAATGCACATTTGAGATCCCTCCATGTCTTTTCAATGCTAAATACTTCACTTTTTAGTGCTAAATACTATTCTATTGTCTGAAGGACATCTTGATTGGTTGTTAAGTTTGGGCAATTACAATTAAAGCTGATGTAAACATTTATGTGCAAGATTTTGTGTGATCATAGTTTTAAACTTTTTTGAGTAAATACCAAAGAGTACAATTGTTGGATGGTTTAATTTTGTAAGAAAATGCTACACTGTCTTTCTAGAGCGGCTCTGCCACTTTGCATTGCTGCAAACACGGATTTATGGTTTCTATTGCTCCACATCAGAATATGGTGTTGTGAGTGTTTTGGAATTTAGCCATTCCAATAAGAAGGAAGTGTTATCTTATTTTAATTTGCAATTTAGTTACTTCACTATTGTTATCACATAAATGAATAAACAGAAGTATAGGAAAATTATTTTCCCATGATTCTAAGAATACTGAGTAGCTTTTTTCATATTCCAAAGTCCTTGTGATTTTTATTCTGTGGTTACCTAGCCAGATAAGAATAGATATTCATATTTTCATATGCAGGACACCAGGTGTTAATTTCCAGTAACTTTTCTTATCTGTATCAGTTTAAGTTCCTCCAGAAGATCCTGAGACCAGGAAATGCCACAGAGCAGTGGGAAATGAGGAGAGAAAGGCAGCCAAAGAAGGAAATGTTTGAATCTAGTTATCACTGTGCGCAACTACGATTTACTTCTCAATACTACTGCTCAATATTACTAACAATGTGATGTGTGACAGTGTGACTCCTTATACTGTTTGAGACTGGTTCAGGATTTATAAATTTATACATCTACAAAGATTAAAGTTGTTTAGAAACTTTCATAGCAATTTAACATTTTTGTGTCTTCCCTTTTTCTAATAATTTATTTTATTTTTATTTTTTAAAGTATCTGTCTATGATTGGGGGAAAAAAAAACCCTAGCCCCCAAATAGTACAGAACTTCATGCCCCAAATGATTCCATACAAAGAGCAAGGGAACTGAGGTATTCATACCTCACTTCTTGTCTGATAGGTATACAGTTGAGACAATATTCAGGAAATTTCATCCCCAGCACTTCAAGCGGATGTGCAGTGGAGCAGTGAGCTGACTCAGACATGAGAAGGTCACCTGCTAGAGGTGAGTCAATAAAGCTAAGAAATCCATTGGAACATCATCACATCTCTACAATTACTGTGAAAATGAATTAAAGGTGAAAGAAGCATACATTTTCTGTGTGCTATAAAAGGATATAGGAAAACTGGGATTAGGCTATGCACAGATAAAATGCACCATTTAAAGTATCCATATTTTTCACTGACCCAGGGAAATTAAATAACTTACCCAAAGATGAAGAGATGGTTAGAACTCATTCTGGTGAGTTAGACACTTACTATTGGGGTTTAGGCCTCCTTTATTTCCTGGTCTTATTCAATATTGGTTTCCCAGTTTCCTGCTGATTCTGTGGGCTCCCAATTTCTTTCTAATAATTTTGGTTTTCAGTTATAATAGCCACAATATGACTCTACTATTTGAAACCAAAAGTCATCACTGATAAAAGAGTGATTGAAAATAATCTGATCTCAGATTCATGCCTCATCAGAAATTCTCTTAAAAAATTGAGTTTTGTCTCTTTGTCATTCTGGGTCTCAGTTTCTACATTTATAAAGTGGGAACAGCTCACAAGTTTGATTCTTGGGAAATTAGTCTGCAAGTTGTTCCTGAAAAAAAAAAAAGTTTCTTTTTCTAGAGAACCTAGAACATGTTGGCCTATTTGAGTTTCTGGAAATTTATCCAGGAAAGGATTTAATTTAACTTTAACCCAGAATTTTCCAAGATTAATCATGGAAGTCTTGTTTCAGAAAACATTAACATTTAATAGGCTATCTTGGCAAGAGACATTGATTGCAGCAGTTCATTTGATTTTTTTTTTTTTTTTTTTTTTTGCATGCACCTGACCCTGGACTTTGGCAGTAAACACACATAGAGTCTCTGTACTAACCTTTTATAGTAAGGATGCTTAAACTTCTCTGCGTTTAAGGACAATTTAAGGGGCTTTTTTATAGTATATGTTACTATAGTATAGGTTACTAAGCACTATATACAAGACCTACTAATTCAGAATCTCCTGAAATAGACACAAAGAATTAAAGCTCAGAATTACTCTGTAGGTGATTATGTTGTAGGCCTTCATCTTCACTCTGCAATACAATGAGAAACACCGTGTCATTGAACATTTTTGTGGAAAGTATCTTTCATTGGCTTATGTCCTTTATCATTAGATGAAGCTAGAAGTCATAATCTCAATAGTTTATCCACAAGTGAGACCATTCACCATCTCTTATGAGCAATAGATGAGGCAAGTTCATAGACAACTTGTGAGTAACCACTGTAAAGCTACTGAGTAGCTATGATCGCAAATTCAGAAAGACATAATATTAAATGTGAATATAGATGCAACCATAGGATCAATAATGTGAGCAAACTTTGGTTAAAGTCTAGATACTCAATAAAAGAAGTGGGTTTTCAATGTCCCCCTTACTCCTGCTACCTACTTATAGTTTCTTTATTCACTATTAACAAAGTTAGTGAAAAATCAAGGTTAAAGAAGTAGCAAAGAAACTTATGTCATCTAGTTTCATGACTTATTAACAACTCAAAGAATCTGATGATAGGAAGTCTGGAATGAATATCTAAATGTTATTTTTAGACTATCTGTGAATTTCATTTGCTCTCTTTACCACAAGTGATGAAAAATTAGCTGTCAGAAATTTCAAAATTAGACTGCAAAACATGATAGAAAAACAGGAATTACTGGTGTCATCATGTCTTGAACAGTTTTTTTTTTCTCTTCAAGTAATATGATGAGAATAATGCTGCAATTCTTCACAATATTATATACATTTTTGAAGGAAAAAAAAACATGTGTTATGGAGATCAATGATATTTATTGGACATAAGCAAACATTGTGTTCCTAGGTTGCTAGCTATATTCACTGTAAGAAAATCCTATAGCTGATTTTCAGGATTTCACAGGAATTTACTTTTATCTTTATAGCTCAAAATGTACAAATAACTTGTTTATAAATAAGTTGCAGGATTACAACCTAACACCTAGAATATTGTGTTTTATTTTATTTTAATAACCAGAGTTACAAACTCTTTCCAACTGGGAGGTGGTGATAAATGGTGCGGTGCTTACTCTTCAACAACTCTATAGAACTGGCATCCTGATATTTATTTGCATGGGCTTCACATCACAAAATGTGCACACCCTTCTTTCTAAATGGCTTCAAACTTTCCAGAAACAAAACTGTGAGCTTCATTTTATTCCTCTTGCTACACAGTTGGTTTTGTCTTCTATATAGAATATATTAACATATATTAACACCTAAAAATAAACAACAAATAAAATAGTGCATACATTATAAGTTTCACAAAGTTACAGCGATTCTTATTTGCATGTTTATATTTGATTGAATATTGTAACTGCCATTTACAATGTAGCGTAAACAGGTAAAATTTAAAACTACCATCATGTAACTTTGGTGTGACTGTCACTTTATAGAGTGGACTTACATATCTATGTAAATTGGGAATTTAACCTTTTTTTCGTAATTGCAACATTTGTATTGTTTCAAGGGTGACTGCATTCCTTAGGCTGTGACATCATCTCTGGAAAACATGCATGCTGCCCAACTGAAGAGTCACTAATCAGATCTAGAGGATGTATGTTCAATTTTTCAAGTCTTCACTCCCATCCCAACTATTTTTCAGGCCCTTCCTTTGAAGCTTCCAAAAACAAAATCATAGCTATTCAAATTTGAAATCAAAATAAATTTATTAATGATGTAGAGTTGGATTTAATTTTTATTCAGTGTGCATTGCTGGTAGTAGAATTGAATCAGTTTTTGAGGTTCAAGTCTCTCAAAAGGGTCTGCTTTGTAGTTCTAGAGCACTTTTTCCAACTGGGCTTCTGGAATGATGAGCTTGTTTTGTGCACCCCAATGTGCAATCTACACCTGAGAAAAGGGGAGTTTTTGATGTTGCAGTGTATTAAACAGGTACTTTCCATTCACTCAGTTAATAATCAGAAAACAGAAAGAAAAGAAAGAGAGCCTCCTACTTGTTTTCTTACTCTAAACAAGGAGATGGAAACTATTAAATAAGGAGGGAAACTCCCGCATATTTCACCTTGACCTGGCTGGACTGGTCTGATGTCTGGAAGAGGTGGGTGTTCTATTAAAGAAAACGGATAAGTTACTAGTGGAAAAGTGAGAGGTCAGACTTCAAGATGGGGAAACAACTTCAGCTCCGAAAGGAAAAGGGAACCTTCATTACCTAGTCTCAAACTGGGAACAGTGTCTCGTTTCCAATTCCGGGGACTGGGTTCCCTTTCTCTCCCTGGACTTAAATGGGTAGTGACAGGACTCGAGATACTCTGCTTCCCCTATTGCTCCAGCCCAACTCCGTTTTGCTCCAGCACCTAAATTTCTGAGCTGCAAGCAGTCAATCCCCTCCCACCTTGTCTCCTTAGCTTCTCTCTTGCTCCTTTGCTGCCTTGTGTAACTTCTTTGTTCCGTTTACTGGGAAGGTGGCGATTAAGGTCAAAAGACCCACTGTAACCAGCAAAAGCCCGGAGCCACAAACAGACCCTGGGGAAAAGCAAGGCTGTCCAACTCAAGGGCTAGGCTCTGCGTAAAAGAGTAGCGAGAAATCTCGGCAAGTAGCTCCCGGAACAGCCCCTGCGGAATCGTCCAACTCTCGAAAGGCTGGGGAGACCCGGGACTGCCTCGGGATGGGACAGAGGGCGAGCTCCTAACTATGCAAGCAAAGTGGGCAGTGCACACTCGCAGAGCAGAGCACTGGAGGCGGGGAGAGGCCCCTAGACTCCACTTTGTATGCAGCAGCTGCTGGGCAGTGAGTATCTCTGAACAAAGAGCGCGCAGTGCAGGGGTGAGAGTTCGCGGTTTGCTCACAGCTGCCACTCGTGCTGAGCAAGTCTCCCACCACACCCCCTGGGCGAGCTTTGGGGGTGCAGGATTCCAGGGAAGAGGGAAAGGGAAAGCGGTGTGCTATTCCTGTTGCGCGGCTACGCACCAGGAATTCTTGTGAACGGTGGGAATGGCAACTATCCGATCCAAGGGGAAGAAAAAGAGCTGGAGTGAGCAAAACAAAGAGCGAGTGTGGGCCGCGGTGACTTCATGCCTCACCAATGTCCCGCCCACGCTACTCCGAGCTGTTGCTGCTGCCGCTGCCCGAGCGCAGCCGCCCCTACGGGCAACCCGGCAAGGCGCACTATAGCGTGGGGCGGTTTCCTAGCAACTCCCGGCCGGAGCGCGCCCAGCTAACAGCAGGTTGGGACCCCCTCGGGGGTGGGGTGGGGGACCAGGAAAGGACCACCCAAATCCTCTTCAACCCCAACCTCCTCCACTGCATCCTCGCTGCGCGCACCCCAGAGCACGGCAGCTGCCAGGGGTCTGGGCAGTGAGACGCCTGAGCCAAACTCTGGAGCCAAAAGGACAAGGGCACTAAGCCCCCGCCCAGCGAGGCTGGGCTCTCGCACCCCCGCGGAACCTCCCCTCCTGCGCTAGCGCCGTGAGCTCCAGTCCTGGCTAGGCTGGAAGCAGAAATGCCTTGCTCTGTGTTTGGGGGCGTCTACAGGCACTTCTAGAGCGCTCCCGGGGCCGCCTCCCCAGCCTCTGGCACCCAGAGCCTCAACCTTCACCAGTCAGAACGCTTTTGCCTGGACCTCGCCCGCTGCTCCGCTGGGGAGGCTGCAAAGCTGCTACAAAGTGGAGTTGGCCTCCCTGCCCACCTGTGGAAGAAGCTCGCGCAAATTGATGCGCCATCGACATTTTTCCCCTTCGGCCTTCTGGCGTCCCCTCCCACAAACGCGGCATCACCCAGTGAATATACATTAGGGTGATTCCCCCCAGCCTCGGGCTTTGTTTGGGTTTGATTGTGTTTGGCTCTTGGCTAAGCTGATTTATGCAGCAGAGCCCCATCGGCTGGAGAGAAACAAAAGCTCTTTTCTTTGTCCCGGAGCGGGCTTTGGAGCCCTCGATCGCGTCGCCGCCGCTGGCCATCGGCCGTCGGAGGAGGTGCTTTTCGTGGAGACTCCAGGGCTGGCCGAGTGGATCTGGGAGGGCCGCGGGAGCCCTGAGATGCAGAGCAGTGCTCGGGCCCACGTACCTGCACAGCTTGCTCGGAGCCGCGAGATCCGTCTGCCCGGCCAGAGAGAAAGGTCTTAGAGATTCCCAGTCTTTTGGACCCGAGGTGCGCCCGGGAGGCCAGAGCGCGCTACAGGGAAGGAGCCTGGCGGCAGGCGCGGGTAGGGCTGCTTTGCATTATGTGCGGCTCGGCCCTGGCTTTTTTTATCGCTGCATTTGTCTGCCTGCAAAACTGCCGGCGAGGTGCTGCCTCATTTCTTCGGGCGGCCTGGGTATTTTCACTTGTTCTTGGACTGGGACAAAGTGGTAAGTTGTTTTGTTCTGTTTTCTTCTCTTTGCACCGAGTCTTGGGCTGGCACCAAGAGTTTCCTGGCCTGAGCATCCTGGCCAGGTAAGTAGGGGATGTCAGTCTATGTCTGCCCTGGGAACACAAGAAAGGTGTGTGTGTGTGTGTGTGTGTGTGTGTGTGTGTGTGTGTGTCAGCGTCCTCTACCGCAGGCGGCCTCAGAGAAACCAGGTGTCAAGCATTTCCGCCCGGAGTGACAGCAATAGCTAACTATACTGTGTATTGCTCCAGGGTGCTAAGAAAGCAGCGCCTGAATGGAAGTTCCGAAGGGAGGGTGTGGAGAGGGTTGCATTTAGGAATTGGAGTACATCCTTGAGGACATGATCGGTATATAATGTGCTCCACATCTCTCTAGTATTTGGGTCCACCAACCTTTCACTTCCATTTGAGGCAGAGCTGTGGATAAACTGGTTGTTATAGGAGATAGTCTTCCTTTATTTTTATTTTTTTTATTTTTTTAGTCCGTGAAAGGAGACAGCAGCAACACACAAGTTTCTTGTATCATAAGGTTCATTCTGAGTAAATTGAATACTCTTGAGGAATGTTCGTGCTTTAAGCCACCATCCTTTCAACTTTTTCTTCAACAACAACAAAAATACTTTTGAAGCTAATTGATCCTTCACTGAGCTCACTCTCTGACTGAGAAGCAGTGAGAACCCTGGACCAAGGATTGACTTTTAGTCCAGGCAAGCCACCCTTCAGGCAGCATGGTGAGCTCCAATCCTGGTTAGGCTGGAAGTAGAAACACCTTGCTCTATGTTTTAGGATGTTAAAATCAAGAGTTACCTTAAATTGGAAAGCTTAGTCCTTCATAAACCTTTTTTTTTTTTTGGTAGTCATGTGTAAAATAGGAATAAGAATACCTGCCTTCCATAAAGGAAAATCCAAGTCAAATATCATATGAGAAGGGGTTGGGGGGCTTTTGATTTATGTAATAAAAATCCAATATAAGATTGAAGCATTGTATTGTTAATAAACCATAAAACAAGATAAGTAATGATAATAGTCCACTTAGGATGAATTCTTATTGGATTCTCATACTGGTCAACATTTGTTTTCACAAATGTAATGACTATTTCCATACTTTAAAGTTTTCTTTTCACTTTTCTCTGTTTTGTCACCAAGTCCTTAAGTTCTATAAGAACCTTACTCTAACTTCTTTAGCTCAAGGAGTATTTAATTAATAATTGTCTAATTGTTTTGTAGACTAAAATTTATTTCTGTGCCTTGAAATGACATGCAAAGTTTCTGCCTGAAGCTAATTAAAATAATCATCATAACCTTATAAATAAGAGTTTATAGTGAAAATATTCAGATAACTTCATTTAATTGTTACATGTGTAGTTGTCTAACATTTCTTCCAGGAAGATTTACCCAGTTATCTGAAATTTTTATCTTGTGGTTACTTTTTTGGCTTACATATTGATTTCAAATTAAATGAAACTTAACCCAAAGGAAAAGGTAACATTTATTATCAGTTATCTTTGGAACAGGTATTTGTTGCAGCAGATTTTCCACTGTGTATAATTCCAACCTGTATCAATAAGTAACAGAGATTTTTTCTACTTTTAGTAAAATACACATATCTACACTAGGAAAATAACCAACAGAGTATATTTTATTCCTAATAAATAGTCAAAGGAAAAAGTCCTACTCGCCTCTAGAATTTTCTAATAATAGTAATCTTTAAAAATTTGATGTGCTTGTAAAGATTAGTCAAGTTCTTTTATAATAGCATTGCATTTCCATCCAGTGACCAAAACTGATTTAAAGCCAATGTTATGAATGGGTCCCCCTTGCACCTGCTGACTTGAAAAGGGAATGCTTACCTGAAATCAGAATAAGGCATCCTTTCCCCTGTCTCTGTCAATATACAAAGGTTTCTGATGTATACTGATTTGAATGGCAGTTGAAAACATGCAAAAAAATTTAAATTATAGCCAATACAACACAGAAAATTAGAGATCAGCGTAAACTGTTGTACTTTCGTGATATAGCTACAAGTCTCAAATTATATGTCTTTACAGTGCAAATTAGATGCTTAAAGCAGGATAGAAATTTAGGTGTCAGTTACAAAGGAAATCTTATTCCCATGCTCAGTAGTTTACACCAAGAAAATGTTGAGGGCAATAAAATCATACTAAAGAAACCATAAACTGCACAAGAACAACATAACTTTGTATGTGATTTTTGAAGTAGAATTTCTAGGTCTCAAATACATAGTTGATTTTTAATGCTGAATGTATAGTGAGTGGAGGGTTTATAAGTAAAACTTAAAGGTTTCTGATGCAGAAAATTATTGCATTTAAAAAAATGTTTCCCTCGTGGAAATTATCAGCAATATAGTATTAATAACAGTGATACCATGAAGTGGTTAATGAGTAACTGGAAAACATAAAAAATACCTATTGATTAATATTTGAAGAGTTATTGTAATGATGCTGTTACTTCCACATTTGCTTATTTTAAAATAAGCAAATGTGGAAGTAACAGCATTATTAAAAGCTTATGTAGCAATAACAGTGACAGATTTCAAAAATCACATTTTTTAAAAAATGTGATACTTATTATTACAATGAAATTTCATCTCCTATATTGTCAACTATCAAGTGTTTAGCCTTTTAAATCACTATCAACTGGATTAGCATTAATCTCCCTCAAAACACATCTCACAGCATGAAGTCTTCTCGGAATTCTTCATGCTTTTATACAGTGACCTGATATTTAAGAGAACCAAGGCTTTATTTAAAAGGTGAAATCTAGTCTTGTGAGTTACTTGCATATAAATTATACAAATTAATTATATCTTATGGCAACTGAAAAAATTTGGGATCTATTAAAAGTCATTTACTCTTTCCCTGTGTATGAAAATAAACATCTCATATTATTTGAAAATGCAAAAAAAAAATGTTATGTAACCAAAATATCTTCTTAACCTACTGCCAGATCATCTCAAATTTTACCACTTCATAAATCCCTTTGTGTTAACATAGTATTGACCCTCTGTTTCTTTTAGTTTTTAACACTGTGTTATGGACATTTTCAAACACAGACTGATGCAGAGAGAATGGTATAAGGAACCACCCATCAGCCAGCTTCACTATTAACTTAAAAGTAACTCACATCTCCTCCCAGTTCACCCCCTTACCCTAACTAAATTATTTTGAAACAAACTTCTCATGACGTTTTATCCAAAAATATTCCGGCAAATTTAAACACTACTGGAGGAGAAACGCATTGTCATTTATCTCAAAGCTTGTATTTTTTTTTCAATGAAATTTAGGACCATAAGAATGTTCACAAGCTTAAAAGGAAGAGCCATGGAAGAGAGTGGAACAAGAAAAGACAGAAACACAGTTTCAACCATTTACTTTTCTGTTAAAGTTCTGTTTGGAATCTATTTAAAAATATTTGTCTTTAAATAGTATGCATAGGTAACATCTTTTTGGTATGCAAGCATATGAAGAAGAAGAAAACATAACATGAATAAATCTACTTTCCAAGACAAATTTAAATTGCTCTACCCCAGTGGACTCACTGCAAGTACACCTTGCTAAAGTTTCAGTTTTAAGGATGCTCCTCCCGTCTCATTGGCATTGTCCTCTATTTCTCATTCTCCTGTTGCTGTAAGTCCATACTTACTTTCTCCAGCCCTTCTCTTCACCTCTCTGCAGCAGCCAGGCTTTCTTGATTACCTCTGCAGTCCCACTCTGTTCAGATCACATCACTTCCCCACCAAATCTGATGGCCAATTCATAGTCTTCATCTTGTTTGACCTCTTGTCTGTCAGGGACTTGGCACCATGGACCTTACCCTTCTTGGAAACACTTCTACTCTTTGCTTCCTGGACCTGTAATCTCTTGGTTTTGGTTCCTTTTCATCTCTGATGTTGTTTCTTCTTCATCTTCCAAACTCCAAAAGTAAGCATGTCGAGAACTCAGTCTTTGAAATTGCTCTTCTCTTTCTGTACTGAGTCTTGGGTTTAAATATGATTTCTGTGCTGACACCTCCCAGAACCTCCCTCCAGTCCTGACTATTCATTGATCTCAGAGAGTTCAGTAGACTGCCTATTCAACATCTCCATTGTGGTTCCAAAGACAAAATGCACGCTAACTTACTCAAAGTCAAACACTCAATTTTATTCATCAATCTTGCTCTTTTCACACTTCTTATCAACTCAGTTAATGGCAAATCTGTCTCCCAGTAGTTCAAGCTAATATTCTGGTGGTATCCCAATTCTTCTCTCTCTCTCTCAGTCCTTTTATGACCTCTTTTGCCAGCACTCTGGCCCATACCAGAGTGGGCCATCTTTTGCTTAAACTCTTGAAAGCCATCTTTCCTGCTCCACAGTGCACCCAGACCTACTTTTAAAAGATGCACCATGGATCCTGTCATCCCCCCACATAGAACTCTCTGTGGCTTTTCATCTCTCAGATTGAAGGCCAAGCCTTTTCACGACATTCAGAATCTCACATGAACTAATTCCTGATGACTGTCTGGCCTCATTTCCTTTCCCTGTCCTCTCTTTGTTCCAGCAGCACGGGTCCTTTCTGTGCCCTAAATGCACCAAGCAAGATCTGCCTCCAATCTTGAATGTCCTCATCCCTATCCCTGGAACGGTCTTCTCTGAAATACATTGCTGATCCTTCTTCCTCATTTTGTCCCAGTCCATTCAGATATCACTGTATCAAAAAGGGCTATCCATTCCTCCCTGTCAATCCTACTCTGCCTCTTTCTTTTCCTTTCCTGGCCCTTTGCACCGCCGGGTACTATGTATTGCTTTGCTTACTGTCCTTCTCTGCTCCTCCTAATCCTGAAACTAGAATACAGTTTATGAGGAAAGGTGCTTTGTTGTCTTCCTTTAATAAATGCCAATCATGTAAATGTACCCAATGCACATTTATTGAGGAATGAAACAACAAATAAGTAAGTTTTGTCTCAATTGAATCTCGTATTGATTCCCTATTCATTCCAAGACAGGGTTTCATTGACTTTCTCTCAGTCTCTTCTTTTTGAAATAAACAGATAAACTTAAGAATCTGGTTATGTTATATTTTAATAGAAAAATAGCAGAATCTTCTTCAAAAATTAATTAAGGTATTTCTACATTTAGCAAAAACATAAGGGGAAAAGAGGACCTTAATGTCAATTTTGCTGTGATATTTTGTGGAATCAATTCCTATAACCTCTGTTTTTTCAAGAATTATAAAAAGTATATGATATTTTCAGGTGGTAGAATTGTTAATAGAACCCTAAAAACACTAACTGGGTTAAAAAAAAAGTTTTCAGAATAATTCTATCAACTGATAATTCTTAAAAAATGAATGTTAAAGTTTTAAAGATATTATAATATTTACTCATGAATATATTTTCCTACCAAGCTAATCATACCTTGATAATAGACTGAAAACAAGGTAAGTATTATAATATATCAAGAGAAGTGGAGGGATATCTCAGAAAAGAAAGAGATTTTTTTTCCTAATAAGATCTAATTTATATAGGCAATTAAAAAGACAAATTTGAAATTAGTTTTCATTCCAAATAGGTTTTTTTATGAGATCTGAGAAATATTGTGATACCATACACTATATGCCTTTCCAAATTTCCTGTACTTCTTTTTAAATGAAACTTTCTGGTAGAAAATATAGCATTTGAGATCATCTGATCTTTATTCTTTAACAGTTTAGAGTCTTTTCTGCTTCCACTGGGTTAAATTTGAAATATCCAGGTATAAATAGTTTGGTGTTAAATTCCTCACTTTGCTCTTGAACCTCCCCCGTTTTTTCTGGAACACTAGAGGCTACTGTTTTGATCTAAGTTTCTTTAAACTTTAAAGAGGCGACCCAGCATACTGTTTGCCTTTGATGCAGTCTTTCTCTTGTTTGTACTTATTAAGCCAAGTTGCCCATAGTCTCCTCCTTGAAAGTGCCTGTTATACAGCATCTACACACATTGCAATGATGTCCTTTTTGCTGGTTTGACCCATAAGTAATTAACTTATACTAAAACTGTGTCAGTTATGACATGCTCAAATCTGGCCTTTACAAACTGACACAAGAAAATAGTCTTTTTTTGTTTATTTATCCAATAAACTAACAACTTTATAATCGATTTTGTGTGTACTTTCTCAATCCTTGTTGTCTTCAAAGCTTTAGTCCCTGTTGCAACTCGGATCTACTCATTTAAAGGGTTCTGTTAGCAAAAGACTGTGAGGCCCTTGGTATCATCCAATTACACATGAAATACTGGCTATAAACCATATATTGATTAAAACATATTGAAAATAAACCATAGAAAAAGTTATACTAATTCATATTGGATTGTATTAAACTGAACAATTAAATCCTAAATTCCTTATGTAGATGACCTAATTGCTAATCTTTAAAAATGTAACTTTTCCAATTGTATCCTAAAAATATCATGTAGGTATGACTTCTACATACAGTGAAAAGAAAGTGAAATGCTCATACAATTTAACAAACATTTGGACAGCTCTCATCCTATACCATACATTGATGTAAATGATTTAACATCTCAGTTTAATCTTTATGATAACACTGTGAAAGCCAAATTACAATCCCGGTTTTAGAAATGAGGACATTGAAGTAAAGAAGAGATAAGTGACTTGTTCAGTGTCATCTAGCTAGTGAACAGAACAGATGAGATTTGTTCTCACTTGTATGGACTCACAGTTTCTTCAAAACATTCCTGGATATTATACATTTGGCGTGACTGTCAGACGGTAGAGGACCTCACTACACATGCTTTACCTGGTGATTCCTTGGACCCACCCCATAGCATGGGAAATTATGGGAACCTTGCAACCCACAGAGTCACCTCAGAGGAGATGTGGATTTGTGAATCATGGGCCTGGTGAAAACATACCTCCTGTGGAAGCCCCCAGAAACTCTCAACTCACCTTAAGATTCTCAGTATGGGAGTTTTCATATGTGAGTGAGAAAGGGAGAAAAAAAAGTGGTTTTTGTGGGGAGAGACCTGGAGTAAAATTTGGCTTTCCCTGTAACACTTGGATTTCCAATGTGTCATAAATGTGCATGACTTGAGGTTATTGGAGAGAAAGGAAAGAAGAAAAGAATTGACCAACTAAGTAACTGGTTGCCAGTTCAATTAAAACCCTTTTGGGACACATTCATGATATGATCAGATCAACACAGAGCTGCCTGGAGCCATTGTATTATATGTTGAAGTTCTGTGTTTTTAATATGTTCTAATCATTTCCCCCACACATCTTTAATAAATTAGGCATTCTTTTGGCTGCCCAGCTTTTGTAGTCTAGTCACCTCTAGCAGGAGAGGTACCTAGATCCTGGGATTTCCAGGATGTCCTGGACCCCATGCATGTGCTACTCCACTTCAGGCAGCAGTGGATGCTAAAACATCAACAGCTTTGTTGTGAGCCCTGGGAATATAGCAGAGAGCACAGCAAAGTCCCGCTCTCATGAGGCATGTATTGTACTTGAGAAGGACTAATACATGTACTTGTGTGTGCACGCGCGCATATATGTGAGGAATGTGTGAGGGATGTGTGTGTTTATGTGTGAGAGAGAGAAGTAAAAAAAGAAAAACGAAGCAAGGTAATTGAATAGACTTGAGAAGGGCAGACTGCCATTATATTTAAAATGGGCAGAATAGACCAATAAGGTAACATTAAACTTCTTTAATTTTTTTTCTATAGACCATATAAGGCATTTCACAATCTCTCCTAGACTTTAACTTTTCCTAGAAGAAGAAAATGGATGATAAAAGCATATATTTTCAAGTTTGATAGATGGAGAAGAATATTTTTCCTCTTTTTGCTATTAAAGATAATGAAATTCTCACATAGGGCTAGGTAGAAAATTGTTATAACTCAGCAAGAGGGTGACACTAGATAAAATGAATCAAGGAAAACAGAGATTCTTCACATATCTTAACATGACTTTTTTTTTCACAATGGTTTCCACTAAAGTAGAATTTCCCTTTAGTATATGAGCTTGCTAGGCAGGCTCCAACATCTCAGACCTTGCATGCCTACTCCCTCTACTCAGAATCTGCCATGCTTCTCAACTGTCTTCAGGCTTCTCAGCATGGTATCCAGCCCCTTCCCAGAGCACCACCTGCTCAACTCTCTGTGCCTTTCTTATGTCCCATCCCTACACCCACCTGTGACCTCCTTGAAGGGAAACACCGAGCCTGTTGTTTTCGTGTGCCCGATCCCTGGCACAGAGCGAGTTCTCATAACTTATTTGGAATGAAATGACTTCACAAATGAGGTGAGGACAGCAGTGAGGAGTTTAAAATTGCACAGCTAAGCAAATAAACCCTAATCAGCTCTAATCTTTACTAGAATTTGATCTTAAGAGAAATGAAGTTTTCTTTTGAAAGTGGGTCATAACATAAAAGACACTTGTTTCTGCTTTCCAAGTCCACCCCAGAAAGTAATCTCTTGACCTTCCAGGCAAATCTTTAGCAAAGATCAAAAGCTCAGACTTCATATTTTTGAATCTTATTTTTTTAACTTTGTTTTTCTTTCAAAATTTCTGTAGCAGTTAGTCCTATTATAGGTAAATAAGTATGACAATACTTTTGATATTGTACAGTTGGTGTTGATTTTTAAAATGGATTTCTATTTACGTTATAGATTTGTAGAATTTTATAGATTTTAAAATTCTATAAATTTATAGAATTTGTAGTCATTCTTAACCAAAGACTAAAAAAATAGTAATAAAAAGACAAACTGTTGCAACCCATTTAATCATTATTTATTCAGGCTTTTTAAATTGATTTTTTAAAAAAAATAAATGACAGCAGGATGCATTACAATTCTTATTACACATATAAAGCACAATTTTTCATATCTCTGGTTATATATAAAGTATGATGACACCAATTAGTGTCTTCATACATGTACTTTGGATAATGATGTCTATCACATTCCACCATCCTTGCTAATCCCCTGCCCCTCCAATTTCAATAAAAATCTCAATGGAATTCCTCATAGAAACAGAAAGAGCAATCATGAAATTCATCTGGTAAAATAAGAGACCCAGAATAGCTAAAGCAATCCTTAGTAGGAAGAGTGAACAGGTATCATCACTATACCAGATCTTAAACTGTACTACAGAGCAATAGTAACAAAAACAGCATGTTATTTGCACCAAAACAGACTGGTAGACCAATGATACAGAATAGAGGACACAGAGACTAATCCACAAAATTATAATTATCTTATATTAGACAAAGTTGCCAAAAACATGCATTGGAGAAAAGATAGCATCTTCAACAATGGTGCTGGGAAAACTGGAAATCCATATGCAACAAAATGAAATTAAATCCCTATCTCTCACCATGCACAAAACTCAACTAAAAGTGGATCAACGACTTAGGAATTATTCAGGTTTCCTTAAAGCACCTTCAATTTTATGATAGGCATTATACTGAGCTCTGTAGTTAAAAGGATAAGACTTGTTAAAATTTGGGAAGGATTTCTATAGGCCAGGTACCCTCCTGAAAACATGATTTGAAAATATAATATAGTCCTGAATGCCACAATCCTCCAAGTTATGAACTGTTACTACTATAAGTAGGCAAACTAATTACAAAGAAATTGAATAACATCTTCAAGATCTCTTAGCTGATAAGTAATGGAATCAGAATTCTGACCTAAGCTCTGGATTTGACTCATCATTCTGAATCTCCGTTATAGATGGATTCCAAGGGTGAATCCAATTCCTACCCCCGCCCTGGAAGTCCTGCATCTGTCCTCCTCTTACTATGGTCCCAACCAGGGGCAAGAAGTCCACAGAGTACACCCATCTAGGGTCTGTCACCCACTTCTAGATCATCTCCACAATTCTCTGCCCAACAGCCCCAAGCTACTGTCAGGGCCTTCTTTCTTTTGGTAAATCACATCACCCATGTTTCCAAATCCTGGGCAAGGATGACCAAAGGTGGCTGATGCAAGAGAAGTAGATGGAGCTCAGACATGTGGGCTGGAGTGCCCAGGCTACCTGTGGTGCAGAATAAGTTCAAATGTGGAATAGGAGGGGGATGGATCCTAGACTGGAGAGGCAGTGCTCACTGCCAAATTCCCAGCCAGAGATCTAAAGGGATCTAAAGCCAGAGATCTAGCCTCCTAAATTATAAGTGCATAATCTTTCAAGGAAGAAAGATCAACTTTATTGAATTTAATGATTTCTTGGCCTAGTTTATAAGTGTTAAATATTTGGTCTTGCTATGCTCACTGCTGTTTGATCTCTCTTGTTCTTAACCCTGAAAAAATTTAGGGCAGTTGAAATATTTCTGGGGGTGGGGCAGACAAGCAATGGAAGTACCAGGTCAACTGTATAAGAGCTACCTGTGTCAATGAGCTTTTAAATTTCCATAAAAAATCCCTGTTGGGATGTGTACAGATAACAGAGTTCCACCCTCTTATGAAGAGTGTTATAATAGGAGCTAGTGTGTGCATATTCTTAATTTAGTTTTACATTTTATTTTTGCTATTAATTTAAAACTTGTCACGGGCAAGAACATTTTACTGACATGAATGAACTAAATTTGGTCAAATTATTCAGCTGACATGTTTAATATGTATAAATGAGTTAATGTGTTGAGAAACACCACCACACTGCCTTCATGGAGTGAAAGGACAATTTTTCAATATAAAATCAATCTTAATATGACCTTCTTTGTACTTTCACAGTCAGAAAATTGGTATAATTTACACACCAAAAAAACTGTAATGAAAGTCTGAATTATTTCCACTGCAAGTTTATAATTTAATTAAAACAATCCCACCTTTCAACAAAAGTGCAGGGACCAGTACTTGCTAGACAATTATAATATTAAACAGATATATTCAGGTTATTTCCCTGGGTTAGGGGAACAGCTCAGTGGTAGATCACCAGCATGTGCTGGGTTTGATCTCGATCAGCACACACAAAATATTTTTTTCCATAAATAAAAATAAAATTAAAATGTCTCTAACTGAAATTAACTTAGCAAATAAAATTAATATCATTAAATTAAAATTACAATGTTGAATTATAGTGGTCTTCTGGAAGATCATCTTAAGATGATTTTAAAAGATGCTTTTGAGTGCTGCTATTTGAAGTATTAAAAGTTCATCATGTTCTGAAACATTAGATAAGGTCTTAAAAAGTGACCTTTCATTCTGACCTTATCAGTGAGCCGACTATCATGACTATACTGACTACTGGTTTCAGACATACATTACCTCTCCTTTCAAGATTTTGTGTATGTGTGTGTGTTTTCACCGTCAAATACTGCTCTATTTGTCAAAGACAGATTCTTTGCAATTTCAGATATGCATTGGTGTAATTTGATTATTCTAGAGTATTGCCTAAGTAAATAAATTGTCACAGTCCCTGGATAGTCTACAAGGTGAAACAGGAATAGTCCTGGCCAAATCCCTGGGGAGGGATTGGGTTTGGAAGTGAGGAGAAGGGCTGGCAATGAAGGCAGGAGAAGGGGAGACTAGAAGCATTTTAGCTCTGAAAAACTGTGAAGAATATGTCTTCCAGGAATATGAGGTGTACAGGGGATTTTGTTCAGGGATGGTTTGATATTTTGTACTACTTTGAACTTAAACTTCCATTGATATTTCAAGATATGCCAGTGGTAAATGAAGTCCCAGTTGAATGTAGTGTGGTTTTAAGGTCCTTTCCTTGGAATTGAACTGTTGCAGATACTAGGTAGATACAGGCTTTTGGTGGAATGCATCATCCTTATGAATTAGGGGTGATCACTCTGCTATAAAGGAATTTTAGAATATTTGGATCAAACAAAGTAATTAATTTTTATTTCAAAATTATTTTACAAGGACTGGGTTGACAGAATGTACCTTTCAGAGTGTCAGACTAGGTGAAGGCTTTTCTAATAGCCTGCTGGAGAGGAGCTAAAAGGCTAGTCTGGCTGTGCCTGGTCATGTAAGTTATTCATTGACTGCAGCTGAACAAAGAATACAAGAAAGTTGTGGGATGGCCAGCAATTGCTGTAGAACTGGATGTTCTAGTTGGAAACAAAGAAGTCATTGTAGCAAACTGTATTGTTGGCAAAAAAAGACCATGTCCAAGCTGGTCCCTTTCTTAGCACTAGGCATACCTCCCAAGGTATTGCTCCATTGTCTTTATGCATTTGGTTTGGATTTTTTATGGGGAATTGAACACAAATGGGTCATAACTTGCAAATGAGAACCCTCTACAAATGATAGATAGAATTCAGGTTCCAAGAAAATTAGTATCAAGGTGGTAACAATGAAAGTAAAAACAAACACAACACTCAAGATGGAAATCACAGTCTCAGCTATCCTGTTTTGATTGAAAACTTCCATTTAAATGAGAATTTCAATTATATAGATAGAATGAGAACCATCAGGTGAGAGCCAGTGTCTAGAATCATAGTGCCTGACCTTTGAGGTTGGTAATAGAAATATGAGGACTAAATGTTTAGTAACAGTCCTTAATTCCAAGGATGTACCATATTTGATACCTCATGAAGAATCTAAGCACATGCAAATCCAAGACCTTCAATGTCCTGATGCTCCATGGCATCTGATGGGTCTGTGAAGGGTTGAGAGAAGGGACAGGGACTCTGTGCAGCTGGAGAATGAGGCCCAGCCCTCCTTATTAGGGTGCACATTGATGTGAATCTACACATCCAGGGCTGACCCTGGGCTGCTTGGAGGTCAGCTTAGCATCAGTTGTGTGCCAGAGCTCACAGTACTCTGAGGTTGGATTATCTGGTGTCAGACTTTTCGGGGCAGAGGTTGACTTACGGATATTGCGAAAAATCAGAAATCAGGGCTTGTGGGAGAAATTCAGCCTCCCAGGGATGTGTTTGATTTTGAAACAACAACAAAAAAAGACAAGTGTTGCCTCTGACTGAACTTCCTGGCAGTGTAGGAATGTTTGGTCACTCAGAACTATCACTGGATGTTACCCTCTTCTTTCTTACAGATGAACTTCTTAAATATTGATGGCATGAATCTATTTTTTTCTCCTACACCAGATAATTCTAAATCTTTGTGTTTAATTTTTTTTTCAACAACAACAACAAAAAAATCCCAGGTGTGGAATGCAGGTATTCTTGGCATTTTGAACAACTAGATTTTCCTAGGATTGTATTAAGGAACATTCGGCCACAAAATACACCAGAGTTGGGCCTTTGAGTTCTCTAAAACTGCCATAATGTCAGGGGACCTACTAAATGGTCAATCTACTTGAAAATCTTCATTAAGGGTACTTACTGATAAGCAGAGAAGTAACATACCCTGAAAACTTCCAATAACTACTGAATGACCTTGACTTTCAGAAGCCCATCTGTTCTGGTTTGAATGTGATATGTCCCCCAAAAGTTTCTGTTAATCTAGGTATGTTCAGAGTTGAATGATTTAATCATGAGAGCTATAACATAATTAGTGGATTAATCCAGTTAATGGATTAATAATTTGAACAGACTAACTGGGTGGTACCTGGAGAGGTGAGGCATGGCTAGAGGAGGTGAGTCACTAGACACATGCCCTGGAAGGATACATCTTCCCTGTGGGCCCATTCCCCATTTTTCTCTGCCTTTTAGTTGTCACGAGTGGAGTAGGTTTCTTCCCCATGATCTTTTGCTTTGATACTCTGTCCTACCTTAGGCCCAGAGCAATGGAGTCAGCGGATTATGGACTAAATATCTGAAATCATGAGCTCAAAATAAACCTTTCCTTCTCTAAGTTGTTCTTGTCAGGTATTTTGGCCACAGCAGTAAAAATTGGACTAACACTCCTCTGCAGCATGGTGTCACTCTTAAACCTGACTTTCTTAGGAGGAATTTGGGTTCCCAAAATCTTTACCCTCAACTGTGCAAGTTCAGCTTTCTAGAGCTTTCAGGGGGATGGACGATAAGTGGCACAAGATAGTCCAAATGCATTAGTCATAGAAATCTAGGTTATTGGATGTCGCCCAGATACACAGTGACCTCCTCTATCCAAAGGATCACAAGAGGAGCAGCATGAATGTTGTGAGACTGGCAGAGAATTTCAAAATGCAAGATGGCAGTTCCAATCATGTGCATACCTGTGGCACTTTTGGTAAAAGATCTTTCATCCATTTATTTTCTAAATTGTTACCATGCAAAGATGAGGTATAGTGGGGTTCTGGGTGCTTCAGATTTGTACTGGAGGCAAAATCAACACAAGCTTAGGCCAAGTTGAGAGCACAGAAACCTGAAAACACTTGAGTTTGGAATTTAGTTGGCACATGAGAACAGTGCAGAGCCTTCCAGATCAGAAGGGATAGATAAATCCAGGCACTTCTGCATGGGTCAATGGATTTGAAACATGAATCTGAGAAGATAGGCATGCTATAGTCTGTCAAGGTGAGGCAGTTTCTCCTGTAATGCCTCTTTATGGTTGACTGTAATTTCAAAGGCAACTTAGGGATTTAGGCAGAAGTGTTGGGTTGAACCTGAACCCTTTCAAGTGTTGGAAAACAAAAGAGATCTGAGGTCTAATGGGAAGTGGAGTAGGAACTAGAAGAGTTCAGGAATCAAAGATTATACCTAGGGTGTTGGATGTGGGGGAATGATTTCATGTCTCCGAACAGGTTGCTGCTGTTTTGCTACTAATTACTAATCCAGCTGAATGGGCCAGCTCTCAACAGCAGCCTGACAATATGGTGTTCTTTCTAAGAGTCAGAATCTACTGGAGAACCAAACTGAATTGACATGCAATCCTATAAAAAAAGGACTGAGGGAATTCCACAGGGACATTTTCTCTGTACCTCCTTGTTTCCCCTGGAGGCAACATCCTCCTGTGATCTGACCCATATACGCTGCCTGTTCCTTATGGTGACACACTTGTTGGTTCTGCCTTATGTCAGGTTTTGCTGTTACTTCATAAGCTTCACACAGGCACCTATCATATCCTTAAGATCCTCCACAATGCCATGAATTAATAGCAGGCATTAAATAATCTTTTTAATCTAGATAGGGCAGAGGGATTGAAGGGGAAGGAAGGGGACATGGGGTTATTAATGATGGTGGAATGTGATAATCATTATTATTCAAAGTATAGGTATGAAGACACGAATTGGTGTGAATATACTGTGCATACAACCAGAGATATGAAAAATTGTGCTTTATATGTGTAATAAGAATTGTAATGCATTCTTCCATCATATATAAATAAAAAATAGAATAAAAATCATGAATAGAGAAATACCATTGAAATCATTATAACTCAAAAATCTCATAAGAAGTAGATTTTTCTGCTTTGTGCTCCCAAATAATCATTATTTCTCTTTTGAGTAATTCTTTATCCTTCTCTTCATTCTAACCCAGCAGTTTTTTTTAATGTGTCTTCCTTTTTTTATAATTTTTTTTAGTTGTTGATGGACCTTTATTTAATTTATTTATTTTTATGTGGTGCTGAGAATCGAACCCAGTGCCTCACACATGCTAGGCCAGTGTCCTACCACTGACCCGCACCCCAGCCCCTAATCCAGCAATTTTTAATAATACAAACAGAGCTTCCCATAAGAAGGTGAAGAACAAAGTAAAATTCTGGTTGCCTACAGTATGTGTGAAAGGTAGAGTTATAATTAATTAAATTCTATGATCATTCATATTCTGACTCTTTTCAAATCTTTTTAAGATGAATATGCTCATTCTCATGTCTTGGCAAGCACATTATTTAAATTTCCTTGATATTTGAGAATATCCTCACAGTTATCATTTGATCAGATTTGCAAAACCTCACAGTTACCACTTACTCAATAAATCAGAAAGTATTGCATGAGCACCTACTCAGAGTACTTGGCATTGACCAGCTGCTGTGGAGACAAAGAGGATTTCTTGTGGACAGTGTAATTTCTTCTGAGGAACTGTGTGGGTACACACTACAGGAGAGTGACGTAGTCTGGGAGGAGTTTTTGGCTACCAGTGCTGTAGATTTCTCAATCAGACAGGATATAGGACAGATGTGTTCTGATGCAAGACAGAACCTCAAAGTCTCTTATAAATATTAATACTTAATTTCTAAGCTTTTTTTTCTCCTTCAGCTAAGAATTAGAGGGCAGAGCCCTGGTTAATGGAAGGTTCCAGCAACTTTGATTTTACAGTACATATGGTCTGCCTTTGTAAGTACAGCATGTCCTTAGAGACACCATAAAACCCATCAATATAAAGTGGATCCCAGGATATGCATTCTGCACCCTAATGGTACTTATGAAAACTTGCGTTGTTTTTAGCTATTTGTATACACTGTGAAATGTGCGTGTAAAGACAGGAAGAACAAATGTGTGAGTATTCATTTTTTGGAGAGTGGGGATATCAGAGGCAAATTTAGGAAAAAAAGAAATACTACCATGTGTGCAGAGAAGCAGTGCAGAACAGCTCGAGGAGTGAGAGTAGGGTCCAAGCAGAGCTTCTCCAAGGCACATGTCCTGAGTTCCTGAGCTGACTGAGAGAAGGGGAACACGGTGGGGAGAAAGTTAAGTAAATAACCTGGAAATAAACACATCATATCAGAGACAGAGTGTGCACATAGGGCATTTTGATCACTGCAGAGGAGACATCATTTATCATATTCAATAAAGTCACACTGAGTCTTTACAATGTACCTGATATTTCTCTAAGCCCTGGGGGATGGAAGTAAACAAAATGGTCAAAATATCTGCACTCTTGGAGCTTACATTTTAATGACAGGAGAGAGACAATAGACAAAGACATAGAGTGTACAGCATACTAGCCAGTGCTCTGTGCCTTCCACCATCTATAGAGAGCACCCCTCGATGGGCAGCAAGCAGTACTGGCAAGGGAGGTGACAGTGAGGCTGTCACTGAGAAGGTGATATCTGAGCCAAGTCCCTGGGCCTCAGGGGCACATACGAACAGAATGGTCTCCATCTCAATACATCACTCTAAAGGAGGAAACCGGCACTCAAACATACATACCATTTAGAAGATACTCCAATTTCCACTAAAATCTAATTCATGAGTTGATAATTTGATAATTATTGTGTGGCAAGCACTGTTCAAGGTGCATTTAAAGATTAGGGAACAAAAGGACAAAAGTCCTTGTGCTCATGAGTCTTAAATTCTGGGAGAGTGGAGACAAAATAAATAATGGATACATGGTTGTAAGCAATTATCTAGTGTGTTCGAAGGTCATAAGTGCAATGGGAAAAAATAGAGGAGGGTTGGAGGTTCATTTTTTGGAGAGTGGGGATATCAGAGGCAAATTCAGGGGTTCCCATTTTTGTTAGCAATGGCGAAGCTTGAATGAGGACCTGAAGGCACTGGGTGATGAGCCCATGAATACAGGAGGCTAGAAAAAAGGGATGCCAAGAGCCGTGAGAGGCCTTTAATAGGAGGAGTCAAAGTGAGGCATCATTCTGTTAAAAGGGAAAGGGAACATTCAGAGAAGTGACTGAGAGGCTGTTCTTTTGGAAATGCACCATGAATTTCAGGGGGCACTAGGGTGGGATTTTGGAGCTGTAAAGGAGATGTGCAAAGAGGGTTTTGCAGAAGCTTAGAAGGATTAGGACATGCGGGGAGATGAAGGCAAGCCTGGGAGTTTGGGGCATCTTGTAGAGACTGATTAAACAACATCAGTGAGATTAGGAACTCAAGGTAGATAGTGGTGAGGGAGAGGGGAGGCTCTGGGGCTCGCTGTCAATTCCTGTGCAAGAAAGGAAAGAAGTCTTAGGAAGCCTTTTTGGCCTCCAGCATGAAAGACTCACTCTGTCTCTTCCCAATGAGGAGATGGGCTTTCTACAGATGCCTTTAGCTACTCTTAACTCCAGGTGATGAAACTGATCCCCTGTAAAGAGGCACAGGACCTGTGGTTATACCTGAAGGTCATACAGACCAACAAAGCTTCCACAGTGAACTGGTCTAGGGAATACTTTCCAAATTACCTATTATTATTACCTCTTTGAGGATTTCGATTCTTGATATATATACTTGCATATGTATAATATGTAAATTACAGAAGCATGCTCAATATACAAATAAATAACACATACAAATAACTTTGCAGAAGTGTCAAAATACAAATCATGTAAGGATTTGATAGTGAAGAGATCAACTCTACCAGAAGAGAGGAAGGAGGATTTGGTGGCAGAAATATTGTGTAAGTGGCATAAGTATCTATTAGCAGAACTGTAACAGGGAAATGCACAAGGTGCCTCTGCTGGCAGGGAGGAAACTTGACTATGGCACAGGGCATCAAGAGAACCATGGAAGAAGAGACTGTAGACTTCAAAATAGTAGATTTTTTAAAAGAACATTTTGCTGTGGTCTGAATGTTCGTGTTCCTCCAAAATTCATATATTAAAATCGAATTCTCCATATGGTAGTATTAAAGAGAAGGGACTTTGGAGCTGCCTAGGACATGATGGCAGAGTCTTTATGAATGGGATTACTGTCCTTATAAAGGAGGCCTGAAGAAGTGTGTTTGTACCTTTTGTCTTTCTGCCATGTGAGGAAACAGCAAGAAGCCATCATCTATTAGGAAGGGGCCCTCATGAGACACCAAATCTGTTGGCACCTAGATCTTGGACTTTCCAGTCTCCAGAACAGTGAGCAATAAATTCTGTTCCTAATAAATCACTCAGTCTAAGATATTTTGCCCACAGAACAATTTCATATACTTTTCTATTTCTCCAGTGGTGGACAATCACCCAAGGGTTTTTTTTTTTTTTTTTTCTGTATCAGTAGTATAATAATGTGATCACACTGAATCAGCGAGTAGAACTGGCAACCACGCATATAATGATTTTTAGTGGTAATGCTGATTGTGAGAGATTCTAAGAAGGTTGTTGCAATAAAGCAAATGACAAATGAGGATCTATACTAGAATGCAATCAGTGGAAATAGAAATGGGAGACCTGAATGCTGAAGACACAGAAGTAGAGGTAGAGTCCTAGCAACTCACAGGTTTTGGGTACCCTGAGGGGGAGAAATCTGTTTGACCACAAAGATTGAGATGAGTGTAAATGGGAAAATAATGTTAGTTAACAGAAATAGGTCATTCAAATTAGGAAGAGGAACATGACTTTTATTTGAAACCTGTGGATTTTGAAGATGCATCAGGAATCTAAGGGGGATGTCCAAAAGATTGCTGAAAATTCTGGACAGACTTGGGTGCTAGTTTGGAACTAAAGATACTAATTTGGTAGTCATGTGTGAGGAGCTGAGTCTTAAAGTTTTGTTAGCTCATGAAACCTGGAGGTGTGAAGGTGAGGAAGAGGATGTAAAAATAGCCAAAGAGATGAATAGGGGAGTAGTGTGAGAGTGGCTGAAGTAATAGAGTGCCCACTCACTGTTAAAAGGCAGAGGACATTTAAACATTGCTAAAACCTAGTTGCTAAATATAATTAGGAAATTATTGTTTGCCTTTGAGTGAGCAATTCATTCAAAGGCAAAGAGGAAATGATCTTGGCAAGGAAGAGAAATCTCCTTTTCCAAACAGAGAACAAAGATAATTTTGAGTTGAAAAGAATGAAGATCACTTAGGTATTCTCTGTAATATAAAGTAAATCTAAGGTCATATCTAAGTCGGAAGATATGCTAAAATTTCTTGAATGATTCAGAAGAAAGAATTAGAATAGTGAATGTGAAAAAAAAAAACATGTTGAGTAAAAGTAGGGTTTAGGAGCCAAATGAGATGAGAAAGAAATTTTAAAAGGGTCTCTTTCGTCCTTATCTGGCTAATGGCTATGTTCCCCAAGGCACCTCAAGGCGACTTCAAACAGATTTGAGCTGTTGCTTGTTATCCCATTTGTGTCTGACCTACTTCTGTGTACTTTCAACTTTATATTTTAGAGTTCTTGGCGCAGTAGCATGCTTTCTGTTTCATTCTCTGATTCTTCTTGAATTTGTCACTATTTAGCTTCTCTTTGGTTACTTGAGCCTAAATTCTCCTACGCGGTTTTATGATCCAGTGGTCCTCTTAATGGCCTGTGAGAATTCCTGTGGAAGCCACTGGCCTCGGGGATTCTTAGTAGCTCTGTCCATGGTGGAAGCAGTGAGGTGTGGGAGTGAATTGGGTGAGGCTGAAAATCCTGGAGCAAAGTGATAAATCCATTGTAAAAGTTAGAACACATTAAATGTGTCTGGTGATGATAGCAAAATAGGGTCTATTAAATCAAAACTGTGAATTTAGAAAGAAAAAAAAGTGGATAAGTTTTCAGATGAGGGTTGGGGCAGCATCCCAACAGTAGTAGTCAGAGCAAGGAGAGCATTAAAACTGTTTGAAAATTTCTCTAAGTAATGATGGACTCCAGGCAAAGATGAGTTATGATGAAGGGGAAGCCATAGCTGGATTATTTTAGGATTATGGGGACTATGAAACAAGAATTTTAAAGGACAATATGGATAATATGGCATTAATATAAAATTTCCTATGTATACTAGCTCTACCATGTGTATGTTTTCAAATTCCAGCAAAATTAAATAGGACAAATATTAATTGGAATAGTTGAAGATAATTTAATTATTATAATAGATTCAGTATCTATCCTATAAGGTACAATTAGGTTAAAATCTTTTGATTATAATTCAGAATTTTCTTTTGCCTGAATACCTAAATAAAATAAAACGTAGAATAGATATAAATATTTAGAATCATTCTTGAAATTGTGGATAGAAGAAATTTTACTTTAGAGAATATGATATAAACTATATTATTGTTTGTGTAGTTCAAATCACATTAGTATTATAGTGATAGTAATAGCATTAATTACTATGGTGATCTTACATTGGTATTACTACATTTCTATTAATAATAGCAGTAATTACTATGATGATCTTACACTGGTATCACTACATGTTCTGTTAATTTCTCATGCTGCTGAGAGTTTACAAAAAATTCAAGTAGAATATAAGAAATAAATTTTTGAATTTGAAAATATTTTTATCATCTCAATTGAGCTTAATCCATATGAAAAAAACATTTAAATAATTTACCTCTTAATCTTCACAGAAGAAAATTTGTAAATCAATCAAATACTGTATAGGGATGAATAACTTTAATTAACCATTAAGCAATCTGTAAGCCAAAAGACTTATATAATGTGTCATTGGTTTACTTTTTAAAAGCTATATAATGTAATTTAATGTTTTCTCTGTAGCCTCAGAAAAAGCATGTTTCTTCACTATGCACAGATTGTACATATAGGATTCCATCTAAGTTTATTTATGATGTTATTTTAAATAGCTTGTACTGATATAATTTAACCAATAAACTTCATCAGTTTAAATATTGATGTATAGGGTTTGACAGACACATAGGCCTGTGAAACTCTTGCTGCAGTCAATATGTAGAACCCCCCAAAATTTGCTCATATCACTTTGCTGACAATGTTGAACATGAAACCGTGAATCATCATTTTGCATTGTGGGCAACTGTTAAATCTGAAGTATAAGGATTTTGGTGACCTTTTAAAATAAATCTTTTCTATTTGTACAAGTATCCTTAAAATAATCCATAAACTAACAGAATTGTATGTGCTGTAAAGTCGGAGTTCCCCACCAATCATTTTAACTCATACTCTACTTTTTCAGTGTTTTCATGGCACAGTGGATGAATGCAGCACAGAATGAGGGGTGGGGATCAGTTTCCCCACTTCATCAGCTGGCAGGCACAGTCTCAGCAGAGTTAAATTGTCAAACCAAGGTCAGGAGACTACAGGGTTAGGACGAGAACAAGTTGCCTTCTTCCCTGTTCCAGATTTGGCTTCCAGGGCAGAACTGGAAATTCATAAATGGAAACAGCAACTGTGAACACCATTTCATGTGCTTCTGCCTAATTTGCATGCAGCTCAGAGACATCCCCTGGCAGGAGATGGGGAAACACAGTTGTAAAAGGAGCTGCTCTCCCATGCTGAACAAGCACCAGCCAATCTGATTCATGCGCTCAGGGAGACGTTCAGGCTGGGACTTTTATGCTAAAAACTCAGAGTTTCCCTGTGCATAGTAAAAAAATGAATTTTTGAAAAGGGCACTGAAGTATTTGGGGAGGTCTTTGGCACTGTGGGGGTAACATAATCCTGCTGAGGAGAACCTAACATCCCTGTTTTTAGAGTGGGAAAATGAGATTGCCTTGGTATGGATCATTGGAAAAATAACAACATTCAAGAATTATCTTGAGGTACACAGGAATTATCATTATTATTATTATTGAGTGATCACTTAAGGACTAATAATAGTAATACCAAAGGGTTTCCAGTCTTAATTTGGAATAGCTGTCTTTATGTTATTCCCTTTTTGGACAGTGTTCAGAAGGAAAGGCTCTACAGTTAAACGCATTCCCTGTACTTGTTAGCTGTGTGACTTTGGGATGCAGTTTAGCCTCTCTGAAGTTTAGTTTCCCTTCGGCAAAATGGGCATTAGTGCTTTCCTCATTGGATTTTTATAAATTTACAAAATGCTTGATATATGACCCATTTTTTAATATTCTCTGATTTTCTCCTATTGTATATATGGATTTCATTTTTCAAGGTGGCAGTGTCCAATTTTTTTAACTTGTTTGAATTTTGCAATATAACACAAAGAAAACCAAATCATAAGTGAACTAAAATTCACTTTGAGTTTTATATGTTTATTTTACTTGAAACAAAATTCCTTACAGTTTAGGGTGGCTCTAATCAAATGCACACCTGCAATGGGACGTCAGATTTTAAAGATACTTCCTAGTAAATGCATTCCTACTATCCAAGAGCTGTTATTTTTAATCTTTTTTTAACCAAGGCACTTAAATTCGACATGAAAAACAGTTGTTGTTGTTGTTTTTGTTGTTCTGTTTGTTTTGTTTTTAAAGTGGAAGAAAGGAAATTCATACCTGCCAAGAGTTGGAGAGGAAAGGAGAATAGGAAGAGCCCCTGGAACTCTTTCAATCTAGTATGTTAAATTGAAAACATTATTTAGAGGAACAGAGTGGGAAACGGTGAATACTTTGGCTTTTATAGAAAGGGAGTGTGCCTCATAAACAGGACAGTTGGAATGTATGGAAAAGTTCCAGTTAAAACAAGAAACAAAGCACATGACTAATATTGCTTTTCCAAGTTAGACAAATACAGCTTTAACCAGAATTTACCTCGAGGGCCTCTGGAACCCTCCTTGAGTCTTGAGATGCTGAGGCTTTTTGAAGTTCCAGGTCTGAATTAGGAAGGACATGTGGAGAGCCCAGAACCCCCATCTTTCCACTTAAGTTTCTCTCACTTTACTTTCTCACAGATTCCCACCAGGTGTCAGAGGACAAACTGCTGTGCTTAGATAAACAGCCAACTGCAAAACTGAATGGGATGCTCTTCAGGAGCTACTCTTCTATGCTGAGTGACCATTTGGCCCACCAAAGAAATGTCATGGCCTAGGAAAAAATAAGAACTGCCAAGTCATTTTCAAATGCAAATGACAAACTTTCTTTATTTTCCTTCATCTGCTTCGCACATCAAATAATATATGTCAAGATGTACATAGGATGTGATCTAAACATAATCAACTTTCAATCAGATTTCTGCATTTTACTTATTCTTCAAAACCAGCTCCAGGCCAACATGTTTATATTGACAGTCCTTCATGGCTAACACTTGGGGTTATTTTTCTCTTTTCATGTTCTTTCTAATCTTTGAATAAAGTGTCTTGGTTATTTTTGCTTTTCATTCCACAACACCAAAACTACTAAGAATTTAGGGTGACCTTAATCTTCCACTTACCTCAGAAACAACAATTTACATTTGTTGTTCCTGTAGAACTTTTTTTCCTTTCAAGAAAAAAAAAAGATATTTAGGGTAGAGCATAAAACGATAAAATGTACAGTCACCCACTATGTGCAACAATTGGAGCATTTTCAGAGCAAAATTGATTACAATGTGTATAAGTGGATTACAACACAAAATTCTGTTATGGTCCCATCTGACCAAGCTTCTTATGATAATGGATTTCAATACCAATGAGTGTCATTAGTGGCTATACAGTGGTTCTTCTTGTAAATTCCATCATGAATTAGAGTTATGATTGATGCCGTCCCAGCCCTTTAAGCTCTGACTCACATTGGGATTGCCCCAAAGAAGGCAGGGCAGACTAGTGGAATGTGTAGCATTGCTCCATCCTTCCCTAATCTGCCCAGGATCAAAAGGGACTTTTTTTTTTCTTTTTTGCTCTCCAACGATTTTATGCCAGCATAAACATTATTATAATCACATGAATTATTTGCTGTGTAACAGGAAAGGTTGAAATTTGTCTCTGGAACATACAGGTTGCATATAATCAAAGCCTGAAAAACTCAAATTTAGAGAAGCAAAGATATTACTGGTATTTCCTAATACTGGCATTATGAGGAAGTTCTGCTCAGTAACAAATTATTTAAACATAGAGGGAAAAGGGACATTTGCTGAACCAAAATTTGGTTTAGATCTAAGCAACAACAAAATGTAAAGGAATGTAGTAGTTATTTCAATTTGATATCATTTTATTAAATATCCAAAGTTCTTTAGAAAGAAATTTGATTGTCTTAAAATAAATCAGCAGAACTGAACAATATCAGAATACCAAATATAAACAAACAAACAAACAAACAAAAAAGTGTCACTATAGGTAAATTTGTTTTCAAGATTTGGAAGAATCAAGATAAATTCATCCAGATGTATATCATTAAGTAAACATAGTAATGTCGCCTTTTGAAATAAATTGCTTTTGGAAATGAAGGTTATTTAAAAACACGAGTAGTCAAAAATTAGAAAAATCTCAGTAATTAAATTGCTAAATTAACCTCAACATAGAATTCCATTTATTCATTACATTTTTTTCTGAGTGTGATCCAGGTGTGAGACTCATGTACTGGGAATATAAAGAAAATGAGTTTAAGCCTTTGTGAGGCCAGAAACTGAGAGCCTAGTAATCTCAGTTTTCCAAGGGAAAACAGACTAACGAAACATGAAAAATTACATCTCTTCAATATGAGGGGTCTGCTTCACATAGAGTAAAGTTAGGCTTAACAAGTTTTTAAAAAACTATTAAGCTGAATTCTGTTTGTCACTCTCTTCTTATCTTTCCAAACTCAGATGAAAATTCATGGGTTAGACATTGTTTTAATCTGTTAAATTTAAGAGAGCTCTTAGAATAGCCTTACCTTAGATCAGGTAGAGGGAAGTGAAGGGAGAGAAGGCGAGGGGATGTTGAGATAGGAAAGATAATAGAATGAAACAGATATTATTAATCTATGTATATATGTGACTGTGTGACCAATATGATCCTGCAACATGTACACTCAGAAAAATGAGAAATTATTTCCCATGCATTCTACTGTCATGTATAACTAATTAAAACAAAACAAATAAAAACATTTAAAAAAGGACAATATCAAGAAAGTGAGAGGGTTCATGGGAGCAGGAAAGATGGTGGAATGAGATGGACATCATTACTGTGGGTACATGTATGACTGCACATATGGTGTGATGCTACATCATGTACAACCAGAGAAATGAAAAGTTGTGCTGCAATTGCATATGATGAATCAAAATGCAGTCTTCTGTCATATATAGCTAATTAAAATAAATTAATCAATTTAATATTTTTTTTAAAGAGAGAGCCCTTAAAAGCAGTACATTAAATAGGATTGGGGTAAAATGTCTTCTTCCCATCAGACAGTTCTGAGCGACAGACTTAGTGTACCGGGAGAGGCCGGTACACTGCATCTTTAGCAGTGGCTTCCCTAAGACAACTTCCCTCTAAATATGGTGCTGCAGGTCAAAACACCACATCTATGTTCCAGGCAGAAAGAAAGAAGACAGGCAAAGGGCAACACTCTTTTTTTGAGGAGCTTTCACAGAAGCCTCATTAAGCAGCTTCCGGCTTCATCCCAATCAGTAGAACTAGTCATACAACCAGCATTGTTGCAAGAGAAGCTGGGGATTGTGGCATTTCAGTTCTTCTTAGTGCCATCTTCAATAAATATAGGACACTGTCAGTGAAAAAAAAAATAGCACAGGCAGGCAAATAGCAATTTTCTACCTCAATACTTTGGTTGTTTATCACTTTATGGGGTAGAGCATTGTAGTAGATGTTGTTGGAGCCCACTGGGACTTATTTTATAGGGCAGGCACACCCATCCCCAGCTGCTCTAAGTTATGGCTGTTGATGGCTAACAGCTGCCGCCTTCTCAGAAGAATTGCCCTCCACCAAAAGAAGCCACATTGCTTAGAAGTGTCTGGGAGGTCAACCCTGCTCTACCCTTCACCAGGCTGCCTAGTAACACTCAGCTCAGGGTTTAAAGCCAGGCCTCCTTGCCTCAGGACAGGAAAACACTGTGGCATCTTTTATCCTTAGAGCCCTGGGTAGGATCAGTCTGGTAGCAGACTTCAGTTGTACTTTGCTTAGTGCCTTGTCCTCTCCTGACCACTTACCTCACTTCCTTTCTCAATAAATCACTTTTCAAGGATCTCTATCTAGGTTTTCCTCTGATAATTATTTTTTCTTACAGTTTTATCATTCCTTCACATTTCTCTTAAACTGCAACATCATTATGCCATCTCCTTTCCTTTAAATGAACCTTCGAACTGCCAAACCTAATCACCAGAACCCCAAATTGTGCTTTCACTCAACATACATACTGTTATATGTTTTTTTCAAATCAAAGAAGAGTGGAAATTATTTCAAAAAAAAAAATAATTTTCCCCAGTAAGATACTCATTTTCATTATTATGGGCTGAATGGCCACTTTCTACAAATTTGAAACTAATCAAACAGTAGTAATTTGTTGGATGATACTATAGAGGGTAGTGGTTTCTAAACCCATTACTTAGGACCATAACTACAAATATCAAGATGAATTTTCCAACCACTTCTCTATGGGCACAGTTGAAATACACATTTATTGCACAGAAATCATTTTAGTAGCTAAAGTTTCACCACAGACATTATGCAATTTTTAAACTCTTCTTCTTTGCCAGTAAAATTTCGTCTCATATATTCTAAATACTAAATAAAATGGCAAAAGAAAATGCTATGAAATAACATGGTTTGTGTTATGTATTTATAAAACACAAGAACACCCAGAGAAAAAGGAAAACTAGAAGTTGTGTAGATTTTTTGTTCCCTTGTTTGGAGATACAGTTTCTTTTGTAAGAAACTTTAGGAAACTTCAATCCAAAACTTGGAGAGTTTTTTGCTAATGGAAAATAATTAGAATTTGAATGTATTTCTTTGTCTTAATTTTTATATCAAATAATAGCATGCATTAAATTTCTGCATAAAAGAGAACTTCAATGATCAGGTACTATATTTTTGAAGGTACTGGTAACATTTAGAGGACCATGATTTTATTTATATATAATATATACACACATATGTATAACATAATCAATATATAAACATATTCTGTAACATCATAATTATATAGATATGTATATAATGTATAAAACAAAAAATTCAGAGTTATAGTTTGAACCTTACACTTGAATGTGGCCAGTTTGTCTAGTTTCAACTGTTATCAAAGTAGAATATGTATTCTTTGTAAATATTTGCTTTTTTAAAATGAAGTAGCTTTATGCAATTATCGAGATTAATTTAATTTGTTTAGTAAGATCAACTAAGAAAGGGATACTGCCTGGGGAAAAAAAAACATTTCTCACAAATAATTCTGTCTAGGCATGATAGGAGACTCTAATTGGTTCTAAATATCATGGACTACAATCTTTATCAGCCTTTATATGTCCCTTCTTCCAGATAACTGTAGATATTCTTTATGTTATACTGAAAGATTGTTATAAAGATTAACAACAACACAAAACAAGGAATGTTTCTTTGTAATTTTCGATTATCTCATCATTGATTTATGGAAAGATCCCAATGCAAACATTGAAGTTTCCATTGTCTTTTTTTGTTTTGTTTTGTTTTGTTTTGGAGATTTTTGTTTTTGTGTATTTGTTTCTCTTTCTCACTTCTGTAGATTAAATATTTGCAAAGTAATATGAAAAAATTGCATCATCCAAAACAAAAAATAATTAAGCATAGATCATAAATATGTAGTTTCTGATATTTGGGTACTCTATCCTTTTGATGATGGGTATTTATAATATTTTTGACTGGCAGTTAGGTCATTTCACATGTGTCACACACATTTAATTCTGGGAAATAATTTAAAAATTGCTTGATTTCAATCAATGTTTACCTTCCAAATAGAAATAAAATTAAAGCATTCTAAGAGCATTTCAGGGTCATGACAAAAAGTGTATTTGTAATAAATCAGCCTGATTTGTCTATATTTAAATTTCTTGATTTTAAGAGTCATTTTAAATAATTAAACAAAACACAATAACTTTTTATTTAATAGCAATTTTTATATACTAGCTATGTATTTCAAACTTGGTCTTTTTGATCCAAGGGATTTTCACATTAAGGACAGCAAATTATATTTACTACAAATGTAAAGACATATAACATCATCCTTTTTTCTGAGCCTAGAACCTAATACATGCACACATAGTCACACAAATAGGTAATACATACATAAGTGTATGTATATGTACATGTGATTTATTACAATGAGATTATAACAGCTTCTTTACTGAATGCCCTCTGTGCCCTGAGCACTACGCTTCTCATGTTTTGTCTCACTTCATCTTCATATCAGCAGCTTGATGTGGATGTACTTAGCCCTGTGTTGCAGTGTAGGAAATGATGGCTTAGAGACTTGAAGTAGCTAACCTAAGGGCACATGGCTGATAAGCAGCAGTGCGATGGAGGTTTGGAGGTTCCTTCCCAGTTAGTCTGTTAGCAATGCTGCCTCATCAGTCTGTTACCTGCAGTAGTCACATAATGAGAAAAAACAAGCCTCCTGTCCATGCTCCCACACTCGTAGACCAAGCAATAGAATTATTTAGAATGTATGCACTTGTTGTCAATAGACTGTCAAATCCTTTACCACTGTGCCAAGGCAGCACATTTTTTAATAACATGGAGTTCCCGAGGCACTGAGGGCTAAAACAAATGAACACAAAATGAAGAATTCTATGATAGTTAGTTTTAAACAATGTCATTCTGCTTCCAGTCCTTATGAGTTTTCATAAGGATCCATAAAAAGTTCCTTCATAAAAATTCAATGCTAGAATATGGAGAATAGGGTGCTTAGTGTGCCATTCCGGGACTAATATCTGAGCACGTAGCCACCCCAATCACAGAGTGGGAAGCAGAACCAGTCAGGCACATGCTCTGATGAGGTGTCAGGGCAGTGCCCAGGGCTTCTAGAAACCACCACAGGAAAGCAGCCTTCCTGCTGTGTTCTTGCGTCAGAGATGAGAGGGCAAATGAGCTGGGCAAACCCAAAGGCTGATGACAAATTGCCAGTGTCTGTAAACAGCAATTGTGCCTTGAAGTTGATGCGTGTGCTTAGATTCTATTCTCACAGAAAGGTGTGTGAGTGTTCACATGTGTGTGAGTGGGAGAGAGAGAGAGAGAGAGACAGAGAGAGAGAGAAGGAGGGAGGGAGAGAGAGATTCCTAGTATATGCTAACTGGTAGCATTTATAATACTTTGCCCATTCAGTGACAAGAATTGCTATAATTGATGTGATATTTGCATGTTAGGTATTTTACTAACTTGCACATTTTAAAATTAAAAAGAAAACCTTTAAAATTCTGCCTGTCAAATTGTATTTAGCTTGTCTTCTGTGAAGTATAACCATGACACTCTCCAGAAATAATGTTTGACACAGTTCCCATGGAGTTCAATTTATGGCTTCCCTCCAGTTCTGCAGAACCATATGATCTGCCTCCTCCAGGTCCATTTATGGGATTTTTTCCCCCCTGTAGTTACGTAGAGTCTGAGAAATGTCAGCCCCGGAACCTGGGAAGTATTGACAGGACCAAAGTGTCTATCCCTCTCAGTCAACATCCTTAGTTGTCTGAAGTTTAAAACAGAAGTTGGCACTGGAACTTTTTAAAGAAAAGAGAGATTTTTTTCCTTGTAAATTTGTTATGTATCATGTGTGCTACAGGAGTAGGAGCCCAATCTGAGTTTGAATTTGGATTAACTTGGGACAAAATCCTACAACCATTAGAATTAAGACTACAGTCTTGGGGCTGGGGATGTGGCTCAAGCGGTAGCGCGCTTGCCTGGCATGCGTGCGGCCCGGGTTCGATCCTCAGCACCACATACCAACAAAGGTGTTGTGTCCGCCGAGAACTAAAAAATAAATATTTTAAAAAAAATTCTCTCTCTCTCTCTCTCCTCTCTCACTCTCTCTTTAAAAAAAAAGACTAGAGTCTTAGAGTTAGCGGCTTCCTTTCCATGAGAATGCTGTTTTCACTACTGACAAGAAAGCTCTACCTGTTGAGTAAGAAACTTGGTCAAGGGTGAACTGAAATAGCTCTTACTCCATGATCTACTTATTTCAAGGCCAACAGCTTGTAAAAATCAAGTTACATCTAAGTCTCAATCCTTTCATGTTGCTCTAGCATAATACTATACACTGGGTAATTTATAAACCACAGAAATTTATTTTTATTTTAGTGTGTGTGTGTGTGTGTGTGTGTGGTATTGAGGACGGATCCCAGGGCCTCATGCATGGTAGGCAAGTGCTTTACCACTGAGCTACATTGCCAAACTTCACAGGAATTAATTTCTTATAGAGGCTGGGAAGTCCAAGATAAAGACTCTCATTCAGAGTCTGATGAAGGCTTTCTGCCTCACACAGGAAAAAAAAAAAGCAGTGGGTGGAAAAGGCTGAACAGGTGTGAGGCCTCTTGTCTCAGGGGCCTAGTCCTATTTACCAAGGAGGAGCCTCAGGTCTAATCACCTCCTCCAGGTCCCACCTCTTAACTACTGAACTGGAGACTGAGTTTTAACTTACAAATTTTGGGTACACACTGAGATCATAAGACTCTGCCAGTGTGCTTGATTTCTAGACCTATATCAATTTTCTTTCAGAGAACAAAACTGGAAAGGTTTTTCACTCTTCTGAATATGTTTAGGGGTAAGCAGATTTCACATTTTGTAGTTAAACCAGATGGAAGATTTTTAGTCTAAGGAGCCTTCACACTTAGGTGGCCATGATTGTAGTGAATTAACTAAAACATTAGTAAATTTTAGTTCTTGGAATTCTAGACCACATCTGGAAAGACCAGTGAAGGACTTTCAGATAATGTGTTTAAAATGATGTTATAAAGCCAAGTACAAATGGTATAAGGAGACTCGGAGAGTAAATAACAAATTAGCAGGGGTTCTAGAGAAGGATGTTTCATTTAACCCAAACCAGGCCTGGGACATACAGGGTAGGGTACTGTTGCCCAGTTATCACCTCTGCTGACACTGCCAGCACCCATGCTGAGCCACATCCAAGGCAGGACTGTTTTACCCTGGATTCCAGAATATTGGGGAAGTTGAGAAAGAGAAAGTAAAAAGAAACCAATTGGAATTGTCCCTATCCCTTTTAAAACTACATGTCAATGTGTGGTTATGTACACAGAACCACACATCTGGGTGCATGTGAGTTTTCTTTAATTCCTATTAGAGTTGTTAAAGAGAAACACAGTTTAGAAGAAACAAAATGAGATGGCAAAGTGGTACCAGATGTCACTGCCTCCAGAAGCCATTCTTAAGGGTGTCCTACTCCCCAGCCCTGCCCACATGTGGAAAAGTGAATCGTACATGATCTTCAAGTGATCCAATCTGAAAAATTGAATTAACTAAAACAACTCATTCATTCAATTAGACCACTTTACTTTTGACCACCTTACTTTTTAAAATTTTTTTGACCACTTATAAACTACTGAGTCATGCCATTGTGTCTGGCCCTGATATTTCTCACACCAAAATAATCAATACTGACACAATCGGAATTTCCATTTTAACTATGTTAAATGTCCATCAAGATTATTTCTCTGACGCTTCATTCACTATGACTCAACATGCTTTTCACGTGGAGAATGATGTCTGCATATGCTAATTTTTATAAGAATAACTCTAGAATCTCTCCACCCAAAACTACTTGGTTCAGAGAATAGGAAATACAATGAGACTTGAACATGCTAAATAATTTGGAGGATCCCCTCTTACTGCAGTGACTTCAAGCCAAACTACAAAATCTAAAATCAATTTCCATCATCTCCTTTCTCCCATATAAAACTAAGTAATACCTATCTGGGTATCTGATAGTTACAATTAAGTTGACTGTTCCTAAAGAAAATATACATTATTTGATGTTATGTATTTAAAACAAAAGGTCATCTTATTTAAGTTTTCAAAACCATTCTGGTTAGGGTTGGGGCTGTGGCTCAGTGGTAGAGTACTTGCCTAGCCTATGTGAGGCACTGTGTTTGATTCTCAGCACCAAATATAAATAAATAAAATGAAGGTCCATTGACAATTTTAAAAATATTTTTTAAAAAGCATTCTGGTTAGAATTGCTTACACTTCCTAATATGAGATCAACCATAACAGCTCATTTTATCCTTCATTACAGAAGACAATAGATGCACATCTTCAGACGCAGTGTCCTGCGCCAGGTGCCTTGAGCTGGGTCCAGAATGTGGATGGTGTGTTCAAGAGGTGTGCCATTTTTCTTCTTTTTCTTCCTTGTTTTTCTTTTCATCACAGTTGACTTTCTCTCTAGGATGATTTCATTGCCTGACTATTTTGTGCCTTGAAGGTGTATCAGGAAAAAAAAAGATAATGCTGACAGGAATTTTTTATTTGGTTTTATGCTTGGAAATGGCATATTTGGCTGAATATAAAATCAAATATAACTTTTTATTGGGAAAATTGTGGTAATTTTGAAATGAAGTGAAAACCATTTCATGTTTTCCATCTGTTCTATAGAAAGAAATGGCAAACACTGATAATAACTTTTGATAGTTCCGTAGGATTCCGTGTGAAATTCTTGCTGCAGCTTGAGGCACAAGGTCGTATACTCAAGTTGGAGTGTTAGCTTATGCTTCCAAATTAAAGAAAAGCAAGCTAATTTATTGGTCCATTTTATTTTTTTTTTATTTGAACTACTTGAAGATAAATTATTTACTTCATTTCCTGACATTGTACATCAATTTATTGGTTACATATGGAAAATATGATGCTTTTAACATGTGACTTGTTCATGAAATATTATATACTATGTTCTATGGAATAGAGAATAATCCAGAAAATGTTATTTTTCAAAATTAGTATCTTTGCATTCTATAAGAGAAAAAAATCCTAATGACAAAATTCTTAGTGTAATAATTATAATGTATTTCTTCTTTCTTGGCTCTAAAGTTGTTTTGAAAGTTCTTTTTTCCTTTGTCAATTATATTCAATCAAAACTATCTATATATAATAAGTTGCACTAAAGAAATTGTCTTTTACATTGGGGTTTCTTTTGTTGTGAGATTGTCTAGGCAATTTTATATTTACTTATGAAGCTCCTGGGAATTGGAACAGATAGGGTTTTAAGGGCCTTTTGCTTGATATGGAGATAAAACTGTGGCTTTGATCTCCTCTGACTTAACTCAGCAACTACAAGTACCATCATCTTTCCACCTTCTCTTGTTACTGCTTGTTCTGAGGCAGCCCCCAGCAGGAAAAATTAATCAAGGATAGTAGGCATAACTATTCTCGATGAAACAAGTCAGGGGAGAGGCAGGGGTGGGGTACACAAGACAGAGCCACATCTGTAAATCAACAGATTTCTGCCTGACAGCCTGAAGCTCCCCACCTGCACTCTGGGCTCCACCAGCAAAAAGATGAGATCCTTTCCTGAGTTCAGAAGGGCTTTACACAACCCATGGAGTCAAGCAATGTGACAGACAAGAAAATTTGAGTCTTAGGGTACAATCTCATGACTTCTTATGAGCCAAAGACCAGCAGACTTCATTCCATTCTCTGAGTCTGTCTTCATCTGTAAAACCTTGAACTTGGAGTTTACTTATTCTCTCTGTTAAGAATGTTTCTGACCTAAGCAACATCATGCTATTTTAGATTCTTACTTCCTCACTAAGAAAGATCCTTAGAGCCCTGAAACTTGCCCACCTGACCTGCAGTGCTTTGGGGAGGGTATTTGGAGAAACTTTCAAAGATGGTTCTGAAGCCCAGTTGTCAGCCAACTGGAACAGCAGATTCCAGAGGAAGCCCCATTCCATCTCACAGTTCTGACTGACACAGAGCATCAGAAAAGCCACAACTCCGTGAAAACAATCAGTCCTGACACAGAAGGAAGGATCTGGGGTATTTAGAAGGATCAGTAATCAGGTGGAGGGAGGGCTAAGGGAGAGAAAGGTGGCTACCCACCCAGTGAGGGATGGTGGGGGGCAGGTCCTTTGTCCACAGTGGGCAAACCCTCAGATAGACTACTCAGGGAAACATGTTAAGAAATTAACTTGACTGTTCATGTCACTAAATTTTCTTCTGTACAACGTGGTATAGTCTGATTTATATATTGAAAAACAGGCCCTAAAGAGAGACTGAATTGGATTCAAATCCCAGTTCCACCAGTTTCTAACTCTGTGAACTTGGATATGTTCATCGCTTTGAACCTCAGTTTTCCCTACCTCCGAAATGGGATTACTATCTGCACCTGCCTCACAGTCTTTGAAGACATAATAAAGCAACATGTGGCATATAGGGACTGCTTAAGAAATAGGAGTCATAATTAAGAGTAGGAGTCATAATTCTATAGAGCTCTGGTGAGGCTTAGAAAATGTAGATGATGGCCTGTGTTGATAACTACCTCAGAGCAAGCACCCAGTCTTAGGGCTCTGGCCAGTGTTGGCAATATTTTTGAGAGGAGCTGTCCACTCCCTTCAGGCTTACCTGACATCATCGGGAGACAGAAAGCATTGTTGAATTTTGGAAGATCACCCATCATTTAGGCACAGATGCAACTGGTGTCTCTGATTTTTCAGCCAGTAAGCTGAAGGGAAAGGGAAGGATGAGGTTTTGTTTTTCCCCTATTCATGATGAGAACATAAACAATAATAAAATAAGCCTGGCTTATATCATTTTCAAGGCTGGTAGAAATTAAAAATAACAAAATAATTAGACAGTGGATACTCCCTTAGATTGTTTTCTTATGTAGCATTTTTATCCGCCATTCCATGTCTTTTACTTTCTCTTTTCTTCCATGATACATGGAAGTAATCAGAAAACAATTGGGATACAAAGGACCTCATCAGTATTAGGTTTAATACCTTATGTGTCTTGTTAATTAATGTCTAGGAAAGACATGTTAAGTTTTGAAGAATTATCCTCCTCCCCTGGCTGCCACTCTGATATAGAGTGTCACAGCACAGCCAGAAGCTTAGAGGAGCATAGTTATTCTAAACTATGATGTGAAGGACATTCACTGTCAAAAGGAAGATGATAGAATTTTTCCATTTCTGTTCAGGTTGCCATGCTTGACAGTCAAAAAGACTCAGACATTAGTAGGGGGAAAACTTGAGCTATTTATATCACCAGAATACTATATGAAAACAGATAAAAGTAACAACTGATAAAAAAAACTTGACAGGGTAACTTCAACCTGACCTTTTCATTCTCAGAGACATTTTAGATGTAGAAACTTAGACTATGAATTTGCTTTTGTTCTTCTTGTAGGAAAAAAACAAAGCATAAAGATTAGAATAAGTTAAAATGACACAAAATATCAAAAATTAAAAGGGTGTGGTTTCAAATTGCTTTTCTTTTGTACAAAGTGAAAAGTAGGCCACAATGGGCAGGAGCAACATTCCATTCTTGAGTATGATGCCACAGTCTTTTCTTCCCTTTTCAAACCTAATTGGCCAATTGGCAATGTTTTTCTGACTTAGTTTTTACAATGGGATAAAAACAGCTGTGCTGATTCAGATATTGCAAAATAATAGAGAACATTTTGCCGATTTCAGCAAAACTATTTGACATTTAAAGGTCACATGGCATAAACTGATGTATAGTTACAGTAAATGACACCCCTCCTTTCTTCTCCATTCTGTATGCACAAATAACAGTCTCTGACCGGCTGAAAAGAAGAAAATAAAGCTATTTGTACTTTATCTCCTTTCCATGCCTTGAAGTCCTAGGTTTTTACATCTGTAAAATGCATGTGGTCTTTGTAACATGTCATCTGACACATGATCAAGCACACATGTACCAAGCTTTGTGTACTATAAGTATCCCCTACTTGGGAGAAATGAGGTCCCCCACTTAGCCTGTGGGGAAGAATGTGACACATACTATAGCAGTTATTTGCTACCTCCCTCCAGGGAACTCCATGTTGTTTATAAATTCTATCACATATGCATAGAATGTTTTAAGAGTACATAGAATAAATTCAGATAAAAGAAACTAAGGCTTTGGCTATTTTCAATTTCTGGAATATGATTAATCAACAAAGCAAACTGAATGTTTCTGTTTCCATAATGAACTTATCAAATGTCACCTGGAGATTTTGATTGGAAAGAAAGACATGTTCCCTTTTGCCTTTTAGTTAATGCATGTATTACAGGATGAGGCAGGCTCTAATTCAGGACGAGCACTATAAAGGACTACATAATTCATTTAGACTCTGTGGGTCACACACCATCCCTATCACACAGTTTTCTTTTGTTGTTATGTTACAGGCTTTTAAAATGTATAAATAATTTTTTGGCACTTAAACCATAGAAAAATAAGCTGAAGTCTGGATCATCTCACTGACCCTAGTTTGCCATACCCTGCTCTATTTGAGAAAAGAATGAAGATTTTGTATGAATGTGCCATGGCTGTCCCTGGTTATAATTAGTGACCTCATATTCAACACTCAACTTGATAATCCCCTTCTTCCATGCCCTGTGATATTCTGTGTTCCCCCTAAATTTAATTCCCATAACAGTTATATTTACTTTCTTAATGTGTGAATTCACCCATAGTCTGTTGATTTTGACGATAAGAGCTCTATCTGCCATTCTCTATCCATTTCATTACCCCAGCACCTACCAAATTATTGTCCTTCAGCACATATTCAATCAACATTCTTTAATTTAGTTATGAATATATTAAAAATCCAATTCTTTATATCATCTTAATTAAAGGAGAAATGATTGAATGATGAATCTATATAGCCATTGCTAGGAATATTGCTGAGCAAATACCCAGCTCATTTGTAATCAAATACCCCAAATAACTCAGGCCAATGTTATGCATAATAAAATATATTTTCATATTTTCAATACACTTTCCATTCTTAGGAAAAAATCCCAAATGTTTACATGAAAAATAAATATATAAATTTTTTTCCCTAAGGATAAATTAATAAGGTTATTGCATTAATTCCAAGTTTATTGCATGTCTCTTAGATAACTCTCAACTACTCAAGGCTAAGTAGTGAAAATTTTAGATTCAGTTGCAAAGTCAGGAGAATTTGATCTGCAATATTATATCTCTCCACGTCATCATGAACATCTCCATTAGTTTACTGAATTGCTTTTAGGCTGTTGTGTGTATAAGAGGCTAGACAACTTTATGGTCTAAGAAATTAGATTTCCAATTTATTCTTTTATGAATTTTTGGCATTTAATTAGGCATGTATTTCTAAGGACTTGCTTTCATATTCCAAACATAACAGTATATAATAAACACACCAGTTGAGTCCTTTGAGAACTGAGACTCACATTTGGAACCAATGAGTGGTCTATTTTGGCTGAATTTTCTTCTGGATCTGTCTTTCCAAAGTAAAATATTTAGAAAGAATCAAGACAGTATAACTTTACAGTGATCAGTTAACAACATTTAAAGTGCTTGAGTTCAATCTCCTCTTTAATAATTCATTTTATTCTTTTAAAATGAGATTTAGAAATTAAAGTTTTATTTATGACAAATATGCCACTGTTCTTATTGGAAACATGCAACTAATTTAAACAGTTGCATAATTTGTTCTGCCCTGAAAATGGCTTATTTTAAATATTTGCTATGTATATACTTTCTTTGGTTATAACTGAGATGATATAAACTGAAAACATCAGTGATTTTCTTTTTTTTAAACAGGATTTTATTTCAGGTGGATCAAGAATCGAACGTTGTGATATTGTTTCCAATTTAATAAGCAAAGGCTGTTCGGTTGATTCGATAGAATACCCATCTGTGCGTGTAATCATACCAAGTGAAAATGAAATTAACACTCAAGTGACACCAGGAGAAGTGTCAATTCAGCTGCGTCCAGGTTTGGTGATTTTTTTCAAATAAACCTATAATGATTGAAATTGCAATTCATAATAATTTGCTTGCATTTAACATTATGTGGCAGGCAGTATTATTGTAGAGACCACAGTGAGCTCAGAATCAAGAAATTAGAATTCTGGGTTTTATTATGCTTCTAGCTAGCTCTGTGACTTTAGACACCATGCAAACCTGACCCACACATATAATAACTATGTGTTCTGATCCTATAATTCAATCACATTGTGGTGTAATTGTGTTCCTTCTCCCCTGCAAGAAGGAAATATATTTGTACTCATTCTTCCATTCTTAGCTGAGAGCTGGTATATAGTAAAAAAAAATCTATAAATGTTTACTGGATTGATTGATTGATTAATTAGCAGATGTTAAACTAAGTACTTAAAACCTTTGGGATGAATTTTTCAACACAAAACATGAAGTCATGATTATCATTATTACCTTGACCAGCTTTGTAATAACCTTGACATTAATGTATACCTTTGCTCCTATACTTCTGCAGGACTTCCCCTTCCATCACAGAGTTTACCACAGTTTGCATGTGTTGTAGGCTTCTGGAAAGTATTCATTTCCTCCAGATAATTCCACTATACAAACTACATACAGCAGATACGTCAAGGTACACGAGTATGCATCATTCAATTAGATAAATTGGTTTAGCTCAGTATGAAATTACTTTCAAGCCTTCATTATTTTGGTGTGCGTGGTCATATCTTGTCATTAATTTTTTTGAATAATCATTCTTGAAACACTCCATATCCCATTCCAAAAGCTCAATATTTCTTCCTGACTCTTTGGTTACCAGAAAAACAAAGTCCACTTCTCTCTTGGCCCTAGGCATGTTCCCAGCTTTCAATTAAAACTGTGCTCTTCATCAGATAAAGCAATGACATAGCCCAGGATGGACATACATGAGCAACAGTTGGAAAGGTAGAAGGGTGTACACAAAAAGGAAAGTAATTAGGTTAGAGAGATTGCAGCTCTTGCCACCTTTAATTGAAAAAAAAAAGTGTGGTTGAGTTCTTAGAAAGAGAGAGGGAGAGAAACAAAAATGATGTGCTCTTTTTAACTCAATATATTCATTAAAATCTTCCCTTAGATATTCACATGGAGCTCTATTGACATACATCCTTTTAATGCTATGGTTGCTCGATGGTCTTTAGTGATTTTTTTTTTCTTCCTGTTATTCTAAGGTTCATCCGCCCAGTTTTCTAATCTATATAAACTGACCTAGGTTTTCCCCTAAACTCCTTCCAAAATCCCCAATTTCTTAAACATTTCCATATCCCCAGTAATACTCTCATCTGGTGGCTTTTCTACTGTTCATAAAAGACTTCAGGGTCTTAATCCAGGGAGTTGCCTTTTTCAGACTGTATGTATCAACAACAAACAGTAACATCCACTTCATTCAGTTATATTTTGACTTTCTGATGTGTGTCTGGGCATGTTCCCCAGAGCATACTTGAATTTGAGGACAAGTTGTTGATATTTATCTCTATTACAAATCTTTCTCCCAGTATTCTAGCCTCTAGCCTTTCCACTCTTCGTTTTCTTTCAATAGGTGCTCATTTTAAGGGAATTTTAAAATACAACTGGTAATATTTGCAGATAAAGTACATAGGAACTATATAATACAGCTCAACAATTAAACATAATCAATAAACTTGACACTTTATTTGGCTGTCATAACAATACCATATACTGAGTGGCACAAACAATAGAAATTTATTGTCTCAGAGTTCTAGATTGGCTACAAATGTAGCAGATTTGGTTCCTGGAGAGGGCTTACAGTGGGCCACCTTTTTGATGTGTCACATGGCACATGTCAGAAAGAGGGAGAGAGAATATCTAGTTTCTCTTCTTAGAAGGTCGCTGTCATGACCTCACCTAACTAAACCTAATTATCTTCCAAAGGCCCGTCTCCAAATATCATCACATTGGGGATTAGAGCTTTACCATATATATTTGGTGCAAATACAATTCAGTCTGTAACACTTGATATATAGAATATTATTTTATAAAGTCCATGGAATATTTTTAGACATTAATCATATTTTAAACAAGAAAACTCAGTTCCAAAAAACAAAAACTATTTTTATAGGCCAACATCTTTGAGCACACTGCAATAAAATTTGAAATCAATACAAAAAGATAAATAAATATTAAATAACATAAAAATTAAGAAAAACTTCTTCTAAATAATCCCAACTACAGAATAAATCAAAACTCTAGTTATAGACTAATAATAACAGTAACAAAAACATTAAAATATATGGATGTGACTAAAATTGTTGTCAGGAAAATTCAAAACATTAAATACTCTAATTTTTAAAAAGAATAAGTAAAGATGAACTTGTATTCAAACAAAGATAGAAAAACAGCAAGAAACAAAATAGCCATAAAAAAAGAGTAAGGAAGTCATAAATTTTAAAAAAGTAATGAAATGTAAAAGAAAAAGAAAAATACAAAATGGATGTATAATCCAACAGCTAAAGCCCAATAATAAAATAAGTAAATTATTGGCAAATCTAATTAAGACAACAAAAAATGAATAATCTATTTATGTAAACTATAGTCACAGAAACAAATATTTAAAAAGAGAACAATAAAATATTAAGCATAAAATATATGGTAAAAATTTTTAAATTTTTAAAAAATGTTAACATTTTTCAATAAATACATAATTATTTACTTATATTTATTATAGCATATTTTATATAATATATATGCCTGTATATATTTATATATATATATATATATATATATATATATATATATATATATATATATTAGGCCTGAATGTTTTTATGGTAATAAATGTTTCATGTACATTCAAATTTTCAAGAAATATATCATCCTATTTCGTATAAACAGGTAAATTTAGGTATATCCTGGAGGCTTCTCAATTGTTATAAGATTAGTATTATCCCACTATCAAGGTTATAATGGAATTTTAGCAAATAAATTAGACTACATATGCTAAAAATAATATCATCAAACAAATAAGCTTAAGGTAATAAACCAAAGATAATTGATTCTTGGAATTGATGTATTTTTGCAATCTCAGTCTGGTAAAAATAGATAAAATGTATTGTTATCTCTTTAGTTACTGAAAAATCATTTAATAAAATTTAGTGCCCATTCCTGGCACTTAAATTAAAGAATACTTACTTAATGTATATTAAGGAATATATATTTATATTATATATATTTATATTTATTCTAGAAGTTGTACATAGACATAATTAGATATGAAAACCAAATAGGAATTTTAAGCATTTTGTGAAAATCAAGCAAACTTATCATTATGTATCTACCTGAAAAATCCAAACAAATCAACTAAAACTATTAACTTTTTTTTTATTGTGGCATGTTGTTTTTTACAATATTCAAACTCAATTTGCTATGCAGTATCAATTATGATAAAAGATGAACTCATAGGAAAAACCTTTAAATATGAATTATCTAGGAACAAACTTTAAAAAAAAATATGGCAGAATCCATTGTACTATGTAAAGCAAGTTATGAATAAATAGAAAAGAATTTTATATACTTAAATAGGAAGATAATATCATAACCAAGGCAGTTCTTCAAAAACATATTCCATAAATATAACAAAATTCAATGCCAGGCATGGTAGTGCATGCCTATAATCTCAATGGCTGGGAGGCTAAGGCAGGAGGATCAAGGGTTCACAGCCAGCCTCAGCAAAAGTGAGGCACTAAGCAACTCAATGAGACCCTGTCTCTAAATAAAATACAAAATAGGGGTGGGATGTGACTCAGTGGTGAGTGTCCCTGAGTTCAATCCCTGGTACGAAAAAAAATTCAAGGAAATCCATAAATATCAGACAATTTCAATCAAATTCAAATGTATTTTAAACAAATATTTATTGAAACATTATTAGTGTGTTTTGATACATAACAGCATATTTCTTCTGAATACATTTATAGAAATACATTTGGTGGGTGTATCAATCAGTTTTCCATCACTCTCAAGAAGTACCTGAGATAATTGACTTAACCCAGTAGACCCCAAATTTTCAGTTTTGTGACTACTTTAATGAAATTGACACACATGCATTAAAATATGTTGGAAATAAAACCAAGAGTTTATATATTATATCTACTAATATTAATATAATTATAATGGTTACATTATAACTATATTCTCATTATTATTTAATTATATTTTATATACTATATTTACATTTTTATACATGTTTCACCTCTGAGACTAAGGACAATATGAGTTAAAGTGAGGAAAAATTTATTTTGGTTCATGGTGTCGGAAATATCAGTTCATGGTCACTCTGTGGCTTTTGGTCAAAGCAGAACATTATGACAGAAGAACATGTTGCACAAAACCTGGTCACATCAAATGGCCACAGAGTAAAGAGAAAAAGAAGAAAGAGCAGGGAATCCCAGTCTCCTTCAAGAGCATACTCCCTGACCTAACTTCCTCCATCTAGGCCAAGGCTTCCCCACCTCCCAATAGCACCACAGGCTGCCTTTAGCATGTGGGCTTTTAGGGGACATTTAAGATCCAAACCATAACACTAAGTCAAATGTATGTAAATTTATTTAGGTTTTTAATGTATATTATCATATGATTCACAAGAATATTTGAACTCTAGTTTGGACGTTCATGAGTGAGCATTTCCTCTTCAATTTTTTTAATGTCTTCAGTTTATTAGATATTACTTGTCTCGTTATCTGTTTTTTGTTGTTGTTGTTGTTGTTGCCTTTCTCCTAGTACTAAAAATTCCAAATACCTTTCCTAAGCTTATTCTCTCTCTCTCTCTCTCTCTCTCTCTCTCTCTCTCTCTCTCTCTGTGTGTGTGTGTGTGTGTGTGTGTGTGTGTGTGTTTGATGTGATCTACCTCTCTATAGAATTTTTATTATTATTATTTTTCTAATTAAATACTAATTTTTAGCAAGCTATCATATATGAAGTTTATTTATTATTTGCCTCTAATGAATGTAACCAAATCCTTAAAATGGCTTGCTCTTTGGAAAATATGAGATTTTAAAATTAAATTGCATTTTTCTACTTGTGTGTTACATTAAATTTATACACTGTAATGAATTTGGCTTTTTCCCTTTTGAAGATATAAAGGTGTCTGAGTTTTTCTCAGACTATAGATTACCAGTTGAAAAGTTGGGAAATGGCTTCAGTGCTGTACAGAAATAATGATAATAAGAATGAGATAGGAGAAAGCTGGATGGACTTGAGGGAGGATGGAGAGTGGAATCCACAGGTTTGGTGATTGTTAAGCTGTGAAGGACTCCAGGGATCAGGCTCAAGCAAATAGGTGAGGTAGGATATGTAGCCCCATATGGAGGGCCTGGTGTTGAGTTCAGTTGGGACCATGTGAGGCTGAAGCTCAGGGAGGAGAAATGGGTTAGAGATAGAAAAGTGTCAGAGACATCCATGGGAGATGGCAAGTGGAGGAAATATGGATGAGATCAGGGGAGTAAGGGAACAAAAGGGGAGATAGGCATCCATTCCATTCTAATCACTATGAAGCTTGATTTTATTCCATGAACCACTACTATTTGAATTTCTGTGTACAAATTAGCCTAATTGTCTAATATGTATAAATCATTTATCCAACAAAGCTCTGAGCTCCTTAAAGCAGAACTATACATTAAAATCTTCATATATAACAGGTATTTATTAAGTTGAAATATGTTTGTATAAATAATGAGTCTTATCATCAGAGACATACCAGATTTGGGGTGTAGCATAGATAGTTGTAGTTTACTACCTACAGATAGAAATGTAACTGTACAATGTAAAAGTCTTTTCCACCATGAGACATATAAGAGTTGAAGACTTGATATAACACACACCTAAATGTAAAATGTTTATCACAGTATTAACTTTGATTTGTTTATAGATTATCACTTTCTTCTTATCTAATAAAAATTCAAAACCTGAAGCACAGTTATTATTATAAAATTTTTATGGATATTTTTATTATAACACACTGACTAGAGTCCTTAAAGAATCTATAGTTTATAGGACTATATTTAAAATTGAGTATTTTAAATGAGGTTGAAAAAATGACATTTTCTTTTACTTTTCATTCCTTCAACTTTACCTTATTTTTACATATCAATCTTATGTAAAAATAATAACAAAAATAAACTATTGATTCTAGTTGTTGTTCTCTAAGGACAATGAGATTCAAACTTTAGGAAAAATGAGAGAAGGGAATTCTCTAATTTTAATTTGGAAATAATACTTGTACGTGATAAAGATTAGACTTCTACTGATTTAAGAAAAATTTCAACCTTGATTTATTTTAATATTATAAGGGGAAAATTCCTGTAATTTAGGGAAATTTAATTTAAAAAAAATCTGGAATGTTTTATTCTTTCTTAATTTCAAAGTTAACCTCCCTCCCCACAAAAAACAGAGACTCATACATTTCCCCGACCCTGGCACATATCCCCATTTACTTCCCCCTCCCCCAAATTCAGAAATGTGCTCCAGTCTGTGTCTTTCTGTTTTAAATCCAATCCTGTGTCAAGAGGACTTCTCCTTCCTCTGCTCAAATGTAATGAGTAAACTTTGGCTTCTTCTTCCTCCTACAGTTTTCCACATTTTCTTGTGATTTTTCAATTTCATCTTATGCAGAACATTTTTTTTCAGTTGTCTTTTCTTAGTGCCAGCCATGTTTATTGTAGCCAGAACATCAGAGATGCTCACATTATTATTGAGTAGTTTAGAACACATTCTAACCTCTTTTGTTTCTTGGGGCTATTCAAACTAGTCACTGGCAATATGTCTAAGTAGGTCATCAACTTTCCTCCAAGTCCTTTTTCTCATTCTGTGTCACAGACTCACTTCTCCCCTTTGAAGTTCATTGAAGAAAATAAGGATTTGATCCTTTAAAATCTCAAAAGAGATGAGGAGTGAGCATCCCTGGCAATAATAAAGGTGGCAGTGTGAACATTTTGGGGCCAGGTGATATTTTTCCTCTTAAAGAAACTCCAAACTCTTCCTACATTATGGGAAAGAAGTTCTAGATACTAGCTTCTTTCTCGTCCTTTAGATATGGTGTCCCCAAAGTACTTCAAACACAATGTAGTCATAGAACATGGAAAAGACTTTTATATTGTACAGTTACAGACTATGCATGTGCCAAACACAAAGACTTCAGAGACAAAAACACTTCTTACCCCAATGTTGTTGTTTAGAATCTAGTAGTAGTAATGGTAATAACTACTTACACATGTGTATTTACCAGGTACCAAATACTGTTAAATATTCTACGCAAGCTATCTTGTTCAGTAGCTCTTAGCTACTAAAGAAGATAAAGATGTTCTGTATGGAATCTCATAATTATATGGTAAACATTATAATGGTTGTATGATCTGGTTGTTATGGAAACACAGGGAGGGATAACCCCAATCCAGGGAGGAGCAGATTACTGAGCAGTGTCTCCAAGCAGTAATTACATAAAAAGAGGGAGGGTAGGACACCACAGGCAAAAGAAGTAACATAAACAGGGAATAGGAATATATATTTGTGGTGTGTATGTGGGCACTTATAAGCAGTTCTGTTTTGCTAAAGATGTAGATAGAATCAAAATTACAGAGGCACTTTAATACACCATGTTTAGCCATTTGGACATTAACCATCTGATGGAGAGCTACTGAAAAATTTTAAGCAGGGAATGACAGAGCAATTTTCAGTTTTAAAAAGATGGACTCATTGGTGTTGTGACTGCATGAACGTGACATGCTAGAGGAAGACAAATGAAGAGACTATGGGAAATAATCCAGGCAAAATCCAAGAAAGGCTGGAATGGATAGGAATCTCTTCTCATGTTGTGATATACTGTAGGAATTCATTTCAAATATTTAACTCAATGAATAATAAGGAAATTGACTCAAGAATAAGCTACAAGATTTCTACTCTAACGCCCCTAAATGTGTCAGCAGTATGAGTTTATGCTAAAAGATTATAAATAACCTGATTCCACCTTGTATTTAGAAGTCTAGATCCATAAAAGAAAAAAAAATTACACAAAAAAAACCAAGGAGGAAATGTCATGGTTAGCCCCAAATTATAGTCAGGTATAACTACTTTCTTCATAGTTGGCTTTAGCCAGTCTTCAGCTATGTTTAGTGGTAAGAATGGGCTGTTTAATGATGGAAAAACAAAGTCCTAAAATTGGTGAGAAACTGTGATTTAAATCCCATGGGGGAAAAAAGGAAAATAGATAGTGCTGCATCTAGGAGAATCTGATGATAACTTAAAGACATACGCATAAACACACACCCAAATAGATTTTTAACATTTACCTATCATATCACTGGCCCTTACCAACCCCAATTCAAAAACAAGTCAATTCCAAGCCATTTTGTAGTTTCCATAAACTAAATTATATTCTCAGAATTGAGTGCATATTCCAATTCAAAGGCAGTTCCCAAAGACTTTGGCAGAAACTCAGTAGTTTTGAAGCTGGATAGTAAATTTTTTTTCTTGTTTTTATCAACTAATCTATGCCAGTTTTGTGGAATACACAAGCACAGTCCAGCTCTGCATAGCTCCTCTCTCGGAGTAGCATCTAAGGCACTGCTGTCTTCTTTAATAGCCTCATGATGATGGTAGTCAGACATTGCCATATTTTTAGGTATGTTTCTTTCTGTGCCAATATGTTAAATCCTTCTCTAATGTCACCTGGTCTTTGATCCCTGTGTTGGTAGTACCCCGGTATGAACTATGTTGGTGTTTTACATAGGGCCACAGTACTCACCCTGCCATGAATAGGTACTTCTGCTGCCTCTTACAGTGGAATACTAATGCCTACAAAACATGTCTTCAAGACTTTTCTCCCTCATATATAATTATACAATCTAAGGCCAGCTTGAGAGCACATTGTGGGGAATGTTTTAAGCTCTCGGGCAAGATGTGGTAATCCAAGTTTGACCTCTTCAATTTCCTTCTTAACAAACAAAGTGGGATTTGGGGTCAACCTATCTAGAGCTAACTATCTTAAGCTGACCACTTAAAGCCAGAATGTTACAGGAAACTCAGGGGCTTTGCCATGTAAAAGTAGCAATTATTGCTCTCTCTAGCAATGACTAAAAGGACTGTGTATGGAAAGATTCTCTTTTCTCATTCTTATCTTGAAAGCTCATCTTATTGAGCTTTCAGTCCACACTGAAGAGTTTGGCTGACCAGGGCACCTATGTGAAGGCTAGCATCTATGTAATCTAAAATCAAGCCACAGAAACCAACACCCTTAAATCCTGAGCATTTGATAAGACTTCCTTATAGCTTCTTCTTTCCCGAGGCCAAAAAGACAGGTTTTGCTTCCTAGACCATTAACAGATGGCATTTGCTGAGGTCCCCATGTGGCTAGTATTTGGTTGGAATGCTCTGAATAGCACAGGACTCCAAGGACTGTCCCTTTGCTGGGACTACATAGACTCCTCCTTTCTGCTAAAGTCACCAACCCACACCTTAGAGACCCCTGTGCAATATGATGAATATCTGTTGCATGTAGTAACACCTCTTTAATAACAAACAGCCATTCATGTTTAGGCAGTCACCATAAACTGCAGTGATTCACCAAGATAAAATTACCACGTGGCCAGTGCCTCAGGCCTTCAGCAAGACACCTAAACCAACAGTTAAAAAAATCAACTAAACCATTTCTACCTTTTTGAAAAATCCTGACCATACACCACGCATGGTGGTGCATGCCTGTAATCCCAGCTGATAAGGAGGCTGAGGCAGAAGAATCAAAAGTTCAAAGCCAGACTCAGCAACTTAGGGAGGCCCTGTCTCAAAATTAAAAAATAAAAATAGAAAAGGCTGGGGACATGGCTTGGTGGTTAAGTGATATAATCCCCAATATAAAAATAAATAAATTTAAAAAATTTAAGAATAAATCCTGACTACACATTAAAGTGCAAGTCCCTTTATTACATATTCAAGTTCAAGTCCCACAAACTACGCTTCACAGTTGTGCTATTTCTCATTAATCTGGCCCTGAATACCAGTTTCTAATATTCTCCTAAATTTAATTTATCCACCCAAATTGCAGAACACTTCACAGGAACAGGATTGTTCATAAGAAGTCCCAAAACTAAACAAAATAAATCTCTGGAGACAGCTCAGAATCTAAAGGGAATCGGTGAGGGAATGGGCTGGGCTGGACTAAACAAACCTGATTTCTCCTTCCAAACTCTTGAGCTACAACCCTAGGAGCATTGTACTAAAGGGGTTTCCTGTACATACAGAAAATCAGGAATGAATCAATTGTCCCCTTTTCCCATAATTATTATTATATGCCGGTAAACCTTACTATTTGGAATTCCTTTGAAAACATTTGATTCATGAAATGATTTAAAAGAAAATACTGCTACTTTAAATTCATTAAGATTTGGTCAATCTGGGGATTCCTTTAATAATAATACCTGTCTATCAATTATGTATACAAATTCAAATTTATGTTTAAAAAAATGCTTTCCACTCAAAATAATCTCCAGGAACAATTAATCAATTAAAAGTATTTCCTTTATTGTTTAAAACTATAAACAATTACTTTTCCCAATATATTTTAAATTAAAAGCAGACCTGCCAACTCTAGGGGAATGGTCCAAGTCCTTGAATCAAATGACATAACAGAGAACTAAATTAAACATTACAGACAGTTGTCCTTGGGAATCACTCCCCATTTCTCCTTGGGGTGACTCTCTTTCACATCCACTTATATTTATATCAAGGCCAAAGCCTCACCTCAGTGATCCCTCTCCAGTATGCATTTATTTAATCCCCATTATGTGTTAGGTGGACATCTTCCAGGTCTTCAACATGGTACCACTGGGTATGATTCTTTAGGTCACTGTCTCATTCGATAACTGATGAGAAGAACTTTATCACTTAATTCATTGATGAAATGCTTATTATTTTGAAAAGTTTAACATACTGTTCATACAAGAGTTTCTCATCTCATATATAAATATGCCTTAACTCAAAAGAATGAATTTACACCTGCATCATTCAATCATCTTAAGTTATCTTTCTGGTTTGCCTCAAATCATTCCATAAGCATACCATCTATACCCTTTTGAGACACTGTGCTTTTTTAGCTACTGAGGGCAATAGGCCACACAGGTTTGTGTGGTGGTATCTTGTTACATTATATGGAGCTGGTCTATTTGTTATCATCTTTGTCAAGCCTATAGAACTGTGAGAAATGCATTGTAGAATTTGGAGTCTAATAGATTGATTTTTGAAGTGCCTTATAACTATTCAAGCATATTCTAAACTTCATAATATGCAAATTTGTGATAATTGTTCATGGTGCTAAAATGCAACTAAATTATTGACAGCATATCCTGTGATATGTAAAATGAAGACTATATCATCATTTTCTTTCTTTGAATTAGGAGCTGAAGCTAATTTTATGCTGAAAATTCATCCTCTGAAGAAATATCCTGTGGATCTTTATTATCTAGTTGATGTATCAGCATCGATGCACAATAACATAGAAAAATTAAACTCCGTTGGAAATGATTTATCTAGAAAAATGGCATTTTTCTCCCGTGACTTCCGCCTTGGATTTGGCTCATATGTGGACAAAACTGTTTCACCATACATTAGTGTCCACCCTGAAAGGATTCATAATCAATGCAGGTATCTAATGCTTGATGCTGTTAATAGTAAATGTATTTTTCCCTGTAAAATCTCATTTGTTTGTTTCTATATGAAGAACTTGGCAAAATTTATATTTTTTTCTTATTAAGTAAGAATAAAAAAATTTTCAGGAAGAAGTTTGTTCCTATATGAAACTTTTATTTGTACCTTGGGTTTTAAATTTGTTATTTCTTCAAATATTATTTATCCAGTATTTATCACCACAAAAAAAAACCTTACTTTTTATTAGTCACTTTGCATTAATTTCCAATAATCATGCTGTCACATATAGATTACTTGTCTGGATATTCTATATTTCTCCTTTCTGACTGTTCCACATTGGTGAAATTAAGGTTTGACACATTTATAGTCTTTTTCTTGCCAGTAGTTCATTTATCTGACTATTGCTGTCGTGATTGGGTTTAATTATGTTCCTTCTTACATGACCTCAAAGAAAGTTCAGTTATCCCACAGAAAGGTGTCAAAGGATGGAATTGATGTCTGAGACTTTTTTCTTATCATTTTGCAATTTGGATTCTACAGAGTACATGCTTAGCGTGAAAAGAGAACTTACCTAAGTTACAATTTCTCATACATAATACCTATGGCCTGCTGAGTATTCAGAGAAATAAATCTGTATAGTTCTGGTTTCAAAAGTCATTTTATTTTGATACATGTCCTATTTTTATAATTGCTCAACTCATCGTACACTGCACATTCCAATGTACCAAAATAACTCTGTTATCTGTTTGACCAGAGGAGGGCTGATTTATCTCCTAATGAAGCTTCCTGAGTCTCTCCTTGAAGGTGAATAACCCTGAGGAGTGGTTCTTACTTTCTGAGATATCATGGGATTGTCAAAACAGTTTTAATGAATTTTGATAGCTCATCAATAATCAACAACAAGCACCACTTTAAAAATTAGTGCAATGCTGTATTTTTAGAAATTAAAAAATATGATATTTCAACTAAATTTCCAAAAATATTTCCCCAAACATATTTCTCAGCACTCTCAAAGAATTTAAGATTTTTACATTTTCTTTGATTTCTCAAGTGAGAACATATTATAGAAGAATGTATTCTCCTCCTCTCTCTTCCTTGTCACTGATGTTTGCAAAGTTATCAGTGGCAAATTCTGATAGGAAATTACTGCAAATTCTTATGCTCCTCTTAGGAATTCACAGCATATCAAAAGCCCTTAGTTGTCCTACATTTAAAAAAAATTAAACCTTTTTGTTTTTTTGAACATCAAACCTTATAACTCTATTTCCTGCTCACAAGGAAATGTTCACCAATGTTAAACTTCTATCTAATTTGATAGATTTTTGAGTTTTAAAATTTCTCTGGCAAAAAGATTCTACTTCCATCTCCTACCATCTCCACAAATTTTACTGTTATTAGTATTCTGAAACTTTATGAAGCAAAGCAAAACAGACTTTGCACTTCTTCTTTTCCCATATAGTGACTACAATTTGGACTGTATGCCTCCCCATGGGTACATCCATGTGCTGTCTTTGACAGAAAACATCACTGAGTTTGAAAAAGCAGTTCACAGACAAAAGATCTCTGGAAACATAGACACCCCTGAAGGAGGGTTTGACGCCATGCTTCAGGCAGCTGTCTGTGAGGTGAGAAGCTGCATCGTTGTTGTGTGTTTTAGTGCTCAGATGCCACATGTTCCAAGAATCAACGTTTTTATTTTGTCTTTGATTTATGGAGTGAAAACATAGTACAGAAGAATACTTTCTCCTCTTATGGTCCCCAGTGTAACTCATTGTTACTCAGTGTTACAGAGGGGCTAAATTGGGAGAGGGACATGCATATACAAAGGAAAGAGTAACTTGCGTACATGGCTCAGGCCTTTCTGATTAAGCTGCTTTTCCCTGCTTCACACTCTAAGAAATCATAAATGGCCTGTGGTCCCATTCACACGACGCTATGGCCCTGCCTTGTAACTTGGCTTTTTCTTTCTCCAGTGGAAACTAGCAGTCTCTAGCCAGGAACTAAGTGTGGTCCAATGACTGTGGTGACACAGAGGCTAGAGAAATAAACGTGAATGCTATTGATGAAGCAGCATTGTACATGGGCACATCATTCTAGCCTGACTTCATGTTTGTCAACTCAAACGTATCCTTTACTTGAGGCAAAGACCACAGTCCAGATCCATGTTATTGTACAAGATCTAATTACATGTTTATTTTAAGAGTCACATTGGATGGCGAAAAGAAGCTAAAAGATTGCTGCTGGTGATGACAGATCAGACATCTCATCTTGCTCTTGATAGCAAATTGGCAGGCATCGTGGTGCCGAATGACGGAAACTGCCATCTGAAAAACAATGTCTACGTCAAATCGACAACCATGGTAATGTAGCAAGAGCTCCTCCGCAGCTATGACTCTTTGGATTAAAGTACAAGTTTAAATTGGCAACTCAGCTGTTCTTGTGCCAGCAAATAAAGAAGCAAGACACAGAACCAAGATAAGCCAGGAAAGAGGACGTATGAAACCATATAGTCTATAAATGTTGCCCAATTAAATATATGGCTTAATTATTTTGACAGCATCTAGTAGTGAGTCTTTGATGAGCTGCAAGCCACTGTATAATACTTTAGAATAAAAGGGATACAAGAGTTTCCTTTTCATGTAATTTATTTAAAGTAAAAAACACATGCCTTTACTTCTTACTGGTGATACATGTTTGCTATCTACAAACATACTAAGGAGTGCTCATGAAATGTGGTTGGCTGAAGGAATCTTCATAGTACAATAGGTAGAAGCTAAACAGAAACCAGGAAAATGAAACAGCTAACTAAACAAGGAGATTAGTCTAGTCGGTATGTCACTTCCTCCCTCTGACACTCATCTTTGTGTAGGGCCGCTTCTTAGATCAGCAGGTGCCTAAGTTGCTTCCTGAGGGGTAGTATAAGCTTTGAATCCTATGTTTAAGTGCAGTCTTTTAGTGCCACAACTTCCCCAGCATTAGTCTATTATATATATAAAAAATGGACAACAAAGCATCATTTATTTCTGATGTTGACACCTATTTTATACATTCTTGAAAATGTTATAACAGAAATTGTAAAATTGTCCAGTTCATGGGTACTGATGTCTGGGAGGTTTTTCCTACAGTACCCTTAGGCCGAAAGAAGCTTCGTTAAGAACCTAGATATAAATACCTTACCTATTTGTGCCTGACAACTTAGCAATCAGTTAAAAACATTACACTTGATTGAATAGAATATATAGATCTATATTTATGTCATTTTTAACAAGTTACCCATGAACAGGAATTTCCTAAACTTTGTCATCAGAATGGATATTGCCACACTAATTTCCAGTTCCATGTTGATATTTGTGTTGACCACCTTGGCTAAGGTCTGATGTAAGGTCTGATAAATTGTGACCTACTTCCAGGTAGTAGTGTATGTCTACTTGACAGATGCCACCACTATATTGATGCCCTTGTAATTTTGAAACATTTTGTCTTCTTCTATGGGTATGCTGTGGTGCTTGAAGACACCTTGCCCATACTTTGGGAAATGCAGTAGTAGAAGCATATGAACTATGTTTAAATTTGTGGGGTTCCCATATATAAACTTTAAATAGGTCATTAGTTAATCTAGAACGTTCTACCAGACATGTTGAAAGTCAAGGGGTACGAATGTATGACCAGACAAAACAAGTCCGACCCTTGGATAGCGTATCTAAAATTTGGAATTTGGAGTTATCCCAACACAGCCTTTCCCTTTGCAAATTCTCTTCTACCCAGGCTCCTTTCACTTTGGCAGACCTGCCTACTTCTTTGTAGTCACTTCTTATCTATCTTTTCTCCTGTTTAACCTCTTTTCATCTGAGGTAGAATTCTTATTTACTTATTGGGAGTAGAGAAGGAGACAGGAGGAGCCATTCTATTGAGAAAAAGAGAAGCTTTTTTTTTTTAAGAAAAGGAGAAGTAACAATGGCATTATTCTCAAATTGCAATACTCTTTTGAAGTTTTGCCAAGTTACTGAAGTCATCTCTTCATAAGTGTATTTGAAAGGATGGTGATGCCTCTCTAGGGAGGATTGCTTAAGGAAAGAAAGAAAGAAAGAGAGAAAGAAAGAAAGAAAGAAAGAGAGAGAGAGAGAGAGAGAGAGAGAGAGGGAGGGAGGGAGGGAGGGAGGGAGGGAGGGAGGGAAAAGAAAAAAGAAAAAGATAGGCAGTGAGGGAAAGAGAAAAGAAAAACTGATGTCGTAAGTTTAGATTTATCTCACGTCATAGATAACCTTAAAGAAGTAAATTGCAATTCTGGTGGAATTTTAGACAGTGTTTGGGGTTTTCCATGTCAGGAAATTGAACCAACTACTGTGAACTTCTTTTACCTTCTTCGTCATCTTTTCACCTGTTTAGGAAATGACCTTTCCACATGTCACTCACTGGTGAGATTGAGGAATCCAAAAAGGAATGTGCTTGTTAATAACATGGAATCTTCTTATTTCAGTTATCTCAGGTCTGTGTTTTAAAGGATTCTCTTCCTAAGAATTCTCATTCCTCTCTTTTCTAGGGATGCATCCCTAAACCAAAAGAAGCTAAAACATTTTGATGGATCCCTTGGCCATGCATTTATTTATACATACAATATGTGCAACTTCTCTATAGCCCCTGTATCTAAAGCTACCTTGATCCTGACTCTAGGCATAGTTACCTACTTGTTTTGAAATGACCCTATTTCTTTCCTGTTTGTCTATTCTGAAGAAATGTCAAACTTCTTATTAGTTAAACAAGTAATCAAACACTTTGATTCCTGGCTTTATCTCCAAGCCAATACCAGTAGTGTTGAGCAGAATCCAAGCTTCTTGGTCCAACATTCTGGTTCTTTGATTTCTGAGGCGAAATAATTAATAAAATATCTTTTGTATGTCTAAAATATAGGGGCTAGAATTCTAGTCTTGAACACATAGCTATTTCATGAAGATCAATGTGAATCCCAGAGTAACAGAAATTACTTTTGAGTATGTATTAATTGAAAGCACCATAGCAAACTTTTTTCATATAGTGTTAAATTTATCTGAACAACTCTATAGGGTGGTCATATTATCATCTTTTTACAAACAGAATTATTGAGGGTCAGAAAAGTTAAGTAAAAGTTGCCTGAGGACAGAGAGCTTAAAACTTAGTAATTGCAAATCTGGGGCGGGGTCCATCTCAAATTTTATTTTAAAATCTTTACTCTTAACCACTTTGTCAATGTCTCAACCAAAAAGAAGAAGAAATAGGGAAACGATGTCTTTGGAGTCACTTCTAAATTCTAGTGTCCACTCTTAAACTCTTGACTCATGGAACTATAAATCAGATGATTTGGCTGATGTAAATTACATAACAAGATATAATTTAAAGTAACTTCTGTTTACACCTTTTTCATATTTGTACATGGTTATTGGCAAATGGTTTTACACCATTGAATAAATTATATTTCCCACTGCTTTTTCTGCAAGATTAAATGCCAGAATATAAAGCTTGAGTAATAATGTAGTTCTATAATTTGCCTGATTAAAATGACAGTTTCAAGTACGGCATTGCTTCTGAGATGGTAGATGTTAATTTAAAATTGTTAATAGTGTAGAAACTAAGGGCCTAGAATTTCATCCTGTCTCCCCACCCAGCTCCTCCAGGGTTATTCCCATCCTTTGTCAGAGCCCTCCCAGAAACCATTCACCCCACCCTTGGTAGAAACCAAGAATAGCACAATGACCTTCAGTTACACTGAAAAGAGACCAGGGAGCAAGAATGTGGGGGTTATCCAGCGAACCTCATCAATGGGATTTTCAGATGTTGATATGACTCTTGGTACTGAATAGAGGGATTCAAATAGGCAAGAGCCTACCTTATCCTTATGGTATGTACAAGTGCATACAATGTATTCACTCGTACTCCATAGATTAGGCCTAATGTTTCATTTTCCACAAGGCTTCTCCTGTGCCCCATCACTCTATGATCAATGGGTCTTCATTTTCTCCCACATACCTCCTTATAATTCCCTACTGCTGGCTCCAGAGCTCATGCCTCTCCTTACAGTGTGTTGGGATAGACTAGTTGCCAAGTGGATCAGCATCTTAGATGATGAGGCAGGTCGGCAGAGGGCATGTTAGGCATTGTTGTACACTTACATTTCCTTGCAATAGTCAACACTGTGCCTCTTTTCCAGCAGTTTTTTGAAGATGTGCTGGACTTTTAGTATACTTGTTTAGGGAACTTTTCTTTTACCATGAATTATACACAGTTTTTCTAGAATTGCTGCTAAAGAGAGTTTGGGAACATATTGAACTAATTTTATCCATAACTTTGCTATGTGAGTTAACAAACATTTATAAAGTTATTATATTTATTTCAGGGGATGTTTTTCATCTGATAGAGACATTTTTGACGTTGTCTATGATATTTATAACTAATATTGATATCAGACAGAGTTCCACTTAAGGGGATAATTGTAATCTTTTAGTAAAGAAATGTGTTAACGTTTTGTAGCTCCTTGACCAAGAATAGCTTCTTTAATTTCAGAAAGTGTTAAAAAAAAACTGTTTGCTTTAAACTTTTCAGCTCTAACTAAATCTCTGCTCTCTCTTTTCCTGTTTCTGAGCTTTTGTGTCTTGAACACATACTATAAAAATGCTAATTCACTGAGCATTTGTGTTGAGCCAGGCACTTAAAATATATAAGACTAGCTATTGGAGAGGATAAGGCAGGAGGATCACAAGTTCAAGGCCATCCTCAGCTACTTAGTGAGACTCTGTCTCAAAATTTCTTAAAAATTTTAAAAAGGGTTGAGGCTACAGCTTGATGGTAGAATCCCCCATATTTAATCCCCAGTAACAATAGTAACAGCAACAGCAAGACTAGCGAAATGTCTGACTTCAGCTTGCTGAATTTGCTATTTGAAATCGTAAATGCCATGAGAATATTTCTACCTTTATTTTTTTGAAACCTAATTTGAATGCTTTTCATGTCCTCAGAAGAGTAGCCAGGAAATGATCTCTGCAAACAATATTCATCTGGATTTCTTTTTCATGGAATGCAAAGGTTATAGGCAGAAATTTCTTATCACAGGCTCAGAGGAGCCTGACGATTTTTAGTGCACCTCTGAAATAGGATAATATGAAAGTTCGAAAAGGTAGCCCAATAAAATCCAAATTTGACTTGAAAATTTATGGAAAGAAATATTCTAATTAATTCAGGTGTTCTGATTAAATCATATTTACCCAGAAAATTGTTTGCTTTAAACTTTTCAGCTCTAACTAAATCTGTACTATCAGATTGCTTGCATGTTATTATCTCTCTCTTAAGATACTATACTTACTTATTTTTAAATTTTTTGTCATAGCTTTATTGAGGGAAAATTAAAGTACAATAAGATACACACATTTGAAGTATGCAATTTAATCAGTTCGACATGTAATGTAAGCAATACAATCAACATAAAAAGCATTTCATTGCTTTTTATTTTTAATTTGAAATCATGCAGATTGTGTTTCCTGAATGACTTATTACACTAGAAATCAACCACCTTAGCTGGGCGTGGTGGTGTGTGCCTGTAATCCCAGCAGTTTGGGAGGCTGAGGCAGGAGGACCGCAAATTTTAAGCCAGCCTTAGCAATAGTGAAGCGCTAAGCAACACAGTAAGACCCTTCCTCTAAATAAAATACAAAATAGGGATCTGGGTGTGTTTCAGTGGTTGAGTGCCCCTGAGTTAATTCCTAGCACAAAAAAAAAAAAAAAGAAAAGAAAAGAAAAGAAAGAAATCAATCACCATAAGATATATAAAACCCCATCCCCACATGTCGACTATTTCAAAATTAAATGACACACTTATAAGTCTCTCAAAGGTCAAGGAAGAAAGCACAAGAAAAGAAAATTAAAAATGCTTTGAAGTAAGTGATAATACGAGCCTAAAGTATCAGGATCTGTGGGATGAAACAGTACTCAGATGAACATTTATAACTTAAAGTACTTGTATTAGAAGGAAGCTAGAATAACAATCAAATTATTTTCAATCAAATTATGTAGTAGGAAGAAAAAATAAGAGTAGGATCAGAAATATATGAAATAGAAAGAAATAATACAGGTGAAATTTGATAAAAATAAAAAAGTCTAATCAAGAAAATAGAAAGAACACAAAAATTAATATCAATGGAAAGGAAGCTATCAAAATAACCCAACAGATGCTAAAAGTATTTTAAGGTAATATTACAAATGTATGGCAACATATGTGATAGCTTACATAACATGGTCTATATTAGAGAAGGATCTGTGTGCTGCTGAGAAGGAAGTGTATTCAGTCATTAATGGATGAAATATTCTATATATGTTAAGTCTAAATTATCAATTATATTTTTGACTTCTATAGTTTCTTTGTTTAGTTTTTGTTTGGAGGATTTATCTGGTGGTGATAGAGGCATGTTAAAGTTACCCAGCATTATTGTATTGTGGTCTATTTGATTCTTGAAATTGATAAGGGTTTGTATGATGTACACAGATACTGCATTTTTGGGGGCATAAATATTTACAATTGTTATGCTTTGTTGACATACAATTCCCTTAAGCATGTATGAAATGTCCTTCTTTGTCCCTTCTAATTAACCTTGGCTTGAAGTCCACTTTATCTGATATGAGGGTAGAAACCCCTGTTTAACTGTCCATGTGAGTGATATGTTTTTTCCCATCCTTTCACATTCAATTTGCGGACACCTTTGCCTATGAGGTGACTCTCTTAGAGAAAGCATATTGGTGGGTCTTGTTTTTAATTCAGTCTGCCAGTCTGTGTGCTTTGATTGATTAATTTAGGCCATTAATGTTCAAGGTTATTATTGAGATATGATTTGTATTCCTGGTCATTTGGGCTTATTTCCAGTTTTTTATTTGAATTAGTTTCTCCTTTATTAACTATTCCTTTAGTGTTATTCCTCCCTTTGCTAGTTCTCACTTTTTTTATTTCTTCTTCATTGAATATTTTTTTGTTGAGAGTGTTCTGTAGGGCAAGCTTTTTAGTTGCAATTTTTTAACTTTTGTTTATCATGGAAGGTTTTTATTTCATCTTAAAATCTGAAACTTAATTTTGTTCAATATGGGATTCTTGGTTGGCATCTATTTTCTTTCAGAGCTTAGTATAGGTTATTCCAGGACCTCCTAGCTTTGAGAGTCTGAGTTGAAAAATTAGCTGAGACATAAATTGTTTTCCCACTATACATAATCTATATTTTTCTCTAGAAGCCTTTAAAATCTATCCTTATTCTATATGTTAGGCATTTTCATTATAATGTGCCTTGGTATGGATCTATTGTAATTTTGTACATATGGGGTCTTGTAAGTCTGTTGTATTTGATTTTCCATTTTATTCTTTAGGTTTGGGAAGTTTTCTGATATTATTTCATTGAAAAGATTGTGCATTCCTTTGGTTAATATCTCTGTGCCTTCATTTACCCCTATAAATCTTAAATTTGGTATTTTCATGTTATCCCATAGTTCTTGCAACTTCTGTTCATGGTTTCTTAACATGTTCTCTATGTGATTAACTCTGTTCTTAAGATTATGTATTTTGTCCTCATTGCTTGAGATTCTGTCTTCCAAGTGGTCTAGTCTGTTGATGATGCTTTCCGTTGAAATTTTAATTTGATTTATTGTTTTTTTTCATTTCAAGGATTTATGCTTCCCCGCCCCCCCCCCGAAACTCTGCCTCTTTATTGAAGTAATCTTTCACTTCCTATTTTTTCTCTGATTTTATTTTTTATACCATCCTTTACTTCTCAGATTAATTTAACTATGTACATTCTAAACTCCCTCTGTGACATTTCTTCCACTGTGTTGTCCAATGGATTCTGTTATTGGAGTATCTTGATTTGTTTGGGAAAATTTATTCCCTTGCTTTTTCATGTTATTTGTGGGTTCAGCCATCTCACAGTATGGATCTGAAGAAGTAGAGTTTCTACATTGGGGACTTATAGTGTCCCTGAAGATTTCCAGTACCTCACTGTTTAGGGGGAGACAAATAATAATAACAACTAATGCAAACAATAGACAGCATTAAACCAAATATTTCCTACTGTGATGTCTACTTACTTCATTAAGTAGAGTATATGGCTACACTTGGGGCAAGTACCACAAATTCAAACACCTGAGGGATCAGTTATGAAGAGTTAATAAGTGAGATGGGTCCATTAAGGCAAATCCAAGGACCATATCTAGCATATGTAGAAATGTCTCTTATTTAGCGTCTCTTGTTAAAACATGTCTTTTATTGATCAGTGTGTGATGTCTGTCCCTTAACTTTCATGTAACAGCACTCAGCACCCACTGAGTTGGAGCTACTGCTTTACTTGTGTCTTAAAAATGAGAAAATGGAGGTACTAAGGAATCAGTCCCTCACCTGTAGTCACTCCCCTACATAGCTGTGGATGCCAAGCAAAGTGACAAAAGGATAGAACCCCCCCCACACACTCAACTTTAGTTTGGGCTTGGTAATTATGGAAAGACAGGTGAAAGCCTTTATGCATTCACCCACTTATCCCCACTGTCAGTGTGAGAGGCAGCTACTGCTATTTCTATCAGTTTATGCACATGGAAACTGGATTCCAGAAAAGTGTAGATGCCCAGTAACATAGTATATTAGTCACCTTTCTGTCACTATAACAAATACTGAAATAATCAAATTATAAAGACAAAGGATTATTTTAGCTCCTAGTTTTGGGGGTTCTAGTCCATGATAAGTTGCTCACATTGCTTTGGACCGGTGGTGGCACATAATGGTGTCAGCAAGTGGTGAAACATAACCTCTCACCTTGTGGTCAGGGATCAAAAGAGTGAACACACCTCAACGATCTATCAAAAGGCCCCACCTGTTGCAGGTTTGACCCTTCATAGGACCTTTTCCATATCCAGACACATTTTGGTGGTTGCAATCAGGTAATGGAGGTGCTACGTTCTACTGGGTAGATTCTAGGGTTGCTGCTAGACATCCTATACTGCAGAGGACAATCCCCAAACTAGAAAATATCCAGCCCCAAATGTCAGCAGCACTGTTACTGAGAAACCCTGGTCTGTGCAGTTAGCACTATGCTGCCACTCAAAGAGGACACAGGCTAAGGCAATGGATGTGAACTGAAAATGTATGCTTCAAACTTTTTATCTCCAAATAAATCTCTGCTATCAGACTGCTTGCATATTATTTGTCTCTCTTCTCTAAAAAGTGAACTCTAAAAAATAAACCAGATAATTAAATATTTTATTTAACTAAGTTGTTAAAATATTACAATATCCAATACTACAAATTTGAAATTATTTTATAAACTTTTAATTATTAATTTTGTTGAAGGTTAAAGGTTTCTTAAACATTTCCCTTTCATCCCCCAGGTATACACATTTTTTAAAATTCTACCACATCTCCACAGTTAGCTCTGTAACTGAACTTGCTCCTAATGAACCTTTCATGCCCCTCTTGCCTTCTGAAATTTATGAGTCACTTCCCACTGCCTTCACTATCTAGTAGCTGTTTTGGCATATTGCTTTGCCTTCTCCCTTTTGCCCCTGAAATGCCTGTTATCTCTATTAATTATTCTCAGAGTTTGGAGAAACAATGTGAACCAGGTTAGACAGAGGGGGAGTGAGACTTGAGGAGCAGTGACATCATCGAACAGCACAGCTGGCTAGAAGGGAGTGTGTTCTCCTGCCAGCAAAGTAAAAGACATAGGAGATAAGATACTTAAAGGATATGCTTCATTGAGGAAAGGGGAAGGGACTTTGGAAAGGTCTATTCATTCTGAGGTCTCTTGTCAGCAGTGGTTTATTTAAGCATCTGTTATACATTTGTAATAAAAAAAATCTGCCTCAAGGTACTTGGAATTTTCTTTTCAAACTGATTTAGCTTCAGGGTTCAAAAAACATGTTCTTTCAAACTTTAAAAATCTGACTTTTTAATGAGCTTCTGACCAAACTAGAACATTCTCGATTTAAATTTTGTGTACTTTTGGTCAATGTGACTTCCTGTTTATGGAAGGAAGGAGATTAAGAAGGCTCCAAAAGCTGCATACACTCATGACTGTTCTTTAAATGTTGATTTTATGTGATTTAAATATAAACTGATTAAAATTATATGGGTTAAATTTTTCTCAAAATATGAATGGTTTTATAAATTAAGAGGAGTAAGTACTTGACGAGTTGCAATTATTTTTCTGAAAGCAAAAATATTTGAAAAGTAGTTTTTACCATCAAGACAAAAATCCCATACATCAACACTTACCTTGCATTTACTTGTTCTCTTTAATTTACTAAGCATTATGCAAAGTATCATAAATCTATTTTAAGATTATACATTTTGTTAGGAAAAGGAATGAGAATTTAGCTGGCAGAATTTATATGTGATGAATTTCTTTTTCTATTGCTTTAAAAATTACATTTTTAAGAATTTTTCTGGGTAGAATTTTTCTTATGCAAACCATGTGGTATGCTAAGCTCGTTATAAATTAGTTTCGTATCACATTTAAACGCAACTCATGAAAATTTGGGTTGCCTCTATCACAGTAGACAATATAGAAATGAAAGTATATTTGTTATGATTTCTCCTGGATTTGAACCCAGGGCTCATGCATGCTATGTACATGATGTACCATTGAGCTACCCCAAGCCCTGATAGGATTTTTTGAACACTACTTCTTAGGTCTATATACATAAATTTAATATGTGGGTCACAGAACTTGGATTATAAGCAAAAGTAGTTAATTTAGCTTTTGTACAAAGTTTGTGTCATTACAAAAATACAGAGATATTCACCAAGTTGATTTAGTGAAATTTTCTCTTAAAGCAAACAGTTAATATTGGATAGTGCAACCTGGAGCAAAACCTTGGAGTAATTTGAACTTGAATTATATAATACTGGTTAGGTTTAGTCACAAAACCCTTGGTTCATGCAATCAGCACCAACAAATAGGCAAGGCTACTGCAAGTGGAGTTTGACACCATCTCTCTGAGAGATGTCTAGTACGAACTTATAAGTTGAGATTATCACTTTTATTCCTAGAAGAGAATTTATAAAAAGAAAAAAAGCTACTAAGTCTAACTGTATAACATTGCATGGCAATTTCTATGGTTGTCAATTTCTCATATTTTCTAAAATAAATTTTATTCCCTTCCTCCTCCTCAACCCTAGCTTTCTCATCACCACAAGGAATGCCACAAACAGCTCTGCATTATGTTTTATTCACCTAAGTAAAACAGGTTTATGATATATATCATCTGACAAGAAAAATTAAGTATGATAATAAATTAAAAGATCTTTAATCTACACTTTGTATGAGAAGTTAGAAATGAAAAGTCACAATGGCTATTAGTTTTGAGTACCTACTAGATGCAAGAAGCTACACTAAATAGTTCACATATTATTGTTATCTCTTTAATCTTGCCAGTAGTCATAGAAGGCAGATAACAGTCACATGATACAGAGGACGGAAGTGAGACCTTTTGTCATAAAGTGACAAACCTGTGATTTGAGCACAGAATTTTAGGCTTCTAAAGAGAATTTATTTGAATCAGGTTACAAATCAAATATGTGTGTGTGTGTGTGTGTGTACACCTGCACACATGTGTTTACAGGCATATACATGTACACAGCATTTTGCATTTCAACACATGCTGCTGAATTTTGCCTCAGAATATGGTTGTCACTAATGTGTCTCTATTTCTGAATATTAAATTATGTTTCAATTATATCACTTTGAATCCAGTGTTAATCAGAAGAGGTCCTGGTCATTTTTTGTACTACGCTGAATGAGGTTTTTAGGGAGCTTTTTCCTATAAATTGTCCCTAACGCATTAATATTTTTTAGCATGTTAGCTTATTCTTTTTTATTTTAATTTGTTATATATGACAACAGAATGCATCACAATTCATATAACACATATAGAGCACAAATTGATGTTATATATGAAAAGAATTTAAATATCTCTAGTAAAACCATAACCTTTCCCTAGTGTATGTTGTTGCATAAGTCACAAGGCTTTCTTCATAGTAGCTGTTTGGATGTGTGTGGGGCTGAGCTACAAATTTTCATTCCTTTCTTTATTTCATTATCCATTGCAGGAACATCCCTCGCTAGGCCAACTTTCGGAAAAACTAATAGACAACAACATTAATGTCATTTTTGCAGTTCAAGGAAAACAATTTCATTGGTATAAGGTATGTCAATTCCTAAACATGCGAATTAGAATGTTTATATTAGTAGTCGAAATTAGGGCACTTCTTGGAACCAGAGATAAGAATTTGAAATTATATAATCTGAATTTAATAATGTATTAACTAAAGTACATTTTATTGTATCTTAAATTAGCATTTAAGTACAAATTCGACCTAGGTTTGTAACACATAGAAACAAGTCATGCACTAAATGCTGTTTGAGAATTATATCTAATATACATAGGCATAGCCTAACACTGAAGGACATGATGGATGTGACAATAACAAGAAAGATTCTTATCAGGTGAAAGTACTTCACACTTCATATCTATACCTTTCATGTCCAGATTCCTGCTTATAATCTAGCCACGGACATATTCTTACCATAGGCTAAAGTTAAAGAATTATCTGCTTGATTTTCCATAACACCAGGACATCTAGCTTTGGTGTATATTTTCTACTAAAGGACCAGGAAGAGCCTAAGAAGTGACTGAGCCAGCCAAATTCCCTATGCAGGTGTGGTTTCAGTGGTGTCCTGAATCCTCCGGGGCAGTTGCTCAACATAGAATTCCTCTTCTGTGCCTTACTATAATTGTCTTTTGTTTTTTTTAGGGTCTGTCTTCTAGAATCTCTTTTCTTCATTTCTGTAATGCTGTGGTGTCCTTGTTTCCAACATGCATCGCTATCCACCAGATCTTCATCTCTTTACTATCTTTATTTCTTCCTTCTACTTTCCAACTGCAAACTTCTCTCACTGGCTAGCTGCAAGCACCCTTACTTACTTTTTAAAACTTTAGAGAAACTGCATTATCTTTTGGTTTCAACGGATACTTAAAATCATTTTCATCGTCCACAAACTGGTGTTACATTCTCTGATTTACCTAACACCTAACAGCCACATTTGTCATCTGAAAGTGCCACTTTAATCATATCACTTATTCCTTTAGAAATATGTAGTGAAACTTTAGTCCCTCCCTGATTTCCATATACCATGAAGCCAAGTTTTAAGGTGATAACAAATTAACATCCACAGAAGTAGGGCTCTGACCCAAATAAAATGACTTTAACCATTTTAATAACAAGAGAAACAGTGTCTACTGACTGAGTACTTAACTATTGCCAGGTACTGAGTTCAGAAACACCAATGCATCTGAGATCTTACCATCTCACTGAGTGAGGGCAGTTTTATCAGTCTGCTCATTTTAAGATGGGGAAACATTTTGAGAGGATAAATACTTGCCCAGAGTTCTCTAACAACTCAAATCTTGTGATCTTAACCTGTAAGCTGAATAGTTGACTTTGGAATACCATGTAGCTTTGGATAGCTTTTGCTTCCTCTTTGCCTATTGTTCAGAGTGTTATTGGTTCTCCCACATTCTCCCTTGTCCTTTATAAATTTGCCACTGACTGATAAACCATAAACCGGGTTTATTATTAACTGAATTGTAAGCAAAGTAAACATCATCAGGCTCCAAAAGCCGGATATGAGCCCTGCTGAGTCCCATGCGCGCCCTTGTAGGCACCTACTTTAGCTGCTCATGGATCTTTTTCTATCACCCATCTTTCATTTTTTTTCATTTTTCTATCACCCTAACAGCATTGAAACTCATCTCCTAAATCCATTCTCCACATGGTGCAAGATGATGTGTTGAAATCACAAGTATGTCCACAGTACCTTCTGGAGCAAAATATCCTAGGGGCTCCCTATGACTTAGAGGACTGAGTTTCTAATTTGGCACCTGGTTCTATCTACCTCTCTCTGGGGCCTCTTTTCCCTAACTTGCCCTTGTCCCTCTGGCAATGTGCCTGATCTTCCCCTGCACACACACACACACTCACCAACCTGCTTCTTTCTTTGTGCTTTTGTTCTTGCTGCCCCCACTGCACACCCATATGTGGAAGTCATTCTCTCTCATGACTGGGTTCACTCCCACTCAGCATCCTCTACGAAGAGCTTATAAGTCAGCTCCTTAAGGAAACGGCCCCTGATAACTTTCCCCAGCTCTGCAGTCCTTGCCAGGCATCCTGCTTAATAGCTTCTGTGCACAAATGCTTCATGTGGCTTATATTTTGTGGAATTATCATTTATAGACCTGTGAGATCCTTAAGGACAGAAACTATATGGTTTAGTAAGTTAGCATTTCCAAAGTAGTATTATAATAGATGCTCAATAAAGGCATCTGTTAATAAATGAATTTTAAAAATCTGTGATACATTTTTCCCCATGACTTGAGATAACAAATTGTTGGTGTTTAAATATGGATAGTATATGGAAGAAAGTTAATGATGCTTGTGAACTGAAAAAAAAATGAATGAATAAGTGGATTTCAAGACTTTCATAATCTGAATTCTTATAAATATGCACCTTTATTCTAGTCCAACTGCTTTTCTTCCTCTTGTAGCCCTCTAAGCCTTTGCTCATTCTCACATTCTCCCTGGTAATACATCTCCTCCAAAATTAGTAAGCATTACCCATCACAAACTCCTGTTCTTTGAAGCTCCACCTGTAACTCTGATTTTTCCTACTGTCTGATACAACATGCCCCAAAGGTCATTTCATGGATCAGCAGTTCTATAAAATATATATATATATATTATGTAAGAAAAGAGTTTGGCATTTAAAGAAGCATTGGGGAATGCTGCATTAAACTGAGTCGAATTATTTACAAATTACAGGACTGCTCAACGTTTTAGTTTGAAAATGTGCAATTTGGATCTCTGGATAGAATAAAGATATGCAGAACTTCCCAAACTTATTTGCCCTTAGAACATTTTTCATGTTCTAAGTCTCTTAGGGCTGTGTTCCATGGAAGATGCTTTGGAAATTCTGATATAATTCTGATGATATTTTTAGGTCATCATGTAATTCAGGATGCACACACCCATGCTCATGCATATTTATTTGCATTTGTACACACACACACACACACACACACACACACACACACACACATACACCCTACCTTTTCATGAGTATAAGGGCTTGCAATCCTACCAGGTTGCTTATATTTTTCATGTTTTATATTTTTCCTGCATATAATGTCTCATCTTCCATTGGTAATGGAAAAATATTAAATATTTGTTGATCACTGAACCACTGCAGAGTTTGCCATTACGTAAATTCAACTGATGTGTTTTCTAGGACCTTCTACCCCTTTTGCCTGGCACCATTGCTGGTGAGATAGAATCGAAGGCTGCTAACCTCAACAATTTGGTAGTAGAAGCCTACAAGGTATGCATATATCATATACGATTTTTGCCAAATAAACTTTAACTTTCCAAATAAACATTTCTGTGACAACATACCAACTAGTGCTATATCATCCTGAGAGGAGTGGTAGAAAGAACATAAAATTAGGAACAGGGAATCTGGCATTTAGGCCTGGTGTTAGCACAAACTACCATGGTCCCTTGGGAGACTATGTGGTCTCGTTGATAGCCATCCAACACTGGGCCTGAGACTTTCTCAGTTTCCTTCCAAATCCAATGCTCAATGAGTTACCTACTCATGGCTACAGAAAGCATTTTGTTACCAAGAAATTGCATAATTTCCCTTTTTCATGAATTATGAAATCCACACTGTTATTTAAAGAAACAACCTGCCAGGGGAAATGAATTATCTGCGACATAGAGATTACTAAGATGATTTTGTTCTCTATGATCAATTATTTGATTGTTCAGTCAATTATTTGAGCACATTCATCAAAACAGTTTGAGTAAAAGAATCACCTTGACAAGTATGGTCTGTTATTTATGGTCATATGCTCTCATCAATCCTGTGAAGAATGGGCAACTGAATGCAAAGAATTTAAAGAAACATCTGTTCTCTCAAACTGGGTCATGGCTTCATGTCATATGTGCTGTAATGTTGTAATACCACTAAGAACCAGACACTTTTCACACATGACTTCGTTTAATCCTCACCTAGGCAGGTGTTACTACTCTCATTGTATATTTGTAGAAACAAAGAAGTGAAGCAAATTAACCAAAGGTCACACAGCTAATCAGAAGAATCAGGATCAGAATCCAGGTGTTCAGCGTCATGCCCCAGGTGTTTCCTGCTTTGTGATATCACCTATTTTTCTTTTGTCATTTTTATGTAGTATCAAGCTTGCTCGATTAGACCTTGAATTTATGGGCCAGTTATAAAGTCTCATTTTCCCAAATTCTCTGATTCCCTTCCCAAACATGTAAGAGTTGAATAGTGTAAAGAACAGCCAAAACGTGGAGAAAAATCTCAGATTTCTCTAATCATCTTCAAGGAGCACCTGCCTTCAACATGAGTACAAAAGGGAAAGGCAGAAAGTAGACACTGGATATACAATGAAGAATTATTGAAAGTTATTCTTTAAAAGGAAAATAAACCTTGCTAGATTATTTTTGCCGAGAACTTTTATTTTGTGTCTGAAACTGTGTAGAATGAAATAAGGAAGAACATCTTAAATGACATCTCTCACTTACAGAAGAGTGCTATGACTAGGGATTTTTATCAAGAAAAATCAAATGTGCATATAATTTTTTCCCATCAAGAGTGTGTTTCTGAGAAGAATCCAAATAAGAAAGGAATTTATACTGTTAGGACTGAATTGCTATAGTATGAGACCATTTATTACCCCAAGCAAGGAGCATAAACTGACAACTTTTCACCTATGTGTCATACAGTATCCAAGGAAAGGAGACCAAAGTATCTGCTTTAATTTCTTTATTTGTCTAGAACAGATATGGGATGTCTGATCCCACTGTGGTTCTGACTGATCTTACAGTGACATCAATTAAAAAGCAAAACAAACTCAACTCTGGCTAACTACCTTAGGTTGAGATTCTGTCATTTTTTATGTGTCTATATTTTCAAAATTCTTCTGAAATTTTATCTTGTCTTCACCGTCCAACAGAAACAACAGAAACAATTCCCAATTCATTGAAGAATCTTAAAACAGAAAAAATAATCTGTCTCATTACTGATTAGATATTAAAGGAGAAGCTTCAGATTGTGTCAGGAGATTAATTCCTACATCCTAAAACTGGGAAATATTTTAGAGATCTATCTTTACACATTGCTTGAAAAACATGGGCCTAACTGGCTTAAAGTCTTAAAACAGAATTTCTGAAGGGTAAACTGAGCACACTCCTTGAATTAAGTATTTCCTTCTGATCTGACATATTATTGCATATCCATCTTTGCATATCCTTGAAAGTTCTTTTTGGGTTGCCAAAATCATTCAATTAACAGTTGCAGTGTGGGACTTCTCTAACATGGTGGTACGGGCCTGTAATTCTAGCTGCTCAGGAGGATTGCGAGTGGGAGGCCGGTCTGTGCAACATAGTAAGACCCTGCCTCAAAATGGGGCTGAGATGGTCTTTTTTAATCCAAATAATACTCATGAATTTGAGGAAAATATTTTGTTCTAAAGATATGCTACCAGAATTCCATGCTCAATTATTAATCAGTAAGCCCATGTACCTTTATTGATTATACCGTTGGAAAAGAAAAATTATTCCCGTAAAGGATTAGAATCCTCTGAAAGTATTTTTTTCTTCCTACACTGCCACTTTTCTTCCTCTGTTTACAAGTATAAGCTATGAGTTTTTGCATTTAGTTGACTCTTTATTTTATGGGATAAAATGCACACAGATCTGAAAGACATAATTAAAGTAGCTAGATCCTTTGGAACTTAAGAGATTGAGATAGAAGAAATTACTATATATCTAATACATGATAGCCACTAAATCATATACTGAATGAGCATATAAATGAGTGAGTAAATCAATGAATTTTTTTATGTCTAGTTTAGAAGCCCTAGTTTGGAATGAAGGCTTGGTACAAATTTGACTAACAAAAGCAAGCCCTCAGGTCTTAACACAATTTATAAGCCATTCTTAAAGGAACTGTACCTTTCAACTCTGTATCAATAAGGCATTTTAGCTTTCATGATAGTATAAAGTGTTTGAAATTGAAATTTTTTTTAATAGCTGTTATCTGTCAAAAGCATGTTTCATGTTTTTAGCTATGGAAATTCACCCTTTGTGATATATGGTCTCAATGTTTTACTTAAACTGTATCATAATATGTAAGTAGCACTGGATTTTGAAAGATAATTTTCATAACAGGTTGAGTGAGAAATCGTTTTGAAGTAATCAAAATGCACAATGGGGAAAACAGAACCATTTAAATGCAGAAAATCTAATCTTTCAGTATTTCTTACATATTTCAAACTTAATGGGTCTTTATGTGGAAACACTGTATTTATTCATCCTTTTACAGAGACAGACTCTTTGACTTAGTAAAAAATTAAACCTAGAGTAATTGTATAAGCTTGACTCTGCTTCATTGCTCATATTTGAAACCATTACAGCATTTAATTAAAAGATGATGTCTCCACAGAAACTCATTTCAGAAGTGAAAGTGCAGGTGGAAAACCAGGTACAAGGTGTCTATTTCAACATCACAGCCATTTGTCCAGATGGGGCCAGAAAGCCAGGCACCATTGGATGTGGAAATGTGACAAGCAATGATGAAGTATGTGGGTGTGCATTTTTCTTATTTAAAATAAGCTAAATTTGTTTGGCACGCTTTCCTCACAGAAAAACTAAACCATTCTGAATAATTTTACTTAACTGCTGACTCCAGGAATTTTATTTATACTTCAAAGTAACTTTCATTGTCTCTTCTCAAAGTTACCTTCTTGTTTTAACTCAATTAACTATTCTCTTGAACCCTCAAGTTAAAATAAATAAATATGTATTATGTTGAACATTTGTTTAATAACAGTAACTTCCAACATAGGTGACCTAATTGGTATAGAAGAGGAAATCACATCTACTTTTGGATTCAAATCTGCTTATTCTCAAGGGTAAATGTGATATTGAAAGTAATAAGCTATAGGGAAGAATGACACAATTGATAAAGTCTAAGAATTTCAAAATCTTTCACTTTGTGTTTGCCTCAGTCCATTCATAATCAGGTAGGGAAATTGACTGAGAACAATAAAAAAGGAGGAGTTGAAATGAGATGTAAAGAAAAGAGGTATAAATCACAGTAGCATCAGGAAACAGGACCAGAGGATTCTCCAAGAATTGGCACAGTAGAGAGGCACAGCAGAGAGTCACACACAGGGATCCTTGTGGGGTAAAGATATCTCCAGTGAGTCATTTTCCTCTAGGGGCATGACTTATCTAATTTTTAAACAGATGGCTTAGACTAGAAGACTTCTCATCTCCCTGCTAACTCCAAAGTTCTATAATTGTATTTGTTTTATTTATTATTATTATTGGTAGTAGTAGTAGTAATTTTTTGTGGTGCTGGAGATTGAACTCAGGACCTCACTTAGGCCAGGCAAGTGCTTTACCCGTGAGCCACATCCCTATCCTCCTCTATAATTTTATTAATCGCTTACATGTCAGGTCCTAGAGAGAAAAAGTGATGGAAAGAGGTAGAACATTCTCAATAAAAGGAGACTTTTCTGTAGTTAGAATATATTTTCCCTCTTGAGAATTTTAGAATCTGTGGGTAGTATAATTGTGCCTACAAGCTGTACATTTTAAATTAATTACTGCAAGTTTCTAATTCTGTAGTTTCCTCTATAATCAGTCCTTGGATTTTGTTCAAAAGCCATCATACAGCAGTTTACAAAATACACATTTGATTTTCATTAAATATAAAGAAATTTTTTTCTATCATAAGATAACACTTAGTTACTTACTGAAGAATGAAGTAATTCTTTCAAAAATCTCAATTTTGGAGCAATAGTTTTCTTATATCTTAGGGTTTTTTCTTTCTTTCTTTTTTTCCTACATTTCTTTTCCCCCTTGACTTTCAACCAAGTTGTATAAACAACGTGACTCTAAGGAATAGTCATCTGACCTCTTAATTATATAAACCCCAAGTTTTGCTCTATGATTAATAATGGCAATGACCACGTTATCCTACACATCTGTTAATCCTTAACATTCTTAAGCACCAACACCAACTTTATAATAAGACTGAGTCAAACTCTTAATACATGTTGAAGCCTAAGTTTAGTTCTTTTTGTATCATCATATATAACATAATTTCCAACCAAAAACACAGATTATTTTTAAATTGTAATGATTTTAGTCCAACTTGAAAATAGGAAGGTGGAGTAGGCAGTTCATATAAGCAGGATCAAGTCTGTTTACTGGTGTATTATAGGCAATTAGCAATCATTGGTTCCTCTAATTCTTTAGTTTATTAATCAGAAAATAAAAGACACTAAAAGGGATTTTGCATCTTCATGTGAAAAAACTTGCCTGGGTATTTTATAAACAATTACTCTAAGATGCTATTGTATTATTGATTGAAATATACGGACACATAAAATATTGGCAATAAAAATATCAAAGGATGTAATTATATTTCCTTTTTCTTCCTAAATTTAGGTTCTTTTCAATGTAACAGTTACAATGAAAAAATGTGATGTCACAGGAGGAAAAAACTATGCAAAAATCAAACCTATTGGTTTCAATGAAACCACTAAAATTCACATACACAGGCGCTGCAGCTGTCAGTGTGAGGACCACAGAGGACCTAAAGGAAAGTGTGAGGATGAAACTTTCCTGGACTCCAAGTGTTTGCAATGTGACGAGAGTAAATGCCATTTTGATGAAGATGCATTTCCATCTGAGAGTTGCAGGTTACACAAGGATCAACCTGTTTGCAGTGGTCGAGGAGTCTGTATTTGTGGGAAATGTGTATGTCACAAAATTAAGCTTGGAAAAGTGTATGGAAAATACTGTGAAAAGGATGATTTTTCTTGTCCATATCACCATGGAAATCTGTGTGCTGGTGAGTATAAATACATACAGGTAATTTTTACTAACCACTATCCTGGTAGCATATAGTCTCATGTATCTTTAAAAATATGTTACAAATTGCCATCACTGAATCTGAATTTAATACTCACAGTTTCATAATCTGCAAAATTAGGTCACCACAATAGTCACAGCAGGGGTTTTAATATTTATGCTTAAAGTATACAGGATATACTTCTAAATAAAAACCTAAAATTAATTGTAATTCTCAAATATTCTTTGATCTTGGAAAGAACATCCCAGAAGGGGAAATTACTGATGATGGCTGACACGTTTTCCAAAAGAATGAGGGTATTCTTCCACAGGGTCTGATTCATTCTGGCAAAAGGTTACTCACTCCAGATTGCTCAGAGGATTTTATTTCTGTCAGGATGAGGGGGGAGTGAGCTATAAAAATATACTTTTCATTCATTGGAAAATTCTTAAAGCATCATTATAGATGGTATTGTAAGTTTGTGGTAATTTAAACCTCAGCAGTTTATTTTTGGACCACCACCAGCAACAGAATTGCCAGAGGACAGCATTCTTCAAGAAAATACTGGATTATTAAGCAATCTAGAAGATTAGTCTTTGTGGCCACACACAGACCACATTTTTAAAATGAAATGAATTAAAATAAAAATATCAAGGTTACTTTGTGTCTAATTCAGTTTACTGCCACCTACAGGTTAGAGTCCAATAACTGTGCAACACTTGAATATTAAAATATTATTGTTAAATATATTAAACTCTCTGCCATCTGAGTTCATAGAATAATTTCACTTACTGTGAAAATGCCTTTTTAGCATTTGCATTGTAGTAGATAAATATCTGTTAAGTTGTTGATGAATGAAAATATTTCATTACTGTAAGGCTAAGGAAAGTAACAGCCTATAAAAATAAATTTTATATTGTTGCAAAAGCTAAAAATTCAAAATATGTTACCTAAATGTGTGATGGCAAATTATCTTTTTATTCTATTATATACACGGAATGTTTTGTATTTCAAACATTTATTCAACTGTAGCTGGAATCATACAGAAGATGGATTATAGATAACTAGAATAAATCAGCAGTTGTTTACTATATTTTATAGGGAAAGGAAATGCTATTTTACAGGGAACAGAAAGACTTTCTCCACAGCTGTCAGTTCCTCAAAGACATTTCAAATACATTGAGATTCCTATTCTCTGCTGCAAAATATCCAAAAATCATGTACTGACCCTTCCTTGTGACTATGATACTACTGACCCTCAAGCACTTGAGAATCTGCTTTGAATGGTTGTATGTAAGAGAAAACTGTAGGGCTGACATGCATCATCTAGTCTCCCCGAGGAATAAAAGCACATGTTCCCAGGTCGGCTGGCGAGGACTCGACTTGCAGGCTGTATGGGGGAGCAGGGTCTGGAGGACATCTGTTTGGCCTGGACTTCATTAGTTTTACACTTAACAAGCTGAGCTGATCCAGCAGTGGACCCTGTGGGACAGTTAACTTGTAAGGTGCTCAGCAATAAAAGAGAGAAAGGAAATGAGGAAAAGAAGGCAAGGAACAGAAGGGAGGGAAGGAAGGAGAAAGGGAAGATTAATTGACTTGTAGCTAAAAAAGCTTGAGAAATACTGCACAATCCTATAAAATGTACCCCTTCTTGAAGATTTCTAATTCTCATTGGCAGATTAAATTTTGGACACTTTCAGCAATCAAAAATTCATTTAATTATGTATAACCAATGTTTCCTCAGCTTGTGTGCATAAAGGCCCCTTGTGCACTGCACACTCCCCAGCCCCAACACACACCATCTTCCTTTCTTCTTGCCATTTGCCACCTAATCATAGCTCGCAACAGAGATGAGAACAGCACTGATAATCTACTAAATACTATTCTGAGGATATGAGAGAATTATTTCAACTCCTCAGAAAATCTTATCTTTAAACATAGCCTTCACCACACTGAAGCACTAAGAGGGTTTGCCTCCTAGTCCTTCCAAGTCATTCCCAGCCCTTAGCAATAGTGCAACTATGAGAATAGATTATGGAAGTCATTAATCAAATACTCTTATTTTCTGATCTCATGTCACATAACATTACTTTAGCTTTTGTAACTTCTTTATATTTCTGTGTCTTAATTTAAAACTGAACGTATGACACTTAAGAGAGTTGAGCAGCCACCACAGGAGGGACTTCCTTCACATTTGTTAGCACAGAATATTAGTACAAGAGATTATCTACAATAGGACATCTTTCCTAAATTCTGGCACTCTTTAGGTCAGATGAATAGAAAATGATGCTGTTTCCATTCACTTGACTGCCTGTTCATTTCTGTGGAGGTGGGAAGTGAATCCACACGTGGAAACTCTTCACAAGTCAGTGGCGTCTCTAATGTGGGTCCTGGTGTGTCTTGGTTGCAGGGCATGGAGAGTGTGAAGCAGGCAGATGCCAGTGCTTCAGTGGCTGGGAAGGGGATCGGTGCCAGTGCCCCTCAGCATCATCTCAGCACTGTGTCAATTCAAAAGGCCAGGTGTGCAGCGGCAGAGGCACGTGTGTGTGCGGCAGGTGTGAGTGCACAGATCCCCGGAGCATTGGCCGCTTCTGTGAGCATTGTCCCACTTGTCACACAGCCTGCAGTGAAAACTGGTATGAGCTCTCTGACTTCCACAGTCATAAAGCAGCCCTGCAGCTGCTGTTTTTGTTGGTTCTGCCTTTCTTAATCTCAGAGTTGCCAGACAAATTGTTACCTTCATGCTAAAAAAGAAGTGAATGCAGACATTTTAGAAATTAGGGGACTTGAATTCCAATCTCAGCCCAATAACTAGCTGTAGAGCATCACAATAAATCCAGACACTCACTACCTTAGTTTTTTTTTTTAATAAGTTTTAGAAAATAGAGGCTGTCTGCTACAAAGCTGATGACTAATTAATTGTGTAAGACAAGTTGTTAAAAATCCTCTATGTCTCAGTTTCCTGAGTTTGAAAGTAAGGATGATGATGAATAAAAATAATAATGTTAAAATTCTGTGGAAGAATTATTAAATTAAATTAAATGTGAAAAGCAGAATAAAAGCACACCTTTGTATTTGGTGCCTGATGGTTGTAGAATAAATGTTGACTAAGTTATCATTGTGCTTTACTTTTAATATTTTCATGATAAAGAATGATGGTGGCTGTGACTTACTCTAGAAATAAGTGATAAATAAACAAAAGGTGACATGCTAAATGAAAGTGACATAATTGTTTTGTGTTAGTAATTAATTTTCCAATGGCAGTCTGAGACCTGCTCACAGACCACCAATCTAAACATCAGTGTACCTTCCAGTTTGCATAATTCAGATTTTTAAAATGATTTCTCTCTCAAATCTGTAATTCTATTATGCATAGTCACTTATTTAAATTATTTGGAAATGCAATACTTCAACATAATGATAGAGTTATTTCAAATGGAACTAATCTAAATTTTCAGTATCTATTTGTTGTTAAGTTGTTATTTTATTTTTCCTAGAAAATATTATAGTCTATCTCTTTTTAAAAGAACTAATGTTTTAAGTTCCTCTCACAGGAATTGTATGCAATGCCTTCACCCTCACAATCTATCTCAAGCTATACTTGATCAGTGCAAAACCTCATGTGCTCTCATGGACCAGCATTATGGGCATCAAACATCAGGTAAATGAAAGACTCATAATCAAAGCACTATAGTGTATCTGTGGAGGACCACATTCCCCCAAAGTTCTCATAATTAACCATGCTAAGGAAAAGACTAAGAACTTCAATTTTGGTTTCAATATAAAACACTTCTTTATTTTTTAATACAATTTTATTGAGGCAACATGGAAATACAATAAATAAGTCTGCATACATTCGTGGACAAAATGTAATGAGTTTGTGATTTGCTTTTTGAAATCTCCCAGAGATGATGTTCTTGAGTAGTTAATGTTTTACACCTCTGCTTCACCGCTCTATTTCCATGCCGTGTACCTCCATGGAAGGGCATCCAAATAAATTGGCTAGAAAGATTTCCATGAGCCAAAAAATACAGGTTCCCTACAGAGGAGCCCTTCACTGAGAGATAAAGATTGTGGAGCCGTAATTTTATTTCATTATCCAAAGTTGCTTCCAGTTCAGAACTGCTGAAAGAGAGATCCAGCATGGCCCTCATCTTAACAGGGCATTTCTTTCCCCAGAGAATAATCAATTATTTGTCTTTGGAAAAGCACATAATGAATTTTTAAAGGCAAATAGATTTGGTTAACAAAGAAGTAAAAAGTAAATGAAGTAAAACTAAATCAAGAGATTTGTGTATTATCCCAAATTGGACACTCCTATTTCCTTTAACTCACACTTACTCTCGTGTTTCAGGTGAAGCTATAAAATTTCAAGGAGCAATGAACTGCTTTTGTAATCTGTGTAACATCCAAAGGGTCATTCCTTGTACTTCTCATTCTGATAGCATGTAGTTTAGTGGGGGAATGATGATAAATGTAGCACAATGAAAACAATATGGAACTTTTAGTCTGAAGACCTTGGCTTGAGCCCTAAGCATTACTTGTTAAGAAATAGCAGTCCTCCTGAAAAGTTTCCTGAGCTTCAGTTTCCTCATCTGTTAAATAGAGATATAAATAGTATCCACCTCAAAGGGTTGTTGTGACCTTAATGAGCCAGTGAACGTGAAACAAGTATCTAAAGCAAAAGATGATTCATAAATGGAAAACCATGTGAGAGTTATGAGCAAAGTCTGTTTTTAAATGAAAGTTCATTAGAACTCAAAAAGCTGGAACCCCATTTTTGCACAGGTGTTCAAAGGAGTTAGAAATGAATTCCTAACTCCATAAGAGCTAAAAATTAGATCTTTATAGGAAACATTTCCATTGCTTCTATTATTTCAAGTTTCTCCTCCAACCTGTAAGAAAAAATCCCAGCCCTTAGAGACTGCCGAGAAGAATAAACATTCTCCAGAGCTTTGTTTCCTTTTGGTTTCACATCTGCACTGATCTTAGCTCATGATGAATTTGGCTCCAAACAGAGTCCCATGTGCTGCCAGCTGGGGCTACAGCAATCACTCCCAAAAGTTAAGTGCCTTTCTAATAAATAGGGCCCTTCCTATCAACATGTCATTTATTATGTTAAGTAAACACTACTGTGACTGAAGGGTGGTTACAAATAGTATCCCCTTAAAGCTCCTAGGAAAAGCTCTGACCCAATCTCAACTAAGAAAAGCATAGGCTGGGGGTAGATGTTTGACCATCTGCAGCAACCTTTCAAAATACAGGCAGAGTTGAGCCCTACAATTGCCCTACAACTGCTAACTTATTAGGAATACTTCTGAACTTGATGAGGAGCTAGAGGGTTTCCCCTCCCCTTAACCTCTGTTGTGCAAGGACAGGGAAAGGGCATTGGTTAGGCACCTTTATTATCTATCCTCTCAATCACACTTCTTTCAGTCCCTCTGGCTAAGTGCCCACCAGGCAAGAAGCCAGTAAGTGGAATCAAGCCACGTGTTCCCTCTGAGGACCTGCCTTAGCTGGTTTGAGTAGTCAGATCATCTAAGGGAAATGGCAATCTGTTGGGGGAGAAAGATTTGGGGATCATTCTCCTGTGGAAGACTCAAAGGTGCCACCTTCCAACACAGCATTTTGGATTCTGTCTCCCTGAGGTCTGTGACAATGGAAGACTTGCTTTGGAATCTGGTGTTTCCACTTGATGAGTAGCCCTGGGGTCTGCCTCTGACCTTTTGTTCAAGACCCCTTATTACTGACCAAAAGAATTGGGGCTTCATTAAGTTTTCTCATTCAGAGAGGCCCTTGTCATAGAGTTCTGGCCTTATTTGCGAGCATTCTTGGTCACTGCTAAAAATTGAGTCCAAATCACCCACGATTCCATAATGCATTGGCAGGTCTTCTTCTTAGTGGCCTTCTCCAGGGAGACTCTAAAATTAACATAAGGTCCCCCAAAGTCTGTAAAATGGGCAGAGGAACACAATGTCTTTTCCAGCCCGGAAGTAATTTTATGAATCTGGGGTAGCTGTTGAGTTCTGTGGAATACTTGCTGTTATGCAACCATGTTCCTCTACGATAAGGGGGATGCCTCTGGCAACAACAGAGGCTGCAGGTTTTCCAATGAGAGTTTGCCAAAGGCCTGGTGCTAAAAGAGAGATCCAGCATGGCCCTCATCTTAACAGGGCATTTCTTTCCCCAGAGAATAATTAATGATTTGTCTTTGGAAAAGCACATAATGAATTTTTAAAGGCAAACGGATTTAGTTAACAGAGAAGTAAAAAGTAAATGAAGTAAAATTAAAGCAAAAGATTTGTGTATTATCCCAAATTGGACACTCCTATTTCCTGCTGAAGCCATGCATAATAATAATGAAACCTTACACTGCAATTTCAGAGGCAATATTTATTCATCTATTAGAGTAGTACTGATTTCAGCTTCTGCAAATGTTTACTTTATTTTCCATTACTGGTGTGCAACAAATGAAGAGAAAGCATAACAAGAGGAACACATGCTGATGCCCAGAGCTGTTGAGCAGTTCTTAAAATCTGATTTTCCACTTGGTGTTCAAAAGTACACATCACAAAAGCTGCCCCTCTCTCTGTCATGGATATAATTATATCTGGGTAAGGGACTTGGACATATTCCAGCTAAGACAATTATAGAATCAGGCTGGAAAGAAATGATGTTATTAAATATTTTCATTGTGTCTGTTCCCAAAGGGAAGTTTTCTTTTGAAAATATTTTAATAATAAATGTGCAATAAAAATTACTTTACTTTTCTGAGTCAACAGTAATGTCAGTCCTTTGTTTTGAAAATGCAAATTTGTACAAGTCTCTGGTTCTATTAATTATAAGATGTGAACACTGTTTACTTGCTAGAATTCTTTGATTGACTGGCTTTGTTTAATGTTAACTTGTTTACTTTATTACAGAATGTTTATCTAGCCCAAGCTACTTAAGAATATTTTTCATCATATTCATAGTTACATTCTTGATTGGGCTGCTTAAAGTCCTTATCATTAGGCAGGCGATACTACAATGGAACAGTAATAAAATTAAGTCCTCATCAGATTACAGAGTGTCTGCCTCAAAAAAGGTCAGTGAATTTTTAAAATGTAATTATCAGTATTTTATTGTCTAGTTGCAGTACTTAGGTCTTTAACTGATAACAATATTTCTTCTCCATCAAGGATAAGTTGCTTCTGCAAAGTGTTTGCACAAGAACAGTAACCTACCGCCGTGAGAAACCTGAAGAAATAAAATTGGATATCAGCAAACTAAATGCTCATGAGAATTTCAGGTGTAACTTCTAAACAAAGATACAAGAAAACTTTATGGAAAACTGGATTTTTAAAATAATTGCTCCTAAAAAAGTAAAATTTTAAAAGTCACAGGAGGAGAAAAATTGTTCAAGGTCATGCCAGTTCCTGGTTGTATACTCAAATGAAGACTGACAAGCATCCTCATTGTCATGTGACTCACACAGCTGCTGAACTTTTCAGAGAAAAATGTGTCTTACTACTGTTTGAGACTAGTGTCGTTGTAGCACTTTACTGTAATATATAACTTATTTAGATCAGCATAGAATGTAGATCCTCTGAAGAGCACTGATTACACTTTACAGGTACCTGCCATTCCTACACGTCCCAGAGAGACACGATGCTGTGAGACAGGCAAGCCTCGTGTCCCTACAAGGGTGCAAGTCATTCCTGCCAGAACATATGGATAAAAAACATATGGTAGTTACATACCGAAGTGGCCAAATGCTTCAGCAATTGGTGTTTCATTCATTCAGGAGGTGAACAGCATAGAACCTTAATCATAAGGGATACTATTTTGAGACTGTTGTAGTTTGATGCATGTGTGTTTGTTTCCTTCTTTTCACAAAATGGATACTAATGCCAATGTTCTTTCTTCTTTGCATTTATATTTTGTTTTTCCTCCTTCCAGGATAAGTTTATATATATTGCAGATGACTGGATTAAATAAGTGCTAAGTTACTACTGCCATAAAAAACCTGTAATACAATGTCACTTTATTAGAATACTGGTTTTAAAAGCTGAATGTTAATAAGGGACACTGTAAAGTAGCATGTAAACCTGAATAGCTTCATTGTTTGAAGATGTGGTATCTTCTTACCTGGTAAACTGGATGGATTGTTTCACTATTTCATTTGCCTGATCTGTAGGTTGGAATTCACAAGGTATTTAGAAACTCTGCCTCAGCAATGTACTACACTTTTGAATGAGTTTTCTTAGATTTTGAGTCCAAGTTGATATCAACATTTTTCAGATGAAAAACTATATTATTTTTGCCCTTCAGTGCAGCCTAAGGACATTCTTTCCCTAAATTGCCCCAAACCTATTCACTAGGATTCATAAGAATATAAAATTGGAAGAGGGAAGGTAATATCTTAAAAATAAGATAATTCTCCATTTTAGTTAGCCAGGGAATTGAGGCTTACAAAGTTTAAGTGGTTACTTAAAAACCACCCAGGAGATAAAAGTGGCAGCATTAGAGAAGGAGTCCTGACTTCTAATTGCAGGCCAGTGTTCATTGCATGATGTTATGCTACCTCTCGACCTTTAAAATATTCAATTGGCAAATATTTTTAAATGTGATTTACTGAAGTCTTAATTATATGCTCCTGAGAAATTTTCAGAAGTAGAGAAGAGTAATTCCAATTGAGTTGTCCATAATGGGTTCTAGTCTTTCCTGCTAATCAGCTTCTGAGAAGGGACAGCAATGTGGTGGAAATATGGGGAAATCCTTCACATTATAAATCTGTACGAACAGCACCCTCTGGGGTTGTACCCTACTCAACTCAAGACCTGAATACATCTCTACCTTCCCCAATGGAAACTTCTTCACAATTACCATATCCCTACAGACTTACTCAGTCTGAATCATAGACTAGCTGTCCCACTATCATCTGAGTAGTCCAGAATTTTACCTCTGACAGCCAAACAATATATTTAAAACATCTTCTTGTAATTCCCAGATTTTCTGTCTTCCAGAACTTCAGTGAAAGTTCTAGATGAAGACTTACCTCCATCCTATATTCAACCCTAAAGAGAACTGAAAAACATGTTTAGTTTTTCTGGAGCCAGCGGACAGCAGCTCCATGAGCTGTTCTCTGCAGCCAAGCAATTATAATACTAAAATGAATGCATTCCAAGTGAGAAACTTGGGAACATTGACATAATTCAATACTGGGACTCATGTAAGAAAACTTTGGTAACTAAAGATAATGTAAAATTTGTAATTTTAAGCCTATCAAATATAATATCTTTTCATAAATATATAAATAAATGTATGTCTGACAACCTCCCAAAATGAAAAAAGTGGGAGACATCCTTTAATTAAAAGGCTGGCAATTTAAAAATTAATAGTTCAGTGTTTATGAGCTACAAACTAATTTCCATATGGAAATGAGCAAAAGAGCTTAAGAAAATGAAGTCCTTAAAAATCAAGGATTTTTTTTTTAATCTCACTAGTTTGCACTAACTTTAAAATGGACCAAGCTGTTAACATAGGAAGAGACAAACTTCCTTGTAGGCAATTTAAAGCTAAGTGATGACTGTAGCTGTTTCTGAATGTCATATGCTTTTTTTTCCTGTTTTCTTTTTTTTTTTTCTTTTTTCCTACTTAAAGAGCTAATTCTTAAAGGTTTTAGGGCTTATACTTTACTTGAATAATTGATGTTTTTCTGTGTAATGGTTTCTGAGAAGTGAATTAATATTTGACTAGTTAGAATTAATTAAAAGATAAGGGGAAACAGGGTATTCTTAGATTAAATAATTTATGTAAATAGAGCCTATTTTCAACTACTATGACCACAGGAGCCTTTTGTATTCATTGATATTAAATACAATTTTAAATTATTAACAAAACTTAGAACTTGAACAACATGTCTTGGTACGGCAACAATTTTGTGCCCTCAAGTATGTAATGATTATGAAAATGTGCCCCATGTACACTATGACACAACTGGATGCAACTTATTTCTCTAGGGCATCTTTACACTGCAGTGCACATGTGCTCATAAGTGTTCAACATATTCTTTGAAATTTGCTAGTATTTATTAAGCCATGGACATTCTCTGGAAGACATAAAAATTTACTAGAAATCAGATTATGTTCTAAATGTTCATTTTAGCTTTGATTTATAAAAATAACAACCACCACCACACCAAGAACAATACTAGATATCTCTGGAGGCATTTAAAAAAAAACTCAAAATACTAACATTAGTGGGTGCATCACATTCAACACTTCACTAAAAAATAAATTCCTTATTTTTTTCTTTTTTTAGCATTCACTTAACCTCCCCAGAAGATATTATGATGTGTAACAAAAGGCATCCATGAGATACTGAAATATTTCAGGATGAGCTATAAAATTAGATTGCTTCTCTCCATCAAATTATAAATTGTTCCTGTTATCCTAAATCCTATTTTTTTTCCATTCGATTTTTCCAAGATTTCCTTAAAGCTTCAGGCTCAAATAGTCTAATTGTGAAAAATAATGGAATTTAATGGCATAATTAAATTCTTCATTTCCAAACACCTCTTGATTTTAACACTCCTTTGAATTTATGCTCCTGAACAAAGACAGACCTATTCATGTGCATATTGCACTCTCTTTTGTTTACTCTTAATATCCAATTTATGGCTATTCTTATCTATATTGACCTTAAGAACTCCATTTCATCCATCGCAAACCTTTTCAAATGAATACAGAACGTTCTTTTGGATCATTTGCATCTTCTTTTAAAATTCCTCCATAGCAATTTATTATGTCTAACTGATCATACACATCTATATGTGTCTCATTGATTCTAAGACAGTTTTTCAATTAACCTCTCCAAAATTGTCATGTCTTCTAAAATTGTTGGCATCTTAGGTGCAGTGTTGAAAAGTGTGCTTGAATAAATATTACACTAATTCACCTTTAAATAAACATTCATAGGTATGGGATAATCCTTTTCTTTTAAATGTTTATGAATTAATGTCTGATAACATCTGAAGCCAATTTTCAATACAACTGAATCACAAATCAATAGGGAGCCTAACTGTCTGATTATCAAGTCAGCTTCTGCAGATCTTTAAGTTGCAAAAGCTCCTTCAGGCTCCCCTTTATGTTCTATGCTAAGTAATGATTAATTCAGCAATCCTCACTAACTGACTAGAATGGGTAAGTTTATTTTACTTAACTTTTTTTTTTATTCCTTTCTAAAGGGATCCTTTGTATATGATCATCTCACTTGTAAACAAAACTAACTGGAAAAATATTCCATGAAACCATCGTAATTAGATTTTGTAGCATCTTGTTTGTCTTTTATCAATGGAAGAAAATATGAAACAACCAGTCTTGTGGAAAACAACTTTGCTCTTGGGTCCTCCTACTTTTTTTAAACTTTTCTTTATACTTTTTGTTCTTTTGATGTTTTCCTTGGTTCTGATACATTTACCTTCAAGCCCATGTAATGACTGTTTTAAAACTGCATATTTAAATTATTTTGATTATGTGAAACAATTGTTCAGCTCTCTGGGCAGCTTTTTTTGAAATACCTGAGAGTAATGACACTACTCTTGTATCTACCTGAAATATTTTTCTGCTTAAAATTTATCTTTGGAAGCTAACTCTATTAATGAGATATCTAGTCTTTATGATCAACTTCAGTTAAAATTGTCTAACACAATAAAATAACCACTGCAATCAAGGATGGAAAATGTGTGACACGTGTAAAGATCTTTGACTAACTTTACACTATGCCACAGACAAATGTGATTCTGATGAATTCCACACAATGACAAGTATGGTACATAGATTTTATTAAAAATACTTAGTATAAAATATTTTAATTCTAAATTATAAGAAAATACAAATTTGCACATATTAATATAGAAATTCATTTTGTGTATATTTAACATACATTTAAACTATTTTACATTTATCAGCTACTTTATTAAGGTTTTTTAAACCTCTGCAAGAAAATTAGAAATGTTTTTTAAATTATCAGTAACATAACCTTATTTTGTTTCACTTAACATGTACTGCCTTTGTAAAAAAAGAAATTTAATATAGATGTATTTTTAAATTAAAATTTTTGTGTATTAAATAGCTCTAAGAAAGAAACAAATTCTTACTGAACATGTTTCATATTATTTCTGGCTTTGGATTATACATAAAGTTAAGTTGCCTTAAATGATACAAAAGATTGAGGTTTTAATTTCACGTAATATGCTATGAACCTGTTCATGTAACTCTGACTACTAACTTCTGTTTTATGTATTTATTAAAGAGCTGACACTGTAGATTGTTGTGAGATGTTTATTTTTCTAACAGATCTTATAGGAGTTATGACAAGGCATTCAATTAATGCACCATTCTGTTTAAAAGTAGGTGATAAATGACATGAAATTTTCTGTTTTAAAATAAAATGTAAAGGCTAAGAATACACAGAATGCTTCTTTATTTACCACGTGTCCTATGACCCTCAAAGTTGCTAGACAGCAGCACATTGTCACTTAAGAATGTGTAGTAATGACCACACACCATCACTGGCAGAGGCCACTTCCTCATGTATAGAAACTACTACTTTTAGACTATTGTGGGGCCAATGGTGAAGAAGTGGGGCCGTCCTGACTGCCCTTTTCCCTTTGGATAGCTGCCCAATGGTGGAAACAGGGGGGACTTCCTTATGGCAAAGAAAGAGAAATTAGCTAGATGTTAAAACAAGATTTTTCTACCTGCAAGGGGTTTGTGCCATTAAATATATGTTATAAATCATAATACATATATAACATGAACTTCAATTGTGCCTTTTAGAGAATCATACTTCAACAACTGAAATTTATTGAGTTCTGTTGTATTGTGCTTTTCCTCTCTTCATCCTAGGGAAGAGAATAAAGGAAAAGTATAGGAGACACATTAAACATTAAATAAAACATATACACAGACTCCCAGTCCTTAAGGAGCTTTTAACAGTGTAACACACATTTAGATAGAAGGTTTTGCTGGAGAGGTCAGACAGAAGCTATCAGAAGGTCTCACAGATGTTTATTTTTGAGAACTCATACCAGTTCTGTCTGGACTACAGTCTTTCAGGCTTAGAATCTTGATTTTGTAGCTAGGCATAGTGATACACGCCTATAAGCCCAGTGGCTCAGGAGGCTGAGGCAGGAGACTCCCAAGTCCAAAGCCAGACTCAGCAGTTCAGCAAAGCCCTGAGCACCTTAGCAAGACCCTGTCTCAAAATAAAGGATAAAAAGAGCTGGGAGTGTGGCTCAGTGGGAAAGTACCTCTGGATTCAATTCCCAGTACTCACTCCAAAAATGTTTAATTTTGTTATGACTACTGTTTCCTGTTCTTCCCTTCCTCCTTTAGTAAAGGTATTTACCTCCTGAGTTTCAGCCAAGCACACCATAGACTCAAATGCCTAGACTCCTTTGCAGCTATGTGTGGATACAATGAGATAGAAGAGGAAGTGATAGGTGCAACTTTGGGTCTTACTTCCTCTCCCCCTTTTTTGTTGGATGGAACAAATGGAGCCACTGCATTAGCAAAGGAAGTCTGTGCTAGGGTGGTCAGTTACTCCTTATCTATAGATGTTTCTTCAAAGCTAATACCTGGTAGGTGGACTATCTTAGCCAAACCACTGCAGTTGATGTTATAGTGGATCATTTGTACTCTAATGATGTATTATTTATGCAATTATCTCACGGAATCCTCAGCAACACAAATACCATTTTCCTTAACTTTCTAAATAAGGAAAATAAGACAGAGGATCTTACATAAATGCAAGCAGCCAATAAATGACCAAGGCAGGATTCTACCCAGATCCATTTTTCTTTCCATAAATGACTGACCATATTTCATTTTGAGAATAGTTTACTAGTTCATCACTTTTATCCCTATGTCTCACAAGTCAGATGTGATAAATAAAGTTCAGCAGATTATGTGCACAAATTCTACACAGGAAAAAGCAATCAGGCCTTCAAAATAACAAATGAAATGTTAAGTACACTCAGAAAATAGGGACTCCATCCAAGAACATTGAAATTCTGATGAGACAGCATGGGAACCAGTAACTACAGATCCTAGGTTATAGAGACTTTGATTTGAGGCTAAGAAGATCAAGCTTTGGTTACTAGGAAGGAGAAAACTCTGAAGTTTTTGCATAGAAAGTGATGTTATTGAAATTAAATATGGTTGGTATATACCTACATAATATAATTTTAAGCTTTAATTTTATACTCTCTAATACTAGATGTAAATACTTTAAACACTATTAAGTATTTAATATTATTAAATTCATTTTAATTGCTATTGTGAATTGTGCTGCTATGAACATCGATGTAGCAGTGTCCCTGTAGCATGCTCTTTTTAGGTCTTTAGGGAATAGATCGAGAAGGGGAATAGCTGGGTCAAATGGTGGCTCCATTCCCAGCTTTCCAAGAAATCTCCATACTGCTTTCCAAATTGGCTGCACCTTTCTCTCGCCATGCACAAAAGTTAACTCAAAATGGATCAAGGAGCTTGATATCAAATCAGAGACACGGCGTCTGATACAAGAAAAAGTTGGCTATGATCTACATACTATGGGGTCGGGCTCCAAATTCCTCAATCGGACACCCATAGCACAAGAGTTAACAACTAGAATCAACAAATGGGACTTACTCAAACTAAAAAGTTTTTCTCAGCAAAAGAAACAATACGAGAGGTAAATAGGGAGCCTACATCCTGGGAACAAATCTTTACTCCTCACACTTCAGATAGAGCCCTAATATCCAGAGTATACAAAGAACTCAAAAAATTAAACAATAAGAAAACAAATAACCCAATCAACAAATGGGCCAAGGACCTGAACAGACGCTCCTCAGAGGAGGACATACAATCAGTCAACAAGTACATGAAAAAATGCTCACCATCTCTAGCAGTCAGAGAAATGCAAATCAAAACCACCCTAAGATACCATCTCACTCCAGTAAGATTGGCAGCCATTCTGAAGTCAAACAACAACAAGTGCTGGCGAGGATGTGGGGAAAAGGTACACTTGCACATTGCTGGTGGGACTTCAAATCTTCCTTTTAGCAGTTGGCTAGATTATAGGTGATGAAGGAAGGAGTTAGTCAAAGAGAATTCTAATGCCAGCTTCAAAAGTCATGATGGGCTTCTATCCAAACTGGATAAAACTCCCAATCTGGTCTCACAAATCGTGCTTCTTGCCAATCCACTTTTAGACTAAATTCTCACTTTATCAAAATATTTGGCCAGACAAAACTAAAACTGGAAATTGTTAAACTGTGTCAATGATCATACTTTCAAATATTATTAAAATAAACCTAACTGAAAGATAAGCAATATCTCATTTAATGTAATTGTTTATGTATGAATATTGTAGTCATAATGGGAAGCAGCATGGACAGCATTTTGAGAAAAATAAATGTCACCTTGGGTTTCAAAGCTATAATCCTTTGGCACTTATTTCAGCTGGTGTGTTATTTGGAAGGAAGAATACAGTGTTCTTCAGAATTCTTACAGAGAATTGTCTTAAGATCTGAAAATATCTTCAGACTGGACTGGTTAGAGAAAAACTCTTTCTTTACTGGGCTTTGGCATGCTCTATATTTTTTCTTTGTTCTAATTTTAAAAAAATCACTTTTATCACCATTTAAAGTCACAAGGAATAATTTTACTTAATGATTTTTAAAAATTTTTCCCCTATGGGAAAAAAAAAGGATAATGAGTTTATGAGTTTACAACTGTTCAAGGGTTGTTTCCAGACCAGCAACATCAGCATCACCTGAAAACCTATTGGAAATACAGATTTTTGTTCACCAGCTCAATTTCTGAATCAGAAACTCTGGGAATGAAGCCCAGAAAAGGGTTTTAACAAGCTTTCGAAGTGGTTTCTAATGCCCATCAAAGTTTGAGAACAACTTTCATAAAGAAGAAACACTGGCATCAGGAATCCTTAAGGTATAGAGAGAGTTTTACCAGAGTTGGAGAAAATAAAAGTATCTACAAGCAAGCATTCAAATTTTTCTCTATCCCACTAAAGTTTGCTCTTAAATTGTTAGCATATCTACTTTACTGTGAGCCTTGAAAAAGGGAAAAATTTTCTAAGGGTACCAATGAATAGCAAAAGGTAAAGAAAAAAATTGTGTATGTATATATGTAAGGGTCAGTCAAAACCAAAGAATAAATGAACTATAATGGGGAAAAAATGGTGTGTTTCTCATCTTTGGAAAAATGAAGACAGAATAATAATTGGGAGGTCATCTATCAACATGTGGGGAAAGGAAGGAAGAAAGAGGACTTGGTTGATGTGAATTATACAGAGACCTTCATGGTTGTACAAAATATATGTATGAAGATGTGAAAAAAATAAAATAAAATAAAACCTGTACGTTTGTCCACTTTATTTTACTGACACTCCAACTTGAAGTTTAGTGTCTAGGAAACTGCTGAACTGCTGTGTTAGGCTTTTGCATATTCCATTTTTCTAGCAACATACTAAATGGATGCAGGACCCAGCACATATAAGTGAAAGACTCCATCCTACAAGTGTTTACTATTTAGCTGGAGAGAGTAGCTTTCATTTTGGACAAGAATCTACGTTAGCTTGATGGTTAGAGAGGGCTACAAAGTTAGCTTAGGACTTCACCTTCAAGAGTATTATGGCAAAAAGAATCAAAGACCAGGAGTGCCATTTTAAATACTGTCAACTAATAACCCACTGATGATAAAGGGAAAGATGCTGTCTATTCTTTCTGAAGATTATTGGTTTTATCAAGGATAATAGAGTAATTATGAATGACAAATCAAATTTTCCTCCCTTCTTTATCTTAATAATACACTGCTAATTTATTAATTTGTTTGGTCTCTGCCTAGAATATTTGTTATAAAGAACAAGAATTTGTTTGAAGTTTCTCACAAAGTTCTTATTTTTTAGGAAATATAATTTCTTGTATAATTTTGATGTCCTATTTAATCGGTCAGAAAAAAAAAAACTTAGAAGGGTAGGCAGTTGCTATAAAAATTTACTTTGAGTCTCCATCAGTAATGAGAGAGACAAATGAAGGCACAGGATGTAAGCAATGGAATCTACATGTATAGGTTTGGACTGGGCACCTACTAAGGTTATTTGGGTGTCAAAGTGAGTGAGAACCCCATCCAGCATTTTCAGACTTTCATGGGCCAGGATGTGGCTCAGTAAATCACTTGCATGCATGAAGCCCTGGGTTCAATCCCCAGTACTGGAAAAAAAATAAGATTTTCAAAAGGAATGGTATTGAGAGACTGCTCTGGGAATTGATGCCCCTCAGGCCATGGAGAATATAAAGAGAGAAAAGGAAAAGAGATGGAAGGAAGGAGATAGATTAAATATATATAATATATGTACATACATATAGTATATATATTGTATATTTAATTACTTTGTATAAATATTTTATGTTTATATATAATATACATATATCACTGCTATGAGTCTCTGCTCTACCTCTCTTTGAGGATGGAGTGAGATATATTCCTTCCAACCACCAGCCTTGTGGGGCTTCAAAGGAACTGATAGAAAATTTGAAATGAATTCCTATAGTTAAGATTTAGAGAAGTCTGCTGCCTGATTCATGCTAGAGAAAGTATTACTCATAGACAAGTACTGACAACATACACGGCTGTCTCCTCACTCCTCCAGGAAAATCAAAGGCACAAATGACTGCTACTACTTTTGTGTTTTTCCTGATTCTATTTAAATGTCTCTTCCCCTTCTATAGATAAGTTTACCATTTGAAACAGAATAAAGAAGTGCCATCTTTTTCCTTTCAAATATTAAAATGATAACATCACATTCTTTTCAGGAATGATGTTCTATATAATTTACAATCCCCTACCCTGACTAAAGAATCTGAAACGAACAAAAAACATTGGTTGAAATATTTTTCAATAAAATTATTATTTTCTAAAATCCATTACCATTTATATTTTATAGAAATTCCATTTATGAGATTACTTTGCATAAAAGATTTGCCTTAACATAGATTGGTTTTTCAAATATTGATTATTTTTCCTTTGGCAATTTCATATTCTTTTTTGTTTAAGACTAAGCCCTTTGAAAAAAAAAGAAAGAAATTCAAAATGTTTCTGAGTATTTAAAATGACTGCCATGCTCTCCTTTTGTCCTTGGATAAACCGTAAAAAAGACCAATGATTAAGCATAATGCTTCATTACCTTTTCCTTTGATGACAGGAACTGTAATGGGAAGACAATTATGTAGAACTCTGAGTAGAATGGTAACTATATATGCCATCTTTTCAATTTCCCCTATTAATAAGACACACACACATTTTAAGCCTCCTCCACCTCCTTAGTCATTTGGTAAGAATAAGCATAAGTCTTATCTCTCTATTCTGGTGAGGGGATATAATGGCCTAATTAGTCAGTAATCACTTGAAAACAAGAGCAGAATAGAAGAAACCCACACACTTCCAAAGAGTTGGGGAGAAAATAACTGCTGTCTTTAAAATGGTGGTGAGTGAAGGTGGCAGAGAATTTTCAAGATCGGCGTGGGTGTCTCAAGAATAAGGGAGACAAATGTACAGAAATGTCACAGGAGGAAAAAGCTACATCATTTAACTACCAGACCTGACCCATACACACACACACACACACACACACACACACACACACACACACACACATACATGCTTATATACACAGTGTAGATAAACATGCATGCTTATACACACATATGCCACTTATAAACATACACACACATGCATATGAGCTATCACATTAGTCATGGCACAGCTTCCTAGGGCCTCTTTATATATGATTTATACCTAACATACTACATAGATCCTAAGCTTAGTATTGCATGCATTTTGATAAATGATTTACAGCCAGGAAAGTGTCATTCAATTAAGATAAAGAACATTGCTCTCTCTTTAGAGTGCTCTTTATGCCCCTTTCCTGTCAATTACTTTCCTGCTGTGATGGTTAATTTTATGGGTGAACTTGACTGGGTCATAGGATCAGATTTGATTCAATATTATTCAAGATATTTCTGTGAAGGTGTTTTTCGGGTCAGATTTACCTTTGAATCTGTGCCCTCCAGGTAAAACAGATTGCCCTCTGTAATACCAACAGTCTCATCATGTGAGTTGACCACCTGACTAGAACAAAAGGCTGATGTCACCAAGGCAGAGGGAATTCTCCAGCATCTTGTCTTTGAACTCGAACTGCATCTCTTCCCTGAGAGATATTAAGTGCTTCTTATTATTATTCCTTATTTTCCTGTGCGATATTAAGTGCTTATTTTTATGTTATGCCATCAAGCTTTGCAGCTTAATTGCTGTGCTATAGTAAAACTAACACCCCATTCATATCTTCTTTGGAAAAAATGTCTGTCAAAGCCTTCAGTCTAACTTTAAAATTTGGTTATTCACTCTCTTATTATTTGAATTAAAAGAGTTCTTTATGCTTTGGATATAAGTCTTCTCTAAGATCTGTGTTCTGTAAATATGTTTATCAGTTTTCTGCTTTCTTCTCTTTTGTTTTTTGTATTTTAATTTTCTTAACAGCATCTTTCTAGAAAAGAAGGTAGGTAATTTGAAGAAAACCAATTTGTTTTTCTCTTTTATGTGGTCATGCTTTTTGGTGTCATATCTGAGACATCTTTGCCAAATGAAAAGTCACAGTTTTTTTTTTCTACATTTTCTTGCAAAAGTTTTATAAATTTAGGTTTTTACATTTAGATATGTGATCCATTTTGAGGTTTTTTTCCTTACATAGTGTGTGTTCAATTTTTAGTTATCTAATCCTCCCAGCATTATACTCAGAAGCCTATTATTTTTCCATTAAATAACGTGGGCACCTTTGTCAAAAAATTGACTGAATATATGTGTATGGCTTTCTAGATTCTGTTCAGTTCCATTGATTCATATGTCTATCCTTCAATGACATTTGTTGCCTAGATTACTCCAGCTTTCTAGTAAATCTCAATATCTAAATCATCCAACTGCATTCTTCCTTTTCAAAACATCTTTGACTATTTCAGCTATTTTTCTTTTCCATATGTATTTAGAAATATATTTTTCAGTTTCCATTTTAAAAGATTGCTGAGGTTGAGATTGAGATTGTTGAATACATCCATCAATAAAGGGAGAATAGCATCTTAATATTGATTCCTCTGATGCATGTACATACTATATTTCTCCATTTACCTAGCTGTTCTTTTATTTTTCTCATTCGTTACATAAACATAGAGATTTTACACATATTTTGTTAGAATTATCTCTCAGTATTTATACCTTAATGATCTTTTAATAGTACTGTTTTATAAATTTCAATTTTAATTTTTCATTGTTAGTGTAAATAAATAAAACTGATTTGGGGGTATTGACCTTTTCTCCTATGGCATTGCTAAATTGACTTGTTAGTTTTAGTAGCTGTTTTGGAGATTTTTTAGTATTTTAAGTGCAGATGATTACATCATCTGGGGCAGGACCTCCAGGACAATGTTGAGTGGGAATGATAAGAAAAGATGTTTTGCATTGTCGTCAGCTTTGGGTTAAAGCATTGTGTCTGTCATTATTAATGAAAATACTAGCTGTGGGCTTTTGTTTTATGCTCCCTGTGTCAAGTTGAGGAAATTCCCTTCTGTTGCTAATTTACTGAGAGGTCTTTCACAACAGATGTTGAATTCGGTCAGATGCTTTTTACTACCTCTAACAACATGATCATACTTGTATTGCTTTTTTTTTTCTAGCATGTTAATATGGTGATTTATATTTATTGATTTTTTTGGAAGTTTGAATCAGTCCATCTGCTTGTACAGCCCTCCATATTATAACTTTACACATTCCACCAGGTTTCATAGGAGGCACAGTCACAAGCCCTGAGCTGTGGTTCCTCACTCTTCAGCCTGGCTGGTGCTTATCTCTTAAACTTCAGTACTTCTCCCCCTTCATTTTTGGGATCCCTATCTCACTTCAAGATGGAATTTTACTTCCATCTCCTCCATTGGCTTCTCCAGTCTCTTAACTCTCACCTCCATGGGCCGATCATTCGGACATGATTTTTCTTCCAATTTATTTTTTATTTGCAAAAAGTCACATGAGGAAGAAGGAGATATTGCCAGGGCAAGGGATTGCAGGAACGTGGGAGTGAAGGCAAGAGGCAGTGGGAAGAGCACCGGGGAGGCAGGGCAGATATTTAAGTTCCACCGTGGGTATTTTTCTCCTAATCCAATACAGGCAATTGCTTGTTTTAGTTCCGGGGAGATTCCAGTCATGCTATTTATGATCACAAATCATCTTCCTCCCACCCTTACTGCTCTTGGAGCTGTAATCTGGAAATCTGTAATCCTTTTCTTTTTGTGGAACAGGAGAGATAAACAGAACCTGCTGTTTCTTCCAAAATATTTTGTAAAACTACCAATTCAAGAATAAGGTAAAATGTTACTTATTCAACAAATGCTCAGCAGCATCTTATATGAGACACTTTGCTAAGCTTTATACAAGATGTAAAAAATGAAATTCTTTTGACATCTCTGAATTTGTTACACACAATGAACTGTGTATACTTATTCTTTGTGTTGAAATTCTTACTCCTTTCTAGTTCCCAATTCCAAAAACGCACTCAGGTTGTTTCTCCACATGAAAAAGTGTGATTCAATTTACAAGTACTAAAGTATTTGGTCACATAAGCACATTAACATAGTTTGACACCACCAGTTTCATTATCAAACAATCATGAAATGCAACCCTTTGTTAAATTATGGAATATTCTCTCATACTCTTTAAATAGAAAATCAACTTTCATTATCAAAAACTGGTTTTCATTAAAAATTAAAGATAAAAAGCATCTTGCTTAAAACCAATGTTGAGAATTAACACAGTGTGGGAGCTTTTGACAGGGCAGCTTTGGGGAGCATTAGGACTTCTGTGACAAAACTGGCAGCACTGTGGAAGGGTTTAGCCATCTATGTTTTTAGATGTCTTCAGCGTTGACCTTAGTAACAGTCTGCAGATGATTATTAAATTACCTGGGTAAGGAATTTCAAACTGCTAAATATTTCTTTTTAAAATTTATTTGTTCATGTGGCAGACATACCACAGAGTAACTGCCTGGGAAAAGAGAAATTGCCAAACATTGGATTAGCATTACTTCTACCCTCAGATCCGAATCCTAAGATACAACTGTGAAACTTTGGTGATTTCCATGATCCAAGATGAATAACAAAGAATAAAGTCTTACACTGTCAGTGATCATGGGGATTTTTCTCCCTTATGTTAGAATTCAGCTAACTAAAGTCCAACTGGAATATAAAGCACTGCATGGCTAGAGTGAAATGTAGAGCTTAAACAGAAAGCATTAGTCCTCTACAGTAGAAATTACAGAATTTCACTCCCGAGGGACCCCAGTGCTGCATTACACACAACCTAATTCTATCTTGAACAACAGATAAGACATAGCCTGAGAAAAACTATGTATTCCCCTTCCTTTGATCCTCTGAATCTCTTATTTTTGGTAAGTTATTTTTTTTTCTGGTTTAGAGTGGTTAATTTTAAGTAAATAATGTATTAGCTCTAGAGAATATATAATGGTAGAATAATAAACATCATTATATGGTTTACAAAAGGCACATAGCCATGTGCCTACAAACCACTCATAAAACAGTGGGGACAGTTCAGTGTATTAGAGCCAGGAGGGAATGTAGGCAGAGTGGAGGGAAGACGACCAGGCATACCCTATGCCAGCCCCTGCTGAGCCATTCCACACCTGGATCCAATCTCCACACACCCATAGAAAACGACCCTCTCTTACTCCCTACGCCCTTTCCATCTCTCGTCTTTCCATCATCATCCTCTTTGTAAGGTAGTTTGCTATATTATTTGAGTAGATCCAATTCTCCTACAGAATATAAGAAAAGCAAATAGGACTGAAAAAAAACTTATAAGAAACATTAAATGTAAATAGTAAGTACAAAAGTAGCTTGAGAGACACAGGAGAAACTTGTGTGATGTTTAGACACAAAGTTATTGACCTGTGAGACACGTCGGATACAGGTGAAGAAGAGCATGAGTGTGACAAACGTAACACAGGAATGGAAAGACGGGAAGGCACCAAAAATTCATGGTCTACTAAATGTTAATGAGGCAAAACTGATACCAAATATAATATTAATGAGAAACTGAATACTCATGAGACCTTAAATGACTCCCACCCATGGATGACATTCATTCTGGCTCCGATGTCCTCTACCTGAGACACAGAAACAGAATCCAGAGTTGCTCCATAATATAATGGGAGAGCTACAATTGAGACCAGAATCCACCTAGCCCCGTTTCTCTTCTACAGCTCTAGTATTTATTGACTCTTGACACCTACCATCTGCTGAGTCCCTAGACCACCCTCAACCCTGATTCTAGTAACCATACAATGAAAATGGTCAAAAGGTAGAGAGAACGATGAGACAGAAGTATTATGTGAGCATGATCCTGAGCCTCCACCCTCTCTATTAACTGACCCCATCTCTTTCTCGTGCTTCTCTTTTACATTGACTCAGCAAATCATGAGCTTGGAGAATTTTTGTTTAGTCTGAGTCTTTGTGTCCTGTGACCTCTGGGATAGCTTGCCTGGTTGTGTCCTAAAGGCTACCATTGCATCTTGGTTGCTTCCACTGGGCACACTATCATTCATGCCCAGTGTCGCTTGGCCTTGCTGCCTTGATTGGGGCAATGAAAGGTATTTAAGGATTCCAGAAAACTCCAGATGATACTATTGAGCTCCCCACACTGATGACCACACCATGAAGTTTCTCCCCATACATGAACCTTTTTTATAGGAGTTGGCTAATGTTCCTTACATAATCGCCCTTGCTTTTATAATCTTCACATTGCCAGTTTTCCATTTTATTACTGTTTTTGTCTGCTTCTCTGCTTACTTATTTTTGGCTTGTTTTACCATTATGAAACCCAAATTATTAATGGAATATTAAAGTGTTAGCTCTGTAATAAAAGAATATGACAAAGAGTGAACACATTTTATTTTTACTTTTCGATTTTTAAGAGAGCATTTTTTTTTGCTCCACATTTTTATCAGTGTCACTTGCTGAGTACAATTAGTTCATTAGAAGCAAATTTTTGTAACCAACAAAGGAAAAGAAAGGCAAGTGATTCTTGCTACATAATATTTCTAAATATAATTCAGTTTAGAAATATTTTCCTCTGTTAGGGAAAAGAATGGCATATCACCTATAAACTGGTTTTACAATTTTGTATGTTATGGATCTTTTGAGTCATAAACATTAGGAGTGGAATAAATGGAACATTCTCTTGCTCTAAACAGTAAACTGGACTTCACAAATGGATTTTATTCCTTTTTATACATAAATAAGAAGCTGGTTGTAAATAAAAAATAAGCTTGTTTTTCACTCCCATTTTACTATTCTTATCATTTAAAAATTCAGCAACAATGGGAAGGGGGAACCAAATAAGGATAGTTACCAAAGAGTAGGTAGAGGGAAGGGAAAGGAGGGAAGGGAAAGAGATATGGGGATAGGAAGGATAGTATAATGAAATAGACATTATTACTATATCTATATAGAGAGATATATAGATATATCTGCATGACGAATGTGATTCTACAACATGTATACTCAGAAAAATTAGAAACTATATCCCATATATTATATCAAAGTGCATAAATGTATTATACTGTCATGTATAACTAATTAAAACAAATTTTAAAAATTAATTAAAAATAAAAAATAAATTCAGCTACATTAGGCCATTATTGGAAAGACATTTCAAAATTCTTCAAAGTATTTCTCCCTCTTGTATCCACAGTCATCCAGTCCCTTCTCCACAAATGTTAAATGTTTTTAGTTTCTTGAGTGTCAGGAGAAATTAGATAAAATATGATGACTCAATTCACTCAAACAAGTTTAATTTTTATACCACAACCAAGTCTTGTTAGCTTGAGAGTAAGTATTTAATCAATTTCACCAGAACACATTTAATAATTTATTATTAACAATTAAGTAATCATAATCATAGTAGAAAACTTTGGGTACTTTGTTATATACAAAGGAATTTTCAAAGTATATTTTTTGATACTCACTGAAACTCCTTAATAAATAAATAAATATTATACTACTATAATATGGGCTAATTTATAAAATATTCTTAATATTTTAGGTATTCTGCAAAGTAATTTACCTAGATAATAGCACTTAATACTCCAAAAAATCTTATGAGTAAGTTATTATTATCCCCAATTCACAGATAAGAAATAAAGACTTAACATGAATATAATTTCCCAAAAATCACACAGCCAGAAGAAGTAGTCAGATCTTAAGTCAATATATTTATCTATTTATGTCTCCAAAGTCCATAATGTTAAAATTATGATTGTGTGCCCTTTCTCAAAACTTCTTAAAACACAGTCTACTCTTCATTTAAACTTTTGGTTTTGTTCTATTAATTATGATACTGAAATCAACAATGCCTTGTAGTTTTATTGCCTTTATCCTGATAGTCATTTTCCACTTCCAAAATAAACTAAACATTAATAGTTTAATATTTGGTTAATATTTTAGTTAATATTTAGTTAATTTTGGGGGGTTTTGGGGGTTTTTTTCTTAGTAAATGTTTTATTTCTAGAAATTCATCATTTGAATCAAATGTATGATATGTCAAGATCATTGTAATGTTTTGAGCAACTAATACAAAATTTTTTTAAAAAAGAATTAATATATAGAGTATTTTTTCCTATTGAATTCATTGATAAATTTGGTATTTTCCTTTCTGAATATAAAATTGGAAGTAACTTGTTTTTGCCCCAATTAAGCAATTAATCATCCTAGCATCCATTATTGCATATCTTTCTTTCACTAATATGGAATTTACTTTAAATCACACAGACTAAAGTTGCATTCTTGTCTATAAATTGGAATTATGGGAATTTGGAAACATTCTACTATGATAATGTTGGTAAAGCATCACTCTGTGAGAAACAAAAGTATTTACACTCCAATAGAAAAAAAAAATCTCTCAAGAATATTGCCATACCAAAAAGGGACAACCCCATCACTTTGTTGAACAATGCCATCGTGGTACCTGTAGCACAACATTATATATCCTGTTGAATGAGGTTCTTGGTCTCCACAGCCCTGGCCCTGCAACCAGCAACTCTAATTTTGGCTAGTATGTCAGTTTGTACTTTAAAAAGTTTTCCTCACCAAAGATTGGGTTAGAAGTAGTTTGAGAGGTGATCTCAGGAATCTCTGGTAGGGATATGGGGAATTAAAAGAGAAAACAGAAAACAACCACTAAAGAGTGCATTACCAACCCTCCACTGCTTGATAGCTGGACTGCTTGCTGGGAGCTCTCTAGGCACCAGTGTGGACCTGGCTCCTGAGCACTGTCAACTAGTAATGTAAAGGAACTGGAGATTTTATGTAGCAACTCCCATCAGAGGGAGGCAGCCCAGAGGTGCCTGCTGTAACATTGAGACCTTAGGATTGGGATGGGAATGACAGCTTCTGTTCCATTTGAAAAATAGAAGAATATCTTGAATAAATTGTTGAATTATGGGAAGCTCTTGAGATATAAGACATTCCCCAAAAGCTCAAGTGTAAGACAATGTAGGTGAAATGATGGGGTTGTGAGAGTTTTCACCTGATCAGTGCATTGATCCCTTGATAGAGATTATCTGGGAGGGAACTAACTGTAGGCAGGTGGGGAGTGGCTAGAAGAGGCCTATCACTGGGGACATGCTTTTAAGATCAAGCAGCACTCTCTCTTCTTCCCAATTGCCATATCCTGAGCTGCTTTCCTTCTCCATGCCAGTCAGTCATGATATGCTGCCTCACCTCAGGCCCAGAAAAATGGAGTCAGTTACCTATGGACTGATACCTCTGAAACTGTGAGCTCCAAATCAACTTTTCCTCCTCTCAAATTGTTGTCAGGTCTTTTGGTCACAAAAGCAAAAAAGCTGACTAAAATAGAAGTCTTTAGGAAAAGTCCCTACTGATTGCTGTGTCAAATGTGAATACCTACTACAGTGATCTATCTATTCTGCTCTACCTATTCTATTTCCTCTAGGGTGACTTTTCTTGTCAGTCTGCTCTTGCACAACTGCCACATTTTAATCATGGTAGTTAGACATTTTAAGACAAATCTCTGTTTTTTACATTTCTTAAGAATGTTTTTACCTTGTCTCATTCTTACAGATGCAATTCATTTCAGAATTTTTCATCGAGTCTAGTATCTACCTCAAAAAGATATTCATTCTATTGGTAATTATTTTAAGATTACAAAAAATAATAATTTAGCAAGCATTGATCTGGGTAAAAGCAAGAGCAGTATTTTAATATAAATCTCTGCTCATAATTCTGTATTCAATCTTCAACTCTGAATGCATTGTTGTGGCTTTATTCATAGACAATGCATATATTTTGGAAGATTATGGTTGGGTATACTATAAGCTTTTCCTTTTTGCTATTTCATGAAGAATATCCCCAACTCAATTTATTAATATATCTTCTAGCTAGATACAAATTGAATTTTAAGAATGTCACAATTTTTATACATTTCTCTTATATCCAATCTATTTTTTTTACATTCTTACTTTTTTCTTATTTTCTTGTGCTGAATAGGTTATAATCTAATCACCTGAAAAAAATGACCATTGCCTCTCCTGCCTTTATAAAATTCTATCATTATTATATATTTCTTTGAACCAAAGTATCATCCCTGAGGCACCATCTCCACCTTTGCTAGGGTGGAGATGTTTTGGGCTTTTATCACTCACCCTTCACTTAATAGTGCAAATTCACTCATCAGAATCTTTCCAGGAGGGCATTTAACTAAGATGACTTAGCAGAGAGAGGAGAGAATTGTTGTGAGAAAGAGAAAGTGAAGAGTTGCTTCTAGGTGTGTGAAGATAGAATATGAAAACTGCTAAGGTTGGCTGGGGAAACGCCCAAGAGTGTCCTTCTTTTGCAGTGCTGATAATCAGAAAGACCTGATCTCAAGTGAACTTTCATTCTTGGAGCTGGACTCTTCCCAGGCCTGGATCTGGCTACTGTCTCCACTCCACTTGATGACAAGAAAGAACTGAGTGAGAAATGCTTTTACAAGGAGCTTGGACCAATACCCACACATTTCTTGAACCAACTGCGGCTGCATGCTTAGCACATGAATAGTAGAATATTCTGGATCTGATTACTGTACAACTGGATTATAAAGCATTATTTTAAGTTTCTCAAAATTAGCATATACAAAAGAAAGAGCTTCATTAGTTTTTATTCTAACTGCTCCAGACATTAAATGTTATTCAAAAAGTGCTTTAATTTAGCAGAACAAGAAAATGACTTCAGATAGAGGATTAGGAGCATTTTAAAGAACTCTTCCATGTAGACATGGAAGAAGTACGTCTACAATCGGCAAACTCAAAATTTCTTTCAAGTATTATGTGGTTGAAAATAAGGAAAAAAAGGAAGGAGAGGGAGAATAAGCAAAGAAAATGAAAAAGTAGAAGATACTCTTACATAACCATTAATTTAAGTGATTTTTCCAATCATATCTAATTTTCACTTCTGTATTTTATTTTTTACTTTCTTTAATCAGTACACTCTTCTGCAAGCCATTTTCTTTAAGATATTTGAGGAAAACCTTTTCAGGGGTTCTTCAGATGGAAGTTCCTCTCGAAACTCAGAAAAAGCTGCCAAGTATATTACCTTTAGAAAGAATTTAGACTAAAGCTCAAAACTTGCATTCAGCCCCAGGGAGTTAAGACTTTACAAAATCATTCAGGAATAGCTTTTGTGATTATCTTTTTTTGGTAAATGAAATAAAATTAACATGTTCTAATGTTCTGAAAATCTTCAGGCAGAGAAATGAAAATCCTAAAATATAAAACTAGAAACATATCTCTTAATTGGAACCAAGTGAACACCATCTGGGGTTTTCTTATTCTGCTCGGTCAACCCTTAAAAGTTCCATGTATTGTAGAGCATACTACTAAAATAAAGAAATTAGGTAGCATATATTTAATTATATATATTTGTATATATAATTTATTATATATATTTAATTATATATGTATATATAATTATATATATTAAACATACATATTTAATTATAGTCATTTAAATACAAAACTCAGTGAATAATATGACTGCGTTAATCATAGATTGGAAAATATTAATGTTTGAGTGTCTTTCAGTGGAGCATGGTTCTTGTGCAAGAATTCAATTAACACAGAATAGGTCAGAGGTCAGAATTTTAATCTTGATTTACTTTTAAAAAATCTGATTAATGTATACAAAAAGGCAGATTCTGAATCAAAATAAAAGTTTTTATATTTTATTTTAAAAATTGTCACATGCTCTATCCCATAAAATCATCTAACACCTTCCATAATTTGTGCTGTCCTGGTATTTCAGGCTACTCCATATAATTAGATGAATATTGGACACTTGAAACTCTCAAAAATATGAAAGCTTTTTAAAATGCATTTTTGTTACTAGAAACTGCAATGAATGCTTAGCTATACCTTCACCTTGAAGTCTTACTTATTAAACACCAACAGCATTGTAATAATTTATGAAAATATAATTACAAAAATAATCTAAAATTTAATGGTATATCAAACTTTGATGGTCTTTTATTCTTGTGGCAACTCTGTCATAGTTTGGTTCCCTTTTACATAATGAAGAGTTATACTGGCCTTGGTTTCTGGTTACTAGAAGCTATCTTCTAAACTCTTGAAATTTCCGCAGTAATAGGAATTTCTTTGTTATTGCCTTGGGGTCCCTGGGACCAGACCTGGTTTAGGCTAATGAGGTAGACTCAAGACAGGTTCTTGGATAGCTTATGTTAATGAGATGTTTCAGGATGCAGCTGTAGCAGATAGAAAGGAAGACCAAACATATGGTTAGAGGGTTGTAGCTTTGAACTAAGTATTAATCAGCCCAACTTTGAAGGAGAAGGAGGGGTAGAGACTGAGTTAAACAAATATGGCCAATCATTCAATCAGCCTATTTAATGAGACTTCAGTACACTAAGAACACCAAAGTTTGAGTGCGCTTTTCTGCTTAGCAATATGTATGTTAACATATTTTAATTAATTTAATATGTATTTTAACACATTTTAATGGAACATCTTGATGTGCCAGAAGGTAATATATCCTGACCCATAGAGAAAGTATACACAAAGCTTTGGGTAGGAGACCCTGCCCAGACTTGCCCTCTGCATCTTTCCCTTTGGGTGTCTTTGGTTTATATCCTTTTGCTATAATAAAACTATAATCTTAAGTATAGTGCTTCCTTGAGTTCTTTGGGTCATTCTAGTAAATTTTTACACTTGAGTGGGTAGTGAAAACTCTGAATTTATAACCAAAATAAGGGCATCCTGAGGTTCCCTGAAATTGCAGCTCATGTTTGAAATGAAAGTAGATTTGTGGAGAACTGCCCATAATCTGTGAAGTTTGACCTAGTTAGTGTCAGAATCCATTTCAGTGTTGTAAATGGAAATCACATCATGTTCTAAGGACCCTTCCAAGTTCATCTGTGCCCTTTCTTTTCTGTTTCTTATTCTCTATTATTATGTCTACCAGTGATTTTATAGGGAAATTGGAGATTGAGATAGTGTTGTTTAAAGAAACCCTTAGGTTAAGGATGTCAAAGCTTTTACACTATCATTTTTTTTTTTTTTTTTTTTTTTTTTTTTTTTTACAATGTAGGCTTTTAATTGAATCTTAAAAGCAAAACAGAATTATACCATTACCAAAAGCAACAATCTTAACATATATATTTCAGGGTAAAAAGAATTTTTTTTTTCTTTTTTTAATTTTTTATTGATTATTTAAAGCATTACATAGCTCATGATATATCATCTTTCATACATTAGACTCAAATTGTGTTTTGAACTCCCATTTTCACCCCAAATATAGATTGCAGAATCACATCTGTTACATATTCACATTTTTACATAATGCCATATTAGTGTCTGTTGTATTCTGCTACCTTTCCTAACCCCTACTATCCCCCCTCCCCTCCCCTCCCCTCCCATCTTCCCTCTCTATCTCCCCTGCTGTTGTTCAATTCTCTCCCTTTTTTTTCCCTCCCCCTTGCCCCTCATAGCCTCTTGTAATTTTATGTATCCTTGAAGGTCTCCTACCATTTCCATATGCTTTCCCTTCTCTCTCCGTTTCTCTCCCCCCATTCGTCTTTGTTTACTGTAGTCTTTTCCACATGTTCTTCCTTCCTGTTCTGTTCTTAGTTGTTCTCTTTATATCAAAGCAGACATTTGGCATTTGTTTTTTAGGGCTTGGCTAGCTTCACTTAGCATAATCTGCTCTAATGCCATCCATTTCCCTGCAAATTCTATGATTTTGTCATTTCTTAGTGCTGCATAATATTCCATTGTGTATAGATGCCACATTTTCTTTATCCATTCATCTATTGAAGGGCATCTAGGTTGGTTCCACAGTCTAGCTATTGTGAATTGTGCCGCTATAATCATTGATGCAGCCGTATCCCTATAGTGCGCTCTTTTAAGGTCCTCAGGGAATAGTCCGAGAAGTGCAATAGCTGGGTCAAATGGTGGTTCCATTCCCAGCTTTCCCAGGAATCTCCATACTGCTTTCCAAATTGGCCTCACCATTTTGCAGCCCCACCAGCAGTGTACAAGTGTACCTTTTTCCCCACATCCCCGCCAACACTTGTTGTTGTTTGACTTCATAATGGCTGCCAATCTTACTGGAGTGAGATGGTATCTTAGGGTGGTTTTGATTTGCATTTCTCTGATTGCTAGAGATGGTGAGCATTTTTTCATGAACTTGTTGATTGATTGTATGTCCTCCTCTGAGAAGTGTCTGTTGAGGTCCTTGGCCCATTTGTTAATTGGGTTATTTGTTATCTTATTATTTAATTTTTTGAGTTCTTTGTACATTCTGGATATTAGGGCTCTATCAGAGGTGTGGGGGGTAAAGATTTGTTCCCAGGATGTAGGCTCTCTATTTACCTCTTTTATTGTTTCTCTTGCTGAGAAAAAACTTTTTAGTTTAAGTAAGTCCCATTTGTTTATTCTGGTTGTTAACTCTTGTGCTATGGGTGTCCAACCACTTCCAAGGGAATAGAGTGATGGTCTGGTACCAAGATTCATTGCTGCAGCCCCTGTTCCTCAATGCCAAATTATTTTCCCTAAGCAACTATCTTAATCTCCCAAATTTGTTTAAAAAGAAACCTTTTATTTAAAAAAAAAAAGTCATATTCCTTAAAATGATTATCAGAATAAACTGATTTAAAAAGATAATTTTAAAAATAACTTAGCACTTTATTGCTAATAATATATTATATTATTATATCAGTTCTATTTTAAGAAGAAATATTTTAATATATAAGTTACTGCTAAAACAGATTTTTTTTATTTTATTGATTTTTTAAAAAATAAATGACAGGGGAATGCATTACAATTCTTATTATACATTTAGAGCACAATTGTTCATATCTCTGATCGTATATAAAGTATGTTGACACAAATTCGTGTCTTCATACATGTACATCGGATAATGATGTCCATCACATTCCACCATCCTTGCTAACCCCCTGCGCCCTTCCTTCCCCTCCCACCCCTCTGCCCTATCTAGAATTCATCTATTCCTCCCATGCTCCCCCTCCCTACCCCACTATGAGTCAGCCTCCTTATATCAGAGAAAACATTCAGCATTTGGTTTTTTTGGAACTGGCTAACTTCACTTAGGATTATCTTCTCCAATGCCATCCATTTACCTGCAAATGCCATGATTTTATTCTTTTTTATTGCTGAGTAAAATTCCATTGTGTATATATGCCACATTTTTTTTTATCCATTCATCTACTAAAGGGCATCTAGGTTGGCTTCACAGTTTAGCTATTGTGAATTGTGCTGCTATAAACATTGATGTGGCTGTGTCCATGTAGTATGCTGTTTTTAAGTCCTTTGGGTATAGACCGAGGAGAGAGATAGTGGGGTCAAATTCCCAGATTTCCAAGGAATGTCTATACTACTTTCCATAATGGCTGCACCAATTTGCAGTCCCACCAGCAATGTATGAGTGGGCCTTCTTACCCCACATTCTTGCCAACACTTATTGTTATCTGTCTTCATAATAGCTGCCATTCTGACTGGAGTGAGATGATATCTTACAGTAGTTTTGATTTGCATTTCTCTAATTGCTAGACATGATGAACATTTTTTCATATATTTGTTGATTTATTGTATGCCCTCTTCCAAGAAGTGTCTGTTCAGGTCCCTGGCCCATTTATTGATTAGGATATTTGGTCTTAGCTTTTTGAGTTCTTTATATACCCTTGAGATTTGTGCTCTATCTGATGTGTGAAGGGTAAAAAATTGCTCCCAAATGTAGGCTCTCTGTTCATCTCACAGATTGTTTCTTTGGCTGAGAAGAAACTTTTTAATTTGAATCCATACCACTTATTGATTCTTGGATTTAACTCTTGCACTATAGGAGTCTTATTAAGGAAGTTGGAGCCTAGTTCCACATGATGAAGATTAGGATCTACTTTTTCTTCTATTAGACACAGAATTTCTGGTTTAATTTCTAGGTCCTTGATCCACTTTGACTTGAGTTTTGTGCATGATGAGAGATAGTTGCATATGGATTTCCAATTTTCCCAGCATCATTTGTTGAAGATGCTATCTTTTCTCCAATGCATGTTTTTGGCACTTTTGTCTAATAGAAGATAATTGTAGTTTTGTGGGTTAGTTTCTGTGTCCTCTATTCTGTACCATTGGTGTACCAGTCTGTTTTGGTGCCAATACCATGCTGTTTTTGTTAGTATTGCTCTGTAGTATAGTTTAAGTTCTGGTATAGTGATGCCACCTGCTTCACTCTTCCTGCTAAGAATTGCTTTAGCTATTCTGGATCTCTTATTTTTCCAGATGAATTTCATGATTGCTTTTTCTATTTCTATGAGGAATGCCATTGAGATTTTGATCAGAATTGCATTAAATCTGTATAGTGCTTTTAGTCCTATGGTCATTTTAATAATATTAATTCTGCCTGTCCAAGAGCAAGGTAGATCTTTCCATTTTCTAAGTCCTTCTTTGATTTCTTTCTTTAGGGTTCTGTAGTTTTCATTGAATGCAAAAATTCTCAATAAAATTCTGGCAAATGGAATCAGAAAACATATCAAAAAGATAGTGCACCATTATCAAGTGGGATTCATCCCAGGGATGCAAGTTTTTTCAACATATGTAAATCAATAAACGTAATTCACCACATCAATAGACTCAAAGATAAGAATCATATGATCATCTCAATAGATACAGAGAAAGCATTTGACAAAATACAGCACCTTTACATGTTCGAAACACTAGAAAAACTAGGGATAATAGGAACATATCTCAATATCATAAAGGCTATCTATGCTAAGTCTCAGGCCAACATCATTCTAAATGGAGAAAAAATAAAGGCATTCCCTCTAAAAACTGGAACAAGACAGGGATGCTGTCTTCCACCACTTCTATTCAACATAGTTCTTGAAACACTGGCCAGAGTAATTAGACAGATGAAAGAAATTAAAGGGATATGTAAAGGAAAAGAAGAACTTAAATTATCACTATTTGTTGACTATATGATTTTATACCCAGAAGACCCAAAAAGCTCCACTAGAAAACTTTTAGAACTAGTAAATGAATTCAGCAAATAGCAGGATATAAAATCAATGCCCATAAATCAAAGGCATTTCTGTATATCAGTGACAAATCCTCTGAGAAGGAAATGAGGAAAACTACCCCATTTACAATAACCTCAAAAAAATAAAATACTTGGGAATCAACTTAAAACAGATTTTAACCATATCTCCTATTGTTTTTATAAAAGGATCTTAGTTTGTATTCATAATACAGAGTACTAAACAGGTAAGTAAAGTGTTGAATGAACCTCTAGAATCTCTCTATCTCTGCAAGAACATTACATATTATTCAGGTAAATGTGGGTTATTATGGTCTCTGAAGACTACATTAAATCTAAGGACTCCTGGCTGCAAGAAGTTTTCTGTTGGTGGGAAATGCATGATATTAAATAAATATGCCTCTGGTTACATAAAGACTTCTCTTATCTAGGGATTTAGTGTTCTCAAAGACCTTAACTGCAAAAAGAGAAGAGATCCTGGCATTTCCCTTGCCATTATCAAGGAAGTTCATATTTCTGATTTCATTTTTTGAAATGAAATTTCAAAGAGAAAATAGTATCAGAAAACATAAATATCTTTGATATGGGATCAAGAAGCAGTTTATCAGGAATGTTAGCAGGCCCTATAATTCACTTATCCCAGCAAAACACAGTGTCCAAAGCTTTGTTTTCTGCTTGCCAGTCATGTAAATGAATTGAATAACTGAAACGTTCTGTTATCTAATCCTCAAGCTATTTTTGTGTCTGGTAACTTTGGTTACAAGAGTTTGAAAAATGAGGAACTGAGAAGAGTCATGTCCGCTTTATAGGAGCAATTTAGACTGTACACTGCTTCATTTCTCCGGAGATGAATGGCTTGAAGTGGCAGGGAATCAGGCCATCCTGATGAAAGCAATTTTCTGACAATCGTCTAAGAGGGAAGATGTGGAGGATTGACTAATCCATGGACCATCTGCCTCCTGAATTTCCCATTTCACAGTTAGCTCTTCTATTCCCCTAGCTTGCTTCTTAGGAAGTAAATTCAAAGGAAAATATGAGTGCATGCACATCTTTTCTTTCTGTTTGGCTTTTACTTCAAGTAGTCATGGTTGTACCCCAGGGGCAGGAAAATCAACTGAAATGCTTAATAGTGGAGCACATCTATCTGCTCTTAGTGCAAAAAATTTCAATACATCTTAAGTACACCTAAATCTCTGTATTTTGAGGTTTATTTTTATCTTCCAAACAGACCATATTCCTATTTATTTGGTTTATTTGCTCATTGAAATTGTCTTCTTCTGCAAAGAATCCGAGGCACATTAAAGTCAGAATATAGTAAAATGATGTTATAATGTGAAAAAAAAAGAGAGAAATCATTTGGACAGTCAGGTATGCAAATAGCTAAGTTAGCCCAAACCTATGAATAAGTAGATCATGTAAGCAATTTAAGCTTCTTTAACTGGGTTTCTTAGCCTCCAGGTGGGATGTGATCAGGGGATATGATCACACAGTTCTCATTTTGGAGAAGGAAGGGATCCTAAGTGTTGCACTCCAGGAAGAAAATGCAGAGGCAGAGATTTGGTTGGGGAAGTTTCCTTCTCTCAGGATTAGCACCTATTTCGCAGCAAGAACAGCCTGACAGAGGTAAATTGGGCTATGAGGAGAGAAAACAAAGGCTCCCTGTGGCTAGAGCTGTACTTGGGACAGCTCTGCAGAGTTGTTCCTTTGGGTAACACAGCCTTTCTACTCCTCACCCACCACAGAGAGCTTGAGCCCTCTGTGGATGCAGGCTGTTCTGCTAGGGGTTGTGTTGGGCCAGGTGGATTCCCTCAACAGAGGGGAAGGGAAGGCGGGGTAGAAATGGGCCTTAGCTGCAAGCCATCAGCTATCAATTCTCCCAGGAGCTGGGTTATGTGTGCTTTGGTCCTGAAGGTCATGGATTTGGGCAGCTCCCCTCGTGTCCACTACAAAACAAAAACAGATTACTCTGGGAAAGTAAAGTTATTCCAAAACAGGATGAAAAATAAATTATTTTTCATTACATGGTATAAAGAAAAATGAGTAATATAATGAGGGAAAAAAAATCTCACCAAAAGCCTACAGGAAATACAGCTAACAGATTTCATGGGACTATTTTCTTCAGTATCCTTTGATAAGAGAGTAACATTGAAATGCTTTTCACTGAGGCGGAAATCTCTAAGGGGCTAACCCAAAACAACCCAGAGACACAGACTATTAGAAATCCAGCTTCTCCCATTCACTCAAAAAAAAAAAAAAATCTGTATTGAGTGCCCACTGTGTGTCAGTTATCATGATAAGCATGGGAAATATGATGAGAGAAGAAGAAGGGTTCCACCAAGATTACAGACTTTATCAAGGAATCACATGAACAAAGGTGAAATCTCACCTTTGCTAATTACACATCTGAGAGGCTCACTGTCCAGAGTTATCACAGCAGCTAATTAAAAGCTGACCTGGTTTTGGAAGTCAGAGACACCTTGAGAAAATGACTTTTCAGCTGAGGTTTGAAGAGAGAGCCGGAACCAGCAAATTGAAGAGGAAAGTACAACAGACCCTGTGTTAGAAGGTACCATATGGCATCCAAAATACTGGTGTAAGCTTGGAAGAAGACCAGAGAGTCAGGGAAGGGCAGCCAGGGAGGGCTCATTACAGAATGTGGTCTTTTATCAAGAGGGTTAGAAAAATCATTCAAGTGTTTTACAAAGAGTTCTGGATGGGGAGCTATTGCTGACAAGATCCATTTAGAGGCTATCTTAGTGTTCTACGGCTGCTGTAACAAATTACCACAAACATATTGGCGTAAGCCATATAAATTTATTATTTTAAGATTCTGTTCTTCAAAACTTCATAATGGGTCTCACTGGCCAAAATAAGTAGCAGGTTGGTGCTTTCCTTTCTGGAGTCTTTAGGATAGGAAACAATTTTCTTGTATTTTCCAGATTCGAGAGGCTACTCACATTCCTTGGCTCAAGGCCCCCTCATATCTTCATAAGCCAGACCTAGTTGGACAAGTTTTTCTCACATACTTGGAAACTAATTCTTCTGCATCCATGTTCCACAAGGACACTTGAGGTTGCATTGGGCTTGTCCAGATAATACAAAATAATCTCCCCCATTTCACGACCAGCTGATGAGCACCATTAATTCCACCCACAACCTTAATACCTCTTTATCATAAGAGTAACTTATACACAGATTCTGGAGATGATGACATAGACATCTTTTATATCTGTCCACCATAGAAAAAAAACCAGAGTGGAAGCAAGGATACCAGGTAGAGAGGAGGCTGTTTTTATAGGTAGTTGTACATATGCAAAGCTATGGACAGATTTGAGTTGCATGGGAACTAAAACTGAGACTGGGCTCTATGGACCCAAAATTTTTGTCTTTAAAAATATTTCCTGTGAGCAGATAGTGTTCTAGTTTATGGGGATAGAGCATTGAGCAATTCATAAAAGCCCCTTCTTTTCTGGACCTTAACTTCAAGATACCTGCTTTTGCCAGGGATGATTTTGTCTATAAATATTGTTTTTCTCAAGCAGACATTGAAAGGTTGCTAGATAGACACTCTTTTTTGATGAAAATGTGATTAAAGCTATCTCCCATTATTCTATGACGAAAGGACCCAAGATTGCTGACATCGGCTACCAGAATTTTAATTTCAGTTTTGATGTAAACTTACACCTTTACAGTGAAACCAGAAATTACATAATTTAGAAAATGTCCTTAGTATGCCACAGCTGAATTCTTTTATCTTTTCCAGAGATATGGAAATTTGTCATGCACTTGCTTTTTAATTCTGAATATTACAGGATATCTGAAGGTTCTAAAAGAGAGGTGATTCCTTTTGATATTCAGATTAAGAAGCTCCATGTTAGACCAGACTTCAGCTTTTAATCTTAAAGGAAACATTTTGTACTTAATAGAATGAATCCAACTTTTATGTGGAGGCTGATTTTTATGCGAAATCCACAAATCTCCCACATGTGTTTTGAGGGTAAGATCAAACAAAAGTTACTATGGCTAGTAGTAACCTGGTGGTAAAAAGGCAACTAGATGTCGAATGTCTTCTGTGGTTATCTGATGCGTGAGTTTACTCTCTTGCTGTTGAAGTAAATAATTAGTTTGCTACATTATCTCTAACCCGTTTCTTTTTAATGAAATCACTCTGTTACAAATTGAAAAATATTAAACATGATGTTGATGGATTATATACTTGTATTTATTCAACTTTTATAAACCAAAAATATGTATCTTCTAATTGAGGAAGTGTTATTTTTGCTTATCTCCTTTTATAAGACTTAATACATGAAACAATATCAGAACTAAAATCAGCTCCTGAAAGCAAGAAAGTTTGGAGACATCTTAAGAACTTTCACAGTTTAAGCTGGCTGCCAAAACTTACAGATAGACTCATTTGAATGAAAAACACATACAAACAAAAAATCATTACCTCTCCTACAGTTGGTTATTTTTCTTGCATGGATTTTATAGTGCTCTGTCAGTATACTTCTAGGAATCAATTGGTTAGCTAAAAATTATATGGGTTAACCATGAATTTTGTTTAAAAAAATCAGTCATACTAATTAACTTGATGAATAACTGAAATTTGTTAATCAAGCACTTTAAATACACATACACACATAGTTCATATATCAGATGTTCTATTTTAACACACAACATGGAAAAGTAATTGCAGCAGATGATCCTAAACATTTGTCTTCCTTAGAAGACCATCTGACTTAATGACTCACCTCATAATTTTAAATTGCTCCTTTCTATTTTTGTGATAAAAATTAGTGTCTAAAATTTTAATAAACTGGAAAAAATGGAGGCTGACCTTTATGCAGTTTAGACAATACTCTTCCCTAGAATTTTACAAGTAGTTAGCTATGTATAAAAGTGGATATTAATGCATATGTCTATTGCAATACAAATAGTGTTCAGATTTGTACATGCCTCACCTTGAAAGTTGTCAGTGTGTACCGTGAAGGGTAGAGCAGCAGCCTGGCAAAGTGAGACCAAGGTGGGGAAGAACCCACATTCCTTTAAGAGTGACAAAAATAAATTCCTTATAGAAAAAAGAGGAAGGTGGAGGGATTAAAGAAGTCCTCAAAGGCACTCATGTTACACTACTCACCACAGCCAAGAAGTGGAAGCAAACCATATGTCCATATGACTTGGTGTGTGTTTGTTGTAATTTTATACATTTAGAGTCCTGTAAACATCTTGTATTTGATTTTCCATTTCATTTTTTAGGTTTGGGAAATTTTCTGATTTTTTTTTCATTGAAAAGATTGTGCATTCCTTGGATTTGTATCTCTGCACCTTCATCCATCCCATTAAATCTTAATTTTGGTCTTTTCATGTTGTCCCATATTTTTCAGAAGTTCTTTTCATGGTTTCTTAATATCTTCTCTGTGTGGTCACATTTGTTTTCAAGTTTATATATTTTGTCTTCATTGCCTGAGGTTCTGTCTTCCAAGTGGTCTAATCTGTTGGTGATGTTTTCCATTGACTTTTTAATTTTGTTTATTTTTTTCCTTCATTTTGAGTATTTCTGCCTGATTTCTTTTCAGAATCTCTATCTCTTAACTTAAGTGATCTTTTTACCTCTTGAATTTTCTCTCTCATTTCACTCCTTACATTTTTCTTTACCTCACAGATCAGTTTAACTATGTACAACTATGTACAACTTCTCTGAGATTTCTTTAACTGTGGGGTCATTGGATTCTATTGTTGGTGCATCTTGGTTTGCTTGGGGCAATTTGTTCTCTTGTTTTTTTCATGCTGCTTGTGTCTAACCATCCAGCAGTGTTGATCTGAAGCAGTAAAGTTTCTATCCTGTGGACTTTGAGTATCGCTGAAGATTTTCAGTAACTTGCCTTTAAGGAGGAGACAATAATAACAGAGACCAATGCAAACAATATATAGCCTTAAACCAAGTAGCCCCTATACAATGTCTATGATATTGTTGCAATAAACAGAAATGATGTGTTCAGTTATTGCCTACACTAAAAATAGTAAGTTTGCAAAAGGGTTTTCAATTTCAGATGGTGGACAAAGAGAGAACAGGAGTGATGTAGAATGTGATGTTTATTAGGAAGGAGGAGAGAAGATAGAAGTAAAAAAAATATAAGAAAGTGAAAAGGGGAATAATCAAAGCTAATTGTTGGGAGAAAAGAGAGAAGGGCATCAAGGGAACAGATGAGAGGGAAAAAAACATATATAATAAATATTTTTAAAAAAATTAAAAGTAGAAAGAGAAAGGTATAAAAGAAAGAATTCAAAGCAAAACTGAAATATACTATTCAGACAGCCCAGTCCTCAATAAACTGATGCATGAAAAATGGTTGCTTTCAAAAATGGTAGAAATGTGAGAGGAAAAAATGAAAAGAAGAGATAATTTTTAAAAAATCTTGATGAAATATTGAATAATTGTTTCCATTGAAGTTCAAAAGTTCAAAGGCTTATATCAAAACTGAAATTAAAATTCTGGTAGCCGATGTCAGCAATCTTGGGTCCTTTCGTCATAGAATAATGGGAGATAGCTTTAATCACATTTTCATCAAAAAAGAGTGTCTATCTAGCAACCTTTCAATGTCTGCTTGAGAAAAACAATATTTATAGACAAAATCATCCCTGGCAAAAGCAGGTATCTTGAAGTTAAGGTCCAGAAAAGAAGGGGCTTTTATGAATTGCTCAATGCTCTATCCCCATAAACTAGAACACTATCTGCTCACAGGAAATATTTTTAAAGACAAAAAATTTGGGTCCATAGAGCTCACTCCCAGGTCAATCACAACCCAGTCTCAGTTTTAGCTTCCCTTCTCAGCATTAGGTGGGGTTGTTATCTATTCTGCGTGGGTGAATCAAGTCCAGGTGCAGGAACCTGCAGGCTGGCACAAGGATTGGAGGGCAGCTAAGAAGCTGAGCGCTATACTTGGTGAGTTCCCCAGCCAAGTGGCTTGTGATGCAAGTTGGGGCCGGCTACATCAGGGATCCAGCTGATCAGAGTATCATTTTGATACAGGGAGGATCAAGTCTGGCCTGGACCTATGGGCAGTTGTAAAGCTGTGCACTGAAGTGGGCGGGTCCAGTAGCAAAGCAGTGTGTGGTGCAAGTTGGGCCTCATGGGGCCCAGCTGTTCTGCATGGGTGGATAAGGTCAGGCACTGGGGAACCTGCTGGCAAGTGCTGGGACCTACAGTTGCAGGTGAGAAATGCACTGGGCTGAGAAGGTCTGACAGCTATTCAGGGTATGGAGAAATTTGGGGCCTGGTCACATTGGGGATTCAGCTGTTCAGTGCCAGTGGATCAAGGCTGTGAATTGTCATCTGTGGGCCAGCCAAGAAGCTGTGAGCAATAGGCTGAGTCAGGAGTCCAGAAGGGATTCTAGGGAGTCAGATGGCCCTATTGGGTGCTGGACTGATGCTGAACCTGGTGGGACTCAGGACCCTGAGGGGCAGGGGCAGGCCCCAGGAGCCCTGTAAGTACTGGATGGGCTGGCTGGCTGAGCTGAGGGCACAACTTTCAGGCTCCAACCTGCTATAACCAGTCCTGACAGACCCCATGAGCTGGGCACAGAGCTGGGGAGAGTCTGGCTCTCTCCCACCTCTAACCTGTATTCCCCTGGGGAAAGGCAAATTCATGTATCTGGGTTTCCAGTTTCCTTAGGCTTGGCCACACTGCAATCCCAAAATTGCTCCTGGATCATGGACCAATGAAGAGGGGTTTTCCCTTTTTTAAATATATCAGATTCAGGAGTCAAATAGTCTCTGGTTCAGCTGATAAACTGACCCTCCAGAATCAGGAATTTTCACCCTAGACCTTGAGTTTGGGGTAGCCAAGCTAAGAGAAATGCTGCCTCATGCTAAACCACTATCTTGAGACCCTCCCTCTATTGCTGATTTTAGTGGATACATAATATTCCATTATATGCATGTTGTACATTATTTACTCATTCCCTTACTGCTGGATATTTTGGCTATTTCTCATTTTCTGCCAGATGCTTAACTTCTAACTCCTGAGTGGATAGGTTAAATAGATTTCCAATTAAAAATAACCTGAAACAAAATATTACATAAGTCTAATTCTTAGACTCTGAACTATATATCTCTCATTAACTGGCAAAGAAGTTGTCCTTTGTCCTTGAGCCAGGTGAAGCAGCATACTAAACTGGCAGTGACACAGCTTATATAGTTTAAGAAACCCACTCTGAAAATTTTGTTATGATTCCCTATGGAAATATGCCTCCAATCCTTCACCTAATTATTAATTGTAAAAGGAAAACAATTAAAAAATGAAGTAAAACAGGTATAAAATTTCCAGGGTTACAAAGCATATATTTTATCCATACAAGAGCTTTTCAGATCAACTTGCTAATTTTTACTATAGAGCTCATTATAAACAACTTTCTCCACTGAATACCTTCAATGTACCAGGTGCATCAACAAATATATGAAAAAATGTTCAACATCTCTAGCTATTAGAGAAATGCAAATCAAAACTACTTCAAGATTTTGTCTCACTCCAGTCAGAATGGCAGCTATTAAGAATACAAACAACAATAAGTATTGGTGAGGATGTGGGGAAACAGGCACACTCATACATTGCCTGTGGGACTGTAAAATGGTACAGCCAATATGGAAAGTAGTACAGACATTCCTTGGAAAACTTGGAATGGAACCACCATTTGACTCAGCTATCCCACTCCTCGGTCTATACCTAAAGCACTTAAAAACAGCATACTACAGAGACACAGCCACATCAATGTTTATAGCAGCATAATTCACAATAGCTAAACTGTGGAACCAATCTAGATGCCCATCAGTAGATGAATAGATAAAGAAAATTGGCATATATACACAATGGAATATTACTCAGTAATAAAAGAGAATAAAATCATGACATTTGCAGATAAATGGATGACGTTGAAGAATATAATGCTAAGTTAGGTTAGCCAATCCCCAAAAACCAAATGCCGAATGTCTTCTCTGATATAAGGAGGCTGATACATAGTGGGGTGGGATTGGGGGGAGATTAGATGAACTCTACATAGGGCAAAGGGGTGGGAGGGGAAGGAAGGGGACAAGGGGTGTAAAAAAAGATGGTGGAATAAGATGGACATCATTACCCTAAGTATATGTATGAAGACAGGAATGGAGTGAATATACATTGTATACAACCAGAGATATGAAAAATTGTGCTCTGTATGTGTAATATGAATTGTAATGCATTCTGCTGTCATATATAACAAATTAGAATAAAAATAAAATTTAAAAAAAAAGAAAGGTAGAGGAGAATCTCATGAACCTCAAAGGGAGATCACTAGAAGAAAGAAACCGGGAAGAGAAAGGGGAAATACTGTGAAATAATATTGGCCAAATTATACTTTTATGTCATGTACATGAACACATTTGTAACAATGAATCCACTATTATATGTAATTATAACACACCAATAAATATATGGGATAAAAAATGTACCAGGTACATTAGCATGTTACATGTCTTATTTTAGTCTGAAAATTGTGAAAGATTTATTACTAATGGGGAAGATATTTAAAGCTTGGGAAGCTTGTATAAGCCAGGCTTAAATGTAGAAAATGAAGAAGAAAAAGATGATCCGTGAAAAATAGACCTGAGCTCTAAAACCTTAATCATCTTAACCCATTTAGTATATGGGTGTCTCTAATTTCTAGAATATCTGAAGAGAAACTTAGGTTCACAAATATTTTTTAAGGTTATCAAGAAACACTTTGCCGAAGTTTACTCTTTGAGGATACTGCATTTCCTTTATATATATTTAAAAAATATTTCCACTAATGTGATTAATGCAGTTATCTTTTTTTAAAAATGAATTTACTTAGAAACAATTTATTTTATGTTAAATAAGTGGAGATTTCAGTCATTGTTTTGCTGAATGAACCACCTGTCATTCTTTATTTCCCTTTTGCTTTCAGATCATCTGATGATTAGTTTTCTTTGGAATTTTTACCATAATGAAAGATATAGTTTCAGTTCATCAAGTAAACTATAAAAAGTAACAAGGAAGAATGGAACAACTAGATCAAAATGATACTCTAACCAGAGGATACAGAAATGGAAAAAAAAAAGTGTGTGCTATGAGATGTTAGCATTACATTTCCTTTGTTTATAAGCCAAATAGGATTGGGTTAGCTTTCCAGGATTTTTGGAAACAAAATCAAATCAATGGAATGGTGTTTATCTGATTGGTGTCCTGTTCCATGTTGCTCATCCGTGCTCTCTGTTCTGTTCCCTGCGCTCTCTGGGCTTGCTTTAGTGCTTTTGTGCCCAAATAGTTCTGTTGGAGTAAGTATCCCATATGTAAAAAGTCAATTAACTCAGCTCTATAACTATTCAGATTTGTCAAGACAAAGAAGTTTAACCTCTTTCAGGTTCTTCTAACCTTCTATTTAATCTGACACTTCCATTAGAGGCAATTAATTAAGATCAAACCACTTTGTAATGGGGATAAAGGCAGAATAGCAGCAATGAAGGTGACATACAGAGACTGAACTATGATGCAGAAGCTGAGGAGATTTAGATGAGGTGAGGAAAATCTAAAATTCTGAATTTTCTTTACTAAATGCAGAAGACCATTGCAAGTTGAGGAAGACTAATGGAGAGTGAGATGGTTAGAGAATGAAGTCTCTGGATGATGCACAGGTAGGAGAAGGAAGGCAAGAAAAGGAGTGTTTTGGCAAAGTCAGTTAAGTCTCTTCTTTTTCTTTTGCAGGGGAGGGGTGCAGGGGATTGAACTCAGGGGCACTCAACCACTGAGCCACATCCCCAGCCCTATTTTGAATTTTATTTAGAGACAGGGTCTCACTGTTTAGCCCTTTGCTTTTGCTGAGGGTGGCTTTGAACTCACAATCCTTCTGCTCCAGCCTCCCAAGCTGTTGGAATTACAGGCATATACCACTGTGCCTGGCAAACTCCAGAATTTTGATGGTTTCAAACACTCTCAGTTTGCTATTCAAAAGAAGGTCATCATACAAAATAATTTGCAGATAGAAGGCACAAACACCAAATCATACACTCATTTCTGTTCCAATATAAGTGAAGAACCCTGCCCTGTGCATATGAGGGGAAAGTTTTCAGCCTTATTAAGTAACAGCTCACTCAATAGCACAATCCAAGAGGGGCCTAATGGGCTTTTTTAGCATAGCATTTTAATTGTTTAGCTAGGTGAAAAACAAGTAATCTGCCAATACATGGTTTGGTTTCAATGTATAACTTGCAATCTGGCTTTTAAATACAAGCACTCAATCTATGATAACAGATGCCACTAAAAGGATATAGAAATTATAGAAAAAAATTGGATACGACTAAGCCCCCATGTGACAATCACTTTATATAAGGTATCTCATTTGATTTTCATGACATCAGAAAACTTGAGTGAACTTAACCCTTGTCCAAGTTGGTGCAACTTATAGGAGGAGAAGCCAAGATCTAATTCTAAGATGATCCAGCTTTATAATTTATGTTCTGCCCATTACACCATATTGCCTTCTACCATTTCCTCATACAGAAAGGTGAAAGATTGACCCTTCAGCTGGTAGAGACACAAACCATGCATTATTTTTCCAAATGAGCCATGAATGCATTATAATGACACAAAGACATTAGGAAGTACTTTAAAGGAAGTGAGAAATTGCCCTATCTACTGGAAAACTTTCTTGGTGTTCTAAATATTTCCAAAATACTGGGGATTCCACAACCAGTCAGCAAGAACCAAACACCCAGGAGCCAACTGCATGTGTGGCAGGGATTCCCCAGGCTGCTACCTTCATTTCCCCTGACTCGGCACCAGGAATAGTACACCACACAAGACACCAGCACCTTCTGTTACCTGTCCCACCACACTGTCCTTTAAAAATTTATGTAGGGCTGGAGATATAGCTCAGTTGGTAGAGTGTTTGCCTCACATGCATAAGGCCCTGAGTTCCATCCCCAGCACCATGCACACACACAAAAAAGTATGTAAATATTGACATATAATGTGTGTACAAAAAGGCACAGTAAGTCAAGTATCCACCACCCAACTTCAGAAGTACCACAATCTGAAAACTTTGAAAACCTCTGAAAGCAGAAGCCTGATCCTATTCCCCTTACTTCCCTCAGCATCACCACTTACAAATTTCAAGGTTATTTCTGTGCATTGTTGATAGTTTTACTCCATCTGGTGTGCATTCCTAAATGATATACATCACAGTCTTTTCATTTTTCCAAAACAAGGTAAATGGGTTCACATGGTAGGAAGTCTTCTGCAATCTGCTGTTCTCATGGCTTCTTTTTTCTCCTTTTTTTTTTCTTTCTATCATTATGTTTGTGAGATTTTCCCATGTTGACAGAAGGATCTGTATCAACATTCCCACTGTCCTCTTCCATCAACATCTTACTTTTCCATTTACATACAGGATTACTATTACAAATGGCACTGTTGTAAATGTCTTTCTACCTATACCCACATATGAGAGTTTCTCTAGGCTACACTTAGAGTCTTGGGTCAAAGGGTGTATGCACCTTGAACTTAATGAGATATTTTAAAAATTGACTTCCAAAAAGGTTGTGCAATTTCACAATCCCTTTCCAAATGTGTTAAGAGCTTCTAAAAATATCAACTTCAACAATGCCTGATTCGGGGTGGATCACCATTCCAGCAAACACTTTGAAAGTTTGTTTTCCTTTTTCTTCATAATTGTCTTTCACCTCCTGAAACTAAGTAATTAGCTAAAGTAATCAGGCTGGAGTCCAACTTGATTAGTAGTGATTGCACGCGGCCCTTCTTATCTTTGGTATGCCCATTCTGAAAAATAAATATATTGTACCTCTTCTTGGGGGAAATTTGGCAGTATCTACCAGTAACTTTAAAAACTGCCTAGTCTCTGATTCAAAGGTATCGAACATTCACTCCAAGAAAATATTCAGAGGTATATGTGAACATTTATATATTAAGATATTTAGTAGTATTGGTGTTAAACATGATGTCCATTGCAATTTCATTGGTGCAAATAAGCAAAATGATCTTTAGATAGAAGCTAATTTAAAAAGTGCTTGCATACTCCCATAACTGAATACTAAGCATAAATTTAAAAGAATGAGATAGATACAAATGAACTGGTAACATTATTGTTTCAGTTAATGATCTCTGCATAACTACTGAAATTTAACTCTGAATTTGTTATACTTCAGGATTCAGTGGAGTGGCTAGAGGTGTCACTCTGTTCTTTTTAATGGTAGCCAGTGTCACTCATAATACTTCATTTAGCGGACGGTTGATCTTGGGACTGGAACATCACTCACATCTCAGTTGGTATAACCCCAATTCACATCCAGGCAGTTCCTTTTCATCCAGAAGTCTAGACCATCTAATTTATAGCATGGTAGCTGGGTGTCAAGAGGAAGCGAAGCAAAAAGATGAGCCCCAAGGTGCAAATTTTTATTAAACTTCTGCTTGCATCAAACTGGCTATTGTCCAATGGCCAAAGCAAGACATGTGGCCAGATGGTGCAGAAGGTGACAGCACAAGGTATAAATTCATGTGAAACTAATGAAGTGATTTCTGAAAGAAGCCAGGCCCAGAAAGGAAAGTAGGCATGATTCACTGGGAGTCATCAATTTAACATCAAATTAATTTTATTAGGTGAACAAGTAAAAAACAAGAGCATAGTAAGATAATTATTTTAAAAGTGATTACATATACAATGTCTGGAAGAATACATTCTAAGCAGTTTGAAAAGTGAAATAAATTTGTATTGGAATTGTTAATCATGAATGTGAGGCTTACATAGAACTTTTTCTTTTTTTTTTTTTTTTTTTTTTTTGGTACTGGGGATTGAACCCAGGGGCACTTAACCACTGAGCCACACCCCTAGCTCTTTCTGTATTTTTTCTTTAGAGACAGAGCCTCACTCACTAAGTTGCTGAGGCTGGCTTTGAATTCTTAACCCTCCTGCCTCGGCCTCTCAAGCCACTGGCATGCACCATCATACCTAGCACTTATCCTTACGTATAATTATAATGCACTAGGAAGACTGAGGCAGGAGGATTGAGAGTTCAAAGCCAGCCTCAGCAACTTAGCGAGGCCCTAAGCAACTCGTCGAGACTCTGTCTCTAAAGAAACAATACAAAAAGAGCTGGGAATGTGGCTCAGTGGTTAAGTGCCCCTGGTTTCAATCCTCCCTACTAAAAAATAAATAAAAACTTAATTAATTTATAAAAACAATAACAGAAGGAAAATCAGGAGAGTAGAGCAAGTGAGTGAGGAAGGTAAGAGGGGAAAGAAAGGAAAAGTATTGGAGAATGAGATTGAGCAAATTATGTTATGTGCATAAATGAATATAGCATAATGAGTCCCACTATCATGTATAATTATAATGCAATAATTTTTTTAAAGTGAGGCTTTTTTTTCCTTTTTTGGCAGAGTTAAACAAGATCCTTGGCAAACATTCTATCACTGAGCTACAGCCCCAGGCCCTATCATGAAAGACTTTTTAATGGGTATGTATGCCCATTGTTTGAATTGTTTATAATAATGATATGTGTTATAATTTAAAAACAGTGACAGAAAATGAGGCTGTTAAAGAATTGTGTAGGATAATGTCCATAAGAGCTCACTGAAAAACCATTAACAGGGGTCATTTTTTTAAAAAGTGGGTATTTCAAAAGGAAAGAATTGTGAGAACTGTATTTCTTCGTCATCACTTGCTTTGTCTTCCTCACTTTATATAAGAAATGCACAAATTTTGAAATCAGAAGAAACAATAAAGAGGAAACAGAATCACCTTAAACCACTGGTCATGTCCTTCTTCTTCCCCGTGTAGATACTTTGGATTACTACAGCCTCATTTTGCACACTTTATATCACCAAAATGCTCATGTGTCCAAAAGGAACAAAATTTTTGCAGTGGCCAAGTGAAAACTTTAGGTGTTTTTATTCTGCTTTGTACTACATGTTTTGCAACCTAGTAACATCATGAAGCAACTGCAAACTGCTACATAATGATGGGTTTTTCTAAATGTGCATTTTGGATTTCCCAAACTCAAATCCATATTTGCTAACTTATGAGACAGCTTCCCCCGTATTTGCAGTTATCATTACTTCTTAATCATGTCACCGGTCCTTTGATAGCAAGAAACAAGTAGACTTCTTTTTTTAATATTTATTTTTTAGTTATAGGTGGACACAATATCTTTATTTTACTTTTATGTGGTGCTGAGGATCGAACCCAGTGCCTCATGCATGGTAGGCTAGTGCTCTACCTCTGAGCCACATCCCAGCCCAGACTTCTTTTTGATAACTGTTTCTTGAGAATGTATTTTCCCCCTCACATTAAACATTTTTAAAAATCCATAAATAGATCTTGTTCTATGTGGTCTTCATTTATTTTTTTAAAACAAGCAGCATTAACATAGTTCAGTTTCATTTACTGGATATGCAGGACACTACGTGATGGGGGTAAAAATCAAGATCACTTCCTTCTTACTTCTTCTAATAAGAATTAGTTTTTATTTTTAATTTAACCTTATATTATAAAAAAGTACACCCATCATAATTTATGAATATCAAATTAAATTTAATTTTGATTCATGTTACTTCAATGTTAAAATGCCTAATGTATATTGAAATATTTTATTATTAAAACACTTTTAATTGGAAAAGTATAAAAGTAGTTTAAGTGTAGCGAGTGCCATCATCAGGATGGCTAAGATAAAGCCATGTGAAACTAATGAAGTGATTTCTGAAAGAAGCCAGGCCCAGAAAGAAATCAGATGCTCTACAGCCCAATCATGCCAGGGTTATTTTTAGGCCAGAAATTCTATCCAAGACATGTATACAAGAGGGCTGAACTTTCTTAATGTGTTGTCTCTTGGGTAAAAACTACAGCCCTAGTTTTGGCAATGTGTACTTACTTTTCAGGCTCTTGCTAGAGATTGAACAGAGTCTGAATCCAAACATTTCTTTTGCTTTTGGGACTGGAGCCTGGGCAGAGGCAAGTCTAATTAGAATCCAGACAAATTCCAAATCCCTGAAATTTGTGTGACTAAGAGAAAGTACCAGGGGTGGGACTTTTTCCTCCAGTGTCCACAGTTGACCTTCTCCAATGATGGTGAAAAAAAATGCCACCAAGGAATTGAAGAAAGAGTCTATAGGAGTTTACAATTTACTAAATATAGGAATAAGCAACTTATAGATAATCAAAATTTCTGGATTCCCATGCTGTGTTGTATGCAAGATTCTTCTAGGCCTTCTATAAAAGATGGACAGTGACCTCCACCATGGTTCACTGTGTGCACTATCTGGGGAAGACAGTCAAGTTTCTCTACTTGAGAAAGCAATAGTAATTACATCTCAGCCATATTTCAGAATGAGGCAGGAGGACAATTATGGACAGATGGAATCTCAAGGGGCACTGGTTCCCTAAATCCTTAGACCATCATGAAAAACACAGTCACTTGATCTTACCACTAGATTGCTATCCAAATCTTGATGATTAGATGATTAGAATTTCCCAGAACTTTTTATAAATGGCAGATTCCTTGCTCCCTCCACCCCATGCCTAATACCCTCTCTGAATCTTTGACCATATGACTCAGGAGTGTGTGGGTGTGTGTATGTTTATGTGTTTAAGCTCTCAGAAGATATTTCTTCTGTAGTCTCTCCTATAACCTTGTATTCAAAAAGCACTTTGCTTAGACTAAGCTATTTATTACTGATATAATTAGAGATTAATCCCTCAAGCAGTTCTCACTACTAACACCACGAGGAAGCACTTTCTAATGTGAGAGATGGTGTCTTATCCTGAACAGTGGAACTGAGTAAGTGGTTTCTTCATTTTTGAGTAAAAATTGGGCTTGGTTCTTACGACAGGCTCTCTAATTTATAAGGAAGGGACAAATAAGACTATAAGTTCTGTGAGGACGGTGGACATATCTGTATTATTTACCACGTACCCTGAATACTTGGCAGAGTACCTGGCACAGAGTCAACACTTAATAAATATTTGTTTAGTGAACACAAGATGGAAGAAATGTAGAGTTAGACTTTGTATTCACAAAAGTTCAGTTGCAATGAAGGATTTGAATGCAGACATGTTCAGACTGAGCCTTTAACCAATTTGCATCATGATATAAAAAGCAGTCTTCATCTGAGGCCTAAAATGGCCCAAGGACAATTATACATTTGTCTGTTTTTTTCTGTTTGGTTATTTATGCTAATGTTTTCCTTCCTTTAGGCTAGGCTGAAAGCAGAAAAGTTTGGGGCTCTGGCAATACCCAAAGAGGAAGGGAAGGAAGAAGATACCTGAAGAGGATTGTCTGATTTGGGGAAAAGACACTGGCCCCAGCAATGTGTTGGGCCTCAGAAGAGTCACCCAGTAGAGCACACTGTCTCTGGAACCTGGCCTTGAGCAGTGACCTCTGTAGCTGCAGCAGTATCAAGTTCTGGTCTGCATTGTAATTCCTGGGATGTCCTTGGCATTAAGAAGGCTATGCTAAAACCACAACCCAGTGTCATTTTATGATTGGAATTAAGTACTGGGGGAAGGGAGGGGAAGCAGACAGAGGCACTGTTAGGGGGCAGCAAGATGCAGAGAGCAAAGGAATGAAGAGCCATCATCAGAAATGGCCCTGGCAAGCACAAATCTCTGTGGATTTGTGGAATAAGTAATAACTTCCTGCGATACTCAGTAAACACTGGTAGGGAGAATGCAAAATATGAGATTTGAGCAGGAATTTGGAAAGAAGTCTTGAAATAAGATTTGGAGCTTAAAGAGAAGGGTATTTTCTGCAGGCTTAAGAAGTTGAAATTTGGAATGAGCTGGTAGTGATATAGGAATCTAAACCTCTCTTCTTCTTAGATTAAAGCTGAACTAATATTTTAGAGCTCAGACATTCAATAAAGCTTCAAGTGTTTGCTAGGAGCAAAGTGTTATACTGGAAGAAAAGGTATGAAGACAAATGTATGAAGGATAAAAAGGAAGTACATTCCCCCTCTTTTGAGCATTTTCTTAATGGCAAGACAGTTGAAATGTTCATGGCTGATATCAGCCTTCTCAACAGGGTCGACATTACCCCCAAAGAGGCAAAACAACAATGAAAAAACCCTTTGTATTACAATAGTCTATGGACCTTCAAAGGGAAAAGGCACATAAACCAAGTATATGTCTAGTATTAAAATTTTGAGGTTGGGGTAGAGATTAAGACTAAATGTATATGAGAAAATTAACAAAAATTGAAAAACATTGATATGTGCTAAAATAGTTCAGTTTGGTTAAGAAACATTAAACTATAACCATGTACTTACAAAGTTTTTTTTTTTCCACAAAAAAAAATGTGGGGAAAAGTCTGGTAAGTATGTTTTATTTTCATATGTGGATAAGTCATATAGTATGACCTTGTCTATTAATCATAATCATCTATATTCCATTTGTTCTCCTTCCTAAAACTTCTAATCATTGCTAGTCCTAAAATTAATGTAATCATTTTAAAAAAATCAAATCATGAAAAATGAATAAGACAACAAAATCTATCTGAAAAGTCATATAACCCAGAGACCATCACCATTTTAATTTTATAAACTGTTCTTGTAACAGCCTGACAAGGCTGCTGTCTGTGTGTGTACACTAAGGAGGAGAGTAGTATAGACCCACACTGTGCCTTCAGGAGTTTGCCAAGGTGGCAATGGAGGTGAGAACTGGTCCTTTTGTAAACTGTTCTTGTAACAGTTTACAAAATGTTGTAAACATTTTTCTCAGTACATATGCATATATATTCTTGACACATGCTCAATACATGCATGCATACATATATTCCATACATACCTACAGATATGAAGTCATACTACACATCTTACTTTTATAGCTTTTATACACCATTATTATACATAATGTATATGCATATTATGTCATCTCATATTCTGTCCTGTCATTCTGTCATGCCATTTTCTGTAGGCAGACATGTAATGAATACTTATTGAGTGACTATGAATCAGAATTTATTCCACCACAAATAATAGAAACCTTATAGTGTGAGATTAGGATTGCCCAGAAAAGATGGGGAGCTCACTCTAGACCACAGAAGTATCTGAGGCTCCCCTTTCTCTCTGGGGGTGGGGATGCACCCCAGCTCACCCGCTACAGGTTTCATGTCTTCTTCCATGTTATGGATCCCAAGGCAACTGTTCCCAAACAACTCCCATAAACACCCAAGGCCCCCCAAAGCCAAGCAGCTTGTATTTTAACTCACTGACAAGGCTGCTGTCTGTGTGTGTACACTAAGGAGGAGAGCAATACAGACCCACACTGTGCCTTCAGGAGTTTGCCAAGGTAGCAATGGAGGTGAAAACTGGTCCTTCTTTCTTGCTAAGGTTGGTGGAAAGACTGGGGCTGCTGGCCTTGGTTGAGTGGCTAAATTACTTCAAGGCCATTGTTTCTGCTATTTTCTTGGCTTTTCTGTCATGTTAATTGCCTGTGGTCACAAGATGTCTGCTATTTACTATCTTGATTTTCCATTTAAAAAATTTAGATAAACAATTTGTTGACCTCAAATTGTACTTTTCTTCTAGAACTTACAAAGGTTAAGGATGAGGCTTTTTGTTTCCACTCCTCCAGTTTAAACAACTTGTCAAACCCACCAGTGATTTGCACATTGCCTAATAATTGTAGTACTCTGACTAGCAACATTTGCTAGAGTTGTTCTATCCCTGCTTCTTAAAACACTTTCTTCACTTGGTTTCTAGGATGAAACTCTCACTTGATTCTTCTTCCCCACTGACCACTTCTTCCCAATCTTCTTCAGAAGCCCCTCCAAATCAGCTCATTAGATGTAAGAGAGTCTGAAGGCTAAGTCTTAAGATCTTCTCTTATTCTTTGAGTATCTTATTCTGTTTGATGTCTTATTTCATAGACAATTATAAATTTATGTCTCATCACCCCAGATTTATTTATCCATCACTTCTTGACTTGCCAGTTAAAATTTCGATAAGCATCTCAAATTTAATAAGACTAAAATCACATTTTTTATTCCCTGTACTCTTCCCCAAATTTTACTTCTTCACAGATTTCCCCATCTCAGTTAGAGTCAACATCCTTTGTTGAATTAGGGAAGAAATTTTATGATTATCCTTCATTCCTCTTTTACTCTCATACTTAACCCAATAAAAAACCATACTGACTCTATCTTCAAAATAATTTCATGATCTTACCTCCACTGCCATCACTCTGGTCCAAGAACACAATTTCTCACCTACCTAATTGAAGAGAAACTCCTAACAAAATTGCCTGTATCAGTTCTTGCTCATTATAGTCTATTCTAAAACATGTCAGATCATGAAACTTTTCTGTTGAAAACCCTTCGATGATTCTTCATCTCACTCCAAGTAAAAGGCAAAGTCCTCAAGACAGCTTCAAGGTGCTACATCACCAGGCCTTCAAATCCTATGATTTCATTTTCTTTTTCAGCATCTTGGTTTTGCTTTGATCTATTTCAAGAGATAGAAACTATCCATAAAGATAGTACATGTTCAGTGGTTCTTATTTTTTGGTACATATTTCACCAAGTACAGTGCTTTGCCAGGGATCACCAGTTCATTCTGTCAAATGCATCCTCACCCCCCTGCTCTACCCTTTTAAGCATCAGGACCTTGGCAAAGTACCATAAGGTTTTTTTTTCCATTCAGGAAATACGTCAATACAAGCTGCTGCCAATAAAAGCATGCTTAGTGAGGTTTCTTGACTTTATATATCTGTTTTATGTATATATCAGTTATATATAATTATATAATGTTATATAATTATACAATATATTCATATGTATAATATATTAGTATATAAATGCATATCAGTGTATATGTTATAATCTATATCATGTATATTATATTATAGCATATATAATAATATACATGATGATTGAAGAATTAAAATTTATGTTGTGAGTCCACACTTGGAATATAAACAGCTTTGCCTACTGGATGTTTTTGACTTATGTTCCATGGAATTTATTCATTCTCTGTATCCCAGATAAATATGCCAATTTCACAACTCAATATGAAATCATAGTACAGATACATTAGGGTTAAGACTATTCAACCACACACAATTTTTTATAGGCTTGTTTTTTGGCTGAACCCTACTTTCATTTCACTGTTAGAAGGCCTGGCTTTGATCTGGAAACTATAGAAACACTTTATTATATTTAGGCAGGATTAGTTACAAATTGTTTATTAAAATGAGGAAGGAAAGGGGGCGGTTTAGAATTTCACTGAATTCTTAAGTGTCCATTTACTGGGTATTTCTAAAATAACATCTCAATTTGATTATTAGAATTTTCTTCAAATAACTCAGTTATATAATTCTCTTCCTATTTTACAGAGTAGAAAACTTCAGTATAAAGAAATTAAATAACTGATACAACCTCAGAACAAAAGTCTGTGTGACTCCCCAGCTTGGCTCTTTAGCATATCCCAGTTAAGTGATATCCCACAGTACAAAATTCCAATGTCTCCAGATAATTTTCTTTCAAGAAATCCAGCATTAAAATGCCCCCCCCATTAATTTCTGCATCAAATCCAATAGTTTGGTCTTTCTTAGTTATTTATTTCATAAATATGAAGCATATTAGACCATGATCCCTGAATTCCTATTTTACAAATGGGAAAATTTCCAACAGATAAAAATTCATCCCAACATTCATTGACTTTTTGCATTTAAGTCCATATTTTAAATTTTTCTTATTTGTTTTAACCATATTTCTAAAACCTTTAGATCATAGGGACCTAACTTTGACTTATTAATTTAATAATATTAACCTTAAGATAAAATATCTAATTCTACTATACAATCACTCTTGTCTGGTCATATGGCTTTTTTTTAATCCCAAAATACCTATTCATTTATGTATATTAGGATACCACCATTTAGAAATTCAATTCTTCAATCCTTTTGCATATACTCCCTATAAAAATTCTTATATCCCAATAAGAGGTTCCACTTTGAGCCCTCTTGATTTAACAAGACAGTAGAACAATCTTTCAGATTCCTTATAAATTGCCAACCAGGCCCCTATACTACTAGGACAACAAAGGAGAAAGAAATTGTCTTAAATTAAGGGTCAGAGAAAGGGCACCAAAGACGAAGTTCCCTTACATCATGAATCTGCTTCACTTCCCCTTTAACTGCCCGATAACACAGCCTTGGAAATGGATCTCAATGGTAGTGTCATGATCTCTCATCTGCTGTGGCTTTACTCATGGATAAAGAGCAATCAACTTCTTGAAAGAAAAATTTGCAACCAAATTTGGTTGCCCAAGAGCATATGATTCTGAATCATTTTCCCATCTGTGACACTGAAAGAATCTGGCATTATTGCTTTTTTCTCAAAACTTTGCAATCAAGTCCTTTAACCACGGGGCATTTACTACTAAGCAACCACACCCCAAACCCACACTCCATAGCTACAAGGGGAACCTGGGGCTTCCCAAGCAGGGGGATACGGAATAGCTGGCCACTATGGTATGACAAAAAGATCACTGGCCTTAAAGTCAAAAAACCTGAGTTTGAATCACAGCCCTGTCATTTACAATCTCTCTAGCTTGGGGCAAGTCACTTAATGTCTCTGAACTTTGATTACATCATCTAAAATCTGTACATAATATGATCCACCTCACAGGAGTTTTCCGAGAACGACATGTGAGAACACTTAGCAACAGAAACACTAACAAAGGGAATGTACTCCATGAATGTGTTTATTTATTTTTAAGTTAGGGCTCTGGTTTTCTTCTCTTGTTGTGCAGTAAAGAGTCTTGAACAACTGAGTAGTCCTTTTCCCCTTAGTATCCCCCAGGATCCTGGAGTCTGAACACCATATTTACCTGTACTCAAACAGGAGGGATATAGTAGTCAAACACTGCTATGGATGGGGTATGAAATGTCCCTCTAAAGCTCATATGTTGAGACTTGGTCCCCAGCGCAGCAATGTACAGAGGTGGGGCTTTTAGGATGTAATTGGATCATGAGGGCTCTGACCTCATCAGTAGATTAATTCCTTGTTATCTGAAGGGATTATTGAGAGATGGCCAGAATTATAGGTATTGTGGGAAGAAGTAGGCCACTGGTGGTATGCCCTTGGGAACTATATCTTGTCCCTGACCCCTTCCTCCTCTCTCTGCTTGCTGGTTGTCATGAGCTGGGCAGTTTTCTCCCAACACAGCCTTCCATCATGATACTCTGCCTCATCTCAGCCCCATAGCAATGAAGCTGGCCAACCATGGACAGAAACTTCTGAAACTACAAGTCAAAATAAACTTTCTCCCCTAGAAGTTGTTTACACCAGGTATTTTGGTCACATCAATGAAAAGCTGACTAACAGTTTAACGCTAAATGTTTACTTTTAAGAGAAGAGAAATAATTTTATCCTTAAAACTACCTCCAGTAACAATTCAGAGAAATTCTCAAATTCCACAATCATAATTACTTGCCAATCATTATTGTGGTACCTGATTGCAGTATAAATGCCTCTGATAGGGGTAAAACATTAACTTTGTTGGCCATGTATATATCAATAGGAATGAATGTGTGATATAGTGTTTTTTTGTTTGTTTGTAACAGCCTGAGGTGATCTCTAAGAATGGTTTGCTATGCAGACTCATTCCAGACAACCCCACAAAATCATGCAAATCAACAGGTTCATATCTTTGTATTCATTTTAAGAAAATATGACACTTTTCAGGTCATCAAGGACATGCATATCTGAAAAGCCACCAAGAACCTGAAAGATGTCACCTTAAAGAAGCAACATGTGTCATTCTGCCATTACAGTGGTGGATTGGTGAATTGGTGAGTATATCCAAGTCAAACAGTGAGGCTGGACACAGTGTTGATGGCTTACTTAAAAAATGTACTGACATTTTGCTACACATGCTTACAAATGCAGAGAGAAAAGGGCTTAGATACAGATTCTCTGGTCACTGAGCATACCTAGGTGTACAAAGCCCTCAAGATGTGCCACTGGACATACAGTGCTCATGGCTGGATTAACCCATATGTGAGCTTCCCCTGTCACTTGAGATGATCCTCACTGAAAAGGAACAAATCGCTCCCAAGCCAAAAGAGGAGTTTCCACAGGAGCAAAAGTTATCCCAGAAGAAACGGAAGAAACAAAACATTACGGCACAGGAACAAATTCTGCTAAAAAACGCAAATAAAAGTTTAAAAAAAGTGACAACAGTAACTAAAGGATTAATGTAGGTACTAAGAATAAAAGCTACTTTATGATAATTCATTCTGTTTAAAACAAAACAAAACAAAACAAAACAAAAAAAAAAAAAAAAGACTTTGCACTGTTGCACAAACAGCTGCCTTTGACAAACTTAAGCCAAAGTTTGTCCTTGTCCTAGGCATCTCTGCCTACTGTTTCCATCCATTCTCACTTAGCACTTTTTTGTTTTTTTTTTCAGTGCTGGGGATCAAACCCAAGGCTTCACACATGACAGGCAAGCATCCTACCACTAAGCCACATCCTCAGCCTGCTTCATCCCTTCTCCTTGACATCAGTTTGTACCCATTTCTGTCCACTTCTAGGGCCTTCTTGCCCTCCTTATTTCCCCTGCCTCTCCTCTACATAAACAACAATTAACAACCCAAAGCAAAATATTAGAAAGCTTAGCTTAGCTAATGATCAATTCTTTGTCTAATATGAATTCAAACTAATGAACAATGAACCAAGGCCTATACTTTCTCAAATTTTTAAAGAGGAAAAAAAAAAAAAAAAAAAAATATATATATATATATATATATATATATATATATATATATATATGCCTTAAGTATGACCTTTCAAGGTTAATCACAAAGAATACTAATTACACTTTGCCTCAATGTGGAGTGATCCGAGGTTCTCCAACCTGGGGCACTTCTGAATCCCCTCTTAAGTTCTGTTTTCTTTGTTAATGGCACCACTTGGCCAGCTTGTTACTTATGCTAGTGATCCAAAAATCATTCTTGAAAGTCAATCATTTCTTATGCTTCATTGTTTATATTATTTATTCCTAATAAAACTCCTCAAATCATAGTGGCTGAAAACAACAAAGATCTATGATTTCTCTTACCTCTTGGTTGAGCATTTTATCTGCTGACTTCTTCTGGACTCATTCATGCAGATCCCTCCAGTGAAACATTTTAGCTAGGATGCTCCCCACTCTGGCAGATGATGCTGGCGATTGGCTAGGGGCCGATCCCCTCCTCCTCTGAACCTCTCTGCCTTGCCAGACTGGCTTCCTTCCATGGTCATCTCAGGCAGTGTTCCACAGGCCAACAGCAGAAGCTTCAAGGTCAGAAGTTGCATGCTTTATTTTTTCTTCGTGGAACTTAACATCCCATAACATGATGTCACCATGTAAATTAGTGGACTTCTTTCTTTATTCTCCCTCACTAGAACACTAGCTCTGCAGAAGCAGGGACTTCATCTTTTCACTTTGATGTCCCAGAATCTAAAATGTGATCTGGCACAGAATAGGAGCTTTACGAATAACTATTGAGTGAAAGTAAGGCTGGGTCTTCCTTTTCCTTAATCACCAGGTCCTGCCAATTTAATGTTCTAAGTCACTGGTTACCAGATATCCACCAATTCTCAAGGGATCCTATAATGATGTCCAAGACATGCTCCTTGCTTAGGGTCCTCTTCATCTCCAGGGTACCCTCCACCCTGAGGATCGTTTCTGAAAAAGAGGACTGACCATGGCACTTTTGCTTCTCCAGAACATCAATGACTCTTTCACTGCCAATAGAATAAATCCCCAAAACTCTCACGATGGAAATTGTTGCCCGAGTGACCCAAATCTCTCTTGCCTGCCCCTGTTCTTCATCAAGCACTCTCATTTACAACCAATAAGGCTTGCTTCCAAAATGCAGGGACCTCCCAGGAAGGCTCTGCCTTGCTGGGTGTTCCAGACTCTTTGATATAATTTGTACTTTTGCACATGCCGGAATATTCTTTTTTTGCTTTTTCTGGCTGGCAAACACCTGCTTATCTTCAAAATCCAGCAATTCTATTACTTCTTCAGTGAAAGCTTGTCCAACATCTCCTTTCCTGTGAATTTCCTCAGAAACTGAAACTGGCTAAATAGTTTTATTATAATTGTTCTCTTATATGGATATTGCTTCTACTCCTACCCACAACAAACTGTTATCTTCCTGTGGTTTTTTTTTTTTTCATTTGATTTTCATATTACATATTAGTCAGGGTTCTCTAGAGGAATAGAATCAATAGGATATAATAATTATTAAAAAAGGTATTTATTAGATGATCTTCCAGGATCAGAAGTTGGAGAGTCCTATGATGGCCATCTGCAGGCTAGAGAGCTGGAGGAATCAGTAGCTGCCCAGTCCAAGAAGTTGGAGTTTTGGAAGAAGAACAAATAATGCAGCCCCACTCCAAGACTGAAGACCTAGAAACTCTCTGGAGAATCCCTGGTTGTCACTTTGGAAGAGTGAAGGCGTTGGAGTCCAATGTCCTCAGGGATTTGTAGCAGCAATCCAAGCACCTGCTCAAGAAGAATGGAGCTTGCATCTGCATTTGCTTCTCCTTTTTTCACCCTTTTGTGTTATCCAGACTCCAAGCCTACTGCACTATGTCACCATGTATATGATGGCTCTCCCTTCTATGTTTGCTGACCCCACATGCCAATAATTTCTGTAAACATCCCAAATCCTCTTAATCTTAGCATATCTTAATCCAATAGAGTTGACAATTCAGATTAACCATTATACCAGGCAAGGCCTGGCCCAAAATTGATGCTGAATAAATGTTGAATAAATATTCCCAGAGAAAGACTTGGGAGATATCCATAATAAATGATTCAGTGAAGCTCAATACAACTCAAGATAATACTAAAGAAGAATGCTGGCATTAAGAACAAAGAGAGCTAGAAAAATAACACAACCTAAGGCTTTTGTCATTTATATTAAAAAATTAGGCTTCTCTTCAGACCGCCCTTAGAAACTGAAGCAGGCTAGTTCACAAATGCTAACTCTGAGAGTGTAACTTTAGGTAAGTATCTATTCAGATAAACAATTGTGGAATGATCCTAGAGGTTGTTTTTCCTACTCATTTCATAGGACAATAGGATGTGAAGCTAATGAACTTGAAATGCTTGAAGGTGGGGCTTTGGACCAATGATTAATTTGATTCTGTATGTGCTCTGCTTCACCTTAAGTCCACTCTAGAACTGATGGAAACCAGAAACTCCCAGAGTAAATAAACAATTCCTCCCCAAAACATTCTTTTTCCTACCAAGGTCAACAAATTTCTTAATAAGTATGCATAGTTTTGCTCAATGAAATATTGAAGTGTTCTTCTTGTACACTGATACTGAGAACTTTTGAAACATGAGCTAATATTAACACTGTTATAGTTCCCACCACATAATACCTTTTCTTGTAATCTCTCTATCATGATATTTTTAGTAGAAAGTGAGTCAAATATCCTGATTACCTACTCCTTGACATTTCTAGCAGAGATTCATGGGCTTTGCTCTGTGAGGTGCCCCAGCTGGTAGGCCTCAAGCCCAGCAACTACTGGCAATTCTCTCATATCCCAAGTCTCAAGACCCTGTATTGGCAAGAAAGCTGAGTACAGAACCTTCTACCACGCAATTATTTTCCCTAGTCAAGGACAATCAGATTCCCAAGGGGGCAGTTTGTATATATTTTTGCTCAATGAAATGTTGAAACTTTTTTCTCGCACAGTTTTTTGGAAATATACCAACCAGTATTGACCTTGTAAGTACTGAGTTCCTTCTTGGCTCTGATTTCGTCTCTGTAATGATTAAAAAAAATCCATATTTTTCAACAAGCATATGGCTAAATGTGGCAAGTCAAATATTGTTTATTTTTCTAAGGAAAATAAATTTCATCAGCATCTTTTGGCCTTTATCAATCATAGTCATGAACATAAAAATTTAGACTAAACTGAATGATTCTAATAAGGCTCTTTCTGCTTTAAAATTATATTACTTTGCCTCCTCCCAAAATAACAATTTTGGTGATAAGTATTAATACTTTCATTAAAACAGATACATTCTTGCCTGAATAGCATCATTGTCTGAAGATGTTATCTATGCCATGGTTAATATATCCTGTGATTGTTTTGGTCCTAATATAAAAATTATGAGACTGTTATGGTTTGGATCTAGAATGTCCCCCAAAAGCTCATGTGTCAAAAGTTTGGTTTCCCAGGTGATGGCATCATTATTAGGTCGTGGTGGAAACTTCGGGATGTGGGACCTAGTTGGAAGAAGTAGGTTATTGGGGGCATGTCCTTGATGGATATTTTGGGGCCCTCCTTCTCTCTCTCTCTCTCTCTCTCTCTCTCTCTCTCTCTCTCTCTCTCTCTCCTCTCTCTCTCTCTCTCTCTCTCTCTCTCTCTCTCTCTCTCTCTCTCTCTCCTTTTCAGTGGCCTGGAGGTGGGCAGTGTTACGCCACCATGCAGCCCTTGCCATGATGCTTTGTCTCATCACAAGCCCACAGTTATGGAGTCAATCACAGACTGAAACTTCTGAAACCAGGAGCCAAAATAAATCTTTCCTCCTTTAAGTTTATTTTCTCAAGTATTTTCAAGTATTTTGTCACAATGATGGAAAGCGACTAACAATGGAAAGCGACTAACACAGAGGCTCATGAACAGTCAACATCACCTTCTGAACCAATGGTTTCATCACTATTTCATATCCTCCCTCCCCACTGAACCAGATAAGAACCTCAATCAGATCTAAGAATCCTCTCCATAAAAACTGCTTCTGGTACCCATAAACTAGTGAACAGATTGAAAAAAAATCATTTACCATTTCTATTTATCTCAATTAAAGTCATTTCCCAATTTTGGAATAAACGTGGTAAGCCATGAGATCAGAGACAGGCAGAAGCCACCTTTTAAATAAAGTATGCCTTAGTCAACACAAAATGACCAACAAAAACAACAACAAAACCCCACAAAAACAAGAATATCAGGACTTAAATTTAAGTCTTATTAAATATATTAATGTATACTTGAAGGAAATCTGGCTGAGAAGGATGAATCAGTTTGAAGGAGGATAAAACAAAAGCCTATATAGAAAATTCACCAAAGATTATTCACCATGTTATAAGAGAGACAGTGAATCTAGGATAACACTCCAAGTACTCTCTTTTCTGGTACAAGGATAGTTCCTTAATCTTTACCAAAATAAGGATGAACTATTCCCCTAAATTATCCAATTCTTATGACCTGAATCTGGATCCACCAAACAACTTTCTAATTATAACTTCTCAGCTCTGGTACTTCTCAGCTCTGGAAATCCAACACCAACGTGTCCTAGTAATCAACATTCCCCATTTAAATGATAAGAGGGCAAAGAGAAATACTTTTTCAGAAATGAATGTTAGTATCAAATCTGATTTAGCCTGGGTTTTCTTTTTATAAATAAATATATCAGCAATTGGATTTATTCATCAATTCCTCTTGAATTTAATCACTGGGGCTATTCCCCAAATATTTCCAGTCATTCACCTGCTGGGCTTATGTAAGATTAGACATCCTGGCCCCTCATGATTGGATGAGGCCATGTGACAAGGATGTATTCATGGGTGGAAATGATGTATCATTCCTGGGCTAGAGCATTTAATGGCCAGGAGGAGATTTCCCAGAGCTTTCATTTCCCTTATGATGGTGACTTGGCAACATTTAAAAAGCATGGCTGATTTCTCATGGGCCCTGGAAAAAGAACAGTATGTATCACAGGCATCCAGAGGGTGGCAGAAATACCCCAAAAGAATGGATCAGGTAGTTCATTCTAGAGATGACCAAAATGAACATTATTTTGATGTGTTTTTTAACCTGAGGTTAGGCATAAATAGAAATGTTTTGCATGTAGCTTTTAAGTTTTTTAATGATGATCAAGAATCAGTATTATGAGCAAGAACTACTTCAGGGCCCACCGAGTCATGAAAACTATTGAAGTATACATGGGGAATTGTGGGCCATGTCAACCAGGCATTTTACAGGTTGTTTCATTTAATCTTTTCAACATTATCACAGGTGTAGTGTATTTTTTTCATCTCATGAAAGATAAAATGAATGCTTGGAGATTTTAGATACTTTGCCTGGGGTTATGAGTTAATGATCAGGTGGTAGATGGAAATTTTATACACAAGACTGTCTGTGGATATCATACTCTTTCTCTACTGCCGCCTCCCTTGTATTTAACATTATCAAATTAAAACTGACTTCTTTCTATCTCTTCCTATGTTGAAGCATTGTTATAGCTCAAATCTTCCTTAAAAATTTAGTGCTTCTAACAAGTGGTAAGCTAGAAAGAGCAAATAAGCAATTGTGTTAGGTATGCTGGGTGGAAACATACCCTGGCCAATGACCTGGTATATCCATCTATGAGTGCAGGAATTTCAACAGGTGGGTGTTGTCAAGTCTTTTCATAAAGTATATGGCCTATATTTGGCAAACTTCATGGTTTTCACACAGGTTTTCACACAGGTTTTTACCAGAAAAAGCAAATTTGAAACAGCTGAAATATATCCATCCAAATTTACATCTTTCCATACCTCCTTGGAATTTTCATGAATTTGTGCTATTGTTGTTTATGATGGTAGGTTTAAAAATATGACTGAGGGGCTTCAAAAATGATAGTTTTAAGAATATACTATGTAAATGTGCTGGGTTTAAAAGAGCTTCCTAATGATGTAACAGAATAGCTTTTAGGTTATTTGAATTTTTTCCCTCATTTAATGCTTCTTCAGTTAACTTAAAATTGTTTCTGATTGCATTCCTATGTTACCGCTGTTGACCGAAGAAGGGGACCCAAGAGGTGGAATCCCTGGAAGTGCGGTATTTCCACTTTTTATAGTTTTGGTGATGGAATGTAGGTTGGAAGGCCCCAGGGGTGGGACACAGGTGGGCCAAAGAAGTAGTCTGAGCAGGAAGGACTTCATTAACACTTCTTTGGGATGGACTTTGGCCTAGGGCCTTTTCAGGACTTCATTAACATTCCATGAGTTTCCTGCGTTTCCTGGAATCATTCTCAGCCTGGCCTCCATTTTAGATTTCACTCGGTATTAGACCCGATTTATCTAACTACACTGACTACATAACTTTAAATCTGGCTTCACCTATTCCTATTTTATCCAGTAACTTTTATGAAATCTCTATAAAATTAAGAGAAAATGTTATTGCCTTTTTGTTGACATTAAAAATAAAAGCCTAATCAAGCAGTAGATAAATTAACCTAATGGCTCACGGAAAGTCATTCAGTAGTTCTACCATTTAGCAGTCTAATCCTTTTACATCACTAAAATATAAAATAACTGCCATAAACTGTTATTCTATCAGAAGGAAGTGACTATGCTGTTTGTGATACCCTTTCACATCTTTTTCTTCCCCTCAGTTCTAACCAATAATGAATAAATTTAAAATTTAAAATGATTCATTCGAGCAAGCAGAAAGAAGTTTCAGTTTTATTCAAGCACTATTCCAGAACCTAAATATCCAAAAACAAAGCTAAGGGATGGTTCTTTCCTCCACATCAAAAGAGACAAAGGCAGGATTGTTTGATGGTTCTAATTCACAACAGGTGGGGTCAGACACACCTGACTTGTACTTGGGATTCTGGCTCAGCCACTTGACAGCAGAGTGACTTTTGATAAGGCTCTCCTGGGTCTTGAATTCCTTATCTGTACAATGAGAACAGTCACAGTGCCTCCCCAAGGGTACTTACCTTGAGTCATTCATGTGAGAAAAGGTAGGAGAAAGCGAGCTATCAGTACAGCTGAAACCTGACAGCAGGGGCTCTCTGAAGAAGGTCCACAGCTAAGACCCCTCATTGGCAAAGTAGGGATAATAACAGTATGCATCCTACAGTGGAGCATAAAAGTAGAGATAATAAATGTAAAACCCTTAGCACAACACCTGGCTATATTAATTTACTAGAACAGCCATAATAAAATATAACAGACTGGGTAGCTTAAACAACAAAAATTTATTTTCTCACAATTCTGGAGAGTAGAAATTAAAAAGTCAAAGGGTCAACAGCATTGGTTCTTCCTGAAGTCTCTTTCCTTGGCTAGTAGATGGACAACTGCTTGCTGCCTGTGTCTGGATGTGGTCCTTTCTCTGTGAGTGCATGCCTGTATCCCTATCTCCTCGTCTTAGAAGGAGGACTCATGTTGAGTTAAAACCTACACTAATGACTCCTTTCACTTTACCTCTTTAAAGACCCTATTTCCACTGGGCTTGGTGGCATATGCCTATAATCCCAGTGGCTGGTGAGGCTAAGACAGGAGGATAGCTGCTGAGAGCCATAGCTAAGTAAGAATGATGCATGGCAATTTCCTTGTCAGCCTACCCCATGTTGCTTAGAGGGAGGACTCTCCATTGTGGAAATGGGCTTGTTTGAGTAAGGTGACCTTGCTCAAGGACCAGGGTGGATCCGGGTTTAGGGAGGATTCTGCTGGATTAGGGTGGGTCCAGGTTTAGGGTGTATCCTGCTGGGAATAAGGCATATCCTGCTGCCTCAGGCACCCGCCCGCTTCTTGAGTTCCGGTTGAGTTCTTGCGGATTCAGAGAGTATTTTGGGATGCAGAGCCCAGTGGAAGTGTGAATTTCCCCAGAACGTGCGTGTAGAGTGCCAGTGTGAGTTCGGGAATAAAGAATTGCTGTTTGAATCTACAAGGCTGTGAGTGGCTCGTGATTTTGTGCCCAGCCAGACTGTGGCAGATAGCAAGTTCAAAGCCAGCCTCAGAAAGTTAGCAAGGCCCTAAGCAACTCAGCAAGATCCTGTCTCTAAATAACAAATTTTAAAAAGGGCTGGGGATGTGCCTCAGTTGTTAATCGCCCCTGGGTTCAATCCCCAGAACAAAGAGAGAGAGAGAGAGAGAGAGAGAGAGAGAGAGACCCTATTTCCAAATACAGTCATGTTCTGAAGTACTGAGGCTTTAGACTGAAACATGGATTGGGGAAGGAGACAATCTGTCCCATAAAACTGGCCTACAGAATACACTCAATAGCCAGGAGCACTGGCACATGTATATAATCCCAGCAATTTGGGAGGCTGAGTCAGGAAGATTACAAGTTTGAGACCAGTGTGGGCAACTTTGTGAAATTGTAAAGGTAAAATTTCTAAGCTGATTCTAAGCTGCAAAAGTCTGAGTTGAAGTGTAAAAGACCGGGCATTGTAAAGTTTCTAAATTACAAGGCCTGGGCTAAAAAGTAAAGACTAGGTATTGTTAAAATTCCTCTGCTACCCCCGGAACCTGTAATCCCTGTAGCTGTTAGGACAATACCTGAACTGCCCAGTAAATATTTCTCCTGGTTCCCTGGTTGTTTAATAGTGAAGGGCTCAAAGTAGCTCAGAACGTAAGCATCCAGGCCCCAAAACCAATCAGTTTAAATGTGTACCCCGCTTAGGAGTGACCAATCACCCCTACCTAGACTGTTCCCACCAATGAATGCACTAATCGTGTCTCAGAGTTGTTGTTCAATTTTCCCGTGCCTCATGATGATTTGTTCTGATGTATGCAAAGCCCCCCCCTCTCCAAAAAGTCTACTTAAGCTCTGCTTGACCTCTGCTCTGGGCTCTGGGCTGCTCTCCATTCCTGAGTGAGCCTTGAGCCCCAGCATGCTGGTTCAATAAACTCCCTCTTGCCAATTGCATGAAGCCAGTCTCTTGTGTGGTCTCTTTCTCCGACGCTTCGCCGGACTCTTACAAAATCTTGGGTCCAAATTTTTAAAAATACAATAAATAAATAAAAAGAAAACAAGAAATGTTAGCTATCATGGTTACTGATACTGCTGTTGTTCAATTATTATTTCTAGAGTAGTCATTTAAATAGTATACTAGTTCCAAAAAGCATTAGGTACCTATATAAAATCAATAATAGGTTGCTTTCCCATATTTTATTTTACAAACAGAGGCATTTTAATCATACTGATGATTAAATAGAGCTGTTGGCCACATCATGTGATTCAGAAAAATACTAAGCATAAGCTTCTAGGAGTTTCCCACATCGGTCAAAGTAATAATGGGGTCAGCATCAAAGGTTCAGTCCATGTTTAAGCCAATGATTTCATTTTGTTCTGTAGTTGCAGAATGTACCCCATCCCTGGTTGGTCATATTACAAATAAGGGTCATTGTTTTATAATGGGAACAGGGCAAGAGGGTGTGCATGGATCAGCAGAAATCTATGGGCATGACCGGAAAAACAGCCCTGGTACATGCCCTTCTCTAAATCAGTAAATGATTTCTTATCAGATCTTGTTTTCCAAGTGAAGTGCAAAAATGCATAAGAAATGACAATTGTCCTTCCAAAGAACCAATGATGGAAAACAAGACTTTACTTTGATTTTCCTTTTTTAAATCACTTAAGCTAGAATAAAATGAAACTATTGGCATCTATAGCAACACTGAAGGGAGAGTAGAAGTTACTTTGCTCTTTATGCTTCTTGGAATTTTCTTCAAAGATACAGAAACCCTGTGCTCTGAGGGGACACTGGGGACTTGGTTATACTTTCAGATGTGTACTTTATTTTCTATCCAAAAAGTGTCAAGAATCCAACTTCATTATGCACATGATGTGCCATATAATAAACATAGATAAGTCTTATGTGTGTTCAATAGTCAACCTTCAAGATTCTCAAGTTACTATAATTTGAAATCACTGATAATTACTTGGAACTTTAGTTGATTAAAAAAAAAAGAAAAAGAAAATTTAAAAGGAGTGATTCTTTTCTCCTTCACTGAAAATCTACTATTTAAATTTATCTCTTCTGTCCTCCTATGTTTATTCACAAAACTGTAATAAATAAAAAATAGAAGTGCAACTTGTAAAACATGCCCTAATGAAATTCTCCTAACTTGGTTCTACCATCAGCAGAAAAACAACTGATAGAAATTTGTACAAGCTACAGTTTTATTGGACATTATTATTTTATATTTTATGCTTCTAGCTTATATCCAACACCCAACATTTAGAAACCTCCAAAGATATAGATATAATATTTGATACAGATTTTGGGGAGGGCAATATTATTATCTTTTTCTATCTTCGTCTCCAAAAAAAAGTCAATGATATAGTTTGAATATGGGTAGTGTCCCCTAAAGATCCACATGTTAAGAGGTTGATCCTCAGGCAGCACTATTGGGAGGCAGTAGGAATCTTTGGGAGGCTGGGCCTTGTGGGAAGTCTTTAGGTCGCTTGGGGAGCTGCCCTAGAAAGGGCTAGTGTGATCTCATCAATCCTCTTCTCTCTGCTCCTGGTTCAACATGTCATCACTTGCTTGCTGTGATATATAATCTTGTTAACCATCATAATGTGACATGGCTGGGAACTGAGCCAATGCCAGAACCACACCCTTGAACCTCTAAAACTCTGAGCTAAATAAACCCCTTTTTACTTCAGACTTAGTTGTCTCCAGTATTTCATTGCAGTAATGTGAACCTGATGAATTCAGCCACTAAAACAAGTCACTAGGTAAAAGCCCTAAAGCCCTCTTGAGCTCAAAATCTTTCTGGACCACAGACCACTACCATATTGCACTGCCACAGTGAACAGTGACCCTCATGGTTGGCTCCAAATTTACACAGTTCTGTAATACATCCACACCCTAATGATCTTCAGATTTCCCCATCTGGACAAGAACTGCAGAGAACAGGAAATAATTAAGGTTTACCCACTTCATATTAAAAGATGGATGCTAAGCAACAAATTAGAGCTGTAGGCAAATAATGTTCGCTTCTACAAAACTAGTACAGCTTTTAAAGAAATCAAATTTTGCATGAGCTTAAATATCAAGACAATTAATTTTTTAAGAACTTGAGTACTGTAAAAATGAAAATTCAAGGTTAACCCTGGCCCCTCTCCTATGCTTTACTTCTATTCTTTTGCATAAATATAGGCTTAGGTTTTGCATAAACAATATAGGTTTTCATTTATCATTCTTATCATTTTATACATGCTTTTATAAAATCATTTTTTGTTACAAGGTTACAAGTGTGTAAGAAAACAGAAGCTTAGAGAGATTAGATAATTTGTCTAAGATACTCCAAACCTGTGCTGTTTTCTGCTGTGTTTAGCTGACAGGGGTAATTCTGTCTTAAAATCTCTCAAGAGAATGTGAATGAAGACACAGATGCATAAAAAGTCAATAGGCTATGGCTGAAGTCTGCTTTATCTCTTAAGTTTCTTTGTGCATTCATTTGCTAACTTGAAATAAAGGTCCAATTACAAGAGATACACTTTTGAAGAGATGTTTTGGTTTTATAATAAAACCAGTATCTTTCTGTTTCACTTGTTAATATCGATTTCTCGCATGAAAAGATATTCTCTCTCTCTCTCTCTCTCTCTCTCTCTCTCTCTCTCGTTTTTGTTGTTGTTGTTTGTTTGTTTTTGTTGTTGATGATGTGCTTTGTTTTCTTTCTTTCTTTTTTTTTTTTTTTTTTTTTTGGTACTCAGGGGCACTCAACCACTCAACCACTGAGCCACATCCCTAGCCCTATTTTGTATTTTATTAGAGACAGGGTCTCACTGAGTTGCTTTGCACCTTGCTTTTGCTGAGGCTGGTTTTGAACTCTGGATCCTCCTGCCTCAGCCTCCTTAGTCTTTGGGATTATAGGCAAGATTTTCTCTTTATATGGAATTGAAAAGAAAACCTGATTCTACACACCATAAATGTACACCCTGTCTCTTAATAAGATTCAGAAGTTTCTTTGAGAGCAGGCCCTTTTATTCTCTTTTCTTCACTCCCACAATTGTTCTGCCTTTTCTATTTTGATATTTCTGTGATTCACAGATGTCAGGTACCTAGAAGAAAAAGGGCCTACTGCATTTCACACTCAGCTACTGTGCAAGGAGGCCTGCATCTATTTTGGGTACATACAACTTTGTTCTATATGGTTAGGCAAAACAATGATTGTTTGAAAGCTATAGGTAAGCCAGAATTTAAATGCTGAAAAATATTAAAATAACTTCTATAGAAATTCTTAAAATTTAGATAGATCTAGTTTATAAAACCTATCATTTGTTGTCCCTAATATTTACTAATAAGCTAGCACAAAAATCACTAAAAATTTACTATGTTGGACCATAATCGTGTAGTTATGAAGTTTGAATAAATTAATGTAAGAATATATTTGATAAAATAAAGGAGAACCTACTGTGAGGTGGTAGGCATTCCCAAGAAGTCCAAAAATCGAACTGTTACCAGGAAATACACTTTGAAAGTAAGCAAGCTACCAGAAAATATATTATTCTGATATTCTCAAATATCAGAATAGGTAGTCACTGAAAATTATAGTAACGATAGTAAAAATATAAGATATCAGGCATATAAATCAATGAAATAGACTAAAGAAGCCAGAAATAATTCCCACATAAATGTCAATTTTTGACAAGGGTGGGCATGTTGTTAAGATGTTCATATTGAAGATTATTCTTGGTATATCTGTGAGGGTGTTTCTGGATGGAATTAACACTTAAATACATAATTGAGTGATGCAGACTGATCTTCTTAGTGTGTGTGAGCCTCATCAATCAGTTGAAGACCTGAATAGAACAAAAAGACTGAGTAAGGAAAAACTTCTCCCAGTGTTCAGGTAGGATGCTGGTGTTCTCTTACCTTCAGACTGTGATGGAAATACGAGCTTTTCCTGGGGCTTGATGCTGTTGGCTTTTGGACTGAAATTTATGATATCAGCTCTGGTGGTCATCAGGTCTTCCAGACAGACTGAAACTACACATTGGCATTCCTAAACTTCCTATTTGCTAACTGCAGATCTTGGGACTTCTCAGCTTCCAAAATCACATAAACTAATTCCTTGTACAAATCTCTATATAGCTGAGATAGATAGATGGTTCAGATAGAGATATACATCCTATTGGTTGTATTTCTCTGAAGAACCCTGACTAGTGCAGATTTTGGTACCAGGAGTGGAATGTTATTATAACAAATATGTGTGAGTGGCTTTACAACTGGGTAATGGCTAGAGATTAGGAGAGTTTTGATGTACACATTAGAACCATGGATATTAAAGATACTTCTGGCAAAGGCACTGAAGGAAATGAGGAACACATTATTAAAAACTGGAGGAAAACTCATCTTTATTATAAAGTGGCAAAGAACTGGGTTGATCTGGGTTCTAGTGTTTTGTGGAAGGTAGATTTTGTGGGTAATGAAACTTTACATTAGCTGAGACAATTACAAAACCACCTTGTTTCCTCCTGACTATTTATACCAAAATGTGAGAACTGAAGGAATTACTAAGCAAAAGGGGGCCAGAATTTGGATATTTGAAAAATTCTCAGTCTCTCCATTATTGCAACAAGTGAGAAAACTTTTTCTGAAGAAAACAATAAGTATGTAGCTGAAATCAAGGATGAGACCAAGGGATTTGATCAGCCATCTCAATAGAAGCCAGGAATAGAGGTAAGATTATGCCTACAGAAATATTGCCAGTTTCAGGGCTACCACCTTGGTTTCAACAGGTTCAACTGTCTCTGCCCAAGACTTTGAGAATGGAACCATTCATCAGAGTCCTGAGGATGGTGACACCCATAGCCTCTCCCTGCCCAGCAATCCCACCCCAGGAGATGAGGAAGGCAGGCATCTAAACAAAGAGGATTATTCTAGGGCCTTAAGACTTAATAGAAATTTCCTTGCTAGGTTAGGATTTGCTTGGGACCTCTTCCTACTTTCCTATCTTTCATTTAGAATAGGAAATCTATTCTATGCTGGCCCCAACATGAGATTTTGAAAGCACAGTTTCACATTGTAGTTTGGAAGGTCACAGGTTCAAAACTGAAGAGGAATTTTTGCCACTGGATGGATTGTTTCTTGAATCTTACCCATATCTGACTTAAAGGATATTTGCATGAGACTTTGGACTATACACTTTAGAGTTCAGGCTGACATGAGTCAAGACTTTGGTGCCTGAGATGGAATGCATATATTTTTTCCTACAAGAAGGACAAGAATTGTGGGAGACTTGGTAGGAGGTTATAGACTGAATATGTTGTAGAAAAAGCATATTAAAGGGAGGAAAATCTCTAAGAAAGAAACCCACTCTGTGGTGAAAAGGTCAGTGATTTGTACTCCAGAGATGGATTAATCAGACTCAGTTTTCTATAACCTAATTTTCATATGCTGGGAAATGCTTCTTTGTCTTGGTCAGAGGTGAGGAGTGAGGGAGAAGTTAGGCAAAAGTAAACAAAGGCTCATTCAACACTACAAGCAGCAAGTGTTGGCCTCTTTTCCCCCCTGAGACGCTGAACAAAAGTGTGATGTCACATAGAGCTTACTGAGCTGCATAACTGTGGGATTCCATGGTGACCTTAACATTTGAATTCACACTCCTACTCAATGGGTGGCTCTTTTCAGAATAAAGGATTTTTTGTTTTGTTTTATTTTTTAGCATATTTGCTACAAAGCACAGCAAGATTTCAAGAAAAGAATATGCAACAATTGAAGAGGGTGCCTACAAGAATAAATTAATATTATGACTTACGGATAAAAGTCACACACCATGACTACACTGGCTATAATAAAATTCATATTTAATTCCCAGAGAACAATGAGTCACATATGAGTTATTAACTAGGCCTTTCATTTTATAAAACAAAAATGTGACACCATTTTATATGTGAATGTGTCCATAAAATAATTTTTTTCTTGGTCTAAGGATAATGCTGGTAGATCAAGAGAAAGAACTAAATGCCCAGGAAAGATACACCCAATAAGAGAGAACCTAGGGAGAGTAATGCACTCTTTGTTTTGTTTCATTTTTCAATTCTTTCTTTACTAGAAAAGAACTACTGCCATCTCTTACAAAATCCAAAAGACGTGATTAGAGTTTTTGTACTCTTCCCATAAGAAGCGGCAAAGTGGGATCCTGATATTCCAGATTCCCACAATGTTCTCCAGAATCTGACTCCCAGAGTTTCTGATAGCCAGGGAAGCACACAGGAAGTACATAACTATAAAACCAAAGCATCACAAAACAGTCAGTCTGGCTGTCTAACAAATGTCAAGTTCTTGTCGGTAGGTACTGGAAACCTCTAATACAGGTGGAGGAAGGCTGCCATCCCCAGCCTGGCACCTCACTTCCAAGGAGTCTACTGAAAAAAAAAAATCTCAGACGGGCTTGTACCAAATGCAAAGCTATCTTTTTGCAAGTAGATCTGACCTTTCTGGAGCTGCAGTGTCCCTCTTTTTGACCTCAGATGGAGAGAGCATTTTCTTGTATTTGATGTCCACTTCAAAGGAACTCAGGATCAGCCCATGCCAATGTCTTGCTGGGCACAAGATCACGAGCCACCACACACCTTGTAGATTCAAACAGCAATTCTTTATTCCCCAACTCACACCGGCCTCTACACACACGTTCTGGGGAAATCCCAGTTCTGCTGCCGCCCAATTCACCTACTCCACAAGGCTTTTTTCCCAAAATCCTTTCTGAATCTCTCGAGAACTCAATGGGAACTCAAGGATCGGGCGTGCCTGAGGCAGCAGGATACCCCCTATTCCCCCGCAGGGTACACCTTAAACCTGGAACTTCCCTAAACCCAAGTCTTAAACCTGAACGCCTTAAACCCAAATTATCCTAAACAGGGATACTTCCTCAAACCTGATCAGCTCTAAACCTGGATCCGCCCTGGTCCTTGAGCAAGGTCACCTTACATGCAATGTCAACAGCGGAATTATAAGGCAAGTCCATATAACATGGGGTACGCTGGCAAGGAAATTTTGATGCGTCATTCCTACTTGGCAATGGCCCTCAGCAAGCCCATATCCTCTGATCTCCATCCTCTGAGGCAGGGGGATTTGCAGATCCATCAGACAGCAACCTGGAGTCCTACACAGATACACCAGCTGGCTGGTGAGCATCTTCTCCTCTGTATTTTTTTATGTTTTCATTTAGGCCTACATAACCTTCCCAACTAATCTCCTAATTTAATAGTACTCATTTCAATGTCACCAGTAATTATATTATTAACTAACAGTAGGACATTTTATTTTAAATTAGAAAATCATCCACTAATGTACTACAGGATACCAAGACAAAAATCATAATTTAGTTAGGCAAAGAAAGTGTTGCAAAAGGCAGATTTGCAGAAAGAAGTATATACTAATGCCCTGTTATCACTTACCCCTGCCCTCCAGCCTGGGCCTCCTCAAGATTTGTGGCTCAGAAGAGGGCACACATTGTACAAGATTCTCAGGGACCCATTGGCTTGGGCTCAGGGATGGGGTTACAGAACTCTGAGGTCTCAAGTGCTCTCTTGATCTCCAGTGACGACTTAGGAACACTGACACAGTAATCACTTCATTTAGTCATCAACTACTCAAAACCTTTTTAGGTGTGGTCAGCACTCCAAGGAAACTACATTGCTAATTTTTGCCTCAGATAAATTATATCAATTCCACAGTTGACACCTTTAGCACCAGAAAGAAGGGTGATATTAACCTAAATAAAAACTATAAAATCTTTTGAAGGCAAAACTCAGAATTTGGAGAAGCATTATAGGCTCATCATCGTATACTTTCTAAATTTTTTGTGCAGACAGGTGCTCCCAAAGCACCGAACAGTGACAAGCCAGAACAATGGGAATCAGCAAGCCAGATCTGATACTAAGGGAGGTCTGATAACCTCCCCAGCCAAAAGTTGACAATGCTTTAAAAATATAAACTATAAATAGAAACATAAATGAAACGTAAAATGATTTAATACAATGATATAAACATGAACACAAGTCAAAACTTTAACAGGGGAAAAAGAAATAGAACCCTACCACCACTAACACTCCGCTTGAAAAATACAGATAGAGGATTTTTTTTTTAAGTCAGGAGATGAAATTACCTACTTTAGAAGTTAGGTGGCAAGCAGATGGAACAATAATTTTCCTTTTAACCTCCAACTAGCTGACTCATTGCAGGAGGATGTGATGATGTCACCTTGTAACAGAGCCACCCACAAAGAACACAAAAATTAGTAACTAATGATGAGTTTGCAGAGGAAACAAAGTTATAGATACAAGAGAGTAGGTTCAAACTTTTCTTCATGTAGCACCAGATAACTGAACTACTCTGTAGAGAAAATTAACTAAGATGCTAAAGGAATATGTATGTATAGTTTAAGTTGTAAATACATGCCTGAGTTTAAATAGAAGAAGGGAGAAGAAGAGAAGAGAAGAGAAGAGAAGAGAAGACAAGACAAGACAAGACAAGACAAGACAAGACAAGACAAGACAAGTATCTATGGAACCTTCACATGGATGCATGGTAAATGAGCTATAAGGCTCTTCTTCCTTCTGACAGTCTCTGATCAAGCCTGGACACCTGCATTTCTTCTAATGATTGCATAATATGCAAGGGCAGGTAGATAATAATACTTAACACTCATTCAAAAATGGAGAACTGGTAGAATTTTCTTCCAGCAGTATAAAAGCAAATAAGAAATAAAGTTTGATGCCCAGAAGAATAAAGCAAGGAGCATTGCTTGTCTCAGCCCTGGCCATACGTGTGCATGGGTATGGGGTTGGATTAAGGGAGACTCTCTCCTGAGAATTCAAAAGCACAACATCAACTTTTTATGAATTTACAGTTTAAAAAATAATCCTCATATAGTTTTTATAATAACTTGTTTTCAACTTTTAATTTTGAAGTAATTATAGAATCACATGCAATTTTAACCTCATACAGATTTTTACAACTTCATGTAGATATTTTAGTCTGCCATCTAAAAGCTCTCTAGTACAGAATAAAATTTAAAGAGTTTAAATTCCAACCTGACTAGCAAAAGAAATGAATATCTAAAGATACAATTCATAAACTGATGGATAAATCCAAAGAAATTGTCCAGAATAAAGCCAAGAAAAAGAAAACTATGAAAAATATAAGAGATTAAAGTGACACATGTCTAAACAGAACTTCAAGAGAAATAATAGAAAACAAATTGAATTAAGCAAAATTAGAAAAGGTAAAAATAAATATTTTCCAAAATTCTGAAACACACTAATTTCAGAATTAGTGAAATTAATTCTGAATTAATTACGAATTAATTAATTCAGAATTCAAAATCCATTTTACAATTCCAAAAGTTGTTAAGTGTAACTAATAAAACTTCAGATTTCTGCATGGCAAGAAAAAAAATAAATTGGGAAAATAACTCCAATAATATAAAAAGAAAAGAGGCAAGGGGAAAAAGAAAAGAAAAGGTGATGCAAGTAGAAAAGGAAAAGTTGGATACATAATAAAATGATAGATCCCAAAGGGCGGGAAATGTAGGTTGGTGGTAGAGCACTTGCCTAGTATGTGTGAGGCCCTGGGTTTAATCCCCAGTAACACATACACACACACAGACACACACACACACACACACACACACACGCACACACACACACACTGATCATTATAAGAATTAAAAAACTAATTCTTCAGTAAAAACAAAGTACATCACAGTAAGTTAATATTTTGAAAAGCCTTGTTTAATTTTGCTTGTAAAAGGCACATAGATCATAAAGAACAAAATATTTAAAGTCAATAGAATGGAAAAAATGTACCAGACTAGTGCTAAGCAAAGAAAAAACAAAGTGTATTACAACCAGACAAAATAAGCATAAAGGTAAAAGTATTAAAGGTCAAAACCATCACTATAAAATTAAGCACTTGATTTAAAAATAAAATACAACAATTCTTAACTTGTATGTCCCTAGTTGAAAAAAAAAAAAAAAACCTTAAAGAAAGAAAAGCTGGCAGAAGTACAAGGAGAAACTCACAAATGATATTTCAGGAATTTTGAGTGACTTTTAAAACATACTTCTTTCAGTAAACAGTAGATCAAGGAGACAAAAACATTATAGAGACTTGGAGGCAAAATTAACAGAGTTGATCTAATAGATCACACCAAACCTTACACTCAACAAATGGAGAATACTTATCTTTTTCCCACACATGTTGAGTTTATATAAAATATTTCTGATGCTACTGCTATGGCTTGGATATTGTTTAAATGCCCCACAAAATTTTATGTGTTTAATTTTTTAAAAATTTTTTTTAGTTGTAGATGGACACAATATCTTTATTTTTATTTGTTTTTATGTGCTGCTGGGGATTGAACCCAGGGCCTTACACATGCGAGGCAAGCACTCTGCCACTGAGCTACAGCCCCAGCCCTCATGTGTTGAAATTTAACCACAACTATAAGAAATTAAGGGAGCAGAAATTTAATTCAGCAATGATGTTTAAAGGTAGGCACCTTTGGGAAATGACTAGACATACATAAAGTCGTTAGGGTAAGGACCCATCACTGAATCCTGCTGGCCTTATAAGAGAAAACAGGCAGACCTACCCATGCCCATGCTCCCTGACTCTAGCCATATGATGTCTCATATAACCTAAGAATGCTGTCAGCCAGGAGCCCATCACTATTTATTGGTGGTCCCTTGCCCTTGGACCAGAACCATAAAATAAATTCAACCTCTTTACTTTATAACACACCCAGTCTGTGATTGTGTGATCATCAACAGAAAACAGACACAAATACATCTTTCTAAAAAATTTTAAAGATTGACATCATACAAGCCATTTTATCCAACAAAATGAATCGATGTGAGAACTCAACTGCAAAAATGATAGCAAGAAAAATATTATATAGGGCTGGAGATTTAGCCCAGTGGTAGAACAGGTGCCTAGAATGCATGAGGCCATGCACAATCTCAGCACTGCAAAAAGATGAGAGAGAGAGAGAGAGAGAGAGAGAGAGAGAGAGAGAGAGATTTTAAAATGCATTTATCTCATAGTAGAAGCCAAAGAGAAAAAAAAAAGAAAAGAAAGATGGAGGAAATCTCATGATAATCAAAGGGAGATGAGTATAACAGAGAAAAGGAACCTGGGAAGGGGGCGTGGAAGGAAATGAGAAATATAGAATAATGATGGCCCAATTATATTGTTATATTGTGTGTATGTACGAACATGCAACGTGCACTTATCACTCTTTGTATTGCCGCCTTTCTTCACCACCCTGCGGGATGGTGAGTTTCTGCAGGCTGGATACCTCTCCTGTTTTCTCCTTTCTGTTGACTGTCTGACATACTAGCTTGGAATGGGATGCAAATTTGATTGAGTTTTGCCAAATGATCTAAAAAAGAGAAAGAGAGAGGGGAATGAGGAGAATAAAATATCTGCTCTTTTTTAACTTGTTCTTGACCTTTTTGCATTTTAAAAGGATACTAAGAATTAATAAAATAGATTCTTTTAAAAAAAAGAAAAGAAAGGAAGTTCTTGGTTTTGTTTCCTCTTGCAAAGAGAAGATGACAGCTGAATCAATGCCTTCAAGTTGATGAAGGATAGTGACCAGGGGACACCAGTAAAAACTGAAAAGGAATTGTGCCTAATTTACAATAAATGGGCCAAAGTAGGTTGGAAACCCCTAAGAAACATTAGCTTACCCACTGAAAGGGCAATTAAGCTCTTCTTAGCAAGCTGTGGCCCTTTCTTCAGAGAGATTCAGATGAGAATGTCAGTTTTGATAAGTTAGCCTTGTGCGTGTCTTAGGCAATAGGGAAGCAGATGACCCCATAAAGTCACTTCTAGTTCTTTAATTTATAACTTGCCCTTAGAGACTAGATTTGAAACTAAACATTGAAAAAATATAAGCAACATTGACAAGAAGTCACATTCAGACTTTTTGATTGGACTATACTAACTTATGGATCCTGCTAATACAAGTATCTCAAAAACATCATTTATAAAAAGATGAGTAAGAAAAAAAAATATGTAGGGGCACATTTAGCCTCAAACTGCCTGTCCAAGTTATAACAATAGTATAAAACTTACTCATGGTGTATAAAGAATATGTAAGTATTTTTAGACACAATCTCCAAGAGAGATAATTAAGTTCTTATACAACATAAGTCAACTAGTTATTTCTATAAACATACTAGGACATCTTATACACACACTTCAATATGTTGTTAATTATGCATGTAATTTATAAGTCTTGGTGCTAAAGGAAAGATTTCTCCATTTGCAGTTCAGGGAGAAATTTGTTGTTTCTTATTCTTTTATTTCAGTCAACATTTTAATTGTTTAGTAGCCCCTTTGCCAGAGAACACCTAGGGAAAAAAAATAAAAACTGCAAAGTTTATATCCATTACATCTCACTTGTGATTTCTGAAGGGTTTTGAGATCTTCATGACTATCTATGATCATAGACAAAATTTTCAAAGAAACATTTTGTAACATAAGGACTTTGACCAAAAATAAACTCCTAAAATAATCTTTCTTTTAATTGACAATAATAAAAGTGACTGGAAAATTATATAAGCATTCTAAATTATTTTTATTTTTTTACAAGTAGCCAGCACTACTCTTTTGCCAGACATTGACAAATACAAATGTATCTTAGATTTAAGATAGTACAGCATCAATGCTTACATTTACATACATTTCTGATAGAATTTACGTAAAGGACTCTAGCTCAGTGCCTGGCACATAGTAGGCATTCACTAATGGCTTACTAAATAATTAAATAAATGATTAAATGAATCTAGTAAATGAAAGAGCACAGAAGTATTTTCAGCTAAAGTCCTACTATTTATTTCCTGAGAAACCAAATAGTGGCTGGAATAATATGGAGTCTAGAACATACCAAGAATGAACCATTAAAGGGCCTTGCAGATAAGCACCAAAAATGCAAGTGTTCAAAGAACTTCTGTGTTCTTCCAAAGTCACAGAAAGCATAGGATAACAGTATCATCAAAGACCTAAATATAAGATCTTGGATAAGATATGAGATAGCAGGTAGTAAGTTTGGACAGATAGAATGGTAGAGGACATTAATATGGTTCAGAATTTAAAGAACTTATTATGTCAAATTACAGTACAAAGAGAAGCTTAAAGCTTGGTAACAAAGTGCTATAGATATTGGTTTGTAGGTGGCCATCTCTGCCCAGAATATACATGTATGAGCCAGCTTTTTGTTGAAGAAAGAAACTCAGTTTATTTTGGCTCATAGTTTCAGATGGTTCAGTCAAGAGTCAGTTGACCCTGTTGTTTTGGGGCCTGTGATAAGGCAGAGCATCATGATATGGAGCCAGGGTAGAGCAAAGCAGTTCACCTCATGCTGGTAAGAAGTAAAGAGAGTGAGAGTGATGCAGCAAGCACCCAGTATCCCCTTCAAGGATACGCCTCCCCTGCATGACCTAACTTCCTTCCGCTAGCCACACTTCCTAAAGGTCCTACCACTTACCAATAGCACTTCAGGCTGGTGACCATGCCTTTTATATTTTTGAGGAAAATTTGAGAACCAAATCATGATGAAGAGAAACTTTTTTAAAAAAAAGGCAGGAATACCACAGAAAAGTATTTCATGAAGGTATTAAGAAACAGAACCAATGAAATAGCAATGGAGAGAAAATATTGAAGGCAAGTTAATGAATTACTTTGAGATCAGAATAAAAAAAAAAAACATGGTAGCTGGTTATATATGGAGAGAGAGAATTCAATGATAAGCCCAAGAATTTTAGTGTAGAAAACTAGGTTGGTGGTGATTCAGTAAACTGAGATTGAAAATGTAAGAAACTGAACATATGTAGTGTTGGGAGAGGGTAGAAAAAAGTCATTTAAAATGCAAATCTGGAGCCAAAGAGAGAGGACTTGGGTTGCAATAGAGTCTTACAAGCTATTAGCGTGTGTGTGTGTGTGTGTGTGTGTGTGTGTGTGTGTGTAAGGAATGTGGAAGCCATGAGAGTGATTGAGGCTATGACCAGTAACTATATCAAACAAGAACAGAAGAGATCAAGAGAAGTCTGAAGAGCCCCAATATTCAAGGGATATGGCAGACATTCATTTCATTCTTTGGCTGTTTTGTGTGTAATATACTAATATATTCACTTTTTAATGCCAGTGAGAGAATTTACTCATTGTCATAATTTAAATGTCTATCAAACAGAAAAAAATGTTTATATACAGTAGATCTAAGAATAACCATGTCTAATGTTTGCAAACCACATATGATAATAAAATATTTGCAGTATATGTATCATGTTGAAAACCACACATTTTCAGAGTTACCTCCACCCTAAAGCCCTCCATTTGTTCATCAGATTTCTGGATACAAATCTTGGGCAGATAAGGCACAGAGATATTCAGAGGTAAGGAATTAATTCAAATGGTTTTTTATCCCCTAGAAGTCCCCTGTCACTCACTGAGAAGGGAAGGTTCATAACACAATAATGAAAAATTGGAAAAAGCACAGTAAAGACAGCTAGAACACATTCAATCACAGTTCTGCCCTTGCAAATTCTGACCTCACAATCTCTCTGGGCACTTAGCTTTACAAGATGTAATCATTCAATCTATCCTAGTAATAGGCAACTAAGAAGTAAAATATTACACATAAGTTTCTCTCTCTTTCTCTTTTTTTTTTGTCTCTAATATAAATAAATAAAACAGGAGAAAACCAGTTCAAGATTACTCTCCCCCCATGGCATTTCATATGTAATTTAGATATGTTAAATAGTCATATGAGTAGTTTTGCAGTTTTTAATAAATTAAGAAAAATATTTATTCATTTATATGTTCATTCATTCAATCCATCAATGTTAATTGAGTTTCAATGTTTATATGTACAACATATAGGAAATCAATGGTCAACAAGATAGACAAAATCTTTTTCAAGCCAAGAATACAAAGATTCTTTTAATTAAGAAAAATAATAGATATTGAAAAATATATTAAAAGATATTGAAAAAATAATTGATTGCTGTAACAGGCATCCCCATAAAGAAAAGAAGGAAGTGATTAAACCTATTCCACAGGGATCTGATCTAGTCTGGAGGGTCAGGTAAGACTTTCTTTAGGAAGTGTCCTTTAAGCTGATCTATAAGGAGTACTTAAAATTTAACAGAGTAAATAACTGGGCAGGGACTTATCAGATAGAAAGAACAGTATGTGCAAATGTATTGAGATGGGAGCAAGCAGGATACATTGCTCCAAATGTAGCTGAAGCTCATTGAAATCAGAAGAGAGTGACCAATGATAACCTGCATAAGGAAAGAAAGTGTCAGATCCTGCAGATCAAGGTCAGATCAGGTTAGACCAAGGATTTGCTCTTTAAAATGTATTGATCCTTCATGTTGTCCACTTGGTGCTGTTTATCTTCAGGCTGATCCCTGCAGATGGAATGACCCAGGATCCTCACCCTCTGATTTCTGATTTGGTTTGATCAGTAGGAAGCACTGACTAGAGATCTGAGACTGGAGGAAAAAATGATGATACAGAGACTTCCATGCCTCATTTCACAGCAACATTTCCAACCCCCTATAATGGTAACTAATCCCATCCTTTTCCCCCCCTCCCGTGTGTGTGTGTGTGTGTGTGTGTGTGTGTGTGTGTATTAAAAGAGAAAGAGAACTATCAGAATTAACCCAGTCCCATTAGAAAAGCATTAATTCCTCTTAACAACCTAATTACCCTTTAAATCACCACGTCCCTCTCATTACAGTTGCCTTGGGAATTAAAATTTGAACATATGAACTTCGGGTACATATTCAAAGGATAGCAATCTGGTAGAATTTTTAGGTAGTAGCATAATAATAAGAAGAAACATTTTGAATTGTGAGGGCTGAAGAGTGTTCTGAAGTGACTTTCTAATGATTAAAATTAGCTAACTTATTAAGCTTGAAGAGGTACTATGCTAACAGCTTTTCACATATGAATATTCATTACTTCACTATGCTTCCAACAATTCTATTTCCTTTCCCACAGAGAAAGCTATACATGTACCTGATATGTGCCTGCGTGTTCTTGGTTTAGTTTAGTTTGAATAAAGAAGAGGTTTCTACTATGGAGGAGCTCAAGACACTTCATATTTGATGTGCCTTTCAAGCCTCTAGAAGTAGAGAGGATTTCAGGGATTAGTTAATCCTAATTCTCAATCCTTTGCATATTTCACTGTTATGCCAGAATATTAGGAGCCAGCTCAAAGTTAAACATCTGGTAACTGTTCAAGGTGGCGCTTAAATTGGGCATCACCTCATACTTCTCATACATTTGATGCCATGCTTGATATCTGCATAACAGGGCTGTGTTATCTTTCTCTTGTTTTCTAGAGCCTTTTAACTTTACTTGTTCATCTTTGCTGTCAGATGGATAGACTTGGGATACATCATTTTTTTAACCATTTGCTATTTAAATCTGCGTGGTAAAGACAGCTGCATATTAATTAAATCACTTTTTTAATCTTGTGGGCACACAGCTGCCAGAAGACATTCCCTAGCTTCCCTTGCAGCTAGAATGAGGGGACAAGTGACTGAGTCCTAAATGAAAGAATATGAGAATTTTTTGGTAGTGGTTATCTTGTCTTCCTTCATCCTCATTAATTTTAGGTCAGTGGCAGAGGGTGCTAGAGTAGGTCCTGTCTGTGCAAGGGTAATTTCCTTCTGACTTCTCATTTTTTAGCTGCTGCTAAGAGCTCCAAATACTCTTCTTCACATTCTGTCACTCACCCTCCCATCTTTTACCTCTTTTATCTTTTTTCTTCTTTCATCTTTTCTGTTGTTCATGAGCAACTTTGTAATTCACCTGTTGTCATGGTAACAGGCATGATGGCTAACTCAGAGCCAGTTGAGGAGAGAGCAGCATTTCTTCCTGGAGTCTCTCCCCTTCCACTTTCATCTCTGTATCCACTTGATGTTTTACCTTCTCACATCCCTCTCAGGCTACCATGATGACCCTGTACCTTTCCTCAATCCTAGATGCCCCCATATAGATCTTTCTTCTTTCTCAGGGAGACTTACAATCACAGAAGTTGATCTATATTAAAAACAAGATTTTGATTAAAAAATAAATATAATTGCTCTCTGGTGTTCAATTACTTTAGGCTTTGCTTTTCTGAGTTCTAAAGAGACAATGATATAAACTCACCTGGGCTGTAATTTTAATAGCCAATTACGTTTCTCCTCTTTTTATCAAGGTTGTCTTTTAACACTGGACTCCCAGATTTAGATATAACCAATGCAGCTGTAATAGTGGAATTCTAATGTGGTTGACTCAAATGAGAACCTGCAGTTCTTAATCATATTGCTACCCCTGAGGTGTTACTAAATGCATGGCCAGCAGGCAGCAATGCTTTGCTTCACATTGCTGTTTACTATTTTACTTCTCTGAGGTGCCATACACTTGTGATTCTCAAATTGAACATGCATCAGAATATTCTAGAGGGATAAAATTTAAAAAAAAATCCTAGAAGACCAGTTGAAATCCAGGTTCCTAGGTACCACCTTTATTGATTCTCTCTCTGTAGAATTAAAAAAAAAAAAACTTAAAAAAAGAAGAAAAAAAACAGTTTCCCTCCATATTTTTGTCTTCAAAAATCTATCCAGAAGTCTGTTTTATTTGCCAGTAATGTTCACTTAAATCATGAGACAAATAAAACATTTATGGGACTTCTAAGTTTCTATTATCAGGAATGGGTAATCAAAATGCTCTTAAATAGATTCTAATGGAGATAGGCTCTTGATTGATAAGAGTTTCATCACACACCACAGAAAATTATAGAACAGGATCATCATGAGCTATTTTGCGGTTTAAAAATTGTTGGATGGTCGCCAGATCAACTGTTGGATGATCAGATTAGGCAAAATATCCCTGAAGACCCCAGACCAAGGTTTGTCCTACTGCAGCGTGTTTGGACAGTGTTGCACCTGTCACTGGAGAAAGCTGCTGAGTCAGGAAGTTGGTGGAAAAAGTTGGGTTCTTGTAGTTTTGTTTTAGTATGGGGACTAAACCCAGAGGCACTTAACCACTGAGCCACATCTCCAGTCCTTTTTCTATTTTATTTGAAGACAGGGTCTCACTGAGTTGCTTCGGGCCTCACTAAATTGCTGAGGCTGCCTTTGAACTCATGATCCTCCTGCCTCAGCCTCCCCAGCTGTTGGGATTACAGGCATGCACAACTGTGCCCTGCCATGTTTGCCAAGTTTTAATTCCAGACCAAAAACAATTGGAATAAATAATTTATCTAAAAACTTGAAAAAGTTTTTCCTGTGTTAAGTGTATGTTTCTAAATGTGAATCTTAATGAAAAAAATTAAAAATAGTTAAGTTTCTCACAACATAACCTAATATGAATAATGATTTCTTTTTTTTTGAATAATGATTTCTTGAAGTCTATGAATTTTATTAACTTTCAAAGGCTCACCCAGAAAACTGAAAAGTTGAAATCTTATCAAAAGATAAACTGAGAGGAAAGGAAGCGCTGTGGTTCAGCGAGGAGTCAGATGTTATTAATGATCGTGGACTGCAGCTGTAACACATGAATCATTATAAGGAGCTGAAAGTCTCACTGTTCAGTACACAAAACTATTAGTCTAATTCAGCCTCAGCACAGTGGCAGAGAGTTGGCAATGAACCCGCTGGATGGCAGGATGTAGTTATCGTGATAAATTGGATTTTGCTTTTGTAAAACTTAGGCAGCTACGGCTCCTTCCCACAAGGACAGACTGATGACACTAAATACAAAGATTAAAGAAATAAGATTGGTAGAATAAAACTTTGCAGACATTCTTTACTGCTTGAGAGAGAGAGAGAGAGAGAGAGAGAGAGAGATCCTGAATGTCACATAATACAACAAAAAATCTCTCTAACTTGTTTACATGTCAGACCACGGAAAATATTGGTTTCATACCCTCCACCCCTCACATTAGCAACAATAACAAAATCAGGTAATCTCCATTACTAGTGATAATTTAAGAAAATAATTTCTCTTATATATTCACCTAGGAATTTAATTTGGTCCAATTCTCTTGTAAACTAAAACTGGCAATATTTACCAGGAGTCATAAAACTATTCATATGAGGCTGGGTATGTAGCTAAGTGGTGAAGGGCTTGAGGCCCTGGTCTGGTCCCCAGCACTGTGAAGAAATAGTCATAGACTTTGACTTTGAAATCTCTGAAATATGAAAATTAGGACATTTGAGTATGAAGATGTATAATGATAGTAAATACAAAGGACTAATTGTGTTTTCTCTTCCATGCATTACATTGAATAATACTAAATTGATAAAAATTACAACTGAAGTAATTTTTATCAATTGAAACATTCCAACTGAATAAAATCAGGATATATCTAATAGGATATTCATTTTTATTCTTCAAATAGAACCAAGTCCTGTTCCTTTTAGATTCTGAAAATTATTGATATTGCTTAAAAAAACAATTTAAATGCATATATAAAAGTCAATAGTATTAAAAAGAAAATGATTTTATCCATTTCAGGGCCAAAATAATGTGTTATAAATTTATACACACACACTCACTCGCGTGCGCACACACACACATACACATTTTGATGTCTAATGATAAATACTACCTTAATCTTGCTTTTTCTTAAATGTTATGCTTTGAATATGAGGTATCCCCTAAAAGCTCCTTTTAAAATACAGGAATATTAAGAGATAAAATAACTGTATTATGAGAGCTTTAACCAAAACAATTCATTCTACTTTCAATCTACTGAGTGGTACCTGTGGGTACGTGGTGGGTGGGTGGCTGGAGGAGTTGGGTCACCAGAAGGCCTGTGCTGGAAAGGGTGCAATTTCCTGTGATCCCTTCCCACTTCCTGTTTCCCTCTGCTAGGCCTTTCCACCATGATGTGCTACCTTATCCTGGGTCCAGAGCAATAGAAGCCGTGTCTATGGACTGAGACTTCTGAAACCATGAAACTTAGACAAACTTTTTCCCCTCTAAATTGTTTTTGTTGTGTATTCTGGTCACAGCAATGAAAACATTAGGTTATATTTGTATTAATTTCATGGTATTAGATATTAGATTTGATAAATTTTTTTCAGAGCAATCTAGGAAGAATACTTTAAAATATGAATAATAATTATTTCAATTAACAATTGAAAGTACTAAGATAACAATCATCTGATAGAATTAATCAAAGAGTTATGGAGTAAAATTGCCTAGAAGGTTGTAACATTAGAATGACTTACAATCCAATGTTATATCTATTAGAAATTTCTGCTAGATCTAACTTTCTCTTTCTAGATTTTCTTATTATTAAGCAATTAATATAATGTACATAAATCCATTCTTATCATCCTTGTCTCTGCCTTTATAATTCCTTCATACCCTGGTTTGAACTTCTGGTCATTATTTTGTGACCTTTATGAAGGTATTCTTGTGATATTTGAATCTTATATTTTCTTTTATATAAAAAAACATGGTTTTGTTATGTAATTCTATTAAACTTTTACTTTTTTGAATTAATTTTTAAGTTATTATTACTTGGATTCTTCCACCAAAATGCATTTCAAAATGTTTTGCCTTTTTAACTGACATATGGGGTTTATTTAATGCAAATCTTGTGGTTTTCAGGATTAGCTAATTGTCATAACAAGCTGGTAAAATGACTTTCGGTTCTAAAGCAAGTTGCTGGGACCCTGTAGACTAATGGAGGAGGGAAATAGAGTTCTGGGAGCAAATTCCCAGGGTAAGGCCATCTTGAAGTGGTTAACAGGAAAGAAACCTCCTAGGTGTTGAGAGGTGTGCTAGGGCCATCTTGAGGGAGCCCACTACCCTGTAAAGAACAGGACTGTCCAATGCAATCATGTGTTGAGTGTGATGTCTATGGTCTCTGTGTTGTGTGTATTTCCACAAGTCTGTGAGGCCCATGAAGGAGGGGCTGTAGTGCTTTTTGGTCCACACCCTTGAGTCACCATGAACTTCCTGAGTTGGCTGCTACCCCACTGACATTCAATAATATTATTGAATGAATTGATTCCACTTCAACTTTAGTATTCCATCACTATATTGTTTTAAAACTTAGATTGTTTGCCTTGGTTCATATTTAGTATTGCCATACCTATGTGATATTTGGCATTCATCTCAAATGTGCCTGGAAACTAATACAACCACCTTGTCATGCCCCTCCCTTTCCTAAAATAGTCCTGTCAAACTCCAAGCCAAATAAAACAAATGACATTTAAAAACCATTTTAAAATACTGTTAATGGAAAATGAAAGGGGTCCTGGTTTTCATGTTAATCAATCCTCTGCATTACATAGATATATAGATATATATGTTTACATTTAAATTTTATTTTCCTTTTTTATTTTCATTTTTATTTTTTGGTTTTAGGAATTGAACTCAGGGCCTCACACATGCTAGGCATATATCTTATAACTGAACTACATCCCCAACCCAACTTTCTTTCTGATGGTGATTTCAAAATGGCCTAAATTCTTGGTGATCAAAGATTCTTATCTATTCTTAAATTCCAGGTACTAAGGATATACTTAGAGTTCCTGGAGATGACTCAAATGCATCCCAAAGTAGGATCCCAGGACTTCTAACCAAAGGAAGAACAAGGGCGATTGCAGCTTGCATCCTCTATATATACTCTTACCTTCTTGCTATCTAGGTAATAATATTCTGAAAACAAATAAGGTTAAATATTTAGATGGGATGGTTAATATATATGTAAAGAAATGCTGAGATGAATAATATACTTGAGTAATATTGAAGTAATATATTTTAATACTAACTTTACATGGAGTTCACAGCTGAAAAACAATTCAGGTGGCTTTATGGAAGGCACTAACATAAGGAAAAACTGGGGATAAATAATGAAATTAAATGCATGAAAAGATCATTGGAGATTTAAATATCTGAAGTGTTACAAAACTGACTATACTGGTCATAGTAGGCTGCCTGGGTTTTTTTGTTTGTTTGCTGTTTAGTTTTTGTTTAGGTATTGGCAATTGAACCCAGGGGCGCTTTGCCACTGACCTACATCCTCAGCTCTTTTTATTTTTGGGGACAGAGTCTTGCTAAGTTGCTAAGAATCTCCTTGAATTGCTGAGTCTGACCTCAAATTTGTGGTCCTCTTTTTTCGGCAATTCTGGAATTGCTGAGATTATAGGCATGCACTACTACACCCAGCAATAGGCTGTTTTTAACAATACCAATATCTAAAGAGACAACACGAGATTCATTTCTTGCTCATGTCACCTTCCTCTGCAGTCATACAGAGATCCAGGTTTCTTCCATTTCTACCATCCCAGAGCCTCAAAGTTCTTCACTGGCTCTTCTGCATTCTATTTCTGAATGATGGAAGAGAACAACTCTAAAACAACATATAAAACTTTTAGGACTATGTTTCCAACATACTCTAAATTCTAATTCAAAATAATTTTGTGTTAAAACATAGCTACATCTAAAAGTTTTTATAAAGTAAGTGAATAAAAAGACAGCCATTAGATAATTAACAACACAATGCTGGTTTTCACAGGTATGGCCAAGAAAACAATTGTAACAAGGTTTGTGGATGACTAAAATATTATACCTAAGGTCCCTTTCAGGTCATAATTCTATTACTCTGTCACCGGGTGTCACTGGGTCTGATTTTATTCAAGTTCCTCAGTTTCAGGTCAGTCATTTGCAGTTAAATTCATGTGCCATGACCCATGTTTTTGTTGAGGAAAAGTTATGGGTGTTCTGGTATAATGTTTCCCTCAGGTCTCAACCTCGTCAAGGGGAATCACACATACCTGGTGCATTGATCATAGGGTGAAAGATTAATACTACCCTTTTGTATACATTTTCTGATCTGGAAGTAGTTAAGAAACATTAGATGTATATATAAACAACCCCTATGCCTGAGTGGTTTTTAAAATATCTTATAGCACAGCTGAAAAGTTTCCTTCTCTATAGATCATCAGGAATGCAAAAATCTAGAGAAATTCATAGAAAAGCAAAAGGAGCTTTAAACACCATTACTCATTCTCATTAGCCATGAAATTTTATAATATTTGCTTGTCTCTGAAATGTTCCTAAAATATTTGACCTCATGGAACACAGGAAGACTTCTGAACAAAGGTTACCTAATGTTATGAACTGAATCATTTCTCCCTCAAATTTATATCAAGACTTAACCTCCAGGACCTTAATTTGTAACTATATTTGAATATAGGGTCTTTCAAGGGGGTAGTTAAGGTTAAATGAAGTCATTAGGGTAGGTCCTAGTCTGATACAACTAGCAGTTCTTACAAGAAGAGATTAGGCTGGGTATGGTGGCAAAGACTGGTAATCCCAGTGACTCAGAAGTCCCTGGCAGGAGAATTGCAAATCTTGGCCAACCTCAACATCAAAACGAGATCTGTCTCAAAAGAAAAAATGAAAAGGGCTGGTGATGTAGTTCAGTTACAGAGTGTCTCTGGGTTCAATCCCCAGTACCGAGAGAGAGAGAGAGAGAGAGAGAGAGAGAGAGAGAGAGAGAGAGAGAGATTAGGACACAAGGATACAGATACTCAGGATAAGTCATCTACAAACTAAGAGGAGAGGTATCAAAAGAAATCAACTCGGCAGACACTTTGATTTCAGACTTCTAGCCTCCATAGCTGTGAGAAAATGAATTTCTGTTGTTGAAGCCATCCAATCTGTGTGTTGTAGAAGACTTAGCAAACAAAATCATCTTTGTTTTTAAAAAACTACACCTCAATGCTCTCACACATGTGCTCTCCAACTCCTTCGATAGCTTTGGTTTTCTCTAGAATGGATTGAGAAAATGTACTGTGAATCAAAGTCAGCCACTCTATCTGAGGAACTTCTTTTTTTCCTCTTTAAAAGTTCAAAGATGAGTCAGGACAATTAATTGGTGGACATTATCCAATGAAGATGGCAGTCTTCCAGGTATCAATGCAGCATCAGCCTCTAGGGTAGGCTCTGAATACATGACAAAATTCCTACTTAGAAATCCTTTGTGCTAGTACCATCCTATAGTATTAAACTGAGGGACTTAATTTCAGAGCAGTACTTGGTGCAGTCGCATGCCTCAGACACAATTTGCAGAGCTCTTCTAAGTTCAGAGGCTGCTTCTCACAAAGACCTATGTTAGGGGCAAAAGTCTCCAAAGCATAGTTTAATAAGCCACTTTTAACCAAGTGCTTTTTAGATATACATAAAGGTGAGTTCACTGTGGTATATTCATATAGTATATAGGATAGTTGAGTCAGTCTTCTTCCAGATGTTCCTTCCATTTCTGGTCCCACCTCCCTCCTCTTCAATCCCCTTCCTCTATTCCACTGATTTCTCAGCTATTTTCATGGGATTCTCCTCATCCTTTTTATTTTCTTATTTTGGTGTAACTTTTGCATATGAGAGAAGCCATTGGAACTTTTATTTTCTGAGTCTGACTTATTTTACTTAGCATCATGTTCTCTTCCAACCATTTACCAACAAGTGCAAAAATTTCATTCTTCTTAATGGGTAAGTAAAACTCCATTGTGTATATACACCACATATTCTTTAAAGAAAACTCTACTGGAGTCAATTTGGGCTGGGGTTGTGGCTCACTGGTAGAGTGCTTGCCTAGCACCTATGAGGCACTAGGTTTGATCCTCAGCACCACAAATAGATACATAGGTAGGTAGGTAAGTAGATAGATAGATAAAGGTATTATGTGCATCCATGACTAAAAATATTTTTAAAGAATTTGGAAATTTTCCTTTCTTTACTATGATCAGAAACAGTTTAAGTAGCATTGAGATGATATTGTTTTTAAACATTTAGTGACAAAAGTCTCAAATTATGTATAATTATAATGCAACAGTAGAAAAAATAAATTTTAAAAAAGGAAAAAAAAAAGAAAGAGTAAGTCTTACAAGTGAGATATTATAATGTGTATTTGTAGATCAGAGTGAAGTTACCCAAAATGGCTCTCTTGGAACACTAGCTTCAGTAGATGCTTCTCATTAGAAGGGTTCCACAATCAAATAGATTTGGAAGATACTGCAGTCTCTATCACATCTTATTCAAAATTTACAAAAATATATAGAAGGTCCTGAGAAACCATGCAGTTAAAAATTTTAAAATGGGGCTGGGGATGTGGCTCAAGCGGTAGCGCGCTCGCCTGGCATGCGTGCAGCCCGGGTTCGATCCTCAGCACCACATACCAACAAAGATGTTGTGTCCGCCGAGAACTAAAAATAAATATTTAAAAAAAAAAATTTAAAATGGCTTTTTAGTTCTGTCAAAAACAGAATTTCTCTAACTTATCTGACCATGAAATGCTTATTAGAATTATTAATAAACATCTTTCAATATACAGTTTGGGACTATAGTTTTGAACAGGAAGTCATGAAGAAATCCTTCCAGACAGTGATAAAACAGACAACTAGATATGTATGCTAGAGTAAAGGAGTTGAAGTTCTCTTCTGTGTATAATAATAACTGTTGTTTTGAGCAAAGCCATACATTTTGGTCATTTAAATAGACCATCTCTTCCTTCTTAAAATATTTATTTGATTATACATTTCTTTGACAGAATGTGCCACACCAAATGCTAAAGTACATGAATTAAACTCATAATTCAGTCATATTGTTTATTTCTAAAGAGTCTTTGGCACTTCTTCATAGTGGAGTACAGGACCTTCTGAACTGGGCTAAGTAGCATCAGGAAGATGAAAGAGCAAACCTTCTGTAAGCATGCTTTGACTCCAATTATTCTTAAATAAGCTGAGTAGTTCTGTATAATTTCTGGAAGAAAGATGTCTGGTTCAGAGAGATTTGGCCCTTACTCATTAGCAACCATGTTAGTTTTGTGATTGGCTATGCCACAACAATCAGCCTGTTATGGTTTGGATATGAAGTGTCCCCCAAAAGTTCACGTGTGAATGCAAGAAGGTTCAGAGAAGAAATGATTGGGTTATGAAAGCTGTAACCCAATCAGTGAAGTAATCCCCTTATAGGGATTAACTGAGTGGTAACTGAAGTGGTAGGGTGTGGCTGGAGGAGATGGGAATTGGGGGTGTGACTTTGGGGTTTATATTTGTATCTAACAAGTGGAGACCTCTCTCTCTGCTTTCTGATCATCATGTGAGCTGGTTCCCTCTGCCACACTCTTTCACCATGATGTCCTGCCTCACCTTGAGCCCTGAGGAATGGAACCTGCTTCCTTTGGATTGAGACCTCTGAAACTGTGAGCATCCAAATAAACTCTTCCTCCTCTACAATTATGATGGTCAGGTCATTTAGTCACAGCACCAAAAATGCTGACGAAAACAGCCCAAATCATACACATTTCAGACCGAAAAAATAAATATTATCCAAGTTGGTATGAAGTCAAGTGAGGAGTTAACCTTTTCAAAGAGATTGATAGTTCATTTGTTTTACAGTTTTATATGAAGTATGTCCCTAGCAGCCTTGACTCTAAACTGTACCAAAGCAGATAAAATATGATTGAAATATGAAACTAATATTAGGTTCACCTTACTTAAAAATATTTAATTACATTTTAAAAACTGATCTTCAGAGGTTTTTTTTCATATTTGTCTGGGGAAAAAAGTTATTATCAAAGGTTAGAAATAGGTTTGGGGTGTTTCATCACAAATGGGATAGGTGGATGCTAACAATTTCTGACCAGCAGAGACCAAGTTGCTTCATCATCCTCAATTAACTCTGAAGGTCCACAAATAATCCACCTGCTACTATTGTATACTTGAGGTTTTAAGAGAGTTCAGAGACAAACCAAACCTATCCTATTTCTTGATTATTATGTCCAGCACACATGGAATACACAGCGAACACAGCCCCATCCAAGGAAATTCTCCAACATCTATCACTGCTGAGAAATGAGTAATCTGGTTAAAGATCCAATTAATTATATTGACTAAACTACAACAACTATTATTTTTTAGTCTTTTTTAAAAATTGTGCCTCTTATAAAACAATATAAAAATTTAATATTATATGTTCCTTTTTCACCTGAGTTATAATTGTGACGTTTTTAAAATCAAAGAAGTAGAGGACCATTAATACTTTTCCTTTTTAGAACTGCTTTGAGCAGAATTGAATTAGTGTTATATGCTGGCTATACTTAGTTCATATTCCTCTCTCTCTCCCAATAGCAGCTTCAAAGTACACAAATAAAAACTGATAATAATGATAAAACAGAGAGGGAAAAATGAGCAAGGATATAGAAGATTTGAGCAATACTATAAGCCATCTGTATCTCCATTTACAGAACATTTAACACAATGACAACAGATACACTCTTCTAAAGTGTACATGGAATATTATCTAAGATCGACTATGTGCTGGGTCATAAAACAAACCTTAATAAACTTTAAATGGTAAAAGTAACACTAAACATTTTCTCTGATTATAATAAAATGAAATCAGACCTTAGTAGTAGAAAAATATTTGGAAAAAAATCACAAATATGTGGAAGTTAAATAATATACTACTAAATAACCAATGAGTCAAAAATAAATTAAAAGGAAAATAAAAATATACACTGATATGAAGGCACACCAAACTTATAGGAAGCATCTAAGAAACTGCTTAGAAGGAAATTTATGTCAGTAAATGCCTATGTTAAGGAATATTAAGGACTAAAAATCAATAACCTAGCCTTCTTCCTTAAAATACTAGAAAAGAGGAGCAAAACAAATCTAAAGCAAGAAGAAGAAAGGGAATAATAAAGATTAGATTTGAAAGAAATAAAATACAGAATATATTTTAAAATACTGAAAATAAATGAACCCAAAACAGGTTATTCCAATAGATCAAAAGAATTGACAAATGGTTTGAAAGGTGAACAAAACAGAGAAGTGAAGTATTCCCCAAATATTGGAATACTGGAATTATTAACTAAAGAGAATACATTACTGTTGAACTTACAAAACAAACAAAAACAAAGGATTATAAAGGAATATTAGGGGGCCTAGGGATGTAGTTTGTTGGTAGAAGGCCTTACATAGCATACACAAGATCCTGGGTTTGGTCCCCAGGATGGCAAAAATTTAAAAAAATATTATCAGTCTTTGTATTCTAATAAATTAGATAACTTAGGTAAAAAAGGGCAAGTTCCTAGAAAACCACAAACTACCAAAACTGATTCAAGAAGAATACTCTATAAAAATAAACATTTTTTTTTTAATTGAAGAATCTAGAGGGATCCAAGATGGTGGGCCAGAGGGAGGCAGCATTCTGTCTCGCTCTGTGACCCAGGTCTCAACCAGTGGGAATACTGCTTTGCTGAGAGTGTTAGAGGACCCCTCCATAGCTAATCCTGTGCAGAGACCCGGACCTCAGCATTAGAAAAGGACTTCTGACTCCTGACTACTCGCCCAGGCAGGTCTCCAGGGTGCCTTAGTGGGACCGCTAGCATCAGCACCCGGGCAGAATTCCAAGACACTGCTCCCAGGAAGGACACTGGGCAGTTACTTGTGCACAGGAACTCCAACCGCTACTCCCAAGTGGACCCCCATCTACCAATGTTGCCTCCACCTTGAGACTCAGCAGCTACTGCCATAGTCCCCTACTCGTGATAGCCTGCCTGTACCTGGGGATATCACAGGCTCTGAAGAAAGCCAACAGCCACAACACTGCATGCCACAGGGCTCATCTCTGAATGCATCACACAATGCCATCGACTGAATTCCCCCACCCAACCTGACACCCCATCTCTGAAAGCAGCTGCCTCCGTCTTGGGTCACCTCCATCAGTATCTTTAGCTGGGGCAACTACCAGTTTGGAACACTGGATAGCCAGGTACTCATAGTTTTCTAATTCCCCCCAATCTCCAGCAGCCTCTAACTCAGCAGAGTGACTGCCCAATACGAAACAGCCCTCCATGACAGGTGCACGGCCACCAGAGTACAACACACAAGACACCGCCCCCCCCCCAGAGAAAGGTTCCTGATTAGGAAGTAGAAAGGGAGATACACTTTAGAGAGTAATTTAGAGGACAGGAACTATGAGGTCTACAGGAGAGATGAGGAGATAAGACCCACATCATATTAATTCTGCTTATCAAAAAATGTGGGTGGTTTTTCCATCTTCTAAAGTCTTCTTCAATTTCTTTTAGTGTTGTATAATTTTGCATTGTATAGGTCCTTTACCTCTTTTGTTAGATTCCCAAGTTTTTGTTTTTGTTGTTGTTGTTGTTGTTTTGCTTTTTTTTTTTTTGAGTCTTCTAACTTGAGTCTATCATCATCAAACAGAAATAATTTGAGCTCCTTTTTGCTATCCGTAGCCCTTTAATTTTCTTCTCCAGCCTGATTGCTCTGGTTAGAGACTATTTTGAAGAGAAGTGTTGAAAGTGAGCATCCTTATCTTGTTCTTATTTTTAGAGGAAAGTCTTTTAGTTTCCATGCAGAATAATGCTGACTTATATTTGTCATATTTAACCTTCACAGTATTGAGGTAAATTCCTTTTATCCGTAGTCTTTATAGTGTTTTAACATGAATAGGTGCTATATTTGTCAAGTATTTTTTCTGCATCTATTGAGATAATCATAAGAGTCTTAAGTCTTCATCTTAATAAGAGTCTTAAGTCGTCAAGAATGTTTATGTGGTGAATTTATTGATTTCTATATGTTGAACCAATCTTTCATCCATGGGATTCAAACCACTTGATCATGGTGCATTATCTTTTAAATGATTTTTGTAAGATTTGTCAATATTAAGAATTTTTACATCTATGTTTATGAAGTATATTGGTCTGAATTTTTTTTTCCTTAATGTGTCTTTGTCTGGTTTTTGTATCAGGGCAATACTGGGTTCATAAAATGAGTTTGGAAGGGTTCCCTCTTTTACTATTTCATGGAATAATTTGTGGAATATTGGTATTAGCTCTTCTTTAAAAGTCTTGGGGAACTTAGCTGAGAATTTATCTGGTCCTGGGTTTTCCTTTTTGGAAGATATTTTTGATGGCTGCTTCAATTTCATTACTTGAAATTGATCTGTTTAAGTTTTCTACATACTCATGATCCAATTTTGGTAGGTCATATATTTCTAGGAATTTGTGAATATCTTCAAAATTTTCTAGCTTATAGGAGTATAATCTCAAAATAGTTGCTGATGAGTCTCTGGATTTCAATAGTGTTTGTGGTGCTACTTTCTTTTTCATTTTGATTTTGATAATTTGTAGGCTCTTTGTTCAATCTCTCAATCATTTCCTTTGCTACATAGGAGCTTTTTAATTTGATGGCATCCCACTTATTGATTATTGCTTTTATTTCTTGAGCTTTAGGGGTTATGTTGAGGAAGTCAGTGCTTATAATTATCTGATGGAGTGTTGGCCCTATGCTTTCTTCTAGCAATTACAAGGTTTCTGTCTAATTCCTAAGTCTTTGATCAATTTTTGGTTTGACTTTTATGCAGAGTGAGAGATAGGGATCTAATTTCATTCTTCTACATATGGATATTCAGTTTTCCCAGCAACATTTGTTTAAAAGGCTATTTTTTCTCCAGCATCTATTTTTGGCACCTCTGTCAAGTTTCAGATGGCTGGAAGTATTTGAGCTTGTCTCTGCATCTTCTGTTCTATTCCATTTGTTTTCATCCCAGTGTTTATACCAATACCATGTTGTATTGTACAGCTCTCTACAATAATCTGAAATTGGGTATCAATTCTTACTCTTCACATCAAAAGTATGAATTCAAAATAGATGTTAGATTAGATCAAGATTAAAAAATTTTTGCTTAAAATAACACTAAAAATAAAGAAAAAATCCACAGAATACTAATATATATATATATATATATATATATATATATATATATATTATATAACATATACATTTCTGTTATACAACATATGTACACATACTTATTTCCAAATCATATATCTGATAAGGGACTTCTACCTAGTATATACTTTAAAACCCTTACAACTCAGTGATAAGCAACTGAATCAATATTCTAAATGGGTAAAGGATATGAACAGACATGTCTCCAAGTCGTATGCAAATTACCAACAAGCACATGAAAAGCCACCAGGAAGAGGAAATAATTAGCCACCAGGAAGAGGAAAATCAAAACCACTTTATTCCCTGTAGTTGGCTTGAATTGTAACAAGGCCCATTTAAAATTAGAAATTTTCAAAGAAATCCCCAATTGTATCTTTTTTCCTCAGTCTCCAGTCATTTCCTGCTAACCTGTTAGGTAAACATCCCAGTTTCCTACAGGTCATCTCCTCATGCTAGGATGGGAGATGAAAGTGTCCCCAAAGTCCTCACCTGGCACCAGGAGGATGTAACAAATGTCCAAGAACCAGAATTGTAACCTATTTCTGGCTCACTCAGTCTGGCTGAATATCCGTATGTATATTTCCTAGCTTTCCCCTACAAATTGTAGCACTTCTGTAAGATGGGTAAAAACTGATTAGTTACCATTCCAGTTTTGGCCAAACTGTGATTAAATTCATATTTCCTTTTCATATAATTTTCTCTCATTTCTAATGTGTGTGAGTAACTGGATTGACTCAGTCAGGCCCCCAGGTTCCTGGTCCCTGGTTACAGAATCAAAGGTCATATAATATAAGTATTGGCAAATTACATATGGGTCAGAATTGCCAGACATAGTAGAAATGGAAAATAGTGCAAGGATTTCGGAAATTAATCTGAAAGTTCATCAAATTATTAAATAGAGTCACCAGATGACTCACCATTTCTATTCTTCAGTATATATGGAAAAGATATGAAAATACATATCCACACAAAAAAATGTACTTGAATGTCTGTAGCAGTATTATTCATAAGAGTTAAAAAGTATTAATAACATCAGCATTCATCGATGAACAAATTAATAAACAAAATGTGTTATATCCAAACAATATGGATATTATTTATTCATAAAAAGGAATGAAGTTTTGATACATACTATAACTTAGGCAACCTTGAAAATATTACGGTAAATGAAAAAAAAAACAGACACAAAATCCAAATATATAATTCTATTTATGTAAAATTCAGAATAGAGAAGCCTGAAGAAGCAAAAAGCAGGTTAGTGGTTACTTGGGGCTGGAGGCAGTGTATAGGAAGATGTGTGGAGATAGTTAAAGGATGTGCAGTTTCTTTGTGAGATGATGAAATGTTACAATTGATTGTGGTAATGATTGCACACATCTTTGAGTATACTAAAACCAGTTACTGGTACACTTTAAATGAGTAAATTGCACAGTAAGTGAATTATATTTCAATAAACCTATTTTTCTAAATTGAAAATACCACAAAAAATGTTAATAGAATGAAAGAAGAATTAGAAAATTTTGTCATCATAACAAAAGATTGAAACATATATCTTCCAATGATTGGCAAAAACAGCAGATAAAAACTCAGCTAGCTAGAAAATTTCAGCCACATAAACAACACTGAATAAATTGATCCCAAAATTAGAATAGCAGGTCCCCAAAGTTTCAAATACTAAGTCACACAAAACCCAATTATAACAATGCAATTGTTAGAAATTAAATTGATAGCAATTAGAATCTTTAATCCCATATATTTAGAAATGGATGGATAGGTGAAAGAGGAAATCAAAATAAAAATTTACAAATATTTTCAAAGAAATCTAAAATATGATCAATGTATAAATGCTTTCTATAGTATTATAAAAATTTCTACAAGTAAACACATGGGAGTCTTAGAGTTTCTAAAGACTCTTATAAGTCTTTACACCAAAGCACTGGATAAGAAATTTCAAGCTGACAGGAAAAATTACTCAACTATTCACAAATATCTGGATATTGTTAGGAGACTTCTTTATGAATAGGCATATGGATTTACAAGCTAACACACTAAACCAGACTTTCTTAACTCTTCTCCTGTAAATACATAATTTCCAGTATCTACCATTTATGTGGGAAACATATTAGAGAGTTCCTAATTTTTGTTATTGTTCTTTTAACAACAATTATTCCAACCAAGAGGATATTCAGATATGAAGAACCTGAAAAAACAAGGTTGTGTGTGATTTTCCCTAAGATTTTCCTTTCCCTGCCCAAATTAGTCAAAGTTTAACTACACCTATTTTAATAGGCTTCCTAGAAACAACATCATAACATCAGTAAGCAAAAACATATCCATATTTTTATTTCTTGGGATATTGGGTGATATGATAATTGTATAAATACTAGGGATGATTTACAGATCTGCTTTAAATAGATTTTTTCTGGTAAAAATGACATATTATGTATAAGTTGTGTAGAATAATACTAAAGTACAGGGAGTTAGGAATACCACCTAATTAAAATACTCAAATTTTTTTAGGTTATATAGGCACAACTTTGAAATAGTATTATTTTTAGAACAGTGATGGTTAAACTATGTTAATGATGTATCTAATAGATAAAAATTTCTTTATCTACCAAATTAAATTTCTGAAGTCTAAACTGTCTTTGGACATTTAGAACAAAACTTAAAATCTGGTTGCATAAACTGTAGAGATAGAGAATGGTAGACATTTTGTTGTATGAAATTTAAGGAAAATTTCAACAAATTGTTATTTTAAATCCTTGTTAATGTTTCAAGATATAGATGGATTAGACAACTCTTAAGGAGAGCCGTATTTCTCTATTCAATGGTTTGCAATCATATATTGCCACAGTCTGGCTGGGCACAATTCAGGAGCCACTTGTCAAAAGAAACAAACTTTATTTTTAGAAACACACACACACACACACACACACACACACACACACACACACACACGGCACCACACAGCTCTTCAGGAAAACCCTCAGAGCCCAACTGCCACCACCTGCTTCCCACAAGCCTCTCCACCTCCCCCACTCCTCCTGCTCTTGAGGCCTATTGGCTGGGTCATGTGGGCGGAGCCAAAAAGTCTCCCAATGAGCAGCTCCATGGTCTGAAAGGGCAGGGAAACAGCCCAATGAGCATCACCACAGAGGAGCCAATCAGTTGGCAGCTAGAAGTTTGCTGGGGCTGCTATGAGCCAATCATCAGCTGGCAGCTGGAAGTTTGCTGGCAGCTGGAAGTTTGCTGGCAGCTGAAAGTTTGCTGGGGCCCCTTCGGCTGTGGCTCTCAACAATATATATGTTTATCTTAAATATCACACTTATGAGGAGCGCATTCCCCTTCTATTTTCTCTATAATTTATACCTTTTATAATTAAGATGAGGTAGGACACCATTGAGTAACTACTTCCTTTGTATCATTATCTGGGTCATGTTCTTTACAGGTCCTATGGCTAATTTTTGAGGCAACACAACAAAGTAGTAATATTATTATTATTACTATCATTATTATCACACTTTAATGATATAAAATCTGAGGCCACAGAAGTTTAATGAACCAAACATAACACACCCAGTAAGTATTCGATTCCAGGTCAGTAAACTAAGATTTTTCCTATATTTCATTTGTTTTCCCATATTGATTAGCTAACAAAATCCAAATAAGTATGTATACATTCTAGAGCATAAAAAATATAATATGCCCCTGATGATTTTCCACATGTTAGGATAAAACATAGGAATTGTGTTAATCTTGAACAAGAGGTTCTTTGTCTTACCGTTGGCCTCCATGTTTGCCAGTGGAGATTTATGTATTTCCTAGGGTTTCCTTTATGGAGTTGGGATTGATTTATTTTGAAAGAACTTCCTATTCTCAAAACACACCTATACATTTTCACCTTTAAAAAATGAACAATACAAGTATTGCTTTTAATTTTTACTTTTCCAATGTCTTCCACAGAGCAGGATCTCTCAAATTTTAATGTGTGTAATAAGGCAGACCTGTAAGACTTGTTCAATTCTATCTCCCAGGCCTGTCCCCCCAATTTTTTTTTTCTGTAAGGGCTGGGACAGAACTGAAGATTTCCAAATGATGATGACTGCAGGTGACACAGATGGTATTTTGAGAAAAACAATTAGGTTTTAGTCTTCTACATGATAAACTGAATATTATTATAATTGTGCACTAGGTTCAGAGGAACATACAGCTTGTTCTACTACTGCCACTTTCTGCCCCTGTCTTAGGACAAATTTCTTAACCTCTGAGTCCCAGTATTGTAAGAATTTAATGAGAGCAAATGTGAAAGACCTTATCTCTGTGTAAGACCTTAACCCTTGTCTGTCATTTATACCACTCAAAAAAAAATCATTCCTTTTCATATTCCCCTTTTAAAGCTCAGATCCTCTAACAAAAAACTACATTCTGCATTTCAGAAATTTTGCCTGTCTTCTCAAATTCCCATGCATCAAACTAAGGCTTCTCATTTCCTCGATGATTAATCTCACACTCGTCACTAGTTGAATTTTCCACTGGCACCAGTTTGCTTTGGCATTTCAAGCCTTCTTTAAGCTATAATGCCATTATTTTGGAGAACGAGAATGAAGTTGGAAATTCAACACTTAACCAAACAGTTTATCAGACTCCATGTTCCAGGCAGCAGGAATTCACCTGAGCTTTGTCATGGAGATTTATTGTCTCTCCTGTGCCTTGGAATATGGCTGGCAGGTAGTTGATTCATCCTGCCTGCACTGGCTTTTGCTTTGACTTCAAATATAAGTGAAGTATCTTGCATTACAGAACATGCTTCAGGAGACATAAGTAACTTGGATGTGGAAAAAAAAAAAGCCCATTCTCTACCCTGTACTCGGGATGAGGACAGGAAAGAAATGAAAAAGCTGAGTAATTGACATTTGAATCTTTATGGATATAGATCCTTGGTGAAATGCAAAAGAATATTCTCTGATTTATGATCTTCTCACAGCCTATACTTTTCATCTTAAAGGGGCCCTTCATTTAAAATGATTTTCTAATGGAAAGAAAATGGTAGTGAACTTTACAGAAAGGTAGAATGGTATAGTCATTAAAACATTATTGAAGCAATGAGAAATACTTATTTGAAATGACTACTTGCTTCACCAGAAAAAGTTCTTTAGCCTTTAAGTAATATTATAGTTCTGATTCTTGTTTCCAAATTTAGATTTCATCAGCACCAACAGAAAATATAGGAACAGCAGCCTTGGTGCAGTTTTGATATATATTTGTGGTTTGTTTTGCCTTCTTTCACTTATATTTATCTTGTAGACAAAACAATGGAAACTAAAATTAGATAAAATGATGTTTACTAGTAGTTCATTTTGTAGTTTCTTCCTTTCAGGCAATAAGCCTACTTTGGGAATCTAATTCATACTACTTACTTTGTCCACACCAAACTCTGAACCCTGGCTTTGCTGCTTCCAGTCTGAATGACATTGGTGATATTGGTCAATGTCTCCAACTCTCCATTTTCTTAAATGTATCATAAGAATAACATTGATTGCCTCATAGAGCTATTGTGAGGGTTAAATTAAGTAAGCATCTAATACCAATGCTAGAAGATAGTAGGCCTTCAACAAATAAGAACTCTGATCACATTATGAATGTTTTATGATAAATAACAATAAAATCTGAGTAGAATTGCAAAGGAAGACAGGACATCTTCACAGTGTCTAATTGTTGAAAGCAAAAAAATCATTAAGAGTTGATTGCCACAAGAAACTAAGGAAGTAAAAGTGTTTGCACTTCTTTAGAAAAAAAAAATTTGTTTTACAAGGTGCTTCTTTTAAAAAACATTTTTGGAACTTTCACTGTGTGGAGGTTAGAGAATAATGCTAATCTTTGGCTTTAGTAAATGTGTTGAGTTTTCTTACTGTAACCATTTTGTCTAAAGTGCTCCTTTATGGGTTTATCTACAGAAAAAAGCAGAATTCTTTTAACTCCATTAACATGGAAGTCTTAGATGTGGAACACAGCCTTGTCTATAATACTTACTGTTGAAAAGCACACTTCCATAAGAAAAATATATTGCAATTATAATAAACTAAGGATATCATCTTCAAAATGTTAATTGTGTACAGGCAAAATTACTGAAGCCACAAAATATGCAACAGCTTGGAGTTTAATTGCAACTGGAAAACTATTCTTTTGGAAACTGTATGTGGATGGAAATATTTATGAGTTGGCACAGAGAGCAGGTTCAGTACATTTGCTGTGGAATAATGTTAACTGTTACCTTGTTTTACAAGCTGGATTTTATCTGGTGCCTTTGTGGGAGGGTTGTACAAGTCTGTACATTGACTCTATGTGCTGATGCTGTTGTTTCAATTTTAGATATGCTTGAGAAGCTTTAAATAAACTTTTTTTTAATATTTATTTTTTAGTTGGACACAACATCTTTATTTATTTATTTATTTGTTTATTTATTTATTTTTATTGGTTGTTCAAAACATTACAAAGCTCATGACATATCATCTTCCATACATTTGATTCAAGTGGGTTATGAACTCCCATTTTTTACCCCAAATACAAGTTGCAGAATCACATCGGTTACACATACACATTTTTGCATAATACCATGTTAATGACTGTTGTATTTTGCTACCTTTCCTATCCCCTACTATCCCCCCTCCCCTTCCCTCTCATTTTCCCTCTCTACCCCATCTGCTGTTGTTTAATTCTCTCCCTTGTTTTTTTTTCCCCTTTCCCCTCACAAACTCTTATATGTAATTTTGTGTAACAATGAGGGTCTCCTTCCATTTCCATACAGTTTCCCTTCTCTCTCCCGCGCTAAAAGCATGCAATGGAGAAAGGATAGCATCTTCAACAAATGGTGCTGGGAAAACTGGAAATCCATATGCAACAAGATGAAGCTGAACCCCTTTCTCTCGCCATGCACAAAAGTTAATTCAAAATGGATCAAGGAGCTAGATATCAAATTAGAGACTCTGCGCCTGATAGAAGAAAAAGTTGGCTCCGATCTACATATTGTGGGGTCGGGCTCCAAATTCCTAAATAGGACGCCCATAGCCCAAGAGTTATATACAAGAATAAACAAATGGGACTTAATTAAACTAAAAAGTTTTTTCTCAGCAAGAGAAACAATAAGAGAGGTAAACAGGGAACCTACATCCTGGGAACAAATTTTTACTCCTCACACTTCAGATAGAGCCCTAATATCCAGAATATACAAAGAACTCAAAAAATTAAACAATAAGATAACAAACAACCCTATCAACAAATGGGCCAAGGACCTGAACAGACACTTCTCAGAAGAGGACATAAAATCAATCAATAAGTATATGAAAAAATGCTCACCATCTCTAGCAGTCAGAGAAATGCAAATCAAAACCACCCTAAGATACCATCTCACTCCAGTAAGATTGGCAGCCATTATGAAGTCAAGTAACAATAAGTGCTGGCGAGGATGTGGGGAAAAAGGTACACTTGCACATTGCTGGTGGGACTGCAAATTGGTGCGGCCAATATGGAAAGCAGTGTGGAGATTCCTAGGAAAGCTGGGAATGGAACCACCATTTGACCCAGCTATCGCCCTTCTCAGTCTATTCCCTGAGGACCTTAAAAGAGCATACTATAGGGATACTGCCACATCAATGATCATAGCAGCACAATTCACAATAGCTAGACTTTGGAATCAACCTAGATGCCCTTCAATAGATGAATGGATTAAAAAACTGTGGCATTTATACACAATAGAGTATTACGCAGTATTTATTTATTTTTATGTGGTGCTGAGAATCGAACCTAGGGCCTCACATGTATTAGGCGAGCACTCTACCACTGAGCCACAACCCCAGCCCTAAATAACCTTTTTACAGGAAAATGAACAAATGAAACAAACAACATATCTCATATAGAAGAATCATATTTTACTATTTTTTGTATCTCATATTATGCTATTTTTATATCTCATCAATTTTGCATAAGATTTTTGCAAAGAAAAAGTTCTGCTTTAAGAATTTTTATTTTTGGTGCACAAAGAAAAATAAACAAAGACAAAACCAAGAAAAAAGGCATAAAACAGTTCTTGTGTGTTAAATCTTAAAAGAAGCAATGTAATAAGGTTTCTGCTCATTCTAATTATAATCAAAATTTTTCTAAACAGAGTGGTTTTCCTCATGAAAGATTCAAAATTTCTAAGTTTACTCTCTTTTTGTATTCAAATATTTATTAAATCATTCTCAAAAGTGGATACCAGCAATCATTCATATAAACATACATTTAAATAAATAATTTAAATTATCAAAAAATAATAGCACTATGGAGGCTACTAGACTAATATTTAATTATATTGATAATGATAGGATTAGTTAAAAATGCAATTAGAAGTCATTAATAGCACTAATTAAACAATTTTTTGGCCATTCAAAAATGTTTTTATTAAGTATATGAATGAACAGAGCAATTGAAACAACTTACAACATCTTGAGCCACAGAGGGAAGACATGGAGACTACAAGGGCAGCTTTAAAACAAAATTCATTCTTAAATCAGCTTTAGTATTAACCAATTTTTTAGTTTATTCTGATTTATTATACATGATGGCAGAATGCAATTCATTTCATATTACACAAATAGAGCACAATTTTTCAAGACTCTGATTGTACACAAATTATTTTCACACCATTTGTGTCTTATACATGTACTTAGGGTAATGATGTCTAACTCATTCCACCATCATTCCTACCCATTTGCCCCCTCCTTTCTTCTCCCTCCCCTTTGCCCTATCTAAAGTTCCTCCATTCCTCCCATGCTCCCCATCAATTGCCATTATGCATCTGCATCCTCATATCAAATAAAACATTCGGCCTTTGGGTTTTTGGGATTAGCTTGTTTCACTTAGCATTATATTCTCCAACTTTATCCATTAACCTGCAAATGCTGAGTAATATTCCATTGTGTGTCTGTGTGTGTGTGTGTGTGTGTGTGTGTGTGTATATATATATATACACCAAGTTTACTCTTAATGGTGAAAATAGTTAAACACTTTGAAAATATAAAGATATGCATCCACCTGTGAATGTATGCCTCAAAAAAATAATTAAATTTTAAGAATATGTCTTAAGAAAATATCACAGATCAACCAAGTCTACATATATAAAAATGTTAGTGTACACCATTACAATAGAAAAAAATGTTTGAAAACCTAAATTTACTCAAAGTAAGGAGACAATTAATAAAATATTCTTATAATGGATTATTTTGCAATCATTAAAAATGATATTGGAAAATATAACAAGGCAGCGGGCATTATATATTAAGAGAAAACATATATACTGTTGTCTCATTTTTGTTTTAAAAAAATGTTGCTTATACACCAAAAGATATTTTTAGTTCTATTCAAAACCACCAGCAATGATTTTATGTGATATAGATTTATAGCAAATTGTTAGAGTTGAGGTTAAATGTATTTTCTAAAATTCCTAGCAATGGTATACTTATTATCATTGTGATAAAAAAGAATTTACTGCAATAATAAAAATGAAAAACTAGGTATAATAAGTAGCTACTGTGTCCTTATAAGTAAGTGGAATTTTTCTACTTTGATATTTTTACATTCAAACAGATGAGAGTGTTTGGGGATGTCCAAATGGGCAAGTCGCCAGATTAACCACATCTTGAACCAAGATGGAAACCTCAACAAGGGTCAGAAGTGAATTAGAATTAGAGAATCAGAGAAAAGTCAGATCTAGTGACCTAGAATATTTTGCAGATTATCCCAGTGATTAAAATGTCCAGAGTTGGAACTCAACAGATGAGAAGACTATGGAAGACAAGACAGAAGACAGCTGTTTATTGCCCTGTGACATGTTTCACTTTAAGGATCTCTCTCTCTCCCTTCCCCAACCCCCTTCCATTTCCCAAACAAATCTGTGAGAGATGTTGTGTCCTTAAAGCAAAAGACATTTAAATCAAGTAACTCTTACCTTAAGAATCCATATTCTCAAGGACAGTTGAAGAATAGTATAATTTGATTCTTAATAGATCTAATATCAGATTATTTAAGATGAGCTACCCACACAAATGAAATATACATTATTACTTACATATTTGTTTTTTTATATTATATTGGTATTTATAATGAATCTGTATTAAGTTTTAAATCCCATTTTTCTCTGTAAATGTTCCAAAACTACTTAGTGACTATACGTGAGATTCAGGAAAGAGTTCTAGGTGAACCCTAATTTGCATGAAGTTATATTTAAGAAAGAAACTTTAAAATAAACATCCCAAATTTTAAAGGGCACTGCGTTCAATCCCCAGCACCGAAAACAAAAACAAATCTAGAGGAAGTCAAGGGCCTATATTTATGTTTTAAATTTTAAGACAAAATTCTAGTCCGAAGGGAAATTGCATGGAAATGGAAGGAGACCCTCATTGTTATACAAAATTACATATAAGAGGAAGTGAGGGGAAAGGGAGAAAAAAAACAAGAGAGAGAAATGATTTACAGTAGATGGGGTAAAGAGAGAAGATGGGAGGGGAGCGGGGAAGGGGGGATAGTAGAGGATAGGAAGGGCAGCAGAATACAACATACTACTAGTATGGCAGTATGTAAAATAGTGGATGTGTAACCAATGTGATTCTGCAATCTGTCTACAGGGTAAAAATGGGAGTTCGTAATCCACTTGAATCAAATATATAAAATATGATATGTCAAGAGCTTTGTAATGTTTTGAACAACTAATAATAAAAAAAAAAAATCTAGACCCTGTCTCGAGAATGGTTTTATTGCACACAAGATGAGGAGATGGTGAGGTGGACAAGCTGGAGAATGTTGTACTTGTGTCTCATGAAACTAAAGACTTCATGGGTATTACTAAACTATGATGGGAGAATAATTATGTAATTCATAGTAAATCTTTGTCTTCCGACTAAAACAATCTCAACTCAAATATTTTTCATAGGCTAAGTGGGTTTTTTAAACTCACCTCTGCATTTCCTCAATTTTCCTAAAACAGGACATCCAGACTTGTAGCTCGCACTGATAAATACAACATACCAAGATACTACATACTAAGGTGGGAGGATTTCACTGTTAGCAATTTCATAATAATTAATCTCAAATTATGAAAGCAAAATCTTTAAAGCCACCTGTGCTACAGTTATAAAGATGAAATAAAATGTCAGATTATATTTTAACTAATAATAATACTTGTAATTTATTAAGTTGGTCATAATAAGGGAGAGGTTGAATTCATTACATCTGTGATAAAAATATGACCCAAGGGCTGGTTCTTCAAGCAAAATGCTTCCAGCTGGTTTCCTGGAAAGTCCTATCAGCTCCTACCAGTGATCCACAAGGACCAGAGATCTTGAAGTATATTGTTCTTGGTCCTAAGGATCTTCCCTTACATTTCATATGGAACCCCCTTTGCAGCTCAGCTCCAGAGAGCTAACCAAAAAGCTACTAAGAGTACAGAAGTCCTTCCCTCCATGTGTGAAGATCTCAGGGCATAAAACATATTTCACATAAGCACAACCTGGCCGCTCAATTTACCTTAGCACAGGTCAACATATAAATCCAGGATGTATAGCCATCTCCAATCCCACTTCCTGTGACATTTGAACACTTGTTTTATTAATGCTTACCCATACACCTACTATACTATTTCACGTAGTCCACTAGGTGGCAGGGGTGTTTACAAGGAAGTAAAGGTGAGCAATGCCCAGGTCTCCTTAAATAGTTCAGCAAGCAGAAAATGAAAGAGAACCTGATTAGAAACATATATGATATTTCTAAGTTTCTTCATAAGTGTGTATTAAAATACAAAATCATACACACACACACACACACACAATTTTAAACAAAATACAAAAACCCACCACAAATCACAAGTACTACCTTGCTCAAGCAATATTACTTATTTTAAATAATTGTTTAACAAAATCTGCTTTTTTTTCATTCTTAGGAAAGCGTGAACTTTAAAGGAAATCCTGGATTACCTCTGTTCCACTGACACAATCATTTATTTCCTATCTGTCCACTTACATGCTCTGGGTTGTTTCCTCTTGTCTGTCATCTGCTGCATGTCAAAACTTGTTATTTAATCAGAGCTAACATGTCCCTTTTAGCCATGCAACTGGACTCCGGATTTGACTTGGTCAAGTTTGAGAGGAGATATCTCTATTCTCTTTCTGCAGTCTTTGTTTAAGCCATGTTAGAAAGTATCCTCTTGGCTTGACAATAACATCACCTCCATGTGTTCTAAGTGATAAAAATAAATAAGGCCTAGTGGAAAAAAACTGAGTTTTTTGTCTTTTATTTCAACCAAAGACTTAGATTTAAGTGCTGATTTTACCACATATTACCTATCTGATTCTGGGTGAGTTTTCTGACATCTCCAATCCTTAATTTCCTTGTTGGTAAAATGAAGAAAATAGGTTAGCACACAGGATCATTTTGAAGATGAATGAGATTATATAAAAATCATTTCAAAGCATTAAACAAATGTAGATGATTAAACATATGTGTAAATATATACAATTAACACATTACTATTGAGTAATAACTACTCAAATTTTGAAAGAAACATAAGACTCAGGAATATCAATATTGTAAAGCTAGAAAGAATACAACAGCAAGTTCTACAAAGCCCATTTTTAATTTTTCTAGAGGACAAACCCTTGAATACATGGAAGGTTGTGATTGTGACTGGAGCACATAGATTTACCGAGAGCTTTTGTGAACTTTGGCTTGACAACATGAGAAGTCAAATTATTCAAATGCTTTTCTCCAGAAGTCAAAATTATTTATTAAGAGAATGTGTGCTGTGACTGTTTCACTTGATACAGATGCAAAGGGTTGTTCTCTAAAACTTCAGATCTACTAGCTTCATTTTGGATTCTTGTCCTTTTAATTGAATCCAGAAATTTCACATTTAACCAGTTGATTCCTGATTGCATGCATTTTTTATTGGTTCTTTTGAGTTATACATGACAGTAGAGTAGAATCCATTTTGACGTAATTATGGGATATATCTTATTCTAATTCAGTGCCCATTATCTTTCTTCCCCACACCCTCTGCTTTAAAATCTACACTAGAATTCAGAGTATATTGAAAGGTATTTTAAATATTTTTCATATAAGAAAAATGTTTACCTTCAAGCAAAACATGTACTTCCCTGTCAAAAAATTAAAGTCTTCTAAAAACTTACTACTCTACATTATCCCAAGTATGTGTATGAAGACACAAATGATGTGACTCTACTTTGTGTACAGAGACATTAAAAATTGTGCTCTATATGTGTACTATGAATTGAAATGCATTCTTCTGTCATATATAACATAAATTAGAATAACTTTTTTAAAAAGGAAAAAAAAACCCTTACTACTCTAAGTGTGGACCATGGTCCAGCAGCACCTTAGAGCTAGAAACGAAGAATCTCAGGCTTCATCCTAGACCCCTTAAATAAGAATCTGCATTGAATAACACTCCCAGTTACTAGTATACATTTAAATGTTTGAAAAAGAACTGGTTTTGAACCTCAAATACATATATTTAGTTCAATTATTATGTCATTTGATCTATGCAACAATATTGACTTTCTCTATAACTCCATTCAAAATTATGAGACTGCTTTTATCATTTGTGCTTTTTCTTCACCTCCATGGAACATTGCATGGAATGTGAGGTTATTTTTGATTGGGCCTCCACCACCTCACTGAGTTTCACTTCCCTCTCTGTGCATCCTTCTCCCTCTCAAGCTGTTTCAGATGTGCTATAATATTTGAAATTGACATTAAGAGGTTAAATGTGCACTGCATAGGGTTCTAGTTGGGCGTTCACTTTAACTACAGCACTGCCTGAAATATAAAATATAAGAATGATAAACAGATTGCTAGCCAGGAAGACATTGAACAGGCAGTTAAAGTGGAAAATATTCACAGTTTCACTAAGATTGGCCCAAGGCACCATGGAACATTCTCTTTCTTCATCTTTTTTTCCTTTATATAATCTGTTTATGGAATTCCCAATTCTACATGAACTGCCATTATGAGGAAATGGGCTTTGCTTATGGAGATAAAGATGGTAATTCAATTTAAAAAGAAGGATGAATAAGAAGAGAGATGAGAAAAAGGAATCCACACAATAGAAAACTGGTTACTTACAGCACAGGAGAAGACACAGATTTTAAAACCCAGAACAAGATTCCAAGTGGTAAGGGATAAGGAAATAGTCACAGATCTAGTCAGCTTTGAAGCCTGAAGACTCACACTCAGAGATATGAGGAATCCTGGCTCTTTGCTTAGTGGACGAAGCAACTCTTTCAGGGTCTTCTGCAACAAAGAATATAGGCAACTTTATATTTTAATTTTAGATATTAGCCAATATTCAAACTGATGGTTTTTAAAGCATTTTAATTGGGAAAACACTTAGAACTATATTGCTAAAAGCATAAGCTTTAAGATATTATAAATGATCAAAATATCACATTTTTAAAGCCCCAGTAATTTGAATTCAAACTTTGGCCATTGGTAATTATGAATCAGCTTGGATTTTGGAAAGAGAAGGAGAGAGAGAGAGAGAGAGAGAGAGAGAGAGAGAGAGAGATCTTAAAATGGCAAATTAGTATAAACAAAATGAAAAGAATGACCGAGGATGGCTACATATGCCTAATTATAAATTTACTATAATTAAGGTACATTTTCTTAATGAGTAATGATTTTGAGCATCTTTTCATATACTTATTAACTTTTGTATATATTATTTGGGGAATAGATTTTTTTGTTTAGGTTGTCATAATTTGGGGTTGTTGAAGTTCTTTATATTTTATCAGGTATATGCTTTAAAAATATTTTCTCACAATTTGTTTCCTATCGTCATTTTCCTAAAGGTGTCTTTTGAAGAGACAAATATTTTATTTTATTTTATTTTTAGAGAGAGAGAGAGAATTTTAATATTTTTTTATTTTATTTATTTATTTTTTTTTTAGTTTTCGGCAGACACAACATCTTTCTTTGTATGTGGTGCTGAGGACCGAACCTGGGCCGCAGGCATGCCAGGCAAGCGCGCTACCTCTTGAGCCACATCCCCAGCCCCAAATATTTTATTTTTATTTGTGTATTTTTTTATGTGATGCTGAAGATGGAACCCAGTGCCCCCCGCATGCAAGGCAAGCACTCTGCCACTGAGCTACAGCCCCAGCCAAATATTTTATTTTTATAAAGTCCAATTTATCACCTTTATCTTTTATGAGTTGTATTCTTGGTTCATATCTAAGAAATGTTTACCTAAAACAAAGTCATGAAGATTTTCTCTTTTGTTCTCTTCTAGAAGCTCTTCTAGAAGTTGTACCATGTTAGCTTGTACATTTAAGCCTATGATCCATTTTAACTTTATTTTTGTATATGATGTAAAACAAACATATTTGATTTTACATAAGAACATGTCATTGTTCCAGCATGATTTATTAAAAATTCTTCTCCCCGCTAAAAAAAAAGACAACTCATAAGCCTTCTAAAGAATTCTACTGCCTAAAGTCATAGATTACAGTGTAAGTTCAAATATAGATTTTTTTTTTCCGCTTTGAAGCAGTTATTTCAACTGGGCATGGTGGCCACGCACGCCTATAATCCCAGCAATTGGGGCCTATAATCCCAGCAATTTGGGAGGCTGAGGCCAGAGGATCCAGAGTTCAAAGCCAGCCTCAGAAGATTAGTGAGGCACCTGGCAACTCAGTGAAACCCTGTCTCTAAATAAAATATAAAAAAGGGCTGGGGGTGTGGCTCAGTGGTTAAGGGCCCTGGATTCAATCCCTGATACTAAAAAGAAAAAATAATAAACAAATAAAAGAAGAGGTATTTCAGTCCTTTGCACCTCAGTTTTCCTATTTGTCTTTTACTCATTCCCAGTCCTCATCTTACCTAATTCATAGGAGGTAATGACCCAATAGCCCCAATTTCTTTCTTTTTTTTCACTTAGTTAACCTAATTTTTTATTACTTTTTAAAATTTATATATGACAATGCAATGCATTACAATTCATATTACATATATAGGGCACAGATTTTTCATAAATTCATGTCTTCATACACGTACTTTGGATAACCATGTCCATCACATTCCACTGTCATTTCTAACCTCATGCCCCCTCTCTTCCCCTCCCACCCCTTGCCCTATCTAGAGTTAGTCTACTCCTCCCATGCTCCACCTCCCTACCCCACTATGAATCAGCCTCCTCATATCAGAGAAAACATTCGGCATTTGGTTTTTTGAGATTGAATAACCCCAATTTTTTTTTAATTTTCTTTTTATTTATATATGACAGCAGAATGCATTACAATTCTTATTACACATATACAGCACAATTTTTCATATCTCTGGTTGTGTACAAAGTATATTTACACCAATTCATGTCTTTATACATGTACTTTGGATAATAACGATCATCACGTTCCACCATCATTTCTAATCCCATACCCTCTCCCTTCCCCTCCTAGGAGGTGTTTCTAATGTCCTCATGAACCTGTCAGCTCTACTTAGGATGCAGTGTCCACTGTTCTCCTACCTGCTTTACTCCCCTCATTGATTTCCATTGCTTAATAAAATACCTTTGCATTTCACTCTTGCCACAGCTGCCAGTGTCCATTGCCAAAATTTAATTTTTAGCCAGTCAGTCACAGTGGTGCAGACCTATAATCTCAACTATTCAAGAGACTGAAGCAGGATGATCTCAAGTTTGGGGCCTGCCTCAGCAAATTAGTGAGACCCTGTCTCAAAATAAAAGGGACTGGACTGGAAATATAGCTCAGTTCGAATAGCCCCAATTTCTTTTCTTTTTTTTTTTTTTGTGAAGTTACATGTATTACATATCATTAGTGACCACAGATATATATATATTTCTTTTTTTATTGGTTGTTCAAAACATTACAAAGCTCTTGACATATCATATTTCATACATTAGATTCAAGTGGGTTATGAACTCCCATTTTTACCCCAAATACAGATTGCAGAATCACATCGGTTACACATCCACATTTTTACATAATGCCCCATTAGTAACTGTTGTATTCTGCTACCTTTCCTATCCTCTACTATCCTCCCTCCCCTCCCCTCCCATCTTCTCTCTCTACCCCATCTACTGTAATTCATTTCTCTCCTTGTTTATTTTCCCATTCCCCTCACAACCTCTTATATGTAATTTTGTATAACCCTGAGGGTCTCCCTCCATTTCCATGCAATTTCCCTTTTCTCTCCCTTTCCCTCCCACCTCATGTCTCTGTTTAATGTTAATATTTTCTTCCTGCTCTTCCTCCCTGCTCTGTTCTTAGTTGCTCTCATTATATCAAAGAAGACATTTGGTATTTGTTTTTTAGGGATTGGCTAGCTTCACTAAGCATAATCCGCTCTAGTGCCATCCATTTCCCTGCAAATTCCATGATTTTGTCATTTTTTAGTGCTGCGTAATACTCCATGGTGTATAGATGCCACTTTTTTTTATCCATTCATCTATTGAAGGGCATCTGGGTTGGTTCCACAGTCTAGCTATTGTGAATTGTGCTGCTATGAACATAGATGTGGCAGTATCCCTGTAGCATGCTCTTTTAAGGTCTTCAGGGAATAGTCTGAGAAGGGCAATAGCTGGGTCAAATGGTGGTTTTAGCCCCAATTTCTAACCAGCAGTCTGACAGGGATTTTTTTTCCCTGATTTTTTTAAAAAATATTGCAAATATATCTATCAACACTTATAAGAAATTACCAAAAACTATAAATTACATGAATTCATGAATTCAATACTTATAAAAACTGAGATAGTTAATAATAGTTTCTTATAGTTAATAACTACCTTTCTTCAGATAGTTTCTGAAGTCAAATAATGCATAACTGACTGAATGTTTTTTAAAATCATTAGGTGCTCAACTTTAAACTAAATGCAGCTTTTTATTGGGAAAAAATGAAGATTTTGAGTAATGGGAAGAACATATGTTTAAGGCATTCCATTTATTTTTTTCCTTATAATTAAAGTTATGTGAGTATGAAGGAATTTAATTAGCACATTCACATAATAGATTCATGCTAGAATGAAGAAACTAGAAATTAATAATATGTTTACCTTCTTCCAGGGCATAAAGGTGCAGCCTTAGGACTGCTTGTTTTCAGTCTTGGCAGGAAGGAAGTACTAGGGAAATCTATTTCCTGTTGCTACTAAGGTTAGTCTTCACACTCATAACAGTTTTTAGAATACGTATAGATGTCCTAAGAAATCAGTCACATGCTTCCTCTTTATTTTAAAATACAAAAGTCAAAGATTGTTGTACAAGATTTTGTAAAGTCTTCACAGATTAGAAGAAAGGAAACAGGTCTTTTTGGTGGCCAGAAGCACAAACTTGTTTTTACTAAAGTCGTGGTTTGAAGGCACATTATATATTTTCTATTCTGAAATAATTTTAGCTTAGAGACATGCTTAAAAGAATTATGCAAAGCATTCTTATACTCTTCACCCAAATTTACCAATTGTTAACTTTGGCACATTTTCCTCAAATCTCTCTTGCTGTCTACTTATATATACATACATATAAAAATTCTTTGAACCATTTGAAAATAAGTTATAGATATTGTCCCTTTTTATCCCTTTAAGACTTCAGGGAGCACCTCTTGAAAAAGGAGCATTCTCTTCTTCCATAGCTCCAGCAAAATGAACAATTTTGAGAAACTTGACACTGATGCTCTTCTATTCACATTCATATGTTACCTTTATTTAGCCACTTCAAATTCTAAGTAAGCAGACTAAGCATATCAACTAGACATTCAATTTCCTTTAAGGGATAATGGACAACCAGAACTTAAAAATAGTCATTTCATTTTCCAGAATGTACTAGGAATAGATTAGGAACCTAATTCACTGAACAAACATAATAGAATGCTTTCTGTTGTTCAAATAGGAAAAGAAAAAAATTCTTAAACTAAGATAATATAGTTTAGCTACCTACTAAAAATAGGATAACTAAGAGAATATACAAATGACAGAATTAATACATAAAGGATTCTTTTACTGTAGGATACCATCAAGGAAAAGTAGAAAGATCCTTTGTCTTGGAGACTCTGAACAAATTCGAATGTATTTGGAGTATAGGATTCTGATCTCACACACGCATAAATTTAACTCATTTGTTTTCATTTATCAAAGTTTAACTGTGGGAAAATATGCCAGTAGCATAGCAAAGGCTAAAGAACCAAAAAAGAAAGGTTTTTTTTCTCTTTTTTCCCCAAAAATTTAGTACAATATGTGGAGTAAAAAAAAAAGAACTTCTTGTCCTGGATCTCACTTGGTGCTCAACCTAAAAGCTGGCCATCATAGCAGGACAGTTCACAATGAAATTAAGAGTGGGAGGAAAGAGGGAATTAATAATTCAGTCAGTAAAGGATCTGCTGTGAACAATCTATTTGAAAAAAATCACAACCTTCTTTGTATGGCAGTTCAGATTGTTCAGGAACCCTTGGAAGATGTCCCAAGAGGTCAAGGTCCTAATGTTAAAGCCGATCTCACACAACTGAATAAAACACAGACATCTTGGCCATTTCCCTTAACAAAGCCTTGTGGAACAAGGAGCTCCAATAGCTTTCAAGAGAAATGGCCAACATTTAACTTTGCAAATGCATGTAAAACCTATTTAATGAATGCTTTCATGAGGAGAACATTCTGGTGAAATAAAAATAATGCCAGAATAAAGTTTAACCTAAGTACAATAGTACTAAGGTAGGCACAGTCTTGTATAGGCCAAATACAAGTGAAATTTCGGTTCTCTTATTTCTTTACCTGGATACAATTTTTTATTTCTAGTTAATCTTTCAGAATTTCAGTCACTAAAATGTCAAATTTATATCTGCAAAGGAGTCTCTTAAATTTTAAAATATATTGACCTCTATTGATTGCATCATAACTATATTATATAATTTGTAAGTTGCAGAACTTAATATGCTCTATGAACAATGAGCTCTCAAATGTTTCCAAGAAAAAAATAATTACAGAATATATGCTTAGTAGGTATTTATATTTGCCTACAGAATTTTCACTGCAACTAATACTGCACTTTCAAATTAGGTATATATTTTTAAACTTTTTTTACTAATTCTTTTAAAAACAATTTGTGTATATTTTAGGCAGTGTTTTAAAAGAAAACTCTTGACTATTTCTGGATCAATTAAAACAATTAGGTCTTATTTTTTATATAAGACATCTTAGAAACTACTAATTGTAAATTATGCAAATGATGTTTATGATCATTTGCTATACCCTCTGCATGGATATGTAAAGAAGTCTTCTGTTGATTTTGTGTAATCACATTAAGTATATTTAATTGAAAACATTTTGTTTTTAGGAAAAGTACATTTAATTAAGTTACAGATAAAGATAACAACTTAAGGGGCATGGCAGATAATTTAATTATAATGTTCATCCTGCAGATAAGAAAATTTGAAAAAGCAAAACAGCAAAACATCTAAATCAAACCAAATGGTGCGCCTTCTTTGTGCATCATATTTCCATGATGAACATGAGAAAGCAAAGAAATTTAACACAGTATGTACATTTTAATACTTACTTCATTCTTAGCTTCATTTTTAAGGGTAATTATGTCAAGTTTTAATCTGTTTTAAAAATATAATATCTGCTGATGATATTATAAATAAAATATATTAGTATAAAAATAAAATATACTGATAGACATCTTAACACATCCAATCAACCCACATGTTTAAATTGTAATATTTAGTTCCCAAGTTAAAATTTTTTTTATTTTTTTTTTATTGTTGGTCATTCAAAACATTACATAGTTCTTAATATATCATATTTCACAGTTTGATTCAAGTGGATTATGAACTCCCATTTTTACCCCGTATATAGATTGCTGTATCACATCAGTTACACTTCCATTGATTTACATATTGCCATTCTAGTGACTGATGTATTCTGCTGTCTATCCTATTCTCTACTATCCCCCTTCCCCTCCCCTCCCCTCCCCTTTTCTCTCTCTACCCCCTCTACTGTAAATCATTTCTTCCACTTGTATTATTTTTCTCTTACCCCTCCTTTCCTCTTATATGTAATTTTGTATAACCCTGAGGATCACCTTCCATTTCCATGCGATTTCTCTTCTCCTCATCCTTGTCTAGAAGCTGTATCATGTTTTCCTGTACCCTACTGCAGAAGCTCTGATTTTTTTTTCTAGTTGACCATTCTTTTTAAAATTTTAACTTGGGGTTAAAAAAAAGAGCACCCCAAGTTAAAATTTTAAAAAGAATGGTCAACTAGAAAAAAAATCAGAGCTTCTGCAGTAGGGTACAGGAAAACATGATACAGCTTCTAGACAAGGATGAGGATTTGGGGGTTTTATTCACATACAAAATCATTACAGATTCCAAGAAGAATCAGAGAAACTTTGGATTCTCTGTGATGTTTCAAATCTTTACTGCATTGCCCACGGAAAGAACAGCAGCCTTTAACATTTATTTGATGGTCATTTGCATGGGCAGAAATTGAAGGCACCTACCAAGCTGCATAAACCAAAAGCTTTATATTCTTGACTTTCTCCTCTTCCAATGTCAAACACCCATGTTTTCATTATACTCTTCAAACTTGTATCAATAAAAAGCATCAGAGTTGTTTAAAAATAAATGATTGGCATGCATGATAGTGATTACTAGAGTTTGGTAAGTGTTTCAGGGAGGATAGATAGAGGGAGGTTGGGTAATGTGTACCAAAACACAATTAGACATAACTAAAAAGTTCTAGTGTTCTATGGCATAGCAGGGTGACTAGAGTGCACAATAACCTATTGTATATTTTATGAATGACTACATGAAAGGATCTAGAAGTCTCCAAATACAGAGTAATGATAAGTAGAATAGAAATGCTAATTACCTGGATTAATTCACATAATATATATTGTAAACATGAATTAAAATATCACATGGACCCTAAATATATGTATAATTGTTATGTGTTAATTTAAAATTGCTTTTAGAAAAGATTTAAGGAGATGGAAATATTAAGTACATTGATTTGAATATTACACACTGTATACGTGTATCAGATTATCACACTGTACCACATTGTTTATATAATTAAATAATAATTATTTTTTAACAAAACATCAGAGTGAGGAGTTGTGATCACAACAAATTAGAGTGACTTAGGAGCAATTAAAGTTCTCTGCTTACCAAACTTCCTAAACTATTATGACCAGTTCTTTTCTCCAAAAGTACCTGCAATTTTGAGTATACTCATGCAAATTATTCATTTTTTGGCTCATAAGATAAATTCCTAATCTAGGAATAATCATTCCTCTACTAAACATTTTTCTGCAGATTAAGAAATCTTTCTATTCTTTGAAGGTTATAAATATCAAAAATGTGGGCAACCTTTCTGTGGGAACTTTTGGGGAGTAAAAACACAATGATGGATATTCCACAGTGTTTGAACTCCAAAGTAGGCACACGTTTGTAGAATTCCATCAAACTATTCATCAACGTATGTACTGAAATCTGATCATTTGATTTTTAATTCCAACTCTAACATGAGAAAGAGCCCCAAAGAGAAATGCCTTAATCTTTCCCAGTTTCTTTTTTAGTGGTTTTCTTTGGTGCATTGTAGTTTTACATTAATAGTGGGATTCATAGTGACATATTTGGACATGCATGCAGCTTAATTTGATCAATTTCATTCTCTAGTACTTCCCCTTTCCTCTTCCCTTCCCCAGATTCCCTTCCTCTACTTTACTAGTCTCCCTTCTATTTTTTTTAATTAGTGCATTATAATTATACATAAAAGTGGGTCCCAGCCTCTTTTATTTTATTCAGACGTTATACTTAGCTCATAATGTCAAAAGAATGATCTTGAAAATAATTGTGCAACTTTTGTGGCCATAATGGTACTCAACCATTCTTTAATTATAAGTGTCAGAATTCTATAACAAGGGTCCTGAAGGAAAGGTGCTGCACAGACAGGCACGGTGACTCAATGCTAACAGAGTTGCCTTACTCTCACTCTCCAGGCCTTTTCCTCCAGTTTGTGAACTCGTGTTCACAAGATGGGCATCTTTACTTCCCATCACACATTAGATTGCTCTAGCTCTTCTCTTCCTGGTTTCCATTAACTGGAATATCACATCTTCAGCTTCAAGAGAAGGTAGAGAAGTTAGTGTTCAGCTTTTGCAGCAGCTTCTATGCTGAATGTGCCCCAAGGAGATAGATGGTTGTGGGAATGGGTGTTGGAAAAAATAACCAAGAAGATCTACCATATTTGCTTGGAAGAACTTTGGGGAGTATGTTAGTACTGTCCTTACATTCCCCCATAACAAAGTATATTGATTTTACTCTACATAGTGTGCACTTATTTTTCTCCTGGGGTTTCTTACTTTATCCACTCCCATAAACCTCTCACTCTGGTCTCAGCAGCAAGAGGTAACATGTTGTTTCACCAAAGTTTCTTAGTCTGCCTTTTGAGAAACCTGGTGCAGGCATCCCAAACAACAGGAGCATTTCTCAGGATCACTGTAAGAAAGATAAAAATGAACATGCAATTGCTTTAGTGAAAGCCATTTTAAAGGTTTTTTTAATTGATAATAATTTCATGAATAAATAACTTTTATATAATGGTTCCTTTAAAGAACTATCCTGTAAAGAGTTGATTATAGCAAAATATGTTGCCTGAGTCTACAAAACCTGACTCTCTTATACATGTTCCTTCTGCTAGCTCACACAGGTTTACTTAATCTTTTTTTTTTTTTTTCCGGGTGATTTCTTCCCATGCCTTCCTTTGGTGTCAACTTTTATTTTTTTTTATTTTTTTTATTGGTTGTTCACAACATTACAAAGCTCTTGACATATCATACTTCATACATTAGATTGAAGTGGGTTATGAACCCCCAATTTTACCCCAAATGCAGATTGCAGAATCACATCGGTTACACATCCACAATTTTACATAATGCCCTATTAGTAATTGTTGTATTCTGCTACCTTTCCTATCCCCTACTATCCCCCCTCCCCTCCCCTCCCATCTTCTCTCTCTACCCCATCTACTGTAATTCATTTCTCTCCTTGTTTATTTTCCCATTCCCCTCACAACCTCTTATATGTAATTTTGTATAGCAATGAGGGTCTCCCTTCATTTCCATGCAATTTCCCTTTTATCTCCCTTTCCCTCCCATCTCATGTCTCTGTTTAATGTTAATCTTTTCTTCCTGCTCTTCCTCCCTGCTCTGTTCATAGTTGCTCTCATTATATCAAAGAAGACATTTGGTATTTGTTTTTTAGGGATTGGCTAGCTTCACTAAGCATAATCTGCTCTAGTGCCATCCATTTCCCTGCAAATTCTATGATTTTGTCATTTTTTATTGCTGCATAGTACTCCATGGTGTATAGATGCCACATTTTTTTTATCCATTCATCTATTGAAGGGCATCTGGGTTGGTTCCACAGTCTAGCTATTGTGAATTGGTTGGTTCCACAGTCTAGCTATTGTGAATTGTGCTGCTATGAACACGACGATGTGGCAGTATCCCTGTAGCATGCTCTTTTAAGGTCCTCAGGGAATAGACTGAGAAGGGCGATAGCTGGGTCAAATGGTGGTTCCATTCCCAGCTTTCCTAGGAATCTCCACACTGCTTTCCATATTGGCCGCACCAATTTGCAGTCCCACCAGCAATGTACAAGTGTACCTTTTTCCCCACATCCTCGCCAGCACTTATTGTTACTTGACTTCATAATGGCTGCCAATCTTACTGGAGTGAGATGGTATCTTAGGGTGGTTTTGATTTGCATTTCTCTGACTGCTAGAGATGGTGAGCATTTTTTCATGTACTTGTTGATTGATTGTATATCCTCCTCTGAGAAGTGTCTGTTCAGGTCCTTGGCCCATTTGTTGATTGGGTTATTTGTTATCTTATTGTCTAATTTTTTGAGTTCTTTGTATACTCTGGATATTAGGGCTCTATCTGAAGTGTGAGGAGTAAAAATTTGTTCCCAGGATGTAGGCTCCCTATTTACAATGAAAACTACAGAACCCTAAAGAGAGAAGTAGAAGAAGATCTTAGAAGATGGAAAAATATACCCTGTTCATGGATAGGCAGAACTAACATCATCAAAATGGCGATATTACCAAAAGTTCTCTATAGGTTTAATGCAATGCCAATCAAAATCCCAATGGCATTTCTTGTAGAAATAGATAAAGCAATCATGAAATTCATATGGAAAAATAAAAGACCCAGAATAGCAAAAGCAATTCTAAACAGGAAGTGTGAATCAGGCGGTATAGGGATACCAGATTTCAAACTATATTACAGAGCAATAGTGACAAAAACAGCATGGTACTGGTACCAAAACAGGCGGGTGGACCAATGGTATAGAATAGAGGACACAGAGACTAATCCACAAAGTTACAACTATCTTATATTTGATAAAGGGGCTAAAAGCATGCAATGGAGGAAGGATAGCATCTTCAACAAATGGTGTTGGGAAAGCTGGAAATCCATATGCAACAAAATGAAACTGAATCCCTTTCTCTTGCCATGCACAAAAGTTAACTCAAAATGGATCAAGGAGCTTGATATCAAATCAGAGACTCTGCATCTGATAGAAGAAAAAGTTGGCTCCGATCTACATATTGTGGGGTCGGGCTCCAAATTCCTTAATAGGACACCCATAGCACAAGAGTTAATAACAAGAATCAACAAATGGGACTTACTTAAACTAAAACGTTTTTTCTCAGCAAGAGAAACAATAAGAGAGGTAAATAGGTTTACTTAATCTTTATCCCCATCTTCCACAGGATTTGCTTTTATATGTAAATAGGTAATGCTAAGCAAATGCAACTCCTCTCTTAGAGGGATATAGAATAACAGGCACTTTTCAGTGGCTTGTAACATTGAAAAAAAAAAAAAAATCAAATGCCATGACCCCAGAACACCTTAGCCAGTGCTATGCAGGCATGCCCCTCAGGCTGCATTTCAACAATAACAGGAAGGCCACAAACTCAGAAAAACAACTCCCCATTGACACATGGAGGCCTATATTTCCACCACTAGAGTTCCATTTTGATGATATAAAGCTTTCACCCATGTCAAAAAGTAGGTACCACTGGAAATAATGTTCATTTAAACTGAAATCAATTAACTCTACCTTAGTGTAAATGAATCTGGAGTGATTTCCTGTTATGATAGCTCATGAATGGGGTACAGAGGTGAAGAACATTACTATACATAAGCAATATGTCATATCCAGGAACATCACCCATTACTGCCCTGATGTCCAAAAGGTAGATGCAAAAGGATAATTTGAAACTGTAATTTCTTAGGGGAAGAAGAGACTAAGCTCTGTGGCATGTTCAATTTCTGAAAATTTAGTCACGTATGATTTGTACAAACTTTTCTTTTTGTGTTTCATGCATCAATTATAGAGCATCTTTTACAACTCTAGAAATTAAGACATCTCCAAGCATACCGCTATTTTAAATAATTGAAGAATACACAAGAGGGACACAAAAGCTAATAATATCAGATATCATTATGTTTACCTAAAACTAAATTTTACCAGAATTGTAGACTTTCAAAATCACTGCCCACATGTATCTGGTAGCCCTGGAGCAGTTACTGTCTCCTGCTAAAGTTTCCTTCACAAATGCAAGGAAAAAAGTGTCCTTGGAGGGGAAGAAAAAGAAACCAGTGCCATTCTGTCATCTGTAGTCTAGTCTAGCTTTATCCCAGATTTGCTCATGATTGTCACACACCTGGAAGGTCTCATATTTGCCTTTGGTCTCTCTTTTGCCATTTCAATCCCTGATGGATAAGGCGAGTCCTATGAAATCATAAACACTGCCCCAGCCTCTTCCAACTATAAATAAAAATAAAAGTAATTCATGCTTACTTTCTCAACAGAGGAGGAAAATCCAAAGTTATGCTTACTCAACTTTAATGAAACGATATTTTAATAACTAGCTACTTTCCCTCTGAATGTATAATAGTTTTGAAGCTTTTGTAAAGAATCAGACTCAAGTTTTCTCTTAATGATCTATTATACTTTTAGAGAACTTCATGAACCTAGAACATAAATTATACAGATTCACAATAGTTATTTACTCGTAAACAAGAGATAGGGAAAGAAAAGAGCAGTTTGTGCGTTATGGAAAATTACAGTTTTCAACATCCATTATTTTCTTCATGAATGGAGCCTTAAATTCATGGGAAGGAAAAAAAATCCCTGAGTATTTGCTAATGTTGTGGTTTATTCCAGCAGTTGCTTCAGATCAGATCATACAGTTCTCATTCATTCACTTGGTTTGTGAAACCAGTTACTCATGGTCACTCAACTTCTTTCCTATTGGATCCTAACAAAGGCATTGACCACGACTATTGTTCTCAAAGGTTAAAATGCCCCCAAGAACCACTACCTCACTGCCAAAGTATGTCCAAGTCATAGGAACAAACTCAGCAATATGATCAACGTTTCCTGGAGAGGAAATTTGGAGACCTGAATTTTAATCTGATCTGTACAACTAACTAGATGAGAAAAACTCAGTCAATTGTCCTATCTTGATGTCTGTCCCATATATATATATATTTTTTTTTAAATAAGTGAACAGTTATCTAACATAGCTTTTCCTCAACTATGATCCAAAACACTAAATTTTTTATGAAAAGTTTGTTCAATTCTGAGACTACATACCTTTCTCTAAGGAACATTAATACTGCAAAGCTTCTGAGAATAGCTGCAGTAGTGCTTAACTTTGTTCAACCCACCCAGAATATTTTACATTTTTTTGTAATCTAATACCTCTTAACATCTGTGGAACATGTATTAAGAAATGCTTGCTGTACTGGCAATTTTCCAGCTATGTTCTGCAGATCCTTCTAGAGATTTCCAGGTAAACATAGTAAGAAGTGGGGAAGGAGCAGAGAGGTGGAGAGGAAAGGATCAGCAGATAGGATACTGGGTTAGAGGCTTTCTTTCAACTTTTTACTTTCTGGTCTCTAATAAATAACATTTTGAATAAAGGAATCTATGACTCAAAAACGGTTTATCTAGAATCCTTTGACTTAGAAATTATTTATTTCTAGTTGAACTGACATTTTACACACACTACGTGATTGCAAAGAAAGGGACTTCAGTCCTTCTAAGACAGTTTCTTGTGGTACATTGAATTATTGTCCCTGATTATTCATACCGTCGATCCCTTACTATGCTTTCCTGAAGGTAGACTTTATATCTCCACGCCACTGGTTTGGGTTTAACCTTGTGACTTGCTTTGACTGAGGGGACATAAGTGTCTTAAGTGCTTTTGTGTTTATGTCTCCCTTGAGCTCTCTTCACCATGAGAAAAGCATTGCTCAGATGGTGGGTGCTCATAGGCCAAGGGCAGGAAGTAGAAGATCCATGAAGCCCTGCAGAGACCAACGAAACTCCAGCCAACCCACAAGCCTCGGGTAATATCAGTGAGAAATTTATGTTTATTGTTATAAGTCTTTGAAATTTAGAGGTTGTTAATCAACACAGCAAAAGTTGATTGCTATGATGTTAAAGCAAGTGTCTACAATATTACCCTTGAATGGTTTTAAACTAGACATTAAGGTTCAGAATAGAATATGCCAATTTTTCTAGTATTTTTTCAGTAAATTTGCCTAACTTTCAAAAAATACAATAATGCTCTCCTCTCTCTACACGTACATCCCATTCTTCCTCCTCTAAGAAATGCTTTATCCTCCATAATTCACAGAACAATCAGAGGTTAACATAATGCCAATAAAACACTGCATATAATTTTCCATCAGGGAAATATTTTTTTTCCTTTGTTCATAAGGCCAAATACTGCTTTGGGGGAAAGGATTTAATAGGAAAATTTTAATATGTATATCCATGCCTATAATTGTCTTCAGAGACCTTAATCAGGTCAAATTAAAATTCAGCTATGTTTAATCAAGCTGTAAATCAAATGAGAGCCTTCCCAACCAGCAAACATGAAAAGAAGTCTAGGGGAAAATAACTGTATTCCCTCCATCCTAAAAATTGAAAGCACATCTACTAACAACAGATACATAGTTTATGAATAACTTTCACTTTACTCAAGTGCTTTAAACTTATAAGACAGTTTTACACAAGCAGTTTCTCATAGAAAGTGGAATGACTATGGAATTATTCCACTTCATGGAAAGTACAGTCAGAAAAACACTCACCTTGGAGCAAAAGTCCACTAGTTAGTTATCAACCCATGGGGCGGTACCAGAAAATGAATAATGCAAGATTTATGAAAGTGAGCTAGCCTTTCTGAATTAAACGAGTGCAAAGAAAAGAAGGAAAACTCGGAGAAAACTTGTATGAGAGCGATAATAGACAAAACAGCAGGGAGATTTCATTTCCTGAATGCTGATTCTTGGAGTTTGTGATTCTTTTGAAAAGGAATAAGAAAGGGATTTGTGAACTACAGAGGAAGATGATGTTCTCTTACTTATGCAATTAAAAAATACCAATATTGAGTATTAAGTGCCAACTATGAAACAGTAAAGATGGAATGAAATAATATAAATAGGGCACAGAGACCTAGCACAGTACGTGACATGCCCACTTTACAAGTGAGACAAAAACTCCAGCGTTCAAATCTCATGTTCTTTCAACTATTAAAAAATTGGATTAAAAAAATCAATACAGTAGACAAATGTTTAGTCAAATTAAGAAAAAAATAAATGAAAAAGATTCAACTAACATCAGAAATGAAAGAAGGAACATTATAACTGGTGTCACAGACTAAAAAGAACTCAAAGGAGACTGTGAACAAATGTACACCAACAAGTCAGATAACCTAGAAGAAATGTATAAATTTCTAGAAACATACAACTTACCAGGACTGAAGCATGAAGAAATAGAAACCTCAACAGACCTGTAACCAGCAGGGAGATGGTATTGGTTATCAAAAACGTTGTAACAAAGAAAAGCCAAGGACCAAATGGCTTCATTAGAGAATTCTGCCAAACAGTTAAAGAACAATTAAAACCAACTCTCCTCCATCTCCTCCAAAACTTGAAGAAAAGGGAACACTCTTGGTATAGATGGGATATGTATGTCCCCAGAGGTTCAGGTGCTAGAAGCTTGGTCCCCGGTGAGGTGGTATTGAGAGGTGGTGAAACCTGTTAAGAGGTGGCCCCAGTGGGAGGTAATGGGGTCTTGACTGCCTTGAAAGGGATTAACGTTGGTCTCACAGATCAGGTTGGGTCTCAGAGAAATGGGTTGGTTCTGGTGAGAAAAGGTTGTTATGATGAGTGAGGCTGGCCCCCGCCTTCTCTCTGCTCTCTTCCTTTCTCACCTTGCAGCCTCTTGCTTCCTCTCCTGCCATGTAATGCCTTCTACCATGTCATAATGCAGCCATGAGACCCTCACTAGATTAGGCTACACAATCTTGGGCTCTCAGTCTCCAAAACCATAAGCCAAAGAACCCAAACAGACCTTTCTTTATAACACTCAATGTTGTGTCAGGTACTCTGTTACAGCAATACAATACAGACGAAGGAAACTTCCAAACTCATTTTATGAGGTCAAGCATTACCCTGATACAAAAACCAAATACACTACAAGAAAACTATAAACCAGTATCTCTGTGATGAACATAAAATAAAAATCTTCAACAAAATACTAGCAACCAAATTGAATAGCACATTGAAAGGGTTATGCATCATGACAAAGTATAACATATCCTCAGATCGCAAGGATCTTTCAACACATAAAAAGCAATGATGAAATATGCCATATTAACCAAAGAACACCAACAACAAAATACAATACAATCTCAGTTGATGCAGAAAAAAAATTGACAAAATTTAACACCTATTCTTAAAAAGAAAGAAAGTATTCAGCAAACTAGGAACAAAGGAAACTACCTCAACTAATGAAGACCATATGAAAAGACCACAGCTAATACCACACTCATTGAACAAAAACTGGAGGTTTTTCCTTTGAGAACAGGAAAGAGACAGGATGCCTGCTCTCCTTACTTTTATTAAGCCATCCCAGTTAGGCAAGAAAAAGAAATATAAGGCATCCAAATTAAAACGGAAGAAATGAAAATATCACTGATCTTAGATGAGATAATCTTGTATATAGAAACCCCTAAATATTCTACAAATAAGTTCTTGGAACTAATAAAAGAATTCAGCAAAGTTGCAAGATACAAAATCAACAAACTATATGATAATGATAAGCAATTTAAAATGGAAATTTAGGAAACAGTACAATTTATAATAGCGCCAAAATAATAAAATGCTTGGGAATTAACTAAGGAGGTAAAAGACTTGTACTCTGAAAACTGCAAAACATTGATGAAAAAAATTTTAAAAGACAAACAAAGGACCAGGCATCTCATGTTCATGGGTTAGATGTTTTAACATTGTTAAGATGTCCATACTATTCAAAGTAATCCTCAGATTTAATGGAATACCTATCAAAATCTCAATGGCATTTTTTTACAGAAATAGAAAAAGCAATTCTAAAGTTCATAAGGAACCACAAAAGACCTCAAATATACAAATTGATCTTGAGAAAGAGCACACTTGAAAGTCTCACACTTCCTAATATCAAACATATTTTAAAACCACAATTCCAATAGAGTGGTACTGGCACACAGACAGTCATATTGAACAATATAGTAGAAATAGATAACCTAGAAATAAACCCTCGGGTGCATGGTCAGATAATCTTCAACAAGAGTACAAGACCATGCAAAAGGTAAAAGACAGTCTATTTAACAGATGGTGCCAGGAAAAGAGGAAATCCATATGCAAAAGAATGAAGTTATGCCCTTACATTTCACCGTCTATAAAAATTAACCCATGATGGATTCAAGACCTAAGTGAAAGACCTGAAACTATAAACTCCTGGAAAAATGTAAGGGAAAAGCTTCATGCAATTGGATTTAGCCAGGATTTCTTGGCTAGAACATCAAAAACACAGGCAACAAAAGTAAAATTAGACTATTGTAACTTCGTCAAACTTGAGAATTTCTGTGAGTCAAAGAACGAATCACAGAGTGAAAAAAACAAACTGAAGAATGGGAGAAAATATTTGCCAATCATATATCTGATAGAAGATTAACACCCAGAATACACAAAATCAACAAAACAACTCAACAACAAAAACAAATAATCTGAGAAACAAAACTGGGCAAAGAACTTACACAGATATTTCTCAAAAGACAACATACAAATAGCCAGCAAGTACTTGAAAAGATATGCAACTTATCATTACAGAAATGCAAATTGAAACTACAAGGAGCTTTCACCTCGTACCCCTTAGAATGGCTATTATTTTTTTTTCTAAAAAGCATATAGAATAACAAGTGTTTCTAGGATATAGAGAAATTGGAACTCTCAAGTACTGTTGATGGGAAAACCAAATGGAATGGGCTCTCTGAAATACAATACAGCCACTCCTCAAAAGAAAACAAAATGAAGTTACTACACAATCTCAACAGCTATCATAGTGCTGCACACCTGTAACCCCAGTGACTCAGAAGACTAAGTCAGATTGGACTAGGTTTCCCACCATAACAACAGAATTTAGCTTTATTTATTCTTGACATCTTTACTTCCCTTAAAGGCCCTGTCTCCAAAACAGTCACATTTGGAGGTGTACTAGAGGTTGCGGTTTTAACATGTGAATTGGGAGTGAGGGAGCACAATTCAGTCCACAACAATTACTCATCGAGATTAGTTTCTTAGTTGCACATGTGGATTGTACTAAATAAAAATGGACCCCCCCCCAAAAATAAAAACAGTTTACATCATATGAAGGCAAAGTAAGAGATTTATGATCATCTTATGATTCTAGCATCACTATCCACTTACGCTTCAAACCAAATTTTTGGAGGAAATGACTTTAGGAATTCACAATTACACAAATTATATATTTATACAGATCCAGTCTCTTTTGCCTGTTTGGTTGGCTGTTTTACATTTTAATCAGTATCAGGAAAAAACATCAAAGAGGATGCTATCAGGGCCAAGTGAAAGTTTAGAAGAATATCTCTACAATCTGTAAGTTTGTTCCCAAGAGATCTTACAACACCCAGGGGCAGGCTGAAAGCAAAACGTTTCCTCCAAAGATTTTAGTATTCTGGTCTCCAGACTTACTCTAGATTGGGAAGTCCCTAAGTATTTTCAAATGAAGTTTAAAAAATCTACAAATATTTCAGAAGGGTCTTTTGTAATATTCTAGATGAACATTAGATAAAATTTTATTCCCTGGGAACTATATATATTTTCCTTTTTTCTAAGTTCATTTTCAAGTCATTCCAATAAGACCTTCAACTGCCATTACTTTTCCCTTAAGAATTTCACCACACTTACCTTCCTAATGCTGACCAGTTTTCTTAGTAGTTGCCTAACTTCAGCAAATATTTCTAACAGACCAGAGGAGTATGAATTGAATATGCACAGGCACTCCTATTCCTGACAAAATACAGCTAAGGATTTATCTTTAATTCAAGGGTCTGACTAGTATATCTAATTGCAAACTGGTATCTGGGCTTGTTGGGTTAGTTTCTCTAAAGGAAAATTCATAGTTTTGAGGGGAAAACCTCAACTCATATCTTTGCATAATGTATGAACAACTATAGGTTAATACATTTTCAATAATATAATTAGGCATTCCCTTTTCAATAATATAATTAGGCACATCTTTTAATCTGTAAAATTAAAATATGGGATCACTTAGAACCATTTCTAAATGAATGAGAAAATGAGATTTTTCAAATTTAAATAATATTTGAGGAAACAGTCTACCATAGTAAGAACATCTTTACTCAGATAGATTTAATGTTTCCATCCATTATATTTTCAAACATACAAATTCATGAATGTAATACACCAGGTATTATTTATGAAGGACTAAGTTTTTCTTCCTTGATTCTCACAACTATTGATCTACATAGAATGTTCTTTAATAAGTTCCATACTTCCATGTGTAAATCAAAGTGCTAATTAAATATTTAATTTAAACACCTTCCAATAATACATCAATAATATCCTCAACTACAGTTTACTACACTTTTTTAAAAAGTCATTCTAGCCAGGCATAGTGGCGCATGGCTATAATCCCAGTAACTTGGGAGGCTGAGGCAGGAATATCAAAAGTTTGAGTCCAGTCTTTGCCACTTAGCAAGATCCTATCTCAAAAGAAAATTTTAAAAAGGCTGGGGGTATAGCTCTCAGTGTTACAGGACCTCTGAATCCAAGAAAGAAAGAAAGGTGAGGGGAGGGAAGGAGGGAAGAAAGGAAGGAAAAGAGATAGAAAGAAAGAAGGAAAGAAGAGAAAAGAAAAATAATATGATTTTAATTCAATGGGAACATCAATGTACATTCACTGGAATATCAATAATACTCTTACTATATTTAGATGATGTGATTAGAGTGGTAAATTTCAAATAGAATGAAGTATTGTCAAGTTTTCCACTACCAACCTGGCAATGCTAGCACATAATACTTTTCTACTTCCTGAAAAGTCCAGAAATTGCATAAATCATAGTCAAGAATTTAAAAATATACATCAATGAAATACTGATGATGGCAACAAATGTTCCTTTATGTTGTTGTGTTGTCATTTTGCTGAAGAAATACTGTTTTATGGCTCCCAGCTTAGACTGGACCTTTGTGCCTGTTGAAACAGCATACCATGGGGGAGGGGTACATAAATTGGAGAGAGGTTGTACCTAATTACCACCTTCCATGTAACATGTGGAACTCTGATTTCTTGTTGGCTGCTGGGGTCATCAGAGCAAGACACATATGGGAGCACTAATCCCAGGAAATGCCTCTGTCAGAAGTTCTAAAACATGCGAGGAGCTCAGGACAGCCATTGAAATAAACCCTCACCCTCTACTTAAGGCTGGCACAAGGCCAACACCTTCACCTCAGAATTGCTTCTTTTCCTCCCAACCTACTTTGTGACTATCTTTTCTTATTAATTTCATGGACTTATGAAATGTAAATTAATTTTAGTATTAGGCTAAGAAGAACATTGAAATGAAAATATGGAGTCACATACAGCGCATGAGAGGGTCAAATAAAAAATGATTTTAGATGGTTTTTACCATTGCTTGCTTGCTTGAGTGAGAGGCTGATTGCACTTATAATTGATTTCTGTGATTCCATTTCACCATTAAAACATTACCAGGTCATCAATGATTCTGCCTTTGGTCAGAAAGCCTCTCCTGCTGAGGCTCCAATCTAATCTTATGAAAAAAAATGACATGTTTATGTATAAAAGCTGGCTTTCTGACTGCATTTGATGGTTGGCAGGAACTGGAAAGGAAACAAGCTATCCAACAACCACATTACCAAGAAGCCAGGCTTCTTTTGCAAGATTTGTTCCTAATTCTTTTGAGGTTAGAGAGCAAAATGTGATAAGAATGAAGATTGCTTCTGACACTGTTAATGTTCTGCTCGCCTCTCTCGACACTCTCCCATTATCTCATGAACTCCCTGAGACTCAGCAATCACATTTATGTGGTTAACTCTGGCCCATCTCTTGCCCCACCTTCCAGACCAGCTCTGCAACTTCATGCTTGACATTTCCACCCTTGTGCTCAGCCACACCTCTGGCTCCAACATGTGTTCAAAATGGCACCTCTCATCTCTGCCCTCTCTGTGCCTTCCTTTCCCAGACTCCATAGATCTCTTCTCGTTTTTTCAATATCCTGTTTACCGCCATTATCAGTCGCCCATCTTAGTGGTCACTATGGACACTTCTTCCATTGATTCCCGCGTTGATTCCCCATCGGCCTCTCTATTTCGAGCTACACTTTTGTTTTTGTGTAACTGTCAGTCCTATCTTCTGCTTGAAGATGTGACTACCTGCAGCAAAGTCATCACAGGCAACCATTGTCCCAGAAGGTGCATTTGTACAAATCAAAAAGGCAGTCAGGCTGGGGTTGTGGCTCAGAGGTAGAGCGATTCCGTAGCATGTGTGAGGCCCTGGGTTCAATCCTCAGCACCACAGAAAAAGATAAATAAATAAAATTATTATGTCGAACTAAAAATTTTAAAAGAAGTCAGTTCCTGAGCTGACATGTTGGAGTGTTGGGCCTACATTAAAAAAAAAAAAAAAAAAAAAAGTCCATCTTCAAGACACTTATCTTCCATCTCTCAGGAAACTTTGTTATTATGCAAAATACTTAGATGACGGTAGCATGGTCATAATAAACACAGAAATCCACAGAGTCATCACATGAAGGGCACTCTCTAAGATTTTAAAGTACACAATCTGCACACAGCACCAGGCAGCCCTGTGATTCTGCTGTCCCTCAATTCCAGACATTTTAATGGCCCCTTGTCATTTGTGAAAGTAAGTGCACCTGTGTTGGCCTGCGGGAGACACTGTGCTTGGCTTTGGCCTGTGTCTCTGCTGTTATCTCCTAGTCCTTACCCCACCCCCCAGCCCCGCATGCCTGTTCTCCACTCCACCTGGCACACGTTCTCAGAACTGACTCACACTTGCCTCTCATCTTGCCTTTATCATTTATCTGCCTGGTACGCCCTCCCTTTTCTTGTAACCTGTACATCCAACCTTTTCTTCCAAATGTCATTTCTTCCACAAAGCCTTATCTATCTCCTACCCAAACAGAAAGTGAGCATTCTTTTCTCTGAACTCAACTTTGCTTATACCTCAGTTACTGTGTGTGTGTGTGTGTGTGTGTGTGTGTGTGTGTGTGTTGCCTTTTATTACAGTTACTGGCTTATTTGATTGATTCAGTACCAGCTGGTAAACTCTTTCAGATGGCAACTATGTCTCAGTTTAGGTCTTCAAGTCCAAGCCCAAGATTTTATGCAGATTTTTAAAAGTTCACTAAATTGAACTAAAACAGTAAGGTCTTACTCCATGGATATATTGTATTTTTGTGATTCATTTCAAGAATTCCTATTCCTTAGGGACCTTATAAAAAATGTTTTATTTCATATTTAATTGCCAAAAATATAATCAATAACTATGTTTCCAATCTTTGTACCTGCATTTCATTCTATTTTCTTTACTTCTGCAATAGCTGGGTGACCTTCCACTGCTATTCTATTCATAATTTCTATAACATGTGTTTACTATTTCATTGTTCTCGGCCAAACAAAATCAAACAGGATTTTTTCTTTATCTTGTAAAGTCAGTCCATCCTTCATTTTATAGGTCTTCATTCCACAACACCTTCAGTGTAAATAAATAAGACAGATTTTGCAGGGAAGGCAGAGGTAGTTTCTTATTCAAAAAAGGACAGATCGAGGTCATAAATAATTATAGGATTGGAAGCAACTTTTATCTTCTATCTGCTGAAACTACAATGCCACTGTGAGTTTTAAAGAGATCAATATCTCAACCAATTTGGGAACTTTTAGTTCATTTTATCACCTTGCTGTTAAACTATGGTAATGATAAGTGCTAATGCTAATCATTACCATATTTGATTTCATTTGGATTAAGTTATAAATGTCTGATAAATAACACAGCTTTCTAAGATTATCTATGTATATTTTTTTAGGCCCATGGAACCCTAGATATGTGTCAAAACTAGACCCTGTATACTAACTAGTGGTGGCACAAAGACATAAATGCAAATAAATTAACAATATTTATACTTTAAAATCACTTGAAAATTCCTGCTATCTCATACTTTCTGCATTGATTGAGTCTAACAAATAAATACAGACCTTTATATTCAATTGCCCTTGATAAACTAATTTTCTCCATTTTTATCAAATTAAGAATACATTTTCCCTTTTCATTTTGGCTCTGAGAAAGATCAGTTACCTGAGAATTAATTTTTACATTTCAGGTCTCCAAATACACAGTAACCCAGACACTGTAAAACTCATAAGATGTAAATTGAAATCATAGGGATTTAAAGGCCTCTTGGCCTAACATCCCCACTCTGAATCCTTGCTAGTTTCTCTAACACTTGGCCATCTCAACTTCTCTTGAATGGGATTAGTAATAGGATGGTCGCTCTTCACAAGCCAAGTTCTTTCCCCTTTGGGTTAATTTCAAAGTTCAGGAAAGTCTTCCTTATGGTGTCTTGAAAACTGCCTTTTCCATTATGTAAAAATGTGAATGTGTAACTGATGTGATTCTGCAATTTGTATTTGGGGTAAAAATGGGAGTTCATAACTCACTTGAATCAAATGTATAAAGATGATATGTCATGAGCTTTTTAATGTTTTGAACAACCAATAAAAAAAAAACTGCCTTTTCATCCGACTTCCCATTAGTTCCCACTTCTACCCTCTAGAACTACAAATAATAAAAAAGTTCCCCTCTCATATTATTTTCTCCCTTTAGAATATTTAATTAAAACTGCTTTGCCCTTCCTTAGATTGACTCCTGGCCCTTCAACTTGCCAGTTATGAGTCCCTAGGAAAGTTAGTGCCTCTCTGCCTCATGATTTCCTTCTTACATGAAGATAATAATAGGATCCATCTCACAGGGTCCTCTTAAAGATTTCATTAGAAATCAGAAGTACTTAGCACATTGTTAATGCCCTGTGATTACTACAAAGATCTCCTTTCCTCAAGTATATTCTCACAGTATCCTGCATGGGAAACCCTCTTCCTCTCAGTCCATCACCAGCACCTCATTTGCATTAGTGTTCAAATTGTTCTTTCATGATAGATGCCTTTTCCATTTGCCTGGCAATTAGAAAACAGCAGTGATGTTGCTAGAACCCCACGTGGTTCTAAGGATTTCTGCTAACACACTCCAGTCCCACTTTGTTGTACTCTACCTTCTCTGCAGGATAAAGCCGAGCCCTGTCCCAAAAAAAGACCACATTGGTGATCCCACTTACTTCTTGGAGTCACCAAGTCTCTCCTCCCAGAAGTTACTCTCCATATAGAACTGCAAATTCTAGACTGTCATGGAAACCCCGTCTCACCCGTCTTGCCTCAGGCTCACCAAAATAAATACATGAACACATATCCTGTGTTCTTTTCCTCAATGCCCTTGTCTGACATGGTGTTGGTCAGCTAATCTGACATTGCAGATTGTGCTGTTGATTTAATGGTTTAATTTTTCACTCTTCCAAGTAACAAATAGGTATTAATTTTCAGCCAACCTTAGAATCTTGACACATCCTTGGAATTGCTTTGAGTCTTTGATTATACTTGATTTTTTTCCACTGAAAAAAATGTCTTAACAGCTTATGCTTTAGAAGTTTTCCTTAGTTTTTAAAATTTGCCTTTAATTTTGTGTTGTGTGTGTGTTGTGTGTGTCTACAGGACATCACAGCCCCATACTTGTTAGCAAGAAGTGATATGTTCTGCCATATGTTTTCACTTATATGGAATCTAAAAAATCAAATACATAGAATCAGAGAACAGAATGGTGGTTACCAGAGGCTGAGGAGTAGAGGGGATAGGAAGCTGCTGGTAAAAGGGTACAGTGTTTCAGTTAGACAAAAAAAAAAAAAAAACGAACAAACAAATAAGTATCCAAGGTGACATTTATATTTACCAATTTGATTCATTATTCCACCTTATCTACATATATCATAATATCGTTTTGGTGCCCTATTATATTAAAATTACAATTACATAATTATAATTTGTTATAATTATAATTAAATTATCATTCTATTATAATTTGCCAATATCTGATTTTAAAAAAAAAGAAAGAATGATATATTCCTCAGGAAGGCAATAGTGGAAATCTCAGAAATGAGAAGAGGGTGGCATGAGATGCGATGTCATGAAATCTTGCCACCCAGCTTCAATAAAGTTCCCTGCCCTAGAAACTTGCACCATCTGTGACTTAGTCTGAACCCAAATCAAATTTATTCATAATACCATGCCATGAGCATATTTATACATAAAGAGATATTTCACAAATACTGCTTGCTGTTTTGGGGAGGAATTTTACTGTCAATAGATGATTTCCTAAGATTAAGAAATTAACCTAAAAAGGTAATAAGAAGTATAACAAATGTCTTAGGGTTAGATGGGGTGCATAGGGTGAACCTCTCTTTCATCAATATTTTCCTAATGCTTTCTTTCTTTTTTTCCTACTGCTCTCTTAAGTCATACTTTAAAATGAATTATCCAAGAAATGTGAAAGACCCCTTATAATCAAGTAGATTTTTCAACCAAAATCAACAAAAATACAGCTTTTCTTCATGTATCCCCCAAACAGGAAATTACTAAAATTCCTCTAAGACTGTTCCCTGAACATATCTCTTCAACCTTTTCCATAGAGGTTGTCCATGCTGAACGTGAGCTCATTTGTTAAGAATAAATATGCTTACATTGATTTTGCTCACTTCAGGGATTGGCTGTGTTATTCAACTTTTCATTTCTGAGACAAAAATACCTGCCCAGAAAAACTGAAGAGGAGAAAAAGTTTATTTTGGATCACAGTTTAAGTTGTTCAGCCCATGGCTGGCTGACTCTATTGCCTTGGACCCAAGGTGAGGCAAAACACCATGGCAAAGGGCCTAACAGAAAAGTGGCTTAGTTCAGGTCCTAGAAGAGAGGGAGGGGAAGGGGCCTCTGGGAAGATGAACCTTTCCAGGACACTCCTGCAATGGCTCACCTCCTCCAGAACACCCCACCTGCCTATAGTTACCATCCAATTAGTTCATTCAAACTAGGACTGGATTACAGCTCTCATTATCTAATCATTTACCTTGGACTATCCTTGCACTAACACAGGAGCTTTGGGAGAACGCTTCATATCCAAGCCACTGGCTTTTCTGAGAAACACTTCCTTTTTATTTTGTTTTGTTTTGTTTTGTTTGTTTTCTGTACGAGGGCTTGAACCCCTCAGTGATTAATCACCTAGCTACATTCCCAGCCTGTTTTTTGTTGTTGTTGTTGTTGTTGTTTTGTTTTGTTTTATTTTGAGACAGGTTTTCTTGCTGAATTGCTTAGGGCCTTGTTAAGTTGTTGAAACTAGCCTTGAACCTGCAACCCTCCTGCCTCAGCCTCCCAAGCTGCTGGGATTACAGGCACGTACCACCGTGCCCAGCTTTGAGAAACATTTTCTATTGGCTTGCTTTCTATTTTGAGAGATGTGGCAAATTTCAGAAAGACTACACGATAAAAATTTAAATGGAAATAGGATGAGAAAATCGAATCAGTGACTGAAAAGGTCATTTCACTTACTAAGCTAGCTAAATGCCTAAGGTCTTCTGTGCTGCTCTTCATGAAGTGACCATCTTGTCGATCAAGTAGAGTAAGACATTGATAAAGACTAAGGGATCTGTAAAGTACATCTTTTATTCTTACAAACACCTAGAATTCTAATATATAAAACAGGAGGGAATGTGGTTATTACTCTACATAAAAATTATAGAAAAAAAAAGACATGTCATGAATAAAAGATACTAAAGAGACCTTTTGTAGAAATTAGTGGCAGAAGTGGAAGTGGAATGGGAAGTCATGAGCCAACAATAACATTTAACTAGGGTCAACAAGTTAACTAATTAGCTGGGCTTGCAATGGTGTTCTAAGTAAGCCAAAGGAGATCTTTCTTGAAGTAATGAAAAAAGAAAATATTGAAGCCCAAAGAATCCCATGTCCATAAACTCTTTAATTTTTAAAGAGCACAAACTATTTTTTTCAATATTCTATTCAATATTCTATGCTAAATGTGCCTCAGAGTTTCCCTGAGATAAGTGTTGTCTTACTCTTTGTAAGCCTGTCCCTAACTCAAGCTTCCCTTCCCCTTTGAGACTCATATCACAAGGCTCTGCGGAGTTATGCTCTCTCTGCTCAGTCAGGCCCAAGCTGTAGAGATCTTTTCTCTGGCAAAGGTTTACATATTGACAGTGACTTGTTCTGCAGCCCATTGTTTGCTCCTGACAGGTCAAACACTGGAAGACATTGGACTGGGAATAAGCATTCTTGAGTGTCACATCCACTATACCACTTATGAGCTGTTTGGGCAATTCACTGAACCTCATTCACATGAATTCAGCTTTCTTGAGTATTTAATATGAACAATACTTTGCTCATGTGCGTCATTCAAGAAGTAATTATTTAGGGCCTACTTAGTCCAGACATGAACTTGGACACTGGAGACACCCATCTAAATGAGGCTTTGTCTCTGCCCTTGAAAGATTTATAGTTTAGAAGGGGAGAGAGGCATTTGAATTGGAAAGTGGAATACAGAGTAGTAAGTATCAAGTGGGAGGAGGCCCCAGTGACCTTCCTGTAAAGTAAACATTCCCTAGCATAACTGATAAAATATATCCCTTGAACTTAAACTCTGGACAAAACAGATACTAATATGAGTCAACTAACCTAGACTCAAAAAACATGCAAAGCAAAAAGTGAGATTAAAATTCTTTGTGTACAGCTACTAGAAGGCTATCCCATGGATCAATAAAAAATATGAAAAGTTTTGTGGGTGTGTTCAATCTTGGAGTCAGAATTCTTACCATTGATCTGACTATCAAAAAGTTGAATGAGTCCAAAATGTATATAAATAGACACACACACACATACACACACACACGTGTGTGTATGTGTGTGTGTGCATGCAGAGTCACATATATAATCTTCTACCACCAATTTACATGCTCCAAATATTGCTGATGTTTCTGAACTTACCATTATAAACTCTTTAAATATACTACATGTCTAAACTATGTAGAGTGGTCAAATATGTTCTTACAGGTTTCCAAATAGCTCCCTTTCAAAACAAACTAAAAAGTTAGCTTGTATAATCACTATTTCATTAAAGAGAAGTAAATTCTTATAAATCACTTACTTAAACAGATATGCTTTATATTATGAAGTTGCTACATATGGAGATGTCTGAGAAGTTTTTATCTTAAAAGGACATATTCAAAGAAAATGTAACTTCTATTCTTTTCTGTAATTGATTTGATCTTGTTTTCCAGCCCCTTAATGCTAGATATCAAGAGAGAAGAACATCATATTTTTCAAATAAATATATCCAATTTCTTTGGGTCTGAAAAAATTGTTACACAAGGTTCATATATTTTAGTGGGAATAGTGAAATGTGTAGAAATTAAAGTGGCATGATATCTTGGATTTGCTTTAAAATATTTTTTAAAAGAAAAGAGAAGCGAACAGAGAATGGGAGAGAAAAGGGACAGAAGAAAAAGAAATAAAGAGCATTTTTGTCACCAAAACACAGGTGTCATGAAATCAAAGCCAAACCAGAAAAGGGAAAAACTCATTTCAATATGGTTATCATTGAACATGTAGATTGGGGTGAGTTCACCTGTACTGGCCGTCTGATTTACAAATATGGTGAGATCAACAAAAGAACCATCATAAAATATGAGGACACTGCTGTAAAAGGGCATCTTCAAATACACCAGGATCTTGGATAAATTGAAAGCTGAGCATGAGTATGGTGTCACCATCGACATTACCCTACAGGACTTCGAGATCAGTAAGCATTATGTGACCATTATCAATTCCTCAGGACACAGAAACTTTATCAGAAACTTGATTACAGGCACTTCCCAGGCATGCTGTGCTGTCCTGTTGTTGCTACTGGTGTCCCTGAACTTGAAGCTGGTATCTCTAGGAATGGGCAAGTCCATGCATGTGCCCTTCTGGTTTATACACTGAGTGTGAAACAAAATGATTTCCATTGATCTACCCTACAGGCAGATAGGGAATAAATCATCATGGAAGTCAGCATCTACATTAAAAAAATGGATATAAACCTGACACAGTGGCATTTGAACTAATTTTTGGCTAGAATGATAACAATGTCCTTAAGCTTAATGCTTGCAGGTCTTAGTTCAAAGAATACAAAGTCACTCATAACCATGGTGGTGCTGGGGAACCAGGGTGCTGTAAATTCTGGACTGCATTCTACCATCATCCATTTGCATCTGTCCCTTCCAGGTGCCTATGAAACAGGTGGTATTGCTATTGTAGGGCTGAGTGGACAATGGTGTTTTCAAACACATCATGGTGGTCACCTTTGCTCCAGTCAAGAGCACAACTAAAGTCTATTGAAAGGTATCATGCTGCTCTGAGTGAAACTTTTCCTAGGAATATTGTGGACCTTCATGTCCAGAATGTGTCTTTTAGGGTTGGGCATAGCTTGGTGTTAGTAAATTTACCTAGAATGCACAAGGCCCTGAGTTCTGTACCCAGATCTTCCAAAAGAATAATAATAAAAATAGCAACAATAAGTCTGTCAAAGATATTCATTGGTCCATTGTGTGGTACACAATCATAATCCCAGAAACTCAGGAGACTAGAGCAGAAGGATCACAAGTTCAAGGCCAGCCTCAATGATTAAGTGAGGCCCTGTCTCGATATAAAATTAAAAAGGGCTGGGGATGGAGTTTAGGGGTAGAGATTCCCTGGATTCAGTTCTCGGTACCACAAAAGGAAAAAAAAAAAACAGTAAAGAAAAAAAAAAAGATGCTGCGCAGGATTCCTGGTGACAGCAAAAATGAGCCATCAATAGAAGCTGCTGTCTTCACTGCTTTGGTGATCATCCTACACCATCCAGGCCAAATTTGGGCTGGCTGTAACCCCGTACTTGTTTTTCATGCAGCTTACGTAGCTTGCAAGTTTCTTGAGCTGAAAGACAAGCTTGATCACTGTTCTGGTAAGAAATTGGAAGATGGCCTTCAGTTCTTCCAACCTGGTGTTATGGCTCTATTTTAGTCAGCCATTTCACTATTGTGACTAAAGGACCCAACCAAAACAATTGTAGAGGAGGAAAAGTTTATTTGGAGGCTATGGTTTCAGAGGTCTCAATCCATTGACAGCAAGCTCCATTCCTCGCGGCTTGTTCATGAGGTTAAACATGGCAAAAAAGAGTGTGGCAGAGGGAAAGAGCTCACATGGTGATCAAGAAGCAGAAAGAGAGTCTCCACTTGCGAGACAAAAATGTACCTGCAAGCCATGCCCCCATTCCCACCTCCTCCAGCCACACTCTACCACTGCCGTACCCCTCAGTTAATCCCCATCAGGGGATTAATTCACTGATTGGCTTAAGACTCTTACAACCCAATCATTTCTCCTCTGAACATTCTTGTATTGTCTCACATGTGAGCTTTTGGCAGACACCACATCTAAACCATAACAGGCTCCCAGCAAACAAAGGTATGTTGAGAGTTTCTCTCATTCTCCTCTGGATGGTTTTGCTCTTCGTGATATTAGACAGTTGCAGTAGAGGTCATCAAACCATGGACAAGAAGGCTACTGCAGCTGAAGGAGGAGTTTTTAAATTTGTTCTCAAGTAGAGAACAAACCAATACAAGTTCCAAATATGAAAATCACAAAGGATCCTTTTTTCCTCGAGTCTTTTTATGTAGGTACATAGCTATGTAAATTACAAATAAATACATATTGCTTTCATACCAATTTTCCTTTAATATGAGGTAGGCTATCTCTGGCTATATTAAATGTTCTTGAAAACCGAAAATAATATTAGACCTGACAAAGGAATTCAAGCTCAATTATTATCCTTATGTGTTTTCTCAAATGAGCAAATTTTCTCTTGCTCAACATGTCTGAATATATGATTTAAAGGCTTCAGAACTAAACAATTTTAATTTACTAAAAATTCTATAGTTAGTGAATATAAACTGTTTCAGTATGACTTCTGTTTCATCCTTAGAAATGATGTATTTTCCTCTAAGTTTAGCAACTGAGAGTATAAAAGTGCCTTTCCTGTTGTGATATAGTTCTTGGTGGTGTGGGTACATGTTGCCTTTTTTCCTCTATCTTATTTGACTATATCAACAGATCAGGGGTTTGCAAATCTTTCATTTTCTGTGAGCAGCACATTCCAGAGGATTTCTGAAATATTATTCAAGATACACCCAGGAGTCCACTGGTTTAGTGTTTCACAGTCCATCATTCAGTTTCTGAATGTCATCATTATAGTATCTTCAATCCCCTAGATCTGACCAATGTCCACAAATACGGAAACAACTTTCCCTCTGAATGATCTTAAAAATACATTAGATCCATTAGACCCTCAGATGGGTCTTCCCTCTGGATCTATGCAGTCCTTTCTTGATCTTCTGGCAGACGTGATCTTTCTTGGGTTAGTCCCTCTCCACTGTTCGTCCTGCCATTTTTCACTCTGGGAACAGCAGGTTTCTTCTTCCAGTAGCTCAGTCTGCAACCTCTAGAGTCAACTTGGACTCTTCTCTTTCTCTCACAACCCACCTCTAGTCCATCAATTTTCCTTTAAATGGAGCCCAAATCTAATCACCACTCACTACCTTTGCTACTCCCAGCTTGGTCTAAGTCAGCATCTTTGTCACATTAGATTTGTTTCACAACAGACTTCATGCTTCCTTCTTGAACACTCTCCTTCCACTCCAAACGCACACAATAAATCATGTATACCACAGTCAAAGTGACATTGTCAAAATACTTTTTCTTGTGTATGTACCAAACATCTCCCAAGCATTCAGTACAAATCAGGAACCCACTCAAACACTTCGTAAATATTAATTCTTTTGATGCTTATTCTAACTCACGGAGAAGGTGCCATGTTCATCCTATTTTACAGGAAAGTAAATAGAGGCATAAAGAAGAGGGAAAAAAAAATTGCCCGAAGTCACACAGCTAATGGGTCAGGGATCTGAGTCTCAGCCAGTCATAGTCCCCAGGGCCACTCACTCAGATCATGTCATTTCCCTGCCTGGGAACTACCATTGTCTTCCCATCTCACCCAGTGTGAAGGCCAGGGTTCCCACTGCCAGCAAGCACTCTCCCATCTCAGGGTCTTTGCACAACACTCACCACCTGTAGACACATTTGTCTTGCTTCATTCATCTTGTCTTTCTTCCTTCAGATTCCTGAGCACATACAGCGAGGCTTTCTCTAATTCCCATGCAGGCACTGCCGGGCTTCTCAACTCTTGTCTTCTTTTTCTCCAGAGTGCCTATGACTGCCTAAATATAACATGTGTATTTGTTGTTGGCTTTTTTTCATCTCCTGCCATGTAAGATATAAGCTCCATGTGGCAAGGGCTTTGTCCCTTGTTCCCTGCTGTTTCTCCACTGCCTACAGAGTAGCAGGCACTCATTTACCATCTGCTGGAAAACGGAATAAAGACAAATGAGTAGCAGACATCACTGGGTAGAAGATGAACGCACATGGGAAAGAGGAAGTGGGTGATTTGGACTTGACTTTTTACTACCCACCATATTGACCCCAGTGCTATTTAACCTGACATTTTGGCCCTGTGGTTTCCCTTTTGCTTCAATAGCACCCACATAAAAAAGTGAATCAAAGTAAAGAAAGTTGGATTGCAATACCATAAATCAATTCTGGATATATAATAATCCTAAAATATTTGAAAAGGATTATTCACAGATTTCTCATTGTTTTAACAAAATTTAAATATAATGCTTTAAATAATGTATAACTAATAATAGAAACAATCAACATACATATTCTACGTAATGTAATATTTTTTATAGATAAAAACTGACTAAAACATATATATTATTATAGAGTTAATAGCCACAGGAACAGAGCAAATGACAATTATACTTTGTTTGAATAACCAATAAAAAATAAAATCAACAGTAGGTAAACTTGTACATTTTACTCACTTGAAATACTTGAATAGCTTTTATAGTCCCAAGCACTCTTCAAAGAGATTTTAATAATCTCCAGGGCAGCAGGAGATATCATTCAATGATAAAATTTGGGCTTAGCATGAACCAGGCCCTGAGTTCAATCCCTACTAGTAGTAGTAGTAGTAGTAGTAGTAGTAGTAGTAGTAGTAGTAATAAACAATTTCCATGGATTTTCATGAAAGTAACCAATCATAGTTAAAATCATTTTTGAAAATAAAATAAAAATAAAAATAAATTAAGTGCCAAAAGGATGCTATAGAAGATAGTTGCATGGAGTTTGCTTTTTACATATTGGGTACCCACCGACCTTTCCTGCAACCTTCACCATCTGGTGTGTCATGGTGAAGCCTTCCTCCCTCATCTTTCATAGATGCATGGAGTCACACACCACATCTATCCCTAGGCAGGCTGGCAAGTGCCATTCCTCTGTATGTTCAGGAAAAAAGGGCAACCACTTACGAATAAGCAGTTAATTCAATCAAAATTTATCAACATGCACCTCTTAGAAAAATATACAAAAACCAGTGCTCTAATTACAAGATTAGAGCAGCAGGAACTATCTGTAGGGTGGCCAGACAACATTTTTTGCCTCCATGAATGCTGGCAATATTAATAATAATAATAATAATAATAATAATAATAATAATAATAATAATAATAAAATGATAATAAAACCAACATTCACTGGGAACTCCCAAAATGTCAGCTGCTGTGCTTCTGGTGCATTTTCTCATTTAATCACCAAATCCTACAAGGTAAGCACTCTCTTGCTTCTTCTACAGAAAAGATAATTGAAGAAAGAGAAAACAACATGTTGGGTACTCTTAGATCTAGTAAATGTTGGAGCTGGGATGAGAACCTAAGCATTCTGACCAACAGCCCCACATAGAACTACTCCCCTATTTGCTTCCCTTCTGAATTGCACAAGATTCGGAGTTTTTTAGAGCTTTATCTCTGGATATTGAAGGCTTTGGGACAGTATTCCTCAGCGGATCTTGAGCACAAAATAGAATCTGACCCTGGTGGTTTAGCTGTAACTGAAAAGACAACTTGCTCAAAATTTTCTCATAAAGCTTGTTGCCAAGATCATCGAGAACAGCCTGTGCTCTTCCAGATGATGGTGATAAGAAGTCTGATGTTGCTGTGAGCTGCAGTCCCGCCAGGCAGCATGCCTCCTGGAGAGGGGCCTTTCTTCTGGCCTCCAGGAGAGCTGCTACAGCTTCATGGGCAGGGGCCGTTCTGACTCCTGGGAAACCAAATCCAAGGGATTCATGCAGCTGGGAGCCCCGTCAACAGGAAATGGTCAATAGTTTGCCCTAAAATCCACTCAGTTTACAAAGGAGCTCTGCTGAGCTGTGTCTGGAGAAGCAGGTGACAACTCACTTGAAGGCTAAAAGACCCCTTCCATTCTAACTCAGGAGCAACTGAAGAAAAAGGCAGTCTCTGCCCAAGGAGGTTGTGCTAAAATTATTCACCTGCACCTGGAAATCCACACTTGCCAAGCCAAAGAAAGTGTAATGTTTATAATGCCCAATATTGAGCTGCAGATCTCTAGTCATCACCTCAAACACACACGCACACTCGCACATAGTCCATGTCTTCCTTGTGTGTCTTCCATGACTTCAAGTCCATTTGCTTGCACCCTTGCACCCTGTATCTCTCCCCCACCCCGCCCCTGCCTCTCCCTCTCCCCCTCCCCCTCCCTCTCCCCCTTCCTTTCCCTCTCCCCCTCTCCTCCCTCTCCCCTTCCTCTCCCCCCCTCCCTCTCCCCCTTCCTTTCCCCCCCTTTCCCCTCCCTCTCCCTCTCTCCCTCCCCTCCCTCTCTCCTTCCCTCTCCATCCCCTTTGGGTCCTTTCACTACTGGGATGCACCAGGCTTTGTGAAGAGGTGCTCAGGGATCTTATTTCATGTTCTTTATCATTCCATGGCTGGTCTGCTGTTTTAGCCCCAAGATAATCAAAAGCATTCTGACAGGTCTCTATTTTCCCCTGCCTATACCCTGGAGCCCTAAGATGACAACAAATCAATTCTTTTCTCTTTGGGAAGCTCGGAGGGTAGAAACAGCTAGGCAGGATTTAACTCTTATACTACCGTAGGTTCTGTTGATTTTGGCAAAATCTCCTTACCTCGTTACCTTCAAGGTTTTATATTCAGATAACATAGCCAAGCTTTTGAACTTTAAAACACATAATCTGTCTCAAGTATTTGGCTTTTAGGGTTTCTGCTTTGGGTATAAATTAAATCAGTTAATCATCCATCAAGCCAATTGATGTCTCCTTTCCAAGCTGTGGCACCCTCCCTCTCAGAGCAATGCATGAAGAAAATTATATGGTGAGGAAAAGATAAAGTTCAGAGCTGCCCAGCAGAGGAGCAGGAAAGCAAGGCAAGAACTCTGGCATGTATCTCAAAATAGTATTTGCTAAATTTGCTTTTGGGAATGCTGAGTGTTTTCTTCTATTTTGAGGTTGCTCTAGTAACTGTAATAGCTAGATTTATGCAGCATTTACTATGTACCAGCACTTTAGATGACTTTATCATCTTACAACACCATGAGTTGGCACTCTTATCTCCTTTCACAGATAAGGAAAGGGAGTCTTAGAGACTTACTAGTTCAGTACCCAAAGGTAAGTAGGTGGTAGAACCAGGCACTACATTAGCCTCTGATTTACAAAGACGAATGATACAAGATGATTGCACTGACTGGAGCAGATCAAGCATTTAGGTGGGTCCTGGCAGCTGACTTGGCTGAAGACTGTGATTGAGGCTTATACACAAAGGAGGGGCATTGAACTCATAATTCTGAAAGACTTCTTTCATAGATCCACACCTGAGTTGATTTATAAAGGATAAGCAAGAAAGTTAGACAAGGGAAAGAATGAAAAGAAACAAGAAGGGTATTTCAGTCCCAAGGTAGAGAGCATCAATAAAAGCACAAAGGCAAGCCAAAATGGAAAGGTTTTCTCTCTGTTTGGGACTATTTCTCCAACTGTCTACAAGTGACTCAAAAGCTTAATGCCTCATAACAATAGTGATTTTGCTCATGAACCTGAAATTTGGACAGGACTTGGTAAACTAGGTCATCTATGCTTTGGCTGGCATCATCTGGGATAACTTTATGGGGGTAAGAATCCACTGAAAACCCTGTGTGTGTGAGCTGATATTGGCGGCACGCTGAGACCTTAGCTGATCTGTAGCTGATAAACCTTCTTCTGGCCTGTCCGTGTGGCTTGGGATTACTCACATCATGGTGGCTGGGTCCCAAGAGTGAGCATCCTGAGAAAGAATAAACCGGGTAAGAGCTATAATACATTTTTGACTTAGCTTTGTATGTCATGAAATGACACTTACACCACCTTCTGTTTGTTTAGATGGCCACAAAATGCCACCCAATTTCAAGGGGAGGAGGAAAGACCTCATGCCCTGAGGAAATATGACAGTGTTTTAAAAGAGCCTGTGGTAGAACATGGAACTGGAACGATAGTTTTTTGATCATTTTTGAAATATATAACATAACTCTAAACATGAAAAAGAAACAATATAAAATGCAAAAAGAGCCATTTCTCATAACTACATTGTCTGTGCTGATCTAGTCACACTATTAGCTGCACAAGATCTTCAATTGACTCTTTGCTCACTAGAAGGTGGTTACCAGCACAAAGCCAAGAAAGGAATGTTGTTCACAAGACTTCAACATGAGTTCAACCCAAACAGTAGGCAAGGTACAGGGAGATGCTGTCATCACTGCACAAAATTCTTTTTGTGCTATCTTGGCCACATAGCAAACAACACGTTCGTAGTCTATAGCAAAGACTTAACTAGAAATTTCACCCAAAGACATGAATTCGATCCCTACAATTGAAAGAGTATTTCAGGCTGCCATAGGGACCTCTTTTTCTATATGTTAATGAGCTTTGACCAAGAACCTCTGATGATTTTACAGAGCCATTTCAAGAAAGGTTCTTAATTTTTTGTGGAAATATCCTCAGACTAGTTTGAATTCCTTCAGCTTCAATTATCCAGGTATGACAATCATAATTCCATGACATTTCATTGTAACTGACTGTAAGATGCTACTATTTTACCTCCTACAAGGACCAGAATGGGAGTAGCTCAGTGTTGCACATCCTGCTAATGAACACATAGGTGCTTCTCTTGGGCAACTTGGAGCAACATTAACATGACAGGAATCCTCTCAGCTAGAGTTATTTTACTTTGAATTTTCAGCTGCTTCACCATCTCCCCTCCTCTTCAAGGGATCATCAGAGACACAGAGTAGAAAAGCAATGATTCTCTTCTGTCTCTCATTTCTCTGATGAGAAAGAAGCAATGGAGAGCAAATACAAATGTGAGCCCTGTTACCACAGAAGATGTAGTAGGAGTGATAGAGGTTAATTGATCACATAAATAAAACGGTTAAGTCCTATGAAAGAAAAGCACCTGATTCTATGAGAATGCTGTGACTTACATTTGGTGCCCCTTCAGGTTTCAGGAGTTGCGTCTTTGGTCAGTAGAGTAGCAGTTGATGTGGAACTTTACCAGGTGGAACCTAGTGGGAGGTCCTTTGGCGAACTAAGGGTCCTGCCCACTCCCCTACAGCCCTGGGTAGTTCTTGAGAGAAGGGTGTTATGAACGCCTGACCTGGCTCTACCCAGCCTCTCTCTGACTTCCTCTGCTTAAACTGTGATCACACCCTCATGCATGTGTTCCCACCACTGCCATCTTGCCATGATGTGACCCAGGTAAGAGGGCCCTCACCAGAGCTGAGCCACTGCCAGCTCCGTGTCCTTGAACTCCAAAACTGGGAGCTAAAAGCTACTTTTTTTTCTCCATAAGTAGCTGTTGTGGTTTGAATGTGAGGTGCCCCACAAGATCTCTTGTTAATGCAGGAATATTCAGAGGTAAAATGATAGATGAAGAGAGCCATTACCTAATCAGTCCAATTTAGTTTGAGTCACTGGGCACAAGTAACTGTAAGCAGATGGGGCATGACTGAAGGAGGCAGGTCACTGGAGGAGTGCTCCCCAAAAGGCACATCTTCTCTGCACCTCTTTACCCTCCTCTCTGCTCTTTACCCTCCTCTCTGCTTCCTGACCCCATCATAAGCTGAGCAGCTTTCCTCTGCTGGGCTTCCCCCATGATGTGCTAACTCACCAAGGCTCAGCCATCTGCGGACTGAGACCCCTGAAACTGGAAACCCCAAATATACTTTTCCTCCTCAAAGTTCTTGAGGGTTATTTTGCTCATTGCAATGCAAAAGCTGATTAAAAGAATATCCTGCTCCAAATATTTCATTATAGTGGCAAAAACGGATTAATAGAGCTCATTATAAAGAAGCTAGCATATACATAGGAAGGGCTTCCCTGCGGAAGTGACAGAGTGTGAGTTTGTCTGGGGTCACAGGGAGAGAGGAGAGAGTGAGGAGATTTCTAGACAGAGGATAACATGAGCAAGGGTTGGGAAGCAGGAGGTGACACCATGAACTCAAAGAACTGAAAACAGGAGAGAGGGCACAACACACAAGGTGCTTGGAAGTGTGGCACCTGGCAATCTGGAGGTCCTTGTCCTGAGAACAATAAAGAGCCATCAATGAGTTTTTTTTAAGTGCGTCAACTTTTATTGAGAGTTAAAATGATGATTAAGAGAACATTAAGTGAAAAGCTCTTAGTTTGCTAACTGAAACACATAAAGCCTAATTAATACCATCAATTAGTTTTAAGCCTCTAGGTTCCGAAGTTCCTTCCTCTGGGAGCATGAGACTGTCAACTAGAGAACTTTGAGCCAGAGTGGTATCTCTGCTGTGACAGTGTCACTTGGACACTACAGCTGTTCTCTCTTTAGCCAGACAGGTTCTCCCTGTCATGATTCCATCTCCAAGACCCTTCCATCTGCCACTAACAGTTAATCATCCTGAAGAGCAATTTCAATCACATCGATGTTCTCAAACACTTTTATAAACAGATCCAGCATAGAAGGTTAGTTTGAAGGTTACCCTGACTTTTGTGGTCCTCTACAGTGCCTCCCACTCTTTCTCAGATATATGTCTTCCACTTCATCCAAACTACATTTACATCCACCTCTATCCTAAGGTCACGCCTCCTTCTTAGATGAATTTGATCTTTTCCTACCCTACTCTTACTCTTTCATTAAAACATCAAACAAGTCTCATTCTGTTGAAGATTCTGTGGTCACTGTAGTTTAAATGTGTTTTTCTCTCTTAGACCTTAGAGAGATTTGCAACTTGTCATAAATTAAGGCACTCTAGTGATGTGCTATTACTGCTCATACAGATTTATCTTGCTTGGGGAAAACACAAGTTTCTTGTGGGCAGGAGCCATGAATTTTACTTCTTTTATATCACTTATATCACTTACAGCTGTCAAAGGTAAACTTCAGAGACCAGGACAGAATCATTCATCAGAAACACCCAAGTTAGCAGGAGACTGACCAGTTCTATTTCCTAAGCAACAGTGACATCCAGTGGTTCGATGTTTGCACGGATTCTAACAGTTGAATAAATAAGGCTATTTATAGAGTTGCAGACGATTTAATGAACCCAGATTATTCCCATTAACTATGCTCTCTTATGAAGGGATTTCAAGTGTGGATTTATGTTCTCTGCCACTCCAGTGGCTTACCCACCCTCCTGTGGTCCAACGGTCCACAAACTCCTGCTTGTGCTTCTTGCAAACCACAACTTCCCTTTCCTGTAGGAAGATCACCAGAAGCTTTTGTGGCAATTATGTGACTTTTAACTTTGTGCTTCCTGTGAAGATAGAAGTTTATGGGAATAAATATTTATTTTGGAAATAAAATATGTAATTGAGGAAGAAACTTGAGATGGTAAATATGATAGCCAGAGTAGAAGCTCCTTTCAAAGCCAAATGTGAGAAAAGCAGGGGTGCAGAGGGAGACTCGTGCACTTTGGCATTTGAGGGATTTAGGATTAGATGGCAGCTCTTCCCACTAAAGTCATCACGTGGAATTTATGATAGACTAATATCTCTGGGGCTCGGTTTTCTCATCCTCATTTCAGTGAGGATGATATACAGCTTCCCAGGCTGCTGTGGTAAGAATTGAATAGAACCCGTACAATGAAAGTCTGGCCTGGAGCAGGCCGTCAATATAGATTGCTATTATTGTTATTTTACATTTTATTAGAGATAATTAACCACATCTTTCCCATCTGATGTTTTAAAAGGTGAAACCCCTTGTTTTTAGACTTGGAATTGTCACTGTTTCTGCTCCTAATTTAAATTACCTTATCTCTCCTTGTTTCAGATGTTTATGCTGCAAAATAATGAGTTTGGGGAAACCACCTAAAAAATCTCTGAAAAGGAAATAGGAATTCTAACCTGCTGTAGACCTCAAAATGTGAATAATAAGGAAGGGTTTAGAAGAACTGGAATAAACTACAAATATCTTTATAGAGCAGCTGTAAAATGAGCTTTCAAATGCAAAAAACCTAGATTTCAGGAAGAAGAAAACAAGGCTAAGAAAAAATAGTAAACAAGTTTACACAAGAAAACCTGTGAAGTGCTGTGTTGATTTGTGTTGCCCCCCTGTGGGTTAAATGTGAATCACAGTCACCCTTTCAAAATGTATATATTATAAAACATCTGAATCTTTTACGTTTTATCCAAAATCAAGAGCTTGTTTCCAAAGTTTGCCTTTTTTTTTTCTTTTTAACCTGGAACTTAGCAAGCTTCCTTTTCATAGAAGGAATATTAGATACAGATTAATGTTATTGATGGGTCTCAACTCTATCACTCCACAAATAGCACTACAATAGAGGTAACGAACCATTTTAACAGAATAATATAATTATTCTATGAGAATGTCAAAGAATAATATAATTTGGGGGCTACAAAAATTTTGAGATCTTTATTCTAGATTTCAGCTGAGTATAGTGAAATCACCTTCCCCAGTATCAGCTCCAACAATAAGATAATGATCCTCTCCCCACCTAAGACAAATTCAGTGGTCTTGCTCTCTTGATGAGTGATATTATAGAAAAAGCAGGGCATGAGGGGGAAGACCTGGATTCTGACTCTCATATTTTCATTTATTATCCAAGGTTTTAGCCAGACGCAAATTTCAGGAGATTAATAAGTCAACACGAGCCTACCTTATGCTCACATGAATGATCATGGCGGTTGGTTGCAGCTAAAGTCCAAGTCCTCTTCATTCTGGGATCCAGGCTGAAGAAGCAATTGCTACTGGGGACATGCTAGTCCAATGATGAGATAAAACTAATGGACAGATGAGAAACTCTTAATGCCTCTTGCTTGGCAGTGACACAGGCCTGATGCACACATACTGAGCAGACAACGCAAGTTACAGGGCTACACAGATGACAATGGCACAATACATACCCTCCGGTCACGGAGAGGGGCTCTAGATAAGGGCAGGAGGAGCAGCAAATATCTTGAACAAATAATGAAAGATGCCATATTTTGTGAACTTAAGCAGATCATTTAGGATCTCTCAGTTTAAGACTCAGAGATAATCAACCTCTCCAGTCTCAGCTCAGGTCTGCAGTAGAGTCAATTATGATGACTTAGGCCACCTCTCCAGGAGATCCTGTCCTTAGTCTTGTGAAGTACCCTGTGCCTGTATTTTTTAAATTCTCCAGGTTGAAGAGGCTCTCTGATAAAGTTCTGGTCAATGGTCTTCAAACATAACCGCATCTCTCATCAACCGAAAAATCTCTTAGAAAATGCCTGTTCTGGGCCTCATCCTAAAGATTTCTGATTCAGCAGAGCTGGGATGATATTCCAGATTCTGTATTTTAAAAAGTTCCCCAAGAGATTCTGATTCACAACTAAGTAGGGGATCCCTGAACCCTACAGTCCTTTTGGGCAGTGACATTCTACAGCCAAAAGCCAACGACTTCCCTTTTTTGTAGAGAAGGAGGAATTTTTGTTCCATCGCTTGTGAAATTTTGTTTGAAACTTTCTTATCTATGTCCGAAGCTAGTGAAAATTTCACTGGCTGTAATAGAAGGGAAAAATAAAATAAAAAACAGGTACTGACTTGCTCAACTTGTTTGAGTAATAATGAAAGTTTGTCCTGCTAGAGAAAGAGTTAGGTGATAGAAAAGTAAAGGGCAAAGATGCTTAAAGCGACTATACCATACAGACCACAGGTAACAATGACATGGTAATGAGCAAAGCTCCTGTTTATTCTGTGATCATGTGTTTAATGTGAAATACCATTTTGAGTCCTCAGGACAGCTTTATGAAGTAGAATATTGTACCCAGATTAATGATGAAGGAGCCGAGTTCCAGTAAAGTAAAGTCACAGACAGCCAAGAGGTAAAAGCGAGATTCAAACTTCCATCTGTCTATCTTTAAAGCTCAAGGTCTCAGCCCAGACATTAGTGCCCCCTGTGCTTTCCATGAAGGTCTGTCATCAAGGTCACAGGAAAAAGAGAAAAGAAAAGGATGATAGTAATGACAGTGTCAGCAGCATTTCACTCTTCACAACAACTCCCAGTTGGCGATATGTCACTGTCTCCTCACCCCCATTGCTGTGACTCAGCCAACTCTGCCCCCTTGCAGACTTCCCTCTCTGCTGTCCTCCCTGCACAGGCAAAATCTGGATCGATAACCACAAATGTCACCATACTTTGTCACTTCTTGTGCATTCACAGCTCATCTACTAGCTGAAACAAACAATACTCTCATTTAACTAGTAGAGAGGCCAAGCAACATAAAAATTCAGGTGATTTGTCTAAATTAGGGCTCCCCAACCTAGATATTATTGGGCTGGATAATTCTTTTTTGTAGGGTTCTGCCCTGTGATACATGAAAGAGCATCTGGGGATTCTTCCCACTAGGTCCACCTTCCCACACTCTCCCCCTGCCAATCGTAACAACAAAAAACACCTCCAGACATTGTCAAGTGTCCTCTGAAGGACAAAATAATCCTTGGTTGAGAACTACTAACCTAAAGTGATGTATAAACAAGTAGAAAGTGTGATTTTCTGACTATAAACTAGACTGCACACCATTACACCCCTGAAGTCAACCTAGAATCAGCATTTTAAGTGTCCAGGGTCATCTAGGCAATGGCTTTATTTTGCTGATGAGCAAACCAAAGCCTAGAGAGGTGACTATGTGAGGTGACTATAACAATTTCATGGTTCAAAATTCCTTAAAACTAATTATAAGCATTCCTAAGATTTTTTTTTTTTGAAAAAGTCATGTAGTTGATATTCATCATGTTAGGTACGGGCACATCTTGTCTTGTGGTCACATCTATTATCCATCACATCTCTCAAGAGAATGCTTCTGAAAAATGCCAGTTTTTGAATTATGAATCATTTTCACCCACCTATCCCCAAACTCTTTGTAAAGTCTGTAGAAGTACGGATTGAGTTATTAAATTAGAATATCAATTTCTATGAATGACCTTTCATAAACTGAGTTATTTTTTTAATCAACTGTTAAATAGACCATTTCATAACAACAAAATAAAACAGCAAAAAAAAAAAAAACTAGTTAAGAGAATGTCTTTACAAAACCCAGGGATCTTTATTGGGCTTGTGAACACCAATGTGTTTTAACAGTTGAGAAGTCAGGGTCATTCACAAAGGGGGAAAGTTCCACCGGGAGAGCAGACTAGCGCCAAGAGACATTATCCTCTTCCCACCATCATTGCCACGCTCAGGGAGTGCCTGCCGTGAAAGGTCATCTAGCCACTCTGTGCCCTTAGAATCACTTTTGGCTCTTCGCCAAGGTCAAGATGCGTTCTCTTCATTTTAATATCCAATGTGGTCTTTATGAGCCTTGGAGCAACTTGGGGGCACTTTCCCTCCTTTGCACAGTACCATATATATCCTCAGTGAATCCCACAAATTAGATGACCCATTAATAGTTATTAACTGAAAAGCAGGTGGAAGTTGGGGATCCCTGGTTGAGTTCCAGGATCCCAAGGTCCACCAAGAAGTGTTTAACTCCTCTGGTCAGCTATCAGAGTCCTACCCTGTTGTGTGCCCAGAAGAACCTGTAGGGGAGGCCATCCCAATGCCAAGAGTGCCTTAGGACTTCCAGCAAGTGCCTTCACCCCCCAGAGCTTGGCATCCTCCAGCAGGTAGTGGGAGACGTGGACAGGAGTAACTCCAGTCTCCACGTCTGGCTGTGTCCAAAGCCAGCAGGCTTCTAAGATTTTGTGTTTTACTTAAGCAAGCCTTCATTGAAATTCTGTCACTTACGAGCTTCAAAAGTCCTAGCTAATACACTCTCCTCCGGAATACTCAATTTCCTTGTTGTTGTTTAAAATATTAAAAAGTTGAAGGGTAAGCTAGGCTGGAAACCTTGTATAGACTACCAATGCTAAAACATTCCTTGCCATACCACCACTACCCTTCATCTTGAAGCCTTCCAGTCACTCACAAAAGCTTCTGCGGTTCTAGAAGCCAGACTTCCAAAAAGACATAAAATCTCCCTAGGTATTTCAGGAAGCTAAATGGAAAACCACTGATCTGACCCGATGAGGCCATTTGGAAAATGAGGTAATTCTGTGCTCAAAGAACTTTCCTTCTAGGCATTCTGTGACTGCCCCTCCAGTGTCTGGAGAAAGGATCACTCCTTACCCTGTGATCACTCCTTACCCTACCCAGCCATCTTTTCTCAGGAGTTCTTCAGACAGCTTTAGATCTGTGTGCAAATGTATCTCTTTCACCAAGAAAGCAACAAAACCTCAGCTAAACCCTCATCCCCAGGACTACATTGGCAAACGTTGAGATGCAGCTCTTGTTCGGATTGACACTTAGGTTCCTCCATCCCTGACTCAAGCCATTCCAGTGGTTGGTGCTCCAGGGAGGAAAAGCAGTTACACTTCTCTTTGGCCACTCACACAGAATTTCAGACCACATGGACTTGGATGCCAAATGTTGATACAGAGTTTAATGCTTTCTCCCTCAACATTAAAAGTGTCATGATAATATCGAGTCTGTTAAGTATTTAAAGCTGCTATTTTAGAATGCTCTTTAACTCTTAGAGAAGTGATGGAACATTAACATCTTACATCAGAATAGAGCTGGTATGTAAGAAACCACATCTACACATGCAAAAAGTCAAACTTATGCAAGCTTGTGCCTTGTTTTTTAGTGATAGTAATAAAAAAAAATAAAACTTCCCCTGTATTAGCTATATTTTTAGTTTTTGTATTTTCTGAGTGTCCTGTAGGGGCTCAGTTCCTGGGAAACAGGTTCAGGATACCAAAACGTGAAAGAAGATGAGAGTCACAGTTGGGATAGTAGACAGACTTTATTCAGAGGCAGCAGCAGCCTCCTGAGTCTTTCCTTAGGCCTTTTTATATGCAGGCCAAACAAAGCAGGCACATTGTCAATAGGTTACATAATTAGGCACCTGCTCACAAGCAAATGTTTATGACTTTGAATACATTTGCTGAATCAGGGTGTTTATGACTTTCACTATGTACTAAAAACATAGCTGGCTAGAAATCTTGGTCAGGGAGCTTAACTAATAGCAACTTGGGCCTGCCCTAAACTGCGGCTTTGACATCTTGGGAACTTGCTGACACTGAAGGGACTGCCTTTACCAGGGTAGGCTAATTCCCAGAGATTGGAAACAACTCACTCCTCAGGAAACACAGCTTTGTATTCAAGCCAGGCACTCCAAAGCCCATGTGCTTAACCACCTTCTTAACCAGGTGCTAACCTTATTCCCCTTCCCTAATCACCCAGGGCCAGGTGCCAGACCTCTAGAAACAATCCTATACCTCAGAGCCCACTGAAATTGTTCAGATTAGCCATTCCTACACCTGATTACCCTGCCTGTCTTGCCTTGCTTTCTTTTCTTTTTTATTTATATATGACAGCGGAATGCGTTACGATTCTTATTGCACATATAGAGCACAATTTTTCATATCTCTGGTTGTATACAAAGCATATTCACACCAATCCATGTCTTCATACATGTACTTGGATAATGATGTTCATCACATCCCACCATCATTTATAACCCCCTGCCTCCTCCCTTCCCCTCCCACCCCTCTGCCCTACCTAGAGTTTGTCTATCTATTCCCCCCAGGCTCCCTCTCCCTATCCCACTATGAATCAGCCTCCTTATATCAGAAAACATTCGTCATTTGTTTTTTTGGGATTGGCTAACTTCACTTAGCACTATCTTCTCTGACTCCATCCATTTACCTGTAAGTGCCATGATTTTATTCCCTTTTATTGCTGAGTAATATTCCATTGTGTATATATGCCACATTTTTTTTATCCATTCATCTATTGAAGGGCATCTAGGTTGGTTCCACAGTTTAGCTTTTTTGAATTGTGCTGCTATAAACATTGATATGGCTATGTCCCTGTAGTATGCTGTTTTTAAGTCCTTTCTTAAGGAAACCACAATAAAGGTTCTTGTCTAAGTTTTCTGCATTTCCTCTGCCTTTAACTAACCACGCAGCTTCCTAGCATAGCTCTATTTCTAAAGATCTTTGAGTATAAACTTCTGTATTCATGACAGTCATTTTGTGTCTGTGTCCCTTACCATACCTACTTATAATAAATACTGGGTTCATTTTAAAATATCCCCTAATCCTATTATTTACTTAGTAAAACAATAGTTTCTATTAGTAAGTATATTACTACTCTAATATTTTTTTTACAACATTGAAAGGTATCCTCAAGACAAAATACATCTTTCTTTAAGTAGCTCTTCAGGAGAGGAGGAAAAAACTCCATTGAGACTTTTTTAAAATGAACCACTTTCATATTCTTGTGGAAAGACTTAGTAATAATCAAAGTTTAATCCATGGTGTGCAGACATCTCTATAATGTTTTAAATACAGACAAAATATGTCAATCAGCTAAGGAACAGTAACTTTCCCTCTTATATATTAGAAATTATTTCAGAAACTCAAATAGGAAGCGTTTTGCTTCTAAAAACTTGCTTAATTGCTCAGGTAGATTCAATGGTTCAACCTCAAAATTTATTTACAGAAGACTCTATTCACAAGCAAAGGACCCCTGCATGTAACTAGCTAATGTTTCCTTACCTGGATGAAATTAATTTTGTGACCAATTATAACTTTTCTTTTAATTGTTTAATTGAGAATAAAGTTGGTGACCTCCGAGTGTACAAAAATATGTCTATGAATGCCTGGCTGGCTAGGAGATTTTACACACTATAGCTATATTAATGTAATTCTTCACAATTCATTTTATGAAATAAAAAACATCACAGTCCCTGAAAAGTTATATTTTTTCCTCTGAGTATAAGAGAAACTTTAATGACAATAGAAAAATTCATGTTTAGAGGCAGAGTGCCTACTACCTTTAGCAATGGATTTTAAGTTCTGATTTCAATAAAATCACTTGCAGAACTTGTTTTTATTTATTTAATTTTTAAAAATAGAATCTTTGAGATGGGTTTCATGGGATTCTTTTTTTCCAAAGACTTTTAAAAATATTTTTATTTATTTTATTGTGGTGCTGAGGATCAAACGCAGGGCCTCACACATGCGAGGCAAGCACTCTACCACTGAACCACAGCCTCAGCCCCAGAACTTGTTTTTTAAATACGTATCTGTGGACAAACTCTCCAGAGATTTTGTTTCAATAGTCTGACAAGGACTCAAGAAATTAATATTTTTTCATGCATCTTGATAAAGCTACAAATTAATAACACAGATAAAGAAACAACAGGCCAATTTGACCTATTCTTAAAGACTCACAGATTCTAGCCCTAAAGTAGCTCCTACTTCAGTAGCAGCCTTCTCTAAACCTTGGGCTGATGAAATGAATTTTAAATACATATGTATATAGTATACATGTATACTGACATTTACATATAGACACACACTTAAATATCTATATTTCTATAGCTGTTTATCCATCTGTGATTAATGACCCCTCTTTCCATTCAGATATACACGGATAAAAGTTCAGCTTGGTTACATACTGACTACCCAAGTTAGGGTAAATTAAAAACTGGAATCCAGTTCCTCATCTTTAAGATGGGGCTACTTGCCACTTCATGAAATCATGAAGACAATTGAATGAACAGGTCTATGTGATGTACTTAGCCCAGTCCAAGGAAACAGTAAGGGTCCCTGTACTATTAGTAAGGGATGGGGTGGGGCTGGGGAAACCCCTTGATGTGTTACATTTGTGAAGAAATTGCTATACAGTTTCCAGAGCTCTTTCACACACATCATTTCGTTACAATCTCACAATATTCCTTTGAGGTAGATGATACAGGACATTGTTCTAATTTACAATGAGGTTCAGCCTCAGCCTGTGACCATGAGCCTTTGGCCACAAACTCAGTGGGAATAACAAAACCTCAAAGCAGCTGGAAGGGCGAGTGTTTCCTCTGCCTTTGAAATCAAGGATTGTGTGCCCCTAGAATGCTCCCTTAAATTTAGGAGTTTGTGGTGAGTTTCAAGTTTGTAGAAAGGCAGTGGATCACAGTGGCAAAGAGCTCAGATTTTAGAATAAACGACTTTGGCTCCGCTGTTTTAATGGCTGTGTTAACTAGGCAAAGTCACTTGTATCCTCTAAGTCTCAATTGCCTGTAAAAAAAAAAAAAAAAAATGGGGCTAATGAATCAGTGATTAATCACTTTATTAAATATTTATTGAAAATTTCATAAATTTTTTTCACAGTGCACAGTCTAAGTGCTCATAGTGGGAGCCGTTATTACCAGTGCTAACTCTAATAAGAGTAAAGCAGTGAACTTTTTCCTAATATAAACATATAGCTAATGGATAAAGGATTAGTCACCAACATAATTGCTTACTTTATTAGGAAACAGAGTAAACATGAAGAGACTATGTAGCTAAGCCCAGATCACAAAATGACTCCATGGCAGGGTCAGATTTCTGCCCTGTCCAAGACCCAACCCTTCTCTAGAGATCACTGAGATTCTTTCATTTCACTTGAAAATTTTTTTTTTTTTAATTTTCATTTGGGCAGTTCCCTTGTACTTTCATGGTTTTTTCCCAAATTCTCATGGGTATGGAAAATTAGTTTGTGTTCTTATGTTTAGCATTCTGAGTTTCAGTTAAAGATGGCTTTTTGCTGAGTTCAAGGCCCACACAGGTTCCACTTTGGAACCAACCCTCATCTTCTGTGGTTTTGAGTTAGTCTTGGCAGAAAACTTCCAGGGTGGGAGGATTTTTAATGGACTGCTTTAAAGAGATTCTTTAAAGAGTTCATTTAGGCTCAAATCAAAGTAAACTGACCATTCTATTCCCATGGATTTTGAGAGAGACCAGGGTTAGAATTCTGGGGAAATGTGGTAAGTAAAGCCTGCTGAGAATTTGGTTGACAGTGTGGCCCATGAACTGGTGACAAGATTACAGTGTCACTAAAAGAAACTTTCTCACAAACACTTTTTTTCCCTTTTTGGAACTGGTGGTTGAACCCAGGGCACTTTGTCACTGAGCTACATCCCCAAACCTGGTTCTTTTTCTTATATTCTTATACATAATCTTATATTCTTTTCTTATTTTTTTTCTTAGTTGTAGACGGACACACTACCTTTGTTTCATTTTATTATTTATTTTATGTGTTGATGAGGATCAAACCCAGTGCCTCACACATGCTAGGTAAGCGCTCTACCACTGAACCAACAACCCCCCAACCCCTGATTATTTTTCATGTTGAGATAAAGTCTCTTTAAGTTGTCCACGCTGGCTTCCAGCTTGCTATGCTCTTGCCTCAGCCTCCCAACTTACTGAGATTACAGGTATGGGCCACCAAGCCTGGCACAGACTCTTTTAAAACCTTTTATTCCTCTATGCTCCCATGATTTCAGAGGTGTTTTGAACACAGCACATAAACACATGGAATAAAATTGATATTGTACTGAATATCAGATCATAAAGATAACTTTCTATATGAAAGCATATCTATATACTCTTACTGAAATGGTAGAAAAAGTTAAAATTCTAAAATAGAATGAAGAGTCTCAATTTTCCACACACTGTCAGCTGATAATAGCTCCTATAGTCACTGCAGTACATCTCTGTCTTAAATAGACATTTATCTGAGATAAGTGGAAGAGAAAAATAGTTACTCTGATATTTTCTCCTCTTCTTCATAGTTTTTATATTTGCTATTGTGTCTGAAAATGTATATAATTGGGGATGTTTTCATCCTCTGGAATATTTGAAGTAGCAAACTTATACTCTGCTCTTAAGTATTTCTCATAATTGTGAAAAATTCCAAATAGAATTTTTTTCTTGAATGAACACTCATGGTGCAAATACAGTTTAACAATTTAAAATCAAGTATTTTTTTATTATGGTGAGATAGTTTACTATCATTTAACCAATGAGTCTATACAAAATAAAATATCTGTTATTATTATATTTTATCTTTCTAATTATGTAACAATTATTTTTAACAATTTTTGTAAATCAATGTGGCTAAAGTAACCTGTTCTCTATTTATACTCTATTTTCTATTTATACTCTAATTCATTTGAGCCCTTTTGAATCATTTAAATGCTTTGTATTGAGAATCACTGTGCTTCATAATCATCACTACTTCAGCCTTCTCTGTTCCAATAACAGATTTTAACTGACCTTAAAATGGTACAACTACTTTGAAAACACTTTGGTAACTTCTTCTCAGTATTTACCCATGAGAAATGAAAATGTGCACTCAACCTGTACTGCCATGTTCATTGTGGTACTACTCACAAAAGCCAAGATATGGAATCAATCTAATTGTTCATCAGTGGACAAATGGATAAAGAAAATCTGCTGCATATATACAATGGAATACTACTCAGCCATGAAAAACTTGAAATTCTGCCATTTGTAACAATTTGGATAAACCTACAGGATATTGAGTGAAATAAACCAGGTACAGAAAGAGAAACACTATAAGACCTCAATCATACATAGAATCTAAAAATTTCATATCAGAGAAATTAGAAGTAGAATAGTGGTTCCCAGAGATAGGGGAGAGTGGGGTGTGGAGTGTAGGGGGGAAGACAGTGAGACAATAATCAGTGGGTACAACTTTACTAGACAGGGAGAATAAATTCAAGAGTTCTATGGGACAAAATGGTGAAATAATTCACTATATATGTCAAAAGAGAAGAGAGGAATTCAAATGTACTTACTGTAAAGAAATGACAAAATTTAAGGGGAAAATATGCTAATTAAAGTGGCTAGATCATTATCTAATATATATATGAATCAAAACATCCCACGGTTCCTCATAAATGTCTATAAGTATGTGTTGATCTAAAAAGAAAAGGAAAAAAAGAACACAATGTAATAAAAAGAAAAGGTGTACAGGAACTGCACATGATTGCAATCACAGAGACCCAGGAGCCTGAGGACAGAGAATCGCAAATTTGAGGAAACCTCAGTAACTTAGCAAGACCCTGTTTCAAAATAAAAAGGTAAAAGGGACTAGAGATATAGCTTAGTGGTAAAGTGCTGGTTTCAATACCCAGAAGTGCCCCCCCAAAAAAATTATACAAAAACATTCAGAGTAGCTTTTATTTATAATAGGAAAAAATAGAAATAACCCAAATGTTCAATAATAGATGATTAAACAAAGTTCAGTAATGTTTTACATAAAGGGATATTATTCATCGATAGAAAGGAATGGACCACTAATACATGCATCAACATAGTGAGCAAAACTGCAAGGTAAAAAGAGAATACACACTAGCCGGGCACAGGGGCACACACCTGTAATCCTAGTGGTCAGGGAAGCTGAGGCAGGAGGACCCTGAGTTCAATGCCAGCCTCAGAAAAAGTTGATCTCTGATCTCTCCATACCCAGACACACCTCAGGTGTCCTAAAAAGGTTGGTTCCTTTGATTCTCTTATCCCTCTACTTTGCTCCTGGGGCTATGCTGTGGCTGGCGCTGGTGGTAGTGGCAGTGAGGCAGGGGATTTATTCATTATTTTATTTTATTCAATTTCTTCAGTGCTGGATATGTTTTTAATGTCCAGTATTAATTCCCAGTAAAGTCTCCTCCTTTTTATACCTTACTCAGAGGTGCCTATCTGCTTTCTTGGTTTCATGCCATAGAGAAGCCAAGAAAGTGACCTCCTGTATTCCAACATCTTGGTCTCCCTCCTATATGAAATTATTAAAATATCACCCTGTATATTATTATAAAAAGCAGGGCAGCAGTTGTCTAGCGCTAAGGGTGAAAGGGACTGACTGGAAAAAAATCACAAGAGGAGTTCTAGGATTGATAAAAGTGCTCCATATCTTAAATGTGGTGACAATATGGAGATGCATGCTTTTCCCAAAACTCAGTAAATAATAGAATTAAAATAGATGTATTTTGTAATATACAGTGTACACGATATTTCAAAGGAACTGATACAAAAAATATTTAATTTTTCCTCCTGAAAAATTAGAATACAATCTAATGAAAGTAGAAGAGAGAAAAGGAAAAGAAAAAAATAATGAAACAGGTAAAAGATGGTAAAGACGAAAGTGGACTCATTAAAAATCAAATAGACTTTGCTTAAAAAGCACTCCTAATTGAGACAGAAAAAGAGACAATAAGTCATCAATGTTAGAGATAGAATGTGTCCTTCATACATTAAAAAGATAAAAATGGTTATTACCAATAATTTTAGGTAATAAAGTTGAAAATTTGGAAGAAATGCACAAATTTCTTTTGAAATGCAACTCACCAAAATTGACACAAGAAGAAAAAAAAATTGAAATAGCCAATGTTATTGAAGAGCTATATTCCATAATTGAAACTTCCACAAAACAAGTCCAGACCAACAGGGCTTTATTAATACATTCTTCCCAATATTTAAGAAAGATTGCTCTGCTTTTCTATAATCTATTTCAAGAAGTTTCTTTAAACTTTTTCAATGAAACAGTGAACAATTCCCAATTCTTTTGTGAAACCACTATAATTTGACAAAAACCTTACAAGAAAAAGACACATAAATCTCTTTCATTAGCAAAAATTATAAACAAAATAATAGAAAATCTAACATAGCCATATATAAAAAGAATAAATATTTTGACCATGAACAATTTATTTTAGAAATGCAGGAATAAGTTTATACTCCAAATCAATTGCCCTGATGTTAGATGTTAATAATAGGAAACTGGATAAAGGTTGGTCAGAGTCTAAATTAGTACGACCTTTATGGGAATCAGTATGGAATTTCCTTTTTTTAATTAATTTATTTATTTATTTTAATTAGGTATATATGAGAGCAGAATGCATTTTGATTCATTGTACACAATTGCAGCACAACTTTTCATTTCTCTTGTTGTGCATGATGTAGCTTTGCACCATGTGTGCCATCATACATGTACCTAGAATAATGTAATGCATCTCATTCCACCATCTTTCCTGCCCCCATGCCCCTTCCCACCCCACCCTCTCCTTTGCCCCATCAAAGTTCCAGTATGGAGGTTCTTCAAAACACTAAAAACAGAACTACCTACCATATGATTCAGCAATCTCACCACTGGGTATATATTGTAAGGACTTTAAATTAGTATGTCAAGAAGATATCTACACCCCCCACAATCATTACAGCATTATTCACAATAGCCAAAATAAGGAATCAACCTGAATGTTCATCAATAGATGAATTAATTAAAAAATGTATAAATGAATAGTGAAATGCTGTTCAGCTTTTAAAGAAGGAAATTCTATCATTTGCAACAACATGGATGAATTTGGAGAACATTATGCTCAATAAAACAAACCAGATGCAGAAAGCCAAAAACCTCATGTCTTCACATATGGAATCTGAAAAAAATAAACTCATAGTAGTAGAATGGTGGTCACCAAAGACTGGCAAGGGCAGGGGATAGGAGGATGGTCAGTGAATACAATGTTGTATTTAGAGAAGAACAAGAAATTCTGGTATTCTGTTACACAGAAGGGTAACTATAGATAACAATTTTACATTAGATATTTTTTAAAGCTAGAACATAGGATTATGAATATTTTCACCATAAAGAGATGATAGTGTTTGAGGAAATAGAAAATATGTTTACCCTGATTTGAACATTACACAATGTGTGTGTGTGTGTGTGTGTGTGTGTGTATCTTAAAACCTCACATTGGCACTCCCAAAATATGTACAATTTTCATATATTAGTTAAAATTTCTAAATAAAATAATTCAAATTAAGAAAAAATTAAAAATAGAACAACTGTGTGATCCAGAAACCCCTCTTCTGGGAATACATCCAAAGGAAACTAACGCAGTATCTCTATACAAGAAGACTCTGTACTCCCATGTTCATGGCAGCATTGTTCATAATAGCCAAGATATGGAAACAACCTAAGTGTGTGTCAACAGATGAATGGGCAGAGAAATTGTGGTATGTGTTGATGTAGAGGAACCCTAAGGGCACTATCTTAAGTTAAATTATTTCACTTATATGTAGAACCTAAAAACATCAAACTCAGAAAAGCAGAGCAGAATGGTGGCTGCCAAGGACTGGAAAGTGGAGGAAAGGGAATGAGGTTGGTCAACCTGTACAAACTCTCAGTTATAAGATGAATAAGTCCTACCGTATTTTCTATTTGCTAAGAGAGTGGATCTTAAGTATTCTCAAGACACACACATACATAAAAGGTAACTATGTCAAGTGACGGATGTGTTAACTAACATAATTGTGGTGATCATTTCATAATGTGTGTGTGTATATGTGTGTGTGTGTGTGTGTCAAATCATCTTGTTGTATATCTTAAACTTACACAATTGTGTTTGTCAATTATATATCAATAAAGATAGAAATTAAATCAATGTTATATAAAATTCAAAAACAAGTACCACATCTGTGGAAGCTAAAAAGTTTACTCTTACAGAAGAAGAGAATAGAATAGTGATCTGTAAAGGCTAGGAAGGGTAGGAAGGAGATGGGGAAGACAGGGTGGATGATAGGTACCAAAATATAGTTAGATAGGAAGAACAAGATCTATAATGTTTTATAGTACATTAAAGTGAGTCACTCCAGTTTTCAACAATTTATTACATATTTCAAAATAAGTAGAAGAGAAGTTTTTGAAGGTTCCCAACACAACAAAATGCTAATTATCCTGATTTGATCATTTTATGCTATATACGTATATTGAAGGATCACACTGTATCCTATAAATATGCATAATTATTGTGTCAGTTTAAAAACAAAACTAGATATTCAATTCTTGGAAGGCACATTGCTAGTGGTTAATAGGCTCATATGCCCAGTGGCTACAATATAGGCCAGTTCAGAGAATATCTCCCCTAATGCAGAAACTTCTCCTGCTGCTCTGGAAGTAACACCTTCAACCATGTGTTACATTACTCCCCTGTGCTTTACATAATAGCATTAGATTAGTAAACAAGTTCAGATTTTTCCTTCTGCACAGATGACCACTGCAAGCATATCTCTAAATTGGCAATTTTCCTGATTATCAATGCCACATTTCCATCTACGTAGTAGATATTTTCACCTTGACGTTAATATCAACCCAAACTAGAATATTTCAACCAAATGTCACCTTTTCCCCAAAATGAATTCTCTCTCCTAATTCCCCACTTTTATCTTTGCTATTCTGTTATTCCAAGTTTCTAAAGTTTAATCACTGAACTTTTTACCTTTCATTCTTTCTTGCCCTCTAAATCTATCCTGTCAGCCTTCCCTTAAAATCTCTCTCAGATATGTCCATCTCACTGCTATTAAACTAGACCATAATGAGTCTACTTGAATCCTATCTTTCCTCTTGTTCTTCAGTCTGCCACTAACATCAGGTTAATTATATCAAATACCAATGGCTCTATCCCTCTCATTCTCAGAAATTATAATAGTTGCTCTAAAAACTGGTTCAATGCTTTCTACAATCTTAATTCATCTGTTTCTGCATGAACTGTTCACTCAAAACAGATGAAGCTCATTCTTCTGCTGTGAGATAATTCACTTTGCATTCCTGAAACTATGCCTCTGTTCCTCTTCCATGAATTTCCACTTCTTTTTTTTTAATATTTTTTTCTTAGTTCTCGGCGGACACAACATCTTTGTTGGTATGTGGTGCTGAGGATCGAACCCGGGCCTCACGCATGCCAGGCGAGCACGCTACCGCTTGAGCCACATCCCCAGCCCCGAATTTCCACTTCTTGAAACCTTAACCATCCTTCAAGGATTAATGTGAGGGCCATCCTCATCTGTAGGCAAAACCATTTTAGGTCTTAATGTTCTTGCTCAGTGTTCTCAGAAGCTAGAATAGTCACTCTTTGTACTATTCATCTCATTATTTCATTTCTTGCCAGGTATATTAGTTAAGTTTCTTTAGAGAAACATAATCAATAGAATGTGAAAGGGGTGGTATTTTAAAGAACTGGTTCATATAATTGTGGTGGCTGACAAGTTGAAACTAGTTTGAAGGCTAGAAGTCTGGAAATACTAGTCTTAATATCTTGAACTTGAAAGTAGTCTGGAGGCAGTATCTCTCCCTCTCTGGGAGACCTCAGACTTTTTTTGTATTTTATTTAGAGATACAGTCTCACTGTGTTGCTTAGTGCCTCGATTTTGATGAGGCTTTTATCTCGTGATCCTTCTTCCTCAGTCTCCCAAGCTGCTACTATTACAGGTATGCCCCACCATACCTTGCCTTACCACAGACTCAACTTAAACCTCTAAAATCATGGGCCAATAAATAAATATTGCTCATCTCAAGTCATTTGGACAATATATTTATGCAAAAATGCTCAATGGAATAGTAGCAAACCATAAGCAACATATTAACATGATTAAATACCACTACCAGGTGGAATTTAATTATAAGATTACAGATATAGTTCAACAAATGAAAATCAATGTGATAAACCACACTGATAGAAAAAGTGATCATATCAATTGATGAGAAAGGACATTTGACAACATTTAACAAAATTTCTTGATTTAAAAATATCCTCAACTATGTACAAAAGGAAAAATATGAAAGAATATGAAAAACTTATAGCAAATATCTCACTAAAAATGTAAAGATTTAGCCTTAAGATTAGTAACCAAAAAAAGATGCCATCTCAGCTCTGCTACTCAACATAGTGTTTGAGATTGAAAATGAGAGTACTTGGTCAAGAAAAAGAAATTAAAAGTATGAAAATTGGAAAAATATGTAAAACTATCTCTCTTCACAGACAACATTATATTCAGAAAATCCTACAGAAAAATGCAGACACACAACTGTTAGCACTAATGAACAAATGTCGTCAGAGTTGCAGGATAGAAAATTAACAAGTAAAAATCAGTTGCCTCTCTAAACAATAACAATGAAAGATTAGGAAAATAAACTAAGGGGTAAAGTCCATTTATAATAACATCAAAAGGAATAAAATTCACAAAGAAGGCAAACACTTGCACACTGAAAACACTGATGAAAGAAATTAAAGACAAGAAATAAATGGAAAGCCTTCCTATGTTCATGGACTGAAGACTTAATATTGTTAAGATACTAATATTACCAAAAGAGGTCTATGATCCAATGGAATCTCTGTCAAAATCCCAATGACATTGTGTATGTGTGTGTGTGTGTGTAAGGGAGAGGGGGGGATACTTGAATTGAACCCTAGGGTGTTTTACCACTAAGCTATGCCTCCAATCCTTTTTATTTTCTATTTTGAGTGAGGATCTCATTAAGTTATCCAGGCTGGCCTTGAATGCCATCCTCCTATCCCAAACTCCCGAGCCACTGAGATTACAGGCATGTACCACCACACCTGGCTCAAGTGACTTTTTTTTCTTTTGTCTTAAATGTAAAAATCTATCCTAAAATTCATATGGAATCTCAGAGGAGCCATAAGAATAAACAAAGAAATTTGGTAAAAGAACAAAATCGAAGAACTCAAACTTTATGATTTCCGACTCAATACAAAGCTGTGGTAATCAGAACAATATGGTATGGGCATTAGGGCAGACCAGCCAAATGAACAGATTAGAGAGTACTGAAATACATTCTTCCACATATGGTAAATGACATTTAATATGGAAGCCAAGACAACACAGTGGAGAAAAGATAGTCTAGTCAACCAATAATAATGGTAAAAACTGGATATTTACACAAAAAAGAATGAAGTTGTACCCTTACATTATACCCTATATAAATATCAAATCAAAATGGATCAAAAGCCTAATCAGATTTGTCTTCTTGAGTTTGCCTTATTTCACCTTACATGATATTCTCCAGGTCCATCTATTTTCCTGCAAAGGACATAATTTCATTCCTCTTTAGGGATGAATAGTACTCCATTGTGTATGTATGTATGTATGTATGTGTGTGTGTGTGTGTGTGTGTGTGTGTGTGTGTGTGTGTATATATATATATATATATATATATATATATATATATATATATATCACATTTTCTTTATCCACTCATCCACTGATGGGATTCTAGGCTGGTTCCATAACTTAGCTATTGTGAAGAGTGCTGCAGTAAACATTGGTATGCAGGTATCTGACTTTTGTTCATTCTGGGATAGAACCAAGCAGGGAAAAGCTGGATCCTGGATCTATAGTAATTCTATTTTTAGGTTTTTGAGCCAAACACAGACAAGTCTCACATATTTACTCTCCAATGTGGAAAGAAAAAAAAGAAAAATTACATGAAAATAGAAGGGGAGTATTTAGGGAGGGGGAAGGAGTTGGGACATGGGAGGGTGGTATGAGAGAGTGTTAGGGAGGGTGAACACAATCAAAGTATATATCACAACAAAACCCATTCATTTGTATCAATATGCACTAATAAATAAATTAAAATGTAAATTCTAAAAAACCCTAATCATAAATGTGAAAACTATCAAGCACTTAAAATAACACTAGGGAATTAAGAAATGACTTCTGAAATAAGACATCCAAAATATAAACTGCAAAAAAAGTTACATTTTTCCCTCAAAATGAAAACTTCTGTGCATCAGTGGACACTTTCTAGAGAATGAAGAGGCAACCCATAAAACAGGAAAAAAAATTGTATTAATCCCTTATCTCACCTCTGAGATAAGAGATTAATATCCAGAATACATTAAAAAAAAAAACTTCTAAAATTCAACTACAAAATAAAACACAATTAAAAATAGGCAGTGGACTTGAATAGACATTTCTTCAAATAAAGCATTTAAATGGTCAATAAGCATGTAAAAGATGCCCAAAGTCACTACTTATTATGAAAATGTGAATCACAGTCACAATGAGATAGCACTTCACACCTACTAGGATTACTGCTATCAATTAACCAGAAAATAAAAATTGTTAATTTATGGAGATTTTGAAACCCTTCTTGTTGGCCATGAGCATATAAAATGGTGCAGCTGCAGTACAAAACTGAATGGTGAAGCTGGGCGTGGTGGTGCATGCCTAATCCCAGAAGCTTGGGAGGCTGAGGTAGGAGAATCTTGAGTTCAAAACTAGCCTCAGCAAAAGCGAGGTGCTAAGTAACTTAGTGAGATCATGTCTCTAAATAAAATACAAAATAGGGCTGGGAAAGTGGCTCAGTGGTCAAGTGCTCCTGAGTTCAATCTCTGGTACCAAAAAAAAAAAACTTAGAACAACCAAATGATATAGTGATTCTACTTATAGATATATAACAAGAATTAAATATTACTCAGATACTTATATACCAATATTCACTGCAGCACTATTCACCATTTCCCAAAAGTAGAAACATCTAACAATAGGTTAATGGATATACAAAAATGTCATATATATATATATACATACATACATACACAGAGAGAGAGAGAGAGAGAGAGAGAGAGAGAGAGAGAGAGAGAATAGAATTCAGCCTTAGCAAAGAATTAAATTGTGATGAGTGGCTGAACCTTTGAAAATGTGAAGTAAAAAAAGACACAAAAGGACAAATATTGTATAACTCCAGTTACATGAGGTACCTAAAATAGTCAAATTTGTAGGGACAGAAAATATGATAAAGGTTACAAAGGCTGAAACTGGAATGAGAAATTACTGTTTAGTGGATACAGAATTTCACCTTGGAATGGTGTAAATTCTGGACATGAATAGTTGTAATGGCTGCACAACTTTGTGTTTGAACTTAATGCCACTGCATTTTGGACTTAAAATGATTAAAACTCTTAAGTTTCATATTATAAACATTTTGACAAATTTAAGATACTTTTTTAAAAAAAAATCTTGCATTTCTAGTAATGACCGGTATAATGACTATACAGGTGACCCTGAGACCATACTGAATAGTAAGACTGTAGCATAGAGAAGAAAAATAAGATGTAAGTTCCTTAAGAAAAAGAAACATAACTTTTAATTGCTATAAACTAATAATTGGTATATCATATAACTCAATACTTTCTCAATTCAAGAAGTGAAGAAATATAGGCAAGTAGGATCTGTAATACAAAGCAGAATGTGTTATAGATGTAGGAAAACAACAAAAGTAAATCAGAGAAAGATGATTTTTTTTCCAGAGAACAGTAATGAAGCAGTAGAATCAGTGCCTTGCAGAAAGTATTTCTCAATAAATATTTGCTGTGCAAATGTCCCATTGACCTATTAAAGGCATTTATTTTACCCATCTTAATTACTAAGTCAGCTAACCAAAAAGATTTTATGGGACTGAACAATAGAAAACTAGCTATAAAGACACTACCAATTTTTGCAAAAAAGAATGTTTATATGGTTCAATGCATTTTCTTTGCTGGTGTTGTTTCCCAAGTTCAGTATGATGTGAAGAACACGGTGTGCTTCACGAGGTAACTCATCAGTGGTTATAATCAGATATGACACTGGTGTGATCAGAAACCAAGTTTGGTAAACCACTGTTACAGAAGTACAGTTGGTTCTTTGTTGAAAGAAAAACTATACATGACTTGATGTAAATGAAAAAAAGATCATGCACTTTCCAAGGTAAGTCTTGTTTTGATTTCTTTTTATAAATTTATGTTGTATTGTAGCATTGTTAATTCCTATAAGATGCAAATGATTGATATTTACCAATTGTTTTATGACTTCTCTATTTTTTCACTTTTCTTACATATATGTCAAATTACTGAGATGGTATAATATCAAATAGTAATAAGAAGTACTTCCTTCCAAAAAAGCAAGAATAAACTGATGGGTAATTATTTGTATCATGCCTTCATTCTGGGCGCTGAAAGCATTTCTGATCCACTGAAATCCTTCATTAAGAAGTTTAGTTCTTGAAAACTGAAATCCACATCTTTAGAATCATCTCAGCATAGGGTAATATATGGCCTAACAAGTGAAGTCAAGTCATAGACATTTGTATATATTCACAACAAACTAATAATGTCTGAACATAATGGTGATTCTAATATAAACCAATATCCTGAAGTATCATCCAAAGGATGAATGTATTATGCATAATACAGTTTTAATGATAATGGATTTTCAAATTATTCTGGTTTGTAACTACCCACGTATCATGAGAATTTTTAACTTGCTTATACTTGATGAACAAGAAAGCTCTACTTCCTCAATCTGCTAGTTAACAGAAACTTACAACATCACTTTATTATTTTATAGAGAAAACTAAATCAGAGGTAGCTGCAAGTATTTTGTCAATTACAATCAAATCAGTGGCAGAAGAGGAGTACAATACAACATCCTAGAAAACCACATAGTTTTCATTTTCATTTTTATCCTTTTATTCCCATGCCAAAAATTTTATTAACTCGAATCTAAACCAAGAATGAAGTGAAGAAATTAAAATTTCAATGAATAATTTCAATTCTTTTAGAGATATACCTAACTAGAGGAAACTGCCTAACCAGAAACATGGGTTAGAGTGAAAGTGTAGGTAGGTCTTAATTCTGAGCAGCTTGCTTTTTCAGAAACTGGTAGGGATGTTAAGAATGTTGTATATCAACCAAGAGAAAAAAATTCCCATGGTCATGCTACATTTGACAATATTTTATTTCAGAACAACTAAATTGTAGATAAGATGGCAAATTATCAAAGAACTGAAGAGATGCAAGAAAATTTCCAGAGAAATGGGTAAGCTGTCCTTAAATTCTACAAAAAAGTGTTAGTGTGCAACTAAAGCTACACTTTATTCTTTTCACATCCATAGCAAGAGTGTCATAATTTTTTCAAATATAGTAAATGCTGCTTACATTTTGCAGTACTTTAATATGGTCAGTATTAAAACTGGTTTAATAGTGATTTTAGGACAGGTAGCAGCAACAGAAATAGCAGATTTATTAAGTAAATGTACAGGAAAGATGTCTGCAAATTTTCATTTCAATTTCTACCATCCTTCCTTCCATGGGGTGCATTAATTTTCTACTGAATAGATGTCTGTGTGTGTATATGTATTTATACAATTTTGTGCACACATAACTTATTTATAGATGTAAAATGAAAATAGTTTAAATCTATTTTGTTTTAACTTTCACAATAACAACAGTGTTACAATATATATACAATTATATATTGAATATACAATCTATAAAACTGGAGAGGACTCCTCTATGTCACATGGTTTATTAATGTAGGAAATAGCCCTCCCAGAAAGTTCTCCCTGCATACCATTTTCCTATGGGTCAGAACAACTGTATCAGAAAACTTTTTTTAAAATTATTATTTGTTCTTTTTATATATACATGACAGTATAGTGCATTTTGGCACGTTGTACAACATGGTACATAACTTGTTCTAAGTAGGAACCTATTCTTGTGGTTATACATGATGTGGAATTACCCTGATCATGTATCATATACAAGAATAGAAAAGTTATGTCCAATTAATTCTATAGTCTTTCCTATACCCATCTCCCCCTCCCTTCCCTTCACTCCCCTTTGTGTAATCCAATGGACTTCTATTCTTCCCCTCCCCAACCTCCTTTGTTGTGGGTTAGATTTCACATATCAGAAAGATATGGTTTATTAGGACTGGCTTATTTCACTTAGCACAATATTCTCCAGTTTCATTCATTCACCAACACATGCCATAATTTCATTCTTCTTTAAGGCCAAGTAATATTGCATTGTGTATATATGTCACATTTTCTTTATCCATTCATCAGTTGAAAGATACCTATGTTGGTTCCACACCTTGGCTATTGTGAATTGAACTATTATGAACATTGATGTGGCTACAATACTGTAGTATGCTGCTTTTAAATCCTTTGGGTATAAGCCAAGGAGTGGGATAACTGGATCAAATGATGGTGTTAATCCAAGTTTTCTAAGGAATCTCCATACTGCTTCCCATAGTGCTGGCACCAATTTGCAATCCCACCATCAGTGTATGAGTTTGCCTTTTTCCCCACATCTTTCCCAATATTTATTGTTGCTTATATTCTTTTTTTTAGAGCTCCCTCGTTTGTTTAATTTTAATTTTAATTTTTATTTCTTACATACATGACAATAGTGGAATGTATTACAATCATAATTATCCATTCACAACACCATTTTTCGTAATTCTGTCTATAAAGTATGTTCTCGACAAATTATGCCATTATACATGAGCTCTCTTATTATTATCATCTTTTTTGCATTAAAATTCTTAATACACCTTTATACTACAATTTATCATATCTTTGATTGTATATAAGGTATGTTGACACCAAATTCACATCTTCATACATGTATTTTGTATAATGATGAGAGTCTCCTTCCACCATCCATGCTATTCCCCTTCTCCCTCACTTTCCCTCCCACCCCTATTCCTTATCTAGAGGTAATCTTTCTCTCCTACTCTCCTTCCCAACCTCATTTTGAGTTGCCTCCCCTTATCTCAGAGAAGACATTTGGCATTTGTTTTTTTTTTTCTTTTCCGGGGGTGGGAGGCAGGGGGAGGATTGGCTAATTCACTTAGCATAATCTGCTCTAATGCCATCTATTTCCCTGCAAATGCCATTATCTTATTCTTTTTTATTGCTGAGTAATATTCCATTGTGTATAAATGCCACATTTTTTTATCCATTCTTTCACTGAAGGACATCTAGGTTGGCTCCACATTTTAGCTATTGTGAATTGTGCTGCTATAAACATTGATGTGACTGTGTCCCTGTAGTATGCTGTTTTTAGGTCCTTTGGGTCAAATGGTGGCTTCATTCCCAGCTTTCCAAGAAATCTCCATACTGCTTTCCAAATTGTCTACACCAATTTGCAGTCCCACCAGCATTGTATGAGTGTACCTTTTTCCCCCCACATACTCGCCAGCACTTGTTGTTGTTTGTCTTCATAATGGCTGCCACTCTTACTGGAGTGAGATGGTATCTTAGCGTAGTTTTAATTTGCATTTCTCTGGTTGCTAGAGATGAAGAGCATTTTTTCATATATTTGTTGATTGATTGTATATCCTCTTCTGAGAAGTGTCTATTCAGGTCCTTGGTCCATTTATTGATTGGATTATTTGTTTTTTTTTTTTTTGGTGCTTATCTTGTTGAGCTCTTTATATATCCTAGAGACTAGAGCTCTATCTGATGTGTGAGGGGTAAAAATTTGTTCCCAGGATGTAGGCTCCCTGTTCACCTCACATATTATTTCTTTTGCTGAAAAAAAAAAATTTAGTTTGGATCCATCCCATTTGTTGATTCTTGGTATTAATTCTTGTGCTATAGGTATTTTATTAAGGAAGTTGGGGCCTAGCCCCACGTGATAAAGATTAGGGCCTATTTTTTCTTCCATTAAAACAGAGTGTCATTCTGACTGGAGTGAGATAAAATCTTAGAGTAGTTTTGATTTGCATTTCTCTAATTGCTAGAGATGTTGAACATTTTTTCATATATTTGTTGATTGACTGTATTTCTTCTTCTGTGAAGTGTCTGTTCAGTTATTGTGCCCATTTATTGATTGTTTTGTTTGTTCTTTTGGTGTTAAATTTTTTGAGTTCTTTATATATCCTGGACATTAATGCTTTACCTGAGGGGCAGGTAGTAAAGATTTTCTCCCATTCTATAGGCTCTCTGTTCACATTCTTGATTGTTTCCTTTGCTGAGAAGGAACTTTTTCACTTGCTACCATTCCATTTATTCATTCTTGATATTTCTTCTTGTGCTTTAGGAGTCTCTTTGAGGAAGTTGTTTTCTAAACTGACATGATTAAAGGTTGGGTATATTTTTTTTCTGTCAGTAAATGCAGGGTCTCTGGTCTAATGCCTAGGTCCTTGATCCACTTTGAGTTGAGTTTTGAGCAGGATGAGAGATAGGGGTTCAAATTCATTCTATGATGTATGGATTTCCAGTTTTCCCAGTACCATTTGCTGAAGAGGCTACCTATTCTCCCACATATGTTTATGATGTCTTTATTTCATGTGGGATAACTGTATTTATGTGGGTGTGTCTCTGTGTCTTCTATACTGTTCCATTGGTCTTCATATCTGTGTTTGTGCCAATACCGTGCCATTTTTGTTACTATGATTACTATAGCTCTATACTTAATTTAATGTCTACTGTTGTGATTCCTCCTGCTTCAATTTTCTCCCTAGGGATTGCTTTGGCTATTCTGGGTCTCTTGTTTTTCTGAATGAATTTCATGACTGCTTTTTCTATTTCCATGAAGAATATCATTGGAATTTTAACAGGGGTTGCATTAAATCTATGTAGTGCTTTTGGTAGTATGGCCCTTTTGACAATATTAATTCTGCCTATTCAAGAATGTGCTAGATCATTTCACTTTCTGAGGTCTTCTTTAATTGCTTTCTTTAGTAGTTTGTAGTTTTTCTTGTAAAGTTCTTTCGCCTCTCTTGTTAGATTGATTCCCCAGTATTGTTTTGCTTTTTTTAAGGATATTGTGAATGGGATAGTTATCCTGATTTCTCTTTTAGATGACTTGTCATTGGTGTATAGGAATGCAACTGATTTATGGTTGTTGATTTTATACCCTGATACTTTCCTGAATTCATTTATGAGTCCTAGAAGCTTTCTGGTAGAGTTATTGTCTTCTAAATATAGAATCTTGTCATTGGCAAATAGGGACAGTTTGAGCTCTTCTTTTCCTATTCATGTTCCTGTAATGTCTTTTTTTTTTCTCATTGCTCTTTCTAGAGTTTCAAGGATTATGGTGATTAGAAGTGGTGAAAGAGATCATCCCTGTTTTACTCAAGTTTTTAGAGGGAATGCTTTCAATTTTTCTACATTTAGAATGATGTTGGCCTTAAGGTTATCATATATAGCTTTTATAATGTTGAAGTATGTTCCTACTACTCCTAGTTTTTCTAGTGTTTTAAATATGAATGGATGCTGTATTTTGTCAAATGATTTTTCTGCATCCATTGACATAATCATGTGATTCTTGTCTTTAAGTCTATTGATGTTTATGTTTATTTATTTCCTTATGTTGAATAAATCTTGCATCCCTGGGAAGAACCCTACTTGATCTTGCTGCACTTTTTAATGTTTTCATATGTGATTTGCCAGTATTTAATTAAGAATGCTCATCAGGAATATTGGTCTGAAGTTTTCTTTCCTTGATGTGTCTTTACCTAGTTTTGGTATCAGGGTGATACTAGCTTCATAGAATGAAGGGTTCCATTCTTTTACTATTTCATGAAATAATTTGAGGCATATTGGTGTTAGTTCTTTTTTGAAGGTCTGGCAAAACTCAGATGAGAATCTATCCGATCCTGGGCTTCTTTTTCTTGGTAGGCTTTTGATGGCATCTTCAATTTCATTGTTTAAAATTGATCTGTTTAAATTTTCTATGTCTTCCTGATTCAATTTGGGCAGGTCACATGTCTCTAGAAATTTGTCAAGGTGTTCAAGATTTTCTATTTTTTTAGAATATAAATTTTCAAAACAGGTTCTTATTTTGTCTGAATTTTACAACTGTAAAATTGTAGTATTTCCATTTTCATCACACATTATAGTAATTTGAGTTTTGTCTCTCTTTCTCTCTTTTAGCTTGGCTAAATGTTCATCTGTTTTATTGATTTTTTTAGAAAACCAATTTTTGTTTTGTTGATTTAAATTTTTTTCTTTTGTTTCAATTTCATTGATTTCAGCTCTGATTTTAATTATTTCCTGTCTTCTATTGCTTTTGGTGTTGATTCATTCTTCTTTTTCCAGGGCTTTGAGATGTGAAAGTTTACTTGGTGGCTTTCTATTTTTTCAATGAGTGATCTCAATGCAATGAACTTTCCTCTTAGAACCTCCTTCATAGTTTCCTAGAGATTTTGATATGTTGTGTTACTATTCTCATATACCTATAAGTTTTTTTTTTTAAATTTCACCCCTATTTATTCAGCTCTTCATTGGTCATTCAATGGCAATAGCATATTATTTAGTCTTCATGTGTTAGAGGGGCTTCTACTTTTTATTTTTATTTTATTATTGATTTCTAATTTCACTCCATTATAGTACGATAAAATGCAACATATTATCTCTATTTTTTTTTGTATTTGCTAACAGCTGCTTTGTGACCTAAGATATGGTCTATTTTAGAGAATGATCCATGTGTTGCTGAGAAAAAAAGTGTATTTGGTCATTCGATGAAATATTCTATACATATCTGTTAAATCTAAATTATTAATTGTATTTTTAGTTCTATAGCTTCTATATTTAGTTTTTGTTTTGAAGATCTATCAATTGGTAAGAGAGGTGTGTTGAAGTCACCAAGTATTATTATTGTGATCTATTTGATTCTTGAGATTGTGAGGAGTTTATTTTGTGCCTGTAAATGGTAGAACTCAGCTTCATTGTTTGGGGCATAAATATTTAAGATTATTACGTCTTGCTGATATATAGTTCCCTTAAGCAGTATGAAATGACCTTCTTTGTACCTTCTGATTAATTTGAACTTGAAGTCCACTTTATCAGATATGAGGATATAAATCCCTGTTTGTTTATGAGATCCATGTGAATGGTAAGTTTTTTCCACATCCTTCAGTCTGCGAATGTATTTGTCTAAGAGGTGAGTCTCTTGGAGACAGTATATTTTGGTTTTTGTTTTTAAATTCAATCTGCCAGTCTATGTCTTTTAGTTGAAGAGTCTAAGCCATTTATATACAATGTTTATAATTCCCAGTCATTTTGAATTATTCCTGGTTTTTAATTTAAATTAGTTTCCCTTTTGATTGACTATTCTGTTAGTGTAGTTCCTCCATTTTCTGGTTTTCAGTTTTTTTTTTTTAATTTCTTTTTCATGAAATACTTTGTTGATAAATTTTTGTAGTGCAGATCTTCTTGTGAATTCTTTTAACTTTTGTTTATTATGGAAGGTTTTTATTTCATCATCAACTCTGAAGCTTAATTTTGCTGTGTGTAGTATTCTTGGTTAGCATTCATTTCCTGCACAGTTTGGTATATATTATGCCAAAACCTCATAGCTTGAAGGGTCTGGGTTGAAAAATCAACTGAGATCCAAGTTGGTTTCCCTCTAAATGTGGCTTTTTTTTTTTTTTTTGCAGCCTTTAGATTCTAAACTTATTCTGTATGTTAGGCATTTTCATCATAATGTGCCTTGGTGTGTGTCTATTGATATTTTGTATATTTGAGTCCTATATGCTTCTTGTATTTGATTTTCCATTTCATTCTTAAGGTATGGAAAATTTTCAGATATTATTTCATTAAAAAAATATGCATTCCTTTGTTTGGTATTCTGAACCCTTATCTGTCTCAATAAATCTTAACTTTGATCTTTTCATGTTATCCTATATTTCTTAGAAGTTTCTGTTCATGGTCTCTTAACATCTTTTCTCCATAGTCAACTTTATTTTGAAGATTATGAATTTGTCTTAATTGTCTGAAACTCTGCCTTCCCACTGGTCTAGTCTGCTGGTGATACTTCCCAACAATTTTTTAATTTGATTTATGGGTTTCTTCATTTCAAGGATTTTTTCTCATTTTTTTTTCAGACTCTCTCTTTATTGAGGTGGTATTTCACTTCCTGTATTTTCTCTTTGATTTCACTCCTTACATTATCCTTTACCTAACAGATTAGTTTAACTGTGAACTTTTTAAACTTCTCTGACACTTTTTTCATGGTGGTATTATGGATTCTCTTTTTGATGTACTTTGGTTTCTTTGGGATGGATTGTTCCCTTGCTTTTTCGTGTTATTTATGTGTCTACACATCTAAGAGTTGGTTTTGAGGCAGTAGAGTTTCTACACTGTTGACTTATAGTGTCCCTAAAGGTTTCTCATACCTTACAAAGTTTAGGGGGAGATAGATAATAACAACTGATGCAAACAACTTATATCATTAGATCAAATAGCCCTTGCTATGAAATCTACAATGTTGGGCTGGGGATGTGGCTCAAGCGGTAGCGCGCTCGCCTGGCATGCGTGCGGCCCCGGTTCGATCCTCAGCACCACATACCAACAAAGATGTTGTGTCCGCCGAGAACTAAAAAAATAAATAAATGGGAAGGGAAGATGGCAGCGATGGGAGTGCATCACCCCAGTGCACCGAGTCACTGTGCGGGAGAAAGACGAGGTGAAACGGCTGAAGGCTACCTTGTTGGGAATTTCCAGTGAAATTGAGGTGTTCCAGAATCTAGAGGACGGATTTACATCGTGCGGGGTTCGGCTGCGGGGGCTCAGTCGCAGGTGATTTCTCTGCACGGAGGGTACCAGAGCCTGGTCGGCGGACCGCCCCGCGGATGGAGTCTGCAGCGCGCGCTGTGTAGCGGCGAGGTACCGGAGCGGGAGTACAGCGATGCGGATTCTGGGGGCTCCTGCCAGCGGTGCAATGGCCATGCTTAGTGCTGAGTTCCGGCTTTGAGACAGAGGAGAGAAGCGGTCCAGTTTGGTTCTCGACACCGGTCGGACCACGGAGGAGGACAGCAGCCGCCATCTTGGAGAGCTGATGTAATCATCCCTGTTTTCTACTGATCTCAGCTCATTCAACTACGGAACAGGTGATTTCAGGCTGGTATTTGCCTGCATCTCCCAGACAGATCGCTCAGGCTCGGAGCTGGAGAACCTGAGGAGAATACTCCTCGGGGCTCGCTCCTGGCATGGCGTGTGCCGGGCTTTGAGCGGCCGGATTCTGGTTCCCCGGGCTGCTTTGGACCAGGGCTGGGGAACCTGCGGGGACTGCGTGCTGAGGCCAGCTCCAAGTGGAACGTGCGCTGAGGGGCGGCTGGGCTCTGACTCCCGGAACAGTTTTGGCCTGGGGCTGGGGAGCCCGCGGGGACTGCGTGTTTGGGCCTGCTCCTAGCAGAGCGTGCACCGAGCTGGGAGAGTTTGGAGCGGCCAGGCTCGGGCTCCCGGGGCTGCTTTGGCCTGGGGCTGGGGAACCCGCGGGGGTTGCTCTGTGGAGCCTGCTCCTAGCGGAGCGTGGCCGGGATCGGAGAGGCCGGGTTCTGGCTCCCGAAGCTGCTTTGGCCCAGGGCTGAAGAACCTGCGGGGACTGCTTCTCGGTCCGGGTCCTGCTGGGTGCTGTGGGGGCCTGGGGGGCAGAGTGGAGCTGCTGCCTGTGCCCAGAGCAGGCCAAGTGACCCGCTGACGTGGTATCACGACACCCTGACTGCAGCTGGGGCCGAGGAGAGTAGCCACCCTCGCCTGGAACAGGACCAGTGACCCGACGGCACGGTAGCCAAATCACCCCATTTGGAGTGGGGGCTGTGCAGAGCCGCCGTCTGAGCCTGCAAGGTAGGCAGACCTGCGACCCACTGGCAGGACAAGCCCGGCAGACTGCCAGTATGGTGGACAAGTAGCACCGAGGCAGTCACGTCACACTGGTTGGAGTGGGGGTGGAGCAGAACTGCCGCCTGAGCCAGCAAGGTAGGCAGAACTGCGACCCACTGGCGAAACAGGCTTAGAGGCCAACCAGTGTGGTAGACACGTCACACCAATTGGAGTAGGGGCGGAGCACAGCTGCCGCCCACATCCGGATCAGGACCAACGACCCGAGGGCGTGGTAGTTACATCACCACAATTGGAGTGGGGGCAGAGCAGAGCCGCCACCTTCACCCGCAGGGTGGGCAGACCTGCGACCAACCAGCGTGGTAGATAGATCACCCTAATTAGAGGAGGAGCACAGCCACTACCCGCCCTGCAAGGGAGATCTCCCAACTATACAAGAGCAATATAAATAAATAGGGGGAAAATTTCAAAAACACAACAATTTCACCAAGCAGAAAGAAACACGAGCAGTATGAAAAGACAAGGAAAGAAAGGACCACAAGCAATGCAGGTCAACTCAACTTTAGAAGAGGTAATAGCTGCAACAGATGGAATATCAGATAAAGAGTTCAGGATATACATGCTTCAGATGATCTGGAGTCTCAAGGAAGACATGAGACAGCAAAATCAGACAATGAAAGATCACTTTGACAAGGAACTACATAAACAAATACAGGAAGTAAAAGATCAATTTCACAGGGAGATAGAGGTAATAAAAAACAAACAAATAGAAATCCTAGAAATGCAGGAAGCAATAAACCAACTTAAAACCTCAATTGACAATACTACCAGCAGAGTAGATCACTTAGAAGAAAGAACATCAGACAATGAAGACAAAGTATTTCAACTTGAAAAGAACATAGACAGCTCAGCAAGTCTGCTAAGAAACCATGAGCAGAACATCCAAGAAATATGGGATAACATTAAAAGACAAAACTTAAGAGTCATTGGGATACAGGAAGGCACAGAGCTCCAAACCAAAGGAATAAACAATCTATTCAATGAAATAATACGAGAAAACTTCCCAGACCTGAAGAATGAAACAGAATCCCAAATCCTAGAAGCCTACAGGATGCCGAATGTGCAAAATCATAAGAGATCCACACCTAGACACATTATAATGAAGATGCCCAACATACAGAATAAGGAGAGAATTTTAAAAGCTACAAGAGAAAGGAAGCAGATTACATTTAGGGGTAAACCAATCAGGATAACAGCTGATCTCTCAACACAGACTCTGAAAGCTAGAAGATCCTGGAATAACATATTTCAAACACTGAAAGAAAATGGGTTCCAACCAAGAATCGTGTATCCGGCGAAATTAAGCTTCAGGATGGAAGATGAAATTAAAACCTTCCACGATAAACAAAAGTTAAAAAAATTTGCAGCTAGAAAACCATCTCTTCAAAAAATCCTTGGCAAAACATTACAGGAAGAGGAAATGGAAAATAACATTGAAAACCAACAGTGGGAGGTAGGACAGTAAAGGAGGGAAAGTAATCAAAGAGGAAAACAAATCTGGTTAAGTAACATTAATAAACAAATATGGCTGGAGGAACAAACCATATCTCAATAATAACCCTAAATGTTAATGGCTTAAACTCACCAATTAAGAGACACAGGCTAGTTGAATGGATCACAAAACAAGACCCAACAATATGCTGCCTACAGGAGACGCATTTGATAGGAAAAGATATACATAGACAGAAGGTGAAAGGTTGGGAAAAATCATTCCACTCATATGGACTGCGGAAACAAGCAGGAGTGTCCATACTCATATCAAATAAAATAGATTTCAAGCCAAAGTTAATCAAAAGGGATAAAGAGGGACACTGCATACTGCTCAAGGGAACCATACACCAACAAGACATAACAATCATAAATATATATGCCCCAAACAATGGTGCAGCTATGTTCATCAAGCAAACTCTTCTCAAGTTCAAGAGTCTAATAGACCACCATACAATAATCATGGGAGACTTCAACACACCTCTCTCACCACTGGACAGATCTTCCAAACAAAAGTTAAATAAGGAAACTATAGAACTCAATAACACAATTAACAACCTAGACTTAATTGACATATATAGAATATACCACCCAACATCAAGTAGTTACACTTTTTTCTCAGCAGCACATGGATCCTTCTCAAAAATAGATCATATATTATGTCACAGGGCAACTCTTAGACAATATAAAGGAGTAGAGATAATACCATGCATCTTATCTGATCATAATGGAATGAAACTGAAAATCAACGATAAAAGAAAGAAGGAAAAATCATGCATCACTTGGAGAATGAACAATAGGTTACTGAATGATCAATGGGTTATAGAAGACATTAAGGAGGAAATTAAAAACTTCTTAGAGTTAAATGAAAACACAGACACAACATATCGGAATCTATGGGACACATTGAAAGCAGTTCTAAGAGGAAAATTCATTGCTTGGAGCTCATTCCTTAAAAAAAGAAAAAAACCAATAAATAAATGATCTCATACTTCATCTCAAAATCCTAGAAAAAGAAGAGCAAAACAACAGCAAAAGAAGTAGAAGGCAAGAAATAATTAAAATCAGAGCTGAAATTAATGAAATCGAAACAAAAGAAACAATTGAAAAAATTGACAAAACTAAAAGTTGGTTCTTTGAAAAAATAAATAAAATCGACAGACCCTTAGCCATGCTAACGAAGAGAAGAAGAGAGAGAACCCAAATTACTAGCATATGGGATGAAAAAGGCAATATCACAACAGACACTTCAGAAATACAGAAGATAATCAGAAATTATTTTGAATCCTTATACTCCAATAAAATAGAAGATAGTGAAGGCATAGATAAATTTCTTAAGTCATATGATCTGCCCAGATTGAGTCAGGAAGATATAGACAACCTAAACAGACCAATAACAATAGAGGAAATCGAAGAAACCATCAAAAGACTACCAACTAAGAAAAGCCCAGGACCGGATGGGTATACAGCAGAGTTTTACAAAACCTTTAAAGAGGAACTAACACCAATACTTTTCAAGCTATTTCAGGAAATAGAAAAAGAAGGAGAACTTCCAAATACATTCTACGAGGCCAACATCACCCTGATGCCTAAACCAGACAGAGACACTTCAAAGAAAGAAAACTACAGACCAATATTTCTAATGAACCTAGATGCAAAAATCCTCAATAAAATTCTGGCGAATCGGATTCAAAAACATATCAAACAAATTATACACCATGATCAAGTAGGATTCATCCCTGGGATGCAAGGCTGGTTCAATATACGGAAATCAATAAATGTTATTCACCACATCAATAGACTTAAAAATAAGAACCATATGATCATCTCGATAGATGCAGAAAAAGCATTTGACAAAGTACAGCGTCCCTTTATGTTCAAAACACTAGAAAAATTAGGGATAACAGGATCATACCTCAACATTGTAAAAGCAATCTATGATAAGCCACAGGCCAGCATCATTCTGAATGGAGTAAAATTGAAGGCATTCCCTCTAAGATCTGGTACAAGACAGGGATGCCCTCTCTCACCACTTCTGTTCAACATAGTCCTCGAAACACTGGCCAGAGCAATTAGACAGATGAAAGAAATTAAAGGCATAAAGATAGGAAAAGAAGAACTTAAATTATCACTATTTGCAGATGATATGATTCTATACCTAACAGACCCAAAAGGGTCTACAAAGAAACTATTAGAGCTAATAAATGAATTCAGCAAAGTGGTAGGATATAAAATCAACACGCATGAATCAAATGCATTCCTGTATATCAGCGACAAATCCTCTGAAACGGAAATGAGGACAGCTACTCCATTCACAATATCCTCCCAAAAAATAAAATACTTGGGAATCAACCTAACAAAAGAGGTGAAAGACCTATACAATGAAAACTACAGAACCCTAAAGAGAGATATAGAAGAAGACCTCAGAAGATGGAAAAATATACCCTGTTCATGGATAGGCAGAACTAACATCATCAAAATGGCGATATTACCAAAAGTTCTCTATAAGTTCAATGCTATGCCAATCAAAATCCCAACAGCATTTCTTGTAGAAATAGATAAAACAATCAGGAAATTCATATGGAATAATAAAAGACCCAGAATAGCAAAAACAATGCTAAGCAGGAAGTGTGAATCAGGCGGTATAGCGATACCAGACTTCAAACTATACTACAGAGCAATAGTAACAAAAACAGCATGGATGGTACTGGTACCAAAACAGGCGGGTGGACCAATGGTACAGAATAGAGGACACAGTAACCAATCCACAAAACTACAACTATCTTATATTTGATAAAGGGGCTAAAAGCATGCAATGGAGGAAGGATAGCATCTTCAACAAATGGTGCTGGGAAAACTGGAAATCCATTTGCATCAAAATGAAACTGAATCCCTTTCTCTCGCCATGCACAAAACTTAACTCAAAATGGATCAAGGAGCTTGATATTAAATCAGAGACACGGCGTCTGATAGAAGAAAAAGTTGGCTATGATCTACATACTGTGGGGTCGGGCTCCAAATTCCTTAATAGGACACCCATAGCGCAAGAGTTAACAACTAGAATCAACAAATGGGACTTACTCAAACTAAAAAGTTTTTTCTCAGCAAAAGAAACAATAAGAGAGGTAAATAGGGAGCCTACATCCTGGGAACAAATCTTTACTCCACACGCTTCAGATAAAGCCCTAAAATCCAGAGTATACAAAGAACTCAAAAAATTAGACAATAAGGTAACAAATAACCCAATCAACAAATGGGCCAAGGACCTGAACAGACACTTCTCAGAGGAGGACATACAATTAATCAATAAATACATGAAAAAATGCTCACCATCGCTAGCAGTCAGAGAAATGCAAATCAAAACCACCCTAAGATACCATCTCACTCCAGTAAGATTGGCAGCCATTATGAAGTCCAACAACAACAAGTGCTGGAGAGGATGCGGGGAAAAGGGTACACTTGTTCATTGTTGGTGGGACTGCAAATTGGTGCAGCCAATTTGGAAAGCAGTATGGAGATTTCTTGGAAAGCTGGGAATGGAACCACCATTTGACCCAGCTATTCCCCTTCTCGGTCTATTCCCTAAAGACCTAATAAGAGCATGCTACAGGGACACTGCTACATCGATGTTCATAGCAGCACAATTCACAATAGCAAGATTGTGGAACCAACCTAGATGCCCTTCAATAGATGAATGGATAAAAAAATGTGGCATTTATACACAATGGAGTATTACTCTGCTTTAAAAAATGACAAAATCATAGAATTTGGAGGGAAATGGATGGCATTAGAGCAGATTATGCTAAGTGAAGCTAGCCAATCCTTAAAAAACAAATGCCAAATGACTGCTTTGATATAAGGGGAGTAACCAAGGACAGGGTAGGGATGAAGAGCTTGAGAAGAAGATTAACATTAAACAGGGATGAGAGGTGGGAGGGAAAGGGAGTGAGAAGGGAAATAGCATGGAAATGGAAGGTGATCCTCAGGGTTATACAAAATTACATATAAGAGGAAAGGAGGGGTAAGAGAAAAATAATACACGTGGAAGAAAGGATTTACAGTAGAGGGGGTAGAGAGAGAAAAGGGGAGGGGAGGGGAGGGGAGGGGAAGGGGGATAGTAGAGAATAGGATAGACAGCAGAATACATCAGTCACTAGAATGGCAATATGTAAATCAATGGAAGTGTAACTGATGTGATACAGTAATCTGTATACGGGGTAAAAATGGGAGTTCATAACCCACTTGAATCAAACTGTGAAATATGTTATATTAAGAACTATGTAATGTTTTGAACGACCAACAATATAAATAAATAAATAAATATTAAAAATTCTCTCTCTCCTCTCTCACTCTCTCTTTAAAAAAAAAAAATTTAAAAAACTGTTAAAAAAAAGAAATCTACAATGTTTATTGTCACAATAACCAAAAATTATATGACCAGTTATTGCCCACAGTAAAAACAATAAATTTACAAAAGGTTTTACAATTTCAGTTGGTGACCAGGGATTTAACAGAAGTGACATAGGGTGTGATGATTGTGAGGGAGGAAGAGAAAAAAAGAAATAAAAATTTAAAGGAAGAGTGTAAGAACAATAGAGAATGGATGTTAGCAGAAAAGAGAGAAAGACAAAATCATGGAATTTGCAGGGAAATGGATGGCACTAGAGCAGATTATGCTTAGTGAAGCTAGCCAATCCCTAAAAAACAAAATGCCAAATGTCTTCTTTGATATAATGAGAGCAACTAAGAACAGAGCAGGGAGGAAGAGCAGGAGGAAAAGAATAACATTAAACAGAGACATGAGGTGGGAGGGAAAGGGAGAGAAAAGGGAAATTGCATGGAAATGGAAGGAGACCCTCAGGGTTATACAAAATTACATATAAGAGGTTGTGAGGGGAATGGGAAAAAAACAAGGAGTGAAATGAATTACAGTAGATGGGGGTAGAGAGAGAAGATGGCATTATGTAAAAATGTGGATGTGTAACCGATGTGATTCTGCAATCTGTATTTGGGGTAAAAATGGGAGTTCATAACCCACTTGAATCTAGTGTATGAAATGATATGTCAAGAGCTTTGCAATGTTTTGAACAACCAATTAAAAAAAGAAAAAAGAAAAAAAAGAAAAGAGAGAAAGAGTTGAGGGAAACTGAGAAGTGAGAGAGAAACATATATAAAATAAAAAGTGAAAAAAATACTAAAAATAACTACAAAAAGAAATAAAAGATACAAGAATGTAACCAATATATACTAATCAAACACCTTAGTCTTCAAAGTATTGATCCAAAAAAAACCCATCTTGAAATAAAATGGTAAAAATGAAAAAAATAATGATATATGAATAAGTATCCAGTTAAAATAGAATTCTTTTAAAAGAAAAGAAGAGATGAGGTAGTAAAAATGGGTTTGTAGATTCAATAAGTGAATAGGACAAATGCAGAGGCAATGTAGGATATGTTTATAAGGGGAGAGAACAAAAAAAATGGAAGGAGTTAGAGGAAGAGAGAGAGAGAGAGAAAGAGAGAAAGAGAGAGAGAGAAGCACACAATAGGTTTAGCTGTTAGAAACAAAGAGAAATAGAAACAAAGGAAAACAGAGTTGTGAAAGAGACAACAGAAAATCAATCCAAAATATACTAATCAAAAATTCTAATCCTCAAAACACAGAGCACAAAAAACAGCTACCTTCAAGAAATGCTAAAACCGATAAAGCAGAAACAAATATGTCTGCGTACAAAGGTCCACCATGGATCAGTCATTAGTCATTCAAACAAAAACAAAAACAGAACAGTCAGTGAGAGTATTTGCCCACTGTCTGTACCAAACTGTCTTTCTGTTTCTCAACTTTTCTTCTCACTGGGATTGTGTGAGGGGCTGTGGAAGATGCTTTAGGCTTCACTTTCTGGGTGTAGCTGCCTTTGTGTTCTGTGAGATGAATTCCTGCAAGTGAAGCTCCCAGTGGCCGGGGTTCAGTCTGGTATGGCCTCAGGTGTTTTATCATGTGGGGAGTTTTTAGCCACTAATGAATCAAGCACTTTAGGATTGTACCTCACTCCTCTCCTTAGGGCACCACTTGTGGGAAGTGGGAGTGGGTCCTTCACTGTTCTGTGGTTCAGGGATACTGCCTTTGTTTGGCTTCTGAAGGACTCTTTCCCAGCTCTGAGCTCAGGCCCTCCACCCTGTTCAGTTTCTCCCTGCCCTTGTTCAATGGAGTAGGGAAGAGGAGGAGCCAGCTTTCTCAGGCCTCTCTGATCTGTATTTCCCTCAGGCAAAATGGTCTCCCCATGCCAGAAATTCTCTGTGCCAGAGATTCTCCTGATGTGCTTGGTTTACTTTAAATCTCACAGTTGGGGTCTGCTGGTCATGTATTGGTTTCATTCCTGAATTCAAGGATCTAAGTTCCCAGTCTGAGTTCCCAGTCTCATGGAGGTATTAAAATGTTTCCACCTTGGCCTCCCTGTACCCAGCTGGCAGACCATGACTTTCATGCACCAGTTTATTGGACTAAATAGCTTCTGGGTTGGCCCAGGCCAGGCTGCTCCTTCAATCCTGAGATTCCCCATTCCAAGATCTTCCCACCACTTTTTGATCTTTTTCTGACTTTGTGTATTTTCTCTGCTCCAATTCTATTCCTTAGCTCAGCTCCAATTCTATTCCTATAACCTTAGTCTGATATACCCCAAATTTCCCAGTATCCAAGGCTCTCTGTCCAATATTGAGTATCAGTAGGTAAATGGAGTGTTTTATTTTGTTTCTTTTTTTTTCTTTTTTTACTCACTTTCCAGAGAAGTAGTTTTCTTGTTGTTTGCGTCCTGAGTCACCCAGTGGTGAGAAAAGTCACTTCCCACTAATCCACAATCTTGCCTTCAGAAAACTCTTGAAAATAAAGAAAATTTCTCTTTGGAATTGTTGTTGTTGTTCCATAGGGATTTTTTGTTTTATTATTTTATTTTGAATTGGCTAATAATTGTGTATATTTATGAGGTACAGTGTGATGCTTGATACATGTGTACATTGTGGAATTAGTAAATCAGGCTAATTAACTTATCTGTCACTTCACATTCTTATCATTTCATTGTGGCGACAAAGTATAAAATCCTATGTTTTAGCAATTTTGAAGTATATGATATTAATAATTAAAGTCAATATGCTGTGCAAAAGAACACTGAAACTTACTCCTCCTACCTAACTGAAAATATGCTCCTTTTGTTCAGCATCTCTCTTTCCCCAAATTATCCACCTCCTCAGCCTCTGGTAACCACCCTTTTTCTACTCTATACTCTTGAGAGTTTAACTTCTAAGATTTGAAAAGAAATAAGATCATATAATATTTGTCTTTTGGTGCATTGTTTTTTTTAATTTGCTTTTTTTCCAGTTGGCTAAGTTTTCTTTTTTTAAAGGCTGAACAGTATCCCATTGTATATTTACATCATGTCATCAATTCATCCATTATTGGGCACTTAGGATGTCCCCCTATCTTGGCTATTATGAGTAATGCTGAAATAAACATGAAAATGCAAACAACTCATCAACATATTGATTTCAATTCCTTTGTATATATAACTAGTAGAGGGATTGCTGGATCATATAATTCTATTTCTAGTTTTTTAAGGAATCTCCAAATTATTTCCCACAGTGGCTGCACCTGTGACTATATAAAAAAAATCAAATATTGGGAACATATGAACATAAAAGAGCTACATTTCACACCCTGTACTGCTTCAATTTTGGTTTTGTTGCTATTATTATTTTCCAAAGGTAAACTAAACTTTCCCATAACTTTTTGCCATACAGTCTAAGCACCATTACCTCAAAAATTCAAAGCAGATTCTTTAAATTCTATGCCCTAGAGTGATGGTATGAGGGAGAGATGAGGAGAAAAATTTATTTTAGAATTCATTTGTACATTTGAACATTATTTTTGGACTGAAATTATATCATCAGTATGTATTTCACAAGCAGCATTATAACTCTGTAGTTGAGTTTAAGCTCTCGGGCTGGGCAGGTTGGCACAGGCCTATATTCGGGCAACTCCAGGCTAAGGCAGAAAGATTGTAAGTTCAAGACCAGTCTCAGCACCTTAGCAAGAACCTGTCTCAAAAATAAAAATTTAAAAAGGACTGGAGATGTGGTTGGGTGGTTTATCACCCCTGGGTTCAATCCCTAATACCAATAAATAGATAGATGATAGATAGATAGATAGATGATAGATAGATAGATGATAGATAGATAGATAGATAGATAGATAGATAGATAGATAGAGGAAGGAAGTTTAAGCTGTGGATTCAGACCTAAGTTTAATCACACTTTGTAGACTTGGGTGGTTTACTCTGTGACTAGTTTTCTCATTTTTAAAGTGGTCTACTAGCAACTTCATTATGTTTGTTTAGATACAGTGGTGGACCCCTACCCCCACCCCCCAAAAAAGCTAATAGATCAGTGGGAACACAACTGCAACATCTGCCTTCCCACAGAAAACTAGACTGGGAAGTGGGTAATTTTGCTAGTTACCACGAGGAATTGGGGAAGTACATGCCTGATTTCATTTGAATGATAGAAAAAGACTAAAGAGGGGATGACTACCATCCAAAAAGAAAGAAAAGAACAAGTGTTGGTGAGGAAGTTGAAAAACTGGAATTTTTATGCACTGTTGGTAGGAATGTTAAATGAAGTAGATGCTGTGGAAAAGTGTGGTGGTTCCTCAAAAATTACTAGAAATACCATAAGATTTCACAATTATGCTTCTGGGTATATGCTCAAAAGACTTGAAAGCAGGGCTGGGGTTGTGGCTCAGTGGTATAGTGCTTGCCTAACATGCATGAGGCACTGAGTTTGATCCCCAGCACAATATAAAAATAAACAAATAAAATAAAGGTATTGTGTCCATTTGCAACTAAAAAAATATTTAAAAGAAAGAATTGAAAGCAAGGAGTCAAAGAAATACTTGTATGCCTATATTCATAGCAGCATTATTAGCAGTGGCCAAAATATGGAAGAAATCCTAGTGTCCATCAATTGATGAATGGATCAACAAAATGTGGCATTGTACATGCAATGGAATAGTATTCAGCCTTGAGAATGGGGAAATTTCAACATGATACAATGTGAATGAAAATTGCAGACAATTTGTTAAGTGAATAATTCAAGAATGATCCTTGAAAACATTAAGTCAGTTGCAAAAGGAAAACTATTGTATGATTCCACTTATATGAGATACCTATCATAGTCAGGTTCATGGAGACAGAAAGTAGAATGGTGGCTTCCAGGGGCTGGGGAAGGGGACAATACAGAGTAGCTTAATAGATATAGGGTTTCAGTTTTGCAAGAGGAAAAAAGTTTTGTGGATGAAAATGATAATACAACAATGTGAAGATATTCAGTGCTCTGGTTGTACACTTTAAAGTGATTAAGTAGATAAAGTCTGCTGTTATGGTTTGGATGTATGGTATCCCCCAAAACCTAACATGTGAGACAGTGCAAGAAGGTTCAGAGGACAAAAGATTGGGTTGTAAGAGTCTTAACCCAATCAGTGACCTAATTTCCTGATGGGAATTAACTGGTGCGTGGAGTGATAGGTATGGCTGGAGGAGATGGGAACAGGGGCGTGGCTTTGGGTATATACTTGTATCTGGCCAGTGGAGTATCTCTCTCTGCTTCTGGATCATACATGAGCTGCTTTCCTCTGCTACACTGCTCCTCCATGATGTCCTGCCTCACCTCGAGCCAGCCTTCTATGGACTGAGACCTCTGAACTGTGAGCCCTCAAATAAACGTTTTCTCCTCTACAGTTGTTCTGGTCTAATTTTTTAGTCAGAGCAGTGAAAAGGCTGACTAAAACATCTGTTACATAGTTTCTGTCACAGTTTTAAAAATTTTTACTACAGATGCATGTCTTTATTTGTCTTTATTTCTACTTAGTTAACAAAGTTAGAGACAGCCAGTGACGACTTCCTTTCCCAGTGCCTTTTCAAGAAATATTTGTACTCTATTGTTAAATTTGGTTTTGAAACTTCAGTGTTTGTAAGTGTCTAAAGTTACCACCAAGGGCAATATTTGACATTTAGCAAAATGCTAATTGGAAAATTTTACAAATTATGTTTATACTGTAACTTTTCTATTTTCTAGAACACTACAAGAACAACTTCCTAAAACAAGAAAGCAAGCTGTTGGAGCTATTGAGATAGTAAGTGATATCAAGTAGAAAGTACACATATCAGAACATTTTAGGGAATTGTCAGTGGTGCAGAGAAGGATTATATCTGGTGGTTTACATCCATTGGTTAGGGGAAAGAAGAGTTTACAAAGGAATTTATCAGAGTGTTAATTCCAATAAGAAAAATATAAACAAACATAAAGTCCCACATTAAAGGATAAGAAAAAATAGCACAATATCTACACATTTATGAAGATGAAGGATTATGAGAGACTTTTAATTTATTTACATTTAAATATTTCCCAATAATCCCACTTTGATAATGTGAGTTGCAGTTATCATCTCAAAAAAATGTTATAAATCTTTTTTTAAATAAAAAATAATTATCTTAGTATTTTATAAAGCTTACATATCAGAAAATGTGTCCGCACATTTCTTTGGAATATGTGCAAGGAACATTTTCATGCATACATTCTCAGACATTCCCTTTACCAAATCTCATCTCTAGGCCTGGCTGTCAATGTTATTAGAAATATATAGGAAACAGTTGTTTTTGAAAAGTTAATTTTTTTAAATATGGGAAGTAGCAGAATATGATAACCTTTATCAAGGAGATAGCATACTATTCTAGGGGACAGCAAGGGAGCAATACCCTATTATCATAGGTAATATTGACTAAAATGCTGCAGAAGCCACTCATAAATCCTGATTAACTATTGCATGAATGAACAGAAAAACACAACATTTTTTTCAACTCCACCCAAAATAAGAACTAAGTTCCTCTTATTGTTGTTCCAATATAATTACACTACTATGCTTTTTTATATTCCATTTGATCTCTCACTAAGATAAATAATCCATGTTTCCAAATTTTGTTCCCGGTTTGGTTTTGGAATGGTGTTGTAGGAACCAGTACAGAATAGAATATAATGCATTGAATACTTATCTAAGCTTTCAGGCATTTCTTTTTTATTCTAGTCATGCAAATTATAATAGATCCTTACTCACAGGTTAGACACTGTTCTGGTTACAATGAATCCCAGGAACTCAAAAAAGTTAGAAATATAATTTCTTACATTTTCAGGAATTGGTTTCTGTTTACTGCATCTAGTGGTGACAATGCTGTCATCCTGATGAGTCTAGGGAATTAGAAATTCCTCAGTTAACTTTTTATAAACTAAAATATTTTCACTGCAGTCTTTGAAAATATCTTAACCTATTCCAATATTAACTAAGTAGAAAAAAGCTTCTGATTCATGTCCACATCTTATCTGACTTATGCAATCACCTACAGTTTATACAGATTTAAATGCTGTATTTTTTCAAAGAGTTCCTCAAAATCTATTGTAAAGTCTTAATATTGGATTTTGGGTTTGGTTTGGTTTGGTTTATATATAAATGCATATCCCTGATTTTATAACTTTTTAATTTCAATCAATTTGTAAAGTTGCATTCACTTGCTGGCAAAAGCTCTGGGTTGTGACGTTTGTTTTACAGCCATCACAGTACCTTGCCTTGTTTTCCTCAGTTCCGCTTTGCTGATGGACTGGACATCGTGCTCATGGTCCTGGGAATATTGGCATCACTGGTAAATGGAGCCTGTCTTCCTTTAATGTCTCTGGTTTTAGGAGAAGTGAGTGATCACCTTACTAGTGAATGTCTAGTCCAAACCAACACAAGTGAGTACAAGATTTATTTTTCTGGATTCCTGGGGACCCAAAATCATATAATAAATAAAACAGGAATTAAGCTCATAGTGCAGATTATTGCATTGTAAACAATAACTGTATAATATGTACTTAAATCATTTATTCTTCTATATCACTAGATACTAAAGAACCTAATAGTTCTTGCTAAATTCTCCAGAGAAACACCATCAATAAGTGTGCATGTGTGTAGATACATCTCTGTGTGTATGAATATGTATACAAAGAGAGAGAGATAGGCCAATGTGCATATGTATACATATGTAGCTACTTGGGGTACTTTAATAGACATAGACAAGCTTGGCACTGTAGAGCACACTTCAACAAGGAAACATCAAAGAATATGCAGAAAATAATAGTACAAGAGACAATATCCTCAATAAAGATAAGGGGGAAACCTACCAATTGAGTATACAAAAAAGGTCTCATTCTACTCATTTATAGGCATTTTAAATATTACTCATATTTGTAGGAATCTTTCTGTGTGTGTGTGTGTGTGTGTGTGTGTGTGTAAAGAGAAAGTGATTTTAAGAAATTTACTTACATGATTATGGAGTTAGGCAAGTCTAAAATATGCCAGATACTGGCCAGCCTGAGCCCCAGGAGAGAGCTAGTGCCACAGGTCAAGTCCAAAGGCTTGTTGATGGTGCACAAGAATCCACTGAAACCCACTATGGTTAGGCTTGTTTTTCTGAAAATTCAAATATTGCTCTATCAGAATTGGTGATTATACCAGGATTTAATCAAAAGTTCAGGCCATTCCATTCCACTTATCAATAAAAAGAAGAAATCAAGAAAGTAAGAATGGCTAAATCTTTCTGACTACTTGGAGTTATTCAGTAGACATGGACTTGTTTGGCACTATAGGGAATAATTCAGACAGGAAGCAGCAAGGAACATGCAAAAACTTACAGTACTATAGACCAATATCTTGATAAAAGATAAGGAGGGAAATTTAGCAATTGAGTGTGCAAAACTCTTTTCATATCACCCGTAGACATTTGCTCCTATTTCCTGTGCTTGAAGGCATCTTTCATGCATCCTTTCTAGTGTCCTACTTCACAGCCATGTCCTACAAGGTCACATTATTCCTTAAAATGTAAATTCTAGTGATTCTCCTATATACAGTCTCTTTTATCAAGTATATATTATAAATATAAGTAATTTCCTGATTTACTTACATATTTGTCCCCAAACTCCACACTAGGAAGTATCCTTACAGCTATTTTTAAAAACTGGGGCAAGTAACACATTAAAACCTAAATGTCTTGTAGATACTGGTCTAGCTTTGTGTACTTTTGTCAGTGCCCTATACTAATTTAAGCCTTTTTGTTTCTCACCTAAAGGTTAATAATCTTTCAGGTGTCCACTTTTATTTGAATGAAATATATCCACTGCTTCCATCTCTATATCCATCCAGATGATAGTTGCCTGCCTAATTGTTAAAAGATTTTAATAATATAAGTAAAATTGAGGATATAAGTGAAATTAAAATTTTATATTTTAATAATGTAAGCTAAGTTAATTGTCATTTGGAAGGACCCAGCAGTTCACTAAGAAAAATGTATTGATTGCCAACTATATGAATGAGTGAGTGGTAAACCTAGCAACAGAAGGCAGTCGCTTGAGGGTGCTCCTTTTGTTAGAGATATTCTATAATTGATTGCCTTACAAGCCTTGGACAGCAATTGGCAATGCATCTCTGACTGATATTGCTTCGGTGAATTTTAGCCAATATCATAATCATAAAAGCAGTTTTGATAAGGATTTATATACATTTGTGATATTATTGGTATATTATAACAGATTATTAAAACCCTTTAATAATAACTTTATTATTTATTAACATTGATTTCCTAGGAGAATAATATGATTATTTTCTCCTACAAATAAAACATGTATAATAACCATCATTCATTGGGTGCTCATTTTGGTGTCAGAGCTGAATTTCTTTACATATTATCTCTATTAATACAATATCCAAAATTAGATTTTGTTATTTTGATGTCATTGTGATACCATTTTAGAAATAATGTTTATTCTATTCATTAGCTCAGTTAAATCTCATTAAATTTTTTTGCTAGGTTTTAAAATCTTCACTTCTACCATGTCAATTCTGTTATTTTTGGAAAGCCTGCTTCAAAAATTTTCCTTAGCACAATTCCACAAACAGAATAAGGGAGAAATAATAATTTCCATATAAATAAATTCATAGACATTATTATAGGGAATGGTGTTATGACTATATAAGATATGAAAAGTCATGATGCCTTTATAATGTTGAGTTTTAAACACTAAAATTATGGCAGTGAATATTGACCACATTTGTGTTGTTGGTAAAGTCAGGACCATGGTATAACATTATTGTACAATGAATTTTTTACAATATATATGAAGTATTTTCTACTAGAATATTTTACTAGAGCTATGTTTTACTAAAAATTTACATGAAAGACTTGTAACCGAAGGATTATTTGAACATGGGTTTATTATGTGACTATTCTAGTTGTAACCCCACATATTTCAGTGAGTTTCCTTTCAGGATTTTCCATGACTACTAGTTTTAGAACTTCCACATGAGTTCTGGCTTTTCTTGAACTTTCTAAATCATTTGGGGTGTATCACACTGAATTCTAAATGTATGATCTCAAGTAGGAATAGGGAATTCTGTTACTGTTGCTTTCCTGACTGTTGCCTGATTAGAGGAGTCCTAAAGAATTCTTCCTGAAGATGAGCTACATTGTTAGTGTTTCCTTGTATTTTTACCCATTGCATGAATATTTCTTGAGAACAGAAATAATTATTTCAACTACTAGTTTGAAGAATAGAAAATAAGATGATCCTAGGCCTGTGTTAGGCATGAAGTCCATTTTCTCTAGAAAGTTCTATGTTTAGTTTGGAGGAATACCTATGAAACAGTATGGCTAATTGAAAATTACTTTCTTTTATAATTTAAAAAAAAAAACTTTTTTTACAGCAATTTCTCAGAACTGTACTCAGTTTCAAGAGAAGCTGAATGAAGACGTGACTATGTAAGTCCAAATGGAGTGTTGATATCATACTGCATGCCCTCTCTGCACGCCATTCTATTCCACACCTACAATAAAACATAGTAAAAAAAAATTAGTCTGATTATTAATTTTATATAATAGCAATTAAAGTAAATATGTTCTTTTCTTTTGTTTGGTATTTATAACATAATTAGTGAATAATCCTTCCTCTATTTGAAAAGTATGCATATCATATGTGTCTTTGAGAAAATTGTCATCAGTAGAAAAGTTATGACAATTTGCATTTTTATAGCAACTTTGCCTTCTAGAACTGAAGGATCATGTCCTTGAAGATAAAGGACTTGTCTTTCTTTAAAAAAAAAAAAACTATTTTCTTTCAAAGTCTTGTAGGAAATGTTCTTCATATAAATTGAAAAGATTTCTATAAATTTAAAAATTGAAAAGCTATATGCTATAAATAAATAGTTAAAAAAAGTAAGGAGTAAGGGTTTGTTCAGACCAATTTTAGAAACTAATTATTTAGGTTATTATAATAAATTATATCCAGAATAAAAATAGTAAAATCTGAATAAAAATAACTTATAAAGACATTCTGTTTTTATTCACATTTATTCACTCTGTCCCATATTGCATTGGTTAGGAAGATGCTTCTTTACTGAGCATGTTTGCTGCCCCGGACCCATGTGGGCAGCTGAACTTAAGGTTGCTTGTGTGAATTTCCAGAGACACCAAATAAAACAGACACATTCTGTACCTCTAAACAAGTTTCAGGATGGCTTCTCCATTCTTGGCCTCAGACTCCCCAAATGGGAGAGCAAGACAAAGTCATGAGAACCTGATGAGAGAGAACAAGCAAATTCGGAAGTGGGCTTTTATTGGGGGGACACTTGTTCTTAGAAAGTTCCATCCAAAAAAGGCCAGAAGGGGCAAGGTTACAAGGGACAGGTGAGGGTAGTTCAACCCAAGGGGCAACATGCCTACATCTGAAGACACACCTTCAACTTCCTGAACCAGGACAACACCCAGATCACTACAAAATGCAGTGATGGTCAAAGCCTCTTGCTTCAGGATGAAAGGCGCAAGTTATTCAGAGTGGCTCCCTACATAGTTCCCCTTCTTTCTTTGAAAAAGAAGGTGATGGGTTACTATTTCGAGTCCCGAAATCACTGTTTTGAAGTCTCACCATCCTGCAATTGCAATTCAAGAGAGAATTAGTAGCAAAGGATATATCATGAAGAATGTTTAAGAATGTTTCCAGGGTTAAAGCCATTCAGTTTTTTAAGTATTTGATCAGCTAAAGAAGTAGGACCCAAAAAATCAATCTTACTTTTTGTATATCTTGAATATGATGATGGAGCTCCAAAAGATCCAAGATGTTATTATTATTTTGCCAAATACCCAATAAATGGTTTTTAATCTTTTCCCAATCCCATTGGGAAGCATTGTATTTGGCAGCAGTAACACGCACATATTTATAGCTAGCATGACATTTAAGTCTTTCTTTGAATTTTATAGACACTTTTAGACAGCCAAAGTTCATTACCAATATTTATGACAGTAGCCTCTAAGGCATTTAGCTTCATCTCAATCCTCTCATCAATATTTATTTGATGATGAAGAGCCTTGAAAGTATTCTGAGCCAGATTATTAAGAAAATTTGTGTGTTGAATATTTTGAGATACAGCTGTGACTGTTGAAGCAATAAAGGAAACTAAGGCAACAACTCCCACTATTAAGAGACCAAGAGCACTTTTAGGTCTTGATAGCTGGGCATGTATTTGTTGTAAGACTTGAAAACCAGCATCAGCATATTATGGCTCTGAAATAATATTAGCTGACAATAAGACAAAAGAGGGCTGATAAAGTATCAGCGTTCCTTTCCCTCTATTATATCTGGTGATACAGGTAGTTAAATTCCATTTATTACATGTTACAAGATATCTATCATCTTTCCTTTTAACTTTTACATTTCCAGTAATTAAAACGTAAGGAGATTGAACGCAGGCCCATAAGCCATAACAAGAACCTTCTTACAGTTTTTGTCTACAAAGTCTGGTAAAGGTTTGTCAGTAAAATGTAAGAATTCTGAGGCAGAAATTGAGCACCAAACATCTTTCTGAATGTCACCTTCGCTGAAGGTCAAGATGTTACTAACAAATCCTCCAGGAGTCATGGAAGTACCCTTGAGCAATTGCCTTTTGTCAATTTTAGGAGACCAGTCCAAAATATACCCACTATTTCTAGACACCTTATGTTGTACTGGAAAAGTATTTATACAATCTATCTACATAGGAAAGGTGTCAATTTCTATCGCAGAATGGTTAGGACAATGAGGTATTCATGGACATTCTGCTGAGATGACTGGTTGGTTATGAGAAAGTCCCATTTTAATAATTGATCTGATATAAGGTTTTGAGTCACCAGGAATTGTACCATTAGTTGATCTAGGTCTCCCAACTACTGTCTTTTCCTTAAATGACACTTTTAGACAGACAGCCTGTTTATTGTGGGACCAACACAAGATAATTGAGCACTATAGCCAGAATAATTAAATCCAGTCACATGGTTGAGAGTAATGTGGGTCTTGTAAATAATCCCATCATATATAAGTCATTAGAAATACTGGGATAGATTCTCTAGTCCACACTGCTGAGTGTACTAAAGGTGGATCTTGTGTCCAATAAGTTTCTCCCTGATTCCCATTTACCTGACAGCTCAATAGAGCTAATATTGCAGCAAGCATCCTTGTTAAAGATTTAACTTTTCCTTGCTGTCGAATCATTTGTGCACCTGCAGCATCAATTTCCTCAGATCCTTCCATGAGTGTAGCTTCCTCATTCAATTTCTCTGAGCCCTCTTTCTTCTTCTCTTCCTTCAAGAGTTCCTCTTTTTGAAGGAAGTCAGGTCTGGCATCTCTGGGTCAATCTTCAGTCACTTGAATCTTGGTTCTATGTCCTCCATGCCTGATGGAGGTACCAAAATAGGACGAAAATCACCTTCTGGGAAAATACAAGCATGACCTCTTCCCCACATAATCACTGGATCTGGTCCTTTCCATTGACAGTTCTGCAAGTCCTTCCACCAAACTCATCCTAAAGGGCCTGTTGCTATGGAAGACATGTGTCACTCAGCTGCAGTGCAACCTTCTGAGTCACAATTTAGAAAATTTAAAATGAACAGAGCATGATTAAGGTTATTCTGGGGAGTCCTAGTCCTATCTTCCCCTTTTAGTTCTTGTAATTGTAGCTTAATATATAAATGAGCTCATTCTACCATGGCTTGACCTTGAGGGTTGTAAGGAAGACCTGTTTCATGGTCAATATGAAACTCTTGGCAAAATTGTTGAAAAGAAGGGCTTACACAAGCCGGTGCATTATCAGTTTTAATCTGTAAAGGACATCCTAATACTGCAAAGGCAGCTAAACAATGAGAAATAACATGTTGAGTATTTTCTTTTGCATGGGCTATAACAAAGATAAATCTAGAATAAGTATCTACAATCACATGTACATAACTTTGTTTACCAAATTGAGAAATGTGAGTTACATCAATTTTCCATAATTGATTTGGTTTTAATCCACGGGAATACCCCGTGGTAAAGATGGAGTGTGTATAACACATTGGGGGCAGTGACGTACAATTTGACAAGCCTGTTCTTTAGTAATATTAATTTTTTATGTAAACTAGAAGCATTTTGATGATGCAAAGAATACGAAGCTAGTTCACAGTCATACAAAGACATTTTCTGACAAACAGCAACCAATTTATCAATCTTATCATTACCTGATGTTAGAGGCCCTGGAAGATTAGTATGGGCCCATATGTGGCCTATAAAACATGGGTGCTTTCACATTTGTACTGTCCTTTGTGGGATATGAAATAAATTGAATAACTCTTGTAATGATGTATACCCAATAATTGAAGTTTCAATATTTTTTGTAACTCCAACTGCATATAAGCTGTCAGAATAAATATTAATGGGCTCATTTGCAAAATCACTTAAAGCACAAATGAGAGCTTGTAGTTCTGCTCCTTGGGCAGAAGCATATGAGGTTTGTATTATCTATGTATGAGCATGACTATAAAAACCTGCTGTACCTGAGCCTGAGCCATCAGTGAATACTGTTAGTGCACCATCTATTGGTTTTGCACGTACAATCCTGGAAAAATGAGTGGAGTTACCAATGCAAATTGAATAGTTTTATCACAATGATAATGACTATCTGACCAGGAAAATTAGCAAAAGCTACTTTCCCAGTATTAGAAGTTTGAAAAAGCCAATCATTCTGTTGAGCAGAAAATGGAATGATTATAATATTAGGTACTGATCCAAATAGCTGTAAAACTCTTGTTTTGCCCTTTATCACTAATTGAGCAATAAAATAATGAAAAGGAGTTAATGACTTTTGAGGAGAGTGGGCTAAATGAATTCACTCGATAATTCCCAATGTCTGCCACATAACCCCTGTAGGGATGTAAGCAGTTGGAAATATTAATAAATATATAGGCTCTTTGGATTAATTCTAGTAAGCTGAGCATTCTTAATAGCAATTTCAACTTTCCTCATAGCTGTTCTCGCTTCTGCTTTGAGCTGATGAGAAGAAGTTGGAGAAGGACCTCCCTGTAATATCTGGAATAAAGGACTTAAATCTGAAGTAGTTAGCTTTAAAGATGGTCTCAGCCAATTAATATCTCCTAATAATTTTTGAAAATCTTTAAGGGTGTGCAGCTCCTTGATTCTTATTTGTAAGTTTTGAGGACAGATTGTATGTCCTTCAATCACATAACCTAGATATTGAAAAGGAGATGTCTTGCACCTTCTCTGGTGCAATGCAGAAACCCATTGCTGTGAGCGAAGTCTATAATTGGGCAAAAAAATTTAAGAGTACATCTGAATTAGCATGAGCTAAAAGTATGTTATCCATAAAATGAATAATATATGCATCAAGGAATTTTTCCCTTATAGGTGTGGTAGCCTGTGGCATAAAATTTTAACATAGGGTAGGACTGTTACAAATTCCCTGAGGCAACACTTTCCAGCAATATCTTTTAACTGATTCTTTAAAATTAATTGCTGGGACACTCACTAAAGGCAAACTTTTTACAGTCATCTGGGTGAAAAGGTTTAGAGAAAAAAGAATCTTTTAGATCTACTACTATTAAATAATAATCTAAAGGAATAGCTGTAGGTAAAGAATGCCCAGATTGTAACACTCCTCTATGGGCTCTATAATACGATTAATAGCTCTAAGGTCTTGTAATAATCTCCAACTATCAGATTTTTTCTTAATTACAAAGACCGGTGTATTCCAAGTGCTGAGCATAGGCTCTAAATGACCAGCCTGAAGTTATTCCTCAACTAACATGTGGGTTATTTTAAGTTTTTCCCCTCTTAGAGGCCACTAAATAACCCAAATTGGCTCTTCTGTGAGCCATTGAACTTTTTCTGCTGTACTTTGGGTCAGGGAAAAGGTCAGGGCCCCTACCAAAAATTTTGGTTGGGTGCATTAATTAATCTCTGTTGGGAAGATTGGGTTATAGGTAGGTACCCCTTCTGTAAATTTCCCTAGGAGTAAGTCCTTGATTAAGTCCTTCAAATAACATGATAGAATTTGTAGTTACTAATAATAATCCTAAGCTGCTTAAAATATCTCTACCCCATACTGTGCACTCTGAGCAGGTTGAAATATCTGTTCTATGCCTTCTAAATTGGCAGGCGCAATATGTAAAGGCCAGCTTTTAGGCCAAAATCTATAAGATAAAACAGATTTATCTGCCACAGTATCTTGAAATTTTTTAAGATTTATTTTAAGTTCCAGTAAGGGGCACTCCTGCCAGATTAACTGAGCCCAGTACACTCAGCCCAGGGACCCAGAAGTTGAAGTCTAAAGTGGGCTATCTGCGTAACAACAAGGCAGAACTAACAGTCCTGACTGTGCCAGTAAGTCTTTGGTAGAGAGCTGATTGGCATTTTCTGATTACACAGTGGTTTTAATCTCTAAAATCTGAATCAATAACCCCTGGTATTACCTGAATTCCCTCTTTTAAATTATTTTGTCCCAAAATTAGGTGTATGGTACCTGGGGGTAATGGCCCACGGATTCCAGTAGAAATTTGCTGTGGTCCCATTTCAGGTGTTAAATTTACTACCATGGCTGGTCATAAAACTATCCTCTGGAAGGAGCTGACTGGTAATAATGACAATCCGCCCTGGCCGCCTGAGATGACGTCAAAACCTGCGACTCTGACTCCTCTTTCTGCGCAAACTGCAGAGCCCCCGTGATTTTTAGGGCCTGGGGTTGGCCACAGCCTGAAGGAGGTGGGCCAACACCATACCTGTCCCCATCCCCCTTTACCATGCAGCTTTTTGGAGTGCCACCCGCGCAAACTGGGTGAGGTCTCTGCACTACTGTGTGGAGATTAGCAGTCCTGTGCCAGTACCTGTTTTAAAGCCACAGCGAGCGTGAAACCTTGTGATTGTGTTAGACCAACACCCACAAGAAGCAAATAAATTCAGAAACAGTCCCTTTCTTCCCATGGGTTTGGAGGATGTCCTGACAAACTTTATTGGCATTTTCAAGTACTAGCTGTTTGACTATGAACCCAGAGGATTTTGAGTCTCTGATCAATCTGTTCGCTGCCTGGTAGCAGGCACACTATGAAATCAGAGAATTGTTCTTCTGATCCCTGTTTAATTTAATCAGATTAAGACTAAATCCAATTTAGACTGATCCAAGGAAGATATCTCGTGCCACGTCCTTTTGGCACATGCAGTGATCTGATCACAAATGGCTAGATCATAATTTAATTGTCTCCATAGGTCTGCAAATTCCCCAGTTCCCGTTAACATCTCCAAAGGGGCATCAAAGCCTTGCCTTCTGTTCCTCTCAACCTGTTTGGTGCAATAATCAGTCTAGTGAGATCACCAAAGGATATAATCACCCCTGGAATGGCAAGATTTTGCCATTGAAATCCAGTTATTTGGGGGTAAAGGCTCATGGCATAATGAATCAAGTAGGCTTTGCAGAAAGGGTGAGTTTGGACCATAGCTATAGCAAGAATTTTTGAGCTCCTTTAGAGTCTTAAAAGAAACTGAAACGTGCACGTGGACATGCTGGTTTTGTTTGTTAATCTGCCCAAAGACTGGGAAAAGCTGAAAATATGTAATTAGTCTTCCCCCACTTCTTGAGCTCTTCTAAGGCCACATTATAGAGGTATTAGCATAGCGACCACCAGTTCAGAGTAATTATCGAACTCCATTCTCCCAGAAAAGAGCATCCGAATTTTAATGGCATGCGCCAGGACAGCTAGATGTAATTTAGCAAAACCCTCCTCCAGGTCTTCCTCATCTTCTGACTGAATCCCCTAAGATTGTGACTTTTTTGTCTGTATCTTCCTGTCCATTTTGTACCTCTCTATTTTGAATCTGCATCACAGAAATCCTATCAGGGATAGTTTCCACTCTTCAACACACCCCTTAGTGGTCCTCTAAACAGCTGGGTCTGTCTGGCTCAGAGGAAACTGAACTTTTGGTCCTAGGTCTTGCCCCAGGCCATCTGTTCCTGGTTTGCAAGCTGCAGACTGATGGAAAATTGACTCCACCCTCAGTCCTGCCACAGAAAGAGAAAACCACTTGGAAGCAGCCTCAGGCCATTTCTCTTGCTCCAAATTCCTAATGGCTCTCTGAAGCCCTTTCAACAGGTGCTTGGGGGACCACTGGTCCTGTTCTAGATCATCAAAAAGACACATTTCTAAAGCAGTCCAGACCTTCTGGATCCTCTCTATTGTACTTTTAGATAGCTTGACAGAGAGGCAGCCTTTATATAATTTTCTACCTAGCCTCTCCCAAGTACATAAATCTGGTGATTCTTGTTCATAAAACCACGGGCATATGTCACTAATAGTTTTCAGAAATTGAGCCAGCTGGGCTCTACTGACTTGTTTTCCTCTCAGGTTGATTATCGTCTCCAGAATTATTAAATACATTTCATTATCTGAAGACATGGAACTGCCCATGATAATTCTTTAACATCCCTGGCTCTGAAACTATCTGCTTCCTCTGTGACCCCCCAAAACATGGTTCACTAAATTTCTATAGCTCGCTCTCTCATTCAACCTGTAAATTCACCCCAAGTGGTCCCTGGTTCCAGGCACCACCGACCCATGCAGGCAGCTGAACTTAAGGTCACTCGTGTAAATTTCTAGGGACACCAAAAAATAAAGATACACTGTACCTTTAAATAAGCTTCAGGACGGCTTCTCCATTCTTAGCCTCAGGCTCCCCAAATGGGAGAGCAAGCGAAAGTCTTGAGAGCCTGGCAAGAGAAAGCAAGCATGTTTGGAAGTAGGCTTTTATTGGGGGGTGACTCTTGTTCTTAGAAAGTTCCATCCAAAAAGGACCAGAAGGGGCAGGGTTACAAGGAACAGGTGAGTGGAGGTCTTTAATATTTTGTGTTAGATTGATTCCCAAATATTTTATTTTCTTTGAGGCTATTGTGAATGGGCTAGTTTTCCTAATTTCTTTTTCAGTTGATTCACCACTGATGTATAAGAATGCTATTGATTTATGGGAGTTGATTTTAAATCCTGCTACTTTGCTGAATTTGTGCTAAAAGTTTTCTGGTGGAGTTTTTTGGGTCTTATAAATATAGAATCATGTCATCAGGCAATAAGTATAGCTTGAGTTCTTCTTTTCTTATTCATATCCCTTTAATTTCTTTCTTCTCTGTAATTGTTCTGGCTATAGTTTCTAGGACTATGTTGCATGGAAGTGGTGAAAGAGGCATCTCTGTCCTGTTCCAGATTTTAGAGGGAAAGCTTTCAATTTTTCTCCATTTAGAAAAATGTTGGCCTTGGTCTTAGCATATATAACTTTTACAATATTGAAGTATATTTCTACTATCCCTAGTTTTTCTAGTGTTTTGAACATGAATGGATGCTGTGTTGTGTCAGATGCTTTCTCTGCATATATTGATGTAATCAGTTGATTCTTGTCTTTAACTTTCTTGATGTGATGAATTACATTTATTGATTTCCATATGTTGAACCAACCCTGCATCCCTGGGATGAACCCCACTTGATCATGATACACTATCTTTTAAATATGTTTTTGTACGTGATATGTCAGTATATAATTGAGAATTTTTGCACTTACGTTCATCAGGGATATTCATTTGAAGTTTTCTTTCTTTGATATGTCTTTTTCTGGTTATGGTATCACAGTGATACTAACTTCATAGAATGAGTTTGGAGGGTTTCCTCTTTTTCTATTTCATGGAATAATTTTAGAAGGATTAGTGTTAGTTCTTCTTTGTAGGTCTTGTAGAACTCAGGTGAGAATCCATCCGGTCCTGGACTTTTCATTCTTGGTAGGCTTTTGATGTTATTTTGAATTACATTGCTTGAAATTGATCTGTTTAAATCAATGTCCTTTTGATTCAATTTGAGTAGGTCATATATCTCCATAAATTTATCGATGTTTTCATGGTTTTCTATTTTATTGGCTATAAATTTTCTAAAATAGGTTCTGATTATGATCTATATTTCAGTACTTTCATTGTGATATTTTCTTTTTTATCATGTATTTTAGTAATTTGAGTTTTTTCTTTCTTTCTCTTTGTTGACTTTTATTGATAATTTTCAAAGATCCAACTTTTTGTTTTGTCAATTTTTTGGATTTTTTTGTTTCAATTTCATTGATATCAGCTCTGATTTTAATTATTTCCTGCCTTCTACTGATTTTGGTGTACATTTGTTCTTGTTCTAGGGCTTTTTGATGTAATGTTAGGTTACTTATTTGTTTACTTTCTATTCTTTTAATGAATGAGCTCAATGCAGTGAACTTTCCCCTTGGCACGGCCTTCATCAGGTCCCAGAGATTTTTGATATGTTGTATTGCTATTCTCATTAACATCTAAGTATTTTTAAATTTTATCCCTAATTTCTTCTGCTATCCATTCATCATTTAATAGTGTATTATTTAGTCTCCAGGTGTTAAAGTAGCTTTATTTTATCATTGATATTTAATTTTATTGCATTGTGATCTGATAGGATGCAAGATATTATCTCTATTTCTTTTTTATTTCCTAAGAATTGCTTTGTGGCCTAAGTTATGATCTATTTTAAAGAAGGATCCATGTGCTACTGAGAAGAAAGTGTATTCAGTCACTGGTGGATGAAATATTCTATATATGTCTCTTAAGTCTAAATTATTAATTGTATTTTTAGTTATTTAGTGTCTTTATTTAGTTTTTGTTTGGAGGATCTATCCAGTGGTGAGAGAGTAGTGTTAATGTCACCGGGTATTATTGTACTATAGTATAGTTTCTTCTGAAATTGAGAAGGGTTTGTTTGATGTACATAGATGCTCCATTATTTGGGGCATAAATACTTAAGGTTGATATTTCTTTTTGATATATAGTTCCCTTAAGCAGAATAAAATGGCCTTAATTTTTCTCTCCTGATAACTTTGGCTTGAAATCCACTTTATCAGATATGAGGATCTAAACCCCTATTTATTTACAAGATCCACGTGAAAGATATGTTTTCACTTATCCTTTTATCTTGAGTCTGTGAATGTCTTTGCCTATGAGGTGAGTCTCTTGGAGACAACATATTTTTCGGTCTTGTTTTTAATCCAATCTTCCAGTCTTTTTTTGATTGATTAATTTAGGCCATTTACATTCAATGTTTTATTGAGGAATGACTTTTATTCCTTGTCATTTTGAATTATTTCTGGTTTTTAATTTGAATTTGTTTCTCCATTAATTTCTTGTTCTTTTAGTATAGTTCCTCCCTTTGGTGGTTTTCACTTTTATTTTTCATTTCTTCTTCATGAAATGTCTATGAGTATATTTTAAGGCAGGCTGTCTAACTTTTTCTAGATTTTTAATTTTTTTATCATGGAAGGTTTTATTTCATCATAAATTCTGAAGCTTAATTTTGCTGGATATAGTATTCTTTGTTGGCATCTATTATCTTGCAGAGCTTGGTGTATATTATTTCAAATTCTCCTAACTTGAAGTGTATAGGTTGAAAAATCAGCTGAGATCCAAATTGGTCTCCCTCTAAATGTTACTTGTTTTCCTCTGGCAGCCTTTAGAATTTTATTTTTATTCTGTGTGCTAGGCATTTTCATAATAATGTGCCTTGGTGTGAGTCTTTTATAATTTTGTACATTAGGGATCCTGTAAATGTCCTGTATTTGATTTTCCATTTCATTCTTCAGATTTGGAAAATGTTGATATTATTTCATTGGAAAGATTATGCATTCCTTTCATTTGTATCTTGGAGCCTTTATCTATACCAATAAATCTTAAATTTGGTCTTTTCAGGTTATCCCATATTTCTTGGAAGTTCTGTTCATGGTCTTTTAACATCTTCCCTGCATGGTCAAATTTGTTTTCCAGATTATATATTTTATCTTAATTTTCTAAAACTATCTTCTAAGTCATCTAGTTTGTTGATGATGCTTTCAATTGAATTTTTAATTTGTTGTATTGATGCCTTCATTTCAAGGATTTCTGCTTTGTCTTTTTTTAGAATCTCTATCTCTTTACTTATGCAATCTTTTACCTTCTGTATTTTCTCTCCTTGATTTTACTCCTTGTACCATCCTTTAGTTTGTGGATCAGTTTAATTATGTACATTCTAGACCCCTTTTCTGACATTTCTTCCACTGTGGTGTCAATAAATTCTGTTATTGGAGTATTTGATTTGCTTGGGGCAACTTATTTCCTTGCTTTTTCATAGTGTTTGTGTGTCTACCCATCTAACAATTTGAACCTAAGGCAAGAGAGTTCTACCCTGTAGACTTATAGTGTCCCTGAAGGTTTGCAATACCTCACTGTTTCAGAGGAGATAAAAAAATAACAACAACCAAAAATATATACTATATTAAACCAAATAGTTTCTACTATGTTATCTACATTATTAAATATTACAATAAACATAAATGATATGTTCACTTATTGCCTTCGATAAAAACAGCAAGTTTGCAATAGGTTGACAATTTTAAATCATGGGCAGGAAAAGATCAGAAGTGATATAGGATATGATGATTATGAGGGAGAAAGAGAAAAGAGAGGAGTAAAAAAAAGCTGAAGGAAGAATATAAGAGAGAACAATAGAGATTGGCTGTTAGTGGAAGAAGAGAAAGAGAATCAAGGTAAATAGATAAGAGAAAAATATATAGAAAGTAAAAATTTAAAGTTAAAAATAAAAATGAAAGAACACAAAACAAAGCTGAAATATACTAATCAAACATCCTAGTTTTATAAAACCTGATCTATGAAAAATAAATGGCTTCAAAAATGCTATAAATGAGAAGAAAACATGAGTATGTATAAATGTCCATGTACTGTTAGTCACAATTAAACAAAGAAGGGAAAGAGAGAGAGAGAGAGAGAGAGAGAGAGAGAGAGAGAGAGAAATCTTGATGAAAAGTTAAAGAATTCTTTCCATTGGAGTTCCAAAGATTCTCAGCTTCTCTTCTCAGAACATTTAGGTGGGGGTATCTGGAGTGTGATGTTCCATCCTCTGGATTGCTTGAGTGGGAGAGGTAACTGGTGGAATTTATGGAGGCATAATTTAGGCTTAGGTGGGTGCCAGGCTTTTCCCTGAATGCCAATTTGTCTGGAGATTTTAAATCAGCACACCTCCAGGGCCCACTCATTGCCAGTCCACAGTGGAAGACTGTACATAGGGGAGGTCCCCACTGGATCCCCTGGGTTTCACTCTTGTGGTAGAGAAGCCAATTCGTAGTCCCCTGTGTTACCTGAGCCCCATCCCTCCACTTCGTAGTCTTGGGTTCAGTATCCAGATTCAATCTCTCCTGCCCTTGCACTTCCAAATTCCCAGCCAGACTAGTCTGTCCCAGCCAGTCCTGCAAGCAGGCATAGTGGATGGAGAAGGGTAGAGCCAGGTGGTTTTCCACGACTAGTTGTCCCCTGAATAAACCTCTCTCCATGTTTGATTTTTTCTTGGTCACTTAACATACCTTATGTTGTGCAGTGTGTTTACTGGGTCTGTATCTTGGGCCAAGCTCAGGTTTGCCAGGAATTGGCTCCCTCAGCTTCTGGTCCCCACACCATGACTGCAAAATGGTTCCTTCCTTTGTCCTCCACATATCACCTGAAAAGATGGTGACTTCTTTCCCACACAAGGATATTGTGCAGGGCGCCTTTCATTTTATTCCAGAATGTCCTTGATCTATGAGGGATCCAAATCCAGAAATGTCTCGGGCCTGCTAAAAATGCAGGTTCCTTTAGTTCCCTTATCCTTCTACTTTGTTCACAGAGGGATCACTCTGGCTGGTACTTCTGGCTTGGCCATGACAGCAGCTGTACTACTGGGAATTTCTTCCTTATTTTATTATATCCAACCTCCTGAGTCCCATTATGCTTTGAATATCCAATATTAGATTCCAACAAAGTCCCTCCCCTTGCTTTTTTTTTTTTTTTCTATATGTGAGTATGTGGTGTTGGGGATTGAACCCAGGGCATGTGAGGCAAGCACTCTACCAACTGAGCTATATCCCCAGCCTCCCTTGCTTTTGTTGTTGTTGTTGCTAAGAGGCTGCCTGTCTGCTTTCTTGGTTTCATGCCACAGAGTAGCCAGGAAAGCAACCTCCTCTAGTCCACCATCTTGAAAGCCTGCTTTTCATCTTCTTAAAGGTTTCTTTTGGGACACAAAAGTCTTAAATTTTGATGAATTCTAATTCATCAAGTTTTTCCTTTTTATGGATTTGGTTTTAGATTTAAAAATGCTTTGCCTAACCCAAAGTCATAAAGATTTTCTATTACTTTCTTCTAGAAGTTATACGTACATCTGTGATCCATTTCAAGTTAATTTTTGTGATAGGTGTGAGGTAAGGGTCTAACTTCATCTTTTTCACATGTGACTATCCAGTTGTTTCAGCACCATTTCTTGAAAAAGATATTTCTTCTCCACCATATTGCCTTGGTACCTTTGCTAAAAATCAACGGTCCACAAATGTAAAAGTTAGTTTCTATTATCTCATTTCTGTTGCCTTTATTAATGTGTATATCATTATGTCAGTACCATACTATTTTGATTACCATACTTTTACAGTTTAAATAAATAAGTAAAATCAGAAAGTAGAAGTCTCCCAACTTTGTTCTTTTTGAAAATTATTCTCGCTCTTCTGAATAAAGGTATCTTACCTTTATTTCTACAGAACTTTTAGAATCACCTTGTCAATGTTTACCAAAAAACTACTAGGGTTTTTTTTTTTCTTTGCAGAATTGCATTGAATTTATAGATCAATTTAGAGAGAATTGTCATTTTGACCATATTCAGTTTTCCAATCCATGAACATAGATGTGTCTCCTCTTTTATTTAGATCTTTTGAAATTTTCACAGTAATGCATTACAGTTTTCAGTACACAAATTTTGTATTTCTTCTTTTTATTTGACTTTAAACCCAATGTTCTTCTTCACTTTTTATTAAACTTGTACTGCTCTATACTGTCCTTGAACAGTGATTCTTATTAGAAAGTACATATAGTTGATTCTTATTATTTGCAATAGTTGTGTTCTAACAAACTCACTAGGAACATTGAATTTGCAAATACTAGACATTATTACTCTTTGAAGAAATATAGGTTAGGTCCTGTGAGCCTTTGGTCACATATGTTTCATCAACTAATCAATTAGTAACCTAATTTTATGTATGTCTTTGTTTAAAGACACCTTAGTGATTCAGTTACCTTGAACTCACAGTCAACAGCACTGCAACCCATGCCTGGATGAAGCCTATCTAACACACTTTTTCTCCACAGGGCACCTCACGGCCTTCTTGCACTTTGGAACACTAGACAGCACTTCATCCTGATTCTTGGAGTCATTACAAACAGCAAAATCACCAGCAAAAAGCACAAAAATTAGAAAAGCCTGAAAATTGACCTTATTGTTAGAAATAGACCATGAAAATTATACTTTTTTATAGTAATAGAGCTGAAACAAAAATGCAGGATATTACTCTGTGGACCTCAGCTGGGAAGATGTGCATTGGGCAAATCAATTTTTTTAACTTTGGACTTACCAATTAATTTTAATGCCTAGTACTAAATACATAATCCTCAAATAATAAGCATCAATTTTATTGCTTCTTGTGTCTTGTTTGGTACTTCACTCTCCTAGTTTTCAATCACTCATTGGCCACTTCTCAGTCATTTCTTTGGAGGCTCTTTCTCTTCACCCAAAATTCAGGATGTTTGCAGGGTCCTTGAGATCAATCTTTGGCCCTTTTCTCTTTTTATATTTCATTACCTTTTTCAAATGTAACTTTCTTTACATTTCATTCTCCCTCTCCTTGGGTAGGTAGTCTCATCCTGGCTCTTTGTTTTATTTTTTATTTTATTTTATTGTTGGGGGAGGGTACCTGGGATTGAACTCAGGAGCACTGGTCACTGAGCCACATCCCCAGCCCTATTATGTATTTTATTTAGAGACAGGGTCTCACCGAGTTGCTTAGTGTCTCGCTTTTGCTGAGACTGGCATTGAACTCATGATCCTCCTGCCTCAGCCTCCGGAGCCATTGAGATTACAGGCATGCACCACCATGCCCAGTGGCTCTTTGTTTTAATAACTGCCTGTAAGCTACTATTTTTCAAATTCTAGTCTAGACCCTTCTCTAGTCCTTCTGACTCCCATTTTCAACTTAATTACCATTTTGAGGTTTAATAGCCATCTCAGACTTGGACATCTCATGCCCAAGGCCAGCCAGAATTCTTGAATTCTCTCCTCCTTCCTCAGTCTCCTACATCTGTAAATGGCACCCCACTCACCCTGCTGCCCAACCAAAACCTAAGGAGTTATCCCCAATTTTGCCCCTTTCTTCATTCTTTATATCCTCTACATCAATAATTATTTTTAGAATGAGTGTGTTGAACAAAGAAGTGCTTTATTATTACAATCATAATCTACAGAGCACTAAGAGACCTAAATATCTATGTCATAGCAAATGAATATGGCAATTCAACATTCAGGGTCAGTAAAATACCTAAAGATTAGACTCCCATGGTGAACCAGGACCCTTTGGGCCAGCTGTAACAGATTTTCAAGTTCTCTCTCCCCACCAAGGATCTCAGAAGATACTCTAATCAAGGGGAAGCATGTAATGGGGTGCTCTTCAAGCAGCTTAAAAACTTACATCAAGGGGACAGAATGGGAAGAAATTTTTCAAAACTTTTATTGGCAGATAATCATATAAAACAATGGGATTCATTGTGACATATTTGTACATGTACATAACAGAATTTGGTCACTTTCATTCCCCAGCATCTCTCTTTGCCCTCGCCTTGATCCACAGCCTCTACCTTTTGGCTTTCCTTCTGTTTTCATGAGATCCTCTGGTTTCTTTCTCTTTGTCTCTCTCTCTTTCTCTCTCCAATTTCCACATGTGAGAAACAACATATGACTCTTGACTTTCTCAGTCTTGCTTATTTTGCTTAGCATGATGTTTCCCAGTTCCATCCATTTTACTGCAAATGACAAAATTTTATTCTTCTGTATGATTGAATAAAACTCTGTTGTGTATATATGCCGTGTTTCCTTTACGAATTCACCTCTTAAGGGTCACCTTAAGGCTGGTTTCATCACTTGGCTATTGTAAATTGTGCTGCTATAACCAAGGTATGCTTGTATCACTAGAGTGTCACCAAAGGCAGGAAAAAAAGGTTTTTGCGCTAACGGTCTTCTCAGTCATCTTTTTGGCATAGAAGGTTGGCTGATTTGGTTTGAGGGGTCCAATAGCTGACAATTTTTGTTTCTTGGAATAACATGTGAACAATGCAAGCCACATGACATGCTGCATTTATCCAGCCTCAACATTTCACACCACTTTAAACTCCTTCAGTTCCTGGAACATGTTGAACTTTTTTTCTGCCTCACTGTCTCCTGGGAGAGAACTTTTCTCCCTCCCTTGAATGCTTTTCATGCTTTTTATGGCTGACCCTATGTCACATTTTGGATGCCAGCATAATATCACTTCCTCAAAGAAACTTTTCTTAACCACTGTATCTATCTGCATTTAATCTTCCAACCCACATTTACCCACAAATTATTCTATGACCTATCACCCAGCCTATTTCCTTCATGGAACAACTTGAAACTCTTCCTTGTTGTATATTATCTGTGTCCTCCCATCAGAATGAGAGGATTCATTATTTTGCTCATGGTTGTATCTCTAGAACCTCATGCATGCTGGGCACCCAGTATGCATCTGTTAAACGACCACATTTTTTATCTGATATTCCACTTGCTATATATTTAGACTGTTTTCATCTTTTCTGTATCATTACAAATACCACAGTGACCTTCCATATAGATTAATTTTTGCACATATTACCTTAGTTAAATTCCTTAAAGTTGAATTTTGGATTTAGCGATACATATATGTTTAAAGCTTTTTATCAAATGCTTGTTATTATTAACATTTTCTTTACCCTTCTGTTCCATATACACCTATTTTAATCACCCCAATGTAACTTTTTTCCATGAAAGTATTAAAAATACTAAAGAAGATAAAAATAGCAAGTAAGTTTTAAGATGCTAACTTCTAATGTAAAAAGAGACAAACATACTCCAGATATTTTACCAAGGAAACACAGATTATTCATTACATTCCATGTTTATACTTAATTATTTTAAGTTAATTTTAGTTATTTTCTAGATCTAATATAAATTCTCTCAAATATTATGACAGATGTCCTTCCTTCCTTCCTTCCTTCCTTCCTTCCTTCCTTCCTTCCTTCCTTCCTTCCCTTCCTCCCCTCTCCCTTCCTTCTTTCAGAAGCAAGGAAAACAAGTTATGCTTCAGTCTAACATTTCCAATAATCTTTTTCAGGTTGACTATGTATTATATTGGAATAGGAGCTACTGCCTTGATCTTTGGCTACATGCAGATTTCCTTTTGGGTGATAGCTGCAGCACGGCAGACCAAGAGAATTCGAAAACAGTTTTTTCATTCGGTTTTGGCGCAGGACATCGGTTGGTTCGATGGTTGTGACGTCGGGGAACTGAACACTCGCATGACTGAGTAAGAGAATGGACAGATGGATGTGCAGTGCGTCAACTTTGTTTTCACATGTGACACATACACAACTCAACTATATTTGTTTGTTTCAGTGACATCAACAAAATCAGCGATGGCATTGGAGACAAGATTGCTCTGTTGTTTCAAAATATGTCTACTTTTTCCATTGGCCTGGCGATTGGCTTCGTGAAGGGCTGGAAACTGACCCTGGTGACTCTGTCCACATCGCCTCTTATCATGGCTTCGGCAGCAATGTGCTCTCGGGTAAGCAGCGTGGCTCGAAGCCGAGGTGTGAACTTAAAGCCTTACTGAGTTGGTCAAAACTGATGTTTCTATTCATTTTCCATAACCCAAACTATGAAGGGTGCTGTCAACCACAAATTCTTCTCATTTTGTTCATTGTGGATCACTTTCCTGTCTTCAAAAGTTATATGACTAAATTGAAGTTTGTTCTAACATCTTACTAACATTAAAAAATATCTCTTGCTATTGTGCAGCCTAGTGCAGCTTCCCAGGATATAGCATGGGGAGGTGTGAGACATTACACACAGGATGCTTAGTTGCTGCTACTAGAGGATCATGAGCTCTGAATTCCCAGATAAATGTGTGGTGGTTTATTTCACTGGGTAGAACTAAAGGAAAAGTTCCAAAAAGGATAAACTCCTAAAACATTTTTTTGTGTCACTCTCTTCAATCTTATATTTTTAATACCCAATTTGAATAATATTTAAAAGGTCTGCTACTGCCTTTTTTTTGTATTATATAAATGTGTTTCCATTTTTCAGCGGTGTACGCCACTAGATATTAATCTTGTCTACAGCCTGGTTTTGAAACCAGTGCTCTTTGTGAAGTTCAAAAACAAGTATAGTCCTATTATCCCTCTCCAAATTGAGCCTTTGGTAATTCTACCAGTGTATATACCCAACCACCAGACTGGAGGGATAGTGCTTTTAATTTTGAAATACTAGTCATTCTCTTGGGAAATCAACTCCATAAGACTTCAGGAGTTTATTTTCTAATATGGAATTAACCAAAAAAGAATTTGGGGCAATAAAAATATTCTGTGACTGATTCCTTAAGAATAGGCATGGCTGTTTAGACAACAAATCTATATTTAGTGTGACTTCTAGTGTTAACCTTGTAATCTTGACAAACTCTGTGTCCCCATCTTATTTGAAATGAGGATCTCTTGGTAGGAAGATTACTTACAATGTGTTACTATGATCAGGGTTTTCACTGCCCAGGGAAGAGAGATGAGTTAGAAACAGCAGAGGGCAATCTAAGTTTTATAACTGTATGAACTGAAGAGGAAGCAACTGAGGACTCATGTTCCCCAAATGACTAGAGCTACCAGGATGGGTGGTTTCTATCTTTTTTCAGTTCAGTTTAATTTGGCAAGCATTTATTAAATGCTAAGTCCAAGGCTTTCCATGAGGATGTGTTTTCCCCCAAGTGATGTATTATAGAAATAACTGTCTTTATTCAGTGAACTCAGAAAATAATGAGTACTACTCAGCTCATTCTACCCCGACTTTAACAGCCACCCAAGCATGACATACAGAAAATCAGCTCCAGTATTATAGAATGCACTTTGAAACTGGGTAGATTTGTTAGGAGAGGAGGCAACATTGCAAATTCACAGTTCTGAAGACAGTGTTCCTGCTGTTCCCTTTCACTGAAACTGTTGTGCTGGTTACTAAACTAGAAAGGATTAATAAGGAAAAAGGCACATCTGTTGTCAAATTTTGAGAAATCAAGTATACCTGCCTACTCATATCAACACTGCTATTCTCCCCTTTTGCTCCAAATATCACCTCTTGGAGTTCAAATACAAAGCATTTCCTGGGCAGCCTACATTATGCAGAACAGTTCCAAAGGACATAACCCCACACATATGCAGGATAATGTTCCTCTTTCTGCCACAATCCTGTGACCTGGAAGTCTTGCTTTGTACATAATAATAATTGATCATACCAAATCAAATCAGGCTCACCAGTTTCCAGAGTACCCTAAAAGAGCAATGTCCCTAATATCCTTCTATGAATCAAATCTTTTCAAAGTATACCAACATCTAAAATAGTTTTTTAAACCACAGAGAGAAAACAGTGAAGCTCCACTAGTAGACGAAAAATTGACTAGATAGATACTAGATACTTGGCAACTAGATGCCTGGTAACGTTAAGCTACCTAGAATTCTGATTCCACCTGAATTAAATGTTTTGCATACTATTACTACCTCAGATCCACTCTTTGTGGTTAATTTATTACAGATGGTCATCTCACTGACCAGTAAGGAATTGAATGCCTATTCCAAAGCTGGGGCTATAGCAGAAGAAGTCTTGTCATCCATCCGAACAGTCATAGCTTTTGGAGGCCAGGAGAAAGAAATCCAAAGGTCTGACCCTTTAATTATGACAAAATATGCTTGATTTTATTTTCCCCAAAGGCTGTTACATTGTGTTTTGTCTTTGTAAGGTATACACAGAATCTAAAAGATGCAAAAGATGTTGGCATCAAAAAGGCTATAGCTTCGAAACTCTCTCTCGGAGCTGTGTACTTCTTCATGAATGGGACCTACGGACTCGCTTTTTGGTATGGAACCTCCTTGATTTTTAGTGGAGAACCTGGTTATACCATCGGGACCATTCTTGCTGTAAGTCTTGTTTGGGAACAAAGGAAAATGACCTTTTCTTACCTAGTATTAAATAAAAATTCCAGTTTGAAGATGAAAATTCCAAGATGTTTTTGATAAACAAGTATTGGTCTTGCTCACAAGATTTGTAGATATTTTCACAGTTTTAAGTTGATGGGATTTATTCATCCAACATGCTTTGGTGTCCTCATGTGCCAAGCATTATGCTTTTGTCTGAATTAACCACTAAGAGGGACATGGTTTTCTTGGTTAATCTCTAGGGGCACCTGTCCTTTTATGCTTATTGACATAAGATGGCTCTCAACATTCACTAAACGTCCTTCCTCTGGGCATACTCTGTCCATGGGAGTCACCTGCTCTTCCCCTCTCATTTCAATATACAGGAATGTCAAAAACAAACTATTATAAAGCTCTGTTCAACACTGAAATTTTGAGTCTTTTCAATTCCTAGGGGTTATTAATTTTAATTTTTTTCTGTTATCCTCTCAAGTTTCAACAAAGAACAATTTAAGATCCACAAACATTTGTCATAGTGAAACAAATTGTTCTGCTCTACATACTTCAGTTCTTGTTTGGCCTTCCCATTGTGTACAGATTTCTCCTTTCTCAACTACAACCATATTTTGGATTTGAGACTTTCACACTTAAGACTCTAAGCTCTTTATCTCATATGATGTGAAACGTGAGCATGAATTTGGGGCTAGTCCTTTTTCTTCTAGCTTTCTCATCTGTATGATGGGGAAAATAGCACCTAACTTAAGAGTTTTTTCCTTATTTGGCTTTTTATTCAGAGTTATGTTTGCCTGAAAATGGGCAGCTGACAATGATAAAAGAATTCAAAAAATTGGAGAATGGAAATAGTATACCGTCTCTTATCGAGTGACATCTATTACCACTCCTCCTGTTAAAGCACAGGGGGTGAGCTACAAGGAGAGGAGTGGGATGGGAGACTCACTTTACCTCTTACCCAGAAGACCATGAACAGCCAGAAAGGTTCTGTTAGCAGATGGTGCTGCACAGTTCTCCCAGTAGGTAACCACCACAAAACTATGGGACAATCAAAAGTTGTTCTGTATTAGGAAAGGGCCAAAGATACTTGGATTAAACTTGCATTTCCTGTTTATTTGATCACATCTTCCACTCTGAACCGCTAATTCCTATAATATTTCTCTATGAACCTAAACCGACTATATACTTCATCCTTTTGTCTGAATAACTGCAATGTGTAACTATGATTTTTGTGGTTGTTGTTCCTATAGGTGTTCTTTAGTGTAATCCACAGTAGTTACTGCATTGGAGCAGCAGCCCCTCACTTTGAAACCTTCTCTATAGCCAGAGGAGCTGCCTTTAATGTTTTCCAGGTGATTGATAAGGTAAGAACTCCTTGCTTTGAAAGCTAGCTATCATTATTACAGTAAGGAGACCAAAACTCAGGCACATTCATTTCACTAAAGCCAAAGGATGGCGAAATCCACATTAACCAGCTGCCTAATAGAAATAAAGACTGCTTTCAGCTCTTTTTTTATGAGGGGATTGTGTTTTATTGAAACCTCTGTGTCCACTTCTAAAGCAGAAAGAAAAACATTGTAAAAGAAAACCATCGTTAAACTATTTTTAGGATATAAAGGGTATTGTCTTATTCCTTTGAAGATTTATAACATTCTCTTTGTTTTTCTAAGAAACCCAGTATAGATAACTTTTCAACAATTGGGTATAAACCTGAATGCATAGAAGGAACTGTGGAATTTAAAAATGTTTCTTTCAATTATCCATCAAGACCATCTGTCAAGGTAAGTTAAATGAAGTAGTATTCTACCATTTTATGATAATATCTTCTTTTGAGGTTATTTAGGATAATTTTGACTGATTTTGGCTACTTTGCTTACAGTCTTGAGTAGGCAGACAGATAAGTTTGGACAAATAACTCAGAACGACTATTTATATTTTTCAGGCTCTTTATTCTATAGGTAACTGTGGGTCTCACATTGTGGGTCTCTGGGATATATTTTCAACTCCCTAGATTTCCTCCACTCCAGATTTGGGAGCACACCAGCATGCCTTGGGTTGATGGTGCCACCTACTGGTGGTCCCTGGACATCATCCCCGCACTCCCCGCCCCCGCCAGCATAGTAACTCACTTTAACCTTACAATTTCTAACTTGGGACACTATGCACCTCTTGTTCCTTCCCTTTCTCCCTTTCCCAGGGTTTTTGCTGTATTAGCAGTTGAGCCTCCAGTAACTTCCCTGCACTTTACATGTACACACAAGCATGTGCACGCATGCACACACACACACACACACACACACACACACACACACACATTTCTTTACAAATGATGAGATCAGCAATAGAGTCTAAGAAAAAAATCCCATTATTTGGGCTGAATATATTATAGTTTGCAAACATAGGTAGGTGAGGGGTACTCAACATGATTGCCACTGTCATTTGGAGAGGGTTATAATTGTGAGGCTGCTCTCACATTGTGGGTCTCTGGGACACTAAACACTGGAAGCCTGGGGCTGGGGCTGCACTCAGTGATAAAGCACTCACCTCGAAATATGAGGTACTGGGTTCGATCCTCAGCACCACATAAAAGTAAATAAATAAAGATATTGTGTCCATCTACAATTAAAAAGAAAACAAAAGCAATACTGGGAGTGTACCCCAGTCATTGAGAAAAAAATTTAAATGTTACCCCATGTTAAAATGTCCACCTGTGATCCATCACCAGGGAGGGACAGTTTCTAATGGTGAAATCTCATTTGTGGGAGTTGCTGAGAAGCCTTGCCAGTTGTTCTTTGGAATATGCTTTACAATAATATTAAGTATATTCTAAGGAAGAACTTCCTTAGCAAATTTAAAAAGGTATCTGGCAAGATTTCATTGACTTTTTGCAAATTAAAATTTTTACTAACTGGGTAGTCATGAACTTCATATAAGATATTTTAGCTCACTATGGGAACAGTTTGATGTGGTAGTTGATATCCTATGAGTACTCTTAACTTAGATCTCTTCTTTATATAGAGAGATAATGAGAAATTCTTTTATTTTCCAAAACTATGTGGATTATTATTATACATGCACATGAAACAAACATAAGGTCTAAATTTGTTTTTAAGAGCCATAGAAGAATTTGCTTTCTGTTCATAATTACACATTAAATTTCTGAAAGCAAGTACATTATATTCTAGCTTTTTATAACTTTATGATTTTCTCCCATATGTTCCAATAGATTCTGAAAGGTCTGAATCTCAAAATTAAGTCTGGAGAGACAGTAGCCTTGGTTGGCCCCAGCGGCAGTGGGAAGAGCACAGCAGTCCGGCTTCTGCAGAGGTTATATGATCCTGGTGATGGCTTTGTAAGTTGAGGTTTCTAGGAGAACCACCCACAGTTCATATGACAGGACAGGAAAGTGCCACCAGCACACACAGCTGACAGCAATGTCAGCTTTCAGTTTTCAACCAGAGAACTGAGAGAGAAGCCATACTGTTTTCCTTCTGTGTATTTATTCATTCCACAAATATTTATTTAGTGCCTGCTATGTGTCAGGCATTGTTCTAGGATCTAAGAATTCCTTCAGGAACAAAACAGATAAGATTCTCTGCTTTCAGAGAGTTCACATTCTAATGACTAGACACAGATAACAAAATATGTAAAATATGTCATATGTTAAAAGTGAATAGATGTTTTATAACAAAATATGTAAATTATGTCATATGTTAAAAGTGAATAGATGTTTTAGAGAAACATAACAGATTATGTCATATGTTAAAAGTGAATAGATGTTTTAGAGAAACATAACAGAGCTGTTTGTAGTGTCCAGAACTTATCAAGAATTTCATCACGAAGGAAGAGCATGAGGAAAAGACTACAGTAAACAAAGACGAATGGGGGGAGAGAAACGGAGAGAGAAGGGAAAGCACATGGAAATAGTAGGAGACCTTCAATGATACATAAAATTATAAGAGGTTATGAGGGGCAAGGGGGAGGGAAAAAAAGGGAGAGAATTGAACAACAGCAGGGGAGGTAGAGAGGGAAGATGGGAGGGGAGGGGAGGGGAGGGGGGATAGTAGGGGATAGGAAAGGTAGCAGAATACAACAGTCACTAATATGGCATTATGTAAAAATGTGAATATGTAACAGATGTGATTCTGCAATCTGTATTTGGGGTGAAAATGGGAGTTCAAAACACAATTTGAGTCAAATGTATGAAAGATGATATATCATGAGCTATGTAATGCTTTAAATAATCAATAAAAAAAAAGAATTTCATCACAGAAGAATGATGTCCATAGACATCCTCACTTTCTTTGTTTTCTATACCTGTAATGTTGCACTTAACTTTCTCATCCTTATAAATGGCTCAGAGAATGAGACTATAATAATCCCAAATGAGTAATTCTTCGTGCTTCTAACTTTCAATTGTTATTTTTAAAAGAAAATCTATTATACTGAAGCCTGATTTTACTTTAATTTTACTTCTTAGTCTTTGCAGTGTCTTCAATCCATGTGTCTATGATACTATTTACTAAACAGATTACTAGGAGAGCATTCATGTATAGTGCAGATGCAGAGAATATCCACTTGTGGACAGAGCACCAGGTTGGTGAGAAACACAAAGATGATCCCATATCTGGGCTTCTGTCACTGGAATATGTGGAGTAATGCAAGCATGTGTGGGGAAGACAGGGTTCATTTACTGTTGTTTATAGCAGTGAATAGAAGACATATTTGTATTTTATGGTTAAGTGAGACATTAAAGAGAAGTAAAGAAGGCGACTTCCTAAAAGAAAAGTCTCATCAGTCTTAAAACAACAAAATTGATGTCCATTACCAGAGTCTACTTAATAACATCAGTGGCACCCAGAGTATGTATCTTATTAATACCTAATTTGTGGATTTTTGAACAAAAATATCCAAGTAGCTTGGCAAGATTTTAAGCCAGTTTTTTGAAGTTTTGTTGGTTCCCATCAACCAGGAAAAAAAAAGTCTATTGAAAATATGTATGTCATAATATTTCATCAAAATTTAGTTATAATCTTTGATTCCTAAAATACACTACTTCTCAGTTTGTATTTCACACTAGGAGGAAAAACTAAAAACCAATACTGCCCAAGGCGACATAACATGGTTCAATCTTTGGACTGCAGATCACGGTGGATGAGAATGACCTCAGAGCCCTAAATGTGCGGCATTACCGAGAGCACATCGGAGTGGTCAGCCAAGAGCCTGTGCTGTTTGGAACCACCATTGGGAACAACATTAGGTATGGACGAGACGGTGTGACTGACAAAGAGATTGAGAAAGCAGCAAAGGAAGCAAATGCTTATGACTTCATCATGGAGTTTCCTAATGTAAGTATGCATTGCCTGTATCCTCAGGGTGGGGTGACAGCACTGCAGGACTCCTGAATAAGATATGAAACCATAACTTCCAAAGAATAGTGGGAGTATGGTAATGAAATATCTGTAGAGAAAATGCCTGGTGTGTCACAAGGAAGAAATGAATCACAGGATGACCAGTTTGAGGAGAGTCATATTTAGTTCTTATTGGTTCTCACTGAAAATGGAAGGAAAAAAGAGACGAAAATGTGTTAAATTATACCAGAGAAGAATGAAACAAAAATCATCAGCTCAAACTGAGAAAAACATGTATCTGTGAAAATGTTGATTTGTGAGGCCATCTTGTGGCTGAGACAGGGACTGTCGCACACGCCAGGTTCAGGTTGGTTCTCAGTGCAGAAGGGAGACTGGTCACTTTCAAAAGCTCAGGAAGCTAATGTGGAATAAGAAATGTGAAATCATGCTTATAAATATATATATAACAAATTTAAAATTTTTGCTAATAGAACATATCTGATCCCAGTGGATATTTATAATTGTCAGAGTTATAAATCTTTTATTTACATTACCTAAAGTTTTAGTTTATCAGTTTTACCTTTTGCTGTGTGGAGCACCCTGTGAAATATAAAAGAATGATATTTGAAATTAAAATATGTATAAAATTTCATTGTTCCAGAAAACCACATAGGAAAAATTTCCTTTTAATGGACCTATTTTACAAACCACACTCAATGGGTATTAATAATTTTCTTTGGATTTTTAAATAAAAAATTGCATTATGCCAATAATTACCTCTTACCCCCTTATAAGTATTTTTCCAAAAGAAATGAAAGCATAACCACAAAAATATCTTTTATATGAATATTCATAGTAACTTTATTTGTAATAGTCGAAAATTGGAAACAAGCAGCTGAATGTCTAAACAAACTGTTTCCAAATGAAATACAAGTATTCTAAGTGAAGTCTGAACTTCAGAAAAACAACTTTTTTTTTAGTATAAATATGTACCATATATAGGACACACTTAGGTTGAAAATAAAATTAGTTGTTTTTCTGAAGTTCAGATTTAACTGAGCTCTGTGAGATTATTTTGCATGTTTTCATTTGGTTTTACTAAATCCAGCAATACAAGGTAGATTCACATTGAGTGGAACACTACTCAGTAAATGGAAGCAAACTTTTGACAGATCATAGATGAATCTCCAAAACATTTTTCTAGAAACAGGAAGCCAGCTCCCACAGAGTATATACTGTATGAGTCCACTAATAGGAAGTTCTAGAATCAGTAAAATTGATTTATAGTGATAAAAATCCAATCAGGTCAGGGCTGGGGGATATAGCTCAGTTGGTAGAGTGCTTGCCTCATTATGCACAAGGCTCTGGATTCAATCCCCAGTACTACAAAACAAAACAAAACAAAACAAAACTCCAACCAATACTCCTGGAGGCAGGTCTCAGACTGGAGAGAAATGGAGCATGAGAAAACTTTCCAGATAACAGCTGTGTTTTATCTCTTTATTGAGGTGGTAATAATATGGGTGTACTCATTTGTCAAAATTCATAGACCTGTTATCCTTAAAGTAAGTGCATTTTATTGTGTATAAACTTTTCTATGATAAAGTTTATATTTAAAAAAAACATATGAAGCCTCTAGAAATTAAAGGTTTAGAAAGAATCCTTAACTTTGTATCCTTGAAAAAATAAAATTTGCATCAGGGATGTCAACAACAGAAGATTATCAACACTGCTTTATTGGTTCTACAGGCTTATCTAACCATAAATATGTAACAGTATCTTCTTTGTTCAAGATGCAATTACCAAGAATAAAATATTTTAAAAGACAGAAAAAGTCTCCCAAGACTGAGAAAAGTTTTAGGGAAAAGTTGGCTTTTGCAATAATCTTTTTTTTATACTCTTTTTCATAATATCCAGAAAGGAAATTGAAAATAACATCAAGTTGCTCATAAGCATTTCAAATGATACTTACATATGTGCATTACAATGATTCTTTTAAAGATTTTAAAGCATTCTAAGAAAGTGTAAAAGAAATTTGAAAATTAGTTCCAATTATTAATTTTTCTAAAGCCCATGTTTGTCGTGTGTTCTGTTTTAGTCCTGAGTATTTCTTATCCTCTTTTCACCAGACTCCACCTTTTTTATTGTTGTTTGTTTTTACAAGGAAAAAAAATCAAAGGTTGAAATCAGCCAGCCTAAAGTAGTGCTTAATCTGGTATTAAAACACAACTGTGTCTGTCATTTCCTATTCTAAAGTTATTCTGCCTTCTACTTCTGTGCTTTTTTTTTTTTTTTTTTGGTATGTCTATTTCATAGAAATTTAACACATTGGTAGGAGAAAAAGGAGCCCAGATGAGTGGAGGACAGAAACAGAGAATCGCAATTGCTCGAGCTTTAGTTCGAAACCCTAAAATTCTGATCTTAGATGAGGCTACATCTGCCCTGGATACAGAAAGTGAGTCGATTGTTCAAGCTGCACTGGAGAAAGTAAGTGAACAGAAGCATTGCTTATTTCATATTCCTGGTTCACTGTTGATCTTAAGTACAAGAAAGTGCACATCTGTGGTGGATTACTAAATTCAGAGCTCTTCTTAAGATTTGGATGCAAGGTATGATTTGGAGGGAGAAGTAAATGCTACAGGTGTTGCTAAGTATATATACACACATGGATGTATACTTACACACACACACACACACACACACACATACACGCTGATATGCCATCATCCCATTAATCCCTCCATTCCAATGAGTATGTACTTTGTAATTCCCCATAGACATCCCCACACCACCATCAATCACAACAGTCCATACACACCAGTGCGATTCTCTGCTTTGACCACTTTTCTTCTTTAGAACAGCCCTAGATTAACATGATTAGTACAATTTCACATGGAGTGAAAAGCACTGACCTTGACCCACTCTCCTCCAGCAATCCCAGCCCTCACACCGCACACTGACCTCTGGCTCACCACAGATGCACAGACTGATAGCCTCAGTGCAGCGGTGGTCCTGCACCAAATTACACTGCAGCTGGAGGGCGGGAAAAATCTCTGCGTGGCCAAATGCTCCTTTAAATCATGGTCTTCAGATCCCTCAGAAGGCTAATGGCACATTCTATTTTACACTTGCTTGGAAATGTATTAAGTGTTTTTCTCTAAGAATATAACAGGCTTCTCTTTCAATACTGACTTTATGGGTTAAGAAATGGCAACCAGAATGCCTACTGCTTATTAAAAAATCTATTAGTTACTATTATTTACTCACCAGTGAGGTTAGAGGGTTTTGCCCTCCTTTTCCTACCATGATGACAGTCCACATGTTGCTTATATGGTATGGAAATCCATGTTTATTGCAGACACTTTGCCAGTTGAGGACATCTTGGTAGAAAAGCAATAAGGGCCAGGCTGAAGCTTTATTCATTTATTTATACTTAATAACTAGGACAGGGGTCTCTATTTGATAAATTGTTTTTAATACCAGTGATGTTTGGATAATTAGGGCTTGAATGTACTAAAGAATAATTACACTTAACATACCTGTCTCTTAATTTACATAAGATATTTTAAAAAGAAATAGATGCTCTAGCAGTTTTGAGATTAAATGTTGTGCCTATTGTCTTTTCATCTGTTAGTCACTTCAGGCAATGAAAACAAGTTCAGACTTTTAAAATAAATGGTTGCTTGACAACATGATAAATTAATAAATATTCTTTTTTTAGTGGCTGAAGTAAAATCTCTGTCCTAAGAGAAAGAAGGATGCAAACCATTTGTAAACTGTGATTCCAATTACATAAAATAGATGTATGTACTTGTGAACAAACATGATGGCAACATATATATAAACAGTCAAGAATTGCTTAACAATGGGGGTATGTTCTAAGAAATGTGACATTAGGTGATTTCATCCTGTGGGAGCATCATAGAGAGTATAGTTGGTATAACCTGCTACCCACCTGGGCTATATGATATAGTATGTTGCCTCTTGGCTAAGAACATGTACAACATAACTGTGCTGAAAATTGTGGCCATTGTAACATAATGTATATCTAAACATAGAAAAGTACAGTAAAAGCTATGATATAAAAAAATTTTAAGTGGTACACCTGTATAGGGCACTTACCATGAATGAAGGTTGCAGTGGGTGACTTTGCTCTGGGTGAATCTGAGAGTGAGAAGGAGTGAATAAGAAGGCCCAGGACACTACGCACACTGCTGGAGACGTTATGAACACTATGCACCTAGGCTTCACTACATTTATATTTAAAACCTTTCTTAAACAATAAATTAACACGAGTTTACTGTAGCTTCCACTTTATAAACTTGAATTTTTTTAACTTTCTACTCTGGTAATAACAGTCAGCTTAAAAATACAAACACAGGGCACAGCTGTACAAAAATATTTTCTCTTCATATTCTTATTGTATAAGCTCTTTTTCATTTTAAATTTTTTTTACTTTTTAAACTTTTTGTTCAGAACTAAGACACAAACACACATGTTGACCGAGGCCTCTGTGTGGTCAATATTCCCAATGTCACTGTCTTACACCTGTGCACTCGCCCTGGAGGTCTTCAGGGGCAGCAACAAATGGAACTGCCATCTCCCATGACAATAGTGCTTCTTCCAGAATATCTCTTGAAGAAACTACCTGACCATTTAATAGTTAACTTTTTTTCTATAAGTAGAAAAGTAGCCTTTCAAATAATGATTTAAAAAAATAGAGTTAGGTTAACTTATGAACCAGTAATAATCAATCACTCATTATCACATATTGTATGTTGTACATACCTGTGTGAGCTTTGCTTTGGTACAACTGGCAGTCTAGTAGACATGTTAACACCAGCATCACAAAAGAACACATGAGTAACACTTTGCACTGTGACATTACAGTGGCTGCAACACGAGAATTTTTCAGCTCCATTATAACTTTATGGGACCACCATCATATATTCAGCATGTTTTTGACCAAAACTTCTTTATGTGGAACATGTTGGTGTGGGAGAATTATGGAAGATTTTGATTCATTTTTTAAAAATTATTTTTAAATAATTATGTAAATATTAATTTACATATATTTAAATATAAATTTTAAATAATTATTTTTTAATTATGTATTGTTTTTCAGTTCTTCAAGGGGGATATTAAATCAGTGCTGTAGCGATGGGTGTAGAACTGTTTTATGTAGGGAATTTCTGGCCTTTTGTGAGGCAAAGAGCAAGGATAAGCAATGGGATAAAAGGCAACATTTGGAATTGAATTGATTATATACTCCAATTTAGTGGAAAATGGCTTATGGCTGAGGGGAGAGTTCAAGTGCAGGCACAGAGATCAAAGCTCTAGTGCCACCAGCATCCTCTCCACCTGCTGCTGTGGAGGTTGTGGAGTCTTGTCCTTGGAGAAGTCTCTGCCTAGAAAGGACAAGGCATCTAGCAGATCTCATTTCTGCTTATCTAAGAGCCCCCAGACCCTGCTACTGATTCAGCCTAGCTCACAACAGGTAGCAGAATTTTGCAGCTCTAAATGCCATCCAAGCCACCAAACAAGAAAGCAAATACAGTGAAATGCTTCCCTTCTCCCAAGTGAAGGCTACAGCACCTTCCTCCACAGCCTCACATAGCCTCCCATCCCAGTCCCCTCATTACCCCAGTTCCTTTCATTTATCTGAAGTTCTAGAACCAGTGAAACTCATCAATGGCTATGAAAATAAAATTAGTAATTTCTTAACACTAAGGTGAGCTTGAAGGAACTATCGCTCTTGTCCTTGATCAGATTATTACAGTAGCTAACTCCTGGCTTTAGCCTCTCTTTAGTCTGGTCCCTGCACAGCAGCCTTGTATTGCTGTTACCTTGTAAATTTGATGATGTCACACTTCTATTGGAATGCTCCAGTGGCTCCTCAATTCACTCTAAGTAAAAGCCAAATTCCTTATATTACACTACAATGCTCTGTGGAGTTGTGTCCTTCTGGAACTCTACTTTCCTTCACCCTCCCTCACTTAGGCTGCTCCTTAGACACGCCATGTTTTCATTGGCTGACACACTCTGTTATTTGGTTACTATCTCCCTCTGGAATGTAAACTCTTTGGTGGCAAAGGCTTTGCCTGATTAACTTCAGCACCCCCACCCCCAGCAGTGGAGCAAGACCAGGCACTTAATAGACAGCTAAGAAATACTAGTTGAATGGATTTTGGATGAATGTGATACGGGATAATTTTGAGACCTGAAGTGCTCTTTTCTGGACTTCTTGATTTAGGATTAATGAAAACTAGTTTTACATGGTTAATCTTATTCAAAGAAAGATCTAGGATTTGTAGATAAGGATTTATGCCACAGGGAAAGAGCTACTGCTCTGTGATTAGTTTGGACCTGACATGCCAGTACTCAGGTTTCCAAGCCATCCCTTACCCGACTCCTGGGTTGATGGCATAGCAGTGAGCATTTGCAGTTCCCTGGGGAAGTCACATTGCTCTTGTGATAAAAAAGCCTAGGGAAACCCTTTGAAATATTAAATGCAGTATATAAATCTAAGGAATGTTTTTATTAAGGAATGTTCAGCTTTCAAATCAGTGCAGAACCTCTAAAAAAGACTGTTTGCTAATTATGAGGGAAAGGATTTCACCAGTTTTATTATTTGAATAGACAAAGTTGCTTTGTTGCCATCCTCAGGGACATCTCTGCACATCCTCATGGGCACATGTACACATCTCTGTACATGTGCATCTATGATACAACCTATTGGTCTTCCTCCAAGTCCTCTTACATTATATGGGTACTACTTAGAGAACTGAAAAATAGGGGAATTGCATTAGACTGTGGCCTATTTTATTAAATTAAGCTCCAAGAAGTAGTTAACAAAAGTCAAAGTGAAGCCAGAGTCATTTTTACCCATACAACACACACACACACACACACACACACACACACACACACAGGTGTGTCTGCTCTGCATCAGCTAAATATCTTACTCTGTATTTATATATGGAATTGGAAGTTTTTAAAATTTATTTTTAGTCATTAGTAGCAACACTTCAATAATTGGAAACAGAAAGGGGATTTCTGCAAGGGGGTTTTCTTGACTGGAACTTAGCCAGAAGAGCAAAGGTAACACACAAAATACCTCACGCTAAAAACCTCATGGGACATTTTGGAAGCCTGCTTAATCAAGCTCACATTTGTAAGGCTTGGTGTTAAACATTAGGGCACTTGCTTCTTTTAGGGTAGTAGTTCTCTGCTTTGATAAATCAAGTTCCATAAAGAGTTGTATTTAAAAAGGAAAAAATAAAATAGTGTAATTCTTTAGCAAAAATGTATACATACACATGTACAAGATTTATTTGTAATAATGAGAGATTCAGAGAAACCCTGAAGCCATTCATGGGTCATTATTTTAGACATAACAAAGATAATAGAGTGCATAAGAACTCTGGAGATATTTATTCTCCTATTTAACAGAGCACACTCTGAGGAAGCAAGAGGTTAATTCACAGCTGGGCAGTACTGAAGCCAAAGCCAGACCCTAGACAGTGGGCTTCTACCTCATTCATGTAACCACCATACTACCTTGCCTCAAGTTTACACATCTGCTAGACGTCAGAGTCAAGACGGAATCCATATTAGGCTTCCTATAAAAAACAGAATTACCATATGATACAGCAATTCCACATCTGGGCATATGCCACAAGTAATTGAAAGCAGGATCTCAAAGAAATTATTTTCACAGTAGCATCATTCACAGCTAAAAGATAAGAACAACCCTAATGTCTGTCAACAGATGATAAACAAAACATGGTAGAGACATACACTAGAATAGCACCAGTCTTCAAAAGGAATGAAAACTGATACATGCTACAACAATTGTGCCCACTGAAGACATTACATTAAGCAAAATACACCAGAGAAAAAAGGACAAACATTGCATGATGTCACTCATATGAAGACCTAAAATAGTTAGATTAACAGAGACAGAAGTAGACCAATGGTTACCAGGGGTGGAAGAGAAAGAAACATTGGGAGTTACTGTTTAAAGGGTACAGTAACAGTTTCAATTATGGAATGATGATTCAATTATGGGATAGTAGTGATGGTTGCACAATAATGAACATACTTGTGCATGAAATTGAACTTTTAAAACAAAGTTATAAATTTTATGAAATGTATATTTTACCCCCAAAAGAATAGTAATCTAGACCTGAGTATAAAAGAATAATTTTTAAAAACTTAAAAATAGGGACTGGGGTTGTGGCTCAGCGGTAGAGTGCTCACCTAGCTTGCATGAGGCACTGGGTTTGATCCTCAGCACCACATAAAAATAAAAAATAAAGATACTGTGTCCACCTAAAACTAAAAAAAAATAAATAAATATTTAAAAAAACTAAAAAATCAAAGAATAGTGAAACAGAGGAATTTGACCTCTGAAGTTCAGAAAGACCCAGGAAAGAGAAACCCATGCTTCAAACCATAATGCAAACTGAAGCTCCTTTATGAGTTTATAATAGCCTTACTTTGTCCCTGAAAGTTGTTTATTTTGGTCCTATTGTATATGTAACTAGTGTATTTCTCTTTCATAAATGAATTTAAATCACTCCTACTTCGAAAAACATTTCAAAGTCTTTTTTTTTTATTGGTTGTTCTAAACATTACAAAGCTCTTGACATACCATATTTCATACATTAGATTCAAGTTGGTTATGAACTCCCAATTTTACCCCAAATACAGATTGCAGAATCACATCGGTTACACATCCACATTTTTACATAATGCCCTATTAGTAACTGTTGTATTCTGCTACCTGTCTTAAAAGTCTTTCAGAAAGGCTTTTAAGTATTTTAAAAAAGAATGTTTTTCCATTGTATGGATGATAAGTATCTTAGTAACTTCTGTGTATTTAACTTATTCCTAAACCCCGCCCTCCCCAACAAATAAAGAAAATACCTATATGATATATTGATTTACTAATTGTTACCAAATGAGATATCTGTATTGTTTAGCCTTCTGGGCTACATGTATAGCATCCTTTCCTTTTGCAAGAAAGACAATTTATTATTATAGCATTTTCTCTTCTGGCCTGCCATTTACTTCATAATTTTTGTTGTTGTTGCTGCTTTAAATTTTCAACAAATACTTAAATTAGGCATTTTTAATAAAGTACTAAAAGTCAATAAGTAGTCTTATATTATCTCCAGTTGTTAACGTGTTTGTTAACTTATTTAGAAGTAAGAATGAAGAGATTCTAGGCTATAAAAAGAAAGCATTTCACTATCGAATATTATTCCATGTTCCTAATTAGATAAGAACAATGATTCTTAACATTTTTTAGCTAAGAGGCCTTAAGCTGAGCACACAGATATTCACAGAAGTAGATTCCTTCAAGTAGAAAGGAAGGGGTCAAGAAGGAGGTGAGTCACTTATTAAATATGGCTTCTAAGTGCCAATACTTTGCTCTTTGTCTTTCTTTTGACAAAGGAGAAAGCATTCTCAGACAGGTGATATGGCTTGACAGCAATCACACATTGTTAAGCCCGGGAACCAGTGTTGACCCAGAATTCTAACCCAGTTGGCTTTCAACATCCCAGGGAGGTAGTTAAGAAATCAAAAAGCCTGGGTTTTCCTTTTAACTAAAGGAGAGGAAAATGTAAGAGTAGTGGGATGTTTTAGACTTTATTCTCTGAGCACCAGGACACTAGGGTGGTTTCCAAGGCCTCTCAAAGAGGAGAGAAGGTAGGGAAATGAGGAAGACAAGCAGGCAGGGCTTCTCCCAACTCGACTGGCAGTTCAAACAAAGCTATAACCCAATTGTGTGGCTGCTTTAAAAAAAAAAAAAAAATCAAGTTCTCACATTAACTTTCACTTGTCAAAAAGATTGTTTTTTTTGTTTGTTTGTTTGTTTGTTTTTTATTTATTTTTTTTAATTGTTGGTCGTTCAAAACATTACATAGTTCTTAATATATCATATTTCACAGTTTGATTCAAGTGGGTTATGAACTCCCATTTTTACCCCGTATACAGATTGCTGAATCACATCAGTTACACTTCCATTGATTTACATATTGCCATTCTAGTGTCTGATGTATTCTGCTGTTTATCCTGTTCTCTACTATCCCCCTTCCCCTCCCCTCCCCTCCCCTCCCCTTTTCTCTCTCTACCCCCTCTACTGTAAATCATTTCTTCCACTTGTATTATTCTCTTACCCCTCCTTTCCTCTTATATGTAATTTTGTATAACCCTGAGGATCACCTTCCATTTCCATGCGATTTCCCTTCTCAACTCCCTTTCCCTCCCACCTCTCATCCCTGTTTAATGTTAATCTTCTTCTCATGCTCTTCGTCCCTACCCTGTTCTTAGTTACTCCCCTTATATCAAAGAAGTCATTTGGCATTTGTTTTTTAAGGATTGGCTAGCTTCACTTAGCATAATCTGCTTGTCAAAAAGATTTTGAAGCATAAAAAGAAAAATGTTAAGACTACAGGACCGTATCACAGATGGGCCCCAGTGCAACTGAGGCAACCTCCCAGGAGCCTGTGAGAGGAACTTGTGTTCTCACAGATTTTCCACACCATACTTGCCACCAGGACATCAGAACTCTCTGTTTATGGGCTTTACCAGAGTATGGTAGGGCTGCTAATTCACCCAGGAGTCAAGTAAAAGCAGGCCTTCTGAAAGGCAGGAGGTTTTGTATTATTCTTTCTTTTCCTATTACCCACCTTTAGTCAAAGTTTGTGACCACCACTGGTTCTCACCAACTATTATCCTCAGATCCTTTATCTGTTCCAGCAATTCTGTGAGGGATGTTTTAAAGCACCTTCTATTCCAAAGTCCAAGCCAATTACCTGGTGATTTATGGCTGGGTGTGGAATTTTGAAGTCATCTGAACAAAGTTGGCAGAGTGTGAGGTAGAAGCCTATCCTCCTGTTGACCTTTGTTTGGCCAAATACCTAATTGTTTGGCTTCTGGCTTTGTATAATCAGTGAAATAGAAGAGGAGACACTAGAAATCTCTTTCAAAATTGTAGTAGCAACAAAGACATTGAAAATCTACCACACCTTCTTTGAAGCATGTAGAAAAACGGAAGAACAACTCACATTACCTCACCTGTCTTTTCTGTAGTTCTGGCTAAAAAACAAAGTATCAGCTCAGATTTTCTTGATCAGTTTTTCTGGTGGCCTTGACTGCCATAATCTTTCTTATGTTTTAAGTCTGAAATTACTGTTGAATTCTTTTTCGTCTTCACTATGACTAATATTTCAGTTTTAGGTAACATTGATGATAGAGGAGAGATGTGTTTTTCTAGTGCATTTTATACTACAATACTTGTAGGTCCACTTTATAAGCCTTTGATGTGTCATTTTGTCTCTTTAAAATTGTTAGCTATTTCTGTGATTTGCTTGATATATACAGATGATATATACAGATATTATAATAAATTAAGTCATAATAAAACACCAACTTTAGCCAACCATTTATAGTTTAGACCAGGAGCCTGGCAGAGTCAAAATGATACACATGGGCAAGAGCAGATGATCGCAGCCTGCTGGAGCTCTAATGGTATCAAATCAGAACTTAAATGGTTTCCCCCATCCTCCGTTTTCAGGTGTCACATACAATCGTTCACTTTTGCACAATAGATAAACCTGCTTCCTATGGAATGCTAAAAGGTAAAGACAAAATGAGAAGAGATGTGTATTAAAATACTTGTAACATGGACCCTCTACAAGGAAGGAAGCTGTATTATACCATACACCTCCATCCTGAAACCTTGTGATTCTGATTCTGTGAAGCAATGTGTGTATTCAATTTTCAGACCTTTTCTAGATGCAGCCTCTTAACTACTTGATCTTAAAACAGTCTGTCAGCATCCTTAGAGTATGTTGTGTTGTATGTTCCCTTTTATATTTTTAAGCTAAATTCCATACACATTCATTTGATTTTAGAAATATTTGATAGTATTGTAAAATCAATGAGTTTTGGTTTTTTTTCTTTTTTTTTTTTTTTTTTTTGGTGTGTGTGTGTGTAACCTTATATAGGTTCATCAATAAAGTCTGAGATCTGTTAGCTTGTAAAAAAGAATATTTGTTACCCCAAGGGAATGTAACTGACCAAATGGGAGAGGCTTAGGCCAGCAGCCAGGACACCTGTTTTCAGACTATTGTGGTCACCTTTCTAATGCATACCTGCTCAACAATAGTATTCTTACATTCCCTTTTAAAGGGTTATAGGCAAGTCCCAGAGTCCCCAAGACCCAGAATAGAATTCATACTTGAAGTTCAAGAAGAAAAATGAGCTTAGTATAGGCAATATGTCTTATATCTAAAACGTAAGTACATCAGACAAACTAAATTGACATGTTCTACAAAACATGTGACTAGTATTCCTTGAAACTATTATGTTCCTCAAAAAGTAGGGAGATCTGAGAAATTGCCACAGCCAAGAGGAGGCTTAGAAGACATGATGACTCAGTGGAACATGACATTCTTTGAGGATCCTAGAACCGAAGAAGCATACTGGATAAAAGATAGTAGAGGACTTCACATAAGCATGGGGTTTAGATAGTAATGATGTACCCATACTGCTTCAATATTTGTGGCAAATGCATTATTTATTAGCACAGGGGATGATATATTTGCAGAGTACGTGGAAGCTATCTATAGTATCTTTGCAACTTTTCTGCAAATATAAAACTATTCTAAAATAAAACTTTTATTTTAAAAAAACTAGTTTCATTTTTACCATTTTTTTCTATCATTTATAAAGATGCTTCTACATTAGCAGGCTTAGAATTACCAGATAAAATTAAATGAGAGACAGGGAAAAAAAACAAAAGGCAAATAATAAAAACAGTTTCCCCAAATACCCTCATCTACTAATTCATTTAATAAAATTTCTCTATGTTTGGCAATATAAAAAATAAAGGATACAGTAAATTTTTGATGGTCACTATAATTCTCTGCTGAAGATGTATGTTGCATAAAATTGCTAAAGAAATTTGAATATGCTAATAAGTAAGTGCTAATTAATAATATTTTAATGTGTTTATTGTCAGACCTTCATGAAGTTAAGAAAAAGAAATCCTCCTACAGATAATGCTACATCAGAGTTGCCCTAATCCACTTGATTATTTTGTCTGAGGGGCATTCATTAAAATGTCTCAGCACCATTCAGAATTTCTGCTGAACATAAAAAAAATGACCAACCAGTGTGCTGTATACAATATATTATTTTGCTTGACTTTTTTTTCTTAACAGCATTTTTTGTTGTTATTGTTTAATTAACCTACACTTAACTACATATTAAAACATACAACTGAAAAAGGGACATATATGTACACCTGTGAAACCATCAGCATGATCAAGATTGTCAACCATGTTTTTTAGATGTTTGTGTAACCACTCCATCTGGACCCTCCCCCACCCTCTTCTGACATTTGGCAACCACTGATTTGCTTACCCTCACAAAAGATTAGTTTGGATTCTCTAGAACTTTATAGAAATATAGTCATACAGTATGTATTCTATTCTGCCTGGTTTTTTTCACTCAGCCTAATGTTTTTAAGACTCATTTGTGTTGTAGAATCCATCAATAATTTCTTTTTTTATTGGTGAATAGTGCTCCATTGTGTGGATATACCACAGTTGGTATACATAATTGCTCTTTAATTTTTTTGCTCCAGAAACACATATTTAAATGTTTTTTAATTGTAATTACATGACTCCATCTCCCAGTTTTCCTGAGAAAGTTCCAGTCTGCCTGGATTGTCCCACTCAAGAGTGTCTTATTTTGAATGATACTTTAAGATGATCCTCTTAATATAAATCAAACATATCAGAATATGCCTTTCTTAAAATAATAAAATGCTACAAAATAATAGTATAAATCTTTAATTATAATGATGTAACTACTTTCAGTTTTTCATAATAACATCTATTTATTGCTCACATGCACACGTTACCCATAGGAAGAAAACCTATTAAAAATAAAACATGCTTTTTCAACTTTTTTTAGATTTCTTGCCTTTAAGCAAAAGTGCAATACATGCATATTAAATAATTGGGGAAATTAAGAAAAAGATAATCCATAGATACAATAATTACATATAGGCACCATTAATATTTTGATATATTTCTGTATAGGTATATTCTTTACATGGGTACAGTTTTAAACATAATTAAAACAAGATGCATAATTTTTTCTTATATTTTTCCATATAGCATTATATCATAAGTTTTCCACTATCATTCAATTTTTTATTGTTTTTGTTGTTGTTGTTTTGGTTTTGGTACTGAGGATTAAACTCAGGAGCACTCAACCACTGAGCCACATCCCCAGCCCTATTTAGTATTTTATTTGTATCAGGGTCTCACTGAATTGCTAAGCACCTCGATGTTGCTGGGGCTGGCTTTGAACTCACAATCTTTCTGACTCAGCCTCCCTAGCAGCTGGGATTACAGGTGTGCACCACTGTGCCCAGCTATCATTCAGTTTTAATAACTAATATTTTGAGAAGTTTTCCTCTCTTATAGATTTGGAACAGAAGATTTATTTTTAAAAGTACTCACTACTTCATTAAGTATACCTGCTCCAACAGAGAGATCTTTACAGAGAATAACTAAACTCTCAACATTCTAGTGCCAATCCTTCCAGTGACTGGCTGAGGCTTTGAACAAACTTTTTCATTTTCTGAGTTCCAGTCCTTGTCTTTAACAGATAAGAATGAGAAGAGTAAGATAGAAATAGTATGAATAGTAATAGTAACAATCATGTTGAGTCCCTACAAATTTGTAGTGTGCATATAGAGTGCTCAAAGAATTTGTAAAATGTGCAAAGCATTTAGGAAAAAATACATTATCTCGGGAGTAAGGGGTGAAGAATAGAAGTTCACTGAATTAGACAAAGAGGGGTAAAGGGAATGAGGGGATGGGAATAGGAAAGACAGTAGAATGAACTGGACATAACTTTTCCTATGTTTACATACGAATACACAACCAGTGAAACTCCATATTATGTTCAACCACAAAAAATGGGAAATTGTATTCTATATATGTATAATATATCAAAATACACTGTACTATTGTGTATATCTAAAAAAATCAAAAAAGTTTAAAAGAAATAATTTTTTTAAAAGAAAAAAGATGCATTCTCTCAAAAGTGGCCAAAGTCATCAGGTGGAGGAAACAGTCAAGCTAGAATATGTAAATTGATAATCTCAATATCTATTTTGCATTCATGCAGTGATAGACAAACAGAAGAGCAGAATAGTATACAAAATATAAAAATATAAAATACTGGTTGATGAGTAGTGGAGAAAGGATGGTCTTCCCAAAATTTGATGCCGGGACACTTGTTTAATTACATAAGGGAAAATGTATATTGACTCCTATTTGATATCACACAAAAAACTCAACTCCAGGTATATCTAACTACAAGAGGCAAAGTATTAAATATTGTAAGGTAAAACAGAAAAACACCTGTGTGGTTTTTTTCAAGATTTTTAAAACAAGACTCCAAAGGCATAAATTGTAAAACAGAAGTTGATAAATTGGACTTCCTTAAAACTTTAAAATTCTGTTCATCAAAAGACACCATTAGGGGCAGGGGATATAGCTCAGTTGGTAGAGTGCTTGCCTCGAACACACAAGGCCGTGGGTTCAATCCCCAGCTCACACACACACAAAAAGACACCATTAGGCCGGGTGTGATGGGTCATGCCTGTAATCCCAAGCCGAGGCAAGAGGATGGCAAGTTCAAAGCCAGCCTCAGCAATTTAGTGAGGTCCTAAGCAACTTAGTAAGATCCTGTCTCAAAATTAAAAAAAAAAATTAAAAAGAGCTCAGGATGTGGCTCAGTGTTTAAGCACCCCTGGGTTCAATCCTTGGTATCAAAAAAAAAAAAAAAAAAGGAGAGAGAGAGAGACACCATTAAGAGAGTGAAAAGGCAACCACTTAAGCAGATTGTAATACATAGTATTTGACAAAGTCCTCATAGCTAGAATACATAAACAGCTCTTGAAAATCGACAAGAATAGTTCCAGTAGAAAGATGAGCAAAAATAAATAAATAAATAAAATGGACAGTTCATAAGAGAGAATATTCAAGGTTTCAATAATGACATGAAAAGTTGTTCTTCATTAGTCATCAAGGAAATGGAAATAAAAGCCACCATATGACCATATTCATTTATCAGGCAGAGAAAGTACCACTGTTGGTGAGAATATAGTGCAACCTGACTCTCCTGCACATGGGGTTTTGTAGAGGGGACAACCATTGAAAAGCTGGCAGAGGCTAGTGAGACAGAGCATGTGCACACCTGGTGGTGCAGAGCTAGTAGGACTGTATACGTATGCTCACTAAGTAAGCGTGTGCAAGAATCTATATGTAATAGAAAAACCCTGAAGCCTACCATCCTGACTACCAGTAGAATGGAAAAATTGTGGTGTATTCACACAGTGGACTGCTGAGTGACAAGAATGAACAATCTGCCACTACATGCAACAAAATGCAGGAATCTCAAAATAATGCTATTTAGCTGGGGGCTGGGGCTTTGTGGTAGAGCGCTTGCCCAGTGTGTGTGAGGCAACACCAAATAAAAATAAAATAATAAAATAAAAATATTGTGCCCACCTATAACTAAAAAGTAAATATTTTTTAAAAAGAATAGTATTGAACAAAATATACTCAGACCCAGAATAGTATTTTGTTGTGTAATTCCATTTATGTAAAAAAATATCAATCTGATCTATGCTCTTTGAAGAAGGATAGTGGTTACCCTTGGTGGGCAAGTAGTGATGGTGACTTGTGAGGCATGAGGATGACTTCTGGGTACAGGCAATGATCCATTTCTCCACCTGGTTATTCTAATCTGCATTCAGTTTGAAAATGCACTGACTATACTTTAATAATATGTGTACTTTTCCATATGTTAATAATCTTATCCAAAAATAAAGATTCTTTTCTATTAAAATAATACTGCAAAAAGAAGTTTTCTTCACTATTGCAGAGGTTACATCTACTAATTTTATATTTATTTTCTATGCTTTCTGTTGTATAGGCAAGCAAAGGTCGCACTACAATTGTGGTAGCACACCGACTTTCAACTGTTCGAAGTGCAGATCTGATTGTGACTCTAAAGGATGGGATGGTGGTGGAAAAAGGAACCCATGCTGAGCTCATGGCACAACAAGGTCTATACTATTCACTTGCAATGTCACAGGTAATGTTTGCACAGCATGACGTTATATCAGCAGGTTTTCTTAGTCCAAAATTATAATCTTAAGGCTTAAAATTTAGCTTCAGAGGCAAGATGCAAAATTGTTCCTGCAGATGTTTCAAGCTGTAGAAATTAGAAACAAGATAGATGGGGAAAGAGAAAGGGAACTATATTGTCCATAGAAGGTTTTCCTGGAAGAGTCCTTGAAGATCAGAACGTGGGAGACGAAGGAGGAGAAATCCAAGTAGTTGGGACAGCAGCATGGGGACAAAAAGAAGCTTAATGTACAACTAAAACAGAAAGAAGATCAGCCTTCCCTGAATAAAGACAAGTATTGGGAGAAAAAGGGAAAAAAGTTAGATAATGAGGATCAGATCGTAGAAGATCTTGGAGCCAGGCAGAAGGGTTGAGATTTAATATGTAGAAAGCATCTAACACAATGCCTCACACATAGTGGACATTCAATAAATATCTACTGAATAAGAGATCACTCACAAATCCATACTATGTGTATACCACACCCTCACAGGTAGACTAGAGAGCTCAATTGGGCAATCAAAACAAGGTATTCTAACATTGGAGGCAAATGGCAAGTTCTCTCTTTTTTTTTTTTTTTTTTTTTGGCAGGGGTGTTACTTGGGGTTGAACTCAGGGACACTTAACCACTGAGCCTCATCCCCAGCCCTATTTTGTATTTTATTTAGAGACAGGATCTCACTGATTTGTTTAGTGCCTTGAATTTGCTAAGGCTGAGCTTAGAATTCTGAACCTCCTACCTCAGTCTCTCGAGCTGCTGGGCAAATTCTCATTCTTTAGGGTCCAAGTTTCTGCATTCTATGAGATCCATCCTACTTACACACTTCATTAGGACACATGAATGCAAATGAGAGCGATTAGGCCCTAACCATTGCCTTCACTCCAACCCAGCTGTTTCTTCTTAGCCTGGAAGGCAGTCTTTTTCCAGAGGGTCTCCTATAGATAAGTAGTTTCAATCTTTTTCTGTTCATTTTACTTCTTCAATTGTCTGGTCATCTCTTTGATGTCAATATTATTATTATACAAAATAAAAAATTTAGGAATTTATGAGCCTCTCTGTCTTCATCAAATTTATAACTTCATTGAAATCCTACCTTTCTCGCTATGTGGAAATATTTTTGAATGCAGTTTATGAAGGAATGAGAGCAAGACAAAAGATTAAAAATGTAATCTTACATTGATTTAAAACTACCTGATTCTGATTTTATTTCATATTACTCCATATTTTTTGTTTCCTTTAAAAATGAAAGTGAGGCATTATTTGATAGTTTAATTAGCATGATAACTAATGGATGAATTAACTCCATGGATGAATTAACTTATAAAGTTGTTAAGTTCAGTATTTTCAAACCAATGTAAGTAGCACTAGAAGGAAATAAGTGAGGTCACAGTAATCCTATTTTGAGATTTGAAAAAACTATTATACTCAGATCTTTCACTGGAGAACCACATCTTTTTTTTTCATCATAATTAAACTAAAAATCCATTATGAGGACTGGAGTTTAAAAGTTTCACAATGTAAAAAAAAAAAACAGATGATAAGTTTGTATTATAAATATGTAAAAGTTTTTAACAACTTGTTCAAAATGGATTGGTATTCTCCAATTACCTAAAATTATATCCATTTTAAATGATCATTTTAAATCTTAATGTTCAATAAACAACTATTAATATTCTGCACATTGTAGAATAAACATAACATATATGATATCTACATAAGCAGCTCAGCTTTAAACTCTGGAAAGGCTTACGTGTCAGGCTTCCTTGTGGTGTCAAAATAAGTGAAGTTATAAGAATTCATGACAATCACAAGAATTGCAAAGTCGGTGCTGCTAAGAGAAATCTGAGAAGCAGTGTAGCTAAGTAAAGATCATGAGCTCTGGAGTCACAGCAGGTGACTCTGTCTCCTTACAGTTTTAGGACCAGAAACAAGTTGTTTAAATTCCCTGTACTTTAAGGACTCAGTAGGTAGAGTGCTTGTCTTGGATGCCCATGGCCCTGGGTTTAATCCCCAGTGCCACACACACAAAAATAATTTCCTGTGCTTTAATTTTCTAATCTCTTCACATGGGGAAAATAATAGTAAACTACAAACCGTTGGTGAATTATTATATTAAGCTAAGAATCATTGTTGGCAGAGTAAATGATATTACATTGTATCACTTGCATTAGCATTATCCAAACTTTTCAGAATAGTTCAAACCTTGGAGATTAATGTTGTAATTATTTATCAAGATTGTACCTGATAATAAACAGACATATTTCTTTAGTGAGATTCTATGTGAAAATGAAGTAAAACAGAGAATTATACACACCAAAACTTACTGTCATCATTATTACATTGTCTAGCAGCCTTCTCAGAAAAAATGAATTGTCTTTGACCTATTAAACATCTTCTTAGAAAAATTTATTATGAGAAGGGGGTCAAAGTTTTACTCTTTAAACTTGTCAGTCACAAGCAGGTAACTCCTGGGGGACAGGTAAACCCAAATAAATATTTCTTTCATAGTAGAGAAATTTATAGAAAAGAAAGTGAGAGATAAGGGAATGTCTGATTCAAGGTGTTAATGGTAGGGCTGAGGTTGTGGCTCAGAGGTAGAGCACTCGCCTAGCCTGCATGAGGCACTGGATTCGATCCTCAGCACCACATAAAAATAAGATAAAGGTATATGTCCACCTACAACCAAGAAATATTTAAAAAAAAAAAAAAGATGTTAATGATAGCAAGATTGTTTTAGGGTTCACTGCACATTTATGTAACTGCTCAACAGTTGCTAAGCTTGTCAACAAATTAGAGGCCCTGGAGAGTCTCCATGTGCACACTCTCCAGTGCCCTAAATCCACCCACATCTTTCCATCTCCACATGGTGTTCTGAGCTGCTGTATCCTAACTTCTGTCCTGTCCTCCTCCCACCTCTTCAGGGGGAAGTTGCAAATCTATTTACATCACAATCAGATGAACAAGAGACTAAGTAGATCAGTCATTTCACTAAAACTGGCCTCATTTCTCCGAATTGCAAGAAAAAGAAAAAAGACCTACAGCCATTGACTTAGAACTTCATTCTAATTTACAATTTCAACCGTTCCTTGAAAGTTAATTTGATTTCTTTGCATTGTCTTATTCTTATGCAGCCAGCACCTTAATTTTGCTCTGTGGTCAACTTGGAATTGGAAACAGCAGAGCCTGGAAAGCTTGTATCTCCTAAGATAGCTCTCAGGCCCTGGACAGCCACACAAACAAGGGGCTAATTAGATAAATTGATAAGCTCCAGAAAAGGCCTAGAAGAAGAGATTAGAAAGTATATCATCTGTCTCAAGAGGCTACTTTTACTAAAATCTGGTGCTGCCAGTGGCATAATTGTTTTGGACTAAGACATTGTTTTCTCCAGTGAATTTATACATGTCTTTGGAAAAGGCACAACAAGCTATTGTCAATCACTAACATTTGAGTATGAATTAGACTTATTAGCTCTCAAGTCTGGAAATGGTTGAGCAAGAACTGCATAAGAATATTCCAGTTTTAATAGGAAAAGCAGTAAGTTTTAAAGAGATACTTAATAAAATTCCATTGAATTTTTAAGATATCATTCTGATGATAATCTGAATATTCTTCATTTAAGGACATTAAAAAAGTCGATGAAGAGATGGAGTCAATGACATACTCTACTGAAAGAAACACCAGCCCTGCTTCTCTGTGTGCTGTGAACAGCATCAAGTCAGACTCTGATGATAAGTCTGAGGAATCCATCCAAAATAAGGAGGTAATGATTCAACTACCAACAAGTTTGTTCCACATTCTCCACTTTTGACTTTAGCCTTTTATGAAATTTAGAACTTATTTACAATAAAACATCACTTTAAGTTCACAAAATGTGTCCTTCCTAAACTTCCTGTAGTATTGCTAATTAGACTGTGTAGATGACAGAGGTCCTTGTTGAAGGGGCAAAAAGTCTCTGTTAGGTTCGTTTTTTCCTAAGAGGCAGACCATGGGTTAAAACAGTGCCTTGGGAAGTATGGTGCACACACCAGCAGCAATGCTGAAGATTAATGTGTGAGTCACCTAAGGACATGAATGCACGTCACTTCCCCAATGTAGATAAGCCCCAGCATATACTGTCCAGCTCTCCAGTCGCAAGGCACAGCCCAAGGAGCCTTGCTCACATGGACAGGGAGGCTGGTTCCCAAGCTTACGTTCCCTCTTCCCAGCCCCAGGCTCATCAGAGCCGTAGACCATCCTGCTTTGACCCTCCTTGCAGCTTATAAACCCTAGGACCTCTCTTTAGTCTCTATGCAACCTCAAGTTTCATTTCTCTCCCTTGATTCAGCCTCCTTCCTCTTTGACCACCACTCATCTTGGGCCTCAGCTGCCACTCTGAATGTTCTCCATAGCATCTTGCCATAAACATCATTCCTTCTGGATTTCACCTCAACCCATTCCCCAAGCCGCAGCCCTCCCCCACCCCCAGTGGAGCTCCATTAGCCTCTGTGGGTTGCTTTTCAGGTATAACCTCCCACACCCTGCAGGCCCTCACCCCAGCCCCTTCGTGTTGGATTCAGAATCCTTAACTCCAGGTTCCGGGTCCTCCAGCACCTATTCTGGACCCACTGTTGCCTCCCACAGAACTCCCTTGTTCTCCTTGAAGCTGACAGATAATTCAGATTGGACCCCCATAGGGGTTTCCACTGTCTTCCTGCCCACTCTTTTCAGTTTTATCTGTCAATTATCTGCCTGAATTCCCTGGGATTATCTGCCCAAATTTCTTCTTCTTCCCTTCTCTGGCCCTGCTGATCTATTACTTTTAATTTTAGATACAACTCATTCCTTTTTGGTATGTGGTCTTCATAGCATACCTATGTATGCTTTTTTCCCCCTTTTCTACTAGCTTTTTTTAAAAAAAAATCATTTAAATAAACAAAAACAATATTTCTCAATTTTTAATTCTAGTCTTGTTATAGTTAAAGTTTCACCCCAGGGATTCATAAACTGACTTTCAGACCACTCATGTATAATCGAATCAAGCCTTTATTGAAGCACAGTAGTGGCGGCTGACCAGAACATAAAGCTGTTCCCCTGATCAGCCCCGAAGAATTGCAAGGGGGCTCCTTATAAGCCTGAAAACCGCAAAAGGCATTTTCGGGGGTCTAGCCAATGCAGGCAAGCCAGGTTACAGAAGCGGGAGAGTGCAGTCAAGCAGAGGGAAGCCTAACCAATCACAGTTAGCCCAATCACCCCAGTTACAGAAACAGAGCCCCATTACCCTAGTTATAGAAACAATGTCCCATTAGGTGGTTCCGTTTTCTTAAAGGTTTCTAGGAAAAGAACATATTTCCCCAGTCATGACCCTTCCACTTGGCATGGTTGTTTTACATAATGGAGTCACAAAACAAAATGGAGTCACATTTGCTTTTACTATCACAGTCTTCCTTCTTCATTCCCTTTTAACCCAGGGTAGAATTTTTAACTCATAATAGAATTCAGAGGCCATTAATCTGAATGTGTTAAAAAAAATTTCCCACTAATCCTTAAGAGAAGTTTAATATTTACCTTAATTATTAATACAAACAACAAAGTACAATAATATTACTAGTACCTATGATATCACCAATAAATATCACAGAAATTTCCATAGCAGGCCTCTTACCCAAAAGAGTAAAATTGACAATATCTGGCATTCAATCAAAAATCACCAAACAAAAAAGCATGAAAATACTATCAGAAATTAAAAGAAAAATCAATAAATAGAAATATTAAAATAAATAGAAATAGACTCCAAAATGATACATTTTGTAGAATTAATGGAGACACTGAAACAGTTATTATAACTATATTTCATTTGACCATATTTCTGCAAAGAAAAGGAGAAAGAATACCAAAAACACTTTAAGAAGTAAAGGTAAAAATATTTCCAAATTTGACGAAAAACTCAGGACTGATTGAGCAAGTAAAACAGATAGAATATACAGATTACCAATATCAAAAATGAGAAACTGGTCACAGAGGCCAGACACATCTGTAATCCCAGGTACTCAGGAGGCAGAGACAAGAGGATCTCAAGTTCAATGTCAGCCTCAGCAACATAGTGAGACCCTATCTCAAAATACAATAAAACTAAAAGGGCTGGGAATGTAACTCAGTGGTAGAGTACCCCTGATTCAATACCCTAGGCTATAAAGAAAAAAGGGTGGAGGAAGACAGGGGAGGGGGTTGGGGGGGAATGAGAGCCGGAAAGCAGCTCAGTGGTAGAGCTTTGCCTAGCATGTGCAGGTCTCTGGGATTAATCCCCTGCACCATCCATAAAACAGAGAAGGAAAAAAAAAAAAAAAAAGAAGAAGACATCACTGCAGATTCTATATATATTTAAAAGAATAATAAACTGGACATGTGGCACATGCTTATAATCCCTGTGACTCTGGAGCCTAAGCGGAGGATCACAAGTTTGAGGCCAGCCTCAGCAACTTAGTGAAGCCCTGTCTCAAAAAATTAAAAGGACTGCAAATGTGGCTCAGTGGTAAAGTGCCCCTGGATTCAATCTTCAGTACCAAAACAAAATAATCTTATGAAAACAATTATGCAAACAAATCTTGAAACTCAACTAAAATAGGCAAATTCCCTGAAGGACACAAACATCAAAGCCCACTCAAGAATAAATCAGGGTTGGGGTTGTAGCTTAGTGGTACAGCACTTGCCTAGCACATGGAAAGCACTGGGTTCATTCTCAGCACCACATTAAACAAACAAATAAACAAACAAATAAATAAATAAATAGACATAGCGTGTTCATTTATAACTAAAAACAAATTTTAAATAAAAATAAAAAATAAATTCAGAACTTTTATGAATAGTTTCGTCGCAGTGACACACCTATAATCCCAGGGGCTTGGGTGGCTGAGGCAAGAGGATCTAGAGTTCAAAGCCGGCCTCAGCATTTTAGCAAGGCACCAAGCAACTCAGTGAGTCCCTATCTCTACATAAAATACAAAATAGGGCTGGGGATGTGGCTCAGTGCTTGAGTGCCCCTGAGTTCAATCCCCAGTACCAAAAGAATAATAAATAAATAAATAAATTGATACGTTGAATAATCTTGTATCTATTAAAACAAAATTAAATTTATGGTTAAAAATCTTTTCTATGAAAAAACTCAAGGCCCTGGTGGCTTTACTAATGAATCCTAATGAACAGAAAATTGAAAATGTTGGTCTTTAAGACTGACATTATCATTTTGTTATTAAAATTAGACAACTTAAAAGAAAAGAAAATTATTGCTATACCCCCCCATGAACATATAAGAATTCATAACAAAATTCAATGTTTAATTCAACAGTGTATAAAAGGAATAATACATCACCAAATAGAGTTTTTATGAATAGTTTGAGGTTTAATATTCAGAAATTAATATACTAAAAAAGAAAAATCATTTCAATAAATGCAGAAAACCCATTGACAAAATGTACCATCTATTCCTGATAGCTCTTGGCAAATGAGGAATTGATACACTGTACTTTTTATTTTTTCCTTTGGCAGTACAGGGGATGCAACCCTGTGCCTCACAAATGTTTAGGCAGGTGCTCTACCACTGAGCTACATCCCCAACCACTGTAAACTTTGTTTTTTGACTTTATAAAATTCTTGTCTCTCTCTTTAGAAAATGCCTATTTTATATTTTTTGTCAGATTATCTTAAAACATGCTACAATCTGTAATATATTTAGGTAGCACAGCATCTTTCATGATTTTACAGAAATGGTTCATTTGGGGTTTGTCTTATTTTATTCTTCTCTATCTTGATTTCACACTTTCAGTGATACCCATTTTTTTTAACCTGTGCTTGTATATTATGCCAGAGGCAAAAGGACTTTGTCTTTACAAGATCTATGTAATGCAGATTTTTCTGTAGAAGCAAGACAACCCTTCGGTATATCCTGGCCTATAATTCACTGGTATTATGTCCTGGAACATGCTAATTCTTAGTTTCATCACAAAATACGGTGATTTTGTAAAACATTTAGCTCTATGTTTAGTACTTGATAGAAAGCTGGTTAAAATTTCACATAGTCTCTTGGACAGTCACCTAACATAAGTTGAATCATCATTATGATGAGCCTCAGAAAACTTTAGAAGGAAAAATTATACATACATACATACATACATATTTTTAAAAATTTTTTTAAAAAGTGTTAAGGATTGTGCCAAAGATTCAGAAAAATTCTACTCTGCTGTCTAGTATATTTCATATGTTACATTATAGATCTGTTTGTAATTGGCTAACTTCTCTAGGTTTACTTTTACTCTCAAACTGATTTTTTTAACCTAGGTATTTTATATATATATATATATATATAAAATTAAGCAACCTAATATAATTGTGACTTCACCATTCTGAAAACAGACTTTAAAGGCTTCAAGAATTTTAAAAGTTCTATTGTCCAAACAACAGTTTGCAGCATAGATGCCAGGCTCAGATAAACTGTTTATTATATTCTTTCCTAAGGAATTCTCTGGTTATTAGGTTCGTAAATATCACTTTATAAGCGAATGTCATGAGGAAGTTTTAACTCATGAAACAGTAGTTCACTGCCTACTTCCTTAGTGAAAATAATTTAAATAAATTCACTACGCATCCTAGACAACATAAGGAGAGATCATCATCGTGGTGTCATTCATCCTCTGACAACTCCCTGCATGGATCCCAGGAAGGATTGGGAGACACCTGAGTGGTTGGCATTGTGCTTCCTCTGCAGAAAACCCAGGATGTGATGTCATGTAACCCTTCCTCTCCAGCAACCTCAGCAACAGCAATGTCTGCTAACCTTGATTGGGTGCTAATGCTGAGCTAATTTTAATTCTAAAAACAATCCTATAAGATAGGAACGGATACCATCACCTTTGGAAAGATAAGACACAGAAACCTGGCAAGTTCAAGTTCAGTGCTTGGACACTGCCGCATTCTGCTTGTAAATAGGAAGCAAGTTTTGAGCTGAGGTATTAAAAAAATTTGTTTTGTAAATAAATGACGGAATTGAAAGACTTTCATGCTTAAATCCTAATAAAACTTTTACCTTCTGCACTTCCTCTGTTTATTTCCAACCTAGACTTGGTCTCATCCTAGAGTAGAATATTAAATCTAGTTTAACAAGAGTAAAGAAAAATAGGCCTATTATTTTTCCTGTTGTTCTCAGTTACCACAACATGTGAGTTAATTGATACTTTCTTAACAATAACAATGAGTGACATACCAAAAAGTGACATTGCATAAATAATCACCTTTGGGTGAGACTCCTTTGTGTTTTGTGATCATCCTTAATAATATAGGCAGTGAAATTTTTCTAAGAGAAGTACTATTTCTACCCTGCTGTCTAGTATATTTCATATGTTATATTATAGATCTGCTTGTGATTGGCTAACTTTTCTAGGTTTACTTTTACTCTCAAACTGATTTTTTTAACCTAGGTATTTTATTTCTAGACGAGTCTTCCTGAAGTGTCTCTATTGAAAATTTTTAAATTAAACAAATCCGAATGGATTTTTGTGATTCTGGGGACACTGGCTTCTGTTCTAAATGGAACTGTTCATCCGATATTTTCCATCATCTTTGCTAAAATCATAACTGTAAGTAAAACTCATTTGCTAATATATTTTAACAATTTAAATGAAGTGTAGTGTGGTAGAACAAACTTGTTGGACCTTGATCTGTAAGGGGGAAAGTGAAGGATTCAGGCGGGGTCACCCCTGGGTTGGTAGTGAGTGGGGGGTTCTGGAAGGAAAGTGCACTAATTTTGACTCCAGTGTTGTATGAGCATTCTAAAGCACTGAAGTAGTAAAGCAGACGAATGCAGCTCCCTCTTTTCAACTAGACAAAACAATGGGCCATTGATAATTTGTTTTTGTTTTGTTTTACAATGGCAATTTTTTAATATCAGCCAGCTCATGGAGAGGAAATAAGAGTTGGGACCTTGAATGCTTGTTTGAAGGTTCTAGCAGGAGAGCATAGCTCAGTGATTGAGCTCTTACCTAGCATGTGTGAGGTACTGGGTTCAGTTTTTGGCACTGTACATAAATAAATAAAATAACAGTGCATTGTAAAGATATTTTTAAAAATTTTTTAAAAAGAGTTAAGGATCGTGCCAAAAATTCAGAAAAATTAGTTGGTTCAATGATGTTACTAGATCCCTGTTAAGTTTGTTGGTTCAAAGATGTTATTAGATCCATGTTAAGTCCTCATTGTGCCTGGTTGCACCACTATATTTCACTAACATAAATGCCAATATAAGTATAATTGCTAACTTTAAGAACCATTTCCAGGGGCACACCTAAGGGCCTCATATTCAGGTACTTTATAAACAGAAGAATATTAAGTAACCTGAGTTATTAAAGTGATTGGAAATAATCATTGAAACAAACTCGTGATTTAATTGAAAATACACTGTAATAATAATAGCAGATAGAAGACTCACTTACCTGATGTCACACTTCCATAGTTAACAAGAGAAAATTATAAGTAAAATTTTTTTTATCATTTGTATTAAATGCAGGACAGTGGTAGAATATGGCACTTTCTCTTCCCAGAATTGGGAGGTCTTTGTTATATGTTGTAATTCATTTAGAATAATTATGACAATATATAGATTATTTTTTCCTGTTTCTTTTATATTTTCTTCTAAATTCCTGATGCAGATTCTATTTCTTTTCAGATGTTTGAAGGTAATAATAAAACCACATTGAAGAACAATGCAGAAACCTATTCCATGATATTCTTCATTCTGGGCATTATTTCCTTTGTCAGTTTCTTCATGCAGGTAAACTTTTAATAAATGACCCTGAGCAGTTTTATTTTTTTGATGTTGTTATTTGAGTTACAAATACAATAGCTAAATGTTACAGAGACATAGAAAAGAGAATTAAAAATAAATGTAGATTTTCTTTTTGTTTTCCAGGGATTGTTTTATGGCAGAGTAGGGGAAATTTTAACCATGAGATTAAGACATTTGGCATTCAAAGCCATGTTATATCAGGTCAGTGTATTTAACTGAATTTGTATTTTATTTGAAATCTATTATAAAATGTCTCAATTCTTAATTCCTTCTCAGGCAATTTCTGAACATCGTCTTTCCTTTAGGTCATTTAAATGGATGCTTTTTGTTGTTCTGAGGAGCAAAAATCTGACATCAGAATTCATACAGTGCTGGGCGCGGTGGGGCACAGCTGTAATCACAGCAGCCAGGAGGCTGAGACAGGAGGATCTAGAGTTCAAAGCTAGCCTCTGCAAAAGCAAAGCTCAGAGTAACTCAGTGACACCCTGTCTCTAAATAAAATACAAAATAGGACTGGGGATGTGGCACAGTAGGCAAGTGCCCCTCAGTTGTTCAATCCCTGGTACCAAAAAGAAAAGAAAAAAAAAGAATTCATATAGTATATTTTCCTAATAAAAGCAAGTCCAAAAATTGTGATGTTTGAAAGTAAGACTTAAGGAAACGAGGACTGAGCTTCCAGTCCCAATCCTTGCATTCAACTTAACAAGTCTCTATTTATGCATGATTGTGGTGCTCCAGGATGAGAATGGAAGACCAAATTAAAACTGAAAAGCAAGAGCCACAATAGACTGGGAACATGCTTGAAAGGAAGGAGTTTGATAATTTGTCTAGCTCTCATCCATTGGCCAGTTTAAGTGTTTTTACTCCACACTTGTTAAAACAGCCAGTCTCCCTGCCCTCCTGGAAAGAGTCCTGAACTCAGATACCATCAGTGAGAATGGCAGGTCTGCCTGCCTCATACAGATGATCAATTGCACCTGCAAAATAACTAAAACTAGGTGGATCAAGTAGTAATCTTGAAAAGTGAGTCTTGGGGGCAAATGGCAGGAATGTCTCAGATTGGCACCTCTAAAATTCTTTCATGATGCTGAGGTGTATTGGGTTACCCTGAAAGCCAGTAATCATCTGGAGCCCTTTGCCTCACTTTCTGTCACCAAAGCTCACCGAGCAGGAGCAAATAGCTTCCTGCCAGGGTAATTTCTTTTCAGAAATAGAGTTACTGCCATTCCAACTGAGTCGTCAAAACCAGTTTCTTTTTTTTTTTTTTTTTTCTCCATCTTGTGACTTTTAGAAGTGCTGCTCTAAGGCCTGCCACATAACAGAATTCTGTAGTCTTTGTGCTCTTGGGGAACTGCAGGATGTTGCAGTGAAGTGACCTGGAGGCTTCTGAGAGCAATGTGATGCTCTGAAGCAAAGGATGACCTAATCCCCTTGGCTCAAAAAGGTCCTGTGTCAGATGTTTTGCTCCAAATTTGGAGAAACTCCTTGATCTAGAAAAAGAAAATCTACTTGAGGGATTACGAAGTCCTTCATTGCCTGCATGCATCTCTCATGCTAAATATGTAATACCTTTCATGAAAACTTTTTGTTCTTACTTTCATGTCTTCATCTTTTAATTTAACTGATAATAATATATTGCACTTGAGAGTTTCCACTTTTTTTAACCTTTGTTTTATTTGTTTGTTTTTATGTGGTATAAGGGATCTAACCCAGTGCCTCACACCTGCTGGGCAAGTGCTCTACCACTGAGCCACAACCCTAGCACCATTCTGCTAAGTTTTTGTCTTGGTGAATTTATGGTTTTCCCTGTTTGAGTGTATTTTCCCTGTTTGAGTGTATTTACTTTATATTTCTAGGAATTTTTTAAAAACATTTCCTGAATGTCTAGCTACTTTTATGCAGAAGATTATAAATTTTAATTTTTTCCAAAGAATACCTTGAACTTCCCCTTTTTTTCACAGAAAGCTTTTAGTGGAAGAATCTTAAGGCTGTGAACCAGTTTAACCAGTAGAACTGTTGTTAATCTAATAGTTTGGTGGTTAATATTGGACATGAATCCTTTGTCTAGCATTAGCTATGTGAACATCAATGCAGTAATCCTGTCTGATAAAGAAAGCTTTGCCCATAAGAATGTTGTAACCTACAAGCCATAAACTCTTTTAATGCATAAACTCTTTTGATACAATGACACACACAGAAACCCTGTGCTGTCTAACACATATTATTAAATTCAACTCTGTCCCTTTCAGTACATTATTTATTTTCCATCATCACCCCTCAGCATTCTTTTTGCTTCATATATTTGCTTTGTAAATTGGAGGAAAAGTGTAGTTTAGTTAGCCTTTTCCCCTGTATCTTCACAGTTTTGCTCTGTCCATTGTGACATGTGTTTTTACCTAGCTTTTGTCACCTGGTTTTGTCCTATGATAAGACTCTGTGAGGTGTGTAAAGCATGCTAAGGCTTGCAGTGCTTTTTATAACCATTTTGAAATCTCATGTGAGATAGAGGTATTCATAGAATCAGGTGTGGTTGTTTTGTAGGTATAAAGTCTGTATTTTATGTGATTACTTAAAATCCTTCCCAGTTGAAAAGAATATTTAATTGTTACTGAGTTCCATGCTTGCAAATAATTTATTGTTCATTGTGTTTCAAAGCTATGTTCATGGTATGGCAGGATCTAGACTGGGATTGTGCTTTCACAGAGGCTACTGTGCAGTGTGGATTGTGATCTCCAGAGGACATCCTTTGAGCATCTAAGATCCTAAATTCCTGGGGCACCTTCCCAATGCAATGACTCAGAGGGGTCCTACCATGCTGGGGTTGTACCCACCCTGGTTCCTGCCATATTCCTCCACAGGAGTTTTCTTCTAACACAATTCCATGCATAGCCTTCAATCTGTGAGGTTTTTGTTTTCTTAATTGTCAGTAATGTGCAACCTGAGCCTCAGAGCCCTGGCTGTGTTGCAGTAAGCCAAGAGTTTGGGGGTTTTTGGTTTGTTTTTTCCTCTCTCTCTCTCTCTCTCTCTCTCTTTCTTTCTTTCTCTCTCTCTCTCTCTCTCTCTCTCTCCCCCCTCTCTCTCTCCCTCTCTCTCCCTCCCTCCTTCACACCCTCCCTCGTTACTAAAATTAAGCTATTTATTCAGATACAATCTCCATATGGTTTTAATCCACAAGTGATACAAGTGGATTGACTTGTGGGAGGAAACATTCAATTGCTAATAAAGGAAATCAAAATTTCTCAGGCTGAGAAGTACTAAGAAGTACTGTCTATTAGCCATTGAAAATGACATTGTTTCTTACATTATGCTTTTATTGCTTGCATTTTTGACCTGTCTCTTTTAGATTGCATGCTTCTTAGCTGCAGGAGTTTCACAGTCTTCTGCCTCTTGACCATCTCACAGTACTTAGCACATGTAAGATCTAGGGAGTAATATGTCAGGTAAAAGCTTGCCCATGTGGATCCTAAAGAAAAGAGATAGACTTACTATCAATAGCCAGTTTAGGTAAAAAGATCTGAAAATATTTCTAAATTGTGTTATGCATTTACTAGCTAAATAAAATCTGCCCTCCACAGAGTATTATATTGTGGAGTAAAATTACGTGATGTCTCCAAATGTCCAGTTTTAACATCATTTATTATAAAATATTATAACATGTTAATGAGTCCAAACTGTGGGCTTAAATTTTTCAGTTTATATCTAAATACAGATCTTTATAAAATAAGAAGCACACATCGGTTGATGACCAGTACTTATAAGAATTAAGTACCAGTGTGTGAGGAGGCGGGTCAATGCCTTCTAAGTTACAACAGCAAAATCATAAATCAGCAAAGAATGTTTTTGATAAACTTAAGCACATTTCCTGTTTCTCTAGGATATTGCCTGGTTTGATGACAAGGAAAACAGCACGGGAGCCTTGACAACAACATTAGCCATAGATATCGCACAAATCCAAGGGGTAGGTATATTGTTTTTATTTTATTTATTTTTTTTAAAGAGAGTGAGAGAGGAGAGAGAGAGAGAGAGAGAGAGAGAGAATTTTAATATTTATTTTTTAGTTCTCGGTGGACACAACATCTTTGTTGGTATGTGGTGCTGAGGATCGAACCCGGGCCGCACGCATGCCAGGCGAGCGCGCTACCGCTTGAGCCACATCCCCAGCCCCTATTGTTTTTATTTTTAAATGGTGTATTATGTGGTGTGCACATGGGTACCTGCGCACATGTCTTTGCCTGTATGCGAGCTGGGCTGAGATGACCCATGTCATCAGGAGAACTGGTCAGTCTCCTGAATAGCAGGGAGTTCCTAATGAGATGTGGGGAAGCCTTTTTGATTTGTGTATGTTTAACCAAAAATAAAGAAGCTTTAGCACATGAAATAGGACAACTGGAGGACTAAAGAAGATAGCAAGAATTAATTTGAGAAAAGAACTCAGAATTAAATAGTAAGAAAAGATAATAAAATGAAAGAAAATACTCTCACTTAAGAAAAAGGACAAAAGTTTTGTTTCCTTACCCCAGACAATAATTCTTATTTAAAGTAATATCTAACAATTTATATTCACGCATGCCTCTGGAAATGATTCTGTGCTAGCTGTTATACAGACCAGTTCTGTGTAAGCAACATGTTTATGTATCACAATCAAAATCATTAACACAATGGCCAGCATAATGTATGTAAAGCTAGTGCTTAAATAAGTGTGCGGAGTAGGCTAATCTTCAAGGGATAAAGAACTTATTAAGTTTCTTCCAGTTACTTTAATACAATTAATTTTTATATAACAAGTAAGATTCTTACTCTGAGAAAAAGAGCACAAAACAACATCTCTAACTTTTGAGATAAAGTACTCAATCTCTGTTAAAATAAGGACGTCTGCAGAGTTATATGCTTTCCTTTTTCCTTATGCATGTGAAAAAAAAAAAAAAAGAAAGTGGTCCACCTCTCAACAACAAGGTTTTAAACTATTAGAAATACTAAGATGTCAATTACAGCTTTTTTTTTTTTTGTACCAGGAACATGCCCATCTCTTTTTATATTTTATTTAGAAACAGGGTCTCACTGAGTTGCTTATGGTCTCACTAAGTTACCGAGTCTGGCTTTGAACTCACAATCCACAATCCTCCTGCCTCAGCCTCCTAAATCACTGGGATTACAGGCGTGTGCCACCATGCCCAGCTTTAATTACAGCATTATTAATAGAGCATCAGATTGTTACCTAAGACAACTCATCAGAATTGCATTTTTTTTGAGATTTTCACAAAAGATGCCAACTATTACAATTTTTCTAACTTTTGCAAGACCTCTGTTCAATATATATCACCAAGGACAGATTTATATGTTGGAGGCTAGAACAAGTTAGTTACAATTGCAGATGTCCTCACCCATCCATTTTAGGTTGAGAAAGCTAATTTCATGTTGAGAGAGAGATGGAGAGAAAAGATGGCAGCTGCATCTCTTTCTGAGATTCTTTCTGTTAATTTTGAAGGCGAGGCTGTAGAGTTTCATCAGATAATATTTAAATTTTTAACAGAGGCTGAGGAGCTTGGCATAAATGGAAAAAAAATGAAGGGTGAAATTTTGCTTAGTAGAAAAATAATAAGGGCAACCTGCTATCAGGTCCTCTCTCACCCTGTGAGAGTTCTGTTTCTGTTTCTATTCTTAAATAAATCCTTCTCCTTTCAAAAAAACAAAATAATGAATATAGCATTTATTTACACAACACAATAGATTTATACTTGTGCATTTAGAATTCCATGATTTACAACTCTGCACTGAAATATCAATCCTTATTATTCCATTTCAATCCGAATTTCATCTAATTTGCTATTTTTTCTTTACTGTACTCTTTTTCTTTTACTACCTTTTTGGGAATCTTTTGATTGAAACAGGCATTCATACCAGCAGTTATAGATTATAAGTGAAACACCTCTTTTAACAAGTATTTGCTTCACTAAAAAGCCAAATGAATACTGAAAGGCCAACATTACTGCCCTTACATTTATTAATTATTTCTAATATAGTATTGTCTCTGATTGAGAAAAATTAATGAGAATATTACTTTGCTTGACTTTTTTTTTTTTTTTACTAAAGATCAAACCTAGGAGTACTCTACCACTGAATTAAACCCACAGCCTTTTTATTTATTTATTTATTTATTTATTTACTTACTTACTTACTTATTTATTTTTGACAGGGTCTCATAACTTGCAGAGACTAGCCTCAAACTTGTGATTCTCCTATTGCAGCCTCCCAAGTCACTGGGGTTACAGACGTGTGCCACCATTCCTGGCTGCTTGACTTTTTATAAGTATCTTATTAACACCAAATGATCTTTTGAAACTTTCTTGTTGCAATTAGGAAATGCTGATCTCCTAATAACTTCTGGACAAGTAAAATCATTGTCACTAACTCAAAAGTAATAGCTAAAAAATAATGATTGGAATTCTGATGGAAGAATTTGAACTTGCTGAATTTAAACATAAAATGACCAAAAAAGGTTTCTAAGGGTGAGACTGTTTATATGAATTACATAACTTTATTAGTAAAGTTATGTAATTCATATAAACCTTGAAGAGTTTTTTTTTTTAATCAAACAAAGAAGTATTTACCAATCCTATTTGTCTACCAGTTCCTTTTTCTCAAAGATGCTTTAGACAAGAAATGAGTCAGGAAATAACTTGGGGGTTATATTTTCTATTATATCAACTTAATTAAACCATACTTCATCTTAGTGTTTTTTTTTTTTTTTTTTTTTTTTTTTGTAACCAGGGATTGAACCCATGGGTACTTAACCATGGAGCATTATCCCCTTTCTATGTTTTATTTAGAGACAGGGTCTAGCTAAATTGCTCGGTACCTCACTAAGTTGCTGAGTCTGGCTTTAAACTTGCCATCCTCCTGGCTCAGCTTCCCAAGCCAGTGGGATTACGGGCATGTGCCTCCACGGCCTGCATCTTAGTTTCTTTACCATGTAATTTCAATTACATTTTGTCTTATCAAATGTAAGAGAGTGAATATTCATAAGTTAGCTCTAAACATTGATACATCTCAGTCTGAAACCTTTATTGGCCAAAAATACATGTCTCGGGATTTTTTAGAAGCTCTGATACTTTGAGAGTCATGATAAAAACATGTTAATGAACACAATCCTAGAAGAGTTGAATGAATATAACCAATCTGACTGGTATGGTTTTAGCCCAAGGTAGTGACTTATTGCCAGTACATCTGTCAACACACTGTTTTCAGTGTAATAGGTAGTTTTAATAAAGGTATAAAACCATTTTAAGATTCTTTTGGAGACTAGATTTTACAAAATTACAAGGTATTATTATTTCTGCATATTTTAGTAACCCTCCCATCAACCAAAAGTCTTACCTCATTTTTGTCCACAAGAAGGTGTGTTGTTGACACCACAGTGTAAACTTTATTTACAACTGACAGACCCCGTGCTAGTGCCAAGATCTTCTCATCAGAGCTATAATTATATTGCCCCAAGAAATAATAAAAATTTATTTCATTTATTAATTCCAAAAGCCCAACAAGCTGATTAGTTAGAGCTAGAATGTTATTTACCTAGACAATGATGACCTCATTCCTTAACTCAACTTTTTGACATGGGAAATGTACAAAACAGCTTGATATTACTTTTGATTCAAACAATGTTAGTTATTCATTGAAATGACTTTACCACAGTATAAAGTTGATATATAATTAGTTTTGCCCTGCAGTTTGAGATTGAGTAAATTAAGAAAAATTATCAAGTCTATAGCAAAAGCTATATCTGAAGTCACGAAAATGCCTGATATATTCGATTGTTTTCCATAATATGCATGCTGATGGATAATAACAATGAATAACTGTAAGCTTTAAATATTTTACAACTTCACAAGATTTTGTAAATTCGTCCAACTGATTCTTTTTTCTGTTCACAAATATTTTCACCACCATCAGTTATAATGCATCTTAACAGATTCCACTTTGGGTTGCATTGACTTAATTTTTTCTTAAGTTCTTTGAAAGTGTTCTCATCTATAGTTATCCCATGGAGACAATTCATGGCACCTAACTGTTCAGTCACTTAAAACTCCACAGTGGTTTCTCAAAAAAACAAAAACCAACACTGAGCAAAATCATTACAATCTATCAACTTATCCTGAGCTAGAAAAACCACTCAAGATAATCTACCTTACTTTTTAATTATTGACGTTGCTCTCCGTGTCTTCATTGAGAATAAATTTTCACCAAATGGCTAGTAGTCTTAAATACAAGTCATGCACTCTGAACGTACTTCTTCCCATTATAATCAAACATGATTTAATTAACTCATTTCCTGAAAATGATGTTCTTTACTTGGCTGGTAAATAAGTCATACAGAAAATTACTTTGGTTTCAGCCTCATTATCACATTTTAATTTTGTGAAGAAATTCTGCTAATAGATTCTATTTTAAATTTTCTAATTTTCCTGAATCTTGTTTTCTTATGAACTGGGAATATTATAATAAATGGTCAGTCTGGTAAGGTTTATATATTTTGTTAGTTTTCATCACTACATAGTGTCACTACATATAAAGTAAAATGTTTGTAATTAGAATACAAAACTAGGGCCTGGAGTTGTAGCTCAGTGGTAGAGCGCTCCCCTGGCATGTGTGAGGTCCTGGGTTTGATCCTCAGTACCACATGTAACTAAATAATTAAATAAATAAAAAAATAAATAAAAGATCTAAGGACAATTAAAAATTTTTTTTTAAAAAATGAAAAGCTGTTCGCAGTGCACCATGCCTTAAAAACATTACATTTGAAGTGCACTTTTTCTTTCTTGTTTTAAGATGATGGATATACAATGGTAATTTTAAAAACTAGGATAAAATGTCACAATATAGCAGTACAAGAGGTGCTTAACATGCTATCAAATTATAATCACATCATTGAATTTGTAGCATGTTGAACAAGCAGTGCAATGTGATGAGGGGGCACATATGATTATCTTGCATCTATTGAACTCTATTATTGAAACCTAAGACTGCCAAAAAACAAAAAGTAAACAAAACAAGACAGTATTCTAATAAAACTTTATTTTTGGACATAGGAATTTGCAATTATACATCTATCACATAATGCAGTATATTTTTCTCTCAATTTTTTCCCAGTTATTTAAATATATAAAAAACCTTCTTACCTTGTGAGCAGTATAATAATATGTAATCAAATGTGAACTGCAACCCATGTTGTTTTGACCTGTACAATAAAAAAAATCCACAAAAGATTTCAAATGGTATTTTACAAAGAAATCCAAATGGACAATACCCTTATACATTTATTCTATTTTGTGTCTTTGCATTTAGAGTGTGATTCTTATAGGCAACCTATAAGTTGCTTTTAATTGGGTTATTCAGCCCATTTTCATTTTTCTGTGATTATTAATATTAGGCTTAAATGTTTCATTTTGCTATTTTCTGCCACATTTGTTCTTTTTACAGTTTTCCTATTTTTCTGCCTTCTTCTGGATTAAAATTCTTGATTATTCTGATATCTCTCTCTCTCTCTCTCTCTCTCTCTCTCTCTCTCTCTCTCTCTCTCTTCTCTCTCTCTCTCTCTGGAAAGGGAGGGGATATTACTAGTTGAGGATCTTTGCTTTACTATTTTAGTGGTTACAGAGTGTTAATAGTATATATCTTTCACTTATCACAGTCTACCTCCAAATATCAATCTATAGTTTTTTGAGTTTATTTATATGACAGCGGAATGCATTCAATTCAATTCACAATAGCAAAACTGTGGAACCAACCTAGATGCCCTTCAATAGATGAAAGGATAAAAAATTGTGGCATACATACTCAATCTATAGTTTAAGAAACTTCCACTGGGTATGGTACCACATATCTGTAATCCCAGCTACTATGAAGGTTGACAAAAGAGGATCCTAGGTTGAAGTTCAGCCTATACAATTTAGAGAGACCCTGTCTCAAAATAAAGTAATAACAATTTTTTTAAAACACTAGGGATGTAGCTTTTGATAGAGTTCTTGCCTGGCATGCTTGAGGCTCTGGGTTTAATCCCCAGAACTGAAAGAAAAAGAAAAGAAATTGACAATAGTGTACCTCCCTTTTATCTCAATATTTTGCTATTATTATCATACAGTTCCTTTCTACATATGTACTACACATCATATGTAGAATAAATACTCTTAAACAAAAATGGAAGAAAGTCAAATGTTTAAGAGTATTTATTGATCAACTCTACATCATGATTATTTTTATTTGTAACTTGTCTCTTAAAGAACTTCAAATAAACATAAATAGTTATATATTGACTCACATAGTTAACTTTTCTGGTCTCTTCATTACATGTTCTAGATAAATATTTCCATTGTTATCATTTGCCGTCTGCCTCCAGGTCTTCTTTCACATTTTTGTAGTTCAGGTCTGATGGTGATTAATTATTTTGGCTTTGGTATGCCTGCAAAGTCTTTATTTAACCTTCATTTTTTAAATACATTTCCACTGACTACAAAATTTGATGTTGACAGATGTATTTATTCATAGATTAAAAACATTGCTGTACATTCTTCTTCTCCCTATTCTTTTGTCAATAAACTATCTGTAATTATCTGTCTTTTGTCCCCTCTATATATTTTTTGGTTGCTTTCAATGCTTTTCTTTTTTGCTGACTTTGAAATTGTGATGGACTTTCATATAGTTTCTTACTTCTTATGCTTGAAGTTCACGATTATCTTGGATTTATTAACTTGTGGATTTCACTGTTTGGAAAATTTATTGGTCATTAATTATTCAATATTTTTTTCCCTTGCCCTAGTCTCTCACCTCTCTCTTCAGGGACTCCAATTATACATGTATTAAACTGCATAAAAGTTGTGCCATATCTCATGAATGCATTAATAACATGTTCATTGCAGCTTTAATAGCAAAATAATAATAATAAATTATTTGCCTACATAGCATGCATGAGGTTCTGGGTTCTACCCCCATCATGGGAATAAAAACAAAAATGGAAGAAAGTCAAATGTTTAAGAGTATTTATTGATCAAGAAAAAACTTGTAGTATAATGTAAAGCAATAAAAACAGAATACACAACTGCATACAAACAATAATCCTAATCTGATGTCAGTATATGAAGAGTGTTAATTTTAACATTATTTAAGCTTTTTCTAATGATCACGTTTTCATGGTAAGAACAAAACATTTATTTTGGGGGGGTAGGGGGACAGAGTACCAGGGATTGAACTCAGGGGCACCTAACCACTGAGCCACATCCCCAGACCCATTTTGTATTTTATTTAGAGACAGGGTCTCACTGAGTTGATTAGTGCCTTGCCCTTGCTGAGGCTGGCTCTGAAAGTGCCATCCTCCTGCCTCAGCCTCCTGAGCTTCTGGGATTGCAGGCGTATGCCACTGTGCCTGGCCAAAACATGTATTTTTAAATGTAGTCTATTATAACTGTGTTTCTAGGTAAATAAATAGGGGTTCTCATTTTTCCATCCCAGCACTAAGTGTCATGTGTCCCAATAAAATACGATTCATAGTCAGGCATGATGGTGCACGCCTGTAATCCCAGCTACTCAGGAGACTGAGGCTGGAGGATCCCAAGTTCAATACCACCTCAGCAATTCAGCAAGGCCCTAAGCAACATAGTGAAACTCTGTCTCAAAATAAAAAATAAAAAGGGCTAGAGATGTAGCTCAGTGGTGGCCCTGCTGGGTATACTCTTCAGTACCAAAATAATAATTACTATTTTAAAAGTTTGAAAATTAAAAAAAATCAATACAATTAATAAAACGTAGTTCTTATAAAAACAAATCTGCTTATTTGACTTTTTTTCTGGAACATCTTTTATCTTACCTCATACTATGATGTTTCTATCCTTTTCTATCCTTTACACATTTACTTAGGCTAATTTATAGAGACCAAAAAGGGAAATAAGAAATGTCATATCTAATATGTACACTTTAATGAATATATTTAATTTTTCAATTGGACACTACTATGATGAAGTAGCTAAGAGTGCTAGCCCTCCATCAAAGTGGAAGAAGGGGAAGATCTGGGTTTTGGAGCCCAGCCATGGTTTGCTGGGCATCCATGTGTCACCACAGCCCATTACAGGGATGAGCAGAGCCAGAGCAAAGTCAGAACGATATTTTGCAGGGGAGTGGCCAGGGCCAGATTGGTTGAACACAGAGAGATTAATCACATAAATGAATCTATTAAAGAAAATGGAAACCAGATTTTTCACTTGTGAAAAGGAGGTAACAAATTATGGAAATGGAGAAAACTGAAATTAACCTGTAGCCTTGGACTGAAATCACAGTTATTGAATAATTGATAGTTAAATATTGTATTTGTTTTTCAGATTTGATTTTTTTAAGGTAAGACAGGTTACTTAGTCATGGAGAAAAAATAGTTTGTTGATGAAAACCTTTATACATTTATATATTTCAACATAAATAGAGAAGAAAATATAAATATAAATGTGTGCATGCATCCATCCATGCACATTTACATAACTTCACAGTCCTGCCAAAAAATAATGAGCATAATTAGTTTCATATTTTGACAGCTAAATAACATCTCCACTAAAAGGAGTCAGAGGTATATTGAGAAATTATTGATTCCAGGGGTAGGGCAGAGGTAGTGCAAGATGAATCTGAAAAATCAGTCTATGTCAGAAAATAAGAACATATACAAATATTGATAAAGACATGTCAAAAGTCAACAAAACTGACTTGAGAGGACTTGTAGTTACATCCTGGGACAATTTCTATATCAAAATGAGACTTAGTTGGGGGTGATGGCTCCTATCTGAAACCCCATGTCCTGGGAGACTGAGGCAGGAGGATCATAAGTTCAAGGCCAGCCTGGGCAACTTAGCAAGACCTTCAGCAACTTAGTGAGACCCTGTCTCAAAATAAAAAGGACTTATCAGAGAGAACATTTGGCCTTTGCATGGAAAAAATGGAGGAACTTTGATTGGGCAAAGGGGAGGGAGGGATGGGAAGGGTGCATGGGGGCAGAAAAGATGGCATGAGATGGATATCACTACCCTAGGTACACGCAAGACTGCACATATGGTGCGACGCTACATGGTGTACAACCAGAGAAATGAAAAGCTGTGCTGCAGTTGTGTACAATGAATCAAAATGCATTCTGCTGTCATATATACCTAATTAAAATTAATTAATTAATTAATTAATAATTTTAAAACTTAAAAGAAAAAAAATTAAAAGGACTAGGGATGTACTCAGTGATTAAGTGCCTGTGGGTTCAATCCCCAGTTAAAAAAAAAGAAGAAGAAGAAAGAAAGAGAGAAAGAGAGACTTACAAACCACTTGACAAAAATAAGAAACCATACTAAGAACCTAGTTTATACTACAAAATAAATAAAGTTTAATGAGAAATTGAATATTAGTATAGCTCCAAAGAAACTCACCTCAAAACACTTATGAATTAACAAAAGAAAAAATAGCTTCACAATGGAGAAACATAGAAGACACCATTTAATTAATTATATAAGTAAACACTACCAGAATAAGACCTATCAAAGTTGCATGCCACTTGATGAGATGCAATGAGAAGAATACAGAATCACTCCTGTGTTATGCATGCCAAAAATTCATCATCTGAATCTAATCATGAGGAAATAGAGGATAGGCACAAATTGAGAGATAGTCAACCAAATAACTGGCCTATAATCTTCAAAAAATTGAAAGTCATGAACAAGGTAAGGAATGAGGAACTATGCCAAATTGAAATGGGCTAAAGAGACATAATAACTAAATGGAGTTTGCAATTCTGAACTGGATATCCTTTTGCTATAAAAGGATATCATGATTTAGATAACTGACAAGACTTGAATGAAGTCTTAGGGTTTGATGGCAATCATGTATCAAATATTAATTTTATGATTTTGATTAAGAGAGAGAATGCTTTTGGTCATAAGAAATCATCCCTGAGTATGCAAAGGACAATAGGATTTGAGGTCAGCCCTTAATCTCAAATGATTTCAAAGAACAAAGAGTTCTTTATCTTTCGTTAGAAATCAAAGACTGAGGGCAAGTTATTTTGTCTTTCTACCTCAGTTTCTCATTTACATTGCAGGCATAGTAATTAATTGCAGGCATAATGACAGTATCTATCTCCTAGCATTGTTATAAGATTGTTATAAGGGATGGGGATGTAATTTGTCAGTGGTACAGCATTTGCTGAGGCCCTAAATTCAATCCCCAGTACTGCAACAAAAACTAAAAAGAGATTGTTATAAGACAGTGAAGGTGAAGTGCTTATATTCTGCTCAGTAAGTGTTGGCTGTTCTTTGAGCACCTTTGCATATTAGCTACAATAATAGTATGAAAATTATGGTGACTGACATTCTCATTTCTTCCTATTTTGGCCTCTTTCAATCTGCTTTCCCTTCTGCTCTCCTTTCCTCTCCATGTTGGCCTTTCCATATCAACTCTTGCCTCTCCAACACAAAGCACTGTACTCCAAAGAATATTCAGTGTGAACCCAGATGGCTTAAGTTATAGTTCCTTGAATGATTATCATATCTTCACTAAGAGAATTTATAAATGAGAAAACAAATGTACTAAAAGTATACAAGATCTTAAGAAGAATGAAATTATGGCATTTGGCAGTAGATGGATGGAATTGGAGAATACTATATGACATGAAATAAGTAAAATAAGCCAATCCCAAAAAAAACAAAGGCTGAATGTTTTCTCTGATATGCAGATGCTAATTTTCACAATAGAGAGCAGGGAGAACAGAGTACTTTGGACTAGACAGAGGGGAGTGAAGGAAGGGAAGCGGGTATGGAAGTAGGAATGACAATAGAATGAATCAGACATTATTACCCTGTGTGCAAATATGATTACACAACCTGTATAACTTTACGTCATGTACAACCAGAAGAATGAGAAGTTGTACTTCATTTATGTATGGTGTGTCAAAATGCATTCTATTGTCATGTATAACTAATTAGAACAAATAAATATTTTTAAAGAATACAAGATCTTATTTTTATAGATTCCATAAAGCAAAAATTTTTATTAAGAAAAAAATTAATTATTTACCTTAGACTATTACTAAAGATAAATTAAATTCAATTTTAGTAAATATATAAGCTAAAATATAACATTCTCTTCCTTTTTATTCTTCATGAAATGGAATATATAAAACACTCAAAGAATTCATGCATAATTCAAACCATCTTTTCCAAACCCTTAAAATTTAAATACACATCTGTTTTGCATGTAGTAAAACTGCTACTTTCATGTTACTAATTATTAAGATATTTATTGTCCAATAGCATTCCCAATACATGGGACCACAGCTTTATACATAGTGAACAGTGAAAAATGCTTAGCTAAAGATTGTTTCTTTTTGTTGTTGTTGTTAATTTTTTTTTTTTTTGAACAGCAACTGTGATTCTGCTACTTTCAAACATCAACCTTCTCTGTAAGAGTTTTTAAGTTAGGATTTAGAGGTAGGGTGGGAGTGTATGTGTGTACACACTGTGTAGATCTCACTGAGAAGTCCTGTAACTCCAAGTTTCAATAAATACACTTAACTCAGATTGAAGTACAAAATTCTGCAGAACTATTTAAAGAAAGATCTCAAATGAAGCATCAGAAGTGTCTTCCTCTAAGCAGGTCATAGTTTTGGATAGCCTGCTTCTTTCATGCTTTTAGACATTGTTCTATACTGTGGTCCACTACACTGAAAGCTAGTTCATGTGGGGTCTCAATATTGGAAATGAGGCAGAAAATAAAACATGATTCCTAAGTTAAGAGCATTTAAAAATAAGTCTTATTTAATATCTGAGTATATTAAATTCAAAGTATAAATCTAAGTACAAATCCTAAAAAATAAATAATACAGCCTTCCTTATTTTGCAGGAAATGCTAAGAGGAAATCTTATAAGTTTAAAGCTGACTGACTTTTTTTCCCCAAAAATATGTCTAATTCTAGGCAACAAGTTCAAGGGTTGGTGTCTTAATGCAAAATGCAACCAACATGGGATTGTCCATTATCATTTCCCTTGTATATGGATGGGAGATGACACTCTTGATTCTGAGCATTGCTCCAGTACTTGCTCTAACTGGAATGATTGAAACCGCAGTAGTGACTGGATTTGCAAACAAGGATAAGCAAGAACTTAAGCGTGCAGGAAAGGTAAAATGAAGGCTCTTATTACCAGTATAACATTTAAAAATAATAATCAGAGCTCCCATCTTTATAATATATCAACCTCATCTTTTAGGAATCCGTAAAGTGGTATGTGGTAGGTATGTGTGTATACATGCACACTCATACATATAGATAGATATACACACAGACACAGAGACCAGACCAGTATAGAACAGGATATAGACAGGGCATGGTGATAGGGTCCATTACAGCACAGGATCTGGAGTCAAATTGGCTGAGTTAGAATTCACTTTATGTCACTAAAACATGTGTGATATGAGCATGTTATGTGAACATGTGACCTTTTGTTTTCTCCCTTGTAAATGGGAATAATAATAGTATCCACTTACAGATTTGTGTATCACACAAAATAGCATTAGTATATGGAAAACACTTAGAATAGTGGCTGGAAGACAGGAAGCACATAATGACAAAGGACATTATTAAGTACCCCCTCTTTCCCTCAGTGGTAAGCAAAGCATTACTTTCCCAGTCTACCTTTAGATAACCCTGGCAGTAGGCAGTAATGGTTTTTTGTTGTTGTGTTTTGTTGCTGTTGTTGTTGTTGTTTTGGTGTTAGGGGTTTTGTGAGGTTTTGTTAGTTTGGGGCTTTTAAAATTTATTTTCGATGCCTTCTATCCTGCTCTTCTTGGCTTTCATCTTGGAAAAAGTCCAAAAGCTGAGTTTCACGACAGCCTTTCAGAAGCTGTATCATGAAGATACTGAGTCTTCTCTAAGCCACATATTCCAGGGCTTAGGCTATTCCTCTCATGGTCTGGATACACAGGTAACCGTAATCATTTACCACAGTGGTGAACACCTTCTGAATATAAAAATGATTTAGACATCTTTATGGTCAATATCACAGAGACTGGAACAAGGCTAGAACAGTATAAAGACCATGAATGAGCAGGAATGCTGAGCACATGAGTCAGCTAATCTGTTGTGCCTGACCCTTGAACCTCTCCACTTTTCTTGTACTAGATAAGGACCCTGGAATGTCAGCTGAGTTATGCAGACTCAACTACTTACCAAATAATTGCCTCAGAGGCAGTAAGCAGTTATTTAGCCTAAATGGTATGATTTAGAAGTTGCACAAGTTCTAAATTCATGAAACATTAATTAGATTGTCCTCATCTTATTTTTTGTACCATGAGCTTTAGTTACATATCCCCTTGACTTTTCTTTTGTATCATTAGAGTAACCTCAAACTATACCACCAATAACACCAAATAGTCAATCTGAGTTCTTTCCCTATAGCTTTCAGTAAGTAGTTTACCAAAGACAAATTTAGAATATAGACCAATAAAACATATTGGTTCTTCTTTAATTATGTGTATAGATTTGAATAGGTCGTCAAACATTTTATTTTTCATACTTAAAATGGCTTTACTTTTAAAGGGTACAGTATTTTCTAGGTGTCTGTAAGTATCTTTCTCTCTTTGTCAAAATTAATCACAAAGGCTTTTCGTTGTTGTTCATGTATTTTCCCCCTCAAAGGAAATTCAGCATTCGTATCTATCTTCCTTTGCATACTACACAATGTGTTTTTAAAAAGCACTCTTTGAATTCATTTTGAAATCAATGAGAATTTTAAACAACTCAACATCAAAATTGAAAGCAGAATCCGGGTGTCCTAACCACAATTTAGAAATCTGGTTCTCTCCTGAAATCCAAATTGTCCTTCAAATAATGCTGGGTGGGGCTGGGGATGTAGCTCAGTTGGTAGCATGCTTGCCTAGCATGCACAAGATCCTGGGTTTGGTCCCCAGCATCACAAAATAATTAAATAATGCTGGGTTTTTACCTGTCCCACAACCTACAGAACCTACAGAGCCAGTCTAAGAGAAAATAGGAAGTTTCTCTTTCTAGCCAGTCTGTGTTTTCATGTTCAAATAGTTCTTCTAAGCCAAAAGCCTCCTATGTTTGAGATCCCATGCTATTACACATTCTTTTTGAAAACTCTATAAATATGGGAAAGCATTAATTATATTTGTATTCAATATCTTTCTAAATTCACAGACATGAAAATGAGAAATGGCTTTATCTTATAAATAATTGTATAGCCACTTCGCATGATACTATTATGAAATGTTCCTGAGTCCTTTTTAGTTGCTATTTGCATTTCTGTTCTAGAATAAAACAATTATTTCTTTGATTCTCTCTGCTATCTTTTACTTGAATTGTTTCAAAATTTATAAGAAACCCCTTTGTATATGAACATAAAGCTCACTAATGTTATATTCCCCAGCGCATGGAACCAATTTAAACTGATATTCAATAAAGACTTGAAGAAGCTAAACTTGGTACACTAAATCTTTTTTAAAAAAATTGTGCTTAAGCTTATTAGCTGAAATGTAATTTTTGGATCTTATTTTTGGAGATGGAGGGAGGAAGGTAAGAATACTTGACAGAAAATCTTATTGACCCAATATACTTATAATGTCCCCAGTGTACGTGACTAGAATTCACTACCAAGAAAAGTATAAGCATTACTAACTTTATGTCCTTATTGTATTGTCCTATTTTATAAGATAGCAATTGAAGCTGTGGAGAACATACATACTATAGTGTCATTAACAAGAGAGAAAGCCTTTGAGCAAACATATGAGGAGACTCTTCAGACCCAACACAGGTGACTATCCTGATGCTGTTGACTGTGCTATCCTGTAACATCAGTGCTTCCCAATACTCTGGCAGTTTGCCTGGCAATCCACCTGCTCTAGAATCTTTCCTGAGAGTGGCCTATCATAACTTCTCACACAACTTTACTAAGAAGACATGAAGAGGGGCTGGGGATGTGGCTCAAGCGGTAACGCGCTCGCCTGGCATGCGTGCTGCCCGGGTTTGATCCTCAGCACCACATACCAACAAAGATGTTGTGTCCGCCGAGAACTAAAAAATAAATATTAAAAATTCTCCCTCTCTCTCTCTCTCTCTCCTCTCTCACTCTCTCTTTAAAAAAAAAAAAGAAGACATGAAGAAAACTCAAGGGCAAACACAATTAAAAATAAACATTTTAGGTCTTCCATGTCACTGAAATATACACATCTGTCTTATTATCCAGAAAAAAGACTCCAGGAAATAATGTATTCAAGAAAGAAAGTGTGTACATCCCTTTACTTTAAATCTCTAGGATAGTTTATGTTTTAAAACAAATGTATAGGGCTGGGGTTGTGACTCAAGTGGTAGAGCACTGGCCTAGCATGTGTGAGGTGCTGGGTTCGATTCTCAGCACCACATATAAACAAAAAAATAAAATAAAGGTCCATCAACAACTAAAAAAAATTTTTTTTAAATGTATTTACAGCAAACCTGTTTATTAAACTAGCCCCCCTTATCACACTGGCTTAGCGACACTCTGATTACTTTATACACTTCTGCACTTGTGCCTGTGGTTGGTATCACTCTTTAATTGCCTCTATGTATTCTATTAAAGCAAGATTGTTGTAGATAATTAGAGAATATTTATTCATTTCTCTAAACTAAATTTCTTTACTATCCTTTCACAGACTTTATCCATTCATTTGGAAGTAAATGAAGACATCTTTGTTAAACCACAGAGTATATCACTATAGAGAAAATCTTTTATCTCATGTCTTCTCTATAATAATTCTCAGTAGTAAAAAGAAAATCTCATTTATTTAATACTTAAAATACATATCCACTAAATGATAACGTTTCAAAGTGCTATATTCATTATGTTACATGTATTAAGTTGATCCAACTATAACTCATGCACCATTGTTTGGTAAATCATGCATTTCAGAAATACCTTGAAGAAAGGACAGATCATAGGAAGCTGTTATGCATTCAGCCATGCCTTTGTGTATTTTGCCTATGCAGCAGCATTTAGATTTGGAGCCTATTTATTTCAAACTGGACGAATGACACCAGAGGGCATGTTCATGTAAGTTGTGCATATACAAAAACCCTGTAAGTGGGTCATATTAACCAAAGGTATCTAGTTTATACAGAGAACTGTCATTTAAATCACATATGTGGGCAAGGTGTGCTTAGAAAACTTAAATATATACATATGTGTGTGTGTATATATATATATATATGTGTGTGTGTGTGTGTGTGTGTGTGTGTGTGTATGTAAATATATATGTATATATATGTTTGATTTTTAACTGGTATAAAATTACTGTGCATTTTATAAGTTTATGGGGTATAATGTAATATTTTAATATATGTTCATAATGTGGAATGATTAAATCAAGCTATTTTTGTTGCTTAATAGCTGTAAAAATATTAAACTTTCTTTAAATATTTAATGGTAAGTGGGGGGATTGGGGTTGTGGCTCAGCAGTAGAGTGCTTGCCTAGCATGTGCAGGGCACTGGGTTCAATCCTCAGCATCACATAAAAATAAATAAATAAATAAAGGTATCATGTCCAACTACACCTGAAAGAAAATTTTTTTAAAAAAATTAATGGTAAAATACTGATACCTATATAATACTAATAATCTAAATTGAATCCCCAAATGAATCACTCACAGATTTTATTTTCTAGAATGTGGGAATACAGGAACAACATATGTCTTCATGATATCCACTCCTCAGGGAATTTGCAAGACTTTATGGAATTCCCAGAATAAAGATATCTTAATAATATTAAGTATGACTATAAATCAGTAAGGCTGAGTTCTTTGCTAAGTAAACACTTCAGAAAACAAAGCATATAAATGAGTGTTCCCCTTCAGAAAAGTCACAGTTGGGAGTTAATCATGATTGCCAGTGAGGCTTTCTTTCACAACACATTGGTTGAAGGTGATAGTTTAAAATTCGGTTCACCAAGTTATGAATTTCTTTACTTCATAGAAATAACCTAAATACAACTAACTGAAATCATAAATTCCAACTTTTAATGTTCATTCTGAGTTTCCTACGTCTAAAATGTCAGAAATAGGAAGCTCAGAATGAACGCTCCAATTTAATGGCTAATTTTATTATAAATGTCATCATTAAACTTTTAGAGCTAAAGAAAATCCATACAATATTTGACTCAAAAAGTGGCATTATGCTTTTTCAAAAAGCTCACTGAAACATGTGCATCCAAGCAAGAAGCATTTTCTTCTGAATGATGACTTGGGAGATTATACCTTTCCCAAAAGGCTGCCACTTAGAAAATACCTGGGAACACCTCTCTGGGTGCTACCTCTCATGTCTCAGGATGTTCCTTTGAATATCTTCATTGGTGGCACATGTTTGCGTTTGTGGTCATGTTCCATTTGAGGAAATGGCCTGAGCTTGTTCGAAGCCAAATAATTTCAGAAAAACTTGGAATCAGTTTTACTTTCTAATCACATGAAAATATTTTCACTTATTAAGGGCAGACTAAGATTCCCAGGAAGTTTCTTTACTGGGCACTGATAAGAAAACAATCCACAGTTCACCAATCCAGTTTTCCTGAATCTTACCTAATGATGAGGTAAGATTAAGCAGCTTTAGCAGAAAACAGTACTTAGCAGTTTCCTGAAGGGAGATTTTCTTGTACAATGGGATATCTGTATTTAAAACTTCAACAGAAAAACACAGGGTCCCTGTTCTACTTTGTTCTCCTAGCCTCTGAAACAATGGGCAGTTTCTCCCGTGTGAACCTATAAACAATTATGGCATGTAGCCCCGGGCTTCATTCTGATTACATAGGCTAATTAGTCAGATTAAGAAGAAGCCAAATCTGGCATCACATAAATTAATTTATTCAGGTCATAGGCCCCCATTTAATCAACAGAATTCCCTTGGTTGTAATGTCGTGCAGGCACTCCCAAGCTTATAAAAGTTTGATTACAAACCCATTGCTTGAAACTCAGAAAAATGTCCTTGTGTTGCTCTAAATTTTCATACCTTCTCACATCCCCAGGGAACCATTCATTCTTTGAGCACAACTGGTCTTGGGTATTAGAAAGCAAGCCAGTTAAACAGTCACAGCAATGTAGAATGTCGTGTGATTTTATAAACTCTCACAGAAGATGTTCAAGTCTTCTCCTCAAGTTCTCTGTCATTATGCTCTCTTTGCTTTATAATCACGTATCTTCAGAAAGAAAAAAAGAAAGAAAAGAAAACTCCTTCCCTTAAGGCTCCTCTTACCTATCTCCAAGGTCTTTGCTGTCCTTTCAGCCAGATCCCAAATGATTGCCTCTTCTTGCTGGGGACACCTTTTCATCTCTAATCTCTCCTAAACTGCTTCTGGACAAGACTTATTTCCCACCACGTTACTAGAAAGACTCATGGCCAAGGTCATCACTGGCTTCAACCCCACTTCAGCCCTCAGGGGCATTTCACGAATCTTTCCTGAAACACTTTTCTTTCTAGGCTTCACTCCTTGCCTTACAGGCTCCTGTTCTCTGTTGGGCTTCTTTGTATTGAAGGGTGGAGAGCTCTCAGAATTTTCATTCATCCGTTCTCAGTGATGGTCTCACCCAGTCTGAGAGTTTACCACAAATGTCCCAGTAACTTTCTTCTCTTGTAGTTCCATCTCTGACCCTGTCCCTGAACATTAAACTCGTATCCAACTGCTTTCTAGACACCCCACATGAACGTCTAAAAATATCTTAATGTGTCCCAAACAGAATTAAAATTTTTAAACCACAAAACCAATGTATTGATTCATTAAAATAGTGTCATGACTTTCAATTAAAGTTTGAATAAAACAAAATTCCTTACCATGACCTAAAAGCCCCACATGATGGGGCTTCTGCCCTTCTTCCAACCTCATCTATCACTGTCCCTTTTGTGAAATACATAGCAGCCCCACACTGTCCCTGAACTCTCCACCTCAGTGTCTTTGCACTTTGCAGGTTCTTCTGTTTACCTGAACGATCACTCCCCAGGTCTGTGCCAGGCCTCTTTATTACCAAGCTTCCACTCCCACATCTGCTTTCACTGATGAACCAAAGTGGTCCCTGTACCACTCCCTCCTCATCTTTCCCATTATTATGGTTTTTTAATAGCACATCACAATTTGAGATTGTCTTTTTTGCTTCTGTATTTCTTGTGGTCTTAGACTATCTTATTATTAAGGATATTTCCATAAATCACACAACAAGCCGTAGACACAGCACATATTAAATATTTATTAAATGAATAATGGAATCAGAAATAAAGGGAGAGGGCTGGGTGTATAGCTCAGTGGCAGAGTACTTGCCTGGCATGCTTGAAGCCCTGGGTTTGATCCCCAGCAACAAAAATTAAAATAAGGAAAGTAGAAATATGCCTCCAGGATCAATTTGACACTGTGCCTATGTTTCACAGATTTAAACTATTTTTTTTTCTTTCTGTATCCATACATATAACACCAGGTGTGTGAGCAGGAAGACTGATCCTACAGTTATTTACATAAAATTAAGATGTGTATAACTGTGAATCTCCTTCTTCTTACATTGAGATTTCTCTGTGTTAAAACTAAGCAGAGAATGTTCTTAATTCAAAAGTGATATGACCTCAAAATCATGCCAATCACTTTCTTTGTAAATTTTTTTATTTTGTAAATGATCCATAAAACTTATGCATATTAATGTTATAGTACATGTATGCTTTGCATAATGTTTAAATTAGGTTAAATATACTCATCTCCTCCAATATTTTCCATTAATTTATGGCAAAAAATTTCAAAATTCTTTCTTCTAGCTTTTTGAAATGTACAGCTCATTACTGTCACCCTAGTATGCAACAGCACAAAACTTCTTTCTCTAACTGTAACTCAGTACGCATTGTCCCATTGATCAATATTTCCCTGTCTCTCCCCATTCCCCACCTACTCCCCCATCCTCTAGTAACCAGGTTTGTCCCAGATACCCTGGTGATGTGTTTTCCAGAAAGAAACAGGAGAATACCTAGAACAAGTAGTCTGTCCCCACAATCCTCTCCCTGAGGCCAAGGTAGACCAGATGCATCCTCTACAGTGACTGGCCTTTGGTCAGGTGCTGTGTGATTCTACCTGGTTCTGGTCAGAGTCACCATGAGTAGACCAGCCCCAGCCATCTCTGGACCAGCAGTGACACCAAGCTATGTCACATGTGACCTCATAGCCTACCAAGACCAGAATAACACTGGAGTGAGACCTGACTATTGCTGAGATGAACTAATGGCCCAAGCCTGCAGCAGCCAGTCACAGGTGATGGTGGCCAGAGCAGAAGTCCAGTGAACCAGTGCAGATGACTTCCCTGGCACTGGAGCTGTCTCAGACATTCTCTTCCCAGGCGGGCCTGGTAGTGGGGGCTGTTGGAATCTGCCCACTGCTATATTTCACCAGCCCAGCATTAAGTTTCTTGGCAAAGTTTTGTGGTCATACCCTGTTCTACCCCCAGTAAGTGGGATCTTTACCACTCTATGCTGCCTGAGTTTGGGTAGTTTTGGTAAAGGCAGTCTCTTGGCCACCCAGGCTGAGACTAAGCTGGGTCATACCTGAATCTCACAGCCCTAAGGACATGCACAGTTTTAAAGGTGACAGAGGACCACACCATAGCTGGCAGTGATAAGGTCAAAACACAAGCCTGTCCCACGGAAGGGCAGGTGCCTGGCCACTGGGTACCAGGGAAATTCTAGAGCTTTGTCTATGAGGACAAACCTAGTGTTAGTTTGCTGCCTGAGGTTAGGGAACAGGTGGTAGAGAGAGTCCCTTACCATCAAGGTTGACATTAAACTGGGTTGCACTGAGTCTTATGCTGCAGGACCCTATACATTCACAGGAGAGCAAGTATACCCCAGGGCCCACTCCAAGGCTGGAAATAATGCAGACCAAAACTCAAATCTTTCCCACCACTGCAAAGATCTGCCTAATGCCATGGTCACTCTAGAGGCTCCATTGCTAAAGATCCCATAGGCAGGCTAGTCTAGAGCTGGCCTCCCTACAGGGCCTTCAATTTCTACAGGGCACTTGGTCTCACCACAGCAGACCTGGCACTGGGCTCCAAGACAAAATCCTATGCCAGTTTTCATTCCCTGCCTCCCAGCGGATAGAATCCTGTGGCCCAGCCACCCAAGGTTAGAGGAGAATCGGTGACAGTCAGCACTTGGTCTATCAGTTGTAGCAGCTCAGTCTCACACATTTGCCTAGTGGTAGGGCCATGCTTGGCCTCGGGCAGTTGAGGGAGAGGTAATACAGTCAGCTCTATCCTTCCTGTTTTCTTCAATAGTATTTTCATTTTATTAGGTGGTCTCTCTCCTGATTTTCTTAGCTCTTGTGAAGTTAGTTTGGTACATGAGCTGTACAACTTGATTTTTCTGTGGGAAGAGATACTCTGGCAAGAGGATCTTAGCCACCATATTCCTCCACAGCCAATCTGTTTCATGCCAGCCAGCAAGGCCAAAGAGAATGTTTCCTGAAAGGGGACTCTCAAGACTCCAACCATTCCATTGCCCACAGTAATCACTATCAATTAAACCTTTGTTTTTGCTCAATACCAAGGATTTCTCATGCATTGCCTGCTTAATCATTTAAACTACTCTATGAAATATAATTATTCCTACTTTGCAGGTAGGAAAAATTAAGACTTAACCAGGGCGCGGTGGCACATACTTGTAATCCCAGCAGCTTGGGAGGTTGAGACAAGAGAATTGCAAGTTCAAAGCCAATCTCAGAAACTGTGAGGCACTAAGTAACTCAATGAGACCCTGTTTCTAAATAAAATACAAAATAGGGCTGGAGATGTGGCTCAGTAGTCAAGTACCTGCCAACCCCCGGTACCAAAAAGAAAAATTAAGACTCAAGACTAAACTTGCTCAAAACCACATAATCAGCAACTAGCAAAGCACAAATTCAAGTTCATGCCAGTCTTTGTTTAGTATGTATTTATTACTATTACTAATGCTTAGCCAAATCTTCAAAGAATATATCCACACACACATAAAAATATTTTTTTCAGTAATCCTTTCTTAGTTTTACAAATATTTTAATATCCAGATCTGGGCTGATTCTTAACAGAAATGAAACAGATGGCTTTCTTAGATTATTCTGTAGCCCAGAAATATAGGAGAATAAAAAGGCCTCAATACAACTCAATACAACGTGTCCCCCAAGCAGCACGCGCGCACACACACACACACACACACACACACATACACACACGCTGGCCTAGTATACTTCTTTTAATTAAATTCATTGAAAAGATCATCTTCTAAAGACATAAGCATTTTAGCTGTCAGAACATCCCAAGGGAAGGAAGAAACAGGGAGTTGTCTGAGCTACAGCAGCTAGTATCACTGTTTTTTTGTTTTGTTTTGTTTTGTTTTTTAAGTTTCATTCAAAAAGCCTTCAGAGTAACAATGCCCATATTATTATATTATGGATACAAAAAGTTTCTCTGGGAAATAAGAGTATGGTACTGTGTATAATGGAATAGATGAAATTTTTCTTCAACACCAAATCTTTATTCTTCTTAGACACCTTATGACCTTTTCTATCATGAATGTACAAAAGCATCCTTTAGACATACTGCATTATATCTGGCCTAGAAGATTCTGTGACTTCCAGATTCAGAATGAAATATAACTTCCTTTCTAATCAACTAATTGAATGGAAGAGGTTTACAAAAAAAAAAAAAAAAAGTTCCTTCCTACTAGAATTCTAGTAGGATTTTACATAATTCTTTGTAAGTAAAAATATCTTTGTGCCATTCTCCAAATAAATGGTTTCCCAACTCACGAATCAAGAAACTGGTAAAAAAAAAAAAAAATGTGGATGCTTGGAACTCACACCACAAAGTCTGATTCACAGTTCTGACATAAGGCATTTAAGAAAACATCCAATATCATTCCAAGGCATAAGATCTGAGGTTCACATTTAAAGAAATACGAATGAGCCATGTGTGATGGCACACACCTATAGTCTTAGCAGCTAAGGCAAGAGGATCCCAAGTTTGAAGCCAGCCTGAGCAACCTAGGGAGACCCTGTCTCAGAACAAAAGAAAAGAGGCTGGGGATGTAGATTAGTGCTAGAACACTTGCCTAACATGCATGAGGCCCTGGATTTAATCTCCTATATTGTGGTACAGAAAAGTAAAAGGGGGAAGTCGTATTTTAGTTTATTTTTAAAAGTAAAGATTTTTCTCAATACACTGTGAATGTATTTTCAAGGTTTATACCTACAGGCGTGGGATATACTATCTCTCTTTCAGAAATGACAGTGTACCTTAGAAAAGGGTGACACAGGGGCTGGAGTGGAGGCTCAGTGGTAGAGCACTTGCCTTGCATGTGGGTTCAATCCTCAGCATCACATATAAATAAATAAAATAAAGATATTGTGTCCTTCCTTAACTTAAAAAAAAATGACACACACCAAAGTTTTAACATCAGAATCTCTTAATGTGCTCATATTAGATTATCAGAACATCTGTTTAGAGAAAGATCCTCAAAAGAAAAAAAAAGTCAACATGTATGTCTTAAGATAAAAGTGGTCTCTGTTTACCTTCATTATTGTACTTCTACAACAATCATTGTTGATTATTGTAGAAGTTTCTCTGAAATGAGCATTTACATAAGGTGATAATATTTTTAATCTACAGCCTTGAACCCAGGGATTAGGCAATTAGAAAATCTCTTGTCTAGGTTCCCATATCCATGTGTGAAGCAAAACACATTACCTCTCCCTTTCTTAAACTGGCAACATTGGATTTGTTACTTTGCTATAAATGTATAATGTTTTGAAAATACAAAATACCTTTATTTTCTCCTATTCCATTTTATATTGGTGCTATCAGGCAGGACTCTGACTTGCCTTTTGTAATGTAATTCAGCAAGCACTGGTGCCCAGCGTAGGTTTCTGTAACTCTCCAAACCCTATTTGGTGGCCTTCCTCTACTTCTGTGAGTAAGAAGCTAAATACAGCAAACACATAAGAGAAAATCAAAACATGACAGTAGGTACAACAATAATAAAAGCCACGCCTTTGAAAACTACCTGAGAAGCAGAGACAGACAGCCCCTGTGTTTCTGGTCACTCCTCCTAAAATCTAAATGCAGTTCTTGAGAGGAAATAATATTGGAATTTTGTTATTAAGTGTGGTTATCAGTCAAAAGAGCAACATAAGTGAGTTGACATCTTGAAATATTAAGGCATGGAAAGAAGAACGCTGGACCTCCACCACTATCATTGCTCTTGTAGGCCATGTAGCATGAAAGAACTGTGCATGTCATCATCACTATTTGGAAAGCAGACGTAGTTAGCTAAAGCAAAGAAAATAGTAAAGGCTTCTTGCCCTGTTCACTACCATGGCAGCCCAGCTCCTTCCTGGCTGCTCCTCAGAGGTTTTCAGAAAGACAGGAGAACAAAATGGAGGCCAGATCCACCACCAAGGGGATCCAAGTAGAGAAACCAAAGGAGAATAGTTGTCTAGGGCCTGTGAAGATCCCAAGATGGGGACAACATGCCAGGAAAGGTCATTGGGTCAGCTTTTCACTGGAAGGAGCACTTAGTAGGAAGACACACAGCAGGGAGGCTTGTGTTCCAGCATAAGACTGGCATGACTGAGGTCCTGGGCCAATTGCATAGTTTTTCTGAGCTGGAGTTTCCTTATTTGTTCAGTGATATGAGTTTTTGCTCTAATTATCTCCTGCGTGATCAAATGGTATAATGTATATAAAAATATCTCATAAGATCCAAAGTACCAGATAACCTCAGGGGCTTATTTTTTTCCCACCCATCTCTTTTGGAAAGGACTTTCCACAGAAGAGGATCTCTGAGCTTGTATGGATGGAGGAGGAAAAAGAGAATGAGCATGGGAATCATTTAAAGACCACTTCTGGGAGGAAAGATAGTCTGCCTTCCAATCCATGAGAGAAAAACTTACTGAGTGGCAACTTTAAAAGCTGTGATTTGATCGGCTATGTTAATATTTCTACTGAAGTTGTGAGGGCTTATTTTGTAACAGAAGGTGTCTCATTGATTCTCATTCCATGAGAGGAATAATAAAGAAACTTACATTTGCTGAGCACTCATGTTCCAGGCTCTGTACTAAGCACTGTACATTATTTATGTATTTAATTGTCTTAATAACTCTATAACAACCTTATAAGATGTAGATATTCATATCATCTGTTTGCCAATATGAAAACAGAAGCGCAGAGAAGTTGAGTGAAACTCCCTAGGTCACACAGATAGTAAATGGACAGTGGAAATTGGATGTAATCTCAATGATCTGGCTTCAGAGCCACTAAACTTTCTCTTAGGATAAGTCACCAAAGGCCTACAAACTGGATATGGGAGTAGGGTTCAGGGAATACAAATCTATTGGAACTCATAACTATGCAGCTTATTCCTGGGTCAATTATGTTAAAATTAGGATTTTTCATTTCTATACTTTTTTTATGTTGTTCCTATCCCAAGGATTTTTATAAAATTCCAATTTTTTTTTTAAAGAAAGAGTGAGAGAGGGGAGAGAGAGAGAGAGAGAGAGAGAGAGAGAGAGAATTTTTTAATATTTATTTTTTTAGTTCTCGGCGGACACAACATCTTTGTTGGTATGTGGTGCTGAGGATCGAACCCGGGCCGCACGCATGCCAGGCGAGCGCACTACCGCTTGAGCCACATCCCCAGCCCCTAAAATTCCAATTTTATCTTAACAGTAAAGATAGGTGACAGGATTTCACCCATTGCTCAGACAGGTTTGAAAGGTTCAACATAGTGAGGATGAGTGACCATGCTCAAGTTAGAGAACCCGTATCACCAGGGAAGACAGGTGGAGCATCTGAAGATGCTGGGCTGCTCTTATCCAGACCTCTTCCTTCTCTCAACCCTGTGCCAACCCAAAGGCTGTGATTCAGTGCCAGATAAGTATAAATTCTAGGTAATATTTCTTCTTCCATGATAAAATTAGCTTATGAAAGTTTCAAAAGTAAAATTTCAAGTTTAATTCCTGTTTGACTTATTTACTTCAAGAGTTAGTTCAATGTGCAAATCATTTCTGAACTGTGGAATGTTTCTTATAAACTTATTCATAGGTGTGAAGGGGACACATAAGAAATTATAGATTAATATTAAATGTATTATTAGTGACTTTAAAATATTTGCCAACCTGGTGAATTTGTCCTTGTTTTTATCCACAATGGGCGGAATGCCTGCAGGCCCACAGGGGCATGGAGAGCTGGCCTGTGCATTTCTCTGGGGGGTGAGGTGGCTCTCAACTCAGATGCTCCAGGAGTTTAAGCCAGATTGGAAGACCCTGTTAAACTCTGTTATGGAGTTTGGCATTAGTTGCTGTATGATAAACATTTGTTGAGCGGGAAAGAATTTCAGTGTAGCTCACTCTAATTGGGTCTGTCTAGGTTAGGACAGTTTCTGTTAGCAAACCAGGTTTCTAGCTGCATGGCTCTTGGCCTGCCTTTATACGGAGTCCATTTGGGAGAAAAGAGTAAAGATTAGTATCCCTGACTCAACCCCCAGATAGTCAATCCATCACCACACAGTTCACCCTCCCCCTCTAGGCTCCTCATGGTCTCCATAACATCAGCACCCACCCCTCTAGACCTCCCTCAGTACGTACATGATAAAGGCAATGGCAGGGCTTTTGCAGGTGCTGTCCCTTCTCTACTGAAACCTCTTCCCCATCCTTTGGGTCATTTACCTTCCACAGGCACAAGGGCTAGATTGAAGCCTCCACCCTCACAATTATGTATTTAGATGAATGAATGAATAAATAAATAAATAAATAAATAAATAAATAAATAAATAAAAATAAAGATACTGTGTCCATCTACAACTAAAAAATTAAAAAAAAAACTCTTGAGTTACTTAACTTTGATGTTTACAACTAGGTATCAAGCATTTTGAATGGCATTTTGAGATCTAAACAATTTCTATAAATATTAGCACTAAAAATGCCTTACCATCATAGCATTATTGACTATAATAATTTTAGCTTCAGACATACTAGTAAACTGGTTGCTTTTATGTTTTATGCTGTGTTTGATCTTTGTAAAACCAACAAGATTCAGGATCTAAGGTCCAGGTTACTGAGAGATTACAACACCCAACCCTTGGTAGATACTGAGTGAGAAATTGAAAAGGGAGGAAAAATTCACTAACGTATATACACTGAGGGAGAAATTCACTAATAGCCCAGACATGTTTACCTTGCTGGAATCCAGCACAGTAAACAAGCAACTGGGTTCAGTAATGTCCTTTTATTGTCTAATGTTGAAATATTGCCAGTGAGTCTTGTCCAGCTTTAGCTGAATTATTCTTTTAGTAGTTTCTGGAATGTATTGTTTTTCATTCCAGATGTGTATTTTCATATCTAAAATAAAATAGAAAATACGAGGAAAATATTTAACTGTAGTCACATTATATGGCATAACTGAATATTCTGTATGCTTCCAAATATGACTTTCCTGCTTACCATTTTATAGTGAGCAAATTTTGAAATTGAGATCATCATCTATAGCAAACCTCCAACCTTTGATAAGATATATCTTAGTCAGGTTTTGATTGGGAGACCTAAGAAAGTACAACCCCCATGATTTGTTCTTTAAATAGTGTAACACATCAGGCAGATAGTCATTTAGCTTCAGTGATCAGTTCTCACTACATGATATGCAAAAAAAGAAAAAACCTACATCATATCTACTGTGTCAACTCTGATCTCACAACTGGAGACATATTCTTCCTTTTGTCAGTTGAATTCTCTGTCAAATCTCCAAACAAGCAAGCCTTACATTAGGGTAGCTAAGAAGTTTTCCAATCAGTTGGGATCTTTGATCTGTGTCTCTAACCAGAAAAGACATTTTAAAATTACCCAAGCTGCAAAGGTTATTTTGGCATACCGAGCACATGGCAGGAAAAAAGATACCTGTTGGTCCTTTGGCATTCATGGTACTATGTAGTCATAGTACTGGAGTCCTGTGCCTGCTTTTTCCTTTGTTTTTGGAGTTCTATTGTCTTAAGATGGACCTAAGATTCAAATGCTTTATCTTTTGGCAGAGTTTTCACTGCAATTGCCTACGGAGCTATCGCCATGGGAGAGACACTTGTTTTGGCACCTGAATATTCCAAGGCCAAATCTGGGGCTGCTCATTTGTTTGCCTTGTTGGAAAAGAAACCAACTATAGACAGTCACAGCCAAAAAGGGAAAAAGCCAGTAAGCACAACTATGATTTTAAGTGTCTACTTATTATATGAAGGCATTTATTAACTTTGCAAAAGGTAGTTAACAGTAACTTAAGGAGTTAAAAGTTTGTGTAAAATAATTTTATCATGGGGCTCGGGATGTGGCTCAGGCGGTAGCGCGCTCGCCTGGCATGCGTGCGGCCTGAGTTCGATCCTCAGCACCACATACCAACAAAGATGTTGTGTCCGCCGATAACTAAAAAATAAATATTAAAAATTCTCTCTCTCTCTCTGTCTCTCTCTCTCTCTCTCTCTCTCTCTCTCTCTCTCTCTCTCTCTCTCTCTCTGTCTCTCTCTTCTTAAAAAAAAAATAATTTTATCATTACAAAGGGGGAAAGGAGTCTTGTCTTAGGTTTTTTTTTTTTAATCTACTACTAAAATATATTCTTGTGTTAAAAATAGGTGGTTTTAGTTTATTTGCCTAATGCCATGAGAATGTTCTTATTTAGACAGCAACAGTGTTAGTCTTAGATGAAGATTTGTATTAGACTTTATTCATTTTTTTTCCTCTAACAATATGTGCAAAGTAAATAGTGTCCTATTGTTTCAGGTTCCATGGGAAGTATACCTACAAACATAGGTGGACAAAAAAGGAACTAGCCAGGTGCAGCGGTGCACACCTATAATCCCAGCTACTCAGGAGGCCGAGGCAGGAGGTTTGCAAGTTCAAAGCCAGCCTGAGCAACTTAATGAGGGCCTACACAACTTATTAAAACCCTGCCTCAATTTTTTTAAAAATTGTTAAAGGGCTGGGAACGTAGCTCAGTGGTAGTCCTCCTAAATTTGATCTCTGATTACCACCATCAAAAGAAAATAAAAGGAACCACTACACAAAAATTTAGCCAAAAACTCTAAATGTCTGTGAATATTAGAAGGGAGATAATAGAAACTTAAATAATTCTAAAATAAACCCACCAATAATAATCTTTTATGACAAATATATATTCCTTAAGACCTTTCTAGACATTTTAAATTCATAGATAGGAATTGCCAAGGAATAGCCAATTATAGATATATATTTAAAAGAAATTTTTCATTTAAACCTATCTCTCTCTAGAATTTTAATAGTAGATCTATTTGCAAGACACTTTTAAAACAATACAGTATCACTTAAATTACATAATTATCATAAGGAATGCCCATTGTTACTAAGAGAAATAAAAGGATCTTGAAATTCTAAAAAATAGAAAGTTCAAAGATAGACCACAGTTAAAATAAAATTTCATGCTTGTGTTTTGGAAAGTAAAGTACCCAGGAAGCTTTTTTTTTTTCAATCTTAGGATGTATATGTATAATAGTATTAATACTCTTGTTTCTTTCTAAAATTACGATAGAGGAATTGAGTATCTCACAAATATATTTTATTATAGAACTATATGCTTGGCATAGGATGTATACATTTTTCTTCTAAAGACTATAAAATTAACTTATTATCTTATTTAATCTTTTTTTCAACATGTAAATACTAAATATCATTTCCTCTGCTTTTCAAAATTAAAATCCGGTCAAACAAAACTAGAAAATATTGATAAGTGCTGAAGGTGAGTGATAGTCATCTGGAAGACCATTATATTCTTCTCTCTACTTTTATATATGATTGAAATTTAACATAACAAATACAATTTAAAATAGTAAGAATACATTCTTTTTTTAATATTTATTTTTTAGTTGTAATTGGACATAATATTTTTATTTATTTATTTTTATGTGGTGCTGAGGATCGAACCCAAGGCCTCACACTTGCTAGGCAAGCGCTCTAACGCTGAGCCACAACTGCAACCCCAGAATACATTCTTTAGAGTATTAAAGTCTAGGAGATTATAGAATGTCTCTGGATGCCTTTCCCAAAGGCATCAGAGCATACAGAGAAGAAATTGCACTCTATTTTTCTGAATTTATTTTTAACTTTTTTTGTAGATAATATTTGTATGTTGTACAGGCAAAATGGAAAACAGTGAACAAGCTAAAATTAAACTATATTACTCTGCACTTACATTTTGGCATATGTCATTCCAGATATTTTCATCTCCTGCTAGAACTCCTGATCATGTTAACTTTTCATTATATTGATAACCAGATAATATAATGTATATTTTGATGGTTCCCCTGCCTAGTACCACATGCTGGACTCAGAATTTGCTAAACCTGACTGTTAAAGCTGATTGTAAGAATCCATGTGAAAGTCCAACTATCACTACCACCCCAACACACCATATCCACATACACCTTCTTAGTTTATGTCTACACTAACAGCAAAAGTTTATAGTACTTAAAGTAGAATCAGGGAGGGGGCATGCTGGGGATGTAGCTTAGAGGTAGAGCTCTTGCTTTGCATGTGTAAAGGCCTAGGTTCAATCTTCAGCAACCCACCCACAAAAAGCAACTGGGTTCCGGAAGCATGAAGTTCAAAAGAACCCCAAATCTCATACACCAAAAATATAAAGGGAAAGTTAATTATCAGTTTACTGATAGTTCCAGAGATTATTTTAAGACATCCTTATTATACTTAATATTGGCTTACATACAAATTATCAATCACTAAAGAGATTGAAACATAGATAACTAAACTTTTGGGCAAGTGTCTCTGACTATTGATCAACTGAAAAGTGTCTCTGTCTAATGATCAAATGAAAATAAAGAGAGGGCTGAGGTTGTAGCTCAGTTAGTAGTTTGCCTTGCATGTGTGAGGCACTGGATTTGATCTTCAGCACCACATAAATACAAATAAAAAAATAAAATTATTTTTAAAAAAAGAAAATGAAGAGAAATTAAAAATATTGTATGTATTATATGTATGTAAATACAATCTACATATTGTAAAACCTAGCCCAATTTACAAAATAATACTTATAGTTTATGAAGACCCAACTCTTTGGATTAGCAGTAAAGTTCTATAAAGCACACACCAAATTTAAAGAAAGATGTATTTATTCAGAGCATCTGACCAAACAGCTAATCTGCAGAATGGATTGTTGTTTGAATAGCCAAACTGAAGGAAGCTAGTGCTTTTTAGAAGTTCAGTGAATTCCAGTGGTGAAGAGAACAAGAAATAAGGGCAAGTCTCATGTCCACATCAAGCCTCTTTATTCTGCTCTGGTTTAAAACAGAGATAATAGTTTCCTTGACCTCCTTGGTCAGGCTTTGCTGTTCTTGCTGGCCATCCCCATCTCCTAGGGATATAGCTAGGGATATAGCTCAGCGGTAGAGTGCTTGCTTAGTATGCATGTGGCCCCAAGTTCAAACTCTTGTACTGCAAGAAAAAGAAACATATATAACACCACACACACACACACACACACACACACACACACACACACATGCACGTGAAAGAAACCAGCATTTGTTTAGGAGGTCCACAGAGATGAATGTGATGTTTAAAATTTAAATGCACACTTTTCAGGAAATGCTTAGCCAATGTGCTACCATGTGTTAGAACCTTTCTAAGTCACCCTTCCAAAATTCCTTTCGTAGGACACATGTGAGGGGAACTTAGAGTTTCGAGAAGTCTCCTTTTTCTATCCATGTCGCCCAGATGTTTTCATCCTTCGCGGCTTATCCCTCAGCATTGAGAAAGGGAAGACAGTAGCATTCGTTGGGAGCAGCGGCTGTGGGAAAAGTACTTCTATTCAACTTCTGCAGCGATTTTATGACCCTGTGAGAGGACAAGTGGTAAGACTGCGCTTAAATACGCCTAATCTGGGGCTTACCACTACTATTCTTAAACATTCACTTGGGCTTAAGCATCTTTACTAGTTTGGGTATGGCAAACAATGCAGAAGTTAAAAAATAATCATAATCTCTAGCCCAACAAGACTTAACTAAGAAAACAAAGCAAATCAATAACAGAAATGATGGTTAGGACTTTGAAGTTAAATACAATGACCTAAAGATTCTTCAAACCATTCTGGCAACAGAATTTTGGTCTTAAAAGCCATGGAATTCTTTTAGAATATGGGTGTGGAGAACAAGTCTCATGTCCACATCAAGCCTCTTTATTCTGCTCTGGTTTAAAACAGAGATAATAGTTTCCTTGACCTCCTTGGTCAGGCTTTGCTGTTCTTGCTGGCCATCCCCATCTCCCAGCCCTCAAAAACTTAGGCAAGATTAAGGCTCATTTGAATCTGCATTTTTATATTGTAGGCCCTGATCTCAAAAAGATGGAACCTCTTCCTCCTATGAACACAAGGCTTACTTTTCTTACCTTGCACTTATCTTACTATACCTTATGTATGTTATATCTAGATTTCCATGACCTCTCTGCCACAACCACTACTTCTTCCTCTCTCTCTCTCTCTCTCTCTCTCTCTCTCTCTCTCTCTCTCTCACAAACACACACACACACACACACTCACACACAGAGCTTCCTATCCTGCCTCTCCCTCCTACAAAACACCATTCGTTCCTAAGGGCCACAGATGGTCATGTAACTCCTTACTCTCCTGCAGTGTAGTATTTTTACCATCACAGATTCCCAAATTCCCAATATATATTTGCAAAATGTAGTTTTCCAAAAAGGACTCCCTCAAACCAGGTTATCAGTGACCTATTTGGACATAGTATAGCATACTCACTCCCTGAAACCCTCTAATGGTCTCCCACTGCAGTGAAAATAACAAGGGTCTAGCATAGTAGTCAAAGTCTTTTATGATCTAGCCTCTGCCTCCCTCTCCCAGCTCCTTTATATCCCTCATGGTGGACTGTATGCCAATATGTTCTTTAAACACACCTGTGAGCCTTTCTTCTAGAAGGTTCTCGCTCTAACTTCCTTGCTGGCTACTTCTCGTCATCATGTCCCAATTCTTCATCCTTTCCTGCTTCCCTTCATTTCCCCTGTACACACCCTCTTCACAGCCTCAGTCCTGTCTGTTACCCTGTCTTCCTGGCACTTTCTTTTTCTGAGTGTATTAAGTAATTTGTTCATGTGTGGTGGGTTGATTGGTTGATTGGTTCTGCCTCTCTGCTAGAATATGAGCTGTAGGAGGGCAAGAGCTTCAACTTACATGATTTCCCTGAAGAATCCCCATCACATAATAGGAATGTTATGATGATAGTATATATCCACGTGAACACACATGGCTATGTGCAGAATGGCACGTCTCTACATGAGGATTGCTGAATCAGTCTACACCCACTCTCTCACTGGGCGTCAAAGGGGTCCTGTTGAGGTGGAGGAAGACATAAGTCATTCTCCATCTGACTTCAGGACAGAGCACCAGGGTTTACTCCAGACCCCATCATATCTCTGCAATATGTGGCCAATTCTAGAAATGTCAGGAAAGTTTGGAGTTGTCATTTCAGTGAGTTATAGGTTTGCTTCTTATACAGCATATGATTTATGAGCCTTCCAAGGTAACCTTATTCTTTGAAATAGCTTGAATTCCTACCTTTCTTGTTATGATTTGTATATGTTTGAATACAGTGAGACGTAACATGATACTGTTGTCAGAGCTTAACATGCCATTCTCCATTCTGCTTTTGGCAGCTATTTGATGGTGTAGATGCAAAAGAGTTGAATGTACAGTGGCTCCGTTCCCAAATAGCTATCGTGTCTCAAGAGCCTGTGCTCTTCAACTGTAGCATCGCTGAGAACATCGCCTATGGTGATAACAGCCGAGTTGTATCATTAGATGAGATAAAAGAAGTTGCAAATGCAGCAAATATCCATTCTTTCATTGAAGGTCTCCCTGAGGTAAGAAAATAGCTCAAATTTTGAATTACCAAACTGCCAAGGAGGCCTACATAGTTATCAGGCTTTAGTGGTTGCTTTATGTAGTCCTTGAATTATACAACTTATTTATTGCCAGCATCTAACATAAAACTTAGATTAAAAACACACAAAAAAGCAAAGCTTGAGATTTTCATATGACTATTTTTCCCAAGGCCCAAATATATTTATAGTCACAGAATTACCTTTCACATTTTGATTCTTCACCTTCTATCCACCTACACCCTGCCTTGTCCACACTGCCGTCACCCTCCTCTGGACCATAGCAGGACCTTTATACTCTGTCTTCCAATCTTATTCCTTTTCTTTATAACTTTTCTTCTTTACAGCAATCAGAGGGATTTTTTGGGGGGTGGAATACCAGGGATTGAACCCAGGGGTCCTTAACCACTGAGCTACATCTCCAGCCAGGTTTTCTTTGATTTGTTCTATTTGTGGGTTTTTTTTTAAGAGAGAGAGAATTTTTTTAATATTTATTTTTTAGTTTTCGGCAGACACAACATCTTTGCCTGTATGTGGTGCTGAGGATCGAACCCAGGCCACACACATGCCAGGAGAGTGCACCACCGCTTGAGCCACATCCCCAGCCCAATATTTTATTTATTTATTTTTATGTGATGCTGAGGATTGAACCCAGGGCCTCACACATGCTTGCAAGCACTCTACCGCTGAGCCACGACCCCAGCTTTTTTTTTTTTTTTGAGACAGGGTTTTGCCAAGTTACTCAGGGCCTAAGTTGCTGGGGATGGCTTTGAAATCGCAACCCTCCTGCCTCAGCCTCCCTCCGGAGCTGCTGAGATTTCAGGTGTGTGCCACCATGCCTGTCCAGAAGGATGCTTTAAAAGCATCAAATATATCATGCCCCAACCCAGCTTACAATTACTATGCAGCATCCCTTGGTGTTTATAAGGAAGCCCATGTGCCTTGTGTGGCTGGTGATGCCTCCATAGTCTGGCCCTGCTGCCTCTCATCTCCAGCCTTTGCATCTGCTCAATCTGCTGCAGCCATGCTGGTCTCTTCTCTGTCTCATGAACTCACCAGCTGGTCTCCTGCCTCAGGACATTTGCATTTGCTGTTTTTTCAGCCTAGACCTACCTTCTTCTGACCTTTTGCACAGCAGCTCCTTAACTTTCAGGAATCAGATTTGCAGATCCTTCCCTGGATACCCTATTTAAAATAGTCCCCTCTGCTCCTATCCCCTGTCACATTGTCTTCAGGGCACTTATCACATTACCTGGAGTGCGTTTTTACTTGTTTAGTGCCCCCCCCCACAGACTACAGTATAAGATCCTTGCCTGCCATCTTTGACACCTTGATCACCTTGAACTCTGCATTGACTCTGACAGCTGCCACAAAGTCTCAGAAAAGGAAAACCTTTTGGTTGACTGTAGAGAAGGCTTTGGTACAACAGGCACCGAAAGTGCACAGAGACAGGTCATCATAACTTCAAATGCTTATGAGATCTGAGCCTTTATATCTATACACACAAATAAAATAAAAATAGAAATACCTACTTCTGGGCTGGGGATGTGGCTCAAGTGGTAGCGCGCTCGCCTGGCATGCATGCGGCCCGGGTTCGATCCTCAGCACCACATACCAACAAAGATGTTGTGTCCGCCGAGAACTAAAGAATAAATATTAAAAAAAAAAAAAAAGAAATACCTACTTCTAAGTAGAAATAAGTGCTTACAATGCCATTTCTAACAAAGTTTGGCAGAGGCTAATGGGCTCATAGCCTGACTTTCCTGCTGCTAGCCCTTCCCTGCTAGCCCCTCCTCTCCACCCTAAGTGAGCCGACAGCCAGAAACAGGCCACTGGTGATGCGACCTCTGAACTGTGGAACAGTTCCACAGTACTAAACATTTTGGAATGATTCACATATTTTTCATCGATGGTGTAATCCCATGATGTCTTTCAGTGGCAATTCCCTTCGTAACCAAGGCACTTTGCATGGTTAATTGACAGTCAGATTGTTATCCACAGAACCCGGACAGTTCAATTTACGAACAGTAAAAGTGCTATACATTTTATATTTGCACCATTTGGCTTTTCTTCTTAAATTGTTTATCTTTCATTCTTTTCATGGCCCTATTTCTCAAATTTACCTAAAGCTACACTCTGTAAAGATTTATTGTGCTAACTTTTTACAATAGACTTTGAAAACTAAGATGTTCTTTCCTTAAAAAGAATAGCTTATTTCTCACTCTAGTTTACCTTTTTATCATTTTTTTCTCCCAAAGCATGTAGAACTGTGAGAAAATCTGATGCCAAAATAAAATCATTTAAAAATTTAAATCAGAGGATTTAGAAAAACTATATGTTATGAAATGTAGGCTAGTGTTCTGCATAGGACAAGGCTGCCCTCTTATGTTGAGTTGGCTTCAGAGAAGGAAGAAGGGAAAGCAGCCATTCATTTACCCAGCACTTTTTGTGTGTGTGTGTGTGTGTGGTGTTGGGGATTGAATCCGGAGCCTTGTGCATGCAAGGCAAGCACTCTACCAACTGAGCTACCGCCCTATCCCTACATAGCACTTCTATAAACAAAGAACTAAGCTAAATTTTCACCATGATACAGGAAGGATGATGTAACCACTCTACAGATAAAGAAGTTCAAGTAAGTTCCCTGAAGTTGAACAGAAAGTCAGCATTTGGGCCTGGATTCTTTGTGATGTGCCGCAGTCTGGCTGGGCACAAAATCACGAGCCACTCAAGCAGGAGCAAACTTTATTTTTGAAACTGCCGCCAATGCCCCATAGCTCCCGGGAAGATTGCCGACCAACCACGTGGTGTTCTCCCCGACCCCCACAGGAAGCCCCTCCTCCTAAATTCCCTCCTACCGCACTTCCCCAACCAATGGGAACTCTCCAGGAGTCCTGTAGCAGGCCGAGGTGGACAGCAGGAGTCCAATATCCATATGAATGCAGATCTTAACATAATCATATCATCTCAATGGCTTGCTGGCGTCACCTTTCAACCAAAAATGCCATGCACCATATTACATGGCTGTGGCTCTTAGCAGTGATGTACTGGAGGGAAGTAGAGAAATGACATTTATAGTGGTTCTAAGGTTTCAGAGGTGGGAACCCAGGTGCCCAGGGTTGCTCCTTGAATCAGAAGGGCTCTCCAGAACCACCAACACAGCTGGAAGCTTGTCAGGTATAACATGTACCAACATGTTACAGCTCTGATCTAGGTATTTGGGGAAGAAAAATAAAAGTGAACTTTGTGCTGGGTGTGGTAGTGCACAACCATAACCCCAACAGGTCGGGAGGCTGAGACAGGAGCATCTCGAATTCAAAGCCAGCCTCAGCAATGGCAAGGTGCTTAGCAACTCAGTGAGACCGTGTCTCTAAATAAAATGCAAAATAGGGCTGGGGATGTGGCTCAGTGGTGCCACAAGGCTGCACTGGGGTTTCAACTCAGTGGTGCCCCTGAGTTGAAACCCCAGTGCAAAAAAAAAGTCAACTTTGTGATTTGTTGCACTTCTTTCAGATACAATTAATTTCCTAAACCAAGTAAATGGAGCTTAGCATCCTTGCCAAATATAAGGCCACAGTTTCAAAAGGTTGATGGAAGAAGAAAGTCTTCACACATGGCACATAAAGGCACATCGATCTTGGGTTGGGATGTAGTCTAGTGATAGAATGCTTCCTAACATGCTGGCCCTGGTTCAATCCAAGCACTGGGGGAAAAAAAAGATATTAATCTTAATCCTCTCTATCAGTTATTTAGCAAACTGAAGTGGTTACCACACTTCTGCTTTGTGAGGATTTATTTTACTTTTACTTTTACCTCAGACTCATGGATTGCTCTGCAATGTCCTGTTCACTCAAAATGTGTATTTCCTGCCTTCATTACCCCTTCCCAACACTTATGCCTTTATTCACTCAAAACATAGCTACTGAGCCTTGTTCTTTGCAAACCATAATGAAACCATGTTTCATTCAGAGAAAATAACCAAGACCAATAAAATATAGTCCTGCATGGTTGAGATGAACCCAGATCAACACATAGACAGATTATCTTGATGCATGAAGACTGCAAGCAAACTAATGTCTGGGCTCAGAGGGCAGAAGGGTCACCTCTGGCTGGAGGTTCAGAAGGGAACTTTAGAGACTTTAAAGGTGACCTGAATAGAATTTCTGTAGTCAAAGATATAGCAGGGCCTTCTCTATAATGAGGCAATAGGCATGGTCCGAGCAAAAACATGGATACAGAAAATACTAAAGTATTCACAGAATAATAAGTGGTCAAACTAGGGAGTAGACTATATAGAGTGTAATATTTGATGAGCATGTTAAGGTACAGCTGGGCACTCCAATAGCAAGCAAGGAAATTTTAACCTTGAGAATCACTAAGTAGATTTTTGAACAGGGAGATGTTTGGAACTGGACACTGGAATTACTTTTCTAGCAGCAATGTAAATGATGATGTGAATGACAAAGAGACAGGAAGTTTGAGAGATCAGTTAGGAGCTATTTCCATAATTTAAAGGATTGTAAAAGTGAAATTGCCAGGGCTTGGCTCAAGACTATGAAAAGTGAACAAAGAAATAGATACTAGCTGGGGCAGCCTGCCGGGATCAAATACAATGTAATGGTGAAAGTACAAAGGAGGAAACCACATGAAGGAGTTTGCTGTGGACTGAGTCTTTAAGATTGAGTAGGAGTTCACCAGGCAGAGAGGGGCACAGCCATCCTTAGCAGAAAACAAACACACAGAAAATGTACCTGTGTAAAGTGTTGAAGGTGTTGGGGAGAAATTTTTAAATCACAGAACATAAGAAGAAGAGTCAAGAAGTCAGAAGGGACCAACACATGTGCAAGGACTAAATGTAAAGATTCTATGTGCCAAGCTAAAAAGCTTGGAATTCGTGTTATTGAAAAGAGGAAGCTACTAGACATTTTTAGAGAGGAAAATGACATGACCATATTTTGAAGACAAAAGAACTGGCTGTTGAGGGCTGGGAATATAGTTAGGTTGGTAGAGTGCTTTTCTTGCATGCACAAGACCATGGGTTCAATCCCCAGCACCAGAAGAAGAACTGGCTGTTGAGACTTCTGTCTGCTCATCCAAAATTCCAGGGGAAGGCAGGGACTGGCATTAAAATAGCAAGTCTGAATGCTGCTCAGGATTTCCTTACAACAGCCTTTCTGACAGGCATGCAGACACCCATCTTCTTACCCCAGTTCCAAATTTCTAAAGCTCTTAACTGCCTGCTGACAGTCCTGGAGAAGTCACAGAGGAGACAGCTAAAAGCTGTCCTCTGTAGAACATTCAATTCAGAAAAGAACTTTTACTGGGCTTTGGTCATTAGTTGCTATAAAGCAAGAAGCTGTGCACTTCAAATTGAAAAGTAGATTTCGAGGTGAAGTAGACATACTTATTATAAGGTTCTATCACCAGTTCCCTTCTCCACACAACACCTGCAGACAGGAGGATGTGGGGGGAAAGGTGACTCATGTGAACCACACGTGAATCACGCTGCATCTTCTTGAAGACACTGCCCCAGGATTCACCTTTGGAAGGTTACACACTTGGATTTGCTTTCTCATTTCTCATTGAGCGCCTCCATTCACACGTTCTTGTCTGGGTACCAATGGTAAATATTTCTTAGGCAACTGTCAGGAGCTACTAGAAAATAGTGTGAAGTCTTTAGGGAAGGAAAGTCAATGGGACAATCTAGAGAGCAAGAACCTGCTGACCCCAACTGAATGACCAATCATGATTTAGGGGACCACAATGGTTTCAGGATAGGAATGAAATTTCCCTGGCCTTTCCATGGAAAGAAAAAACAGAGAAAACAGGTAGTAGTAAGTAGGGGAACTATGAAAAAGCTGTGAAGTGCCCAATGTCATCCTGAGCACCTGGTGGCCTGAAAAGGTAAAGAGACTGTTTCAAGATGCATAACAGATTTCCAGGAAGAGTCATATCCCCCTGAGAACTGCATCCTGGCATCGGAGGGAAATGCCCACAGAAATAATGCAGGAGCCGACATGAAGGAACCCTGTGATTCCCTTATTGTTTTTAAATACTTTGAATCATCCAGGCACAGTGGCACACACATGTAATCACAGTGGCTCAGGAGGCTGAGACAGGAGGATTGCAAGTTCAAGACCAGCCTAAGCAACTTAGCGAGGCCCTAAGCAACTTAGCAAGACCCTATCTCAAAATAAAAAACCCCAGAAGGCTGGGGATGTGTCTCAGTGGCTAAGTGCCCCTGGATTACATCTCCATTTACCAAAATAAATAAATAAATACTTTGAATCATTTTGACCTGAAAGTAGAAGTTAATATAACTTATTAAAAAGCAGTTTGTGTGTACTGGGAACTTATTTTTGCCAATCATTTTTTTATGCTTTAATTTGAAAAATTCCTATGTAGAAACATAATGGCAAAGTTCTGCTATTAAGGATCCGATTAGATATGTAAGTGAGATGATAGTGTTTACTAATCATTTAGTATTTATTTGCAACAAAACCCAAGAACAGATCTCAGCACTTGTTGGGACACCAATTTTTAAGAGCAGCAAAATTTGAAATATTTAGACCATTCTTGCCCAAAGAGGCCATGCTGATTTAAATAACCAATCCTTCCTTTCTTAACTGTGTGTAACAGAAATACAACACACAAGTTGGACTGAAAGGACTACAGCTTTCTGGAGGCCAGAAACAAAGACTAGCCATTGCAAGGGCTCTTCTCCGAAAACCAAAAATTTTATTGTTGGATGAGGCCACTTCAGCCCTTGATAATGAGAGTGAAAAGGTAACTTCCTCTTCCTTCATCTCAAACATTAACACCAAATGTGAACATTGGTATCACAGAAGACACCAGGGACAGTTAAAAAAAAAAAAAAAAAAAAAAAAAAGGTCTGATTGTAATTCTAACTAAGACTTTGTTCTTTGCAAAAAGCTCAGTAGGTGGTAGGGATGTGGGAGAGAGCTGGGACAGATGGCATTTCATGTTCTGGAAAGGTTTTCTCACTAGAATTGTTCTCATTATCTGAACAATTTTTTGAAATATTTCTCCAATCAAGAAAAGAGTCCAAGAAAAAATTATTTTCTATTTTGTTACTACTCCAGTGATGCCAAACATATTAATAATCACATGAAATAAATATTCTGCACTATAGTATCAGACCTATTATTTTACTTTCTCCAGACAATTAGCTTGGTTGGAGGAGAAAACAAGGAAACAAAGGCAATATGACAATACACCTACACAGCAAACTCCTCCAGATAGCTAATTTTGCTATGTCCTTGTCCCCTGAATAATAGGCACTTGCTTAGTAAATGAACATTGATTAGATGAATAATTGTTAATATCTATCAAGTGTTTATTATGTGCAGTTATCTCAGTTCTCTCAACAACTTTATTAATTCACTTCTTTTGTTAGAAGGTCCATTTTCCAGATAGCCCTTTAAAGTTGAGAAGAGTTAAGTGACTTCCCTATATTTTAATAGAGGGTATCTAAGAGCCCAGGCAGATACATCACACATGCTGGCTATTTATACATAATTATCATTTTTGATTCCCAAAGAATGTGTTATGAAAGAAGAAACAACTTTTGGAATCAAACATATGCTTGTAATCCTGGATTCATCAGTTACAATCACTGTGACCCTGGTCAAGTGACCTAGAATCTTTAAACCACAGTTAACTTATCTGAAAAATGAAAATACATGGACCTTACAGGTCATTGCAAGGATTCAATGAGATATCCAACATTGGAACATTTTATCATGTTCCAGGTATTGGTTTTCACCCTCCACTCCCATTTCTTCTACACAGTATTAGAATCTCAATCAGCTGAGAGAAA